>NC_056737.1:421661302-422926302 GCF_019279795.1 Protopterus annectens
TTAATTGAAGTTATTTCCAAGTTTTGATAAGGGGGGAGGTAGTATTGCTAAAGGGTGATAGTTATTGAGTTCAAGAGAGCTACCACCTTTGTGCAGTGGAATTATATGAGATATTTTCCATAGCTGGGGTACTTTATACTCTGAGATGGATCTGTTTATTAGGATGGAGACAGGGTAGGCTGTAGCCTCTGCGGCTAGTTGAAGGTATTCAGTTGGTAGTCTATCAGCAGCTAGGGTGGTTGTTTTGAGTTTTAGTAGTAGTTTTAGTATGGGATTTGGTGAGTAATGGGTTGAAGCTGAAGTTGAGGCCATTGATCAATATTTCTGGTGGAGAGTGGGTTGTTGTTGAAGTGGGGTTGTTGGAGCTAAGTTGGTTATTTGCAAGGGCTTGGCTCATTTCTGTAAAGAATTTGTTGATCTGCGTGGGGAAATTGTCATGGTTATTTGATGTTTTTGGAGTGGGGGTGGATGCTTTCCCTGGTTGTAATACAGAGTTGATTGCTGCCCAGAACTTTTTTGGGTTGTTTATATGTTTATTCTGTATATTTTGGTAGTAGGAGATTTTGTCTGTTTTGATGAGTTTTTTGGCATTGTTGCATAGTTCAAGGTATTTTTGTTTATCTAATTGGGATTTGCTGCTACGAACGTTTGTCCAGGCTTTGTTTCTATTTTTGAGGAATGTTTTAGTGTTTAGAGTTAGCCAGAGGGCATGTTTGGTTTTAGTGGTTCTCGGGGGGCATGATGGTTAAGTATATTTGTGAAGGTTGTATTGAAGTATAGTACTGCTTCATCGAGGTCTAAGTTTTTTAGGCAGGTCCAGTTACACATTTTAGGTCATTGTTAAAGTTGGATAGGTTAAAATGTTTTTTGTTCCTAATTTCTTGCACAGTTACTTGGGTCATTTGGGGTGTTTTACATCTTAGTAGAATTGTAGCTTGGTGGTCACTGAGGGTTTCTGGTAGACACCCTGCTAGGGATATTATAGAAGGATGTGACACAGGTATCCAGTCCAGTATGGATTGATGTTTGGTTCTTTTGACTGTTCTAGTGGGGGAAGTTATAATTTGGGTTAGTCCATCTAGGATGATGTGGGAGAGTGGATTTTGACTGGAGCAGTTGTTCCATTCAATGTTAAGGTCACCTAAAAGGATGTTTTCTTGGGGGAGGGAGTTAGATATCCATTCTAGCAGAGTTTCTGTAATGGGAATATTGTTGCCTGGGGTGATATAGCACCCTGTAATATTGATATATTTATTTGTATTAAGTTTGAGTTTAGTGAGGGTGAGTTCAACATTTTCTAGGTCTGGGGTTGTAATGTCTAGTTTTTCTAGGCTGAGGTGATCTTTGCAAAAGTATTGCTACTCCCCTACCCCTCTTTCCTAATCTGACACTCCGAATTATAATGTAGCCTGGTGCTGTGATTTCATTGTCATGGATGTCTAGTCTGAGCCAGGTCTCAGTAAGTATGACAATATCTGGATGATAAAGGCAGAGTAAGGTATGGAGGTCATGGACTTTGTTCAGGATACTTCTAACATTTAGATTTATAATGAGAAGTGAGTTTTTGGTTCTGTGGAGTAGGGTATTGTTGGAGTTGGGGTTTGGTGTGTCTGGATTTAGTGAACCTGGATTGGGATGTACATCACCACAGCGTATAAATTTAGTTTTTATTTGTAAATAGAATCTGATTAGTTTATTGAAGGTTTTTATGTGTTTTATAGTAGTGGGATTGCCTGTTTGTTGGGTGTATTTTTTGTGCAAGAAAGTGGATTACGGAGGGTTGGTAGAGGTATGGGGCTAGTTGAGTGTAAGGTATGGGGTTTAGATTGTTAAGGGATGTACATTTGTTAGGGACGATTAGGGTGTAATTAAGTTGAGTTTGATAGCTGGTAATGGAGGACTGCACTAGTAGTATAGAGATACATGTGGTATATAGTAGGAGTTGTGGGTGTGAAGGTTTTGGTAGTGGAGTCCTGTTTTAGTGTAGGGATTAGTAAGTGGTGATGAATGGCAAGAGCAGGGAAGGGTGTGTACTGGTTTCTAAGGTGAAATGAGTGTTGATTGGTCGATTTGATAGGTTGGAATGGTGAGAGGGGGTGGGAGTGGTTTGGGCTGAGTGTGGTGTACAGGTATAAAGGTAAATGATGTGGAGGTGGGTGGGAATGGGGGTAGGGTAGGGGAGTGGAGAGAGCCCAAGCGCAGCAAGGGTGAATGGTGCAGGACCCAGCCGAGCTGAAAGATTTGCTTACTAAAAAAACAATCAGGATCAGCTCATTCAATCTATCAGGCAGATCAGTTCACATTCAACATTAACAGACAGTGCTGGCAATTGTCCTTTTCTCATCTCTTGTTTCTTTACACAGAGACTTTAGTAAGAGGCCTATAACTTGTACTGGCTTGTTATAGGTGTGGACCAGGGTAAGAACAGGTAGTGCTTGGGGAAAATCAATAGGAATAAGACTTTAAAGTTTAGGAATGGTCAAATTAGAGGTTGGATTACATTTGCTTTGCTGCCATCTAGTGGCTAAGTTGGAGAAACACGTGCCCCAGTAGTATAGTAATAAAAGTTAGAGGGGAGAAGTTATACGTCGGTAGTATGACTGGTCCGTGCGGTTGTGCTTGCCAGTAGAGAAAACTATATAATTATTATAGTACTGTAAAAGTAACTTTATCCAGCTATAACCTACACTTCTCGGTTTCTAGAGCTTAGTTGTCCTTGCAGAATGGAGGGAGGTTTTGTGGAATTTCAGTTCAAGAGAAGGTTGCAGGACTTGTATTAGGTTAAGCAGGAGGGCACCCATTTTAGGACAGTGGTTCTTGCTAGCTGTAGGAGAGGAAAATTGCATTGGGAGATAGCTACGCAACTAGAACAGTGTATAGAGTGAGTGAGTGAGTGAGGTAAGCCTTTCTAAAACTGGGCTACACTGCTCTCAAAATGGAGTACTGTGTGTTAGAGCAGGATAGACTAACTCCTAGTGATAGGCATTCAAGCATAACAGATATTTATCAAACATTACTAAGCTGTTTGTGCTTTTAACAATACTTTACTATGACAGTACATTGCTAAGCTATCAGTGCTTTAACAACACAATATCTCATATAATGTGGGAACAAACAGTCAAAATAGTAGATGCAGGAAACAACTGATACATTTGTGACAACAAAATCTAATTCCCTGCCTTGCACTGATCTAGTACTTAGCTTAATCTTTCAGAGAAGTCGATGAATCTTTTGATATTTTGCACACAGTGCAGGCTGGAGAAGTTGTTTGACCGCAACTGAGCTACAAAATATAAGTATCTTTTGATTATTTTTACAGATTACTGTTTTTATAATTTAATATATATAAAGCACTTTGTCTATTCAGAATCTTCACAAATCCTTATCTGTTTAAAAACTTTCATTTGACTCTGTAGTGCTGTCTTTGGCTATTTTGTCGCACCCTCCCTCCCTGTTGGTGTCTTGCTCTTATACTTGGTGGCTTTGCAGTTGCTCAGCCCTACTGTGACACACCTCCCAGTCTTGTGTCATTAGCTCATTCTTCTTAATACAGAGAAAACATTTGATAAGGCCTTCTGTTCCTCCTTTTTCCCTTTTCAAAAGTAAAACAAAACTTTTTTTTTCTTTCGCCTGAACCTTCTTGTGTTCTGACTGTCCTTCTCAAACATATTGGAAATATACAGTATATTTCAGAGCATTTGTTATAACTGTATTTGCTATAACTGATTTAAGTATTTTTTCTGGCTTTTGAATATTTACTGCTTAGCGACTGCATCTTAGCCTGTTTATACAGCTCTGCATTCTATTTAAACTATTATTTTGTGTTGATTAACTGTTTTGCACTCTTAAAAGTTATTTGTTGCTTAATTTTACCTGTAGGCTAACACACTCAAGTGTGCTAGCCGCTTAAAAAGCATTTATAGCATTTACTGTCTGTTTTTCCTTGTCTCTGTAAAAAAAAAAAAAAAAAATCTCTTGTTTTCCCACCTTACTGAACTAGAGTAGTCCAGTTTCAGAGTTGCTGATCCCTGGGCTTTGTTTTTAGTTCCTGTTACTGATCCATTGCCTTATTAGGAAGGAGGGAAGTTTCTTTGCTTACCAGTGGGAGTGGAAGCACTGAGCGCCTTTTGTCCTAATTGGTGAGAGTTTCAGCCAGAAACTAGTAGTCCATTGGTCGCTTTAAGGCAATTCTACGGTTCTTTCAGCTCCCCTGCTATAAAACACGCTAAACACGCTTTCCAGCTTGTACCAACTCAGCACAGATCCTCGTGGTGGCCTGCAGAGTGATCCAAGCAGCAGAGAGCTAAAAGAGTGACTTTCACCAGATATAAGTATTTTTGTGGCTTTCCCACTGTTATTAAGCTAGCGACTGCATTCTGTTTTACTGCTTCTTTAAGTGATTTCTGCTTTTTACACTGTTTATTGCACTTTTTCTTACTAATTGTTGCAAATTGTTTCTGTAGGCTACACACTAAAGTCGCTAGCCGATTTTACAGCATTTATAGCATTTACTGTCTGTTTTTTCCTTATCTCTGTAATAAAACAAAAATCTCTTGTTTTCCTTACTGAACTAGAGTAGTCCAGTTTCAGAGTTGCTGATCCCTGGCTTTGTTTTTAGTTCCTGTTACTGATCCATTGCCTTATTAGGAAGGAGGAAGTTTCTTTGCTTACCAGTGGGAGTGGGAAGCACTGAGCGCCTTTTGTCTGATTTGGTGAAGTTTCAGCCAGAAACTAGTAGTCCATTGGTCGCTTTTGGGCCAATTCCTAGCTCCCTTCAGCCCCTGCTATAAAACACGCTTAAACGCCAAGCATGCTGAGTTGCCACTGTTGCACACAAGAGCAGCGGCGGTTAAACTATTCGGGACATCTAAATTCCACTCTTCAAATTTTCCCTTAGAACTATCTTCCTCCAGCTGTACTGCTGATCTAACCAGCATATCCTATAACTGAAAAGTTCATCTCTACTTGATTCCCAAGTAGACTATTCTCTATCTGTAAAGCCTAGCACTTACTCCTGCAGTACTTGCACCTTGATAAAGCACTCTTATTATAAATAGTACCCCACCAGCCTAAAACCCACTTCCCCCGGAGTCCTTTGAAAGTCTCTTTATCTACTACTTCTAGTATGTCAGGGATCAGTTGCTAGTGTCCTCTCCAGCTCAACTGGTGAACCTGGGAATATTGAGGCAATGTTACAATTGCCTCATGTACACAGACAATCCTCCTTCTCCCACAAAAACACAAATACATGCGAGATGCAACTATACCGCCAGACTGGAGGCTGAGCTCTCAACATAGGACTGGCAAGACCAGACAGGAGGAGAAGGTAACCACACACAATACATACCCAGTCACACATGGTACCATCACAACTTCAAATCATACACATACTCACACAAAGACATACTGGAGGCTCTGTTCAAAATTTACCAAAACAGCAGAGGCCACCAAAGCAGACACCCAAACAACTACCACCCTCACCTACCCAACACATGCAACACATAGACCACACAGTCAGAGTGTCAAACAGTCACAGCCCTTAAGGCCAAACAAAATGCCAGACACACTTTGTCATTGGTGATTCCATAGTCAGACACACTGACGCCCCGCCACCAGACTGAGTAAGGAGAAGGTCACAGTAAGCTGCCTGTCGGCGCTAGAATCCGCCACATACGCAAGCACTCAGGTCTCTCAACAGCAGGTACAAGAGTCCGACTCAGTCATTGTCCACGCTGGTGTCAACGACCTGAGACGTACTCTCCCTTGACTACATGAAAAGGGACATCGAGCTCTCTGATTATGTAGCCCAGGCAGGTATGACCCTGACCTTGAGCAGTATCCTACCTTCACCTAGAATGATGCCACAATACAGTGATAAGATGATCAGCTTTAATAATTGGCTTAAATTCTGGTGTCATTCAAAGGGGATCCACAGTTGTCTGCCTGGGATGACATGCTGGACAAGCCACGCTTGCTTCGCAAGGGACGGCTTGCACCTGTCACCCTGGGCTTCGGATATTGGCAAAGGCTCTTGCCACCCCATAGTGCCTTTTTTAGGCAAGGCTCAAATTCTAAACCTACCACTCTAGAACACCAAAAAGGAAAAAAACTAAGGGTAATGCTGCTCAATGCCAGAAGTCTCAATCTCAAGATGCACGCAGGCCCTTCTCAATATGGAGAACATCGATGGCTGTGCTGTGACAGAAACCTGGTTCAAGGCTCCTGAGAGCAGCCCAGCACTAACAGGGTTCACCTCATATCATGCGTTCCGGCCCCAAAATCCGGACAACACCAAGAAAGGAGGTGGGGTGTCCATATTCATCAAGGACACCCACACGATGCATCGGAGACCATCCAGGTGCAATTAACCATAGGCAAGACTGCTCTGCAATTTGTAGCATGTTACAGGCCACCCTCTCAAACTCAGGAACCTCACATGGCCTTCCTGAAAACATTGGAGGATAAATGTATTCCAAACACCATCATACTAGGTGACTTCAACTACCCTAATATAGACTGGGAACACTACTCAAGCCCGAACACTCTAACCCAAAGATTCCTGGAGTTCATAAACTCAAATGCCATGGAACAACTAGTCACCATCCCCACAAGAGGAGAAAACATACTTGATCTCATCATCACGAACATGGGATCGAAATGTTCAACACCGAAGTATACCCTCACTGGTGAGATCAGATCATAAACTAATCTCGCTGGAGGTCCTCATCCCCCACCTGAAACAAAAAAGACCACAGTGAAAAACTTCTCAAAAGCCGATTTCACACTTCTAAAAACTAGTGTGGTCTCCTTTAAGGCCCCTGAGCCAGTGGTAAACATTACTCAAACCGCTGAATCACTTACAAAGGCCTTCTACCAGCACCTACAGGACTGCATGGATCAGGCAATCCCAAACAAAACTAAGACTCTCTGTACCAAAGGCAAGCATCCAGTCTGGTGGACCCCAGCCATAAACAAGCTCTACAACAAAAGGAGGAAGCTACTACAAGATAGAGCAAAATTCTTGAAAGGTAAGACACCTTTGATCATTATAAGTAAAAAACTAAGAGCTCTCATAAAATCATCCAAGGCAAATTTTGAGAGAAAATCGCCAAGGACTCTAAAGACAATCATAAGGCCTTCTTTAGCTATGTTAGAAACCTAGGAGGAAACTCCCAGATATGCTCAGAATTAGTTCAAAATGATGTGAAAATTACTGAACCTACACACATTGCTAACATACTGGCTGACAGGTTCAGTGCAAACTTCTCCCCTCCCCCAAAGGAGAGATATCTATTCCAGAGGATTGTAGCCCCCAAACATCTCCAACGCCCAGGTGAGAACTGCCCCTCACTAAGGCAAAAACACAGCATCCATGGGACCGATGGTGTCGCCTGTGTGCTTCATGAACTCAATGAGGAATTAAACCCACAGTTAGGACAGCTGTTTAATCTTAGCCTCACCTCAGGATACGCACAAGGAGTGGCGACGGCGACTGTGGTCCCACTTCAAGGGCGGTGCCTCCACAGACCCTGGAAATTACCGCCCATTAGCTTGACAAGCCTTATCTGCAAAGCCATGGAGAGGATCTTAATGGAACTCATAAATAAAGACATAGGAACTTGCAGACTTTGGATCCAACCCAGTTTGGCTTTGTCAAAGGCAGATCCTGCCTCTTAAACTTGGTTGACTTTTTCGAGACAGTCACCAAGGCCATTGATGAGGGAAAGGCAGTCCATACAGCCTATCTCGACCTGGCAAAGGCCTTCGACACAATACCCCACTCAGGTATCATCGAAAAACTCATCAGCTTGAATGTAAATCCATACATCACAAGATGGGTTGCAAACTGGCTAAGTGACAGAACCCACAGGGCCAGAGTTGCTGGAGCCATGTCAGACTCAAATCCTGTCACAAGTGGTGTCCCACAGGGCTCAGTCCTGGGTCCACTCTTGTTCGGCATCTACTTTTCTGAAGTACAAGCAAACACAGGAGGGTTATGGCTGACAAAGTTTGCAGATGACTGCAACCTGGCTATAGTCGAAAACACATCTGACACAGATATCCTCCAGAAGGGCCTCACAGAAACGGATAACTGGTGCCAGAGCCATGGCCTGAAGTTAAACGCCAAAAATGCATAGTCATACCCTTTGGGAAAAACAAGGTTACCCCTAGCTACCATATAGGTGGCAATCCACTGAGCACAGAAAAAGTCATCAGGGATCTGGGGACCCAAGTTGACAGTAGCCTTCGCTTGACACTCATGTTGCTAAAGTAGTTAGAAAACCTTCTATACTTCCACCTGATCATGAAGGGATTCACATCTAGATCAAGGGAGGTCATCGCCCCTGTACTCATCACTCATTAGACCTATGATTGAGTACAATGCCCGTTCAGAATGTATCTGACCAGACACCTGCTGCAGCTTGAAAGGCCCCAAAGTTCCTCACCAAAAGGATAAAGGGTCTCAAAAATATGTCTTATGCTGCCCCGACTGAAAGAACTCCAGCTCTATTCAGTCTCATACCGCTTGCTCAGAGGTGACCTGTGCCTGACATATAAGGCCATGTCAAACCCAGATTTGATGAATATGCTTCACCTCAAAAAATCTAGATCCCTCAGAACCACAAGGGCGGGAGACTTAAACCTTGACACGGTTATAAATAGAACGCGTGCTGGAGGACAGATTCATCACCCAGAGACTCCTATGCTGTGGAACAAAATCCCGTACATGTGAGGCAGAGCACTGCTGCTGCCTTGTTCAAGAGGAATCTTGACCAATGGATGGGAGATCGCAGATATACCCCAGGGATTACTTCAGTGTCACTGCTTGACAGAGGCACAGAAAAATGATAGGCATAGTTTTTATTCAAACTAAAGGGGTGGCGAAAGCCACATAACTATGGGCTAGGCTTATAAATGCCCTTGGGCAGATAGCCTAGTATGAACCTATGAACCTATGAAACACTATGTTAGCATGAAAAAAAGACTAACCTTACAAAATTGAATATAGCAGGACCAGTTATTTAACACAGCTAGAGAAGCAGCTACTTAAGATACTAATGAAGATATTATCATTAGCATATCATACAGAATAAATGTAGCAGCACTATTAGCATTGATATTTAGCTTAAACGCTATGCTATTATCCATAAGGAAGAGCCTTACACAATTAAATATGGTGGCAATACCATTTCTATCACAGCTAGAGAAACAGCTGATTAAATAACAAATGGAAATACAATCTTTAGTGTTTCAAACAGTATACTTATAGCAGCACTATTAGCAGTGGTATTAAACTTAAACACTATCCTAGCATCCAAAAGGACAAGCCTTACAGAATTAAATATGGTGGCAACAGCATTTTTATCACATCTATAGAAGCAGCTGATTAAATAATAAATTGAAGTACAAATTGTAGTATTACAAACAGTATTACTGTATCAGCACTACTAGCAAATGTGTGAAGCAGCTCAGGTTAGGTCTGGCTCTATGCCATGCTATGGCGTTTCACTGATATATAAGGAATGGTCAGCCTATACCTGGTCTGACCCACCTTGTTAAAGCGACCGTATGTGTGACTGGTTAATAACTGGCAAGTTACAGATATACGGGTGTAGTAGCACATTTAATAAATTTTATGTGGCTAGTCTGCTTGAATATCTGGTGTGTTGTACCACGGTTTAGCGTTTATATGTGTGACTGGTTAATGTAGCTCGCAAGGTACAAAGACACTTGAGGTATTTACAAAGTATAGAATGCAATATTTGTGGCTATTTGACAAGGAGTTACAAACAGTGTAAGACATGCAACAAGGAGTCAGTGATTTAGTAAATCCCTAGAGGTAGAATAATAACACTTGCTTACCGGCAGGCATGGACCGGAAGGACGGCGTGACGACTGGGATGGAGAGACTATGCTTTTAAAAAATGACGCCACAACAGTGGACATATACATATTGATTCTAGTGGGGGGGGACACGTGTGATTGGGGGAGGTGTTAAGGTCCCAGCCGAGCTGAAAGATTTGCTTACTAAAAAAACAATCAGGATCAGCTTGTTCAATCTACCGGGCAGGTCACTTCACATTCAACATTAACAGACAATGCTTGCAATTTACCTTTTCTTATCTCTTGTTTCTTTACACAGAGACTTTAGTAAGAGCCCTATAATTTGTACTGGTGCGTTATAGGTGTAGACTAGGGTAAGAACAGGTAGTGCTTGGGGAATTCAGTTGAAAAACAAACAAATCTGTTAAGGGGAAAAATATAAAAAATAAACGTAGAATAAGCTGGTAGCATAAGTGTGCACACCCTTAAACTAATACTTTGTTGAAGCACCTTTTGATTTAATTACAGCTTTCAGTCTTCTTCGGTACATGCCTGCCATCAATTAAAGAGACTCTGATTAACCCCAAATAAAGTTCAGCTGTCCTAGTAGGATTTTCCTGACAATTACTCAGTTGCCTGCTACAGCAAAAGTCATGGTTCACAGACAGCTTACAAAGCATCAAAGAAATCTCTTGTTGAAAGGTATCAGTCAGGAGAATGGTACAAAAAAATTTCCACAGCATTGGATAGACCATGGAACACAGTGAAGACAGTCATCAAAAAGTGGAGAAAATATGGGACAACAGTGACGTTGCAAAGAACTGGACGTCCCTCCATAATTGTTGAAAAGAAGACGAAAACTGGTCAGGGAGGCTGCCAAGAAACCTACAGAAATACTGAAGGAACTGCAGGAATTTCTGGCAAGTACTGGTTGTGTACTACATGTGACAACAATCTCCCGTCTTCTCCATAATTCTGGCCTATGGGGTAGGGTTGCAAGACGGAAGCCTTTTCTTACACAGAAAAAACATCCAGGCCTGGCTAAAATTTGCAAAACAATACATCAGGTCTCCCAAAACCATGTGGGAAAATGTGTTATGGTTTAATGAGACCAAGGTAGAACTTTTTGGTCACAATTCCAAAAGGTACTTTTGGCACAAAAACAATACTTCACATCACCAAAAGAACACCATCACCACGGTGAAGCATGGCGGTGGCAGTATCATGCTTTAGAGGTGCTCTTCTTCAGCTGGAACTGGGGCTTTAGTCAAGGTGGAGGGAATTATGAACAGTTCCAAATACCAGTCACTTTTGGCCCAAAACCTTCAGGTGTCTGCTAGAAAACTGAAGATGAAGTGGAATTTTAGACTTGGTTGACTTTTTCGAGACAGTCACCAAGGCCATTGATGAGGGAAAGGCAGTCCATACAGCCTACCTTGACCTGGCAAAGGCCTTCGACACAATACCCCACTCAGGTATCATCAAAAAACTCATCAGCTTGAATGTAAACCCATACATCACAAGATGGGTTGCAAACTGGCTATGACAGAACCCACAGGGTCAGAGTTGCTGGAGCCATGTCAGACTCAAAGCCTGTCACAAGTGGTGTCCCACAGGGCTCAGTCCTGGGTCCACTCTTGTTCGGCATCTACTTTTCTGAAGTACAAGCAAACACAGGAGGGTTATGGCTGACAAAGTTTGCAGATGACTGCAAACTGGCCATAGTCGAAAACACATCTGACACAGATATCCTTCAGAAGGGCCTCACAGAAACGGATAACTGGTGCCAGAGCCATGGCCTAAAGTTAAACGCCAAGAAATGCACAGTCATACCCTTCGGGAAAAACAAGGTTACCCCTAGCTACCATATAGGTGGCAATCCACTGAGCACAGAAGAAGTCATCAGGGATCTGGGGACCCAAGTTGACAGTAGCCTTCGCTTGACACTCATGGTGCTAAAGAAGTAAGGAAAACCTCCAACATCGCCCACCTGGTCAGGAAGGGATACACATCTAGATCAAGGGAGGTCATCGCCCCTGTACTCATCACTCATTAGACCTATGATTGAGTACAATGCCCCATTCAGAATGTATCTGACCAGACACCTGCAGCAGCTGGAAAGGCCCCAAAAGTTCCTCACCAAAAGGATAAAGGGTCTCAAAAATATGTCTTATGCTGCCCGACTGAAAGAACTCCAGCTCTATTCAGTCTCATACCGCTTGCTCAGAGGTGACCTGTGCCTGACATATAAGGCCATGTCAAACCCTGATTTGATGAATATGCTTCACCTCAAAAATCTAGATCCCTCAGAACCACAAGGGGAGACTTAAACCTTGACACGGTTATTAATAGAACATGCTGGAGGGACAGATTCATCACCCAGAGACTCCCTATGCTGTGGAACAAAATCCCGTACATGTGAGGCAGAGCACCTCGCTGGCCTTGTTCAAGAGGAATCTTGACCAATGGATGGGGGATCGCAGATATACCCCAGGGATTACTTCAGTGTCACTGCTTGACAGAGGCACAGCAAAATAATAGGCATAGTTTTATTCAAACTAAAGGGGTGGCGAAAGCCAAATAACTATGGGCTAGGCTTATAAATGCCCTTGGGCAGATAGCCTAGTATGAACCTATGAACCTATGAATTTCACCTTTCAACATGGTAATGACCCCAAGCATACATCCAAACCAGCAAAAGAATGGCTTCACCAGAAGAAAATTAAAGTTTTGGAATAGCCCAGCCAGAGCCCAGACCTAAATCCAGTAGAAAATCTGTGGGATGACCTGAAGAGGGCTGTGCACCAGAGATGCCCTCGCAATCTGACAGATTTGGAGCACTTTTGTAAGGAAGAGTGGGCAAATATTGCCAAGTCAAGATGTGCTATGCTGATGGACTCCTACCCAAGAGGACTGAATGCTGTGATTAAATCAAAAGATGCTTCAACAAAGTGTTAGTTTAAAGGTGTGCACACTTATGCAACCAGCTTCATGTATTTTTTTTATTATTTTTATTTTTCCCCTAACTGATTTGTTTGTTTTTCAATTGAATTGTGCAAGTTATAGGTCACATTAAAGGTGGGAAAAGTTTTGAAATGATTTATTGTCTCATTTTTTAATATCCCAAAACCTGGCATTTTAACAGGGGTGTGTACACTTTTATATCCACTGTAAATACCTTAAGCAAGTCTGAAAGAATTTCAGGGCTTAAATTTAATCATAATAAATCCATAACATTACTAATTAACAAAAAGATCAACAAAAACCTAAGAGAGAATAGCTAGTTTAATTGGGAGAATGATGTTTTAGAATATTTGGGTGTCAGTATAAAGAATACATGGAAAGAGTCTGTTAAACTAAGCTGCAATAATGTAATAACCACCATTAGTGAACTAAACAAAAGATGGAATAAAATGTTCTTCACAATGGAGGATAGGTTATCTTTAATTAAAATCATAATTTACCTAAAATTTTGTTTTATATACAGTCGTTGATACTACCCCCTCCCAAAAACGTATTTAAAAATTTAGATCCCATGCTACTTACATTTTTATGGTTCTCCTTAAAACCTAGGATTGCATATAAATGGCACATTAGAGCTTGGAACAGTAATGGGATGGCATTCCCCTAGCTTTATTCCAAATCAGTTATAATTAATGTAATATTACATTGTATCACATCCCATCTATATATCTGGCTGGAAAACAATACATGAGATTCATATAACTGATGTCAGAACTATAGAAAATCAATTTAAGGAACAATATAGAATAAGTAGAGTTCATTGGCTTTTATGCTAATTTTGTTTATTTAATAAGAAGCTTGATCATTTTTCTTATGGCATTAATCAAATATTTCATGACTATAAAATATAATTGATTGTAATTGCAACATTAAACAATTTCTATTTCTTATATTCCCTGATTGCCTAGATTCTTTCAACATCAATGTGATGTAAAAGTTAAAGGAAAATAACTTGATATTCTGGCATCAGTTTATTGAAAATAAGAATATTAAACCACTAAACTCTCTTTTATGTAGTTTTAATAATAGTCAAGACAATTGTTTATGCACTCATTATGGCAGTTTATAGAAAACAAAATGAGAGTATCAGTCAACCTAGAGACTGAATCTATACATTGTTTGATTCAGCTTTTTATTAGGTGTCTTGAAAAGACAGATAATCAAAAATTAAGTATCTCACCTATCTGTAAGATCCTAAGAGAAGACACTAACATTTGACTTGGATTTTTGGAATTGGTATGTAAAGATTAATGGAGAACAAATATTTGATGAATCCAAAAAATTTTTGAATTCTACGTATGGTACCTTCTCCATTATATTGGAGATTGCTTACATGGAAATTTATGAATAGTAGTTTCTGTACTCCACATAAAATAAATCTTATACTCAAAAACAGTGAAAGTAAATATTGGAAATGTGATAAATTACTAGAGGCCAACTGGGTTCACATGTTCGTTGAATGTAGAAATGTTGTTCAATACTGGAAAGACTTCAGATATTTTGTAAATGCTTTATGGACTGATAACTGTCATATTTATAACTCACTAATCTTATTCAATGTTCCTATACCTAATGTAATACCTAAATCTCAGATTCAGTTACTGTGGTCAGTTCTTGCAATTGCCAGAAAAGTTATTACTTTGAACTGGAAAAGTAAACAAGATTTAATGTTTAAAGATTTTATTAATTAAGCAGAAGTTGTTATAGAACTCATAACATTACTCATAAAAAAATAGCATGGCAAAAATTGAAAAACCTTTTGAACAAAAACTGGTAACTTCTCATGGATAAAATGATTGTTTATCATGGATGAATGTAAACATTGTAAATAGTTTTATTGTTTTATTGTATTTATTATATGTACATTTGTGTATGTTTTTAATGAAAAAAATAAAAATGTTTTTGAAAAAAAAAAAAAGAAAATGAGCTTGAGTAGCTCATGCCAGCACTCTTATCCTCTGAGGGGATTAGGCCTATGACAATGGTGCCGCCTAGATTTATTGGCCACCTGTATTGATCATGTTGGCTTGTACTCTGTTGAGCAAGGGTTTACCTGCTAAGCTGGGGAATAGCAGATGTGTGTGGGAGCATGCATATCTCCTACTGAACTAGGTAGCCGTCTTGCTTACATGTAATTTAGGTGTAGCCTGTTCCAACAGATTGGCTAACTGATCTGTTGCCTACTACTTGTCTCTTGCCACTGGCAGAATGAACTGGCCAAAGGAGCTCCACAACATACTTCCCAACCTCTTGACACAAGAATTCTGGATAAAGCCAAAAATAATTGGGGGGGGGGGGGCAAGTCCAAAATCCGGGGCAGATTTTAAATATTGTTCTTATAAACTTAGAAAGTTGATGGAATAAAGGGTTGTACATTAGCATGTATTTTCTGAAGGTTAGGAAGTCTGAAACTCAGATGTTGTCATTATTTAAGTACTTTATTCCTTTCTAGTTTGCTAGAAAACCACAAATTATACATGGAACAGGCCAAAAATATAAAGCAGAACTCTGGACATTCTGCAGAATTCCGGACGTATTGATGGGTATGCTTCCCAGGCAGTAATAAGTGGGCCACAGAACACGGACTCTGTCTTTCTCTCCTGGTTTCTGTCCCAGCAGAATAAATGGGTTGATTGGGTGCATATAGTACAGCCATTGGACAGCATCCTTAGGAGGTGGGGAAGGGGTAATTAAAACAATATTTTGAAATCCTGACAGCTGTCAAGTATGACCTCACCTAGTATCTTTCTTGAGACCGTGGACTTTAATGCTGATCCGGAGATGGCAGAGGTAACTGTGACTGATTTTAATGATGAAGGACTTGAAATGCAACTCTTAATCAATTTAATCCAGGAGGAAGAGATAAAGGATGGAGATGACGCTGACTGGAATATGATGGTAGGACAAGTGCTACATGACGAGTATATTTCTGAAAATTCTGTTAAGCTTGGGGAGAGAGAGAGAAACAAATATTGGAATGGAGTTGGTTTTAAAGACATACACCTGTAACAGGATGAAGAAAGAAGAATTGATAGACATAGAAAGGGGAACTACAAAGACTTATGCTGAAATTGTGAGCCAGGAAGGCAAAGGAAGCATGGAGGAGGAGGGAAGCTCAGCCCTGCAATGGAGCAGTGAAGAAAAACACCTTAAGAATTGGAACAATGTATTGTAATTTTTTTGCAACTTAGTTTTGATTTATAAGACCTGAGTAATAATTCACTTAGGTAGTGAAGACTTTTATGTTGTGACATCTGAAGCTTGTTTGTTAGCAGAACGCTTTATGAATGAAGGAGAGAAACAAGCATGCTGTCACCATGGAAAGACATTCTGTTTTAGAATATGTGTGTGCAAATAAAAAAAAATAAAATAAAATGTACAGTTCAAAATGTCAGATGAAGAATGAGTTTTTTTTTTTTTTTATTATGAAGTAAATTACATGATGTTAAGAAAGTGTATGATGGGAAAGTTTATGAAGGAGGGTGGGAAGTATGGGTATTATTGAATGTGAGTGAAGGAAAAGTACAGCCAAGTATCATAATGTTAAGTGGAAAATGGCATTATTAGCTACTAGAGACAGCCTAAAGCTTTCTTTTTGTGGAGAAACAACACATTTGATGTAAGATAATAACAAAAGATGAAGTGGAGAGAGGGCATACTACCAGGAATTTTAAATTATTATGTAGAAAATGTAACAAGAGTGGACAATTCTCGATGTTCTTCGTGTTTCACTGTTGCAGTCATCACATTTGGGTTATCTGCTTGCAGTAGCCCTCAGTTGGCCTGATTAACAAAGTCTTGGGGCCTGCATCGGTTGCTGTCCCTTCTTCCATGACGTCAGGTCTGCAGGGGTATAAAACATGCAGCCGACGTCATTACCTCAGTCTTTCTTGCCGTGCGGTGCCCGAAGCAGAAGCAGTTCACAAGTGCCGGTCAGCTGACTCCTGAAATTTTCATTTTCGAGTTTCAGAACCAAAGTCTTCAACTAAAGCTAAGTACCCCATTGGGGAAACTTTTTCTTGCTCCTCACCGATGTGAGTAAAAGTTAATAATTGCATTTCTGGTGGAAAGCAAATACCTCATAAAGATTTTCATTCATACTGTATTCCTTCCCTAGGCCCTGACCATGACGTATCTTGCTGTCGGTTTTGTGCCTTATTTAACCAATGCATCTGTCATCAGTATATTTTCACTTCTAAATATTTTAGTTCTCGGTTCAGTTATCCAGAAATGTCATTGGTAAGCCATCTGACTACCAGCATTCCGAAAAAACGCAAAGATAAAGACAGAGACAGGCCGCCTAGTAAAGATGTCAAAGATGCCAAAGACGCTTCTCCTAAGCCAGTCGCCAGTTCGCCAGTACTCAGTGAGGTGCTTTTGCAGCCCCTGATACCTGCTACTTCTGATTTGCAGGCCTCTACTGAGACCCATTTGGAGTCCAGTATGCCATGAGATGCTTCAACTGTGGAACCTGCGGATGTCTCAACCTTGGATGGGTCCAGAGCCGCTGTGCAGGCACCGGCTTCTGAGGGTGTATTCAGGCCTACGGACTTGCATATTAAACTAACGCTTCCTTCTTCTTTAAGGACTAAACCTTTAACCTTGCCTAGAAAACAGATGCCCAGGCTGCATGCGCAGGCCTCTATGCCTAAAAAACAAATGATAAGAATGGCTGAAGACCTTATAACTTTAATCAGGGGAAGCCAACCTTCCTCTTCTAAGAGACCTTGGACTGAATTTGCTTATGAATCTTCTGACCAGGATTCTGATTTTTCTTATTCTTCTGATAATCTGGATTTACCCTTATCTACTTATGAGGATTCTTATGCAGAGGACTCTATTCCCTCTGCTTTTCCTCCAGAGGATTTCTCTTTTGGTGAAACCTTGTGCACTCTAAGGGAGCATTTCCACTGGGAAAGCCAGGATTTTCACTGATTCAAAAAAGAGGCTTATGGACTTCTTACTCCTTCCTCAACATAGGCCTTTAACAATGCCTCCTGTACTAGACATTGTTGATGATGCCTTTTCGGAATCTAGTTTGGCCCCTGATTCTTTGCCTCCTGCTCCCAGAAAACCTGACAAATATTACAGTGTTCCTGATTCTCACAAGTTCCTTTTTAAAAATCCTATTGCGGATACAGAGACTATTTCACAGTGACCCAAGGGCATTAAGGCTTCTACTGCCAAAAATCCTACCCCTTCTGATAGAGATTCCAGGGCACTGGATAGATGGTGTAAGAAGGTTTACACTTCTGCAGCTTTGGCCATTAGGGCCTTAAACTGTCAGTTTCATATGTTAAAGTATCAACAACATGTTACTGGATTGCTTCAACAGAAAATGATGTTGATTCCTGACTGTGCTGAAAATAAGGACTTACAGGATTTAATGCATTCTGCTGAACAGGTTGGAAAACATACTTTGCAATGTGGGTTTGATTCTTTAGAGGCCTTTTGCAGGACTACTGTCACTGGGTCTGTACTCAGAAGGCATGCTTGGCTTAAGGAGCAGTCTTTGCCTGATCATGTTAAAGCTAAACTGTTTGATGCTCCCTTAAATCAGGACCGCCTGTTTGGCAATAAAGCTGAGGAAGTTCTTAAAAAGATGGAAGATAAAGCTAAATCTATGCAAACTGTTAGAGTTCTTACAAGTTCAGCCTCCAAGATTTAGTAGGCATTGGCTCTCTAAGAATTGGTCCTTTCCTGCTACTTCCAGGCCTTCTCAATCCAAACCCAGACCCAGCAGAAACCCCAGGTTTCAGTCCCAGGGTACGCACAAGACTAAGTAGTGGGGGGCTTCAGCTTCTAAATCTGGGAGTAGTAAGACTCCCCCCTATGGAAAACTGTCTCAATGACTTGACGTTAAAACTTCCAAGCACTTTTCAACTGACTGCTCCTTTAGAGGGAAAGATTAGTCTGCAGGCCAAAAACTGAGAACTCATTACCCAGGACAAATGGGTTCTAAATATAGTGTCCCAAGGATACAGATTTCACTTTCACACATTGCCAACGCCCAACGGTTGGCCAGATCTACCCCCAAATCAGTGGGCGGAGGCTCAAAAGCAAATACACTCTCTTTTAAACATAAAGGCCATTCAAACTGTACCAGAAGAGGAAAAAGAACAAGGTTTCTACTCAAGACTTTTCCTGGTACCCAGAAAAGACAATTCATGGTGTCCTATCCTGGACCTGTCTACTCTAAACACCTTTTTGGTGATTCCAAAATTCAAGATGTTGACTCTTCACCAGTTGCTTCCCATGCTAGGAAAAGATGCCTGGATGGCAACACTCTGTTTAAAGGAAGCATACCTGCACATCCCAATCAGGGAATCTTGCAGAAGATAGCTAAGCTTCAAAGCAGGCTACAATCACTACCAGTTCTCTGCACTGCCCTTTGGCTCCTCTACTGCGTCCAGGGTGTTCACAAAGTGCATAGCCCCAGTCACTGCATTTTGCAGGCAAAGAAATATTCAAATATACCCATACCTGGACGATTGTCTAATTCAAGCAAAAAGCCAGGACATACTTTTGAATCATCTGGCTTTTGTACAAAGAGTGCTAACTTGTCTGGGGTACACTATAAACAAAAAGAAATCACACCTGGTACCCTGTCAACAAATTATATTCCTGGGAGCAAGCTCGAATACAACTTCCCAGATGGCTTTCCTCATGGCAGAGAAACAAATTCATCTGACAACCTACTTCAAACTAGTAGCCACGAAAACCCTGTTATCTGCAAAGCAAATATTGCAAGCCTTGGGGTTCATGGCCTCCTGCATTCTTCTAATTCCATATGCAAGACTGCATATGAGGAAACTACAATGGTACATAAGCCTATGGTGACAACATTCTCAGGATCTAGAAGCAATGATTCCTATCATACCTTGCCTATGCCTGGAATTTCTTTGGTGGGCAGAGCCGTGCTACCTAAACAAGGGACTACCATTCACCCTACCCCCTGCCACCCAAACCCTAACAATAGACGCATCAGACTATGCATGGGGGCTCACCTGGCAGAGAAGTGCATTCAGGGCAAATGGAACCCAAGTCAAATGCACTTGCATATCAATCAAAAAGAAATGTTAGCTATCCAGAGTGCTCTGACAGCCTTCAAGGACCACGTTCTTCCAGGAAAATTAATGGTAAAGATGGACAACACCACTGTTATGTGGTACATAAGCAGGGGGATACCCATTCTTACCTCCTCTGCAGACGAGCCATGGCATTGTGGAACACAGCCTTGAGCTACCAAATACATCTACAAGCTCAATTCCTGCCAGGAAAACTAAATACGCTGGCAGACGAACTAACCAGAAACCTCATGGACCCACACGAATGGAAACTGGAACCAAAGATTTTCAACATGCTGACATACAAATGGGGGAGCCCAGATAAAGACCTTTTTGCATCCCCACAGAACTACCAAATGGACAAATTTTGCACAAGGACTCCCCACAAACAGGCTTGGAAAGTGGATGCCCTGTCCTTCAGCTGGAAAAACCTATCAGTTTATGCCTTTCCTCCTCTGCCTCTTCTCTCCAAAATGCTACTAAAGATCAAACAGGACAAACCAAGGACGATATTGATTGCACCAGACTGGACCTCGTCAACACTGGTACCCCCTCTTGCGCAGTGTGTCACTGATGTTCCAGTGGCACCTGCCTCTGACCCCTACCCTGTTGTCTCAACAGGAGTATCAGATTCTGCACCCTCAGCTTCAAACCCTGAACCTAGCGGCCTGTCTAATTACGTAATCTCTCCCTTACCATCCCTCAGTAAACCAGTGATGGATATAATTTTAGAGGCAAGGAGGCCTAGTACTAGAAAATCTTATGCTGAAAAATGGAAAAGATTCTGTGCCTGGAACCAATCTCAAGGGATGAGCACAGCAGTGCCCAACTTACCTCAGATTTTACAATTAAACCAAAGAATGAACCTGGATACCACTGTTCAGCAAAACAATAAAGCCACGGAGAGAAATGTAGGCAGACTTCCATTTAATAGGTTCTAGAGCCCTACCTAGGAGGTAAGAGCTGGGGAAAAAAAGTATCAGGAGTCTAAGTAATGAAGTGGATTGGTTTGTGACAGCCCATATCTGAGGAAGTACTAGAAATGAAAACAAAGTCTTGAATACTTTTGTGTTTTGTTGTTTTGTGGCTTTTACTATTAAACGGAAGTCTGCCTAAATTTCTGTCTGTGGCTTTGTTTCACTGAACAGTGGCATTCAGGTTCATTCTTTGGTTTATTTGTGCAATTTTTCCTTGTTTGCCTGCTTTTTGGATTTATCAGATTTTACAATACTTAACTGAGACACTTCACAAGGGACTTTCTTTTTCCTCCATCAAAATTCACGCCTTAGCCATTTCAGCTCACTGTAATACAGAACCTCCCCTCTTCTCTCATCCACTGCTCAAGCAGTTCCTCAGAGGGGCCAAAAATTTAAGACCACCCAGAAGATCCCCAACTCCAGCCTGGGACCTTAACTTTGTATTGGAGAAACTCACTCTTCCTCCTTTCGAGCCAGCTGCTAGTGCAGATTTAAAATTCCTTTCTTGGAAAACAGCCTTTCTTTTAGCCATCACTTCAGCAAGAAGGGTATCGGAATTACAGGCCTTCATGACAGTGGAGCCTTTCATCATCATTCATGCAGACAGGGTGTCCCTCAGGACCAATCCTTCCTTCATGCCCAAGGTGGTATCCAGTGTGGCCCTTAATCAGTCCATTCATTTGCCAACCTTCTTTCCTAATCCACAGAACAAAGGGGAACAGATACTGCACTCCTTAGATGTGCATAGACAACTTAGATTCTACTAAAACTCAAAGGAAGTCTGACCAACTGCTGGTGGCATTTGCTGCAGGGGCAGAGGGAAAGCCTATTTCAAAGCAAACCATTTCCAAATGGATAGGCCATTGTATTCATTTCGGCTACAAACACATGGAAAACCTATCCCACAGGGGATCAGACCCCACTCAACCAGGGCTGCATATATCTCTACAGCCTTTCTCAGAGGCGTCCCTACCAGGGACATCCTAGAAGCTACTACCTGGAGTTCTGTACATACTTTCACTAAGCACTACCATCTGCCAATTTTCTCTAAATCCAGAGCTGGCTTTGCCACTGCAGTCTTGCAGGGCCTTATAGCTGATCCTAATGCTATCTAAATGCCTCCTCCCATCCTTAGTTTTGGGAATCTACCCAAATGTGATGACTGCAACATTGAAACATGAAGAACATACTACAGTTGTGTACACTTAACATAAATGTAGATGTTCAAGTGTATTCACTGTTGCAGTCATCACATTTGGGTTATCTGCTTGCAGTAGCCCTCAGTCAGCCTGATTATTAAAGTCTTGGGTCCTGCGTCAGTTGCTGTCTCATCTTCCGTGACGTTGGGTAGTCAGGGGTATAAAGCCTGCAGCCGATGTCATTACATCCGTTTTTCTTGCCCCAGATGTCAGGTGCCCCCTTAATGGGAAGGAATTAAATATATATATATATATATATATATATATATATATATATATATATATGTGTGTATATATATATATAAATATATATATATATATATATATATATATATATATATATGTATATGTATATATATATATATATATATATATATATATATATATAAATATATATATATATATATATATATATATATATATATATATATATATGTGTGTATATATATATATAAATAAGGTTATACCTCCAACAAAAAAGCAAATACACCAAAAAGCTTTTAAGTATAGTAAAGGAGAATAGAGGTATAGCCAAAAGAAGTCAGGTGGCTGGAGGGAGGGTAACCAGGACTGCAACAGTGAATACACTCGAACATCTGCATTTATGCTAAGTGTACAAAACTATACTTTCAATACTCTGTTAGAACAAGAAAAGGAAAAGGAAAAAAAATACAAAAAAAGGAACAATTAGTTGAAAATATTACTGAAGATATTTGTAAAGAAAGTATTGTAGGAAAACAGAGCATAGAAAATACTGAAATGAATGGGGTAAATTAAGAGGGGATTGGTCCGCATGCAGTTTTCAGATACAACTTAAAAATAAGTGTTTTGTATTAGAAAGTGATGAGGGAGAAGAAGAGTTGGAGGCAGTGGAAGAACAATAACAAAATGATAAAAAAATCAGTTGGAGAGGATTATAAGAAACCGCAAACTTGAAGTCAGAAAGAGACAAAAAAGAAAAGGATGTTATATGAATATTAGCATTAAATGAAAACCACATACAAAATGTCAGGGATTTGTTTGTTACTGAGTGGTGTAAGAATTTTAGCATGGATGTGATATGTTTGTTGGGCACAACATATGGAAAGGGGGAAAGGAGGATTATATAATTGGTGGTAAACAGAATGTTGATAAGAAGTGATGAAGTAAAAATATTAAGATATAACAGTAAGTGTACCTAGTGGAGTGGTAATATTTGATATGAGAAGTAGAGAAAGATGTGTTAGACTGATAGTGTTATGTGCCTGCACAAATATGTCTGAAGAGAAAAAGATATTTGAATAAATATGTCATAATATGTCAAAAATGATGGTGGGAGACTACCTTAAGAAAAGTAAAAGAAAGAATAGCACTAGATATTAAGGTGATGAAATAGTTAGATATGGAAGGTTGAAAATGGGGTTGTAGGGATTGCACATGCATAAGAGGAATTTATAAAACTGAAACAGATTGTATGATGTATTCAGATGATATGAATGAAGTGAAAGGTAGGTAGAAATGATGGTATTATCACATCACAGACCAGTATGGACTATAATAGGAGGCAACAATGAGAGAAAACAGAAAATGAAATAAAAAAATTAACTGATAAGGTTAGCAAAATGGATGAAATGAAGGAAGACTATAAAAATTTATGGAAAGAACAAATTATGACAGTGCACTATGAATATTAGACACATGGGTGATGTATAAGGAAAAGTATAAAAATTTCTTTTCGAACTTGAAACCAATAAGAAGCACTTGTGATCGTGCAGCTATAAAAAGTCTAAACCAAAAAAAAAAAAAAGCTCATGTAGGGTTGTCCAGTGCAGAAAATATAAAGCACATGAAAAAAAGTTTCAAAAACTATTTGGTTTGCGTTTTTGTTTTTTTCCCAGTTAGGGGTCGCCACAGCGGAACTCCGGTCCGCTAATGATTGTTAGTTGATTTTTACATGCCGAGTTACCAGCCCTGATGCACAACCTTCAACGAAGGTATGCCCATTCATGCATATCTCCACGCAGAAGATGCTCTAGCTGAGAATAGAACTGGACAACATCTTACTGTGAGGCGACAACGACAAAAACTACTTGGTGTTCCCCAGTAATTTTTGACACAATAATTTAATGACATAGTGTAACAGCCACATTTAAGTTAAGTGCTTTTGTCCTTTCACAATCTAGGATTTCGTCAGAACTAGGAGAAATAATTCTTAATCCATTTAAATAAATGATGCGGATCATGTGCTCATAAAACATCCATTCAAATTCAACCAAATCATAATTAAAAACTTAAACAACATCATAACTAATAAAAAAAACTGTAATCTCTTAAAACGTATTATTGTAATAATAATGCACAACATTCTATTAAGCATGTACATAAACATAAAATTTATCAAAACATGAAATATTAGGAAAACTAAAATGTATAGTTCACATATAACTTGGCAGCCTAAGTTTTAAAACTGGTAAAGTTGCTTATTCGACCCCAGGGTCAGTGAGGCATTCAACTTAAGTTGCCACATTAATTCCTTGTATTCTGTCAGTGTTTCCTGCTGAGCCCCTCACTCATTTGATGAAACCATTTCCAAAATGGCAAACTTGAATATAGTAAAATTAACACACTTCAAAGTATGTTTATATAGGGAATTATTAATGTTCCTTTTCAGGCTATCATAATTATATTCATATATCCTTTTCCAAAAAGGTCTCTTAGTCTTCCCCACATAAAAATGGCAATTTAAGCATAATAAAGTATAAATCACCCACTTATCTGCACAATTTCCATTAATCAAATAAATCCTTGAGCTGTTAAATTTTTTTATAATGAAAGATTTATTTTCTAGAGTATAAGGACATTGGTTACATGCTCTTCATTTACAAGTACCTTTTTCAGTCTATTGTTTTGGGGCCAACCTTGCTGTTCAGTTTTTTAAAATTCATTGTATATGACATTTGGGGCATCACCTAACAGATTATATAGATCTTCATTAATTTTAAATATATTCCAGTTATTTTTAACCATGTTTTTAATCAGTTTCAAATCGCTGATATATTTAATCACTAAGGAATTCATATACCTATCTTGATCAAACAGTGTTTATAAAGCCTTTTTTAGAAACATCAGTATTATCTAGCCCTAACAATGTGCAACATTTTGTACCCCATCCACTCAATTCTTCATCACCTATTTTTCTTAAGTTGTGAGGGTACCCTCTTTTCTCAAAACTTATTAATGATTTTTTCATACTCACCATGTTGCAAAATACAGTGGCAACTTTTGTAATGCAAATATATGTTGGAAATTGTGTGTTTTCTATAAATAGTAGATTCAAAACAATTAGTGGTATTCTTAAAAATAGTTGTATCCTAATAAACTGTATTATTCATATATCGATAAGTAAATTTCAAAAACTCTGTGGTTTTGTCAGTAGAATTATTGAATTTTTAATTCTATAAAGATGTCATCTAAAAAATGTAGATAGGTTTTCTAGCGTTCAGTATAAACTGAGTTTAAAATAAACTTTTTCTCCCAGCTGCACATTAACAAATTAGCATATATTTGTGCACATACTGCACTCATGGCAATGCTTTGAATCTGTCTAAAATATTATCCCGCTAAGTATATAAAACTTTTATAAAGGGCTAACTCCATTAAGTCTATAAGAAGCTTACTGAGGGAGTTATCAAGATGGTTTAATTCCATAAGTGCAGAATGAAAAAAAATCCAAACCTAGCATATGTGGTATATTTGTCAACAAACCGATGACAGTAGTTAAACTACACTCATCACTGTAGTAATGTTGTTTGATCTTACTTAAGAAATCCTTTGCATCCCTCAGTGTATGGTAAGTTGAACTGTGGGAATTCTTAAGGGTACAGTTCACAAAAACAGCTAGTGGATAAGTTTTAGATCCCTGTGCTGCAACTATTAACCTGTGTGGTGGATCATTTATGTCCTTAATCTGCCTTCAAGATCCCAAACACAGCTGGTGTCAATGGATTCTTCATAAATAAATTATAAATATCTACCAAGCTCTCCCCTTGTAGGAATGAGCCTTCCAGGAATAAATCAATCTTTTTATATGCTATAAATATTTCATTCATAGTTACAGTAATATATGTAAATCTTGTAACATATTAAGGTCTTACTAACATAGTGTATTTTGTCTGCTAACACAGTTCCCTTTCTCGGTCAGGTTCCATCACTCTAATTGATGGGTCACTCTTTTTCTTTGTTCAAAGTGGAGAAACCTGAAATGTTTAATTTGTGCAAGATGTAAAAGTCTGACTCACAACATTTTTTAAAAATGGCAACTGTCGAGTTGAGTGGGCAATTAAATGTGCTTTTCTTTTTAAATAAGGTGTTAGAACAGTTAGCAGCCTTATTTTTAGCACATAACTGTATTTTAAGATTAATTTTCCAAATAAACAGTTTTAATTCCATTAATAAAACAGAAATATGAATACGAATGTGAGGAGCAAATTTAAAACCTTTACTGAAAAGTGAGAAAAATCCTTTGGTAACCTTGAGGGTGGCTTAATGGCTAAGGTGTTTGCCTTACAAACATAAGGTGCAGGGTTTGAGTCTCACAAGGGATAATTGGCTAGGCTTAAAATGGCTCGCAAGGGCAGTTAGCTTAGTACTAAACTATGAACCTATGAACTATAAAACTTAAACTATTATAACCTTTAAAACTACGAAGCTTCACATCATGTGTTTTTAGCAATCTCTTACTGTAAATTGTCTAATATATCATGTTGCTGCTGTTGTGGCTGGTTGATGTATAACCTGCCTTTTCCTTTCCTCTTCCATGTCCCCTTTCCCCTCCCATAACCCATTGAGCTTTGGGGAGAGGTATTAAAAAATGGGGACTCTGATAACCCTTAGATATATTCCATAACCTCTCAGATCTGCATGGTAAAAAGAAGAATTCACCGTGATTTACATTTACATAGGTGGTAGGAGATGTATTAATAGCTTGAGAGGTATTTGAATCGTATAAATCATTAACTGTTCCCCCTACAACATCACATGGCTTAGAGGAAGTGTTTGAATCAAAATTCACCTTATGTATATTAATAACCTTAAATGAGCTGTTGGTTTATTATTGTTGCATAGTGTCCACCTTTGTTTTGAGACTGGAGAATACTTTTGCCTAGTTCCAGATATCATGAGTTCTGCATTAGGTTTCTTTAAAAAATGTTTCTGTTGTCCAGTGTGTTAGGTGGAGATAATTTTTATAGCTTTCTGAAAGTAGAATGGCCAGTATTAGTCGTATAAATTACCATGTTGTCTGCTTAAGTGATAATTGGGGTGTGCCACAGGTCACCTTGAAGTTTGTTGGTAAACAGTGAAAATAGCAGTGATGATAGAACAGTTTCTTGTGGGAGTCCCTTAGGAAACTGGGAAGGGTGAAGTCATACCAATTTGTTTTTTAAAGAGTCTATCACTTGGAAGATTTTGATTCAGGGGAAAGTGTTTTTTGCTTATGATAGATGTGATTTTGGGGTTTAGCAATCATGATCAACTAGGTCAAATGCCTTTGTAAGGTAAGTAAATATTGCACCTGTTAGGAAGTCTTTATCCACGTTACAGCAGTATCGTCTTTTGATTAAAGTGTACAGTCATAGTACTATGGCCTGATCAGAATCCATGTTGATGGGAAGATAGGACACTGTTTTAGGTGTAATTTGTTAGTTGTGTGAATACCACCTTTTCAAACATTTTCCCTAGTGTTGGCAGTATTGAGATGAGCCTAAAGTCTCTTGTTTTTCTTGGATAGGGCAGTTTAGGAAACTGGCTTTACTATGGCTTAGTTTCCATTTAGCTGGCATTGCATTTATGGTGAAGCACAGACTGTAGAGGTGTTAAAGGAAGCAGATAACATGTTCTTAGTAATGGTTACAGACCATGATAAGTAGCCTGTCTACCCCAGGAGGAATATCAGAAGGAATCTCATCAGTCATTTTTTTAATGTCATTGGCTTTGATTCTTTTGAAATTGAATATGGTTGGGTACAGTGGAAGTTCTGCTTGAGGAATTGTTTTGACACTAGGTCCTAACTGAATTGGGAGAACAGGAGTCGGTGAGGTGAATTTTTTAAGAAAGTCTGTAGATGAAAGAAAGGTTGTTGGACTTTTATTTTCATTTAAAGGATCTTTGAGACCAGTTTACCCAGTGTCACAATTAACACTTGCCTTTATAAGACCATTCATAGAGTATAATGTTCCCTTTGCTATGTATCACACCAGGCATATGCAGCAACTAGAGTGACCTCAGATGTTCCTTACAAAAAATCTCCTATAGATTGCTGAGGAGTGATCTATGCCTGGCTCACAAGACATCCACAAACCCCACACTTATAAATTTATACATTAATCGTAAGTCAGAGAGTACCAGAAACACAAGGTCTAGGGATCTGAATTTGTCTGGGACTTGAACAGAACATCCTGGAGAGACAGATGTGTCCCAGAGACTGCCATTGCTATGGAACAGGCTTCCCATCCATGTGAAGCGGAGTTCATCTATTACCCAGTTTAAGGACAACCTAGACCAGTGAATGAGGAATAAGAAATGTACATCAGGCCTAGCACCCATGTCCCTTATGGAGAGAGGTAGCTTATAAATGCTTGGCCCTCAATGTCCTGTTTGAATACAAGACATCATTATTCTTTCGGGAAACTTGGCTAGGCTTAGAAAGGCCTCCTTTGTCATTAGCTTAGTAATAATCTGTGAGTCTATAAACAAGTTCCCAGAACTGTTTCTTCATTATTTTTAAGAGATCGCTGTTTTGTCCTAAGGAAATTTGCTTTGTGCCTTCTAGTGACATTTTAGCAAAGTTTCCAAATTGAAATAATTGTCTTTCTGATTGCGTGAGTAGACATTTCCATTTTTCCCATGCTGTGTATTTGTTTATAGTGAGCTTTGAATTCTTTGATAAGCCTCTGGTTGTTTATAGCAGTCTTAATTACTTAAGGAAGTAACCGTTTTTAAGACACAGGTACAGTATATATTTAAGAAAGCTAATGTTACTAGAAGTGCATCACTTACCGTTTAGGAGTGAAGTCCAGTTCATTGTAGCCATTTTATTTTTTTTATTTAAGGCTGGTACATTTCATGTGTTTTGGGGTATAAGTTGGTAAAATTGAGGGGTTTGAGTTTATTTTTAGTGGCTGTATATGGGGCAGTGGTCATTGAAGTAGGGTGGTAGGATTTTGATACAAGAGATTTTATTTGATATATATATATATTTTTTTTATTAGTACGTCTAGGAGTGAGTGTTAATCACACTGAAGTGTGGGTTTGGTAGGCTGTTAAATTAGTTGTGCAAGTTCGATGTCAGTAAGGAAATCTAGTGCATCAGTGAAGGATGGTCAGATAAGGCTTAGGGTACAATCCCCTAGAATTATGATTTTGTTTTTAAACATTTTTATTAAATTATCACTTACATTAATAGAAAAAAAAAGCAAACCATATTAACATTTTTCATATTCATGCATCATACGTTCCATAGGTTTTCTTTTTAACAGTTACTATCCAGTCCACCATTATATAAATTGCACAATTCCTGCCTTCCCATAAACCTCTCTTTTCTCCCAAGTATCATTCTGCATGTATTGTTCCCACAAACTCTCTCTATTTCAATGCAATTTGCTGCTTCCCTTTTCTACAGATCCCGTCTCCAGCTCTTTTATCTCATTTGCAATACTCAGTATTTCATTTACAGTTGATTTAGATTTTGATTTCCATTTTGTAGAAATTGCTTTAATAGCAGCCGGTAGCATTAAACATAGTAAGGCCTTACTGTGTATAGGTAATTCAGATCCTGTTCAGTTCAGATCATTTCATTAGTTAGCCATTTGCTTCTCCATTTCTGAAAGAGTGCTCTCTAGGAAAGTTTTAAAATCTCCCAACTCTTGCACTCCCAAAAAGCATGTCCTAAGTTACCTGGGAGCAGTAAAGATATAGTGGGAGTCGTGCTGGAAAAAGAGGATGGAAGTTAGAGTGGACTAAAAGGTTTTCATAAGCTTTGACAAAGACCAAAATATGAAAATGAAATGAGTATTATCCCAATAGGGGTAATGAAATTAGACAACTCCATGTTGTGGAGATGGAAGAACAAACAACAAAAAAGTATGGCTGTGGATGCAAGTATTAAAAAGTGAGAGAGTTAAGAAATGGAAAGAAATAAAATAGTTTCAGCAGGAGAATAATTTGGAATGCCAAGCAGTAATAAGTAGGCAGAGGAAAATTCAAGTAAGATTATGGGATGAAAATAAAGTCCCAGAAATGATAAAGGAAATATAAAGATGGGAAGGAGAAAGGAAAACAATGGCTTTGGTAGATGGCTGCAAGAAGGGGAAAGGTGAGAAAGTAGACAAAGGTAAAACTGGGGAAAGTGAGAGCTGGGTGAGAACGTCAATATCAAGTAGTGGAGTATAATCCTGGCAGTGCTTAAATATAATATATGTATATATATATATATATATATATATATATATATATATATATATACATACATAGAAATATCTCAAGCACTAGCATTAATGCCCTTCTAGCCTGCCAATATACCAAAACACTTGTTCCCATAATAAGTGTCCACCCCGTTTTTAAAAATATCTAAACTAGTACTTGCTTTATCATAATTTGGTAGTCTGTTTCATGCATTATCTGCTCTCAGAGAAGGAATTAGTACACTTCTTATTCCTATAGAATCTTCTGCATAGGTTGTCTGATGAGTCTGTGGTACTTTTTGATAACTTCAAACATTCCCAGAGATAGTTGTCTGTAAATGCCCTATATACCTGAATAAGATCTCCTCTTAGATATCTATGAGAGACACTGTACAAGTTCAGATATTTTAGCCTTTCATAATAAATTTTCACATCCATAGATGCCCCTGGTATATTTCCATTGTACTCTTTCCAGTTTACTCTTGCTTGTTTTCTTGTAAGGTTTCCTTATTGCTATTCCATACTCTGTTTTGGGGCTAATGTAACTAATAAAGAATGATTTCATCATTTCTGATTTCCTAGACTTTAGGAATCTTTTTATACAATCTATAGTTCTACACCTGTCCTTAGCCAACTGGTAGATATGGTTAGAAAAACTCAAAGCTGGATCTACCCATATACCCAGGTCCATAAATGAATCTACAGTTTGAATCACTGTGTACTGTATTAAATATTCACCTTTCAATTTGTCTCCCAAATCTCATATGCTTAGATTTTAGATTTATCAGCATATTTTTCTCTTGTGCCCAGATGGTCAGTTTAGTCAAGTTCTTTTGCAGACATGCCTTATCTGAAACGCATGTAATCAGAGGGTCTATATCAGAAGATCGAAGTTTCAAAACTTTGAATCTGGTATGGTCGACACCATATGATCGAAGTCTTGAAACTTTGAATCTTTTAATGGAGATTTCCGTACAGTGTGGAAAGGGAAGATTTCCCTTTTCTGCACTGTAGTGCGATCTTGGAGTTGGTATATTTAAGTAGCGGGGGGGTGGGTGAAGGGAGGGGCTTGCCCTCCTGTTTAGAGCATTTAAATGGTTTGTTTTCATAGGTTGTTATTTTCTTACATTTTCGATGTTTCAAAACTGCGATTATATTTTGTCGACCATATCAGATTCAAAGTTTTGAAACTTCGATAATGTAATATAGACCCTAATCAGATTACCCAATTTCAGATCATCTGCATATAGACTATAAAATGCCTGAGATGAAAAAAAGTTAGGTCTAAAAGATACAATCTAAACAAGTAAGGGCCTAGTACAGAGCCCCGTGGGACACCCTATGTGTAACCAAGAATTTCACCTGTCCAATTGCTGTATGAGAGTTGCCATGTCCTATTTGTAAGCCATGCAGTTATTAATCTTATCAAGAATATATCAATACCTAGTTGCTCTAATTTTTTGATCAAAGTTGTGTGTATGACCCTGTCAAATGCTGAAGTTAAATATGTATAAATTATATCACAGCACAATTTTCATTCATAGCTGTTATGTTGTTATAGAACATCATGGTATAGGTGGTAATAGATCTATTTACAACATATGCATGCTGATATGTGGTTTCAAGTCCTAAACGATCAAGTTCTTGGAATAGCTTTGCCAATATTAACTTCTCCATTATTTTTCCACAACAAGGAAGTGGACTTAAGGGTCTGTATGACTCTGGGTTTGTCCTACTCCACTTTCCCTTAAAGATGAGGTTAATAAGTGCATGCTTCCAATCTTGAGGAATCTCCCCGTATTTATATGACCTAGTAAATAATAGATATAATGGTGCTGTAAGTTCTTGCTATAGTGTTCTCAGGTCATTATTACTAATTCTGTCTCCTTCCTGTACTTTGTTTGGATCCAGTTTGTACACTTCTTTTTCAATATAATCTAATTTGATTCCAGTTTCTGTGGTTACCTGGATATCACTAGGACATTTTATCACCTCCTTTGTGGGCCCAAACTGTTTTGCATATGATTTTGTAAATATATCTATAATCTGTTGTGTCTGAGAATAAATTTTAGAATCTACGCAAAGTTTATCAATGTATGTCTTTATTCCTTCTACATCTTATGTATCTATAAAAAGGTTTCCTATTATGTTCAATATCTTTGTATAAATTTTCTTCAATTTTTTTCTTGATCTTGTCTCACACTGTGCTTAATTTGTTTGTCCAGCTTGTTTATATCAGTTTTCAAAGTTGTAGATCAACCCGTCTTCAGTTTCTTATATTTTTTGTCTCTCAACTTAATCAGGTGTCTTGTTTTTATGGAAATATATCCCCCTGACGTTGTATGCCTAGATCCTGATACTAAACATTTTTTTCACTCAGTTTCTCTCACAAAACTTTCCACATTCTATCTGCAGGTTTTCCACTGAACACATTTTACACAGTGACTGTTCTACTTGCATATAATCTGTAATTAATCTTCTGTACATTGGTGTAGATTTCAGTTTGGCAGAATTATCTAGCAACAAATTAACCTTTATAACCACATGATTACTGCACATCAGCTGTGGTAAAACTTGACTTGAAGTAACAGTAATTTCTTTAGGAACACAAAATGTCTAATATGTTCCATTTCCTGGTAGGTTTTCTTTTTTACAATCTGAAGCAATTGTTTCTGAACATATGTTGTGAATAATTTCCTTACTAATGTTGTTGAACCAGTATTAGTCTAATCTGTTTCGGGTAATTTTAAGTCCCTAGCTACTGTTATTCTTCCCTCATGTGTTTCATGCATAGATTTTCACAGATTTGTCTAGATTTTTGCTTCACATTTTGGTCCATTTTTCATAAAATTGTAGTTTTCTGGCAAATTAGTGGCAAATCATTAAAGACTGGAGCTAGAAAAATTTGACAGACATTTGAGTTTCAGACTACATACCGTTCAGAAAATGCATGTTTATGCAAAAGCTATTATTCTGTCAACTTTCTAAGTTTGTAAGAGCAATATTTAAAATTTGTCCCTCTGTTTGGGTCTTTGCCCTGCTTTTATTTATGGCTTTGTCCAGATTTCTTGTTCAAAGAGGTAGAGAGGTATGGTTTCATGCAAGAAATGCCTGAATTTCTCTATATCATCAGCACTTGACTTTGGTGGTATATACACTCCAACAATTGTTACATGTTCCAGGGTTGTCTTTATTGTCACAGTTACACAGTCTATAGTATTGGTGTTATCACTGAACATGTAATAATCACAGGTCTCATAACTATCTTTAATCCCTAGCATAACACCTCCACCTGATTTTTGTTAGAATGGCTGTTACAGTAAAATCATTTATACCCTGACAGAAATTGTTCTTAGCCATGTTTCACAAACAATAACATCAATCTTGTGGAAATGTAGCAAATGTTCCAATAAAAAAACTTTATTATTACTGCTCCTAGCATTAATAACCATCAGAGATGCATCAGATGTTTCTGTGAACTGTTAAATTTAAGACTTGTAAAAAATCCTGCCTAGTGTTTGTTAAATATTGCAAAATATCTGCTGCAAAAATTCTCTTCCCTGATCTTGACAAATGCACATCCTGTCTAAGTACAAGTGCCCAAAACTAGGCTTGGATGCTCTACACATTTCCATTTTTTAAAACGGGACATTTTTTCCATGTAGGTATTTACCCGCCAAAAATTTTTTTCGCTCCACAGTGACCTGACTATCCTTACTGTACGTGATTTGTGCAAAGTATGTCCTAACAGCAGTACAAGCTATAATATCTAAGAGAGCTTATAAGTTCCCTATTAACAGCGAGTCCTTGTTGGTGAGATAATTTATACAGACATGAATGAAAACAGATCCATACTTCTTTACATTAAAGTGTTCCAAGGCTTGTCTCACATCTTCTATTTTTGTTTCTGGCAAGCATAACACTGTTCGATGTTCCTTATTTTCTCTGCAAATGTAAGTATCAGTTCCTCTAATAATCAATTGTCCAATTACAAAAATATATTTTCTGACAAGATCTGAAGAATCTTCAACTTCTAATACATTAATATCTCCTCTATCAGTCGTTACAAAGGAATGATTTTTATCACCATTAGTCTTATTGATCCCACTGTTTTCATTGCATGTTACATTTGCTAAAATACAATTCTTATACAGCTAGCTGCGTACATCCACAGCTTGAGCCATGTAGTCAACATCTGTTTTTCTGTTCTTTATCTTACAGTAATGTTTTTCAATCCTTCCATATTCAGTTTTGATTTTGTCCTTTTCACCTGCCCCTTGCCTCTTTTTTCTATCTTCTCTTTTGGAAAAATGATAGCTCCTTCTTTAGACTGAAGGGTTTCTGATAAAAAAAAATGTTATTCCCTGTAATCTGTGTATTATGTAACAAAGTAGTGTCCTTTTTAGCATGTATTCTTTTTACAGACATTTATCAGTTTCTTTTTCTTCCTTGTTATTTGTTGTGAACTTCTTCCTTTCTTTCTTTTTTGTTTCTGTCTGAACACACTGAATCCTCAGATTGCTGAATACTTGCATGCAGAATTCCAAAGTTGTCAGAGGTATTGTCTTGTTTCATAGGTTCATAGGTTCATACTAGGCTATCTGCCCTAGGGCATTTATAAGCCTAGCCAGAATGTGTTTGGCTTTCGCCACCCATTTTAAATTTATTTTGCTATGCCCTTTTTCGAGGTTAGTATACTGTGCCTCTGTCTAACAGTGACACAGAAGTGATACCCGGGGTAAACCTACGATCTCCCATCCACTCATCAAGATTCCTCTTGAAGAGAGTCAATGAGGGACTCTGCCTAACCTGGACTGGGATTTTATTCCAGAGTGAAGGGAGCCTCTGGGTTATGAATCTGTCCCTCCAGCATGTCCTATTTATTTCAGTGCTGAGGTTCAAGTCTCTCGGAGCGTAGCTCGATGGGATTTGGATTTTCTGAGGTGCAGCATGTCCATTAATTCGGGTTGGACATGGCTTTATACGTCAGGCACAGATCGCCTCTGAACAGGCGGTATGCCACTGAGTAGAGCTGGAGTTTCTTTAACCAGGCAGCATATGGCATCTGTTTGAGCCCTTTGATCCTCTTGGTGAGGTACTTTTGGGGTCTTTCCAGTTGCTGCAGGTGTCTGGTAAGGTACATCCCAAAGGGCATTGTACTCAATTATGGGCCTGATGAGGGATGAGTAAAGAGGCACAATGACCTCCCTGATCTAGATGTGAAACCCTTCATGATTAGGTGGGCTATATAAAATGTTTTTCTAACCACTTTGGCCAAGTGGTTGTCAAATGAGAGATTGCTATCAACTTGGGTCCCCAGGTCCCTAATTACTTTTTCTGTACTTAATGGATTACCACCTATGTGGTAATTTGTGGGCACTTTGTTTTGCCAAAGGGATGACTATACACTTTTGGCATTTAGCTTGAGGCCATGGCTCTGGCACCAGTTGTCTGTTTCTATGAGGCCCTTTTGGAGGATGCTTGTGTCGGCTGGAGAGTCGATTATGGCACCCAGTTGGCAGTCATCTGCGAACTTGGTCAGCCACAGTCCTTCCGTGTTGGCCTGTACCTCCGAGAAATATATACCGAACAAGAGAGGTCCCAGGACTGAGCCTTGTGGGACACCACTTGTAACTGGTTTGGAGTCTGACATGGCTCCAGCAATTCTAACCATGTGGGTTCTGTCCTTGAGCCAGTTTGCAATCCATCTAGTGACATAGGGGTTTATATTTAAGGTGGTGAGCTTATCTATAATGCCAGTGGGGTATTGTATGGAAGGTTTTTGCGAGGTCCAGGTAGGCTGTGTGGACCACCTTCCCTCCAATGGCCTTGGTGACTGTTTCAAAGAAATCAACCAGGTTTAAGAGGCAGGATCTGCCCTTAACAAAGCCGAACTGGGTAGGATCCAGTGTTTGTAGGTCCCCAATATCTTTATTTATGAGGTCCATGATGATCCTTTCCATAGCTTTGCAGACCAAGCTAGTCAGGCTTATGGGGCGATAGTTTCCAGGATCCGTTGAGGCACCACCTTTATAGAGAGAGACCACTGTTGCTGCACGCCACTCTTTGGGCACATATCCTGTAGTAAGGCTGAGATTGAACAGTAGTTTTATGTTTGGGTTTAGCTCTTCTTGGAGTTCATGTAGGACGCAGCCGGGACACCATCTGGTCCCATTGATGCTGTGTTTTTGCTTTGGAGAGGGCGACTCTTACCTGAGCATCTGAGATGTCAGGGGGGCAGCACTCTGCTGGAATAGATATTTGCCCTTTTGGTGGGGAGGGGAGTTTGTGCTGAACCTGTCAGCTAGGATGTTGGCAATGTCTGTGGGTTTGGTGTATTTTTTGTCATTTTGGACTAATTCTGAGCATATCTGGGAATTACCACCCAGGTTTCTAACATAACTAAAGAAAGCCTTGTGATTATGCTTAGTGTCCTGTGCAATTTTTCTCTCGAAGCTGGCCTTAGAGAATTTTATGTGTGCCCGTAGTTTTTGCTAATACTGATCAGTGATGCCTTCCCTTTTGGGATTTTGCTCTATCATTTAGTAGCTTCCTCCTTCTATTGTATACTTTGTTTATGGCTGGGGTCCACCAGACAGGACGTCTGCCTTTGGAGGATTGGGTCTTGGTTTTATTTGGGATTGCATGATGCATGCATTCCTGAAGGTGTTCATAGAATGCGTTTATGAAGGATTCTGCAGTCTGGGCGTATTTTCCACAGGCCGGGGCTTTGAAGGATTCCACCTCAGTTTTGAGGAGTGTGAAATTTGCTTTAGAGAAGTTTTTCACTGTGGTTTTCTGGGCAGGGGTGGGGTCGGATGTGAATATCCAGTGAGATTAGTTTATGGTCTGATCTTACCAGTGAGGGATACACTTCTGGTCTGGAGCATAGAGTCCCCATGTTGGTGATGATCAGGTCCAGTATGTTTTCCCCTCTTGTGGGAGTGGTAACAAGTTGTTCCATAGCATTTGAGTTTATAAATTCTAGGAACCTTTGGGCTAGGCTGTTGGAGCTAGAGTAATGCTCCCAGTCTATGTTTGGGTAGTTGAAGTCACCCAATATAATGGTGTTTAGAGAGACCTTCATATTTTCCAGTGTTCTCAGGAAGGCTGAGTGGGGTTCCTGGGTTTGGAAGGGTGGTCTGTAGCAGGCTATAAACTGGAAGGCAGTTTTACCCACTGTTAGTTGCACATGGATAGTCTCTGATGCTTCGTGCTTTGCCACCAACCTGGAGGTGTGGGTATCTTTGATGAATATCGATACTCCCCCTCCTTTTGTGGTTCGGTCCAAGTTTTGGGGCCGAAAGGCATGGTATGAGGTATAACCTGGTAGTGCTGGGGTGCTCTCGGGAGCCCTGAACCAGGTTTCTGTTACTGCACAGATATCGATGTTCTCCATGCTAAGGAGAGTTTCGAGTGCATGCATCTTGAGGTTTAGACTTCTGGCGTTGAGTAGCATTACTCTTAGTTTCTTATCCCTTGTGATACCTATGGAGGTGGGTTTGTCTTTTGAGCCTTGCCTAAAAAGGCACTATGGGGTAGCAAGAGCCTTTGCCAATATCCAAAGCCCAGGGGTGACAGGTGCAAGCCGTCCCTAGCTAAGCATCGTGGCTTGTCAAGCATATCATCCCAAGCTGACAGGCATTGATCCCCTTTGAATGACACCAGTACTTAAGCCAGTTGTTGAAATTGATCATCTTGTCTTCATATTGTGGCATCATTCTTGGTGAGGGTAAGATGCTACTCAAGGTCAGGGTCATACCGGCCTGGGCTACATGCTCAGAGAGCTCCTTTATGTCTCTTTTCATGTAGTCCAGGGAGGTACGTCTCAAGTCATTCACACCAGCATGGACAATGACTGAGTCATATTTGTACTTGCCTTGGAGTGACCTGAGTGCTTGTGTTATGTGGCGGATCCTAGCGCCCGACAGGCTGCTCACCGTGACCCTCTCCTTGTTCAGCCTGGTGAGCGGGACGTCAGTTGAATGATGGTACAGACAATAGATAAGTAATTTCCTAAATGTGTTCTATTTCCTGTTTGCATAACATTATATCTGATGTTGTAAATCTTTGTTCTTTCATTACAGTTAGGACCTCGGTTCCGTCCTTGGAACCGATACGGCAGTTTCCCAGCTCGCGCAAGCCAAAAACTCTCAGCTAAAATCAACCCATAATGCCCCTCTCCTAGTTACTCCAGATCCCGTTTGCCGTGTTCCTAGTCAGACATGCTAGCCATCTCACTTAAAGCTAAGTAGAAAATTGTTAATTTTAAGACAGATGTTCTTCATCTCACATTGCTGCAGTCCTTACACTTGGGTAGTCCGCTGTCCTCAATATCAAAGTATTTTAAGACTGACATCAGGACGTCAGGATACAAATTATCCTCAGTCTTTTGCCTCATGGTCGAGTCAAAGTTGTAGTTTTTCTTGCCTCGGATGTCAAAAAGTGAATAACTGTATTTCATTATCATACCTTGTGTATTCCTTGTTTGGGGCCTGGTTGTTGGGTGTCGCACCCAGGCAGGAAGAGTCGTCCGCCGGACGCTGGTTCGGCTTCTCTGGAGTCCCAGTGCAGGATGTGGCCTCTCAGGAGGCAGGTCAGGCTGAAGCTCCTTCTGTTTCGAGGCAGGCCAGGTTTAGCTTCTGTTGGTGTCACTCCTAGTTCATCAGCAAGAAGCACATGCTTATTTAATTACTTTGTTAGAGGTTCTTTGCCCCTCCTGATAAGAGGCCTAGTCTTGCTGAAGACTTGCAGGAGTATTCTCCTTATTCTGATTCTGATGTGGATCATTCTACTCCTTCTGCCTCTTTTCAGAGTCTCTTCATTCCATGACATTTAAGTGGAAGGTCAGGACTTCTCTGATTCCAGGAAAAGGCTTCCCAGCATAGGCCTTATACCACCTGTTCTGGATGTTGTGGAAGATGTGTTTGCAGCCTGTTAAACCGACAGGTATTACAGGGTGCCTGAAGCTCATAAAGAAACTGTTAGTCAGGGACGTATCAAGGCCTCTGCTCCAGATAGAGGCCAGAGCTTTGGATAGATGGGGAACTTCTTCCACCTTAGCTATGAGGGCTTTGATTTCACATGTTGAAATATCAAAACTATCTTCTTTCTCAATTGAAGTCTAAGGTAGATGCTGAAGGTATTGAATGTAAAGAATTAGACATGTTTCTGAACAGGTGGGTAACTGTACAGGCCTGCACGCGGATCAGAATTTATCTGACCATGTTAAGACAAAGATTTTAGATGCTCCTTTACAGTCTGATGTGTTGTTTGGTTCACCTGTGGAGGCAGTCTTAAAGACTATGCAGGCTGTTAAAGATTTTTGCAAGGTTTAGTAGGAATTGGCCTGCTGATTCACAGAGGCTCTTTCAGACCTAGAACAGGGAGTTCACCTGCACAGGGTGAGGGCAGGGCCAGTCCTTTCTTCAGCTGCCAGAGCCTTTTGTCTGGCAGCACCTTTGGGAGGAAGGTTGGCACCAGGACAGATGGGTATTGGATATCATACACCAAGGTTACAAGTTTTATTTCCATACCATAGAGGCTCACAAACAAATTTCTGCTGCTTCAAATAGGGGCCATACAACCGGTCCCTCTGCCAGAAGTGGGCCTAGGATTTTATTCTCGCCTGTTCCTAGTACCAAAGGGGAACACGTGGAGACCAATTTTAGATTTATCTATCCTCAACACTTATCTGGACATTCCTTTACCTCTGCTGGGCAAAGATCACTGGATGGTGACTCTGATCTCAAGGAGGCTTACCTTCATGTTCCTATCAGGCTAAGTTGCAGGAAATATCCATCGAGCTGGGACTTCTCATTATCAGTTCTTAGCTTTCTTCAGGCTAAAAGGAATACAGATCTATCCTTATTTGGACGATTGCCTGATTCTGGCCCAAGGAAGGACGAACTTCTTCATCATTTGCAATATGTGATAGCAGTAAAGTCCAGTCTAGTACCCTCTCAGGACATGTGCTTTCTGGGTGTGAGACTGAATACAGCATCCCAGATGGCCTTTTGACCCCGGACAAACAAAAGAATCTTTCCCTTTACTTCCATCAATTGTCTCATCAGTCCAGGCTGACTGCAAGGACAGTCCTTCAAGCCTTGGGGTTCATGGCATCTTGTATTCTGGTGCTTCCCAATGCCAAACTGCAAGCTACAATGGTACAAAAATGTATGGACACAGCACTGCCAAGATATGGACACTGTCATTCAGATAATACCTTAAAAGGAATTTTTGTGGTGGGCTCAGGAATGTCACCTAAACAAGGCAGATTCTAACGACAGATGCTGACAAAGCTTAAATGGAAAGTGGATACAGGCCTGCCAGACTACAACATCTACATATCAACTTGAAGGAGATGATAGCAGTCCAATTTGCATTAATAGCTTTCAAGGATTTACTTCTTCCAGGGCAGGTGTTGGTTCTAACAGACAACACAACTGTCATGTTCAACAAGCAAGGGGGACACATTCTTATCCTCTATGCAGACAAGCAATGATTTTGTGGGAGACTGCTCTCAGTTTACAGCTAAATCTTCAGGCAAGGTTTCTGCCGGAGCACAGAACTCCTTAGCAGATGTGTTGAGCATGGATCCCCACGATCCACTCCAGACATAGATCTGTCACTAAACTACCAGCTGCCAAAGTTTTGCACAAAAGGTTTCATCCCACAGCTTGGAAAGTGGATGCTCTTTCTTTCAATTGGAGCAATCTTCATCCTCCCAAAGGTACTCCTAAAGGTCAGACAGGACAAGCCAAAGATGATTTTAATAGCTCCGGAGAACAGTTTACTCAATGTCAAACTTCACTCTCTTCACCTAACAGCCTGGCCCCTGGAGGATCTCAGCAAGTTTTGAATTTTGGAGGCCAGAAGGCCTAGTACAAGGAAAGTTTTATTTTGTGGCTTCATGCTGCAGCAATTCCACTATGACTGTGACCCACCATTGTTTGGCAAAGAATATAAGACCGTTGAAATATTTATCATGGAAGACTGCACCAAACTATTCATTTGCCTACCCCAAAATGCAGAACTAAAGGGTTCAGGCAGTCTCAGCAGTTATTTGTTTCATTTGCTTTGGGTTCCCAGGTGTATTGCTTTCTGTTATTCCCATCATGGTAAGGAGGTTCCAGCTGGGATTAGGCCTCATTCCACGGCTACTGCCACTTCTACAGCTTTTAAGGAGGCAGCTACTTGGAGTTCAGTGCATACTTCTAAGCATTACCACCTTCCACTTTACTCTAAATCTAGGGCTGGTTTTACAGGGCATTTCCTACTGCTTTATAGTTTCCATCCTCCCTTACCTCTGCTTTGGGATTGTTTTGTACCTACCATAAATGTAGATGTAGATCCACATTGATATTGTATACAAGGGTGGTTGGTTGTTTTTGCTGTCTTTCTCTTCAAAATTATTTAATTTTTAGTCAAGTTAGCCTTTTCTTACTGTCGCCTATAACCTAAGCCTATTTTCTACACTTTTCCTTGGTAATTTAATTTTTTTACTTTTATTGGTATTGTCCCTGTCTCCTGTCTTTAACAGGCCTTTCCTTTCTATTTTTTAAAATAACATCACTGGTATTTTCTCCCTTATTTTTTCTATAGGATAGCCTTGTTGCTTTACTATGTCAGACAAAGCTAAGTTGGGATTTAAACAGTGTGACAAGTGTGGACTTAAGATGCCTAACTAAGATGCACATGTTTGTTGTGTTTACTGTTTGAGCGTGGATCATATTAGTGTTGGCTGTGACTTTTGTGCTAGTTTTAGTAATTGTACACTAGCAGAATGTAATAATAAACTTATCTTAAAAGGTTTACTCAAGACACCTTTTTCAGAGGCTCTGTCTGGGTTGGAGGTCTCACCCCCTCCAAAGACCAAAAAAAATTAAGGAAAAATTGATTATTCAAGGCACCCTTTTTGGAGGCTCTATCTGCGTTGGAGGTCTCCCCCCTCCAAAGACCAAAAAAAAATAAGGACAAACTGAGTCACTCGGTTCCTGCATCTCCGTCAGTTACGGAACTGAGTCGGCTCCATGCTTCCTCGTCGCAGACCTCTTCAGCATCAGGCTTTGTGTCTTCTCCCTTGGTGTCATCCATGATATTCACCCCTATTTCGGCTCTGACCTCAGCACCACTGTCTTCGGTGCCGTCCTTGGATCTGACATCGGCTCCGATGACTGTGCCTACTTCGGTACCATCCCCAGCCACGGTGCCGACAGTTTCTTCGGCTCCAAAACTCAAGTACCTGCCAAGGACAAGATACTGTGCATACTGTCTCTGTTCCAACAGCAATGTTTTACCTGTTGGCACAGTCCACCCTTGCAGGATCAGCTCCATTGAGACCAATGCTCCCGAAGCAGTGCTTGGACCGTCCGTACCTTGGTATCTAGCCGGGCACCTATTTTCTCACTGGCGCCATCTATGTCCACGTCTCCAATGGCTTCCAGTTCTCTTGCTCCTCTCCCAACCCTCTATTTCAGGACCCCTGGCACGGGAGTCACAAGAACCCTCTTTGAAGGGAACCCTTTCTCCGGAGTCCTCCTCAGAAGATCCCACTGGGGAGCCACCCCGGAAGAAATGGTGCAAGAGGAAGCACCTTGATTCACCAGAGGAATCTTATCACTGAAGACACTGATTGTGATGAGGAGGAAGGGTCCCCACGGTCTCCCCCCAGACAACATCTCATTCTGAGACATTCTCAAAATCCTCAAGCAGCGGGGAGACTGGAAGTCCTGTAACCCTTCTTCTGAGGAATCGGTTTGCCTGCAGGCCTTCTGTGCCCAGCCATCTACTTCCTGGGTGACCCCACCTGCAGATGACCTTGCTAAACTCATTGTGCAGCGTGCCTGATAGGCCCCCGACAACATAGAACCTGTCCCTCGGAGGCCAGACAAAATGTTTATCTACACCTGAAGACCAGCCCCACTTGTCCTAGCAGTTGACAGTTGATTCTATGGTTGTGGAGCCGGCCACTAAGAGGGAACTAGCAGAAGATAGTTCCACCATCCATCCACCAAACAGAGATTCTCGTACCATGGACAGACTAGGGAAACAGACCTATGCTTCAGTGACATTCACCATTCGGTCGCTGAACTATCTGGCACACTTTACTCATCTCCAAAGAGATCTAATTTCTGAAATGTCTTCCTCTTTGGTGGGGTACTGTCTGATGAGGTGAGTGATACTATCACCTCACAGCTAGCTACGCTTGAATCCATCTCAAACCCCTCGATGCATTTGATATCTCACTCCACCAAGGGGGTAGCTCAAGCTGCCACATCAGGCATTGTCATGAGACGTAATGCTTGGATGCGGTTGTGTGACTTCGCAGACCCCTTTAAATCTTCCTTCATCAATGCACCGGTCGCCGAATCTGCACTTTTTGGACCCAAAGTATGAGACACAATTACACGTAGTGAAAAAGATGGAAAGACCTTGTCTTTTGTGGGCATATGCCTTTCCAACCCCCAGCGGTGCTACTCCAGGAACCAAAAGGGAGGAAATATGTGGTTCAAGAAATCCCAAGGACCTTTTCGTGACACTCGTGGTGAACAATCACCCTGGGGCAGAGGGGGCAACTCATATAGAAGACATCCCTTTTGGGGTAGAGGAGGTCTGTGTAACCAGGGCACTAGAGATTCTTTCTCTGGCAGACCCTACCAGCGCTCTTGAGCAGCAGCCTGATTGCTTCCCTCTGGAAGCTGTCGGGAGTCATTTTTCTCTGCATCTACCAGCCTGACATCTTATTACTACCGATGTTTGGGTGCAGAGAATAATATCCAGAGGCTACCAAATACCTTTTGACTTAACTCCCAGACCCGTCAAACAAATCCCGATGTACCACCCAATCAGAGTGAATTAGCATCCTTAGAGATAGAAAAGCTGCTAAGGAAAAGATCCAACCATTCCCACCAGACCAGACAGGATCCGGGTTTTAGTCAAAGTCCTTTTTTAGTGGCAAAAATGACAGGGGACTGGAGACCAATCCTGGATCTCAGCCTGTTGAATAAATTTATCAAACCTCAAAAATTCTGGATGGTCACGATACAGTCCATTCTTCCGTTCCTAAGGAGGGATAACTGGATGTGCTGTATAGACCTCCAAGACACGTACTACCACATAAACATGGATCACCACTCGTGGAGGTTTCTCTGCCTCCTTCTGGGAGTCAATCATTACCAGTTCAGGGCACTGCCATTCGGTCTCTCGACAGCCCCCAGAGTGTTCACCAAATGTATGACATTTATGATATCTCATCTTCAACTACATGGATTCCAGGTGTTTCCCCTGTGTAGACGATTGGCTCCTTACCGCTCCAACCAGGAATCTTCTAGTCTGCAGCCTCTCTTACACTCAAGCTCTCGCTCTCCACTTGGGGATTACAGTCTACAAAGACAAATCTCAAATGTCCCTAATGAAGACACTGGAATTTATTGGAGCGGTCTTCAACACAATATGTCAAGCTTCTCTCCCCCTCACAGGCTTTTGAAAATAAGACATCAAATCGAAGACCTTCTTCCTCAGACCAATGTACCAGCACATCCTGTACTGCAACTCTTGGGTTCCAAGGCAGCTGTCATTATGTTAGTACCACTGGCAAGACTGCACATGAGAATCCTGCAGTGGCTCCTTTCCGCACAATGGTCGTTGCTAACTCAACCACATAATACGCCTTACAAACCGTTGCAAGGATGAAATACTATGGTGGATGAAGCCACAAACTAATCTTTGGTGTCGACAATTCTGTCTTCCATAGCCCATGGCCATGGTGACCATGGACGCTTCACTGTTAGGGTGGGGGGCATATTTGCAGGGAAAGACTGTCCAAGGCACCTGGTCCCCCATGGAGGCCAACTTGCACATAAATGTCCTGGAACTGAGGGCAGTTCTCTTAGTGTTGCAAGCGTTCCATGCATCCCTTCCCTCAGGGACCATTGCAATTCAGTCAGACAACATGTTAGTCATCTGGTATATCAACAAGCAAGGCGGAACCAGGTCTTACCCCCTGTGTTGGGAAGCCATGAGGATTTGGCACTGGGCAATAGTTTCCAACCACTTTCTTATAGCAACGCACATTCCTGGGAGTTCCAACCTTATTGCGGACAATCTGAGCAGGAATATCCTGATGCCTCACGAGTGGTCCTTCAACCCTGTAACAGCAGATCGGATCTTCCAGTGCTGGGGCAAGCCTTGCTGCGACCTGTTTGCTTCCCCTCTAAACCACAAATGCAGAAGCTATTTTCCCTGATCCCCCCTCAGGGGAAACCACAGAGGGACGCTCTAATGCATGATTGGCCCCCAGGTCTTCTGTATGCCTTTCCCCCATTTCCCCTCATTCCAAAAATTTCTCCAGAAAGCTCAGAGGTTGGGAAGCAAAGTGATCCTCATTGCCCCCTACTGGCCACATCAAGTCTGGTTCCCATTTCTGTGGCCTCATCTGATTCACAGCCTGTGGATTCTGGATCATTCCCAGGACCTGTTATTTCATCCTCAGGGACTGATTCATCCAAACCTGCACAGTCTCAAGCTCACAGCTTGGTTCCTCCACTTCCAATGATTGCCAGGCTGCCTGACATCCCATCTCCTGTTCGGAAAATTCTTCTGGCCTCACACAAACCTTCCACTAGAAAAGTTTTTTATAGTAAATGGACTAGGTTCTTTATTTGGGCCAAAGACCAGAACTTAGACCCTTTCTCTATGCCTATTCAAAAGATGCTACAATACCTGACTACTCTTTTACATGCAGGAGCCTCAGCTTCAGCGATCACTGTACATTTAGCAGCTATCGCCAATTTTCATAATGGTCATGATAGTTCTTCAGTTATGTCACACCGCCTATGCACGACTTTTTTGAAGGGAGTATTACATGTTAAACCTCTGGTCAAGCCTCCCTTAGAACCCTGGGACTTGACTCTGGTCCTTCAGTCTTTCACAGGTTCTCCCTTCAAACCCTTTCATTCATGTGATTTTAAATTTTTGTCATGGAAAACCATACTTCTAGTAGCACTTACCCCAGCGAGAAGAGTATCTGAGTTGCAGGCCTTCAGTGTCAAGAGTCCTTACTTGATCTTCCACACGGATAGGGTGTCCCTTCGTACTGACCCTTCTTTCTTGCCCAAGGTCATTCTGGCTTTTCCATTAACCAATCTATTGACCGGTTGGTTTTCTTCCCTCGGCATTCTAATAGAGGAGAGTACCTTTTGCACACCCTTGATGTGCATCGGCAGCTTCCTTGTTATTTGGACAGGACTAAATCTTTCAGGAAAACAGATAAATTGTTTGTGGCCTTTGCAGGACCCAGATTGGGTAAACCTGTTTCCAAAGTGACTTTATCCTCTTGGCTTAGAAACGTCATTACCTTTATCTACCAACAGAATAAGCTATCCTTACCTTCCAGAATAAAGGCTCATTCTACCAGATTTGTGGCTACTTCTGTAGCTTTTCATTCCAAAGCCTCTATGGATGATATATGCGCAGCATCCACTTGGGCAAGACCTCATACCTTTATATCTCCTTACAAATTGGATTTGACCTCCAGGGGACAAGCATCTTTTGGTTCTATGATGCTCAGAAATATCCTTCCTTAAGGCCACCCAGGACTCGAGTAACTGGGCACTTGGTCTTAACTGTAATGAAAGAACAAAGATTTACAACATCAGATAAAGAAGTTATGTCTTACCATAATGTTCCATCTGTGTTGTAGATCTTTGTTCATTCATTACTTCCCGCCCTCCTTCCCCCTACCTGGACTCCTGGTTAGGGTATTTGCTCAGACAGAGCCTCCTACTATTTTTTCTATTACTACATCTTTTATCTAGGGTCGGCAAACTCGATCTGGAGTAACTAGGAGAGGGGCATTATGGGTAGGTCTTAGCTGAGAGTTTTTGGCTTGCACGAGCTGGGAAACTGCCGTATCAAACGTTCTTCATGTTTCACTGTTGCAGTCATTACATTTGGGTTATCTACTTGCAGGTAGCCCTCAGTTGGCCTGATTAACAAAGTCTTGGGTCCTGCGTCAGTTGCTGTCCCTTCTTCCATGATGTCAGGTCATCAGGGGTATAAAACATGCAGCTGATGCCATTACATCAATCTTTCTTGCTGTGCGGTGCCCGAAGCAGAAGCAGTTCGCAAGTGCCAGTCGGCCGACTCCTGAAATTTTCGTTTTCGAGTTTCAAAACTGAAGTCTTCAACTAAAGCTAAGTACCCCATTGGGGAAACTTTTTCTTGCTCCTTACCGATGTCAGTAAAAGTTAATAATTGCATTACTTGTGGAAAGCAAATACCTCATAAAGATTTTCATTCGTACTGTATTCCTTGCCTAGGCCCTGACCACGATGTACCTTGCTGTCGGTTTTGTGCTTTATTTAATCAGCACACTGTCCATCGTCGGTATATTTTTCGCCTCTAAATATTTCGGTTCTTGGTTTAATTATCCAGAAATGTCGGTTAGCCATCCGACTACCGGGATTCTGAAAAACGCAAAGATAAAGACAGAGACAGGCCGCCAAGGTCCAAAACTGCCGACGACGCCTCTCCTAAGCCAGTCACCAGTTCCCCGGTACTCAGTGAGGTGCTTTCGTAGCCCCTGATACCTGCTACTTCTGATTTGCAGGCCTCTACTGAGACCCATTTGGTATGCCACGAGATGCTTCAACTATGGAACCCACGGATGTCTCTACCTTGGATAGGTCTGGAGCCGCTGTGCAAGCACCAGCTTCTGAGGGTGTATTCAGGCCTACAGATTTGTATATTAATCCGACACCATCTTCATTATTAAGGCCAAAATCTCGAACCATGCCTAAAAAAATCGATGCCCAGGCCACATGCTCAAGCCTCTATGCCTATAAAACAAATTATAAGAATGGCTGAAGATCTAATAACTCTAGTCAAGGGTAGCCAACCCCCCCCCCCCCCTTCTAAGAGGCCTAGGACTGAAGTTGATTATGAATCTTCCAATCAGGATTCTGTCTTTTCTGATTCTTCTGATGATGTGGATTTGCCCTTATGTACTTATGAAGATTCTGATGCAGAGGCCTCCATTCCCTCTGCTTCCCTTCCTGAGGATTTTTCTTTTGGGGAAACCTTACATACTCTAAGGGAGCATTTCCACTGGGAAAGCCAGGATTTTTCTGATTCAAAAAAGAGGCTTATGGACTTCTTACTCCTTCCTCAACATAGGCCTTTAACAATGCCTCCTGTACTAGACATTATTGATTATGCCTTTTCGGAATCTAGTTTGGCCCCTGATTCTTTGCCTCCTGCTCCCAGAAAACCTGACAAATATTACAGGGTTCCTGATTCTCACAAGTTCCTTTTTAAAAATCCTATTGCGGATACAGAGACTGTTTCACAGTGACACAAGGGCATTAAGGCTTCTACTGCCAAAAATCCTACCCCTTCTGATAGAGATTCCAGGGCACTGGATAGATGGTGTAAGAAGGTTTACACTTCTGCAGCTTTGGCCATTAGAGCCTTAAACTGTCAGTTTCATATGTTAAAGTATCAACAACATATTACTGGATTGCTTCAACAGAAAATGATGTTGATTCCTGACTGTGCTGAAAATAAGGACTTACAGGATTTAATGCATTCTGCTGAACAGGTTGGAAAACATACTTTGCAATGTGGGTTTGATTCTTTAGAGGCCTTTTGCAGGGCTACTGTCACTGGGTCTGTACTCAGAAGGCATGCTTGGCTTAAGGAGCAGTCTTTGCCTGATCATGTTAAAGCTAAACTGTTTGATGCTCCCTTAAATCAGGACCGCCTATTTGGCAATAAAGCTGAGGAAGTTCTTAAAAAGATTGAAGATAAAGCTAAATCTATGCAAACTGTTAGAGTTCTTACAAGTTCAGCCTCCAAGATTTAGTAGGCATTGGCTCTCTAAGAATTGGTCCTTTCCTGCTACTTCCAGGCCTTCTCAATCCAAACCCAGACCCAGCAGAAACCCCAGGTTTCAGTCCCAGGGTACGCACAAGACTAAGTAGTGGGGGGCTTCAGCTTCTAAATCTGGGAGTAGTAAGACTCCCCCCTATGGAAAACTGTCTCAATGACTTGACGTTAAAACTTCCATGCACTTTTCAACTGACTGTTCCTTTAGAGGGAAAGATTAGTCTGCAGGCCAAAAACTGGGAACTCATTACCCAGGACAAATGGGTTCTAAATATAGTGTCCCAAGGATACAGATTTCACTTTCACACATTGCCAACACCAAGTGGTTGGCCAGATCTACCCCAAATCAGTGGGTGGAGGCTCAAAACAAATACTTTTCTCTTAAAAATAAAGGCCATTCAAACTGTACCAGAAGAGGAAAAAGAACAAGGTTTCTACTCGACTTTTCCCGGTACCCAGAAAAGACAATTCATGGTGTCCTATCCTGGACCTGTCTACTCTAAACACCTTTTTGGTGATTCCAAAATTCAAGATGTTGACTCTTCACCAGTTGCTTCCCATGCTAGGAAAAGATGCCTGGATGGCAACACTCTGTTTAAAGGAAGCATACCTGCACATCCCAATCAGGGAATCTTGCAGAAGATAGCTAAGCTTCAAAGCAGGCTACAGTCACTACCAGTTCTCTGCACTGCCCTTTGGCTCCTCTACTGCGTCCAGGGTATTCACAAAGTGCATAGCCCCAGTCACTGCATTTTGCAGGCAAAGAAATATTCAAATATATCCATACCTGGACGATTGTCTAATTCAAGCAGAAAGCCAGGACATACTTTTGAATCATCTGGCTTTTGTACAAAGAGTGCTAACCTGTCTGGGGTACACTATAAACAAAAAGAAATTACACCTGGTACCCTGTCAACAAATTATATTCCTGGGAGCAAGCTTGAATACAACTTCCCAGATGGCTTTCCTCATGCCAGAGAAACAAATTCATCTGACAACCTACTTCAAACTAGTGGCCACGAAAACCCTGTTATCTGCAAAGCAAATATTGCAAGCCTTGGGGTTCATGGCCTCCTGCATTCTTCTAATTCCATATGCAAGACTGCATATGAGGAAACTACAATGGTACATAAGTCTATGGTGACAACATTCTCAGGATCTAGAAGCAATGATTCCTATCATCAGGCTGCCTCGCCCTAGAGTTCCTTCTCTGGTGGGCATAGGCCACCACCAAAAAAAAGGGGACTAATTCACACACCACCCCTGCCAAACCCTAACAATAGATGCATCAGACTGACTATGCATGGATTAAATGGCGGGAAGTGCATTCAGGGCAAATGGAACCCAAGTCAAATGCCTGTATCAGTCAGAAAGAAATGTTAGCTGTACAGAATGCTCTGACAGCCTTCAAGGACCACATTCTTCCAGGACAACTAATGGTAAAGAGGACAACACTACTGTTATGTGGTACACATTTTTACCCCCTCTGCAGACTAGCCATGGCATTGTGGAACACAGCCTTGAGCTACCAAGTGCATCTACAAGCTCAATTCCTGCCAGGAACATTAAATACACTGGCAGACGGACTAAGCAGAAACCTCATGGACCCACACAAGTGGAAACTGGAAACCAAGGATTTTCAACATGTTGACAAGCAAATGTGGGAGCCCAGATGTAGACCTGTTTACCTCTCCCCAGAACTACCAATTGGACAAATTTTGCACAAGGACTCCCCACAAACAAGCCTGGAAAGTGTGCTCTGTCCTTCAGCTGGAAAAACCTATCAGTCTATGCCTTCCCCCTTCTGCCTCTGCCAAAGTACTACTAAAAATCAAACCTACCCCTCCTGCACAGTTTCCCCATGGAACCTACCTCAGACTCCTTCCCTGCTGTCTCAGCAGGAGAACCAGATTCTGCACCCTCAGCTTCTAACACTGAACCTTGCAACCTGGCTAATTACATAATCTCTCCTCTACCATCCCTCAGTAAACCTGCGATGAATATCATTTTAGAGGCAAGGAGGCCTAGTATGAGAAAATCTTATGCTGAAAAATGGAAAAGATTCTGTGCCTGGATCCAGTTTCAATGGATAAGCACAACAGAGTCCAATTTACCTCAGATTTTACAATACTTAACTGAGATGCTTCACAAGGGCCTGTCTTTTTCCTCCATTAAAATCCACACCTCAGCCATTTCAGCTCATTATAACACAGAACTCCTCCCTTCTCTCATCCACTGCTCAAGCAGTTCCTCATGAGGGACCAAAAATTTGAGACCACAGGAGGAGCTCCAAATCCCAGCCTAGGACCTTTAACTTTGTTTTGTGAAACTCACTCTACTAGCTGCTACTGCAGACTTAAAATTTCTTTCTTTGAAAACAGCTTTCCTTTTAGCAATCACTTCAGCTAGAAGGGTATCTGAATTACAGGCCCTTATGGCAGTGGAGTCTTTCATAATCTTTCATGCGGACAGTGTGTTCCTCAGAACCAATCCATCCTTCATGCCCAAGGTGGTATCCAGTGTGGCTCTTAATCAGTCCATTCATTTGCCAGCCTTCTTTCCCAATCCACAGAACAAATGGGAATGGATACTGCATTCCTTAGATGTGCACAGACAACTTAGATTCTATTTGGACTGGACTAAACCTCAAAGGAAATCTGAACAACTGCTGGTGGCATTTGCTGCAGGGGCAGAGGGGAAGGCTATTTCAAAGCAAACCATTTCTAAAATGGATAGGCCATTGCATTCATTTCTGCTATAAGCACCATGGAAAACCTATTCCCCAGGGATCAGACCTCACTCCACCAGGGCTGCATCTACCTCTACAGCCTTCTCAGAGGTGTCTCTACCAGGGACACTGTGAGAAGTTGCTGAGTTCTGTACATACTTTCACCAAGCATTAATATTATTTGCCAATTTTCTAAATCCAGAGCTGGCTTTGCCACTGCAGTATTGCAGGGACTTATAGCTGGTCCTAAGCTATCTAAATTCCTCCTCCTTCCAAACATAGCTTTGGGAATCTTAAATGTAGTGACTGCAACATTGAAACACTAAGAACATAGTACAGGTGTGTACACTTACCATAAAATGTAGATGTTCATGTATTCACTGTTGCAGTCCTTTTGGGGAAAGATTGCTCTTCATGCAAAGAATTGGGAACTCATTACCCAGGACAAATGGGTTTTAAATATAGTGTCCCAGGGATACAAATTTCACTTCCACACATTGCCAACACCAAGTGGGTGGCCGGTCCTACCCCCAAATGAGTGGGCAGAGGCCCAAAAACAAGTACTTTTTCTCTTAAGCATGGAGGCTATTCAACTGGTACCAAAAGAGGAAAAAGGACAAAGTTTCTACTCAAGACTTTTCCTGGTACCCAGAAAAGACAATTCATGGCATCCTATCCTGGACCCGTCTACTCTTAAACCCCTTTTTGGAGATTCCAAAATTCAAGATGCTGACTCTTCACCAATTACTTCATATGCTAGGCAAAGATGCCTGGTTGGCAACACTAGTTTTAAAAGAAGCATACCTGCACATCCCAATCAGGGAATCTTGCAGAAGATAGCTACGCTTCAAAGCAGACTAAACCCACTGTCAGTTCTCTGCACTGCCCTTTGACTTGTCTACTGTGCCCAGGGAATGCATAAAGTGCCTAGCTCCAGTCATTGCATTTTGCAGGCAAAGAAATATTCAAATATACCCATACCTGGACGATTGTCTATTTCAGGCAGAAAGCTAGGACATACTTTTGAATCATCTGGCCTTTGTTCATAGGGTTCTAACTTGTCTGGGGTACACAATAAACAAAAAGAAATCACACCTGGTACCCTGTCAACAAATTATATTCCTGGGAGCAAGCTTGAATACAACTTCCCAGATAGCTTACCTCACGCCAGAGAAACAAATTCATTAGACAACCTACTTCAAACAAGTGGCCACAAAAACCCTGCTATCTGCAAGACAAATACTGCAAGCCTTGGGGTTCATGGCCTCCTGCATTCTTCTAATTCCATATGCAAGACTGCGTATGAGGAAACTACAGTGGTATCTAAAAAGCCTATGGTGTCAACATTCTCAGGATCTAGAAGCAATGATTCCTATCATACCTTGCCTACACCTAGAGTTCCTTTGGTGGGCAGAGGCCTGCCACCAAAACAAGGGACTACCATTCACACCACCCCCTGCTGCCCAAACCCTAACAATAGATGCATCAGACTATGCATGGGGGGATTACCTGGCAGGGAAGTGCATTCAGGGCAAATGGAACCCAAGTCAAATGCACCTGCATATCAATCAAAAAGAAATGTTAGCTGTACAGAATGCTCTGACAGCCTTCAAGGTTCACATTCTTCCAGGACAACTAATGGTAAAGACAGACAACACTACTGTTATGTGGTACATAAACAAGCAGGAGGGTACACATTCTTACCCCCTCTGCAGACTAGCCATGGCATTGTGAAACACAGCCTTGAGCTACCAAGTGCACCTACAAGCTCAATTCCTGCCAGGAAAATTAAATACACTGGCAGACGGACTAAGCAGAAACCTCATGGACCCACAGAAGTGGAAACTGGAACCAAGGATTTTCAACATGTTGACAAGCAAATGGGGGAGCCCAGATGTAGACCTGTTTACCTCTCCCAGAACTACCAATTGGACAAATTTTGCACAAGGACTCCCCACAAACAAGCCTGGAAAGTGTGCTCTGTCCTTCAGCTGGAAAAACCTATCAGTCTATGCCTTCCCCCTTCTGCCTCTGCTCCCCAAAGTACTACTAAAAATCAAACCAAGGATGATTTTGATTACTTTAGACAGGCCACGCCAACACTGGTACCCCCTCCTGCACAGTGTGTCACAGTTTTCCCCATGGAACCTACCTCAGACTCCTTCCCTGCTGTCTCAGCAGGAGAACCAGATTCTGCACCCTCAGCTTCTAACACTGAACCTTGCAGCCTGGCTAATTACATAATCTCTCCTCTACCATCCCTCATTAAACCTGTGATGAATATCATTTTAGAGGCAAGGAGGCCTAGTATGAGAAAATCTTATGCTGAAAAATGGAAAAGATTCTGTGCCTGGATCCATTCTCAAGGGATAAGCACAACAGAGTCCAATTTACCTCAGATTTTACAATACTTAACTGAGATGCTTCACAAGGGCCTGTCTTTTTCCTCCATTAAAATCCACACCTCAGCCATTTCAGCTCATTATAACACAGAACCTCCCCTCTTCTCTCATCCACTGCTCAAGCAGTTCCTCAGAGGGACCAAAAATTTGAGACCACCCAGGAGAGCTCCAACCCCAGCCTAGGACCTTAACTTTGTTTTGGCAAAACTCACTCTACCTCCTTTCGAGCCAGCTGCTACTGCAGACTTAAAATTTATTTCTTGAAAAACAGCTTTCCTTTTAGCAATCACTTCAGCTAGAAGGGTATCTGAATTACAGGCCCTTATGGCAGTGGAGTCTTTCATCATCTTTCATGCGGACAGTGTGTTCCTCAGAACCAATCCATCCTTCATGCCCAAGGTGGTATCCAGTGTGGCTCTTAATCAGTCCATTCATTTGCCAACCTTCTTTCCCAATCCACAGAACAAATGGGAATGGATACTGCATTCCTTAGATGTGCACAGACAACTTAGATTCTACTTGGACTGGACTAAACCTCAAAGGAAATCTGAACAACTGCTGGTGGCATTTGCTGCAGGGGCAGAGGGGAAGGCTATTTCAAAGCAAACCATTTCTAAATGGATAGGCCATTGCATTCATTTCTGCTATAAGCACCATGGAAAACCTATTCCCCCAGGGATCAGACCTCACTCCACCAGGGCTGCATCTACCTCTACAGCCTTTCTCAGAGGTGTCTCTACCAGGGACATCGTAGAAGCTGCTACCTGGAGTTCTGTACATACTTTCACCAAGCATTATCATTTGCCAATTTTCTCTAAATCCAGAGCTGGCTTTGCCACTGCAGTATTGCAGGGCCTTATAGCTGGTCCTAATGCTATCTAAATTCCTCCTCCTCCCAAACATAGCTTTGGGAATCTACCCAAATGTGATGACTGCAACATTGAAACACGAAGAACATAGTACAGGTGTGTACACTTACCATAAATGTAGATGTTCAAGTGTATTCACTGTTGCAGTCCTGGTTACACTCCCTCCAGCCCCTTAACTTCTTTTGGCTATACCTCTACTTTCCTTTACTATGCTTAAAAGCCTTTTTGGTGTATTTGCTTTTTTGTTGGGGGTATATCATTGTACTTTTATATTTAATTGCTTCCCATTAGGGGGGCACCTGACATCTGGGGCAAGAAAAACTGATGTAATGGCGTCGGCTGCATGTTTTATACCCCTGACGACCTGACGTCATGGAAGAAGGGACAGCAACCGATGCAGGACCCAAGACTTTGTCAATCAAGCCAACTGAGGGCTACCTGCAAGCAGATAATCCAAATTTAATGACTGCAACAGTGAATATACTCAAACATCTACATTTATGGTAAGTGTACACAACTGTACTTTCCGAGGATGGAACCAATGTCCTAAATGTAATGAGTGAACAAAGATCTACAACACAGATGGAACGTTATGGTAAGACATAACTTCTTTTTATCTCACCAGACAGACATTAATATATATAACAACAGTTCTCACCTGTGCCAATTGCACAAATGCAATCATCATCAGTAAGTCTAGATTTACTTCTAATAGTTGTAAGCAAATTATCCAACATTTTACATGAGGAACACATATATCACCAGTGTTATCAGGTGTTAACTTTAAATATGCATAACATTTCTTAAATTGTACAATATATTTGTGCTTTAGCAAATCATTAATGGCATACTCATTTAAGGAATCCATATTCAGCTTCAAATGAATTAAAAATGATAAAAGAAGTGATCAAAATCAGTAACCGCTGAAATCAAAGAGAACTTAAATTCTATGAGAAAAATCACACAAGCAATATACAACTAAATACTAAAGTAAATACAGTAAAGTTGTTCTAACAGTACAGATTCTGAAAGTCAGAGAAAAGGTGTAATTCCTTTTCGTCTGTGGTTCACAGTCACACTTCTTTTTAACAATAAAGATCAATAAATCACAAACCAAGATAGGATTGTTTAGATAAGTTCTGGATCGTCCTCTTTAGTCTGTATGAATTTATAGCTGACTTAGGCCCCTTGAGGTGGCTAGAGCTTGCCTGTCTAAAACCTATCCCTTTGTAACAACCAGTAGTGAAAATTTAAGGTAAAACAACAAAATATAAATCAAAGTAAATCTTCTTGACTGCAATCTATCCTTTCCTTCCTACAAACAGTAAAAAATACTGGTAAAAATATAATATAAACTCAAATAAAACTTCTCTTACCAGTCAACTCAACAGTAAATCACAAACCAAGACAGGATTATTTAAAGTAAGTAAATTTAAGATATTTGCATGGAAATGTCTCCACAAATATTGCTATACCCTGGCAAAATTGTCAAGGATGTTTCCAAAGTTAGCAGATATGTGCTACATGTGTAAAAAGCAAGGGGTGGGTACATGGTTATATATTTTTGGACATGTGATAAGTTAAGCTTGAAGGAGCAATGACAGCAAATCCTGAAACGGAGCTTCCCAAACATGGGTGCAATAATAAAGAAATTATACATGCTGGGATTCTATTTTGAGGTAAAAGAGGCTGATAAGGAGTTGTTGAGATTTTTTATGACCGCAAGAATGTGATGATGACAAAAGGAAGGAAGCAAGAAACAGGCCTTACAAGGGAAGAAATGGATAAGCCAGTCAGAGAAAATATAAAAATAATTAGGAAAAGAAGGTAGTATAATGGGAAGTGGAGGAAATAGGAAAATAATTAGCAGAACAGAGTAAATAGAATTAGACTAGCTCCTAAGGCAAAAGTAAGAATGGAGTGGGGAGTTTAGGAAGGAAAAAGCAAAACAGAAACAAAAGGAAGAGAGCATGAGCAGGAGTGGAAAGGAGATGCAATTTGAGTAAGTCCTAAGATTCACATATATTCTTCTTCAGTTTAACTAGGGGGGATATACAAATATAAAGGTACATTTCGAATAAGTATGAGAAGATAGGGAGGAAATGTAAATAGTTGATAAATAGTTAAACACAATAAACAACAGGTGTAGCAATAACAATAAAAAGAGGGAAAAGGCAAGACCATGACAAGTGGTGAACATGCAGACATACATGCCCCATAACAGCGTTGAATGGGAGAAATAATTTTTTAACAAGAAATATCTTTATTGAATTATCACTTATGACATGGGTAATCATATATTTATATAAATGAAAACAAACTGTATTAACATATTTTCAATTGCAAACATTGGACATCACTTATAATCTTCCATTCAGTCATTGTCAAACATTGCATAGCTCATTCAATTCCGGTTTTCCCTTAAACTTCATTCCTCTGCCAGAACATTGTTCTGCGTGTATTGTTTCCACAATTCCCATTTTTTCTATGTAATTCACTCCTACCCTTTTCTAAAGGTCTCACTTCAGGTCTTTTCTTTGTTATTCAATTCACTAAATCTAGTAAAGTTGGTTTAGACTTTGATCTCCATTTTCTAGTAATTGCTTTTTTGACAACCACCAGAATTAAACTCAGTAAGGCCTTATTATGTCTAGGCAATTCCAATTCTGTATTACAGATCTAAAAAAAAAAAAAAAAAAAATCAATTCCTTTAAAGTCTGCCAACTTATTGTACTCCCAAAAATATGTTCCCAGTTAACAGAATTCTTTTTAATCCAGACTCCTAAGTATTTTATTTGATCATGTCTCCATAAATATATATATATTGTTGAACCATTTTGTGTGTAGCTATTGCCTTTGTTTTATCTTCATTATTTTTTTTTTATCCCAGAAAGACTTGAAACTGTCTTCGAATATTCTACAACACAGAAATGTCCTTTTCTGGTTTTATCAGGTACAAAATATCATCTGCAAATAAAGGTAACATTTCTTGATTACCATACCAATTATATCCTTGAATTGCCAAGTCTCTTATTTTTTTGCCAATGGTTCTAAATACAATAAAGGGAAAACAGGACACCCTTGCTTGGTTCAAATGTTCAAACAGAACTTATCAGAGAGGAACCCCCACACACACACACACACACACACACACACACACACACACACACACTTTAATTTTAACTTCTCATCCCTCATATATCCTCCTAATCAACCTTGTTTTTTAATCAGGAGAATGCAAATGCTACCATTGCACTACTCATAAAATCCCCGCTTACTCTGTCACATGCTTTCTCTGCATCCAGACCTACCAACAACATAGGTAATTTCTTCCATTCTGGATCCTTCGGGATCATCATTGTTATATTAATATTGTCAAATGTTTGTCTCCCCTCCACAAAACCACAGTGAAACATATCTATCCATTTTGGCATCACCTTTGTCATTCTTTTAACCATTATAGACATAAACACATTCTGTAATCATGGTTTAGAATCAAAAAGGGCTTATATGAAGCTGGATCTGTTTGGTCTTTACCTTTCATCCAGGATGTTGGTGCTTTTCCTCCTTTTGAAATACTGTTAAAATCGTCCAGATCTTTTATCACTTTCTTCCCTCCTGGCTTCCACACTTTCATAGGAATACCATCTATTCCTGGAGACTTTCATGTAGATTGGTTATACATCGCCATTTTATCTCATCTCCAGCTATCCTGTTAGTACGTGAGACTCATCTATATCTAACCTTGGCATATTTAATTCTTCCATAAACATTCCACTTGTAGTTTTTCTTGCTTTCTACATTTCTCTGCTTTACACAGATTTTCATAAAATTTCCAAAATATTTCTAATAACTTTGCATGATCTCTGGTTATTATCCTTGTAGGAGGCACCATAAGCTTGGCAGCAACCCTTTCTACTTCTGTTGCCTGAATCTTTGTGCTAAAAGCATTTGTGCTCTGGAGTTAACAAAACAGATCAACAGCAGTCTTTCTAAACTCATGCATATTATCCTGGTAGTCCCTTATTTTCTCTTTAGCACTCTGCAGTGGCACCTCTTCTTGTTCTCTTGAGATTCACCCTATTCTATAATACTTTAACCTTTGTTAGTCTCTCTAAATAATTATTGTTACTTATTAAGCGTATCTTTTTTCTTTTTTTTTCTAGCCTATTTTTTAAACTCCACTTTCATTTTATCCCATTCCCTAGCTATATTTTCTGAAGACATTTTATCTTGCCTAATAACTTCCAAATAATTTCCAGTACCCATTCCTTAAATTCTTCTGAATGACAGAAATGTTATCGTACAGCTTGGAATATGGATTGCATGTCTCTGATGTGACTTGTGTTTTATATGTTAGGACAAAACATAAATTGATTTAAAAAGCAAAAAGAATAAAAAAAACCATGAAAGTGAACTGATGAAGGGAGTAGTAACCCATATGGTGCACCCATGGCATGGAATTGTTAGAATAATAAATTAGAAAGTAAAAACTAGATAACAAGCAATGATACAATAAATTAATAAAATATGTGAATAACCCAGAAATATGTTCAGCCTTGTGTATAAACAAGAATGATTACAAAAGAACTCTTAAAAATATTGTATGTAAGGGTCTAACCAGCAGGCAAATGAATGTGGACTGCACATATTGAATACATCTGTAGTGTGTTTTTTATCAATAAATATTGTTTAAAACATTCCACTACCAACTCATTAAATGCCTCTTTTTAACAAGTAGAAAAGTGCCAGTGTCTCATCCTTTCTACATTACCCTGCATCTTTATCTTTGTATTTATTAGTGCATAATCTGAAGTAGTTACTGGATGTGTTTCAAAGCTTTCATTTAAATACAAATGCTCCTATGAAATATAAATTCTCTCCAGTTAAGCCCTTGTACCTTAGGTTATAATATGTAAATTCTCTCAAATTTCTTATTGCTGAAGTCACATCTTCCATACAAATATATGTTTATTCTCACTGTTGTAAATCAAGTTCCAGCCCCCACCTATAAATAATAATCCATGCTGATAGCTGTTTATTTCTTCCAAAAATGCATAATCTCCATAATAGCAAGTTTTCGTGGAATGCAGGTATATACCAGCATAATGCTCTTGTGTAAGTAGCACCTTACTATCACAAATCTGCCATTATTATCTTTTTTCGTCTTTCATTGTTGGAGCCCCTCTAGCAATCAGTGTTATTACTTCCCTTTTCCTTTATCTCTGATAATATGCTGAATACATATCCTGAAATCCTTTCTTTGTCAAGTGCGCATGCTCATTTTTATCCAGATGTGTCTCTTGCAGCATTGCTATGTTCACCATACAGTTCTTAATATAGCTCAGTACTCTACGTTGTGTCTATAACTGCAAGACCATTTATACATTCTATGGTAATATGGATAGAGTACCATTGTAATAGAAAACAATTTATCTGATTTATTACACAATTCTTTTGAATGTGTATTTCCAACTTTTGGCTTACATGTACACACTAGTATTTGGTAGGCAGATCTGTTAAGTATTTGATTCTTCTCATTTCCATTTGGACTTGTGTCACATTTTTCAAAACTTGTTTCTTTAGTGAAAACACTCATCTCCTTTTAACATAGTGTACATTTTCAGCAGATGAGCTTTACCCCTCCAGATAGGAGCAGTCCCCCAAATTAACAGCTACAACCATTGGCACTACATAATCCAAAATTAAGGTTACTTGTGCTAAAGCGCATGATGTTCATCGTGCATGCAGCTGCAGTCATTACAGATGGGTTATCCTGCCATCAGGCGGGTCCACGGTCAGCCGAATTCCAAATTCTAGGTCCGGCATCGGTTGTCGTCGCTTCTTCCCTGACGTCAGTGTGGTAGGGGTACAAAAGAGGCAGCCGATGCCATTTTCTTCAGTCTTTCTTGCCGCGCGGTGCCCGAAGCAGAAGCAGTTCGCAAGTGCCGGTCGGCCAGCTCCTGATATTTATGAAAATATTTCAGCCGAAGTCTTATTGAAAGCTAAGTACCCCGTTGGGGAAACTTTCCTTGCCTCAGACCGATGTCAGATAAAGTTAATAATTGCATTTCTTGTGGGAAGCAAATACCGCATAAGGATTTCCACTCTTTCTGTATACCTTGCTTAGGCCCAGACCACGACGTCTCAGCCTGCCGTTTTTGTGCTAGATTCAACAAGCACACTATTAAGCGCCGGGCGGAGTTCGCCCTTCATTATTTTGGCAAAAAATTTAATTATATCATGTCATCGGATAGTCCGACTCCAGTTTTGAGCAAAAGACGCAAAGATAAGGACCGACATCCGAGGTCCACTCCGACTACTGAGACCACGCTTAGGCCGACTACTGGTTCTCCGGTTCTCAGCGAGGCGCCTACGCAGCCCCTGAGTACCGATGACACTTCATTACCGGTGACCACAGTACCCGAGGTCGCAGGCTCCTCAGACCCCATTCCTCCTGCAGATACCGACGCCACTCTTGGCGGGGAAACTCAGAATTTAGACAGGCCTGCCATTTCTCAAGGTGTCTTCAGGCCTTCCCCCTTCTCTATTAAAGCTTTCACTAAATCTAAAGCAGCCATGAAAACCAAAAAACAGGGTCCTCAGACCTCCTCTGAAGGCCCCATGCCTAAAAAGCAGATGCTTAAAATGGCTGAGGATCTGATTACTCTTATCAAGGGTTCCCAACCCCCCTCGGACAAAAGACCCAGATTAGAGGAAGACTACCCTTCCTCAGATCAAGCTTCTATTACCTCAGAACACTCTGAGGACCAGGATTACGCCTGTTCACCTTTTGAAGACTCTGATGCTGAGGAGTCTATTCCCTCGGTCCCCCCCCCCAGAGGACTACTCTTTTGGGGAAACCCTGCATACATTGAGGGAACACTTTCACTGGGAAGGCCAAGATTGCTCAGATTCAAAGAAAAGGCTAAGGGAATTTCTTTTGCTCCCCCAGCATAGGCCCCTGGCTATCCCTCCTGTTTTAGATATATTGGATGATGTGTACACAGAAGCCAGCCTTAATCCAGATTCTTTACCTCCAGCTCCTGTTAAACCAGACAGGTATTACCGGGTTCCTGATTCTCACCAGTTCCTATATAAAAGCCATACTGCTGACCCAGAAACTATTTCACAGGGTCCCAAGGGAATTAAGGCCTGTACTGCTAAAAACCCATTACCTTCAGAGAGGGATTCCAGAGCTTTAGAAAGGTGGGGGGAAAAAGGTGTACACCTCAGCCACTTTAACTATGAGGGCATTAAACTGTCAATTCCACATGCTAAAGTATCAACAGTTTTTGTTATCTCAGTTGAAAAGCAAAATGGCACAACCAGATTTAAAAGAGTTGCAGGATTTGTTGCATGGTGCAGAGCAAGTGGGCTCATGCAGAGCTGCTGTTATGGGATCTGTTATACGTAGACATGCTTGGCTCAGAGCAAACCTTACCAGATCATGTCAAGGCTAAATTATTAGATGCACCTCTTCAAAAAGATGTATTGTTTAGTGTTAAAGCTGAGGAGGTACTAAAGAAAATGGAGGAAAAAGCTAGATCAATGCAAACAGTAAAGGATTTCCTGCAGGTACACCCTCCACGTTTCAGCAGAAACTGGCCTTCAAAAAATTGGTACTTTCCAGCCACGGACAGACCTCAAAGGGGCAGATACAGATGCCCTAGGGGTAGCGGGCAACCTCAGGGATCTTTCAGAGCCAGACAGTGGCAAGCACCAACCCCAAGAGGTGGAGAAGATAGATCACAGTCATTTAGAAAACAGACACAATGACTTCCCCCTACACCTGCCAAGCAAAGCTTTAATGGCAGCACCTTTGGGCAGAAAACTGGCATTATTCTCAAAAAACTGGCATATTGTTACAAAAGACAAATGGATCCATTATAGACAGAGGCTACAGATTCCACTTTCACACCCTTCCAAAAATGAGAGGCATGCCAAACCTGCCACAAAATCAAAGGGTAGAGGCACAAAAACAAATTTCCGCTCTCATGGACATGAAAGCGATTCAAGAAGTACCTGCAAAAGAACAAGGTCCAGGGTTTTATTCCAGACTATTACTGGTACCAAGGAAAGACAAAGATTGGAGACCTATCTTAGACCTATCCATCCTAAACACACATCTACAGGTGCCAAAATTCAAGATGCTCACATTACAGCAACTTCTTCCCATGCTGGGCAAGGAGTCTTGGCTGGTAACATTGGATCTCAAGGAGGCATACCTGCATGTCCCTATCAGACAAGATTGCAGAAGATACCTCAGATTTCTTGCAGGTTCAACCCATTACCAATTCTCTGCATTGCCCTTTGGCTTATCTACTGCACCCAGAGTGTTTACAAAATGCCTGGCATCAGTAATCGCCTTCTGCAGACTACAAGGAATACAAAGCTACCCATATCTGGACGACTGCCTGATCCAAGCGGACAGCAAAGACATACTATTGCAGCACCTGGCATTTGTAATAAAACTGTTGAACTACCTGGGATACACAGTCAACAAAAAGAAATCAAAACTAATCCCCTCTCAACAAATAATTTTCCTGGGTGCCAGCTTGAATACAACCGCCCAGATGGCCTAACTCATGCCAGAAAAACAAGGGTAACTGTCTCAATACTTCAGCAAAATGGCAACTTTCACCAGGCTAACTGCAAAGAAAGTCCTGCAGGCTCTGGGGTTCATGGCATCTTGCATCCTACTAATCCCATGTGCAAAGCTGCATATGAAGAAACTTCAATGGTACCTAAAAAACTTATGGTCTCAACACAGCCACAGCTTGGAAACAATTATACCACTCATTCCATGCCTTCAAAAGGAATTTTTGTGGTGGGCTCAAGCATGCCAAAGAAACACAGGTCTCCCTTTCTGTGTACCTCAAGCAACTGAAATCATCACAAAAGATGCCTCAGACTACGCCTGGGGAGCACACATGACAGATCAGTGCATTCAGGGAAAATGGTCCCAAAAAGAGAAGCACCTACATATCAACCAAAAGGAAATGCTAGCTGTGCAAAATGCCATTATGACCTTCAAAGACCTACTGCATCCAGGCCAGCTATTGATAAGGACAGACACCACAGTGATGTGGTACATAAACAAACAGGGGGGAACTCATTCATACCCCCTGTGCAGGCAAGCCATGACCCTATGGAACACAGCACTGGAATTGCAAATTCAGCTACAGGCACAACTCCTGCCAGGGAAGGAAAACACACTGGCAGACAACCTAAGCAGAAATATGACAGATCCACACGAATGGAAGTTGCATCCTCAAGTTTTCACAAAGATAACTCAGGCATGGGGACAGCCAGACATAGATCTCTTTGCTACCCACAGAAATTACCAGTTGAAAAAATTCTGTTCAAGGACCTACCATCCACAGGCCTGGAAAGTGGATGCACTCTCTTTCAATTGGACAACATTGACTTTTTATTCCTTCCCTCCTCTTCCTCTGCTGCCCAAGGTTCTATTAAAAGCCAGAGCAGAGAGGCCGCAAATGATTCTCATTGCTCCAGACTGGCCAAGACAACACTGGTATCCGCTCCTGAAGAGCCTGACACATTCCCCACCATGGATCCTACCTCTAGTCCCTCTTCTGTTGTCCCAGCACAACTACAAATCCCTTCACAGCCAGCTCAAAACCCTAAATCTAGCTGCATGGAGAATTCCTTTATTTCCCAACAGACTCTCCTCTCCAAGGAGGTGCAGGATGTCATCTTGGAGGCCAGAAGACCTTCTACTAGAAAAGCCTACTCCACCAAATGGAAACGATTTTGTGCCTGGAATCAAGAAAAGGGCCAGAATCCTTGGGTAATAAATATACCTCAAATTTTACAGTACCTAGCTGAGATGTTAAACAGTGGACTTTCCTTCTCCTCCATCAAGATCCACGCTTCAGCCATTTCTGCACAATACAACACAGATCCTCCTTTATTCTCACACCCTCTCTTAAGGCAGTTCCTCAGAGGGGCAAAAAATATAAAACCCCCAAGGAAACCACCAATCCCTGCTTGGGACCTCAACTTCGTATTGGAAAAGCTGACCCTTCCTCCCTTTGAGCCAGCTTCTTCAACAGAACTACAATACTCGTCATGGAAAACAGCCTTTCTTCTGGCTATCACCTCAGCACGCAGGGTTTCACAGCTACAGGCCCTCATGGCTGTGCAGCCATTCATCATTTTCCATCAGGACAGAGTTTCCTTACGAACCAACCCTACATTTATGCCAAAGGTAGTATCCAGTGTAGCTTTGAATCAGACTATCCACCTACCTACCTTTTATCCAAATCCAAAAAACAAAGGGGAAAGACTACTACATTCCTTGGACATTCACAGACAACTTTGTTATTATTTGGACAGGACAAAGCCATTCAGGAAATCCGAGCAACTCTTTGTGTCCTATGCTACAGGTGCAGGTGCTCAAGGAAAGGCTATTTCCAAAAAGACAATTTCAAAATGGATAGCCCACTGCATATGCTTTTGTTACTCATTTCATGGAAAAACTGTGCCTGCATGCATCAGATCCCACTCCACCAGGGCCACAGCTACCTCTGCAGCTTTCCTCAGGGGGGTTCCAACCAAGGACATTTTGGAAGCAGCCACTTGGAGTTCAGTGCACACTTTCTCCAAGCACTATCACCTTCCACTATACTCTAAATCTAGAGCGGGTTTTGCCACAGCAGTCTTGCAGGGCATCCTCGCTCCTCCTAGTTCCACTTAGTGCCTACCACCCTTACTTAGCTTTGGGATTCTTCCCATCTGTAATGACTGCAGCTGTATGCACAATGAACATAGTACAGTTTTGTACCTACCATAAATGTAGATGTTAGAGTGCTCATACAGCTGCAGTCCAGGTTACCCCCCCTCCGTCCCCTCTTAGGACAGGCCTTATGACAAACACCTTATCATACAACCTATTTGGGGTATTCTCTTATGGTGTATTTGCTTGCAACTACTGTTTCTTGATTATTTTATTTTACATGTTTGCATAACTTTATGTTTTGCCTTCCTTCTGGGGGCACCTGACATCTGGGGCAAGAAAAACTGAAGAAAATGGCGTCGGCTGCCTCTTAGGTACCCCTGCCACACTGACATCAGGGAAGAAGCGACGACAACCGACGCCAGACCTAGACTTTAGAATTTGGCTGACCGAGGACCCGCCTGACGGCAGGATAACCCATCTGTAATGACTGCAGCTGTATGAGCACTCGAACATCTACATTTATGGTAGGTACAAAACTGTACTTTACAGTCTGTGTTCCCACACTGATTATTGTCTGTTTTTTTCAGTATTCTACTCCCAGATGTGAAAAAAATGCTTGTATGTTTTCAGAAAATATTAACTTTTAACTATAAGAAAAAGTAATTAAATGTAAACTAGCTATATTTATTAAAATTAATCATGCACTGTTCTATTAAATAGGTTCATAGGTAGGTACTAGGCTAGCTGCCTGAAGGCATTCATAAGCCTAGCCAGAATGTGTTGGCTTTCGCTGCCTCCTTAGATTAGTTCCCTGTGCCTCTGCTGTCCAGCAGAGCCACTGAAGTGATCCCTGGGGCAAACCTTCTGTTTCCCATCCACTCATCAAGGTTTCTGTTGAAGAGAGCTAGCGAGGAGCTCTGCCTAATGTAGATTGGAATCTTGTTCCAAAGCATGAGAAGTCTCTGGGACAGGAATCTTTCCCTCCGGCACGCCCTATTTATTGTTGTGGTGAGGTTTAGATCCCAAGAGCGTGTGGCTCGAGGGGAAAAGGTTTTCTTTAGGTGGAGCATGTCCATCAATTCTGGGTTGGACATGGCCTTGTATGTCAGGCAGAGATCACCTCTGAGCAGGCAGTATGCAACCGAGTACAGCTGGAGTTTCTTCAGTCGAGCTGCATAGAGCATCCGTTTGAGGCCAGTGATCCTCTTGGTGAGGTACTTCTGTGGTCTTTCCAGCTGTTTCAGGTGTCTTGTAAGGTACATCCCAAGTGGGGCATTGTACTCTATGATGGGTCTGAGTTATGAGTAGAGGGGCACAATGACCTCTTTTGATCTGGATGCAAACTCTTTTGTGATTAGGTGGGCCACATAGAAGGATTTTCTAACTACTTTGGCAATGTGATTATCAAAGAAGAGAGTACTATCTACTTGGGTCCCCAGATCCCTTATTACGTTTTCCGTATTTAGGGGACTACCACCTATGTGGTAGTTTGTGGGTATTTTATTTCCAAAGGGAATAACTATGCACTTTTTGACATTTAGCTTGAGGCCATGATTTTGACACCTGGTATCCATCTCAGTGAGACCCTTTTGGAGGATGTCTGTGTCAGCTGGTGAGTCAATTATAGCCCCTAGTTTGCAGTTGTCTGCGAACTTGATCAGCCATAGTCCTCCTGTGCTTGTCTGTACCTCTGAGAAGTATATGCCGAACAGGAGGGATCCTGGGACTGAGCCCTGGGGAACGCCACTTGTAACTGGTTTAGAGTCAGACCTAGCTCTTGCAACTCTCACCATGTGGGTTCTGTCCGTGAGCCAATTGGCAACCCATCTTGTGACAAAGGAGTTTATGTTCAGGCTGATGAGCTTGTCTATAATACCAGAATGGGGAATGGTATTGAAGGTCTTTGCGAGGTCTAGGTAGGCTGTTTATACCACCTTTCCCTTGTCTGTAGCCTTGGTAACTGTCTCAAAGAAGTCCGCCAGGTTTAGGAGGCATGATCTTCCCTTAACAAAGCCGAACTGGGTAGGGTCCAGTGTTTGGGGGTTCCCAATGTCTCTGTTAATGAGTTCCATGATGATGCGTTCCATAGCCTTGCAGACCAAGCTAGTCAGGCTTATAGGGCGATAGTTCCTGGGGCCTGTTGTGGCTCCACCTTTGTGGAGCGGAATAACTGTTGCTGTGCACCACTCTATGGGTACGTAGCCTGTGGAGAGGCTGAGTTTGAACAGTGTGTTTAGGTGAGGCATTAGTTCATCTTTGAGCTTGTGTAGGACGCAGCCTGGGACACCGATCCCATTGATGCTGTGTTTTTGGCTTTGGAGAGGGCTATTTTAACCTGAGTGTCTGTGATTTCAGGGGCTCTACATTCTTCTGGTATGGTTATGGGCCCTTTTGGGGGTGAGAGGGTGGTGAAGTTTGCACTGAACCTGTCTGCCAGGATGTTGGCAATATCGGTTGGTTCAGTGTATTTTGTGCCTTTCTGCACTAAATCCGAGCAGATCTGAGCATTGCCACTTAGAGTCTTGACATAGCTAAAGAATGCCTTGGGGGTTATCTTTGGAGTCATTGGCAAGTTTTCTTTCAAAGCTTGCCTTGGACGATTTTATGAGGGATCGTAGTTTCTTGCTGATACTGATCAGGGATGTCTTCCCTTCTTGGGATTTTACTCTTTTCTGTACTAGTTTCCTCCTCCTATTGTATAGCTTGTTTATGTCAGGGGTCCACCAGACTGGTTTCCTTTTCTTGGAGGAGTGAGTCTTGGTTTTGCTTGTGATAGCATGATCCATGCATTCTTGTAGGTGCCCGTAGAATGCATTAGTAAAGGATTTTGCAGCTTGGACAGCATTATCCTTTAGCATGGGAGCTTTGAAACTTTCCACCTCTGTCTTAAGTAACATGAAGTTTGCTTTTGAAAAGTTTTTCACGGTGGTTTCCTTGTCCGGGGGAGATGGGGGTGGAATGTGGATATCCAAAGTGATTTGTTTATGGTCAAATTTAATCAGCGAGGGGTTGACCTCTGGTGTGGAACACCGGTCGCCCATGTTGGTGATGACCAGGTCCAGTATGTTGTCACCTCTGGTTGGAGTGTTGACCATTTCCAGGGTGTTTGAGTTTATAAATTCTAACAAATGTTGGACAAGGGAGTTAGTACTTGAGTAGTTCTCCCAGCTAATGTTTGGGTAGTTGAAATCACCCCGTAGTAGGGTGTTTGGTAGGACCTTTATGTTACCCAGCATTTCCAGAAATGCGGAATGGGGGTCCTGGGACATGGTGGATGATCTGTAGCAAGCTAAAATTTGAATTGCAGTTTTGCCCATTGTTAGTTGCACATGGATAATCTCTGAAGTATCGCTGCATTAAAGTACTAAGACTGCTGGAGAGGGCATTATTACTCGTGCACTTCAAGACTACGTCTTCCACTTTTGGTAATTCCAGCATTTGGTAATAGAAAAAAAAAGCTAACAACTTTCCAGATGAATTAAACTTACCATTTCCATGCTTTTCATCATTTTATCTTAGTACTTAAGCTTATTTGCTACAGCTTAAAGCAAGGACATTAGTCCACCATTTTAAATACAGGGTGAACAGCTTAAACCTAGGACATTAATGTAGACACCCATCATTTTAAAACCAGAAGAAATTACTGCCTTGATTTCTCATGTATCAAAACAATTTTACACCCCACCAGCCCAGGACCACAAACATATTAACTTTAACTTTCTTCTGACCTGCCTTTCTTTTTTATAGTATAAAGCCTGTACATCTTACAACTAAAAATGTAGTTGCTTACTTTAACATCTTTAACACATGCAGCAGTCACTGATGAGACTTACTCCACCTCACATTTAAAATACTCTTGACTGCACATATGATCACTCTCTGTTGGATAAACTTATCCCATTCTGTTCTGCATCAAAAAAGTCTTTGTTCCTCTAGAAAAAAATATTCGTAAGACAGCTGAGTACACCATCTTGAATCTTACACCTATCTTTCAACATTTTCTGATTGCTGAGATAAACTTGCTCCTGTTTGTCTGGTTTACAGTGAATAATCTGTGGTGTACCTTGAATAATCCTTTTCCACAAATACTTTGCTGTCTACAGTTTTTTATACTTTTCTTTTCTGCCACAGTTTTGTCAGGATCAAATATTTCTGCTAATACAATTACATCTTTAATATACATCTTTATGCCCTAAAATCTTGTCAAGGGACAGCAGCACACATGATGTGCTGTTTTAGTTAACAAATCCTGCTGTGGAAGACAAGCCCAGTCACTTATTTGTACTTTCATAAAATGACTGCAGTCTATGCCTTCAAGTTTCTGTGGTACAGCAGAACATCTCAGGTTTTCTCTGTGCACTGTTGTGTTCTAATCTATATTTTTAAACAATTCTTCTTGAGCAGTCTCACACTCAGCCATCCCTTTTCTCATTTTAACCTCTGATTTTTTCTATTTCATCAGTTTGTCTTCTATTTTCCAGCCTTTATGTGCTTGCATTGATATATTCCTTCAGTGCTTCATTTATTTTAAATACACTTTAGTACATTGATTTATTTTTTCCTCTAAATTACTGGAACCCGCCTCTTTTACCAAAGCTGAAACATAAACTGAAAAGCTACACGATTCTTCCCAGACAGTGTTTTCTTAGGTTCATAGGTTCATAGATTAGTACTAGGCTAACTGCCCTTGTGGGCCATTTTTAGCCTAGCCAATTACCCCATGTGAGAATCAAACCCTGTATTTCATGCTTGTAAGGTAAACACCTTAAACATAATGCCAACCTCCCACTGACTCTTTTTTTGGTTGATTTATTTAGGCTCTGCAATTTTCTTCTTTGCTGACATGCATTACTGGCCAGTAACTAAATTTTACCCAAACTGACCGTTTAAATGGCCCTTTTTTTTCTCTGTTTCTGTTTGCACACTGGGAAAGCTGAAATAAATTTGTTGTGCAGTGTGCAGCCACCTTGGAAGTCCCTTCATCCATCTGCATTATACAATGTTTCATAAAATTCAGTAGATATTTGTAGTATCTCCATTGTGGTTATTTTCTAGTTCTGGGTTCCTTGAGTTTGTTTACACTGTAATGAAGAGATATTTTGATTACTATGGGAGCCTGAAAATGATGCTGCTATTTCTTATAATGAAGTGGAATTAGCTTTTAAAGCTATAGATATGATCTTGTATGACCTTTTGAATGAAGATTGTAACTACATGATGGTTAATAGATAGTCATTCTTTATTTTATTTTTTGGTATTCCTAAAATAGTTATAATGAACCACCTGTTAAGGCCTGTTGTGGTGTATGCTGGTTCCAAAACTAAACCTATTGCTAAATATACAAATTTTAAGTTAAGACACACATTTTAAGGGACTTGTAGAACTTTTTGGAATTGATCCATGATACTGAATTTGATAGAGATATACATTATTGGTTGCTACTAAAGTTAAAGATTTGCTTTCGACCATACCCAGTGATAATGGTCTAGAATGTTTTTCATAAGCATTGGTCAGCTTTGAAAGCTTGACCAATAGAGATGTCAAGAACTTGGTGGTGTTGATGGAAATGGTGCTTTTCAATAATTTTCTGGTTTTTGAAGGATACATTTTTAAAGAAGTCAAGGGAGTGGCAATGGGTGCAGTTTCAGTACCAGTTGTTGTTGTTGTGTCTTTCGGCTTTTCCCGGTTAGGGGTTGCCACAGCGGAACTCCGGTCCGCTAATGATTGGTACTTGATTTTTACGTGCCGAGTTACCACCCCTGACGCATAACCTTCAACGAAGGTACGCCCATTCACACATGCCTCCACGCAGAAGATGCTCTAGCTGAGAATCGAACCGGAGAGCGTCTTACTGTGAGACGACAATGCTACCGCAGCACCACTACCGCGGGTTTACAGTTTCAGTACCAGTATATGTCAATATAATCATGTGGGTCTGGGAGAAGCAAGTTGTTTTGAATTTGATTTTAAATGTAATATAAACTTTTATTCTAGATTTTTGGATGACATCTTTTTAATATGGAAATGTTCTTTGGACAGTTTGAATCAATTCATGTTATTTATTAATTTTTCTAATGAGTTTTTAAAATTCACTTATAAATGGAATAAGGATAATATTAATTATTTGATTATTGAATTATACAAGAATATTGAGGGGGGAAGGTATGAATCTACCATCTGTCGTAAACCTACCTTTTCTAATTTCTACTTGTTTTACAATAGTTAACATCCCTACAGAATGAAATATATTCTGGTTAAGTGTCAGACTGTGAGACTATGACATATTTCCGAGCACGAAAGGTTCTTAAAGGAGTTGAGTTTTCTTTAAGAACATGTTATGTGAAAGAGGATATCCACAAAAATTACTTGAGTATGTGTTGAAGGAAGTATTGTGTAAAAGGGATAATACTTTTTAAGCCCATTTTAAATGGGGGTAAATTGAGGAACAATAATAGTGATATCCCCATTTTTAAATTTCATAGATTGATATTTACCTTTTAGCAATACAAGCAACAGTAATAAAATTAAGGAAATTATAATAAAGAACTGGAGCCAACAAGTGAATACTCATGCACCTTTAATGGTTAAATTGGATAAGGTGATTCGTTTTGTTTTTAAAAAGGTCAGGAACCTTCAAAATATTTTAGAAGGGGGGTAACAAGGTTAATATTAATGGTGGTACTTTGGAGGGATGAGGAACCTGTTCTTATTGTACTTATACTACTATTAGTAATAAGGTGAGAGTAGCAAATTGCCATAAGGATATTCACTGTAGGGGGAAATGTAATTGCAACAGCACTGGGCTGGTATATTTATCTAATTGCTAATTATGCCAAGCATTTTATGTTGGCAAGATGGAGTGCCCCCTTAAACATAGGATTTCTGAACATTTATATAGTATTCATAATTGTGATACTAATAATGCTTTATTTAAACATTTATTGTCATGTATTAATTTTAACAAATTCAAGTTTTTTTGTACTTAAAAGGGTCGTACCATCCTTGAAAGGGTGAGATTGGCAAGCTGTCTTGGAATATAATGAACTGTGCTGACAAGTGTTATTGGAATCCACACTATGTACAGGTTTAAATGACAGTGTTTCTGTCAATAGTGTTTTAAAATTGTGAGCTTGGAAGTTATGATTAAATATATTTATATTCATGATTATTTAAGCATATATAATTTTCGTTTAAATGTTTATTATTTCATTTTTTATATGACACAATGTTTATTTAAGAGAATCAGTTGGTGGGTCATCTGATGCTAAAGTTTTCAGTTGATGGGTCATCTGTTGCTAGAGTTTTGTTTAATTAGCAGTGGATGGCTGATGTATATATTCTGATGAAGTCCTAGCTGTTATACAGTTATGAAAGTTCTTAATGCATTTTATTTTTAAAGTCTTATTTCATTTACCATGCTCTGGTTTGTTTAGTGTTATTGTGTTTTGTTTAGTAGTTTTGTACATCAACCAATGGTATTTGCCTGTTATTTTTTTTTCTATCCATATCCATAAACAAGAACTTCTAGTTTCTCAAATTTGTGTTACCTTTTGTGTAGTCTCTTCCCAGATATTCTTAGCTGCCACAGCAGATGCATTTTTAATCCATACACCTACACAATTCATCTTATCACATCCCTATAAATATGGGTGTTGCTGAACCAATTTGTTTGTGGGTACATAATTTATGGCTATAGCCTTTGTTTTATCTTCAATAATTTTATATCCCCAAAAGACTTGAAACTGTCTAAAAATGTTCCACATACTGAGATGTCCTTTTTTGGATTTATCAGATGTAAAATAAAGTCATCTGCAAATAAAGCCAACTTTTCTTGACTACCATACCAATTATATCCTTGAATTTATGAGTCTCTCATTTTCTTTACCAGTGGCTTTAAATAGAAGGCAAATAACAGAGGGGAAAAGCAAACAACCCTCCCTTGTTCCTGTGTTCAAACACAACTTATCAGAAAGGAACCCTCCCACTTTAATTCTTGTCTGCGATGCCTCAAATTTCCTCATAATTTATCCTAATCTTTCGTATTATTGTATCAGAGAATGCAAATACTTTCATTGTCTTACTCATAAAATCCCAGCTTACTCTGAATGCTTTCTCTCCTTAAGACCCACAATCATCAGCCAACAGCAGTATTTTCTTATATTCTGCTTCTGTTTGGGTCTTCATTGTTTTATTAATGTTGTCAAACATTTGACTTCTCTCCGCAAAACCACACTGATACATATCTGTCAATTTTGGCAACACTTTTTCCATTCCTTTAGATAGTATAGACATAAGCACTTTATAATCATGGTTTAAAATTGAAATGGGTCTATATGAAGCTGGGTCTGAGGAGTCTTTACCTGTTTTAGATAATACAGCCCCGACAGCTTTCTTCTAAGATGTTGGTGCTTCCCCTCCTTTTAAAATACTGTTAAACAAAATCTTCCAGATCTTTATCACTTTCTTTCTTCCCTCCTAACTTCCACACTTAAATAGGAATACCATCTCTTCCTGGAACTTTCCTGCAGATTGATTGTACATTATCATGTTTATCTTCTCTGCTGCTTTCTTAACTGTTAGTTGTTGAGCCTCGTTTACCTATAAACTTAGCATAATTAAGTCTTCCACAGATATATTTCCATGTGTGCTCTTTCTTGATTTCTGTACATTGTACAAACTTTCATAAAATTTCCAAAATGCCTCTAGTTCGTGTACAGAATCTCTGGTTATTTTTCTTGTTATAGGTTCCCTCAGTTTGGCGAGGACCCTTTCTACTTTCTATTGCCAAGGTCATTGTGCTAGACATTGTTTGTGCTCTGGAGTATTTAAAAAAATAGTTGCTGAACAGCAGTTTTTTTCTAAACTCATGAATATTGTCAAAGTACTACCTTATTTTCTTCTTTAGCATTCTGCAGTTGCTCCCCCTCTTGTTCTGTGAGATTCCCATTATTCTGCAACACTTTAACCTTTGTCAGCCCCTCTAAACAATTACTATTATCTCTTTCTGTTTTATATCCATCGTATTTTTTAAACTTCATTTTCATTTTATCCCACTCACCAGTTATCACTTCTGAAGAAATTTATCTTCTGTAGTAACCGTTGAATAATATCTACTACCCAGTTCTTAAATTCCACTGTTTTTAACAGGTAAAAGGGAAGATGCCAGTATCTCATTTTTACTTCATTACCCTGTGTTTGTATCTTGGTTCTTATTGGGTCATGATCTGAAATAGTTATTGGATGTATGTTGAAGCTTTCAATTAAAAGGGAATGCCCAGCTTTGTGCTGAAATGGTTGTAGATGGGATCACTCATACTACACCGGAAGATATTGCCAACCTGCTAGCTGACAGAATCAGCTCAAACTTCACCCCCCCCTTTCCCCACCTACCTTATCCAAAAGCATACCTGACACCATCCTTCTGCCTAGTATCGCTAGAGAAAAGGTCATCTCTGCGCTTGCCAAGGCCAAAAGTACAGCCTCAATGGGACCAGATAATATCCCAGGTTGTTTACTAAACAATCGAAAACATGACCTAACAGACCCACTTGACATTCTCTTTAATCATACCTTCAAACTGTGCTATGTTCTGGCAGAATGGAGAACAGCAACAGTAATCCCCTTGTACAAAGATGGGCCATCAACTGACCCTGGGAATTACAGACCCATAAGTCTAACTAACCTTATCTGCAAGGCCATGGAAAGAATTATTATAGACCTTATCAACAAGGACATAGCCAACCTCCAAATCCAGGACCCAACTCAGTTTGGCTTCATTAAGGGTAGATCATGCTTATTAAACCTGGGAGAGTTCTTTGAGAATGTCACCAAAGCCATGGATGAAGGTAAAACAGTCTGCACAGCCTATCTCAACCTTCCAAAGCTTTTGACACAATTCCCCACTCTGGCATCATTCAGAAACTTTCCCAGATAGGGATTAATCCTCATGTTACTAGATGGGTAGCCAGTTAGCTCACCGATAGAACACACACTGTCAAATTGGTGACTCCATGTCCATCAGGAGACCTGTCACCAGTGGAGTGCCTCATGGGTCTGTGCTTGTCCCCTTACTCTTTAGCATCTGTTTTTCATAAGTCCAGGCCAAAGTAGACAGCCATTGGCTCACCAACTTTGCTGATGATTGCAAACTTGGAGCAATCATTGAGTCCCCAAATGATGTCAACATATTACAAAATGGGCTAACACAAACAAATGATTGGTGCCAAAGCCACAGTCTAAAATGCAAAAAAATACATTAATATTCCCTTTAGGGAAATGGAATTCCCTACAAATTACATATCGACAGCACCCCCCCAGCTCCAACCCAGTGGTATGAATCTTGGGAACACAGGTTGATACAAATCTGAACTTTGACCACTAAGTTTCCACTGTGACAAGGAAAGCCTTCTACGTAGCGCACCTCATAAGCAAGGGCATAGCATCCAGGTCAAGAGACGTTATAACTGCACTGTACTTACCCCTCATCAAACCACTAATAGAGTATAATGCACCCTGTTGCATGTACCTCACCAGACAGCTGCAGCAGCTGGAGAGACCTCAGAGGTTTCTCAGTAAGAAAATACAGGGACTCTAAACCATGACCTACATGGACAGGCTGAAAGCCCTGTCACTTTAATCTGTATCTTATAGGCTGCTGAGAGTTGACTTGTGCCCAGCCTATATGGCAATCTCCAACCCTGCCCTAATGGAAATGCTGCACATCCAAAAGTCAAATGGCTCAAGAGTAACTCACTCTAGGGATCTCCACCTAGCTTGTGATATTAACAGATCATGCTGGAGAAACAGATACAGCTCCCAGGGACTGCTGTTTCTCTGGAATAGACTTCATATTTATGTAAAACAGATCTGACTGACCACATTCAAATGCAACCTAGATAATTCACCACTGGGGTGGCACCCATGTCCTTCATGGACAGGGTAGTTGGTGTTGATCACAGACCCGCTCTGTTCATAAATTTATTCTCTGAGCTACCCAAAAAAAAAAAAGAACAATGGGGATACTTGGAATTAACATGGCTAGGCTTGTAGAGGATGTAAGGCTGCTATCCTAGTAACCTCCTGTGAAATGCACACTTTCCTGTGAAATGTAATTTCTATCCAGTCTAGCCCAGATATTGTACGTTTGGGAATAATATGTAAATTATTTCAGAGTTCCTACTACTGAATTCACATCTTCCATACCACTTTTTTCATATTTATTCAGAAGTCTGCTCACTTTTGTCATATTTTCCATTCTAGGTCACCCCAGTACATCCTTACTGTTGCAAAACAAGTTAAAACCCCCACCTATAAGTAATATTCCCTACTGAAAGCTAACTGTTTCTCCCATAATTTTCTTAAGTGTCATAACAGCAGTTTTTTGATGGAATATAAATACATGCCAGCGTAATCCTCCACCCTTGCCCATAGCCCCTTACTACCCCAAATCTACAGTTTTTTCCTCTCTTATAAATATTAGAGCCCCTCTAGCAATCAGTATTATTACTTCCCCTTTCCTTTTTACCTGATATTTTGCTGAATAACCAGCGGTGGTGGTGCTGCAGTAGCATTGTCGCCTCACAGTAAGATGCTATCCGGTTTGATTCTCAGTCTTCTGCGTGGAGACATGCGTGAATGGGTGTACCTTCGTTGAAGGTTGTGCATCAGGCCTGGCAAGCCGGTACATAAAAATCAACTGCCAATCATTAGCGGACTGGAGTTTCGCTGTGGCGACCCCTAACTGGTAAAAACTGAAAGACACAAACAAATTTTGCTGAATATCCATCCTGAAATTCTTTGTCAAATTCACATGCTCATTTTATTTCCAAATGCATCTCCTGCAGTATTGCTAGTTGCACTCTGCAACTCTGCATTCCTTAATATAATTCAGTACTATTGCTTTCTTGCCTGTACTTGTAAGACCATTTACATTCCACAATAATATGGATAGCATAGTCATTATGATAAAAAGCTGTTGTTCCCATTTTTGAATGTGTATTTCCAACCTTTGGTTTACATGCACACACTAATGTTTGTCAGGCTAATCTTTTATGCAGTTAATTTTTCTCATCACTGTTTGAACCTGTCACATTCTTCAGAACTTTTTGTTCTAATGAAAACCCTCAAACAAAAAACTAAATACATTTTCATTACACACTCATCCCCTGTTAACTTAGAACCAACACATACAGCTGTGTACACCTTTCAAAATTAAGTTTAACCCTCCAGATAGGAACAATTTCTCTAAGTCGACAGCTGCATCCACAGGCATTACCTAATTTAAAGTCAAGGTTACCCATGCTAAAGTGCATCTTACAGTCTCTGTTCCCACTTAGATTTAATGCTATCTGCTCTTTTCTTGTCTCAATTTCCCTCCCAGATGTGAAAAACAGCTTGTATGCTTTCAGGAAACATTAACTTTTAGCCCTAGAAAAAAAGTGAACTGGCTATCTTTAAATAAAACTAAATTGTGCACTGCTCTGTTAAACATGTAAGTATTAAGGTTGCTAGGGATGCTGCTATCTCCTGTTCACTTCCCATAATTTCAAACTTTGTTTCACCAAACTGCTTGCCATTTTACTTTACTTTTCAGTTCCCTCAGCAAAGAATGTTCAGAACTCTCAAGTTTAATTGTGTGCACCTAAAAACAGCTTGTTACCATGTAAAAGAAGTCAACACTGAGAAAAATAACTCTGCAGAAGTATGAAGGAATCTTTGTAAATTTCACTTAAAACAATGTACAACTGCCTTCAGCTGCAGACTTCTTGATTCCCCACTGAGAACGTGCATTAATGGAAAAAATAAGCTATTATTTTTGCACATTAAAGCAATTTGTCATTTATCATGGCTTTCATCATTTTGTGTCATTTGTCAACCTACTTGTTTACAAAACAATTTAGCTTAAGCCAAGAACATTAACCTAGACATTCATCTTTATAAAAATAAAACTTATCATAATTCTACATATAATATCATCCATGCACTTCTACACTGCGCTGCCTACCCCAGCAACCCAAGATCACATCATATTATTGTAAACTTGCTTTTGTCCAACATTTCCTCTCTTGTTATTCAGTAAAGCCTATATTTATTACAACTAAAAAAGTACTTGTTTACTTTTATATTAACACATAAAACAGTCACTAAAAAGCCCCCCACACAAACATTTAAAATACCCCTGATTACACAGAACACAAAACTGCTTTACTATATAACATACACTTTATATCATGAAGTGTTTTACTTTTTTCATTTTAGTTTCTTCTCATCATTAATGACCTAAAGAGGGGTATATTCTTTACAGTCCACCCACAAGTTCAATAAAGTCAACAAAAGTCCAGTCTTTCTCAGCCACTTTGTCTTGGAAAGTTATGTCACAAATGTGATTGATGCTTTATAGTCTCCCCCTTATTCATTAATGTCAGTGAAGCTGCTCTTCCTGCTCATTTCCATCTGCCTAGACCAGACTGCGGTTCAAAGTTCTCCTGATTTTTCTAGTTAACTCCTGTGCTTTTTTCTGTCTGTCACGTATGTTCCTTTTGTATATTGGAGACCGTTTCACTGGCAAACTCTGAGATTTATTATTAGAAGATTGAGAAACAGAATCCCCTACTGTTTGCTGAGTAAACTTTTGTATTTCTTCTTAAGTCTTTTCTACATCAAAAAAAATGTTTTCATCCTCCAGGAAAAATACACTGAAGGCAACTGACTACAACAGCTTGAATCTCACAAATACCTCCCAGCATTCCTTGATCACTGAGAGAAATGTATGTACTTATTTTCTACCTGGTGTACAGTGAATAATCATTTTACATAAACACTCCACTGTGTCCAATTTTTAATATTTTCCCTTCTGACAAAGTTTTGTCAGGATCAATTCTTTCTTCACATATGATTGCATCATTACTAATACAGGTCTTGGCTGCTTTCTCATGTTCAGGTTTGGAGCATACACTTGATATTCCTTTTCAGTTAAGAAATCCTGCTGTGGAACACTAATCCAATTGCTTATTTAAGCTTTCATAAATTTAATGCAGTCTTTTCTTTACAGTTTCAATGGCATAGCAGAAAATCTCAGGATGTTCATCGTGCTATACTGCTGCAGTCATCACACTTGGGTTATCTTGTTGTCAGGCGGTCCCGCAGTCGGCCAAATCCCAAAGTCTTGGTCCGGTGTCAGTTGTCGTCGCCTCTTCCATGACGTCAGTGTGACAGGGGTATAAAAGAGACAGCTGACGCCATTTTCTTCAGTCTTTCTTGCCATGCGGTTCCTCAAGCAGAAGCAGTCCGCAAGTGCCGGTCGGCCAGCTCCTGAAATTTACGAATCGAGTTTCAGCCTGAAGTCTTCTCTAAAGCTAAGTACCCCATTGGGGAAACTTTTCTTGCCTCAGACCGATGTCAGACAAAGTTAATAATTGTATTTCTTGTTTGAAGCAAATACCTCATAAGGATTTTCATTCTTATTGTATTCCTTGCCTAGGCCCAGACCACGATGTCTCTGGTTGTTGGTTCTGTGCTAGATTCAACAAACATACAATAAAGCGTCGGGCAGAATTCGCCCAGCGTTATTTTGGCAGAAAATTTAACTATAGCATGCCGTCGGAGCAACCGACATCAGCAATGATTAAAAAACGCAAAGATAAGGACCGGCAGCCAAGGCCAAGACCAGATACCGAGGCCTCATCAAGGCCTGACGCCGGTTCTCCAGTTTTCAGCGAGGCACCTTCACAGCCCCTGACTACCGCTGATTCAGAATTTCTGACGGCATACCATTCCGAAACTGTTGGGCCTCAGGATCCAGTTCCACCTCACTCCTCGGACGCCAGCCCTGACGGGGATCCGGAAACTTTGAATAGACCTTCGGTCTCAGAGATTGTCTTCAAACTGACAACTGCCCCTGCCAAGCCTTATGCTAAACTCAAAGCCCCCTTGAAAGTTAGAAAACTGGGGCCACACACCCCCCCACAGGCCCCTATGCCTAAAAAACAGATGCTTAAGATGGCCGAGGACTTAATTACCCTTATCAGGGGATCCCAACCCCCTCCTGATAAAAGGCCTAGACTGGAGGAAGATTATCCTTCCTCTGACCAAGCATCCATTTCCTCAGGCAACTCTGACAACCAGGATTATTCCTTCCCTCCTTATGAAGACTCAGATGCTGAAGCGTCCATTCCCTCTGTCTCCCCCCCTGAAGACTACTCTTTTGGGGAAACTTTACACACCATGAGGGAACACTTCCACTGGGAAGGCCAAGATTACTCTGACTCCAAGGAAAGACTCCGTGAGTTTCTTCTTCTTCCATAGCATAGACCCCTGGCAATTCCTCCAGTTTTAGACATTTTGGATGATGTTTTCTCTGAATCCAGTTTAAACCCAGATTCCTTACCTCCAGCTCCAGCTAAACCAGACAGATACTACCGAGTTCCTGATACTCATAAGTTTCTATACAAAAGCCCTAATGCAGACCCCAAAACCATTTCCCATGGTCCCAAAGGGGTTAAGGCCTCTACTGCTAAGAATCCACTCCCTTCTGAAAGAGATTCCAGAGCATTAGAAAGATGGGGAAAGAAAGTGTATACTTCTACCACTTTGGCCATGAGGGCATTAAACTGTCAATTCCACATGCTAAAATACCACCAGTATTTGATTTCACAGTTAAAGTAGAAGCTGATCCCTCAGACAGATCAACTAGATTTAAAAGCGATACAGGATTTGCTGCATGCAGCAGAACAAGTGGGAAAACATACCTTAGTGTGGTTTTGATTCATTGGAAGCCTCATGTAGAGCAGCTGTCACAGGGTCTGTCATACGTAGACATGCTTGGCTTAAAGAACAAACCTTACCAGAGCATGTCAAAGCAAAGTTATTGGATGCCCCCTTGCAGAAAGATGTGCTATTTGGTGTCAAAGCAGAGGAAGTTTTGAAGAAAATGGAAGAAAAGGCAAAATCTATGCAAAAAGTTAAAGATTTTTTACAGATACAACCTCCTCCTTTCAGCAGAAACTGGCCATCAAAAAACTGGTCCTTTCCTGCATCAGACAGACCCCAAAGAGGTAGGTACAGGTGCCCAAGAGGCCAGCCACAAGGTTCTTTCAGGCCTAGACAATGGCATACAGCAACTCAAAGAGGTGGAGATGAAAGATTTCAACCTTTCAAGAAACAAACACAATGACTTCCCTCTTCGCCTGCCAAGCAAAATTGCCCTGGCAGCACCTTTGGGAGGAAAACTGGCTCTATTTCCAAAAAATTGGCGCATCATAACAAAGGACAAATGGATTCTGGACATTATTTCCCGAGGCTACAGATTTCATTTCCACACTTTACCTCAGGTGAGAGGCATGCCAAATCTGCCTCCAAACCAATGGGCAGAGGCTCAAATGCAAATTTCACCTCTCATGGATATGAAAGCAATTCAAAAGGTACCTATAAAAGAGCAAGGTCAAGGTTTTTACTCAAGACTGTTTCTAGTCCCAAGAAAGGACAAAGCCAGGAGGCCCATCTTAGACCTCTCAATTCTGAACACATACCTGGAGGTACCCAAATTCAAAAAGCTCACTCTACAGCAGCTCCTTCCCATGCTGGGCAAGGAGTCTTGGCTGGTAACGTTGGACCTCAAAGAGGCATACCTGCATGTCCCTATCAGACAAGATTGCAGAAGATACCTCAGATTTTTGGCAGGTACAACGCATTATCAATTTTCTGCACTGCCCTTTGGCCTATCTACTGCGCCCAGAGTATTTACTTAATGCCTGGCATCAGTAATTGCATATTGCAGACAATGAGGAATACAAATTTACCCATATCTGGACGACTGCCTGATCCACGCGGACAGCAAGGACATTCTATTACAGCATGTGGCTTTTGTAACACAGCTGCTCAGTTGCCTAGGGTACACAGTAAACAAAAAGAAGTCAAAACTAATACCCTCACAACAAATAATATTCCTGGGTGCCAGCTTAAATATAACGGCCCAGATGGCTTACCTCACGCCAGACAAACAAAAGCAATTGACTCAATACTTCAAAAAGATAGCAACTTTTACCCAGCTCACTGCAAGGAAAATCCTGCAGGCATTGGGGTTCATGGCATCATGCATTCAACTAATCCCATATGCAAAGCTGCATATGAGAAAATTACAATGGTACCTGAAAAGTGTATGGTCTCAACACAGGCACAGCCTCAAAACAAATATACCTATCATTCCCTGCCTTCAAAAAGAGTTCCTATGGTGGGCTCAAGCATGTCAAACAAACAAGGGTCTTCCTTTCGTCTTACCTCCAGCAATCCAAACCATAACAACAGATTCTTCAGACTACACCTGGGGAGCACACATGGCATGACAGTGCATACAGGGCAAATGGTCTGCAAAACAAATGCACCTTCACATCAACCAAAAGGAGATGCTAGCTGTGCAAAATGCCCAGACAGCCTTCAAGGACCTCTTGCATCCAGGACAACTCTTAATAAGGACAGAGAACACCACAGTTGTGTGGTACATAAACAAACAGGGAGGAACACACTCCTACCCTTTATGCAGACAGGCTATGACCTTATGGAACACAGCTTTGACCTACCAAGTACAACTACAAGCACAATTCCTGCCAGGAAAGGAAAACATGTTGGCAGACGAATTAAGCAGAAACATGGCAGACCCCCACGAGTGGAGACTACACCCACAAGTATTTTCAATGATAACCCAAAGATGGGGATTTCCAGACATAGATCTATTTGCATCCCCCAACAATTGCCAATTACAAAAATTCTGCACAAGGACTTATCACTCCCTAGCCTGGAAAGTGGACGCTCTATCATTCAGTTGGACAACACTGACAGTTTATGCCTTCCCTCCACTTCCTCTATTGACCAAGGTATTACTGAAGGTCAGATCAGAGAGACCACAAATGATCCTCATTCCTCCGGACTGGCCAAGCCAGCACTGGTACCCATTACTAAGGAACTTGACTCAGTCCTCCATGGATCTTGCCTCAATTCCCACTACTGTTGACTCTGAAAAACTATCAAACCCGTCACAGCCAGCTCAGAACTTTAAATTTAGCTGCATGGAGAATTCCTTAAATTATCAATCAACACTTCTCTCAAAGGACGTCCTGAATGTAATTATGGAGGCCAGGAGGCCCAGCACCAGGAAGACTTACTCAGACAAATGGAAAAGATTTTGTGCATGGCACCAGGCTAAAGGTCAAAATCCTTGGATTCCAAACATTCCTCACATACTGCAATACCTAACTGAGATGCTACACAAAGGCCTTTCCTTCTCCTCCATTAAGATCCATGCTTCAGCCATTTCAGCTCAATATAATACAGATCCCCCAATTTTCTCACACCCTTTACTTAGTTTCTCAGAGAGGCTAAGAATATAAGACCCCCCAGAAAACCACCAATACCAACTTGGGACCTGAACTTCGTTTTAGAAAATTTAACACTACCTACTTTCGAACCAGCATTCTCAGCAAAACTACAATACTTGTCTTGGAAAACGGCCTTGTTACTGGCTATTATCTCAGCACGCAGGGTCTCAGAACTACAAGCACTTATGGCAATGGAACCTTTCATCATTTTCCATCAGGACAGAGTCTCTTTACGAACTAACCCTACCTTCATGCCCAAGGTAGTATCCAGTGTGGCTTTGAATCAGACCATTCATTTACCCACCTTTTATCCTAACCCACAGAATAAAGGAGAAAGGCTCCTCCACTCTTTGGACATTCACAGACAGCTACGTTACTATTTAGATAAGACAAAGATCTTCAGAAAAACTGACCAACTCTTTGTATCATATGCTGCAGATTCACATGGAAAGGCTATTTCAAAACAGACCATCTCCAAATGGATAGCACATTGTATCCGCTTTTGCTACTCGCACCATGGGAAGGCAGTGCCTGTCAATATTAGATCCCATTCTACCAGGGCTGCTGCAACCTCAGCAGCCTTTCTCAGAGGGGTTCCTACCAAAGACATACTGGAGGCAGCTACTTGTAGTTGAGTGCATACCTTTACCAAGCACTACAATCTTCCATTATACTCAAAAACCAGGGCTGGTTTTGCCACTGCAGTTCTGCAGGGCATCCTAGCATCACCTAACCCAGTTTAGTACCAGCCACACTTCCATAGCTTTGGGATTCTACCCAAATGTGATGACTGCAGCAGTATAGCATGATGAACATAGTACAGTTTTGTACCTACCATAAATGTAGATGTTCGAGTGGTTATACTGCTGCAGTCCAGGTTACCCTCCCTCCATCCCCTCTGCATACCAGGGTGTTAGTTACAACTCCATGTACCTCAATCTATTGGATGCAGGTCTATATGGTGTATTTGCAAACAGCTAGTACTATTGCTTATCTACTAAGTTATTGTTGCATAGCTATTGTATTGCCTTCCTACTTAGGGGCACCTGACATCTGGGGCAAGAAAAACTGAAGAAAATGGCATTGGCTGTCTCTTTTATACCCCTGTCGCACTGACGTCAGGGAAGAGGTGATGACGACCAATGCCGGACCAAGACTTTGTGATTCGGCCGACTGCGGGACCGCCTGATGACAGGATAACCCAAGTGTGATGACTGCAGCAGTATAACCACTTGAACATCTACATTTATGGTAGGTACAAAACTGTACTTTTTCTCTGCATGCTCTTGTCTTCTCTTATTCTTTGAAGCAGCTGTTCCTGAGAAGCCTCATACTCAGCCTACATTTTCTTCATTTTGACCTTTGATTTTTGCAGTTTTTATCAGTTCATCTGAATAGCTAGTTAAAGCTTATTCTATTGTTTACAACCTTTTATCATTTGCAATGATATATTCCTTCACTGGTTCATTTATTTTAATTATCTCGGAGTACATTTTATTCAATTTTTCCTGTAATTTATTGGACACCATCTCCTGTATGAGAGCTGAAGGCTGAACTGTTTTTGCTGAACAGCTGCAATATTCTGTCCTGTCAGTCTTCTCTCTTCACCTTTTCTGGTTGATTTTCTTCTAGGTTTTCTAATTTTCTTCGGCTTTGCTGTCATGCAAGTAGTGTACTTACTTGTAACTTAATTTTACTCAAAATGATAATTTCACATTCACTTGTTTCTCAGTTTCTATTTTCATACTGGGAGACCTGAAATTAAGCTTTTGGTCAGTGTGCAGCCATCTTTGAACTCATTTTTTTTATGATTCTTAAACCAAAATGAAAGATTTATTTCAGATGAAACAGAATTAAATCCCTATTTCCAGCAAAAGTATTATTATTTGTTGTAACTGGATATGGCACAGCCTTCACCTTTCACATCCATTCCTTCTGACAAGGATGGGAAAGCAAGCTTTTAATAGGTTTGAAAATAATGTTTATTCCTTTACATAACTTTCAGAGTTTTGAACTGCCAAGCCTAAGTGTTATTTTTACTGTCTTTTTTGAGAACTTCGGGCAGTCAACTGTAAAACTTGTTTCTTCAGAAGTTGCAAATTATTGGAATTTTTTAATTGTTTCTGTTTTGCATGTAACCAAGCATTCCTTAAAGTGCTCCTATGATTCTGCTGTTGTCATTTCCAGGGATGCTACTATTTGGGTCAGGTTTGAAAAGATTTTGCTTGGTTACATTCTCAAAACGTACCAGAAGATCTTAAATTTAAGATTTTAAATTCTCTTCTAGACAAGGATGTTCCATTTGGCTTTTCTGCTACTGAACTCCTTTAAAAAGTTGATGAAAGAGGGAAATGACTCAAGGGATGTCCCAGATTTTCCAACCCTCCTTTCTAATTCCAATAGAAACTTTTTTCTAACTTGGGACCCTTTTCAAAAAAGCAATTTATGAGGCAAAATGCTAACAAACAGGATACTAAAAAGCAATATCAAGGAGGCTCTTAAACAAGAAAGCCTCACAGAACCAGTAACAGTTTAAAACGTTAGAATGACTTCTTGACTTTCCATCTGTGCCAGGGAGAGTTAGGCAGTGTACATGTAATATATGTCAGCATAATTAGCTGAAGTTTTGTAAAGAATTTTGTCATTTGACTCTCTCTCTCATTTGTACAGATGCTTGTGTTAAAATGTATTTGTAAAGTTGTTTGTATTAAAAATGTATCAACATTGGGTCCTGCTGGACAGAAAAGAGATGTGCATGTATGTCGGACTGTATTTTTTATAAATTTATATGTTTTTAACAGGGAATTCTGGAAGGGAATGGGTTAATCTCAGTCCAGCTAATTTTAAAAAATAGGTTGAATATTAAATGGGTTGGTTTAGGCCATAAAGATTTTATCTTAAAGGCCTGATTGCAGCCACAGACAAAAATATTTGGGAAAGCCAGGACTTGGGAGTCTTACTGTATTGTCCTTAGGAGTGAACTAATCGCTACCCTGGAAGTGTGGAAGTTTTTGAAATTGTTGTATAGCTTTCAAGATATGCTGCAGCATATCTTAGCAAAGCTCTGTGTGTGTGTGTTGTACTGGAGTCATATGACCAGATGTGATGTCACTCCATACCCAGCACTGAAATGTTTCTTTAGATATTAGTGAGAGATTTGATGGAACTCTTGCAGCAGCACTTTGTTTTTCGGAACTGACAGAAAAGATCTCTCACAGATGTCTCACACAACCACACACCTCATCTTGCCTTGCTGTCATAAGCAACTAAACACTCGTCCTCTTGCCTTGTTGTAGTAACTTAACTAGGGAACAGTAATTCTTTAGCCAGTCAGGAAAATATAGTGAGATTAGTTAAGTATTGTTTTTCTACATAGGTTGGTACTAGGCTATTAGCCCTAGTGCCTATACAAGCCTAGCCATAACAATTCCCTGGCTATTTCTTCCCACACTATTTACTTGCCTGGACCCCTGTCTAGCAGGGTAACTGACATGATCCCCGGGGTAAATTTCCTTTCTCCCATCCAATCGTCAAGGTTCCTTTTGAAGAGGGCCAAAGAGGCACTCTGCTTGACATGTATGGGCAATCTATTCCCGAGTCTGGGTCAGGAACCTATCCCTCCAGCATGTTTTGTTTATTGTGATGACAAGGTTTAGATCTCTGGAGCGTGCGGCTCTGAGGGATTGGAATTTCTTTAAGTGTAGCATGTCCAACAGCTCTGGGTTTGACATGGCCTTGTATGTTAAGCAGAGATCGCCTCTGAGTAGACGATATGCGACAGAGTATAGCTGGAGTTTTTTAAGGCGGTCAGTGTAGGGCATCTGCTTTAGGCCTGTGATTCTTTTAGTGAGGTATTTCTGCGGCCTTTCCAGTTGTTGCAGATGTCTTGAGAGGTACATACCAAATGGGGCATTGTATTCTATAATGGGTCTAATGAGGGATGAGTACAGTGGGACAATGACCTCCTTTTTCCTGGATGAAAAGCCCTTAGTGATGAGGTGTACCACATAGAAGGATTTCCTGATTGTTGTGGTGATGTGGTTATCGAAGGTGAGACCACTGTCCATCTGCGTCCCTAAGTCTCTTATCACACTTTTGGTGTTTAGTGTACTGCCATGTATATGGTAATTCATGGATACATGTTTTTTCCCAAAAGGGATAACTATACATTTCTTGGCATTGAGCTTGAGCCCATGGCTCTGGCACCAAGCATCTGTTTCTGTAAGGCCCTTTTGTAGAGTATCCACATCATTTGGGGATTCATTAATGGCTCCCAGTTTGCAGTCATCTGCGAACTTTGTTAGCCAGAGTCCCTTAGTGTTGGCCTGCACTTCAGAGAAGTAGATGCCAAACAAGAGCGGTCCGAGGATGAAACCCTGAGGTACTCCACTTGTCACTTGTCTGGAGCTGGATTTGGAGTATGTATGAATCTATTCAACTGTTATTTTGTATATCTCCTGTGATTGAAACTCTGGTGTTTATTGTAACTAGATATTCAGTATTCTCATGTTTTCTGTTTTATTATGTATTATTACAAATTTCTACCTTTCATTGTGGCTGGTCTTTTAGAGAATGCTTTTAACATCTTAAGAGTACTTATGCTTATTGACACTGTCCGTTCCTGAAAGCCTTGCTGCTTTGGTCAAACTCTACCATTTGTATTAGTATTCATTTTACTCAGTATAATTGGATACCATTGTATGAGCTTTAGAGTAGTTGACTGGTGGCAACATAATTACCTTATACTCTGGGCAGAGGGGCACACCTGGTAAATCTGTGCCAGCCTTTCCCAGGTGGGTGTGTGTGTGTGTGTGTGTGTGTGTGTGTCTGGGTATGAAGATCAAATATCCAAGTGTGTGTGTGTATGTGTGTGTCACCTACTTGGAACAGGGACATAGCACTTTAAAGTGGTCAGTTCAGAGTCTTTTTTGGGGCCTAAAGAGAGTCAGAGTCTCCAACCCCAGGTCTGGAGTGTACTGCCTGTATGCTCTTAGGGAAATTGTGCTTGGTGAAGAGAGCTGCATCTGAAAATACTGTGTGTATCCATTTTTGTTCCTAATGACCATCCCTCACCAACGCCAGTGGTGAGGATTGAGGCTCCTTGATTACTGAACCCAGAGTAGGGATTGTCACAAAGATTTTGCTTGGTTACATTCGCAAAACTTACCAGAAGATCTTAAATTTGAGATTTGAAATTCTCTTCAAGACAAAGATGCCTCTTTTGGCTTTTCTGCTACTGAATTCCTTTAAAACGTTGATGAAAGAGGGCAATGACTCAAGGGGTGTCCCAGATTTTCCAGCCTTCCTTTTCTAAGTCTAGTAAAAAACTATTTCTCTACCTTAGGACCCTTTTTCAAAAAAGCAATTTATGAGGCAAAATACTAACAAATGGGATACTAAAAAGTAATGTCAAGAAGGCTCTTAAATGAGGGAGCCTCCCAGAACCAGTGACCGTCCAAAATGTTAGAATGACTCCTTGCCTTTTCATGGCTCCCTACCACTACCCCACTCTGACAATTTGTTCCTCAGTCTAGGACTTCATTTTCCTCAGTGACATCAGATTAACTCAGATAAATAGTTTCTGGGAATCATACAGCAGAGGTACAAATGGCAATGAGAGTCCATCCCTCCTTTCCAGAGGATTCCTCCTCATCCTGTAAGCTAAGTATCCCTGTGTCCTCCAGTTTTGGATCACGTGTTGTTCTACAAGGTCACAGAATTGGTATCCTCAGCTCAAACAGACAAACATTTTTTATTCAAGGATCTTTATGGTGTCAAACATGGAGGGAACATGGAGATCAGTTCTAGACATTTCCTTTTATTATCTTTAGACTTAAAAGATGCCTGTCATATTTCTACTGGCAATGAATTCAGACTTTTTTTTTTCATTTCTGTGTGTGACTCACATTATGAGTTCTCTGTTCATCCCACCATGGGAATTCATCAGTACAAATAAGTGGGTCCTATCCACCATTCAAAGAGGTTGCACAATGTCTTGGAAAGAAGTGCCCTCACTGAGGGGAATTCATCCCCTCCTCCAAACAGGTTCACCTCTTTTCTCCTCTATTAAAGAGCATTTTTTGCCCAGGACACCATAGAATTCGTGCCTCTCTTGTGGCAAGTAAGAGGCATTTATTCAAAACTTGTTCTTGTTCACAGAAACAGTGGCACTTGGAGACTCATTCTGGATCTGTCCCATATTAACACCTTCCTGCAGGCACCATCTTTCATCTGATTTCTCTGCATACTCTTCTTCCTTTCAACCTTCCACAAGCCTTTCTAGTCTCTCTAAACTTGAAAGTTTAAACAAGGCAAACTTTTAGCTCTCAACAATCCATTTCATCTCCACAAACTCAGTGCTCTGCACAATGTTCCCACCTCTCTTATTTCATGCAATCAATTGTATTACCATAAACTTAAAGCTATGTCCTGGAAAATCCTTTGTTTCTTGCAAGTGCATTGGTTGCATTCTGTAGTGTAATGTCATGAAGATGTTTCAAAACTCGATCCTTCAACAACATATTGGTTTTGCCCACGTAAAAACAAAAACACCCATCACATAGAGCAAGGTATACCAAATCCTCACTCCTACAATTTGCACCTAACCTAAAATAAAAATTGTCCAGAGCATGGGTGGCAAAAATAGTTTACACAAGAAATACACACACAAACCTTGCTAAGAGGGGTGGGAGGATGACATAATGGTTAAGGTGTTTACCTTAAAGACACAAGGTGGTGGGTTTGTCTCAGTCAGGGTAGGGGGTAACTGGCTAGGCTTCAAATGGTCCAAAAGGGCAGTTAGCCTAGTACTAACCTATGAACCTATGAACCTATAACCTACAAGGAAAAGTACCAAACTTGTTAGTCACTGAGTCAGAGTTCTCCATTCTCATTTTGGCTTTGTTCTTAGCATATTTTCTGCAGCTTTATGAGAGTAATACTGTCTACATTTTTTATCCTCCTCAAGGATATTCATCAAAAGGCAAAAATTAAAGTGGGAAGGTTCCTATCTGATAAGGGGTGTTCTCATTTCTCTTTCTTTGCTTTATATGTAGAGCCCTTGACAAAGAAAATGAAGTAAGAAATTCAAGGATATAATCGGCATGGTAATCAAGAAAAATTGGCTTTATTTGCAGATAATATTATTTTATACCTGATAATCCAGAAAAGGACATTAGTAAAGTAGAACATTCTGAGACAGTTGCAAATCTTTTCGGGATATAAAATTAATAAAAATAAAACAAAGGCTATAGCCAGAAGTTATGTACCCATACATGAATTGGTTCTGTAATACCTATATTTGGGGACACAATAAGATGAAGTATTTAAAAGTATGGATTAAAAGGGCTTCTGCTATGGCAGGTAAAGATGTGTGTGAAGAGTCTAAACAAAAGATAAACAAAAAAAACTGAGAAACTGGAAGCTCTTGTTTATGGATATAGATAGTAAGAAACATGCAATGAAAATGTTTTTAGTCCCTTTAGTTTTATATACAAGTTAGGCATATTTTTATCAACCAGAGGAGAACTTGTGGGCCATAATTAATAAATATTTAAAGGAATTTATCTGGGAGAGGTAGAGGGAATGGGATAACTGGGATATGTTGATCCTCCCAATAGAACAAGGTGGTTTAGGGTTACCTGATATGAAGGAATATTTTAGAGCTACATAATTAGTGCTCATATACATAACACAAGCAGAAACTTTTAATACAAAGTGGAAAGGGATAATAATGAAGCAGGAGGATTCAAGAAATAAGGACAGTGTTGGATTTTGGATGCAGATTCTTAAGGAGAATAACAACAACTATAGAGAATATTATATTCATTAAGTAGCAGAAAGTACTTTAAGAAGTAAGCCAACACAAGAATGGAGAAAGGAGATTTTGCCAGTAGAGATGATGACAAGTAGGGGTACAGAGAATAGCTAACATGGGGATGGAATTTACCAGAAGAAATTGGCAAAGGAACCAAGGCATTGAGTGCAAATAAATGGAGATTGAAAGGTAATCAAATGGGATAAGGCCAAGAAGACATTTGGACTGCAAGCTAGAAGAATGCCTTTCCTACCATGGATTGATATCAGAGTGTAGGTAGAGTCTGACCAGCCACATATGCAAAGTCATATAAAGACTTCTCATGGAATTAATCAGTAAGGAAATAGAAAACCTCCAAACACTGGACCCGTTTCATTTCGGATTAGTCAAGGTCAGGTCATGTTTATTCAACCTGGTAGATGTTTTTAAAGGTTTCCAAAGCAATGGAGGAAGGCAAAATGGTACACACTGCATACCATGAATTGGCCAAAGTTTTTGACACAGTTCCCCACTCAGGCATAGTAGAAAAGCTAAATAAATTGTGAGTAAACCCTTGCGGCACCTGCTGGATTGCCAACTGGCTCAATAGCATAGCACAGATATTCAAAATAGGGGAAGTTGCCTCCACAAAGAAACCAGTCACCAGTGGAGTCCCCCAGGATTGCTAGCACCAAAGGCTCTGGATGACTAAATTTGCAGATGACTGTAAGCAGACATTGAATCCCCAAATTACTTAGCCGCCCTGCAGGAAGGTTTGTCTGAAATAGCTGGTGTCAAAATCATGGTCTAAAACTAATTCCAAAAATGCATTATTGTATCCTTTGGGAAATCATTTACTCCAGGGAACTACCACATTGACAATATGCCCATAAGAGTTGACCCAGTTCTTTGAAATTTGGGAACTTATATGGACAGTGACCTAACTTTTGACCAACATGTCTGTTGTAAGAAAATCCTTCTATATCGCACAGTTTATAAACAAAGATATTGTGTCTAGATCTAGGGATGTTATTGGCCTAATGAGAGCTGAGTAAAGGGATACACTCACTGAATATAATGCCCCCTTTGGCATGTATCTGTCCAGACATATGCAGAAACTGGAATGTCCACAGAGATACTTTACTAATTGGGATCAAGGCCTAAACAAGGTGTCGTACATGGGCCAACTCAAAGCCCTGTAACTATACTCTTTATCCTGTAGACTGCTAAGAGGTGACCCATGTCTGGCATACAAGTCATCCTCTGACCCATTGCTGATGGATTTAATGTACATCAGCAAGTCAAATGACATCAGAAATAATCTGTCTAAGGATGTAAACCTCTTCTGCAACAGAATGATTCAGAGGGACAGGTATATTTCACAGAGGATACTGCTGCTGTGGAGCAGATCCCCATCCATATAAAACAAAGTTCATCCATGTCCATTTTCAAGAGCAGCTTAGCTCTGTGGATGGGAAACAAAAAGTTTAAGCCAGGATTGCCCCCCACTGTAATACTAATGGGCAGTGGCAGCTCCTAAATGCATTATCCTGTGCATGGGTCCCCTCAAATTATTCATAGTATGATCTGTTATTATTATTATTAGGGTAATATTTAATTATTGACCTTGGTATGGTTAAGGCCAATCTATAACCAAATGGGCTAGGATATTTTGAGCATTAGCTAGGCTTAAATTGACCCACAAGGGCAGCTAGCCTAGTACTTCCACAGCAGCAGTATCCTCTGTAAAATATACCTGTCCCTATAAACCTATGAGAAAGGTATAGAGGAATCCTAAGTGAAAGATCTGTTGTGGTGTAGGTTTTAGTTGAAAAAGGATAATTAGTAAGGCATATAAAATATTGCATCATAAATATAAGAATTGATCGAAGGCGGTTTGGAAAGATTGGGGCTTAACTGTGTAGCTCTTACATTTCCCTTCAAATCAGGTAACCCTAAACCACCTTGTTATATTGGGAGAATCAACTTATCCCACTTAAGTCTTGCCGTCTTCCCCTCCCAGTTAAATTCCTTCAACTCTTTAAGAAATAATTGTCCACAGCTTCTCCTCTGGTTGGTAAAAATATGCCTGATCTATATGTAAAACTAAAGGGACTAAAGCATTTTCACTGGTTGCATCTTACCATCCATATCCATAAACCAGAGATTCCAGTTTCTCAGAATTTGTATTCTCTTTTGTTTAGTCTATTCCTCCATATGCTTAGCTGCCTTAACATAAGTCTTATTAATCCATACTCATAAGTGCTTTATCTTATTGTGCCCCCATATATATAGGTTTACTGACACAGTTTGTGTGTGTGGATGCATAATTTATGTCTATAACCTGTGTTTTATCTTAATTCATTTTGTATTCAGAAAAGACTTGAAACTGTCTCATAATGTTCCACAAAACCAAAATATCCTTTTCTGGATAAATCAAGTACAAAATAATATCATATGCAAATAAAACCAACTTTTATTGATTACCATACCAATTATATCCTTGAATTTGAGTCCTTTATTTTGTCAATAGCTCTGAATATAAAGCAAATAACAGTGAGGAAAGAGGATACCCCTGCCTGGTCACTCTGTCCAAACACAACAAAGAAGAACCATCCCTCTTTAATTACCTACATTATTTCATAAATCCTCCTAAGTAACCTTATTATTGTATCAGAGAGGGCAAATGCTTCCGTTGACTTATCCTAGCTTACTCTGTCTAAAGATTGCTTTGCATTAAGACACACCAACGATATTATTCTCTTACATTCTGCTTCCTCCTGGATCATTATTGGTATTTATTTCTGATTTTCTCACCATAATAAGTTAATGTTGTCAAATGTTTGCCTTCCCCCTACAAAACCACATTGATCCATGTCTATCAATTTCAGCAACACATTTGACATTCCTTTAGCTAGTATAGGCATAAACACTTGATAATTGTAGTTTAATATTGAAATGGATCTATATGAAGCTGAGTCTGATAGGTCTTTATTCTCTTTGGGTAATACAGCCATCACAGCTTTCTTCCAATATGCTAGTGCTTCCTCTCCTTTAAAAAAAAACTATCAAATAAATTCTTGTGGATCTGTATCACTTACTTCCCTCCTAATTTCCACACTTCCAGCGGTATACCATCTGCTCCTGGAGACTTCGCTACCACTTGATTATCTATCACCAATTTTATCTCATATCTTCCTGTCTTAACTGTTATTCTCATTTTCATCTATCTTTGTCATAATTAAATCTTCCTTAAATATTTCTTTTTGTGGTGTTTCTTGGTTTCCATTTGCCTACTTTTTATACAGATTTTCATAACCTTTCCAAAATGTCTCTGATACCACTGTAGGACCTCTGATTATTTTTCTTGTGATAGGCACAGGGTCTTTGAAAACAAATTCTTCTTTTATGCCAAAAGTTATTTTAGAGTTTACTTTGAGCCAGTGTATTAATCTCCATGTATTCTTTCTGATACCAAAAAAACAAGGAAGAAAGAATATTGCACACTTTGGAAGTTCACAGGCAGCTGAGGTACTATTTAGACAGAACTAAATCCTTCAGGAAGGCAGTCGGTTTGTTTTCTGTGAAGCAACCAGTGGCAAAGCAAACAATTTTAGATGGTTGCCTCTTGGTATTTATTTCTGACTTTCTCACCATAATAAGTTACTTCAGGCAGGGTTAGGACTCACTCTGCCAGGGCTGTGGCTTCTGCTGCTGCTTTTTGGAAAGGAGTAGACTCTGAGTAGTCTAGAGACAGCACTTTAGACCTCCATTCGTACTTTTACAAAGCATTACAAACTGGATATCTTTTTCAGGTCCAGAACAAGCTTTGCTGAGACCATTTTTCAGGGGCTCCAGGTTTCTTGAACGCCTTTTTACTCCTTAGATAATTCAAAGCTGTAGTAATCTACGCAAATACCTTCGGCTAGTGCAGCAGTGGTTTAATGCTGAACATAGTACAGTTGTGTAAGTAAATGTACCATAACATTAGATATTATAATAGATCATTATTGCATTAGCTATCCTCTCCCTTCATCCTCCTCATTTTGTTTTAGTTGTCTTGCCAGGGTGCAGAGATGCACGTGTGTGCTATAATGTGTGTACACACACAGACACACACACACGTTAAAGAATCTTGAAAAGTGAATGTCAGATTCAGTGTCTGCTTAGAAAGCCTTTGCCATAGCACATAACCATAAAGTACACTTTCCTGTGCATTTCATTATTTCATTGCAAGAATGTCTCTCTTGCTCATTTTGTGTTTACTAAGCAACAGTATGTACTGTCTGAAATACATATTTAGTGTGTATTTTTGAGTCTAACCTGAGGATGCTCCATTACAAATTCAAATGTCCATGAAATGTTGCATGATTTAGCACTTAAATGCCTTTATGTTGTTGAGTTGTCTCTAGTGATCTAGGAGGGAATTCCATTTATCTGATACGCAGTTTGAATGTAGTGAATCACCTGCAGTGTTTACTGACTTTGCTGTTTGGAGCAGGGATTTTTTTTTTTTTTTTGGTTGAGTGTATATTTCTGTTTAGATAATATGGCGGAATGATGCTGTTTAGTGCTGAGTATTTTTCAGAGCATTGCTCAACTTTATTTGATCAAGATGAGTTAAGGAATTAATGTTAAGAAAGACTGGGAATGCATGGAGGAGGTTGGAAGTAAGCTTGTACCTATGTCTTTTCTAGCCACATCAGTGAGGTATGGTTTTAGCATATGTAGGGAGCCTAGTTTTTAGTGTTTTATAAAATCATTTGAAGTGTAAGACCATTAAATCTTGCCTAATCTGTTCACGCCTAGCAATTTTATATGTATAATCATTGTTATTTTTGTGTTTGCTGGAAGTTACAGTGAATTTTTTTTTGGTCACACAGTTATTTAGGTGTATATAGAATTAATTTAGTCTTTTTGGGTTCAAGAGAAGTTGGTAGTATTCTAGGCAGGAGTCTTTGAAGGAGAACAATTGCTGGGTAATTTCTTGTGTATTGGTAGGTTCTTGGCTGGACAGATGAGAGGTGAGTCGTCTGCATATTGTATTATTGTGGCTTGCTTAGAGGTAGTGCACATGTAATTTATGAAGAGGTTAAATGGAAGGGGGCAACTACAGATCTTTGGAGAATGCCTACTAAGACAGGTAAGAATTAGAAGAAATCATTGTATCATTTCACTGCCTGCTATCAGCTGCTAGGTAGCTATGGTACCAGTAAAGTTGAGATACGTCAAGACCAATACAGGAGAGTTTATTTTGGAGGGTTTAGTGGCAGACTGTCATACGTTTTAGACAGATCAAGAAAGAGTGTAGAGACCAAGTTACCTGCATTTCGTTTGTGAGTATTAACTGTGTCATTGATTGTACTGTGGCTATACCTAAAACCGTGCAGTATTGGAGAGAGAAGGTTGATTACTGTCATATAAAGAGTTGTGAATATACACATCTTTTCAGGCTTTTGGACAAAGGAGACAGTATTAAGATAGGTCTGTAATTTGTGACGTCTGTAGAAGAGTCCTACTTTGTGCAGCAGTGTGATGGATTTTTCTAGAGTGATGGCACATCTGTTTTTATTGAATGATTTATCAAAATAAACAGGATATGCTAACACAGCAGCAAAAAGTTTGATATATTCTGCAGGCAACTGGTCATTAGCCATGATGGCATGTTTTAATTTATATGGGTAAGTTATATAGAAGCAGGAGTGTATTCTTTATTTATATGGGGTGTAGTTTGGAGGTTAGTTGTCTGTTTATTTTTAAGTGAAAAAGTAACTGTTTTAATGAAGTGTAGACTAAACTGAGAGGTAATGCTTGTGTATTGGTCGGAAGAAGTAGTACTAGTTTGTCTAGATTTTCCCAGGTATAGAAGTTTGTTTACAGAGGGATGGTATAGTTTGGGATTGGAGTGGTACATGTCTTGAAACATGGTATAGTAGCTTTTCTTAATCTGCCTTATATTTTGTTGAACTGTTGTTGAGATGTTGGTATTTTATTTTAGGCATATTTTCTGGGCTTAGTCTCTAGCATTTATGAATTCTTTAGTTGTCCTAGTTAACCATGATGCTGGGTTGACAATAACTCTTTTAGTTCTTATAAGGGCATATTCATGTAGAATTATTAGAAATCTTTTTTTTTTTTTGAATAGTGCCATAATGTCATGAAGTGTGGGTTTGTTTTAAGTGCATTCCACTTATATCATTTTAAGGCTCCAATGAAGGCTTTTGTATAGAAATTGGTGACATTCTTCAGTAAATTATAATGGTGGAGTTTAGCATTATTTAGAAAAGAAAATTACTTTTCTTAAATAATGGCATAATGGGTTTAAGAGATCAAGATCGGAGATTTTTTAACGGACGCTGGTTGGGCTGGCCAATCAGGCATTGTATAATATTCAAGTTTTAGTATCTGATTACAAAAGTAGGGAGATGGCCATATTCAAACGTTTAGAGAGTGAAAAGTGTGGCTCACAGAACTGTTACCTTGCACTGTAGCTAAGTATTGTAAAATTATTCCAGGACTGACTTTTTCAATGAGTTGGGATATGATAAATGGATGTCAGGAAGTTTCAGTACCACAGAAGTTAGGACTCACAAATATGACTGTGGCAGTCATTGAATAGTACTTAAATAAGCTATTGTCATGAATCATCATGAAGTTGTATTATTTGTTTGAATTATGTTGAGAGATTCAGTGTTTGACCATAAAGTTGCCTTGTTGCGAAAAAAAAGAAAGAAAGAAAACTATGACAGTTGTGTTCCAGATAGTATGTATTTTGATGGTAATATATTTTGAAGAAAGCTGACTTATTAAGTTCTTTTACCCAAGTACATCAGTTCAGAAAGTGTTTATTACCAGTTATGAAGGGTTGCGTGTAGCACTGAGTACGTCTGCTGTGCTCAATATGTCTTAAATGTCACCTGTTTGTTTGGACTTCAGCAGTTACTAATATCTATTGCAAAGTGAAATCTGATTTAAAGTGAATAATGTTTACTGAAGCCTATCTTTCTTGATTTTTATTAGTGGTCAGAGTTTATGCCAGAGCAGCGAACTTATGGGACTACAGGTGGATTATTGGCTTGCATGTCAGGTTGCAGAGAAAAAGAAAGATACAGAGAAGAAGGATTCCAGCAGTAAAAGCACACTAAAATGCTCCTTCCGGTCCCTCCAAGTCAGCAGATTACCTTACAGTGGAGATCCAGTTACAATACCTACAATGTCTATGACTGTTGTCATGAAGGAAAAGAACAAAAAAGGTACAAAGCCTTCCTTTTCTCTCTTCCTAGTTAGCCTTCTGCTCCTGGAACAGCAGTTTGGATTCTAGTGCTAGTAACCCAAAATTAGCAGGCATTTGTGTCAGATGAATGATTAGGGTGAATTTAAGGGAGGCATTCCTCTTGAAGGGGAAGATCACTACATTTGATATAGTCCTTGCCATTTGATGTCTATTGCTGATAGTGCAATAAGGTTATGCCATATAAGAATGATGTTGCCTGCAGACTACAGAAGCAGCTTGTTTCTACAGTTGCCTACCTTTGTGGCTTCCCTCAAGTGTCACATACAGTAAATGGGGAAAGTGGAAGTAGTGGAGTGACAGTCTGCAGTTAAAAAAAAAAGAAAAATATAATGAAAGGCAAACATTTTAATAATTAGTGTAAACTCTGACTTTTATACAATAAATTTGTTAGAATAGATCTGATGAGCAAGTCTTAACATGATTTTTGGAGGAACATTCTGAGGATCAGCATAACTGTGGCTGTTGGGGATAAAAATGCATTCATATCATTGAGGTTTCTGTTGTGATTAATGTACAGTATTTGGAGCAGTGTGGTCACTCATATAGTCTTGGAGGTAGTTGAATATTATTTGTGTCTTTTGAAAGGTAAGTAGTTTGCTCATTAATTTGATGCTTTACTTAACAACAGATTAATAATGTTTTGGTGTCCATTTACATTTGAAAACAATGTTACTGTTGTGTTCTGTGCTAACCATTAGTGATGTAAGTGATCTGAATAATCTGTGGAGACGTGTACAGCGCAGTGAAACAGCTGAGACAAAGCATTATGTACACATTTGTTGTTGAGGGCAGCTTTGCTGTTGTTCTATTGATGATTCAGTGAATGTAAAAACTTGATTTTGGTAATGGTGGGTTGTGTCAAGTTGCTGCCAAAGAGTAATTACAGAATTCCTAGAAGAAAAAGTGTTGGAAATTGTCATGCATACACTTAGATTCTAGCCCAGGAAACCATAATTTTTTTATCTAACCCATTTTCACCAGAAATTAAGTTTGTATTAAATCTCATTCAGTTTATATCCATCATGCTGTACTAGACTTCATCATAGAATGCACAATAAATAAGTACAGACAAAAAAGGCTGTGTACAAAAAGAAATGCATTGCTTTCAGAGCAGCAACAGTTTAGTTTTTTTTTACTTCCCAAGGGGCGTGTGTGTATGCATGCATATATATATATATATATATATATATATATATATATATATATGTGTCTCAATGATAGATGTCCAAAGTGTCAAAACTTTGAATGCCTGTCGCAATAGTAGAAGACTTTGAATTACAAAGATTTGAACACACACAAAATTGAATCACACAGATTTGATAAAAATAAAATCTATTTATTTGCGAGGGGGGAGGTTAAGCCTCCCCGGGCCTCCCACACCCCTGCTGTTCATACTTATATGTTTTTTAACTGGCTTTGTTTTTTAGTTGTATGGCTTTAAATTGTCAAGATAATGCTGCTGCTTTTATAACTGGTTTTAGAACGGTACATTCACAAATAAGTACTGGGCAGTCTGCAGACCATTACATGCATAGCCAAAATGTATCATTTTTCTTTTCAGATGGATTACTTTTGTAATCACTGTTTTACACTCTATTCATAATATTCATATTTGTGTTCACTCAGAGTCTCTTATGTTTACCTCACCCACAGAAATTTGTGGGTAGAAGCAATGTGTACGAATAGAGGAATTCCTCCCGACCTGTTAACAAATCTTGAATCAAAGTTCCTCTGCACTTGTAGATTTGCTGCTAATATCACACCAGTTTGAGAGTCACCAATTGCCTTTCATATCATCATTCTTATAAATTTTGATTGTGAACATGCTACGCTTTTAAGTAAAGGGTTTGATTTTGTACCCTCTGGGCATGCTAAAATTGACAATGCATTGATTGATTTTAAATTGTTCTTGAGAAAGTAGAATTTGTGTTTATTCAAAAACAATGACGGGCATTACCATACTAGTGAGATTACTCGTAAAAGTTTGTTTAACCCACCATTGCAATTAACTCTTATTATTTTTTTAGAAAATGTAGGAGTTTGAGTTTAGGAAAATATTAGGAAGTGCTTGTTCAAACATTGAATACAACCTCACCCCTGTAGAATATAATTTACTTAAAACATTAGGTTTGGATAAAACGCTGAGAGTCATGAGACCTGACAGGGGGGGGGGGGGGGGTTGTCATGACTAAGGTGGATTATTGTAACAAAACGAATATGATGTTATTTGATGATAATATGTATGAGGAAGCCTCAGTTAACTTAGTGAATTTATCCTGTATGCACATTAACTACCTTGTCAAAGATGTTAGACCAGGGTGCTATTTCCTTTGAAGAAAAACATTTTTTGTCTTATGAATATCCCATTGTTCCAGCCATCTTCAGACTCCCGAAAATACATAAAGATTTGATGGACCCCCCCCCCCTGTCCTATTGTTAATGCATCTAAGGCCAAAATACACCCTTTGGCGAAGTATATAGACATTAAATTGAAGAAATGTCTAGAGCCCCATTCCACTGTTTGTAAAGATTTGTGGGATCTATTGAGGAAAATTAGGAACCTACTTTTTATGGATGAAATTATTTTTTTGGCCATTGATGTCATTAATTTATTTAATGTCATTCCTCGTGAGCTTAGTACTGAGTGGTTTCAGGATTTTTGGGTCTCTACAGCATATTTTTCTAACAGTGAAGTATATGTTTTAGTTACCCTAATGGAAACTGTCCTCAAAAACAATTGTGTTTTTTGAAGGTCAGTATTTTTTACAGAAATGTCGAGTGGCCATGGGGGAAGACTACGCCCCCATTTTCTCCAACATTATCATGTTGGAGTGGGAGAAAATATTTTTAAGAGGGTGTTACCATGAGAAATATCAGGATGTCTATTGCTGGTTTTTTTATGACATTTTTATTGCTTGGAAGGGGCCGATGGATGACATTACGTCTTTTCTTGATTATTGTAACAGTACCACTACCTTTTTGAAATTTACTTTTAACATTAATCAAAACAGCATCAGTTACTTAGATGTGGAAATTAGTAAAAATTATTCTCAGCAGAGGTATGAGAGCAACATTTCCAACATTTATAGTGAGGTTGCCAGAAAAAGAGAGGGGAGTTTCTACAAACTCATTTTTGAGGGATGAAGTTCACTTTGGTGATGGAACCCCCATAGGAAACAATGGCAATAATAGTTTTTCACATGCATTTGTCATAGCATACAGTTTAGACCATGTTAAGGTAGTAAAGATACTGAGGAAAAACTGGAGCATTTTTTCATGTTTTGAAGGGGTGGTTGAATGTATTGGGAATGAACCGAAGGTTGTATTTCGGAAAGAGAAATCTGTTAAGGACCACCTTGAAAGGCCAGGATTAAACAACAGGAGAACTGGGACTTATAAGTGTGGAGGTTGTTCCCAGTGTTCTCATATTAAGGAAGGGAACTCACTATCAGTTAATGGCAGAACACTTTACCCATCTTTTTATTGTAACTGTAACACTAAGGGTATTGTGTATATCGCTGTGTGCAAGGTTCGCCCATGTTATTATGTGGGCAAAACCACAAGACATTTTAAGGAACGTATCTATGAGCAACCAATTAGATATTAGACATGCCAGAAATACAAACTCTTTGGCCAAACATATTGGGCAATATGCTAGTCATGTTTTTTTATTCTTTGGCATTGATAACGTTGATTTGAATCCAAGCGGTGGTCCTTGGAAGGACATATTGGAAGCCAAAGAACTTAAATGGCAACTAAAGCTAGAGGCTTTATATCCCCCGGGGTTGAATGACCACCTAAGTATCACCAGTTTGTTAAAACTCAGATCCTATGTATTATAGTAACTGATAACAGTTACTTTTTAATAGATGACATTTTTATCAAGAGGAATACATAGTATGTTAACAGCTCCCCATTCTTAAAAATGATTTCTTAAAAACATCAATCTTAAAATTAATTTTATTATATATTTTTTCTAAAGTCTATGGGCATTGCAATAGTATAAAGAAGTATTAATTTGTTATTAACACATTAGTTCATTAGATTTCTGGATTCTTGGTTTGCATTTATCTTTAATGTTTAAAATTTTAACTTGATTGCTAAATTATTATAGTGTCATGTGATTTAATTGAAATTGTATTTAAATGGTTTTAATTTGATGTGTGTTCAGATTCTGATGAAGTCATGTGTTATACTTGGATAAAAGAGCTAAATCTCATTTATTTTGTGTAATAAAAAAGTTGTTGCTCTAACGGTGTTCAGTTCTGGAAGTCTACTGGATTGGTTTTGTGTTGTACAGGTGGAAAAGCTCAGACAGATACAGAAAAACAATATGTTTTGCTAATCTCACTATTTTCCTAACTGAAGAATTACAATTCCCTGGTTACTTTCTAAAGCAAGGTAAGATGAAGTGAGTGAGAGTTCTTGTTGTCCAGTCAGAGAGAGTGTGCTGAGTATCACTCTCACATCTCTCACTAATATCTAAAATAATTTCAGTGCTGGCTGCAGAATAACATCACATCTGATCACTTGATTCTGTGGTTCCTACACTACCCCCCTGACTAGAAGCTGAACCAGAATCCAGCACAGATGTGTCACAGTACACACCTAGAGCTTTGCTAAGGTATAAGGAGACTGTAAAACAAGTCCGATACTTTCATCGTTCTTGTAGAGACTAAGCAGCCCTTCTTTGACCGACCAGGGTAGCACTTAGTTCACCACTAAGGACAATAAGAGCAGGATCCCAGACTAGACACTTCATCTCTGGCTGCATTCAGGCCTGTGAGATAAAATATTTATGGCCTAAACCAAGCCATTTAATTTCAAACTATTTTTCTTAAGGTAAACTGGGATGGGCTTAACATCTTCCCTTACTGCATCCTCTGTTAACATATGTACATTTCAGCAGTTACCACAATACAGCCTGACATACATGTATATTAATTTTCTGTCCAGCAGGACCCACTGTTGATGCATTTTTGACACAAGCATCAGTACAAATCAGTTTGACACACAAGTGACATAAAAGTCTTTACAAAACTCCAGCTAGCTATGCTGACATATGTTACACATGCACTGCTCTACTCTCTCTGGCATAGCTGGCACTACCTCACATCGTCACATAAGGCAATGTAACTGGTCTTGGAGATGGAAGAATGAACCAGGTTTTATTTAGTCAAAAATAAGATATGTCAAACTTAAACAAGTTTACAGAAAACAAGAACAGTTTAAGACACTGATTCTTCAGACCCTCTTACCATTTGTACAACAGGATGACTTTCTTATGATCTTGGAATAGCAAGTGCAGGATGAGTAAATTCACATCCCAGTCTTTCTTTTTTTTTAAAACATTACCTTTATTCAGTCAACTATGAATTTCATCAAGCCAAAAAGTACGTTATCACAAAGCTCAATGTGCATTCTTTCGAATTTCCACTTAACATTAGTTATATACATGATGCAGTCTTTGAACAGTAAATAGTTCCTTCTTTCTAAATATCTCCATGCAGTATTCTGGTTTTCCTCTTCATCACTTGATTTAACTTAGCATTCACTTTCCTTTGCCTGCCATCAAGTCTCTCTAGTTCTTCTCCTTCATCTCAAGTTATACTCCTCTTTTTTATTTAACTTGCTACAATTGGTATTTGTTCAGATGACATATTTCCTTTAGTCCTGCTCTTTGTTCCTTTTCCCCCTAGTTCTCCATAGTATTTACTGTCTACTCATTTGTTGGTTTTAGTCTTCACTTCCATTCCTAGTTACTGCTTTTTTCATCATAAGCAACAGAAGGCTTAACAGTACTTTACTTTACTGGAGGTGTGGTGGGAAAGAGAGAGGTAACGGAATATACTTTTTGGGAGTGTAACAAGCTGGCAGATTTTAGAAATGCCCTAAGAGTACTCTGTCAGAAATATTGAGGTGGGTGGGAGAATGGCTGTAACTAAGGAAATTATTCTTTTGAGTTAGGAGACAGTATCAAAATTGTCTAGACTTACCAAGGCCTTACTGAATGTAATGTCATTGAAAAACGCAGGTACTAGAAAATGAAAATGTAAACCGACTGTAATATAAGTACTGAATATTGTAAAGGAGGTGAAAGAACTGTTGATGGAATCTTTAGAAAAGGAAAGACATAAGTTACATAGAAATAAATGGAATTTATAAGGAGAGTACATGCCGAATACTGTTCAGGAGGAGTGAGGTTTAAGGAGAGACGAAACTGAGCAATTTACGCAATGTTGGAATGAATTATAATTGTTAGAAAGAAAACATGTATGTAATGTATAATGTATAAAATTGAAAAATGTCAATATGGTTTGTTTTCTTTTCTATTTAATGTGTTATGTGCCTATATGTTAAAAATGAGCTTACTTGACCTAGATTCTTTTGAATCACAATACCAGATCAACCATAGCATTCCCTTTTTTAGTTCTGTTTCCTTATTAAATTTCTGAGCTGACCTGTCATGCAGTGATTTCTTAAAATTGTGTAGCTGTTGACAAGACCATATGTGCTCCCAGTTACCCATTTCATAGGTAAGTACTAAGCTTAGCTGCCCTTGAGGGCCATTTTAAGCCTAGCCAGTTTCCCTTTTTGTATTCAAAATAACCCATGTCATTTGATTGTACATTGGCCTTACCCATGCCATGGTCAGTAATTGTATACTACCTCTAATGAGATTAACTTGAGATCATACCATAGGTAGTTTGAAGGGACCTATGCATAGGATAAAGCATTTGGAGCTGCGTCTGTCTATTAGTAGTACAGGAGACATTCCTGGGGTAGATTTTCTGTTTCCTATCCATAGGTCTAAGTTGTGCTTGAAAATGGACAGCATGAACTTGTCTTATGTGGAGGAGTCTGTTTCACAGCAGTGGTATCCTCTGTCAGGTATATCTGTCCCTACAGGCTGTTCTGTTGATTGTGGCAGAAGAGGTTTAACTCCCTATACTGAATAAGAGGAAGACTTGTATGCTAGGTCACCTCTTAGTAGTCTGTAATGTACCAAATATAGTAACAGGGCTTTGGGTCGATACATATTGGTCATGTTGTTTAGGCCTTTTATCCTTTTAATGAAGTATTTCATACATCTCTAGCAGTTTTCAGTAGCTTGAGGGAGCACTTTTGGAATTTAATGGGAGTATAAAAATACTTATTCAGGCATTGATTCTAAATCGTATTGATTTTGTATCATATTTTGTGCCATACATTATTTTTTTCCATTGATCTCAACTTAATTTTGTTTCAATTCTTTTTTTTCCTCAAGTTACGTTCATTTTCTCTGAGTCTGTCAGTTTTTCCTGCCATAGTTTGTGTTTTTTATTAGTTTAACTCCTGCTATCTCTGTTCCAGACGCAGTCATAAATTCTGCTAATTTAGAGGTACATGTTTCTCAAACACTTTATGCTTTTTTAACTCTGCTAATAGACCTTGATAAGAAATATCTATGCTGAAATTCAAATTGTTCTTTTGCTTGATCCCAATTTGTTACACTTTCTCTCATTCTATCTGTTCCACATATTTAGGTACTTTGTCTCTTTCTTAAGATGATTTTTGCTTCTCCTCCTCCCTTATATTTAATTCTGCCCCAATTGATTTTCTCTTTTCTCCAAAGTTTTACTACTACATTATTTTTTGTGCTATTTTAGAAATACTGAGTTAAAAATGTGCCTTCCTCTGTCTCGTCCATAATGTTAGTATGTGTCCCTTAATGGCTTCCCTTGTGTAAACATTGCATCTTTCCTCCTTTTCCTATATCCTTCAAAGTGTGAAAGCTGTATTAGCCTTATCTGAGTAGTCTTTACTGCGTATAACGGGTCTGTGACATACCTTACCCTTACATTCCCAGTGGCAGCACCAGTTTATCCCATTTAACTCCTACATGTTCCCCATCCCAGGTATTTTTTTATATTTCCTGTTTTAATACCCTGTAGTTTTAACTCAGGAGATATAAAGAAAGTTTGTCCTACATACACAGTTTTGTGGCACTATAAACATCTTAATCTGTCACTGCTAATGTCTTTAGTTTATTTATAATGTTGTGTCTACCTCATCCCAGGACTCCCTTGCTGCTAGAGGTACATTTTTTAACCAGACTCTTTAAATATTTTATCTCATAATGGTCCCATAAGTAAGGATACATTTGTGCCATTTCATATGTTGGAATGTAATTGCCTGGGTTAGCTTTCATTTAACTTTATTTTATAATCCAAGAATATCTGAAACTTCTTTGTTTGATATTTTTATTAGGGCTTGTGTTAAATTGGTCAGATATAATATTATACAATCTTTTTTGTCACAGTTTCACCCCCTCATTCTGTCTGTCAATCCATTCATTCCCCATCACCGGGGCAAGAGTCTGTCTGGAGGGGCCATCACTGAGTCATCTAATAGGGTTTGAAGTTTTCTTTAGTTTCCCTGTCACAGCAAAATTTAGGGGTATGGGAATGTAGTATGATGACAGCAGAGGATGTCACCTCACTTCCACAAGAGGTATCTCCTCCAGACATCCCTGACATAAACTCAGAGGAATGAGTGCTGAGCAACCCAGTTTCCAAGATTAAGTTAATAGTGCCCTGAGTGCCCACAATCCCTCCTACCCCACCTCAGGAGAGATCAGCAGGCCAACTCCCTTCAATCTTTCCTGCCTGGCTCCTCTGGTGCTAGACTTGCAAGTCAAACTTCAGTTATCTGGGTCTTCATCAGGATTCCATCCCATGTGCCACAAAGCCAGGCAGATGATATACGGCATCATCTGCAAATATTGCAATTTTTACTTGCTTATTAACTATTTATAGCCTTGTACTAGAGTTTCTAATCCTGATAGCTAATGAGACTAAATGTAAAACAGAAATAGTAAATGTGGAAACCACTGTCTAGTCCTGTATATAATTTACACTTATCAGATGCTAATTCTCTACTTTTATTTTTCCTACTGAACCATCAAATTAAGATTTTTTTGACAGCTTCAGCATAAGCCCAACACCTTCTCAGTGTCTAAGCCAAGTAGCACCAATTGTCTTCCAAGCTATTCTTCATCCTGTTGAATCATCATTGTTTTAGCTATATTGGTAAATGTCTACCAGTCGTCTATAAAATCACACTATTTTAAATCTATTAACTTTGATAGGGTTTGGCTATTCTGCTTACTAAAACACCCATAAAAAGTTTACAGTTGTACTTGGACTGATATTGGTCTATGAGAGGTACAGGTTTTTGGGCCCTTCCCTTTTGGGATAATAGTCACTATAGCTCTATTCGGGTCTCTGGTGCATATCCTTCCTTTAATACTGTATAAGATAATGCATGCCATGTTGTAATCATTTTCTGGATACTTTTTTTTCCCCATATTTCTACCATCCTTCCATGGTGACGTCTATTTGTTATTTTGCTTTTATTGTTTCACTTCTTCCATTCCTGAGGGAGATATTTTGTTTGGGTCCCCTTCAGTAGATCGAACATATAACAAGTTTGAACTTCATATGGCCAAGACCATATGTTTGAACTTGTAAATGTTCGATCGGACTGAATGGAGATCTCCGTACAGTGTGGGATGGGAAGATTTCCCTCTTCCGCAATGTAGTGCGATCTCGGAGTTGGTATATTTAAGTAAGGGGGTGTAGGGACATTTAATTTTGTTTTTTGTTGTTTTTTTTTCTTTTTTTACTTCAGTGATTGAACTATTACAAGATCGAACATATGGTCTCGGCCATATGTGGTTCGAACTTGTAATATGTTCGATCTACTGAAGTAGATCCATTTTGTTTATCTCCCCTATTAACAGTTTGGGCAAGTTTAATGCTTCTCTAGGCCCATGGACTACTTTCTCTGTCTTTTGTTCTTTCTTCCTTCTGCTGTACTGTATCATAAAATCCATAAATACATCTTAAATTATTTTAGCGTTCCCTGTTACTATTTGTTTTGAAAATCCCCCTTCTGCCTTTTGTTGTCTTAGTTTTTGAGCCAGCTTTACAGCTGTTTTCATAATCTCATTCAGTCAATCTATATGATCTTTATTTTTCTTTTCCAGTAGTTCAACTCTTTTTATTTATTACACAGTATGACTTCTCCAGTCTGTAGCGTTTTTACTTTGGTCTTTCCTTCTAAATATCTTATTGCTTGGTTCAGAAATACCTTTAGATTTTACAGGTAATTCCACTTTAAATTCTTATTTTCATACTCTTCCATACCTGTTTTATGCTGTCATCATTGTTCTGTATCTTGTCAAATGAATACATCGACCTTTCCCAATCCTTCATTTTTCATAGTATTCTTTTGTAGTAGGTGAGAGGGAAAACACCACTGTCTGTTCCTTTTAGTACCTGCCTCTTTCTAGCTGTACCAACATAAACATGTTCTGAATTAGTAAGAAAGTGCATTTCTACCTATTTGAGAATATAGGTGTTCTGTTGTGCTAAATATACTCTTTCCTGGCTCAGTTTCCATGCATGGGTGAGTAATACATGTCCTTATTCCTTACTTCCATTTTAGCTACATCTCCAGTACCAAATGGTGTTATATGTATACCTCAGATTTTTTCTTCAGTCATTATATGTGCTGTCACTGGTCTCCTAGGTACATATTTAAATACGTTCTGGTATACCTTGTTGGAAATTTACCATCTTTGCCAACTTTTTCCTCAGTTCCCTTGTTTCTGTCCTTGGTGGAGTATACACATTTGCAAATATGACTCTGTCAATCTCAAATCATTATGTATATTCCAATCGTATCATGCTTTCTCCTGTTCTGTTACTTTAAATGCTCCTCTTGATACCAGTGTACCTTTTGCTTTCTTCCAGATACTTCACTAAATTGCTGAAAATCCTTCTTTAAAATCCATTTTAGTTAGTTTATATTCCAACTTGTTTAGATGGGTCTTTTGTAACATTACTAGATATGGTTTGCTTTCCCAATGTACATTCACATTTCATTTCTTTTAACTGGGTCAGTGAAACTGTTCACATTCCATGATATTTTTCTAAGGGCCACCATCTTATTTTTTTCTTCTCTTTTCTGTCTCTCCTATATCTGCTGTTGTTGCTGTACTCCCATGTTTTCACTTGATGGTTATACTTTTTACTTCTTGCTGGCAGGCATTTGTATCATTATTGCATAATATTTCACAGTTCATGTATTGATTTACTGTCAGCAACAAGCAGCGCAGGCTCCAACTTTAGTGCAATACATAACTTCCAGTAACTTAGAGGAAAAAAATAAGCCAAAAGTACTCAGAGCTGATTAAAATAAATGAAACACTGATGGATTATTTCAACTCAATAATAAAAGACTGGAAAAAATGAACTAAGTTTTAAACAGATATTCAGATGAGGTTATAAAACTGCAAAAAGCAGAGGATGAAATGAAAAAAGGCTGGCTGAATATGATACTGCTCAAGAAGAGATGTTTAAAAAAAATAATAGGATTAGAGGAAGTAGCACGTAGGGGAAACCTAAGATTTTCTACTATACCAGAGAAGCTGAAAGGAACAGACTGCATGAATTTTATGAAAGCACAAATAAGCAGCTGGACTAATATTCTACAGCGTGATTTATTAATTGAAAGGTCATATTGTATGTATGATCCAAACCTGGCCACGAGAAAGCAACCTAGACCTTTAATAGTAAACATGTAATCCTACCAGCAGAAGGAGTTGATTCTGACAAAACTGTGGCAGGAGGACAAAGTACTAAAAGTGGGGGACAGCAGAGTGTTTGTGGAAAATGATTACTCACTGCACACCAGGCAGAAGAGGAGTACATTTATTCTACTAATCAGGGAATGTTGAGAAGTAGGCATGAGATTCAAACTGCTGTACCCAGCTATCTTCAGAATATTCTTTCCTGGAGGACAAAATCATTTTTTGATGCAAAACATGCGAAGGACAAAATACAGTGGTTTGCCCAACAAAAAGTGAGATGCGAAATAGCAGGATATTCTGCTTCTTGTTGTTCTAGTAATAACGACCACAGAGAAACTGTGCCAGTGAAACCTTTTCCAATGTTTTAATAGAAAATGCTTGAGAGACAGAAAAAAAAACATAAATTGACTAGAAAGAACCAATAGCACACTGGAATTGAAGCAGGGACTTGATTTGGAAGATGGAGATACAGGAATAAAACCAACAACTCAGACATTAACAAATACATGTGGGATTACAAAGCATTAAATATATTTGTGAAACATGACAGAAGAAAACCTGGAAATATTGTTTTTTTTTTTTTACTTTGTTAAACTTGTGGGAGACTCTAAAGCATATGCCCTATTTCATGTCATTAGTGTTTGGAGGAACACCTAGGAGAGGGGAAGAAGATGGAAAGAGTTAACTGTAAGTAAAACAAAATGCTGTTCTTAATAGTAATACTTGTATAGTGTATGATACAATCTGCATGCTATAAAGTAAAGATTTCTCAGTTATTTTCAAGTGTAATGGAGATACTAAAGTAAACAGGTGCCCATGTTTTTTTTTTTCTTCTCTTCTATTTCTCCTTGTTCGTTTTTAAATAATGTAGGCACTGCATTGTAAAAAGAAAATTTTGGTCAAAAGAGTATGATACAAGAAAAACTGATGTGATTTTTCCCATTCTTGCATAGGTGAATGACTGCATAAGGCCCTTGGCTCAATGTAATAACTTTTAATAAAAATCAAATAAATGAGAACATTGAATACAATAAAGCTTTGATCTTTTCATTTGCTTTGAGGGCTTTCAATAAAACAAAAGTTTTGTAAGATGTGACCTAGGCTCAAATAGATATGAAAAGAAACAACTGCATAAAAGATCAACCTGTCAAACATTAGCATGTGCATATAACACAAAAGCTGGAGCTAGATACTTAACAAAAAAGGTGGGAATACTAGCTTTGTAAAGTAATGACACTTCTTTATTATCTTTAAATGTAAATGGCCTCACAGATATATACAAAAAAGAAAGAATGTAAAGTGCAAAGAGCTATGCTACAGGAGACATATTTGGAAAGAATTGAACGTGGATTTGATAAATGTTTTCAGGACGGTTATTCAGCAGAATACCTAGAACAAAGAAAAAGAGGAGTACTTATATTAATTGCAAAAAGAGCTCCAATAATGATGGAAGAGGATAAAAAAGATGATGATGGTGTATTTGTAGTACTAAAGGGCTATAGGCAAAGGAGGAGGATTACATTGGCATATATTTATATTCCACTTAAAACTGCTGTAATGGAGCTTAAAAAATCTGAGAGAAGTGATCAGTTTTCAGCAGGGAATATTACTTTTAGGTGGGGACTAGAATTTGATTTGCAGTTGTGAAAATTTGTCTGGGAAACCCAGAAGGGAAAATGTAACCAAGGAGGGTAGATTTTTCAAGAAATTTATGAAAATATTTGGCATGGAAGATGTGAATTCAGTAGCAGGAATTTGAAGTGAATTTACATATTATTCCTCAAGATACAAAAACTGGACAAGGCTAGACAGAGCTTACATTTCACAGGAACATGTGAATTTAATTTAAAGTTTTGATACGCATCCAATAACAGTTTCATATCACATGCCAATAATAAAAAATAACACAGGGTAATGAAATAAAAATGAGGCATTGGTGCTTTCCCACCTATCTGTGAAGAGGAATTTAAGGACTGAGTAGTAGAAGTTATTTGGAAGTTATCGGAGCATATAGAAATTTATTCTGAAAATATAGCTAGGGACTGGGATAAAATTAAGGTGGAGTTTAAAAATAGGGTGGAAATAAAAAAGGAGAGATATGGTTAAGTAATAAGAATTATTTAGAGGGACCGACAAATGTTAAATTATTGCAGAGTAGGGGAAATCTCACAGAACAAGGAGGAGCAATTGCAGAATGCTAAGCAGAAAATAAAGGATTACCTCGATAATGTGCATGAGTTTAGAAAGATTGCTGTTAAGCAACTGTTTGATAATGCCAGAGCACAAAAACTTTAGTGCATCGACTCAACAACAGAAAGGGTTGTCGCCAAGCTTTGTAAGCTATAGAAAGGAAGATAACAAGAGATCTTGTAGATGTACTAGGAAGTTTTTGGAAATTTTGTAAAAGTCCATATAAAGCAGAGAAATATGGAGAACAAGAAAAGCTACAACTGAAAATGTTTATGCAAGAATTAAATATGCCAAGGTTAGACATAGATGAAGCTCAATTACTAACAGGATAGGAGGAGATGAGATAAAAGTAGTTATGTATAACCAATCCACAGGAAAGTCTCCATGAATAGATGGTATTCCTGTGGAAGTTTGGAAGCTATGAGGGAAAAAAAAGATAAAGATCTGGAAGGTTTTGTTTAACAGTGTTTAAGAATAGGAGAAGCACCAACATCCTGGAAGAAAGCAGTAGTGACTGTAATACCTAAATAGGTTAAAGACATCTCAGATCCAGCTTCATACAGGCCCATTTCATTTCTAAACCATGATTATAAAGTATTTGTCTGTAATGGCTAAAAGAATGCCAAAGATGATATGAAAATTGATACATATGGATCAGTGTGTTTTTGTGGAGGGGAGGCAAATATTTGGCAACATTAACAAAACATTGATGTTCCAGAGGGAAGCTGAATGTAAGAAAATAACCACTGATGCTGGTGGGTCTTGATGCCAGAGAAAGCATTTGATAGAGTAAGCTGGAAGTTTATGAGCAGAGCAATGGAAGCATTTGCATTCCCTGATAAACTTAAAAGGTTGACTAGAAGGATATATGAGGGATCAGAAGCGGAAATTAAAGTAAGTGGGTTCCTATCTGATAATTTCTGTTTGAGCAGAGTAACCAGGGAGGGGTGTCCTCTTTCCCAGTTGTTGTTTGCACTATATTTAGAACCATTGGCAAAGAAAATAAGAGACTCAGAAGTTCAAGGACATAATTGGTATGATAATCAAGAAAAGCTTGCTGTGTTTGCAGATATTATTTTATACCCGATAAAACCAGAGCACACTTCAGTGTTGTGGAACATTTTGGGGCAGTTTCAAATCTTTTTAGTATACAAAATTAATGGAACTATAACAAAGACAATAGCTGTAAATTATGTACCCATACACAAATTGGTTCAGCAATATCAATATTTATGGGGGCAAGATGAAATGAAGTACTTAGGAGTATGGATTAAAAAGGATTCTGGTATGGCAGCTTAGGATATGTGGAAGAGACTAAACAAAAGATAATACGAAAACTGAGAAATTAGATGCTGTATTATATGGATAGGGATACTAAGATACAAGCAGTTAAAATGTTTTTAGTTCCTTTAGTTTTATACACAGGTCAGGCATATTTTTATCAACCAGAGTAGAAGTTGGGGGATAACAATTAATAAAGAGCTGAAGGATGGGAGAAGAAAACAAGAGTTAGGTGGGATAAGTTGATTCTTCCAATAGAACAAGGTGGTTTGGGATTACCCAATTTGAAGGGGTATTTAAGAGCTACTAAGTTAAGGCTCCTATACATAGCACAAGCAGAAACCTGTAATTCAAAGTGGAAAGTGATGATGAAATGGGGGGAAGCTCAAGAAACAAGGAGAGGCTGGGATTTGGGTGCAGACCTTTAAGGAGAATAACAATAATCATACAGAATATTATATTCATAATGTAGCAGGAAGTATTCTAAAAACTAAGACAATACAATAATGGAGAAAGGAGATTCTGCTGATAAGGATGACTACAATTAGGAATACAAACAATAAGCAAGAGGGGGCTGGAATTTATTGGGGAAAACTGGCAAAAGAACCGAGGTATTGGGAGTAAATAATTAGAGAGAGAAATGTAATATAATGGGAAGAGGCCAATAATTTATTTGGACTAAAGGTACAGATTGACTATGAAGAACTGATATCAGAGTATAGGCAAAGAGAAAGAAGTGGGGGATCCTAAGCAAAATACCAGCACTGGTAGAGTTTTTAGTACAATCTAGAGCAGAAGCTGCTATTAAAAAAGTAATAATTAGTAGAACATACAGAATATTGCATGATAACAATAAGAATCAATCAGAGGAGATAAAGTATTGGGAAGGGAGACTGGATAAACCATATACAAAGACACAATGGGGGGATATATGTATGTCTCCCAAATCTGCAACAGAGTCTAGAAGTTTTAGGATCTTTGCTTGGAAGTGTTTACATAGGTATTTTTATACACGAAGTAGACTCCAAAGAATTTTTCCTCAGGTATACAGCAAATGTTCGAGGTGTGATGGGTAAAAAGAGATAAATAGGAACATATTTTATGGGAGTGTAATGAATTGGCAGACTTTAAAGATTGCCTGCAGACTGCTCTGTCAGAGATGCTGGGTGAGCAAAATGGTGTAACTAAGGAAATTATTTTTGAGCTATGATACAGAATTAGAATTGCTTAAGGTATAGTAAAGCCTTGCTGATTATAATTATGATGTCTGCCAAAAATACAATTACTAGAAAATGGAAATCAAAGTTTAAACCAAGTTTACTGGACGTAGCAAGTATAATAACTGAGATAAAACATCTGGAATTGAGATCTTGAAAAAAGGATAGGAGCAAATTACATAGAAAAAAATGGGAATTGTGGGAACAATACATACAGAGGAGGAACGAGGTTTAAAAGAAAGCAGCATCTGAATGAGCTGTGCAATGGTTGACTGACAATAACTGGATAGACCATAAGTGACATATAATGTTTGCAACAAAAATTATGTAAGTATGGTTTATTTTCATTTATGTAAATGAATTATTTCCTATGTCATACATGATAATTTAATAAAGATGTTTCTTGTTTAAAAAAATTGTCTAATGCTGTAAGATCTTACCATTTGAGCTACTTTGTCTTATTCCTTAATCTGCATCATATTTGCCATCTGTACACCCTTCCTAGACTTCTTTCTTAATCTGCATCATATTATGAACAGCTAATCACATTCTTTTTCTCTTATAGCAATCAGATATACTAATTAGTAGTTTTACTGTATTTAATGTCAAACTCTGAAATAATAAACATGAGTAGAATCACAGAATGTCATGTCATGGAATATGGTTAGCACCTGTCCCTCTTTATGCAGGAGAGTCCCTCTTTCAGCCGTTATGTCCTGTGATGGGAAAAGAAAAGCATGAAAAATGACAAATGTCCTGAGATTTCCAGACTAAAAAAATACCTTAGGTTTCTTCTAATTGTTGCATAGAGCAAATATTCCGCATCTGTAATACCTCAGTATTACATGAGACAATATAAAAAACTCAAGTTTGAAAACAGTGAGGTGTATTGCGACATAAAATTATATATTAGTCCTTTGCACTGATTGTGGATATGGCTTGTCATGCAAAATCTCAGTTACCATAAAAAAAAGTCCCACTTTTGGCATTTGGAAAGGTTGTAGCTGTGCCGTGGAATATACACATTCCTCCTTATTTTTTCAAGTGCACTTGGCATTAGCATAGGTTGTGTGTTTGTTAGGATTTAAGGCTGTTTGTGCAATCTCTATTTGAACTGTGTTCTACATGCATCTTGAGTGCTTATTTTTTAATGTCCATGATGTTTCTCTTGCTGCATCCTCTCTGCAAAGGGGTAATGCCTAGTAGTGTCCAGACAGGATATTTAAGTATAATAAATTCCAAGTTGAGCACATGCTGATATGGTCTGTGCAGAGAGATGATGCATCTATAGCTTATGACCAAAAAAAATTAAACCTTCCACTCAAAAGGCCATTCCAGAACAGGAAAGAAATTGCAGATGAGGGTGTATGCCAGTCCTTTCACTTCCCCTGGAATGTGATGGGCTGTTACAATGATGGTATTATTGGTAGTGAAGCACATCAGAAATCAACCTTTTCATCCCACAGGAACATATGACCCTCCTTCTTTTACACATGAATCATCAGGGAATAGGGGGAGGGTTACACACACTTTCTTCCTGATTAAAGACTCTTCTTTGTATTCCACTTTCTTCATTTTATCAACTCATTGCAATGTTCAGTTGAAAAAGTCAAACTGGCTGTGAAGGGTTTGTTTTCAGATTGTGACATCCCTATCATCTGTCTGTAGTCTGAAACTGTAGATCTGACATTGTCAGTCCTCATTCTGTCATCAACCTGCGGGTTCGGTTCTGATCCTTGGGAACTGACTCAGCTGTTTCTATAGCTTGTGGACTCCAAAAACTTTCAAGTACATCCCTTACCCAAAATGCTTAGAATTGTTGTTGTGTCTTTCGGCTTTTCCCGGTTAGGGGTCGCCACAGCGGAACTCCAGTCCACTAATGATTGGCAGTAGAGTTTTATGTGCCGAGTTACCGGCCCTGGCGCACAAACTTCAATGAAGGTATGCCCATTCATGCATGTCTCCACACAGAAGACGCTCTAGTTGAGAATCGAACAGGACAACGTCTTACTAGGGTAGATTACCTTAAATCACGTTTGCCACTTTCAGCTTCAGGTGTGCTTCTCCATCTCTCTGTCTCGAGCCTTACCAGTTAAATCAAATAATTTTCATATTTTTCTCTTCTAATTTTATTTCAATCATGTTGTCAGTCTATCGCACCTTATGAATACCTTTCAGCCATTTTTAGGTGAATTTTCCTTCTTTCTTTCACTTTGCCTCCCTTGCTATCATCTTACCATTGCTGGTATCCTTCACTCTCATCTCTTACCGCTAGGTACGTCTCCTGTTACAATTGTTGGTAACTTTTTTCCCATTGTTCTGTCCCCTGTTAGTTTTTTTCTTCTGTGCCTGGTACCTTTCTCTTCTCTGCGTGTGTGTGTGTGTGTGTGTGTGTGTGTGTGTGTGTGTGTGTGTGTGTGTGTGTGTGTGTGTGCGTGTGTGCGTGTGTGTGTGCATGTGTGTGTGTGCGTGTGTGTGTGTGTGTTCTCGTTGCTGTCACTTCTCTTGGAAATGACAGGTAAACAGAAGGCTCTGGCAGGCTTTAAAAATGTATGAAATGCCATCATTAAATTCCTTTTTCAGGGCAGCGTTTATTATGTGTAAATTGCTTGGGTCCCTTACATTTGCAAGACGACTGCTCCATCTGACACAGTTTGTCACCAGGCATTTGTAGATAGAAAGAATAAACTCATTCTGAAAGGTCTACAACCATCCTCTTTTGGGGAGGCAATATCTGGATCTCTGGTTCAGGTCAAGACTTAACACAAATCTAGACTTACTTCTGCTGCTGCTTCTTCCTTTTCTAGATCCTTGGAGGTGATGAAATGCTGTGCCTCGGTTCCTAGTACTTCCTCGTTGCCAAGCACAAAAAAGAAGACATCGGAACAGACTTCTAAATACTCGACCCAGAAATATGCTTCAGAACCGATGCCTGCTGCTTCTGTCCCAACTCCTTCATTGGCACTGGAACAATTGGCATCTTCCTTTACTCCACTACCTAAGACTCAGTATTCCCCTTCAGTGGTCCCCTTTGTGACAGGCCACTGTATTCATTGCTGGGCCAAAGTCCCTCTCAGTGGTCTCCATCCATTTTTCCAGGAGTCTGACTGAAGACGACATAGGTTGGCGATGAAAATGCTTTGGGCCCAAGGCTTGTCAGGCACTCCCATCAGTTCCCACCCCTTCAGGACAGGCACTAACACCTGATACTCCCCCCTCCATACCTCATCCTCTAACCTCAACAGGCACTTTAGAGTCCTCGGTTCCAAATTTTCTAGAACCGACCATGTTGAGTCCTCTTGTGGCTGCAGCTTGACTGTTGGTTCTGAGTTGTTGGGGTCTGCTCCCTTTTATCAGAGCCATCTCAGCAACTCAGTAAATTGACACTTACAAGTTTTGGTCTGACTTCGGTCTCGACGGGGACCTCATCAGTACAGAGAGAGGCTTCAGCACCGATATCCTCCCTTTAAGTCCTGGAGTGCGTTTTGTCTTTTGATAGGTCAGGCTTTAAGGCCATGAAGAGGGCATTGGCTACTTCTAGTACCAGGTTGGTTCCTTCCTCCTTGGAGCCTCTGTTCCTGGCTGGTTCAGGCCTGGAGCATCAGCCAGCCCCTCCACAGGGTCAGTAGGTACTGCATCCTCAGGTTACCCAGCAGGGTACCCCGTTGTCTTCCAAAAAATCCCCAGAGGTTTCCCCTGAGGAGGTCCCTCAGAAGAAATTGTGTAAGAGGAAACACAGACTCTCTAGAGGAGTCCATCACAGCAGACATGGATTTCAATGAGGGAGAAGGGTCCCCCAGATCACCTGATGATGTCTTCTTTGGAGACATCCTAGAAGCAGAGAGGTGGTTGGAAGTCCCTCAACCCTTCATTCAAGGAATCCGTGTACCTGCAGGCTTTCTGTACCCACCCATCTACTTCAGTGTCTCCACCTGCCGACGAGCTCATTGAGTTGATCTCTTTTCGGGTGTGGAAGGCCCCTGATGCAACTGAACCAATTCCCAAGAGACCAGACAAAATTATCACAGCCCTGGAAGGTAAGCCTTTCTGGACAAAGGGAGTTCCTGTTGATGCCATGGTGGTAGCAGTGGCCACTAAAAAGGAACGAGGGGAGGAAAGTTCCTCTATCCATCCCCGGACAAGGTGTCACAGACAATGGACAGATTTGAGAGGCAAGTTTACACTTCATTGCCCTTTGCCCTGTGGTCTTTGAATTACCTTGCATATTTTACTAGATTACAGAGATATCTAATAAAGGAGGTGTCAGATACTCTCTCAGGAGCTGTTTCTGAGGATGTATGAGAATCAGTCACTTCTTAGTTGGCTACCCTGACTTCCATTTCTAATTCTTCCATAATGCTCATTCCACTTGAAGCGGAAGGAACGACAAGAGCAGCAGGTTCAGGTATTTCTATAAGAAGGTATGCTTGGATGCATTTGTGCAATTTTGCGGAGCCCTTCAAGTCTTTGTTTGTCAATGCACCTTTTGACGGCTCTTCCCTTTTTGGCACAACTGTTAGAGACACTTTAACTTGGTGTGAGATGCATGGGAAACCCTTTCTGCCATAGGAGTACATTTTTCCACTCCTCAGAGGTCCTTCTCTAGGAACCAATGTGGAATGGGCAAAATGTGGTTCAGAAAATCCCCAAGGTCTTTCAGACAATACCTGGTGAAGGTTCCACCATGGGCAGAGGGAAGAACAGTAATGGAAGCTGCCATTGTGGCAGAGGTGGCACATCTGAATGGAGGCCCGGTTGTCCACTTCTGGAGGCAGTCGGGGGTCACTTATATTTGCATCTAAAAGCCTGGCAAGAAATCTGCTCTGATACTTGGGTGCAGAGAATAATTTCCAGAAGTTATATAATTCTCTTTTCCCTTCCTCTTCCCTATTCAAAGAAATTCTCCGATGTTCCACCCAGTCAGAGGGAACAAGCAGCCATTCAAATTCAAAAGCTGTTAGAAAAAAAGAGTCACCCAAGACGTCCCACCAGACCAAATAGAATATGCATTTTACTCAAGATTCTTTTTAGTGCCAAAAGAGACAGGGGACTGGAGACCAATTTTGGATCTCAGCGAACTGAACAAATCTGTTTGAAAAACCAAATTCTACATGGTCACAGTTCAGTCCATTCTTCCATTTTTAGGAAAATATGACTGGATGTGGTCTATAGATCTTCAGGATGTGTGCTATCACATAAAGATTGGCAGACATTCCAGACTATTCTTTCACTTCCGGCTGGGAGACTGTCATTACCAATTCACAGTTTTACCCTTTGGTCTCACCACAGCCCCCAGGGTGTTCACCAAATGCATGGTAGTAGTAGCAGTTTACTTAAGACTGCAAGGATTCTGGGTATTTCCGTACTTAGATGACTGGCTCATTTCTGCTAGTAAATGGCAACTACCACTAACAGCAAAACAAAAAGTCTTACAAGTATGCAACCATCTAGGCATCACAATCAACTTTGAAAATCCACACTGGAACCAACACAAAGTCTAACTTTCATAGGAGCTCTGTTGAACAAATGAACCTCCATTACCTCACTTCCTCTATCTCAACTGGAAACTATCCAGAATCAAGTCTGTATATTAGTTCAAAGAAACAGAGTTCCAGCTTGGCTAGTACTTCAAGCATTGGAGTCAATGGCAGCTGCCATAACTCTTGTTCCCCTAGCCAGGTTTCACATGAGAATTTTACAATGGCTTCTTGCAGCTCAGTGGTCTATCCTTCAGCATCCCTTGTCTATGCCAGTCTTAATCACCAACACATGCAAGAGAGATCTCATATGGTGGATCATTCAAAACACGTCTTACAAGGGCATCCATTCATTCCATCTCAACCCAAGGCTACAGTAACCACGGATGCTTCCCACCTTGGGGAGGGGGGCATTGCCAGGGAAAGACAGTCCAGGGCACTTGGTCTCCAACAGAGGCCAATGTGCACATAAATGTTCTAGAGATGAGAGCAGTTCTTTTGGCATTGCTAGCACTCCAGGACACACTAGCTCTAGGTATGATTATGATTCAGGTAGACAACATGTCAGTGGTCTGGTACATCAACAAACAGGGGGAACCAGATCTTACCCCTTATGCTGAGAAGCCCTCAGTGTATGGAAGTGGATGATCTCATCCATCCACTTTCTCATTGCAATGCATATTCCAGGGAAGTCAAATGTGATAGCAGATAAATTGAGGAGGTGCATTCTTCTACCTCACGTGGTCCCCCAATCTAAAAGTTTCAGAATGGATATTCCGCACATGGGGCCAGCCTTGTTGCAAACCTTTTGCCTCCCCTCTGAACAACAAATGCAGCAGCTACTTTGCCCTCATCCCCCAGAGGGGGAATTACCGAGGGATGCTGTTCTTCACAATTGGCCACCAGGTCTCCTTTATGCCTTTCCTCCGACCCCACTAATTCCCAAATTTCTACAGAAAGCAGCCAAGTTGAAGAGCAAAGTCATCCTCATTGCCCCTTTTTGGCCTCAGCAAATTTGATTCCCCTTCATTTGGCCTCATCTGGTACAACAACTTTGGATTCTGGATCCAACTCCAGATCTCCCATCACACCTGACAGGCACCAGGCACTCAGACAATACAACTCTCAAGCTGACAGCTTTGTTTCTCCAATTCCATTATTGGCCAGGCAGGATATGCTCTCTTCCCCAGTCAGACGCATACGTTTGTCATCTCATAAACCATCTACATGCAAACTTTACCCAAGTTAATGGAAAAGATTTGTTCACTGGGCCTCTCTACATCACCTTGATCCTTTTTCAGTGCCAGTTCACAAAATTCTTCATTTTCTAGCTTTCATTTTCAATGTTGGGGCTTCCACCTCTATGGTTAATGTCCAACTGACAGCCATTTCTAAGTTCCACAGTGATGTCCTTGGATCATCCATCGCTTCATGTAGGCTTTGTAAAGCCTTTTTAAAAGGTGCACTAGTTTCAGAAACCAACCTTAATTAGTGTTATTAACCTTCCATTTTTTTCCCATATTTCTCTAACAAGGGTGAATACTCACTACATCTGTTAGATGTTCAAAGGCAACTAAGATTCTACCTTGACAAGACCAAAGGCATCAGGAAGTCTGATCAACTGTTTATTTCCTTTTCACATAATACATTAGGACAACCTGTGAACAAAGTAACCCTAGTTAAGTGGATTTTGGACTGTACCTCTTTTGTTTATAGGATGAGGGGTATATCTTTGCCTATATCCCACAAAAACACACTTAACTAGAGCAGTAGCTACTTCTGCTGTCTTCCAATCAAGAACATACATGGATGACATTGGTGCAGCTGCAACTTGGGCGTCTCCCCATACCTTTGTTACTCATTACAAGTTAGATCTGGTCTTTTGGGGAAGAGCTTTATTTGGCTCAGTGGTATTCGGGAATATCCTTCCTCGAGTCCACCCAGGACTCTAAGTAGCTGAGGACTGTGTCCCACAGGTTGATGACAGAATGAAGAGTGACAACTTCAGATAAAGAAGTTATGTCTTACCATAACATTCCATCTGAATTGTCCATCTTCATCTGTCATCAACTCCCCTCCCTCCTTCCCCCTGTCAGATTTCCTGGAAGAATGGGCATTCATCTGAGATTTTTCCTTTTGAAAATGATTCTACTCTGGATATGTTCTTTCATTTTTTTTTTTTTTTACTTCTTTCAATCACTTATCAGCAAACACAGTCTGAGGTAATCTGCCCTAACCATTATGGGTAAGGGATGTTTTCATGAGTTTTTGGAGTCCTAGGTAAAGTGAAGTTACAGAAAGATGAGGCAGCTATAAGTGTCAGTGTTGTTGCATGAAAATGAAGCTTGTGGAATCTGTGTTGGCATAGGTTTACAGAGATGGCCTCCTAAAGCCGTGTCTGCAAGAGGAAACTGTAATGCAGTCACGGTCTCAAAAGCATGAATGGAAGTCCAGTATAAGATTTCTTGTGAAATTCTCCAGATTTCTTAGAATATTGAATAAACTAGAGAAATGTGTGATTTGTTCCAGAATTTAAAATTTATTCCAAGGACTGATGAGTTACAGGTAGTAAAATGTGAATGTGCAGAGTCCATGGCATGCTTAGTTTAATGTTAAGGTTCATTTTTACGGTAAGCAGTGTGATGTAATGCATGCCAACTTATGGCTGTATAGATTTTATAGTGTTTAAAAAACATACATGTATATATTTTACAGCTTTAAAAAAGGAGGATGCTGTATACATTGGTAAATAGTTTTAAGGTTATTGAGCTAGTTCCACTATTTAGTATGCTGTGGAGTATGTAGAAGTTGTAGACAAATCAATTTGAATATAGACTTCATGGAAGGTACTCACCTTAAAGTTAGAAAACTTTGATCTGGTTAGTGTTTTATGAGGAAACAGAAGATTTGCAGATGTAGGAGTTGGTAGCCACACCGAAAAAAGTGACTGTTAGACTTCCCCAGTTAACTTTGCCCCATCATAGCTAAGCTGCTTTCTACTATTCATGTTTTAAAATGTTAGATGAATGTTGTCATCTTTTGCTCCCTTACACTTAGCTATGTGTGATTCTTTTAACTTCTTTTCATAGTCCCTTTAAGACTGTCCCCAAATCATAGCTATACTTAGTAGTGGTACTGCTTCCAGTCTTTCCATTGGAGCATATTTAAGATATGTGACTCCAGGTGAAGTGGAAATTGCTTAAAGTTGAAGATTTTATGTAGTTCCGGGTTTGCCTGTGCATAATTGACTTGCTCTAAGATGGTGAGTTGATACTTAGGATTTACTTACATGATTTTGTTCTTTATACAATTATAGTGATGTTTTTGCCTAAGAAAACAAAAGACAAAGAAGTGGAGGCAAAGAGTCAAGTTATAGAAGGCATCAGTCGACTGATTTGCACAGCTAAGCATCAACAAACTATGCTACGTGGTAAGAATTAAACTGGATTTTTGAACTGTTTATACTTAACTGAGATTTCTTGCAAACTTTTTGCAAAACATTCCCTTTGCTAAAGGGAATGAAATAAAGAAGACTGAAGTGCATTATTCTTCAGATCAAATGATGATGCCATTATAAAAATAATAAAGGAGCTTTTCCTTTATGCATACCAGAAATTAGTGGTTTGAAAGTGTTTGAGCAAAGCCACAGTGTGTTTCCTTTTTCTGAACTTGTAATCTGGTACTATGATTTGTCATGATGTAGCAAAAGCATTTCAACTAAAACCATACCAGTTTCTTTTGATAGTTTGTGTTTTATTTCATAATATAGTTACTTCATTGTGTATACGTAATGTGGGTTATTAGACTACACTTTTTCTTTGCAGGAAGAGCAGATGTTCTTCGTGTTTCACTGTTGCAGTCATTACATTTGGGTAATCTGCTGGCAGGTTGCCCTCAGTCGGCCTGCTTAACAAAGTCTTGGGTCCTGCATCGGTTGCTGTCCCTTCTTCCATGACTTAAGGTCGTCAGGGGTATAAAACATGCAGCCGACGCCATTACATCAGTCTTTCTTGCTGCGCGGTGCCCGAAGCAGAAGCAGTTCGCAAGTGCCGGTCGGCCGACTCCTAAAATTTTCATTTTCGAGTTTCAGAACCGAAGTCTTCAACTAAAAAGCTAAGTACCCCATTGGGGAAACTTTTTCTTGCTCCTTACCGATGTCAGTAAAAGTTAATAATTGTATTAGTTGTGGAAAGCAAATACTTCATAAGGATTTCCATTTGTACTGTGTTCCTTGCCTATGCCCTGACCACGATGTACCTTGTTGTTGGTTTTGTGCTTTATTTAATCAGTGCACTATCTGTCGTCGGTATATTTTTGCTTCTAAACATTTCAGTTCTTGGTTTAATTATCCAGAAATGATGTCAGTTAGCAATCCGACTACCGGAATACCAAAAAAACCGCAAAGAAAAAGACAGAGACAGGCCGTTGAGGTCCAAAACTGCCGACGATGCTCCTCCTAAGCAAGTCGCCAGTTCACTGGTACTCAGTGAGGCACTTTCGCAGCCCCTGATACCCGCTACTTCTGAGTCGCAGGCCTCTACTGAGACCCATTCGGATTCCTGTATGCCGCGAGATGCTTCAATTATGGAACCCGCGGATGTCTCTACCTTGGATGGGTCCGGAGCCGCTGTGCAGGCACCGGCTTCTGAGGGTGTATTCAGGCCTACAGATATGTATATTAATCTGACACCATTTTCATTATTAAGGCCAAAATCTCACTCTATGACTAAAAAACCGATGTTCAGGCCCCTATGCCTAAAAAACAAATTATCAAAATGGCTGAAGATTTAATTACTTTAATCAGTGGTAGTCAACCCCCCCCCCTTTATAAGAGGCCTAGGGCTGAACTTGACTATGAATCTTCTGAACAGGACTCTGTTTCTTCTGACTCTTCTAATGAACAGGATTTGTCCATATCTACTTATGAGGACTCTGATGCAGAGGATTCCATTCCTTCTGCTTCTCCCCCTGAGGATTTTTCTTTTGGGGAAACTTTACATACCTTAAGGGAGCAATTCCACTGGGAAAGTCAGGATTTTTCTGAATCCAAAAGGAGGCTTAGGGATTTCCTTCTTCTTCCTCAGCATAGGCCTTTGGCTATACCTCCTGTACTAGACATTGTTGATGATGTGTTTTCAGAATCCAGTATGACCTCTGATTCTCTGCCTTCGGTTCCTTGTAAGCTAGACAAATATTACAGGGTTCCTGACTCCCACAAATTCCTTTTCAAAAATCCTGTTGCTGACCCTGAAACCATTTCTCAGGGGCCAAGGGCATTAAGGCTTCTACTGCTAAAAATCCTACCCCTTCTGATAGAGACTCCAGGGTGCTGGATAGATGAGGTAAAAAGGTTTATACTTCTGCAACCTTGGCAATCAGGGCTTTAAACTGTCAATGCCATATGCTAAAATAGCAGCAGCATGTCATGGGACTGCTTACACAGAAAATTATGTTGATTTCTGACTGTGTGGAAAATAAAGATTTACAGGATTTATTGCATTCAGCTAAACAAGTTGGAAAACATACTTTGCAATGTGGTTTTGATTCTTTGGAGGCCTCTTGCAGGGCTGCTGTTACTGGGTCTGTGCTTAGAAGGCATGCTTGGCTTAGGGAGCAATCTCTGCCTGATCATGTTAAAGCAAAATTGTTGGACGCTCCTTTACAGCAGGATGGCCTGTTTGGCAATAAGACTGAAGAAGTTCTAAAAAAGATGGAAGATAAAGCTAAATCTATGCAAACTGTGAAAGATTTCTTACAAGTACAACCTCCAAGATTTAGTAGGCACTGGCCTACTAAGAAGTGGTCATTTCCAGTTCCTTCTAGAGCCTCTCAAGCCAAACCCAGACATTCCAAAAACACCAGGTTTCAGTCCCAAGGAACTTTCAGAACTAAGCAATGGGGTGCCTCCTCTTCCAAATCTGGAAACAACAAGACACCTCCCTATGGTAAACAGTCTCAATGACTTTCCTTTAGAATTACCAAGCACTTACCTTTTAGCCGCCCCTTTGGGGGGAAAACTGGCACTTCATGCAAAAAACTGGCAACTTATAACCCAGGACAAATGGGCTTTAAATATAGTGTCCCAGGGATACAGATTTCATTTTCACATGTTGCTAACTCCAAACGGATGGCCAGACCTGCCCCCAAATCAGTGGGCAGAGGCTCAGAAACAAGTACTTTCCCTCTTAAACATGGGGGCTATTCAACTAGTGCCAGAAGAGGAAAAGGGACAAGGTTTCTATTCCAGACTTTTCCTGGTACCCAGAAAAGACAAATCATGGCATCCAATTCTGGATCTGTCTACTCTAAACACCTTTCTGGAAATTCCAGAATTCAAGATGCTGACTCTTCACCAGTTACTTCCTCTGCTAGGCAAAGATGCCTGATTGGCAACTCTAGATCTAAAAGAGGCTTACCTGCATATCCCAATCAGGGAATCTTGCAGAAGATACCTCCGCTTCAAAGCAGGCTACTTGCATTATCAGTTCTCTGCACTGCCCTTTGGCTTATCTACTGCACCCAGGGTCTTTACAAAGTGCCTGGCTCCAGTAATTGCATTTTGCAGGCAAAGAAATATTCAAATATATCCATACCTGGACGATTGTCTAATTCAGGCAGAAAACAAGGCCATTCTTCTAAAACATCTGGCGTTTGTAAAAAGGGTTCTAACTTGTCTAGGGTACACCATAAATGAAAATAAATCACAACTAGTACCCTCTCAAAAAATTACATTCCTGGGTGCAAGCTTGAATACAACTTCCCAGATGGCTTTCCATACGCCAGAAAAGTCAATTTAGTTGGTGACTTACTTCAAACAGGTGGCCACAAAAACCCTGCTATCTGCAAGACAAATACTGCAAGCCTTGGGGTTCATGGTCGTCTGCATTCTTCTAATTCCATATGCAAGACTGCATATGAGGAAGCTTCAGTGGTACTTAAAAAGTTTATGGAGTCAACATCGTCACAGCCTGAAAACAATGTTTCCTATCATACCTTGCCTGAAGCTAGAGTTCCTGTGGTGGGCAGAGGCCTGCCACCAAAACAAGGGACTGCCATTCGCACCACCCCCTGCCACCCAAACCCTAACTACAGATGCATCAGACTATGCATGGGGGACTCATCTGGCAGGGAAGTGCATTCAGGGCAAATGGAGCCCAAATCAAATGCACCTTCATATCAATCAAAAAGAAATGCTAGCTGTACAGAATGCACTGACAGCCTTCAAGGACTACCTTCATCCAGGGCAACTAATGGTAAAGATGGACAACACCACAGTTAATGTGGTACATAAACAAGCAGGGGGGGGTACACATTCCTACCCCCTCTGCAGACAAGCCATGGTATTGTGGAACATTGCCTTGAGCTATCAAGTACAACTACAAGCTCAATTCCTGCCAGGAAAGCTGAATATTTTGGCAGACAAACTAAGCAGAAATCTCATGGACCCACATGAATGGAAACTGGAACCATGGATTTTCAACATGTTGACACGCAAATGGGGGAGCTCAGACACAGATCTCTTTGCCTCACCCCAGAACTACCAGTTGGACAAATTTTGCACAAGAACTCCTCACAAAAAGCCTGGAAAGTGGTTGCTCTGTCCTTCAGCTGGGAAAACCTATCAGTCTATGCCTTTCCCCCTCTGCCTTTGTTCTCCAAGTTCTACTAAAAGTCAAACAGGACAAACCAAAAATGATTTTGCTTGCTCCAGACTGGCATCGCCAACACTGGTACCCACTCCTACGCAGTCTGTCAAAAATTTCTCCTTGGCACCTGCCTCAGGCACCTTCCTTACTGTCTCAGCAGAACAACCAAATTCTGCACCCTCAGCTCCAAACATTGAATATTGCAGCTTGGCTAATCACTTAAATTCTCCCTTAGCATCCCTCAGCAAACCTGTGATGGATGCCATTTTGGAGGCGAGAAGACCTAGTACTAGAAAATCTTATGCTGACAAATGGAAAAGATTCTGTGCCTGGAATCAATCTCAAGGGATGAACACAGCAGTGCCCAATTTACCTCAGATTTTGCAATACTTAACTGAGATGCTTCACAAAGGCCTGTCTTTTTCTTCCATAAAAATCCATGCCTCAGCCATTTCACCTCATTACCACACAGAACCCCCCCCCTTCTCTCATCCTCTGCTAAAGCAGTATCTCAGAGGGGCCAAAAACTTAAGGCCACCCAGGAGAGCTCCAACCCCTGCCTGGGACCTTAACTTTGTATTGGAGAAACTCAATCTACCTCTTCGAGCCAGCTGCTACTGCAGACTTAAAATTTCTTTCCTGGAAAACAGCCTTCCTTTTAGCAATCACTTTGGCTAGAAGGATTTCTGAATTACAGGCTATTATGGCAGTGGAGCCTTTCATCATCTTTGTGCGGACAGGGTGTCACTCAGGACCATCCCATCCTTCATGCCCAAGGTGGTATCCAATCAGTCCATTCATTTGCCAACTTTATTTCCCAATCCACAGAACAAGGGGGAGCAGATTCTGCATTCATTGGATGTACACAGACAACTTAGATTTTACTTGGACAGGACTAAATCTCGAAGAAAATCTGAACAACTGCTGGTAGCATTTGCTGCAGGGGCAGAGGGAAAGGCTATTTCAAAGCAAACCATTTCCAAATGGATAAGCCATTGTATTCATTTCTACTATAAGCACCATGGAAAACCTATCCCCCAGGGAATCAGATCCCATTCCACCAGGGCTGCATCTACTTCTACAGCCTTTCTCAGAGATGTTTCTACCAGGGATATTCTAGAAGCTGCTACCTGGAGTTCAGTTCATACTTTCACCAAGCACTGTCATTTACCAATTTTCTCTAAATCCAGAGCTGGCTTTGCCACTGCTGTTTTGCAGGGCCTTATAGCCGATCCTAATACTGTATAAATCCATCCTCCCAACCTTAGCTTTGGTAATCTACCCAAATGTAATGACTGCAACAGTGAAACATGAAGAACATAGTACAGTTGTGTACACTTACCATAAATGTAGATGTTCGAGTGTATTCACTGTTGCAGTCCTGGTTACCCTCCCCCCAGCCCCCTGTCTTTTCTCTTAATATGATTCTCCTTTATTTTACTACACTTAAAAGCCTTTTTGGTGTATTTGCTTTTGTTTGGAGGTATATATTTTTGTGTGTTAAATTATTTATATATTTTGCTCCCCATTTGGGGGGCACTTGACATCTGGGGCAAGAAAAACTGATGTAATGGCGTCGGCTGCATGTTTTATACCCCTGATGACCTGGCGTCATGGAAGAAGGGACTGCAACCGACGCAAGACCCAAGACTTTGTTAATCAGGCCAACTGAGGGCAACCTGCCAGCAGATTACCCAAATGTAATGACTGCAACAGTGAATACACTCGAACATCTACATTTATGGTAAGTGTACACAACTGTACTTTCTGCTTCCTGTTGTATTTGCAGGTAGGTTTTCAGTATTTGGGTGTTTGTTTTTACACAGACAAATGCACACATATACACCTGTGCATGTCTATGTTTGCAGACTGTTGCAGCTTGAAATGCATTATTTCAGAATAACAGTCAGAAATCTGTTTTCTTAGCACACCAAACCTGAAATGAAGAAATAATAAATAAAACAGCAATGCATTATGTTGGGAGGAGAATTTCTTGAAATCACACACGCACAATTGTGGGAGGAAAGAGCCTTCCACTTATCTCTAAATCACATCCCCACAGCAGAAATCCCCAACTCATAAGGTCCAGTAGTGTGAATTCTCCCTCTCAGGTTCTGCAGTTCAACCATACAACTAACTCCTGATCTTTGCCAGAGGCTGGCACAGATGTCTGTTAACCTCACTATCCCAGCCACTGAGAAAAGTATTATGAATGCCATGTGTGCCTGAAGTCAAACATGCTTATTTCTATCTCAGAATCTCTAGTGTAACCCATGTAATTGGAGTTTTAATAGATGTAAACAAATTTAAACTTAAGCAACTTCCCCACTGGTGTTTTTTGTTTTACTTTCTGAAAATGCGTAATAGACTTCATGTAAGTGATTAGAAATTATTGGAACTGGTTAAATAATGAACTTGAAGCCCATAAAAAAGCCTTTCATTACTGTACCGTATAGACTGGTATTTCAGATTAGCTCGATATTCTGTTATATAGATAGTGTGTTAACTGAAGTGTCTAGCATGAAAATGTTTTAAAAGCCAAATTGTGTTGTTTGTAAAATTTAAGAAGTTCATATTACAATAAAAAAAATAATAAGGGTAATTAGCTTATAACAAGATTTTGGGACCATTTTTAAAGCTGGTATAAGCAAAGTTTAAAAGTAGTTGGTTGCTATTTCTATTATTTTATGTTTTTACTGTGTATGATTGGTCACTCTATATTAACTCTACACACACACACACACACACACGCTGTTGCTGTGCTACTGTGAAATGCAAATAATTTTCCATTCTACAAGTCAATACATAGATGAAAATGGTCATTCATTCTTACTTTTACCCAAAGTCAAGTGTGGGTCTCCCTGTTATGACATTGGCCTTAGAACCACTGTACTACTTCATCAACTGCTTTCCTCACACAGCAAGCACAGTTATATTGTGCACTCCAGAGCAACTGGGTACTCTCTAAAGTGAGACCAGGGTTCCTGCTTTACACTTTAACTTTCAGCTTGTCCAGTCATGAACACTACCACACACCGTCAATCTGCCTATCCCTTGTATCAAATTCATCCTCTTATCTATGGTGGCCCTCAGATCTTCTCATGTCTTACTATTTAGATTGCCCTGCTTTAGCATCACATTCTCATGCAATACTTTATACTGGCTGTGCTATGAATACTTGTGTGTAGACTGTTTTACTAGTGGCCTGGGTCATGGTTGAAAAGTGTCTTTTGACCAGGCATCCACCCAGCTCAGTAATTAAAAATGAAATTAAGTAAAAATAACACTGCAGTTGTGATGTCATTGAGCTGCAGTTCATCGAAACATATGTACTTTTTGCTAAAAAGCTGCTCTTTGTAGGTCTTAGTATTGCTTCTTTGAATGTAAGGCATTGAATCAACAGCTTGGTCCTTGGAGGACTGACAGATTTACGGTCACTAAAAAGTACAAGAACATTTATTAAAATCCTGTGACTGATACTTTATAACTGATTGTGAAATTTCAGAAGAATCTAAGCATACAGCTAACTTAAATAGTTTACCATCTGGCAAAGGGGGTAAAATCATGTATAGATTTAGCAAGAGGATTTAGAGATGTAAGTCATGTAGCATGCCGTCCTGGCAGAACTAAGTGAATGAAATAATGTTTTGCCAGATTAGTTCCATTCACATAAATTTATGAACACTCTTTTTTCAAAGGGATAGACTCTCCAAATCACATCTGTGTGTGAAGGTCTGTAACTTACAACCCCCACTGCTTATATAATTCCAAATTCATGCAAGCTTTAGGAAGCATGACATTGTGATGCCATGGAGTTGCACTGTGTAGTGGTGTTGTGGGTAGTGCAAGACAGGATTGCAACCCTCCCCTATTTACAAAAATAATTTTCCTTGATTTAGTTATCAGTAAAATGATGCATCTGTCAGTTATTGTTGGTATTTTGTTAAGATGAATCAAAACTGAGCTACACATTATGTAACTGGACGTCACTTCCCATAACCTTATAACAAAATATTAAGGGATGACCTGACAGAAAATTGGGTAGATACTTTTTATGAACTAAAACATGTCAAATGTAATTAATACTTGCAGATAAGATTGACCATCTCTTCTCCGGTGCAGAAGGATGAGGCCTTGAATGTGATCTAGATGCCCCATAATAGTGGCGTGAGTGCTGGAGCAGACAAGATGGGAAGGATGGCATTCAGTAACCACTGCCAGATTGCCCAACCTGGAGTTATTACACTCATGACACATGAGCCTTCTGAATACACATTGCCAAGCAGTTGCTCATCATTCATACTGCCTCAGCAGCATATGGGTTTTGTGCTGCACATACCCAAATTGGCAGCTTTCCATAACTCAGAATTCCCTCCTCTGACTGCCTATGACAGGAGATAACCTAGCCCCCCATCCGCAGGGAAGCCTAACCCGTATATCAGCAAGTCAGTTGTTCAGTCTTTTAGTGCCAGCTGTAGGAATCACAGTTGAATCTCCTCAGCAGCCTGAATTGATGGATTACATCTTCCAGACTCAATGAAGATCCCGTTTTGAATTTCCCTTCCTCTTTATTACTTATTTTTGATTTAATTCTGTTTTATATCTGCACACACACACACACACACACACACACACACACACACACACACACACACACACACACACACACACACACACACACACACACACACACACATACATATATATAAGCATGTGGTGTATGTACATTTTTTAAATATATTTGCTATTTACTCCTGCTGGTATTAATTCCTGTGGTATCTTAATTACTTGTATGCTTAGTGCTGCTTTTAAGAAGTTATAGGGCTTTTCTAAAGTGTTTTATGACTTGTACTGGGAACCTAAAATTCTGTGGTGTCTGTTGAACAGTATTGACTTCCATGTGTATGTAGACATGAGATTTAATTGCTCCTTTTGTTTATCTGCATCATTTTGAAGTTGTGACAGCAAAATATTTTGCTTTTTTCACTTTTTCTTCATTTATATGAAATGTACTCCTCATTTAACACTGCCATAGACATTTTATTGTTAAATCACAATTTTACCACAATGTACTTATTTGCATTTTTATGGAGAATTTTAATTTTTGACAAGGAAGTCTGTATGTAAATGATTATTTCAGCTGTTTTAAAATGGTTTTTATTTGATTTAAGGAAATATGTGTGACTTTTGGCAGCTGGGAAAGATGTGCAGCAAGTAAAGGTGATAAAGGATAATGAGGGAAACGTACTCACAAGTGAGGAGACTGTGTTGAGCAGATGGAAAGAGTACTTTGAGGGGATGATGAATGAAGAGAATGAGAGAGAGAGAAGGTTGGATGATATGAGGATAGTGAATCAGGAAGTGAAACAGATTAGCAAGGAGGAAGTAAGGACAGCTGTGAAGAGAATGAAGAATGGAAAGGCTGTTTACCCAGATGCATATCAGTGGTAGCATGGAGGTGCTTAGGAGAAATGGCAGTGGAGTTTTTAACCAGATTGTTTAATGAAATCTTGGAAAGTCAGAGGATGCCTGAGGAGTGGAGAAAAAGTATTTTGGTACATATCTTTAAGATTAAGGGTGATGTGCAGAGCTGTAGTAACTACAGAGGGATAAAACTGATCAGTCACAGCTTGAAGCTAGGTTAAGAAGGGAGGTGATGATTGGTCATCAGCAATATAGTTTCATGCCGGGAAAGAGCACTACAGATTTGATGTTTGCTCTGAGAGTGTTTATGGAAAAATATAGAGAAGGTCAGAAGAAGTTGCATTGTGTCTTTGTGGACTTAGAGAAAGCATATGACAGGGTGCCTACAGAGGAGTTGTGGTACTGTATGAGGAAGTCGGGAGTGGCAAAGAAGTATGTAAGAGTGGAACAGGATATGTATGACAGTAGTGTGACAGTGGTGAGGTCTGCGGTGGGAGTTACGGATGAGTTTAAGGTGGAGGTGGGATTACATCAAGGATCAGCTCTGAGCCCTTTCTTATTTACAGTGGTGATGGACAGGTTGACAGATGAGATCAGACAGGAGGCCCCGTGGACTATGATGTTTGCAGATGACATTATGATCTGTAGTGAGAGTAGGGACCAGGTTGAGGAGACCCTGGAGAGGTGAAGATATGCTCTAGAGAGGAGAGCAATGAAGGTCAGCAGGACTAAGACAGAATGCATTTGTGTGAATGAGAGGGAAGATAGAGGAATGGTGAGGATGCAGAGAGTAGAGTTGGTGAAGGTGGATGAGTTTAAGTACTTGGGATCAACAGTTCAGAGTAATGGTGAGTGTGGAAGAGAGGTGAAGAAGCGAGTACAGGCAGGGTGGAATGGGTAGAGAAGAGTGTCAGGACTGATTTGTGACAGACTGGTACCAGTAAGAGTGAAAGCGAAGGTCTACAAGACGGGTGGTGAGACCAACTATGTTATACGGGTTGGAGACTGTGGCACTGACAAAAAGGCAGGAGTCTGAGCTGGACGTGGCAGAGTTAAAGTTGTTGAGATTTGCACTAGGTGTGACGAGGATGGACAGGATTAAGAATCGGTACATTAGAGGGGTCAGCTCAGGTTGGAAGGTTTGGAGGAAAAGCCAGGGAGGCAAGATTGCGTTAGTTTGGACGTGCTGAGGAGGGATGCTGGGTATATTGGGAAAAGGATGTTAAGGATGGAGCTGTCAGGTAAGAGGAAAAGAGAAAGGCCTAAGGTTTATGGATGTGGTGAGAGAGGACATGTAGGTGGTTGGTGTGATAGAGCAAGATGCAGAGGACAGGAAGAAATGGAAACAGATGATCCACTGTGGCGACCCCTAACTGGAACAGCCGAAAGAGAAGATGATGATGTTTGACTCTTGGCACTGCTTGGACAAGTGAATGTTGTTTGATAATGTGACTCGATGTGATGTTTACTACATTGTGCAGGTTGTAGAATAAGGCTTAATACATTTTAAACCAGTTCTGCTATATATTATGCAGTTTAGTCTTGTTTGTTTTATGGGGACATAGTTTATATTTTCTATTACTGCTGCCCTTAGTCAGCCCTTAATAGTGTCAGTGTATTATTCTAGATGGTGTTTTCCCCTCACTTGATGAATCCTGTTACAACTGAATCCCCCCCTAGTCAAATCCAGTTGCACCTAAAAAGAAAACACTCAGCAAAAACATGTCTCCGCCTATGATTTGTGAATCTGTTGTTGCATTATGCCAGCCCACAGACCACTTACTTTTTTCTCCCATCACCCTCTGGCATGAGCCCACAACTCTATGGTATGGGTGTCAGAAACTTCCTCCAGTTCAGGTACAGGAGAACCCAACCCTTAAGATACAAGAGAGGGTCCAGGGTAACAGCCCCCTTGCCAGATGTAATAGTCTATCCCCAAGTGTTTATCCAGTATTGGCAGTTCACAGTAAGAAGATACTCTATCCCCAAGTGTTTATCCAGTATTGGCAGTTCACAGTAAGAAGACACGGAACCTTCACCACACTGCAGTGCCAACTATATATGATGTGGTTCCTTAACTAAGAATCTTTTACAGTCAGTTGATCTCTGAAACTTGTCTCTTCTTCAGAATGACTGTGGGGCTACCTTTTCCAGAGATCCATCTGTGGCTGCAGATTTTGATGGTTACTCTTGATACAGACAATAGTGAAATGTACCAAGTCCATCCAGTCTGATTATTTTGAAGGTGAACAGATTTAAGAACCCAAGCAGGTGTACAACTTTCCACAGGTAATAGCTAGGTTTAGACATATGTTTGACCGGAAGAAATCTGGAGCTGCTCCAGACATTGGCAGAGTTTATGATCTTATTGAGGAACAGATTCCAAATGTTTTGGCCATTCCTCTTCTGCTTCATGTCTTAGAAGATGTCTATAAGACTGCATGTAAAATCCCTTTGGCTAGTGAACCAGTTTCTTAAAAGGCTATGAGGAAATACAAGGTATTCTGATCTTGAAGCTCTCTCTGTTTCTTTGTCAGCTGACCCAGCTGTGGTTTCTCCAGCTCCCAAATCTAAAAAGAGGTCCTTGGCTTTTTCTTTCCCTACACCCCTAGTTAAAATTGGCAAGTTGTTATAATCTCAGGGTGGAAAAAAGTTAGCTCAGTCTAGTAATTTAGTGCTTAGATTTCTAAATAATCTAGACTGTAGGTAGAAGTTTATTTTGCAATGTACTTACAGTTTAGATGATTTTGCTGCATCTTTGCCTGTTGAACAGTAGTCTTGTATGAATGAGTTTGTTTCTAGTGTGACTCGGGTTATGAAACATGCTCTGATAAGTATTTTGGGAGGTGCAGACACAGTTTCTAGAAATGCAGACACTTCTGTTGTATTGGGAAGATATGCTTGGTTACATAACCATAATTTTTATGAGGATTTAAAAATGAGATTTTGAATGCTCCTTTAAGTTCTGAGTTTGTATTTGGCCCTGCTGCTACCCAGATTCTCAAAGTGTGATGATGCAAGTAAATTAATCCATGGGGGTATGTAGAATGTTTCATATTTCCAGGTCCTTTCCTAAGAAGACATCCAACTTCAAAGGGCAGAACAAACAAAATTACCAGCCTAACCAAAGAATAATTCAAAGAGGATATTTTTGGCAGTGGTCAGAAAAATCGTCCTCTCTTCAGGGGAATCCCCCTCATCCGCCAATCTAGGCACACGTTTTCTAAGTTACTCCTTCACATGTTGTAAGCAGAGATTATAGAACCAGTTTCTGCACCACAAAAAGGAAAAGGATTTTACTTCAGAATCTTTTTAGTACCCAGGAAGGAGCTGCTATGGAGACTAGTGTTATATTTGTCGTATCTAAATAACCTTTCTGAAAATGCCCAGATTCAAAATGCTAACCCTACAGATGGTCTTCCTCTTTCTTCCGGACTTCTGTATTGTGATGACTTTATATCTGAAAGGTGCTTATCACGTTCTAATTTCTTCCAACTTCAGGAAATGTCTGAGTTTTTTCTGTGTTTGGCTCCTGTTATCATTTTTTTGCCTTACCCTTGGGGCTATCTACTATTCCTGAAGTATTCACAAAGCGCCTGGCTCCAGTGGTTGCTTATTGCAGGTCCCAAGGCATCCACATTTTCCCTTAATTAGATGACTTGCTGATTTGTGTAGAGTCTGTTTCCAGGAGTTTAGAACCATTATGGAAGGTCTTAACCATTCTAGCTCACCTGGGCTTCAAGTTGAACTTACAATAGTCTTGTCTCACAACTTCACAAGAACTGTATTCTGGGGGTGTATAATAGACACACAACAAAGAATGACCTGTTTACCAGAAGACAAAGTCCTGACATCAGAACATTTTCAGGGATTCCTCTCTTCAAGAAACGGCCTCCACAAGAGAGTTTCTCAAAATTGTAGGCCTCATGGCATCAGTGATCTTCATAATACTTTCATCACTTTTGGTCTCCAGGTCCCCTTTTAGTAGTCACAAACAACTTCACAGTCTTGTGGTATGTGAACAAACAAGAGGGTACAAGGTTGGCAGTGATGGACTGAGAGCTAGCCTTACAGCATCCTCTAGTCTTTCAGGTCTCACTCATCCCATCAGAGTAAAACATAATGGCAGACAGGCTAGGCAGATCTTGGATGGACCTTCACGAGTGGAAACTCAGGACAGAGGTCTTCCAGGATTTGGTCCAGATGTGGGAGTACTTCATATTACTAGGTTTGTCTCCTTTCAAAACAAGCAGTTGGAAAAATTCTGTTAAGAGACATCCTTGGAGAACAGAAGTTTTTTTGTTCCCTTAGACAGGAATGTTCCTTTATGGATTTCCACCCTTTCTACTAATACCCAAGGTAATTCTGAAGATTCAGAAAGAATTACCAGAGATCATTGTGGTGACCTCCTTTTGGCCCAGGCAAAGTTGGTTCTCCCTTTTAATGGAATTGGCCAAGGGAATTACCACACACTTCCTCACATTCTTGATCTGCTCACACAGATTCAGGGTCAACTGGTGCACCTCAACGTAGAACAATTACAGCTGGCAGCCTGGATGATTGCATCATGGTGCCTTTTAAGCACTTATTCCATGCATGCTGTGCAGAAGGTATTGAAGGAGACAAGAAAACCTGCAACTAGAAAATCTTGTTTACAAGTGGAAGAGGTTTTATGGGTAGTGCCTAACCAATAACAGATGGCCCAGTATGGTGTGTACCTCACTGGTTTTAAAATATTTATGTGAGCTTCTCAATGATTTTATCTTATGCATCTATCAGGGTGCATCTTGCAGCCATCTCAGCTGGTCTGCCCATGGAGCCTCCTTTTTTCTCTTTTTGTAGTCAAACAGTTTATGAAAGCAGTGCTGCACTTGAGACCCACTAAAAAACTAATTTCTTCTCCTTGGGATCTCAACTTTGTTCTTGAAAATTGAACTTATTTAATTTTGAACCGGCCTTTCAAGCTGATTTAAAGTTCCTCATTTAGAAAACAAGTTTTGCCTATTGTTCTATCATCTGCAAGACTATTTTCTGAGCTGCAAGCTCTCATGGTTTGCTGACTTTAGTCGATTTTCCACAAGGACAGGATTGTTTTACGCACTAATTGTGTTTCTGAATTTACCCTGAATCAAGCCATCACTCTCTCAGTTTTGTTTTTGGGACCTAAAACGAGGGAGAGAAGATTCTGCAATACCTTTGATGTACACAGGCAGCTCAAGTGCTGCCTTGATAGGTTAAAGCCCTTCAGGAAAGCTGAACAGTTGTTCATTTCCTATTCTGATGCTACAAAACCTATCTCTAGGCAAGTATTTGCTTATTAGTTGTGGTCTGCTATTGTTTTTGTTACTCTCATCATGGTAAATCTATTCCATGCACGGTTAAGGCACATTCCATCACAGTCTTATCCTCTTTGGTGGCATCTTGGAAAGGAGTGAACTCGAAACTTTCTAGAGACAGCAGACCTGGTACTCTTTTCATACCTTTATAAAGCACTACAAAGTGCATTATTTCTGAAGTTACAGAGCAGGCTTTGTGAAGCTTATTCTCCAGGGACTCCTGGATCCTTCTCCTTCTCCTCCCAGTTAGGGTAAGCTTCAGTAATCTACCCATATGTCACTGAGGCAGTGTGAATGATAAGCATAGTTGCTTAAGTTACGTACCTATAAGAGTCAATGTCTGAATTTCACTCTGCCTTAATGGCAGTACCCACCCACTCTCCCCCATATTTTATATATAGTTCAGTGGTATCCAACCTTGTTATGTTGTTGTTTGGCTTTGGTTATTTGTGTTTTTTTTTTTTTATTATTATGATTGGTTGGTTTCAGGCAATTGTTGCATTTGGTCCTTCTTGGTTTTTCCTTGTTAGCACTAAAAGCCTGAACAGCTGACTTCCTGTGACAGAGGTTAGGCTTCCTTGATGAGAGGAGTTTAGCCGATCTCTTATCATAGAGAGTCAGAGGAGGGAATTCTGAGCTCTGGAAAGCTGCCAGTGTGGGCTTGGGCAGGCAGTATGAAATGTGAACATCTACTGTTACAGGTAAGTAGGACTTGTGCAACTGTACTTTCCTTCACAGAGCAGTCCAGGGAATGGTGCATGTGTGGAATGCACTATTCCACAAGGTTGGCAGCAATTGTGGAGCTGAAGAGAGCTGCTGCAGAGAGACATCTCAGTAGTGTAAAGAGATAAAGCCCTGAATGTGTCACAGATGACTCAAGTTAAACTAAATCTCTGGTTTCAGTTGGAGCTGGTTTGGGAGGATGAGAGTGAAAGGCTATTGCTAGCTCACACTTCTAGGGGGATGGAGACCGATCTGGTTTGCCACATGGGTGGCACCTAGCAGTGGAATTCCAAGCTTGTGCTACCATTAATGCATTCACACCAAGTAGCCAAGGAGAAAGTAGCATGCAGAGTCATGCTTCCCCTTGGGCAGTAGCAAGCCCATGGAAAGGATTATTATGGACCTTATTAACAAAGACACAGGTAATCTTCAGACTGTAGACCCAACCCAGTTCAGATTTGTTAAGGGTAGATCATGTCTGTTAAACCCGGGTGACGACTTCAAGAAGATCATCAAGGCCATGGATGAGGGAAGGATGAGGGAAGGACTGTGCATACAGCCTACCTTAACCTGGCCAAGGCATTTGACACAATTCCCCACTCTAGTATTATAGAGAAACTCACTCAATTAGGAATTAACCCATACATCTCCTGGTAGATAGCTCACCAACAGGAAGCATACTGTCAAAGTGGGCGAATCCACATCTAGCAAAAGCCCAGTCAACAGTGGCATACCACATGGTTCTTTGCTGGGCCAGTTACTGTTTGGAATTTATTTCTCAAAAGTGCAGGCAAACGTGGATGGCCTGTGGCTGACCAAGTTTGCTGACAAACTGCAAATTGGGAGCAATCATGGAGTCCCCCAACGATACCAGTGTACTGCAGAAAGGATTAGTGCAGACTAACAATTGGTGCCAGAGCCACAAACTGAAGCTAAATGCATAATTGTTCACTTTAGGAAAGCTAACACCCCTGGAAATTACAATATAGACAACACCCCCTAAGAGTATTTCCAGTGGTACGAGACCTGGGTAGTATCTACAGTGGTAAGGAAGTCGTAAGTGGCATATCTCATAAGTAAAGACATGGCATCAAGATCTAAGAACATTATAATTCCATTGTGCTTAGCCTTCTTCTGACCAGTTATTGAGTATGATGCAGCCTTCTGCATGTACCTCAAAAGACACCTGCAACAGCTGGAGAGACCACATAGGTTTCTCACCAAGAAAATACAAGTTACAGAAAACATGTCCTACCCAGAAAGATTACAAGCTTTATCACTGTATTCTGTCTCCTACAGGCTACTAAAGGGATATCTCTGTCTGACTTACAGGGCAGTATGTGTCCTGGCTGTGATGGTAATGTTAACCATTTGCAAATCAAATGGCACGAGGGTCCCTAGCTCCAAAAATCTTAACCTAGCCTTGGATGTGAACAAGTCGTGCTGTGAGACAGATTAATCTCCCAGAGACTGCCCCTTCTCTGGAATAAGCTTCCCATTCACATTAAACAAAGCCCTGTCCCTCTTCAAGCACAACCTAGATCAATGGATGGGTAATCGTAGAGTCACTCCGAGGGTGGAGCCCATATTGATATTAGGCTCATACCCTGTGAACTTCACTCACCTATGTATTGATAATTGGGGTAACTCGTGATAAATATGGCTAGGCTTGTAAAGGCTCTAGGGCCATTAGCCTAGTACCAACTATAAACCTCTGAGAAAGGGTATGCCAACCCCAGGATCAAACTGGTACACGCCTTACTCACTTGACTGTTGCCTAGGAATAGAGAGCTGATTGGATCAGTGCAGGAACAAATGGGCCATAAGGCTGTCTCCTATCCTGAAAATACATAGTTTCTCATCTTCAAGAATGGAAAGCCCAACTGAATGAGACAGAGGAGTCATTAGGCAACGGGGATAAAAAAAAAAAAAAAAAAAAAAAAGAGCGAGCTGTATCAGAGTTTTGGAGCATGGGACTCTGCTGAGTCCAAAATACTGCCCCAATCCCTATTGCTTGACTCCTCTGTTTCTGGGAAGCAAATGGCTATTGGTGCCATAGTACTCTCACCTGGTCTGGTGGGGGCCTGATTGTTGCCCTAGGAAAATAGGTCAGTGGGCTGAAGGAAGGCGATACATAAGGTAAGATCCAGTGACCAGGAATTTAAAAAAAAAATCAGTTGGAGATACAATGACTGTTATATTTTTTAATGTGTTCACAGTGCTGTGGAAGGCCAATTTTTTAATACCTCATATTGAGGTAGTTCCCACTCGATAATATATGACTGCATTTTTAACCTTTTACAGAGGATGATGTTAGAAGTTGATACAATGTTGAGGTACTCTTCATTAGATCATTGCTGCAGTAGACTAAGCTATTTGGGATGTGTTCTGCCTAGAATATAACAGCCGGACTACATCGAAAGCTTAAAAACATTTTCCACATGCCCAGACTGTTGCAAGCTCATGCAGGGCAGGGAGAAAGGCACCAGTCCGGGCACCAAACCCTTCAGAGCTTGCCAAAAAGTGCTCCTCTTGCTGGGTTTGAGGATCAGTGGTCAGCTAGTGAATTTACGTAGCTGGGCGTGTTACTTTTCTTTTGGAGAAAAACCTTCCACACATTTTTTTTAAGAAAAAAACAGTACTTTTGTGAAAAAAAATGATTTTTGCTAGGTGTCATCATTTCTGGGACCATCCCGAGACATACTTGTCATCTGTACCAGTATGTTTTCATTTACTCTCTCTGCTGTAAACTTAAGTTTTTAACAAGCTTACTGCACTTTTTATTCATGATCATTTTCTAAAGTGTTTTGGGGACTGAGGCAAGTATGTTTTGCGTTTGTCACTGTGTACTTTTTTAGGAAACATCACTTTTTCATATTTATTACGGACTATTGCTTACCAGATTTCAGGCTTCTTTTTCAACTTAACCATGAAACAGCTACTTCATGTGGACAACAGAAAAAGAAAATGACTAGACAGCCCTTGCCACTCTAGCATACTGCTTTCTTGCCTCAGTTGCAGATGGATGACCCTTCAGGGCCATTTCAGGTTCCTCAGATCACTCATCTTTTTTCCCTGGTTTCCATTGCAGTAATCTCGTAAGCCACCAGGGATCAGGGGTTAGGCATGTCTTCTTGCAGGTTGCAGTGTCCTCTGTGATCAAAGGAGAACCACTCTTGTCAGTTTAAAAGGAAGAAACTGTGAATGCTACTCTGTGTGGCTGACCTAAGAAGCCTGTTTACCACTGTGTTGTCCCCGACATGAGCCAGGCTGTTTCTATGGATATTCCTGGTAAAAATAAGCAGAACTCTAAATATTTATCTTCCCCTATTTCTGTGACTCTAGATAGGGAAGTTTTATTGGACTTAGTTCAGGACTTAATTTCAGGCTTTTCACTCTTAAAAATACTAGCTCTACTCATTCTAAAGACATGCGTCTGGAAAGTTTCTCCCCAGGCCTACACTGAAAATGGGCTCTGTCCCAGTTGGACTTTCCCAGTAAACAAATGTTAAATAAATAAATACTTACAAATACTTCTTTTCTAATCCCAGATCTGACCCTACAGTGGATTCTTCATCAAATCCTTCTGCAGCTAAACAGTTAGTAAATGTTGATTTTTTTTTTCTCCCTCTGACAAGAATGGGAAAGTTTTTGTACCATCAGACCTCATTTTACCAGCCTAGCCACTAGTGCCCCATGTCCATGCAGAGTCTATCAACTATCCTCTTACCCCCCAGACTATTCTGGTATTTCTGAATTCTAAGGGAGTCTTGGGGACTCAGCCATCTGTGCTTCCTTACGTTTTTTTTTTTTCTATTTTACATGCGCTAACTACTCCCTTTCCCTACCAGCAACATACTTGTTGATGATATCTGAGGGCAGCTCCTCTCTGTGGAGCACGCCTCCCCTTAGGGAGTGTCAGTGATGAACCCCCATCCCTCCCTGCCACTCCTTTAGTCGCCTGAGCCTCTGATCTATCCTAGGTCATCTGGACTGTAGGCAGTGCTTTTACCGCTCTATACCACCGGTCTGGCTAAGGATGAAAAGGGATTTTGATAAATTAGGGAAAATAATGTATTCTGCCACTCTTATTTTAGAAATCTTTATTATTAAGCTCACTATCAGTTTTTGCTTGCTTCTTTTGAGATTATGAGGAACATAAGTACCACTTTTCCTTCATCTGAAAACATTTCTCAAACTGCTCTTATTGCTTCTGTTACTCAAGTAACCAAACATTCTTTTGTGTGTTCTTATGATTCACATGATGTGTCTTCCATGGAGATTTGCATGGTTACATTCTCAAAATTTGCCTGAAGATGTAAAAGCTGAACTTTTGAATCCTCCCATTGATAGGGAGATTGCATTTGACTCATGTGCTTCTGAGGTCCTAAAAAAATTGACGAGAGGGGGAAAATTGATCAAAGTGCGACTCAGATTTTTTGTCCTTCCTTCTCCAAGCTTGTTAAAGGTTTCATCCCTAATTCAGATCCTTCTTTAAAAAGCAAAATAAGCAGTCTCTGCAAACTTCAGACAAGAAAGCATTCAGAAAACAGTTGCAAGGAGGCTCTGAAAACAAGGGGGTTCCTGCCCAGTAGCAAGTTCAGTTCAACAAGTTTGAAAGACTGTCTACAAAATATAACCCCCTTTCACTCTGGCAACCCTTTAATTCTTCTCCATTTCTGTGTATGGCAACATTAATTTTAGGCAAATGGGTTCTGAGAGTTATCCATCAGATGGTGGTGGAAGTCCCAACCTCCTTTTCACGGGATTTTTCCTCATCCACAAGATCAGACATCTTTATTTTCCCTGTCATTTAGCATCTGCTGGCTAAAGGGCTAATAGAACCTGTCCCTTCCTCTCTTTCTCACAGGGAAAAGTTTTCATTCAAGGATGTTTCTAGTACCAAAGAAAGAAGCTTCATGGAGATCATTCCTAGAACTTTCCTTTCTTGACCAATTTGTTAATGTTCTGAAATTCAAGGTGCTGTCTCTTCACAACCTGTTACCCTCTTATTCTCCCCTTTCGTTTTATTTTTTTGTAACTCTGGATTTAAAGGATGCTTATCATCACATTCCAGTTACCACAAATTTCAAACATTTCTTAATATTTTCTGCATCTCAATTATGCTTTCAGTTCTGATAATTATCCCTTGGGTTAACCATTGCTTCAAGGGTGTTCACAAAGTATCTAGGTCCAGTGTTAGTCTGTTGCAGACTGCAAGGTATTCACAGTTTTCCTTACTTAGATGACTTATCTTTGCAGCATGTTTCTCGAAGTGGGCAAGAGATCTTCTTTGCACACTGGGTTTCCAGAAGAACATTCAGAACTCTTGTTTTATTCCCTCCCACAGAACAATATCTCTGTGGTGTCTCTTGGATACATTCAAAGAGCTTTTTTTCTTACAGGAAAAAGTATATATTTCTGAGTTTTTCCACTCAGTTGAGGACTTCAACAAGGGAATTTCTCATGATTTTATGATTCTTGGCATCTATAATGCTCATGCTTCCCCTAGGCAAGACTCTGCATGAGAAAGATTCAGTAGTACCTAAAATCTGTATGGTCCCAACACCCCCCCCCCCCCGCCTTTTCAATTTCCAGTTTTGGGATTTTCAGAAAGGGAGCTGCTTTGGTGGAGAGACTAGAAATCCAGGTTCTAATTCTCCCTTTTAGCTCTGCTACAGCCTGTAAAAACTGATGCCTCACACTTTGCTGGGGGAGGGTGTATCTTTTGGGGTAGGTGTGCAGGGTCTTTGGAACAAAAAAGAACAAAACACATAAACATCAAAGAAATGTTGGCAGTAGTAAAGGCAGTCAACTTTCTCAATCATCTGTAGGCCACAGGACCTCTACAAGTGGACACAGCCATCACCAAGGTGAATGTGATACATAAACAAAAGGGAAGTGAGGTCCAGATTATGCCTTCTGTGCAAATTAACCATGGTAGCCTAGGATATAGTAATTCAGCACAGTCTCAGTCTGCAAGTTTCTTAAATTCTGTCAGAGCAAACTTAGCGGCAGACAACCTGAACAGGACTGGGACAGAACTTCAAGAATGTGAATTGTATCAGGTGGTCTTCCATGTTTTGATCTAGCTGAGGGAAACCCCACAGATAGATCTGTTTGCCTTCATTCACAATGAACAACTGGCAAAATTCTGCTCCAGATGCATTCTTATTTCCTTGAACAGGAATGTTTCTGTATGCCTTTCCACCATTTTCACTTGTATCCAGGGTCTTTCTGAAGATTCAGAAGGTCTCTTCAAAGCTCATCATAGTGGCTTCCTTCTTGCTAGTGCAACTGGAGTTCTTCCTGCCACAGGCTTCTTCACAGAGTGGACCTACACGCACAAGAAAGAGGTTGTTTGAAACAACTTCAGGTAACAGTCTGGGTGATAAATTTTAGCACCCTTTAGGCACCTATTTTCTGAAGATCTGTAGTGGGTATTAAAGGAGTGAAAGAAACTTGCTATTGGAAAATAATATATAAGCAAAAGGAAAATATTTTGTAGCTGATGCCACATTAAAAACTAAGAATTTAAAGTTGACATTTCTGTGGTTCTACAGTATTTGTGTAAGGATTTATCCTCTGGCCATTCTTATTCCTCTGTCAAGGTTCATCTTTCAACCATTTTAGCATGTCTGATCATGGATCCCCCTTTTTCAATAAACTCTCATGTCAAGCTGTTTTTGAAAGGGATTCTGCATACCAGTCCGTCTAGAAAGCAGATGGCTTCTTCTTAGGATCTTAGTTTGGTTTGGAAACAATTAACACTTGCTCTGTTTGAATCAGCTCATCAGACTGTTTTGAAGTTCTTGATATGGGAAACAGTATTGCTGATTCCTTTGACTTCTGCAGAAAGTGTGTCTGAATTGCAAGCTCTTATAGTTGGTTAGCCTTATCTCATTTTCCAGAAAGATAGGATTTCTTTGAAAAATAATCTTTCTTCCTTTTATGCCTAAGGTTGTATCCACGTTTACTGAACCAAGCTATCCTTTCCCTATCTTCTTTCCAGAACCTAAAAACGAGGGGGGAAACGGATTCTTCATACTCTGGATGTCCAGGTACAAGTTTGTTACTATCTTGATAGAACTAGAACCTTCTGAAATGTTTTTTTTTCCCAATAAACATCTTTATTACATTGTCACGTATTATATAAGTACTCTTATATTTACATAAATGAAAAACAAACAACATTGACACCACTTTAGTTGCAAACATTATAAATCACAGACACTATTGAACCAGCTGTAGTGGCAATCAGTATACATCACTTATAATGTATTCAGTCATTGTCAGTTAAGCATTGTATGGCTTATTCAAATCCTGCCTCTTAAACCTTGCTCTGCATGTATTGTTCCCATAATTCCCATTTTTTTCTATGTAGTTTGCTCCTTCTCTTTTCTAAAGATCCCAATTCCAGTTGTTTTCTCTCTGTTACTACAGTCAATACTTCTAGTAAACGTGGTGTAGATGTTTATTTCCATTTTCTAGTAATTGCTTTTTTGGCAGCCACCATAATTAGACTCAACAAGGCTTTACTACGTCTAGGCAATTCTGATTCTGTACCATAGCTCAAAAAAAGTAATCTCCCCTGTCAATCCAATCTGCTGACCCAGCATCTCTGACAGAGTGGTCTGCAGGGGAATCCCTAAAGTCTGCCAGTTCACTACACTCCCAACAAATATGTTACCAGCCACCTCTTTTTTTGCCCATCACACCTTCAACATTTGCTATCCATCTGAGGAAAAATTCCTTGGAGTTTACTTGGGGTATAAAATACCTATGTAAACACTTCCAGGCAAAGATCCTAAACCTTCTAGACTTTGTTGCATGTTTGGGAAATATACATATATCCCCCATTGTCTGTTTGTGAATTGCTTATCCAATCTCTCTTCCCAAAACTTTCTAATCTCCCGTGATTCTTAAAATTATCATGCAATATTTTGTATGCTGCACTAATTATTCCTTTTTTTAATGGCTGCTTCTGTTCTAGATTCTATTAAAAACTCTACCGATGCTGGTCTTTTATTTGGGACCCGCCCCTGTTTCTTTTTGCCTATAGTCTGATATCAATCTTTGATAGGAAAGGCAATCTCTAGCCTGCAGTCCAAATATAATCTTGGCCTCTTCCCATTCTTTTACCTTTCCCTTTCTAGTTATTTGATCCCATTGGTTCCTTTGCCAGTTTTCTCCAATAAATTCCAGCCCCGTCTTGCCTATTATCTGTATCCATAGCCACAGTCATCCCTATTGGCAGAATCTCTTTTCTTCATTCTTGTGCTGGTTTAGTTCTTAGAGTACTCCGTGCTATTTTATGAATATAATAATCTGTATGATTTTTGTTGTTCTTAAGAGTCTGCATCCAAAATCCCAATCTCTCCTTATTTCTTGAGCTTCCCCCCTGTATCATCATAATTCATTTCCACTTTGAATTATAGTTTTCTGCTTGTGCTATACATAAGAGCCTTAACTGTTGTTGTTGTTTGTCTTTAGGCTTTTCTCGGTTAGGGGTCGCCACAGCGGAACTCCGGTCTGCTAATGATTGGCAGTTGTTTTTTATGGTGTTGAGTTGCCAGCCCGATGCCCAACCTTCAACGAAGGCATGCCCATTCAACGCATGTCTTTCAAACGCCCACTCAACCGCGGGGAGGACATGCAGACTCCACACAGAAGGCACTCCCAACCCAAGCCGAGAATCGAATGGGAGAACCTCTTGCTGTGAGGCAACAACGCCACCGCTGCACTGTTGGTCTAAAATCCCTCCTCAAATTGGGTAATCCTGGTCTGCCTTGTTCTCTTGGAAGAAACAGCTTATCCCACTTAACCCTTGCCGTCTTCCCTTCCCAGATAAAATCCTTCAACTCTTTTTAAATTGCTATCCATAGCTGCTTCTCTGGTTGATAAAAATATGCCTGAATTGTCTATATGACTAAAGGGACTAAAACATTTTAATTACTTGTATATTAGTATCCATATAACAAAGCTTTCAGTTTCTCAGTATTTGTATTATCTTCTGTTTAGTCTCTTCTCACATATCCTTAGCTACCACAACAGAGTCATTTCTAATCCATACTCCTAAATACTTAATTTTATCATATCCCTATAAATATGGATATTGTTGGACCAATTTGCGTGTGGGGACATAATTTACTGCTATTGCCTTTGTTTTAGATTCACTAATTTTGTATCCCAAGAAGGTTTGAAACCGTCTTAAAATGTTCAACAACACTTTAATGTCCCTGTCTGGTTTTGTCATGTATAATGTATCATCTGCAAATAGAGCCAGCTTTTCCTGACTGCCATACCAATTATATCCATGCATTTCTTAGTCCCTTATTTTCTTTGCCAGTGCATCTAAATATAATGCAAACAAAGGGGAAAGCAGACAAACCTGCCTGGTTCCTGTAATGAAGCAGAAGTTAGAGAGGATGCCACCCACTTTAATTTTTGCCTCCGATCCCTCATATATACTCCTACTCCTAATCAACCTTATAATTGTATCAGGGAAAGGAAGTGCTTCCATTGCCCTGGTCATGAAGTCCCAGTCTACTCTATCAAATGCTTTCTCTGCATCAAGACCCACCAATAACAGTGGTATTTCTTTGCGTTCTGCATCCCTCTGTATCATTAGTGTTCTGTTAATATTGTCAAATATTTGCCTCCCCTCCACAAAACCACACTGATCCATAGCTCCATATTTTGGTATCCCTTTTGCCATTCTTTTAGCCATTATAGACATAAACAGTTTATAATTATGGTTTAGTATTGAAATGGGCCTGTATGAAGCTGGAGCCAATGGATCTTGACCCTCTTTAGGTATTACCATTGCCACCACTGTCTTCCAGGATGTTGGTACTTCTCCTCCTCTTAAAATACTGTTAAAGCCTTCCAGATTATCAGTCTTTTTTCCCCCATAGCTTCCAAACTTCCACAGGAATACCATCTGTTCCTGGGGACTTTCCTGAAGATTGGTTATTCATGGCCATTTTTTCCACATCTTTTCCTATCCTAATTGTTAGTAATTGAGCTTCATCTACCTCTAACTTTGGCATATTTAATTCTTCTATAAACATTTCTATTTGTAACTTTTCTTGATTTCCATATTTCTCTGCTTTATACAAACTTTCATAACATTTTCAAAATAGTTTTAATACTTCTACAGGGTCTCGTTATCTTCCTTGTTATAGGCTCCCTAAGCTTGGTGACAGCCCTTTCCCCTTTCTGTTGCCTGAGTTGTCCTAAAAAACAGTTGCTTAACAGCAGTCTTTATAAACTCGTGCATGTTATTAAGGTAATCCCTTATTTTCTGTTTAGCACTCTGCAGTTGCTCCTTTTCTTGTTATGAGAGATTCCCCCTAATTTGCAATACTTCATTTGTCAGTCCCTCTAAATAATTTTTGTTACTTCTTAGTCATATCTTCCTTTCCTTTATTTCCACCTCAGTTTTAAACTCCACTGTAATTTTATCCTACTCCCTAGCTATATTTTCAGAAAAAAATTATATCTTCTTTAGTATCTCCTGAATTAATAACAAAACCCATTCCTTAAATTCCTCTATTTTCAGCCGATAGGTGGGAAAGCACCAGTGTCTCATTTTTGTTTCATTACCTTGCAATTTTATTTATTATTGGCACATGATCTGCAATAGTTATTGGGTGCATTTCAAGACCTTCAATTAAATGCACTTGTTCCTGTGTGATATAAATTATATCTAGCCTAGCCTAGTTTTTGTATCTTAGAGAACAATATGTAGATTCACTCTGAACTCCTGGTACTGAGTTCACATCTCCCATGCCAAACATTTTCATAAATTTCTTCAAAAATCTACCTCCTTTGTTATATTTTGCCTTCTAGGCCCCGACATCTTCTTTGTGACAAACCAAATCCCAGTTTCCACCTATAAGTAATATTCTTTGCTGAAAGCTGATTATTTCTCTCAGAATTTTCTTAAGCTCCATTATAGCAGTTTTAGGTGGAATGTAAATGCATGCCAGTGTAATCCTCCTCCCTTGCCAGTAGCCCCTTAGCACTATGTATCTTCCATTATCTTTTTTTTCCTCTTGTATCACTATTGGAGCTCCTCTTGCAATTAATATAAGTACTCCTGTTTTCCTTTGCCCCAGATATTCTGCTGAATATCTGTCCTGAAAACCTTTCTTTATCAAATTCACATGTTCAGTTCTTTCCAGGTGTGTTGCCTGTAGCATAGCTATTTGCACTCCACATTTTTTAATATAGTTCACTACTTTTTCTTTTTTATATTTTTCTATAAGACCATTCAGCTTGAAAGACATTACAGAAGGCATCATTTTCTTATGTAGTTATTACCACATTTTATGTATAACAGCTTTTTTGTTAAATAGGCATGTACTGTTTGGCAGGTTGGTAGTTTATATAGTTGTTTCTTGTCATATCCATTTGAGCCTATGCCACATCTTAGCTAACTTTTTTTTGAAAGCCCTCAAACAGAACAAACAACCCCCCAAAAAACCTATTAACTTAAAAAGAACACACAAAGCTATGTGCGTATTCAAATATTGAAGTTTTTGTTTCCTAATAAGAACAAATGTTCTAAGTTGATAGCCACACAGACAAGCTATAGTTAACCAAAAAAGAAAGGTTCTTCATACTAAGATACAGGGTATAGCCTGTGCTATTTAGTAAGTGCTTTTTGATTTTAAACTAGTACAAACACACCCACCAAAGCAAATGTATCTCTACTGTCTTGAAAAGACGTTATAATAAATCCAAAAATGATGATTTCTGATTTTGTCTATCTTTATAGCTCTCCCAGCTGAGAAAACACTTGAATGCTTTCAGTAAACACTTTCTCCAAGCCATTTCTCTATCAATTTGTCTTCTGGTGACATGCAAACCAGACACAAAACTGCTAAGGGTGCCTTGTTTACCAGAAAAATAAGCCTTATAATAATCAATATTCTTTTTCATTTACATGCTTTGTAATAAACTTGTTACTGAATAATGTCTAGGGTCTCAACCTAGTCATTTCCCTATGTAAGCATGGGAAAAAGCGCACTGATTCTTCTTTTATCATACTTTCTTAACCAGACATTTGCTTTGTCCCCCACTTCTCCTCTCTCCCTCCTTTTTTACATTGCAGTGCCTACATTTCTTAAAACCGAACAAAGAAAAAGAGAGAAGGGAGAGAAAAAAAGCACATGTTTATATTAGTATCACCATTGCATTTCAAAAAAACTGAAAAAACTTTATTTCAAGTCTAATTGCTTTTCTCTTATCTTTAAAGCCCTCTTAACTGGGAACATCTCTGCTTGCTTCCAGAGAACATTATGCCCTAGCCAATTTCTCTCTTCTCATTTTTTTCTGTCAGCCAATCCCCTTCTACCAGACTGTCTCCAGTTTCTCTTTATCAGATTGTCTCCATGGAAACCTGAAGACCGGCTGCAAAATTGCTAAGTATACATACATTTGCTAGAGAAGAGTTTTTCGTCAACACTAATGGAAAACTTCTTCAGACAACAAGGTACAACAAAGCACTCCTTTTAAAACTAAAAGGGCGGCAATATTAACAATCAACTCATTACCCTAATTACTCAAAGAATCAATCAATTAGAAAACATAAAAATCCTGTTACAGACTTGACACTCAAAAATTCTGAATAGAAAATGTTAAACCAAAATTATACTTTTCTTACTAAAGCAGCAGTCTTATTAAAGCAGCAATCTTATTAAAAATACCCATATATACTACTGTATATAACAATAATGAATAAATAAATAAGTAAACACTTTAAAATGGACATTGTGTTCCTGTGCAAAACAAAGCAAAAATTACCAAACAACTGTAACTGCCTAAAAGACTGTGTGTGTCAAAGAAAAGGTGAAGAGAAAGTGTCCACCTAAAACATCTTGACGAAAAAAATGTATGTGTGTGTGTATGTGTATGTTAAATGTACAAGAAACCGTTAGTTGAAATGTGTATCGTAATGTATTATACTTACTAACGTAGATGACTAATAAGATAAACAGTATTGTTAAGAACAATTAAAACAGTGTTGTTAAAAATGATTTTCTTATAAAAAAACAAGTCACCTAAGTACACTTCTTAACTTAAGGATGCATGCTAAAGAACATGTTTACCACATTAAGAAAAAAAGCACCACTAACGCTCTGGCTAGGCACTGTAGTGAGCACCCCTCTCATTCATTTTTGTTCTAAGTTATAGACCAGGTAGCTTTAGATGGAAAGGGTGGACCTTACCAATTGATATTGGAGAAACAGGAATTGGTTTGGCAACTTAGGTTAAATTCATATACTCTACCTGGCTTAAATGAAGTCACTTCTTTAGCATGCATCCTTACATATATACAGTAGTATATATGGGTATTTTTAATAAGATTGCTACTTTAATAAGACTGCTGCTTTAGTAAGAAAAGTATAATTTTGGTTTAACATTTTCTATTCAGAATTTTTGTTGTGTCAAGTCTGTAACAGGATTTTTATGTTTTCTAATTGATTGATTCTTTGAGTAGTTAGGGTAATGAGTTGATTGTTAATGTTGCCGCCCTTTTAGTTTTAAAAGGAGTGCTTTGTTGTACCTTGTTGTCTGAAGAAGTTTTCCATTAGTGTTGACGAAAAGCGCTTTACAATAAACTGCAGTGAGTGGTTCAAGTTAGATCGGAGCCTGTGTTTTGTTTCATTTTCTCAAGTTTCTTTGTCATTTTTCTGGGTTTGCTAGAGAAGAGGGAAGAAAAAAAGCACCTGTTTAGAATCCCCATTACACTTACAAATAGCATCCAAAGAAAACCATGCACCACAAATACAGTACTATTAAGAAAAGAAATTGTTTTCTTTGCTTACAGTTAGCTTTCTCCCCTCTCTTCCCCTCCCCAAAACATTTTTCCGAACATAAATGACATGAAGTAGGGCATATATTTTCGTGTCCACCCTAAATCCAAAATATTTTAAAAAAGACCAATATTACCAGATTGTCTTGTTCTGTTATATTTCACAAACATAATTATTGCATTGTAATCCCACATTGAGTCACTGGTTTTATTACTGTTCTCCATCACCAAAATCCTGTCTCTGCTTCATTTCCAAAGTACTCTCAATTCTTCTAGTCAACTCTTGTGCTCTCTTCCTTCTCTGCAACATTTTTACTGTTGAAATACTGGAAAAGGTTTCACAGGTACAAGTCTGTATGTGGTCCTCCTTACCAGAAGAACAAGAAGCAGAATCTCCCCGTCTCATAGCTCACTTTTTGTTGAACAAACTTTTGTATTTCCTTCTTAGCATGCACTTCATCAAGAAATGATTTTGTCCCTTCAGGGAAGAATACTTTAAAGACAGCTGGATACAACAGTTTGAATCTCACACCTGTATCTCAACATTCCCTGAGTAATGGAATAAATTTACTCCCCTTCTGCCTGGTGTACAGTGAGTAGTCATTCTCCACAAACACTCTGCTGTCTCCCACTTTTACTGTTTTGTCAGAATCAACTCATTCTGGTAGAATTGCATCTTTACTATTAAAGGTCTAGTTTGCTTTCTTATAGCTAGTTTTTGAGCATACACACAATGTGCCCTTTCAACTAACAACTCCTGTTGTGGAATACCAGTCCAGTTGCTTACTTGTGCTTTCATAAAATTAATGCAGTCTTTTCCTTCCAGCTACTCCAGTATAGCTGAAAATCTCAGGTTTTCCCTACGTGCTGTGTCCTGTATTTTTTTGAAATATCTCTTCTGAGCAGTCTCATATTCAGCCAGCCTTTTCTTCATTGCAACCTCTGATTTTTGCAGCTTTATCATCTCATCTGAATATCTGTTTAAAGCTTCTTCCATTGTTTCCAGCCTTTTGTTTGTGTTGATATACTCCATCAGTGTTTAGTTTAACCATGTCTGTATGCAGTTGTCTTGTATCTTCCTGTAGGTTATTGGAAGTTATGTCTGAAGGTTGCATTGCTTTTTGCTGAACGGCTGCAGAACTTTCTCTAGTCAGTGTTTCTTCCTCACTTTTTGTAGATGCTTTTTTTTCCCAGGTCTTCTGTATTTCTTTATTCCTGGCATCCAGGCAGTGTCCTTACTAGCCAATTACTGAAATGTACCCATAAACACAAGTCTACTGGCCTTCTCTGCTGAGTTTCTGTTTTCACACTGGGAGAGTTAGAAACAAGCTGTACTCAGTGTGCAGCAATCTTAGAAGTCTCAGCCTTCTGAAATTTTCATCAGTTATTCATTTCTTATGAAGGTAAGAAAAAAGGACAACCAGTGTCTAAGCAGAACGTTTATTTCAAAATGGTTGTCCCTATTTCATTTTGTTATTCTCACCATAGCAAGTCAATTTAAGGCAAGGCTATGGCACACTATACTAAGACCTTGGCTTCTTCAATGACTTTTTGGAAAGATTGGACTGTAAAAGCATTTTAGAAGCAGTAGCTTAGTCCTGTGTACATACCTTCACAAAGCACTACAAGCTAGACTCTTTTTTCCAGGCTTAGAGCAGGCTTTGCTAGAACTGTTCTCCAGGGGCTCCTGGAGCCTCATCCTTCCTATTCCCAACTTCTAAGATTTGGTATTTTACCCTTATAGCTTAGGTTACTGCAGCAGTGATCTAATGATGAAAATAGCATAGTTGTATAAAGTAAACTTGCCACAATAGTAAATATTCAGATGGATCACTGCTCCTTCCCTCCACCTCCTTTATTTTTGTATGATTTAGTTCTTTGCCAGTATGAGAACATTAATTTTATATGCCTGACATTGCCCTGTTTCAGTGCTGTAAACTCCCCTCTTCAGTTGGCATGAAAATTCTGAAGGGCTTGGCAACCAGCCTGCTGGTTTTCTCCCTGATTTTCACAAGCTTCCAACAATCTGGGCACTGGAAAGTCCCCTAAAGCTTTGGAAGCAGGCAAGCTGTTATATCCTTGGTAGGCTTTAACGCATATAGTTTAAACTACTTGCAGTGGTGATCTGTACAATCATCTGCTAATGTGGCAGGGTTCCTTACACAACTGCACTATAGGTTCATAGATTAGTACTAGGCTAACTGCCCTTGTAGGTCATTTTAGGCCTAGCCAGTTATCCCACATGAGAATCAAACCTTGCATTTGCAAGGTAAATATCTTAACCGTTATGCTAACCTCCCACTATAATAATGGTTCCACTAGGAATCATACCCAGGGCCTTCTGCATGTGAAGCACTACACTACAGAATCTGCTGTATTGTTTATGCCCACTTTTCAGAAGTCAAAACTATACAGTAGGTAAAGCAGCTGTTTAATTATCCAGCACCTAACTAAAGCAGGAATTACCCAAGTAGACCATGGCAGCAGTGCAGAAAGCGGTCAAGAGAGCTTCAGCACAGATAAAAATAGACATCAGTGAAAATAGACATTTAAAAGCAAACAACAGCATTCTTAAGAGCTTCAGTCATCCTGGCATCTGCTATCCATAATTTTCCCATGAACATCTAGAAGGAAGTTGTTACAATTTTCAACTCAGTTGGGCAAGGCTACAGTTGATGCCTATGGTAAAGGAAGTGATAGCAACAGGATCCCCATCAGAATTTGAGACAGAACACATCCCAGGCCCAATTACAAGTACTTTGAAACTAACCACCTGTGTTTCTGTTAATTCTTCAAAGGTGTGCTTGTGTGTGTGGGTGGGGGGCATTTCAGCCTCTGACAAAAAGTCATTCACTATTCTTTCTTGTATCCAAAAACTACTGTCAGTGAAAGCTCTTTTTTGTAGAGCTTAAACCTTTTTTGTATGACCAAAACTGTTTAAGATATTTGAAAAATTAAAATGGAAATAGGTTCATAGGTGTGTACAAGGCTAATGGCCCTGGGACCTTTACAAGCCTAGCCATAGGATTACCCTGGCATAGTGCCACCCAATCTTAGTTCCCAGTGCCTCTGTCGAGTAAAGCCACTAGTGTTATCCCCAGGGTGAATTTTCTGTTTCCCATCCACTCATCAAAATTTCTCTTGAAGAGGGTCAGCGAGGTGCTGTGCTTGACATGTATGTGAAGTCTGTTCCATAGCATGAGCAGTCTCTGGGTTATGAACCTGTCCCTCCAGCATGTTCTGTTAATTGTGGTAATGAGGTTGAGGTCTCTGGGCGTGTGGTGTGGAGGGATTGGGATTTGTTTAGATGTAGCATTTCTAATAGAGGTGGGTCAGACATGGCTTTGTAAGTCAAGCAGAGATCGCCTCTAAGTAGGTGATAGGAGACAGAGAATAGTTGGAGTTTTTTGAGTCTGTCCATATAGGGCAAGTGTTTAAGGCCTAGGATCCTCTTTGTGAGGTACTTTTGCGACCTCTCCAGTTGTTGCAGGTGTCTAGTGAGGTACATGCCAAATGGGGCATTGTACTCGTGTCTGTTGTCTAAATGTCTGTGCTGCTGCTGCTTGCTGGTGCCTTGTTAAAGTATGATTAATACACTGAACTTTGCAGAGTATTGACCTCTTTAGCACTATGTTATCAACTTTGCACAGTACTAATAAAATAACTTGTCTATGTAACAGACAACACATACAATACTGTACAGTTTACAGCTTGAATGTCTCAGATTAAGCTTCTTAGACAGCACGGATGATGTTCTCCAGTATACAGATCTAACATCATGCACTTTTAATGTCCTTTATATATTCTATACCATTCAGATCTTGTCCACGAAGCAGTCTGTTATAATACATAGGTTCATAGGTAGGTACTAAGCTATCGGCCCAAGGGCCTATGTAAGCCTAGCCAGCAAGGTACCATAGCTTACACCACCCAAGAAAGTTATTTTCCTGTGCCACTGTCCAGCAGAGACACAGAAGTGATTCCCGGGGTGTATTTCCTATTTCCCATCCACTCATCAAGATTTTTCTTTAAGAGTGCTAATGAAGAACTTTGCTTGACATAGATGGGTAGCTTGTTCCAGAGTATAGGAAGTCTCTGGGACAGGAATCTATCCCTCCAGTGTGTCCTGTTTATTGTGGTGACAAGGTTTAGGTCCCTAGAGCATGTAGCTTGGAGGGATTGGGATTGCTTTAGGTGTAGCATGCCCAACAGCTCTAGGTTTGACATAGCTTTATATGTTAGGCAGAGATCACCTCGGAGTAGGCAATATGCTATGGAGTAAAGCTAGAGTTTTTTAAGGTGGTCAGTGTAGGGCATTTGTTTGAGGTCAGTAATCCTCTTTGTGAGGTACTTCTGTGGCCTTTCCAGCTGCTGCAGATGTCTTGTGAGGTACATTCCAAAAGGGGCATTGTACTCTATATTGGGTCTAATGAGTGACGAGTAGAGCGGAACAATGACCTCTTTTTTCCTGGATGAGAACCCTTTTATGATGAGGTGTGCCACGTAGAAGAACTTCCTGACTACTGTGGCGATGTGACTATCAAAGGAGAGACTACTGTCCACCTGGGTCCCAAGGTCTCTTATCACGCATTCGGTGTTAAGTAGATTGCTACCTATGTGGTAGTTCATGGGTACAGAGTTTTTACCAAAGGGGATGACACTGCACTTTTTGGCATTGAGCTTGAGGCCATGGCTCTGACACCAGGCATCTGTCTCAGTGAGGCCCTTCTGTAGGATGTCCACATCATTTGGGGACTTGACTATGGCTCCTAGTTTGCAGTCATCTGCAAACTTCATCATCCAGAGGCCTTCTGTGTTAGCCTGTCCTTCAGAGAAGTAGATACCAAACAGGAGAGGCCCCAGGATGGAACCCTGTGGCACTCCACTTGTCACTGCCTTGAGGTCAGATTTGAAGTCTGCAACTTTTACAGTGTGGGTTCTGTTAGTGAGCCAGTTGGCAACCCATCTTGTGACATAGGGATTTATACCTAGTTTAGTGAGTTTAGCTATAATTCCAGAATGGGTGATAGTGTTGAAAGCCTTGGCGAGGTCAAGATAGGCTGTGTGAACCACCTTACCTTCATCCACGGCTTTGGTGACTGCCTCAAAGAAGTTGATCAGGTTCAGAAGGAATGATCTGCCTTTCACAAACCTGAACTGGGTGGGATCCAGAGTTTGGAGGTTACCAATGTCTTTGTTTATGAGTTCCATGATGATATGTTCCATGGCTTGCAGACCGGGCTTGTCAGGCTAATAGGTCGATAGTTCCCAGGATCAGTGGTGGCTCCCCCTTTGTGGAGTGGGATAACTGTTGTTGTGCGCCATTCAGTGGGCACAAAGCCTGATGCGAGGCTATTATTGAACATGGTGCTTAAGTGGGGAGCCAGTTCATTCTGAAGTTCATGTAAAACGCAGCCTGGAATGTTGTCCGGTCCCATGGATGCTGTGTTTTTGGCTTTAGAGAGTGCAGCTTTTACCTGCGTAGTTGTGATTACAGGGACTTTGCATTCTTCCTGTATAGACATGGGCCCTTTAGGGGGAGAGAGGGGGGTAAAGTTAGCACTAAACCGATCTGCCAGGATGTTGGCGATATCAGTTAGTTCTGTCATTTTCGTGCCATTGTGCTGTAACTCAGAGCAGATCTGGGTGTTGCCATCTAGATTCTTGACATAGCTATAGAATGCTTTGTGGTTGTCCTTGAAATTAGTGGCAATTTTGTTTTCGTAGCTAGCTTTGGAGGATCTTATAAGGGATCTCAACTTCTTACTGAGGCTGACCAGGGAGCTCCTCCACTCATGGGATTTTACTCTCTTTTGCAACAGTTTCTTCCTTCTGTTGTACAGTTTGTTTATGGCAGGGGACCACCAGACTGGCTTCCTTTTTTTGGAGGATAGCGTCTTGGTTCTGTTTGGGATAGCACAATCCATGCACTCATGTAAGTGCTTATAAAGTGCATTTGTGTAGGATTCAGTAGTTGTAACTGTATTGTCCATCTGCATGGGTGTCATGAAGTTCACCACTTCTGTCTTAAGAAGCATGAAGTTGGCTTTGGAGAAATTTTTTTACCATGGTTTCCTTAATGGGGGTGGGGGCAGGATGTGGATATCAAGGGTGATAAGTTTATGGTCAGATCGGACTAACGAGGAGTTGACATCAGGTGTGAAACTCCGGTCACTCATGTTGGTAATGACTAGGTCTAGGATATTGTTGCCCCTGGTGGGGGTGTGGATATGTTGATCTAGGGCATTGGAGTTTATGAATTCCAGAAAGCATTGAGCTAAGGAGTTAGTAAACGAGTAGTTTTCACAGTTAATCATGGGGTAGTTGAAGTCACCCATTATTAGGGTGTTTGATTGAACCCTAATATTTTCCAGTACATCAAGAAAAGAGGAGTGGGAATCCTGGGGCATGGTGGGGGATCTGTAGCAAGCTACAATTTGGATTGCAGTTTTGCCCAGAGTTAGTTGCACTTGGATAACCTCGGATGCATTATGCTGAGCAACTAGCCTGGAGGTGAGGATATCCTTAATGAATATGGACACACCTCCGCCTTTGGTGTTTCGGTCCAGGTTACATGGCTGAAAAGTGTGGTATGAGTTATAGCCTGGTAGTGCAGGGGTGCTTTCTGGAGCCTTGAACCAGGTCTCAGTCACTGCACAGATATCGATGTTCTCCATTTTAAAGAGTGCCTGGAATGAGTGCATTTTGAGATTTAGAGTTCTAGCATTGAGTAGCATTACCTTCAGTTTTTGTTTGCCTGTTCCTGTTATGGTGGTGAATTTTTTATTTGAACCCTGCCTAAAAAAGGCACCATAGGGGCAGCAAGAGCCTTAGCCAGTTTCTGGAATCCCAGGGGCGACAGATGCAGGCCATCTGTGGCAAAGCATCATGGTCTGTCAACCATGTCATCCTAAGCAGACAGATACTGGATCCCCTTAGAATGACACCAGAAGCTTAACCAAATGTTGAAGTCAATAATTTTGTCCTTGTACTGCGGTATCATTCTGGGTGATGGCAGAATGCTACTCAGGGCTAGGGTCATACCTGCCTGGGCTACAAGATCAGAGAGCTCTTCCATGTCTCTTTTCATGTAGTCCAGGAGGTGCCTCAGGTCATTCACACCAACATGGACAATGACAGAGTCATATTTGTACTTGGTGTGGAGTGACCTGAGTGCGTGGGTTATGTGGCGGATCCTGGCACCCGACATTTGGAATTCTTCTGATGTCATGTAGTATGTTCCATTGTATTCTGTTTCAAGGTGAATAATCTTATGGAGTCTTTTGAGAATGTTTGTCTATGAAAACAGTCTTTTGATGCTCCTTGCACCTGCTTTTTATGTGTCCTTGAAGCTTGCACCAGCAGTGAATATTCATGTTACATACAGCTGGATGCCTTTTTACTTGCGTTTTAGCTAAGGCAATTTAACTCTTTTATGTATATATGCTAGCAAACAAGAATGTACATGCTTCTAAGTGACTATATTTTCCTACAGATATTCTAGCAAACAGAAGTGTACATGAATCTAACAAACAGAAGTGTACATGCACTGTTATATTCACTGCACATATATTCTTATAAACAAAAGAATATATGCACTGTTATGAATGTCTGGAAAAAAAAAAAAATATATATATATATATATGTATATATACATATATATATATATATATATATATATATATATATATATATATATATATATATATATATATATATATGGAACCCAGACACTTACGCAAATTTAACTTTCACCGAAAGTCAAATTCACGCTCACACATCCCCAAAATTGCTGTTCATCGAGTGTGAGTGGTGTGCAGGTCGCTCTGCAGTGCAAGTAAGGGCATATTCCTTTACTCCACTGTAGTGCGACCTTGGAGTGAGAATATTTAAGTAGGGAGGGAGTAGGGGGTGCAGGGGGGTGGAGTGGGGGGGTTTTTTCACAGTTTAACGGAAGTGCTTTTTTGATTAAAGTGCTTTCGTTAAACTGTGATCGGTATATATGGATTCGGACACTTGCTTTTTCGAGCAAGTGTCCTAGATCCATATATATGTATATAAAACAATATTTCACATTCAGGCGATGTCATTTTTGAAGAAAAGTGCTTACCTTATGACTAGAGTCCATAAGACTCAGGAAGTACTTCATATTTCATTTGGAGGATTTCCACTATTGAGTAACTTCTTTTGCATTGGGATCTGATATTGTTAATCTTCATTCATTCATGACTGATGGGTATCAGTTCCATCCTCGGAACCAATTTGGCCACTATAACAAGCTCACGCCAGCCAAAAAAACTCTCGAGCTAAGCTTACCCATAGTGCCCCTCTCTATATCACCTCAGATCTCGTTTGCCACATAGAGTATCAAGACACGTCAGGCCAGCTCTTGAGCTAAGTGGTTTAGATTTTCTATTCCTTTTTCAATAATATTTCTGCTACTTTTGAGATTTTTCCCTTCTAATATTACTAGTAGTAGTTGATAGTTTGCTTATCCTTTCTATCTGCTTGAGTGATTTTTCCTTATTTCTTACCAACTCTTGGTATTTCTTCGTACCATTGCTGGTACAGGCCCCTCCCTTACCTCTGTGGTAATTACTAATACCATCGCTGGTATTCCACATTTTTTTTCCTTCCCTTTACCCACTGGGTATTCTTTATTACCATTGTTGGTAATCAAAAAAAACTCAGTCTTTCTTTCCTTGACTGTGTGTGTGTCTCTGTTTAGTCTACTGCTGTTCTGGCTGGGCCTTTCCCCTCATTGCTGTTGTGACTTGGTATTTGAATTGTAGACTGTTTGTGATAATGGCTGATAAGGGGAAAACCGGGTTTGAACAGTGTGATAAGTGTAGCAGGAAAATGCCAAATTCCAATGGACATTTATCCTGTGTTTATTGCCTTGGTGGGCCACACTTCAATATTCAACCCCCAATGCGAGCTATGTAAGGGCTTTAGCACCCGCACATTGACTGGGAGAAAGAACAAATTATTATTATTAAAAGGTCTCTTGAAAATGATTTTCTCAGAGGTTTTATCTGAGGTGGAGGTCTCAACTCCTAAAAAGGAACATAAACAGAGGAGTCAGTCTGTTCTGTCCTGTCCTCATATTAGTGGATCTAAATCTAAGTCCCCCACAGAACCAAAACCAAAACATCCAAAATTGACTTCTGCACCTATCTCGGCACCAGAGCCTAAAACTCCAACTACGTTGCCATTCTCAACTACAGAACCAAATATGTCCTCAACACCTATGGGACTGACCACCGCTACAGTACCACTGCCCCTCTTGGCACCAAAAAGAGTTTCCCCAATTCAGGTCATTACCCCCCCCAATGCAACCTTCTGGTCCTTTGACCACAATGCTGAAGGGCGAAATCTTGGCTCGGACCCAATATTCTCTGTCAGTAGATCCATTTCTCAGACAACAGTTGAGTGCATTTCTTGAACAGCCTGATTCTCCATCGAGGATGTCAACTCCCTCCACCAAAAGCCTTTCAGAGCTTGATGTAGTGAGACTCGTGGATCAGCTTCTTGTGGTCAGAGGAATTCCTACCCCTTCTAAATCCTCCCTCCCACCCGAAGCCAGAGAATTTTCTCCACAGACTCCGACATATATTCCTCCTTCAACCTCCCTACAGGTTTTGGAGCCCTCGATGCCGACGCCTATCCCGGATCCAGCTTCGGTTCCACTGGTAGATCTTACTGTGGCTCTGGAGCCCACACTATGATCCTTGATACAATCAGAGCTGACTCTTCCTCGAGATCGTGACTGGTCTGTTGGCTCTATGACCCCTAGTGCAGTGCCTATTTTTTCTATGGTGCCGTCTATGGTTCCGGTTGCTTTGACTGCTTAGAGTCCTCTCACGGCTCCCTTCCTGCTGGCAGGCTCATCAGAGCGGGGTGTGACCCTGGTTCCGAGGTTGTCTTTCTCAGTTCCGGGCTCCCATCCTCTTTGGGGAGGCCTGCTTTCCAGGTGATGGAGAGGGCACTCGCCTCAGCAGGTTCACAGCTGGTTCCTTCGGTGCTGGAGTACCACATATACATGTCCTCTGAACCACAACTGACACAGTCCACTACCCTGGGACATCGAGCACTAGAAACTCAAGATACCCTACCACAAGGCACCCTCTCTTCAGAGTCCTCTTCAGATTCCCCCGCTGAGGAGCCGCCCCATAAGAGATCATGCAAGAGGAAGCACATGGATTTCCCTGAAGAATCCCTTACCGAAGATACAGATTATGATGAGGGGGAAGGGTCCCTACAGTCACCCCAAGAAGATGTCTCCTTTAGGGACATACTAGAAGTCTTAAAGCAGCAGGGAGAATGGAAGCCCTCCAACCCTTCCTCTGAGGAGTCAGTATTCTTGCAGGCTTTCTGTGCTCAACCCTCTACTTCCTGGGTAACCCTGCCTGCAGATGATCTAGTTCAGCTCATTGCGCAGTGCACCTGGAAGAGTCCTGACACGGTTGAGCCTATCCCCCGGAGAGCAGATAAAATTATCTCCCCTCCAGAGGATCACTGTCATTGGTCCAAAAGCTTGGCAGTAGACTCTGTGGTGGTCATGGCAGCCACTTGGAAAGAACTCCCCGAGGAGAGTTCTGCTGTCCATCCTCCAAATAGGGAGCCTCAGATGATGGACAGACTAGGGAAGCAGGTGTATGCTTGTTGACCTTTGCCATTTGGTCCTTGAATTAATTGGCACACTTTACCCATCTCCAGAGAGACCTGATTACGGAACTCTCAGAAACCCTAGCAGGAGCAGTATCTGATGAGGTATGGGACAAAGTTGCCTCACAGCTTGCCACAATAGAATCCATGTCTAATTTGTCCATGTGGTTGATTTCTCATACTACCGAAGTGGCAGCTAGAGCAGCGGGTACAGGCATTGTCATGAGACGTCACACCTGGATGTGCTTATGTGACTTTGTGGACCCTTTTAAATCTTCTTTTGTCAATGCTGCCATTGATGCTTCCTCTCCTTTTGGCCCAAAGGTAAAAGACACATTAGCCAAGTGTGAAAAGGATGGCAAGACACTGTCAGCTGTGGGCGTGTATTTTTCCATTCCCCAATGATCCTACTCTAGGAATCAGAGGAGTGGAAAGATGTGGAACAGGAAATCCCAGGTCCTTTCCGTGACACACATGGAGAGTTTTCCCCCCAGGGCAGAGGGGGAACTCATCAGGAAGATGCCCCCTCCTGAGGCAGAGGGGGTCTGCATAGTCAGGGATCTAGAAATTATTTCTCTGGATAGCCCTATCAGTGCTCCTGAAGAGCATACCTCTGGAAGCAGATGGGGAACGATTTTCTCTGCCCCACCTTGCCTGGCAATTCATAACGACAGATTCTTGGGTGCAGATGACAATTACCAGAGATTATCACATCCCTTTTGATCTTTTCCTGAAGCTACAAAGGCAAATTCCTGATGTTCCACCCAGTCAAAGGGATGCAGCAACTCAGGAAATTCAAAAGCTGCTTCTAAAAAGAGTCATCCAAACAGTCTCACCAGACCAGATGCAATCCAGAGTTTACTCAAGGTTTTTTTTAGTGCCAAAAAAGATAGGGAACTGGAGGCCAATTTTGGACCACAGCATCCTAAAGAAGTTTGTCAGACAGACAAAATTCTAGATGGTCACAGTTGTCTGTCCTGCCGTTCCTGGAGAAAGATGATTGGATGTGTTCGATAGATCTCCAGGATGTGTATTATCACATAAAAATGGACAAATGCTCCAGGGGATTCCTCTTCTTGGCTGGGAGCCGATCACTACCAATTCCGAGTGCTGCCCTTTGGTCTCTCTACAGCCCCCAGAGTGTTCACCAAACGCATGTCGGTGGGACTACAAGGATTCTGGGTGTTTCCATATTTAGACAATTGGCTCCTTACCACCCCTACCAAGCGTCTGCTGCTTCTAGACTTACATTACACCCTACAGCTAGCAAGATGCTTAGAGATCTCAGTAAATGAAGAAGAGTGCAAATTGATACCTACTCAAAATCTAGAATTCAAAGGAGCAATTTTCAACACTCAGTCTTGCCTAGTCACCCTCCAGCTTCACAGGCTCCAAAGACTAAGGTCTCTCAGCTCGTGCAGTCTTTCAACTACTAGGATCAATGGCAGCATCAATTACTGTAGTTCCTCTAGCAAGACTACACATGAGACTCCTACAATGGCTCCTAGCATCACAGTTATTCCCTTTAACTCATCCTATGTCCTTTCCAATCCACATAACAAATCGATACAAACAAGACTTAAATTGGTGGATAAAGCCAAAAAATGACCTATGGAGTCATCCCTTCTCACCTTCTCAGCCCAAGGCCATAGTGACCACGCATGCATCCCTGATGGTGTGGGGGGGGGGGGCATTTCCAGAGAAAGATAGTCCAAGGCACTTGGTCCCCTGTGAAGGGCAACCTGCATATCAATGTCCTAGAACTGGGGGCAGTGCTTCTAGCATTCCTATCTGTCCTCCCATCAGGGACAATTGCTATCCAGTCGGGCAACATGTCCGTATTCTGGTATATCAACAAATGGGGGGAACCAAATCCTACCTGTTGTGTTGAGAAGCCATGAGAGTTTGGCAATGGGTGATATCTTCCAACCGCTTTCTGATAGCAATGCACATTCGAACAAAACAAACAAGGTAGGACCACCAAAGCTATAAAATCCAGTTTATTCCAAGAGTAAAACCAAAGGGTAAGTGCTTTCACATGGAGTAACTACGCTTCATCAGATCTCAAAACACAAAATCAAGCACTCAGTTTAAATAGCAAAGCTAAATACTAATTAAAACCAATTAATACCAAGTTAAAAAAATGCACTTTCCCGGGGATTCCAATGTGATTGCAGACAAGCTGAGCATATGCATTCTCCTACCTCATGAGTGGTCCCTCAAGCCTGTCGTAGCGGCAAAGATCTTCAGCCACTGGGCCATCCTTGCTGTGATTTATTCAAGTCCCTCACAAATGCAGCAGTTACTTTGCCCTAATCCCCCCTCAGGGGGAGTCCCCAAGGGACACTCTAATACACTATTGGCCCACAGGACTTATTTATGCTTTTCCTCCTCTTCCTGTAATCCCGCAATTCGTAAAGAAAGCTCTTTGGTTGATAAGCCGAGTAATCCTCATTGCATCCTATTGACCCCAACAAGTTTGGTTTCCCTTTCTTTGGCCTCACCTAGTCCACCGACCATGGATTCTGGATCCAACTCCGAAATTGCTGTCGCACCTGCAAGGGTTGATCTATCCAAACATAATGAGTCTCAAGCTAACAGCTTGGTTCCTCCATTTCCAGTATTTTCCAAGCAGAATAATCTATCCCCGCTTGTATGAAACATTCTTCTAGCTTCCCATAAACCATCCACCAGCAAACTTTATCTCAGCAAGTGGAAAAGATTTATGGTTTGGTCTCAAGAGAAAAGACTAGACCCCAGATTGTCCTCGGTTAGTTATATACTTGGACTATTTATTGAATCTCCTCCATTCAGAGCAGCAGCTTCCACTATTCCAGTACACCTGGCGGATATCTCGAACTTCCACAGTGGGTTCCAGGACTCCTCTTTGATATCTCACCATCTCTTTAAGACCTTTTTGAAAGGCATCACATGTATTAGACCACCCTTCAGGGAACCAATCGAACCTTGGAATTTGACACTAGTTCTACAATCCTTGACTAGTCCTCCCTTTGAGCCTGCTGCCACTTGCGATATGAAGTTTTTATCCTGGAAAACTATTCTTGGTAGCAATTTCCTCAGCAAGGCGAATATCTGAACTACAAGCTTTGTGCTTAAAACGCCCTTACATGTCTTTCTATAAAGACAGAGTATCACCCCGGACTAGCCCCTCCTCCTTACCCAAAGTTATTTCAGATTTGACTATTAATCAATCAATTGACCTGCCAGTCTTCTTCCCCAATTTTTCTAATAAGGGAGAATATTGTCTGCATTTGCTGAATGTGCATAGACAATTACGTTTCTACTTGGACAGGACTAAATAACTATGAAAATCTGACCAATTATTCTTATCCTTCTCAGGATCAAAATTGAGAAAACCTGTTTCTAAAGTAACTTTACCTAAATGGCTTAGAGATTGTATTTCCTTTGCCTACCAACAAAACAAAGTCCTTCTACCAATTAAGGTCAAAGCGCATGCAACCAGATCAGTTGCGACATCTGTTGCCTTCCATTCAAGAGCTTCCATGGATGACATTTGTGCAAAAGCCACATGGGCTACTCCTCATAAATTTATAATTCATTACAAATTGGACTTGATGTCCAGAGGAAGAGCATCCTTTGGCTCAATAATGCTCAGGAATATCCTTCCATAGGGCCTCCTAGGACATAAAGTAGCTAGGGACGCTGCCCCATCAGTCATGAATGAATGAAGATTAACAACATCAGGTAAAGAAGTTATGTTATTACCATAGTGCTCCATCTGTGTTGTTGATCTTCATTCATTCATGACATCCCCCCCCACCCCCCAAAAAAAAGACTCCTGGAGATTCGAATTTGGTCCTAGCTTCATGATAGGGAATTTGCTCAGACAAAGCCTCCACTTTCTTTCTTGCAGGCAAACTCAATCTGAGATGATAGAGAGGGGCACTATGGGTAAGCTTAGCTCGAGAGTTTTTTTGACTGGGGTAAGCTTGTTATAGTGGCCGAGTCAGTTGTGAGGACAGAACTGATTCCCATCAGTCATGAATGAGTGAAGATCAACAACACAGATGGAACGTTATGTTAATAACATAACTATTTTTTTCTGTTACTGCAAGGGTATTCACCAAATGTCTAGTTCCAGTGTTTGCATATCTCAGGCTATTGAGAGTTCATATCCATGTTTATCTGAACACTAGCATGATTCAGACACTTTACTTCATTTCTAGACTTTTTTGTACAGAAACAGCTGTCTTCTTTGTTAGTCTAGGATTCTCCATCAGTTATGTGAAGTAAATCAAAAAGAGAACATTTGGGAGCCATTGAACACTACAATAATTTATTTTTCTATTTTTAACCTGTGCTGTCTGTCATTTATCATCCCCATAGCAGTCATCATTTCCATTCATTCCCTATCACAGGAGGTGAGGGTAAACCTTTAGGCAGCCAACAAGAGTGGTTCAGGTTTTTACCTGAAGCCCTATCCCCTGCATGCGCTCAACTTGTTTAATTGAAGGGGTGCATTGGGGCTGTTTGTGCTGGTCATCTCTCACTTTTCACAAGGAGTGTTGCCAGTAGACATCCTGCCATCTCATCCTCAAGCATAAGAGGTGGTTTCCCTGGCCTCCATTGGAGTAGTCACATCATCATGTCTGCTTGCCAAGCTTCCTTCAACCCATCCCTTCCCCTGGGAGAGGCAGGCAGGCAGACAAGCCACATAACCCTTCATTCCTCTCCCTCCCTGCCTGTCTGCTCCAGTGCCAGGCCAGCTAGTCAAATCCCAATCACTTGGGTTGGACTCAGGGTTTCATCTTTCTGTGCCATGGAGCTAGGCCTTACTGAGCACTACAGCTTGCACAATCTCCATTTCTCAGGACAGTATACATTTAATGGGCTTGTTTTGCAGCTTTCCATCACTACTTCCTTGACTGCAAGGATCCTGTTAAAAATTCTGTGGCGTTTGTCTTCCTCCATCTTTGTAGTTAGTGCAAGACTTACTGAGGATTACTCATGTTGTTCTTCAGACCTTTAGATCCAAAGATTTATCACTGGCTGTAGTGCTTTTTGGGTCTGTGAATGGGTTAATCCCATCTTCCATTCCAGCTCATTTGTTTTGTCTTATTCTCACATGATGCTTATAGGCATAAATGTCCAACAGTAGGGCATATAACTGGCCTAGCATCTGAACTCACCAGTTCTTTTCTGCCAGCCATGCACTGTGCATATTGATCCTAACTTTTGGCATGTGATTGCCTAAAGTATTGAAGCCTTAGGTTTATTCATATGGTGATAATGAGCTAGGACTTAAACCTACGTTGTCATCACTGACTGAAAGAGGAGAATGGCGTGAAGCACTACCATACGTGATTCATTCCAGTCAATAACAGACATCTGTGAGAGAAACTCATGACTGTTCTTTGCTATATGGAGAGTGGCAATGAATGAAATTGGACTGTGTGGAAATGAGCAGGAAGCCAAAAAAACAGGAGCATCCTGTTGGAAATGAGTGCATTTTTCAAACAGCAAACTGGTCTGTGTGCGCCACAAAATCATCCTCAACTATTGAGGGCTTCAGCTAACATCTCTTGTTGCTTTCTGTGGCAGATGATGGAGAGTCTGTGAGGAGGTATTTCCCCTGGCTCCCACTTTAGAGAGTATATCTCAGGGTGTAAGGCATACATTTCCACCAGACAATCAGAACATGTGTGCAACTGGTCTTCTTTGGCTGTAGTTTGCTCAGTGCACTCAAAACTGAACTTTTTTCTAAAGCTTATAGCCTATGCCCAGCAAATCTTGATGACCAAGGGTCTACCAATCTTCCAACATAAGAGCTGCAGGTTAGACCACAGATTAGGCCATGTAGTTCGGATAGTTGTTTGATGTCTAATGGGACATGTCCTTTCTGGTGCAGGAACACACCCTTAATGAGTTGCAGAAATGCTTGCACTCACAAGACTGTCTTACACTTGGATTTTAGTGCTATCTTTGTTTTTAGTAGGAAGACTAACTCTAATTTGTTTTTATTGATTTAGTGTTTGGGTTACACTGTTTGGGTTACACTTGAGGGTGTTAACTGCCAATATATTACTGCTATTTGTTAACTTCTCCTTTCATTTTGAGAGGTAATATTGTAAAGTTTTCACCTAAGAAGGATTGTAATGGCACCCAAGTAAGTTATTACATTTCTTTACTTTTATCAGTTGTTTACCTTAGCCAGCTTAAACCATGTATCAGGCAATGATTAGGGCATCTTTGAGACCATACTGTTTTGCTGGTGCAATAATTGTGTTAACTTCTGTAGTAGAAAAGATAGATCTTATTTTGTTTGCAGCTGATTGGTGTACATTCTGTACAAAGGTGTTCTATATTAAAATTCATAAACACATTTATTTAATTACATAATGTTCTTGTATTGAATACACTCTAACATTAACATTTTATATAACATTGTTCTCTTACATATTTTGCCATATGTTGCTTTGTCATGCTGAGGACATTCTAGATTTGCAATTGTTTGCTTCAGTATTAACACTTTAAACTGCTATGAGCTTACAAGAACTATTGAAGTATGTGGTGTTCACCATTAGATCCCTGCTGCAGTGGCATTTCACTATATGGGAAGTACACTGCCAAGGATATCCGAAGGCAGGCCTGTCTACTAAAGCTTTGACTGCCTTCCTCTCACACTATAGGTCTGCATAGGCATGCACGCGCATGGGTGCTGGAACCATAGAGCCAGGGGGAAGGGGAACCCCCCCACACACACACTTTTAGCTGCAAGACCTGTTAGGAAAAATTAATAAAGTGGAGTTTTCATGCTAACGTGGATTTGCGTGTGGAAGTTAAACTAACTAAACTAGCTGTTCTTGTTCTCTTATTGCTCTGTGTTACCGGTGTTATGCTGCCGCTGTTCTGTTGGTGCTACCAGAGCCAGAGTCATGCCAGTAAGGAGAGTTTGACTCCTGGAAAGCTTTTTGAGCCAAGGCGCTAGAGTTTTACAAAGTGACTGTTATTAAAGCTAGAAATCTGGTCATTGGTTTATTGTGATTTTGTTCTTCAGTTTACCTGTGTTTTTGCCTATTCATTGTGTACACAAAGGAGAGTTTTGTTCTCTTATTTGCAGGAGGTGTGCTGCTTCCATGTGTATGTATGTGTGTGTGTGTGTGTGTGTGTGTGTGTGTGTGTGTGTGTGTGTGTGTGTGTGTGTGTGTGTGTGTGTGTGTGTGTGCTTGAGAGTGAGTGCGTGTGTGTGAGTGAAATGCCCGAGTTAGGCATACCTGGTGTTTAGTGTTACTCAGGCTCAAACAAGAGCCTGAATTCTCCACCCATACCACCACTTGTGATTTAGGGAGTTGAGTCCATAGCTCTCAACTGTCCAGATTTTCACAGAATATTTGGCTCATACTTTTGGTCTGTTCCTCTTAATATTTGTGGTTTTCTGGCAAATCAGTGAGAACTGAATTCACTAAAGAATGATAGCCCTTTAAGTTTCAGGCTACCTATCTTCCAGGAAACACATGGTAACACATAACACTTTATTTTAGCAACTTTCTAAGATTATACAAGCAATATTTAAAATGTGTCCCTGGTGTTGGGCTTTTGCCCCCCCCCCCCCTCCCCAAATAAATGTTGGCTTTTTCCAGATTTCTTGTGCTGCGAAGTTGAGAGGTTTAGTTGAGTGACAAGTGGATTTTACAAGGAGCTGAGAGATTCAGGGGAAGAGAAGTTTAGTGCTACTTATGCCAAGTCATTTACATTGTTAGTAGCACAACAGGTAGTATACTTGCTTTTGATGCAGAAGGCTGTGGGTTCTACTCCCACAGTATGCAGATGGATCACTGATACTGTACTGTGTTGTAATTTAAAGGGAGTGGATGCTGCAATCATATGCATGTCCTCCTTTGGAGGAGTTACCTAGTAACTATGTTTCTGTGATTAGTTTGCCATCCGTTCCCCATTGCAAAATTACTAGCTTATGTTTTGTTTTTTTTAATGTAGCATCGGCAATTTATTCTTCAAGGGCAACAAGCACTTTATTTGTAGATGAAACAATGAAATATAAAATCGTTTGCTAGCAGCAACCTCTTCATTAGTTACAGATCCCTTTAATGTGGAATTATTTAGATAACTTCTGTAGAGATTTTGCATATTTATTGATATTAGTGGATTATAATGACAGTAGTTTGAGTGGCCTTTTATGGTTGAAATTTTATGAACTTGGTAGTTTTGTCATTATTGGTTTATACATTTTGTTTCATTGCTTACTAGAAGACTATTCCAAACTACAAATTTAAAACACATTCTAACAAGTGGTGCTGTATTATACAAGCAATATAATTTAATACAATCAGGTTTATACATTCAGGAAGGTGAATCAAAGAATGCATATGTGTATGCTTGCTCACAGGATGCAGGAGATCAAAATAGGGGAAGAGACCAGTCACCATTGGAGTCCCCCAGGGTTCGGTGCTGAGACTTTTTCTGTTTGGCATGTACATCTCAAAAGTAAAAGGAAATACCAAAGGGCTTGGCCAACTAAGTTTGAGATGACTGCAAGCTAGGAGCAGTTATTAAATCCCCAAATGACTTAACCATCATGCAGGAAGGTTTGTCCCAAACAATAACTGGTGCCAGAATCATGAATTTGAACTAAACTCCAAGAAATACATTGTCATATCCTTTAGGAAATCATCTACTCCAGGGAACTGCCAAATTGACAATGCCCCTCTGCGAACGGACCCAGTTGTTTGGCATTTGGGAACTTGTGTGTACAGTGACCTAACTTTTGACCAATATATGCCCAGAGTCATAAAAAAGTCTTTCTATTTTGTACAACTTATAAACAAATTGTGACTAGATCTAGAGATGTTATTGTCCCCCTTTACAAAGCCCTCATTAGGTCAATCATTTTGTATAATACCCACTTGGTATGTATCTGTCCAGACCCATGCAACAATTGGAATACCCACAGAGGTACCTTACTAAAAGGATACAAGTCCTAAACAATAGGTCTTGCATGGACTACCTCAAAGATTTATCACTATACTCAGTGTCCTACAGAGTGCTTAGAGGTGACATGTCTGGCATGTAAGGCATCCTCTGACCTAATACAGATGACCCTATTGAACATCAGCAAGTCAAATGGCATCAGAAATACTCAGTCCAGGTATCTAAACTGAATGTTGTGGAGAGATGGATTTATATCACAGAGACTACCACTGTTCCAGAACAAACTATCCATTTAAGTAAAACAAAGTTCATCCCTGTCCATATTCAAATGGAACTTGGATCTAAGGATGGCTAATAGAAAATGTACTCCTGGATTGCCCCTTATGCCACTAATGGATAGAGGCAGTTCCTAAATGCTGCATCCCTTATATGGGTCCCCTCAAATTATCTATGTATGATCACATTTATTCTCACTAGGGCTAATGTACAATTAACAGCCATAGGATAGGTAAGACCAATCAGGAAATGTTAATTCAAGCACCAAAAGGGAAATTGGTGAAACTTAAAATGTCATCCAAGTGAACCTGTGTTGTGGTAGTAAATAGGTTAAACAATTGCCCTTTTTAGATCACTAAGTGCCCCTCTCACCCTCCGCCCCCCCCCCCCCAGTCTTCAACAGCTTCCGGTGCCTCTGTGCACGCATCCTGGTATAAGTAGGATGTATGGATGCCAAAGTTCAGGCTTTTCCTGCCGTTGGTGCACTTAGTCAGACATCTCATTATCTTAGTGGCTTCATTGTTGGCAGTTGGCTTTCAACTAAAGTTTCTGAGGCAAGTAAATACCCAGTTCTCAACCTTGCTTCCTTTTCTTTTCTGCAAATAGTTCTATTAACCAGGAAAGCAAAATGTATGTGTGTGTGTAAAAGGCAGATATCTTATAAGGACATCCAGAAAACCTGTTTTCTCTTTAGGGCAGAGTCCTTATGTTGGAATTTGAGATATCTGCTTATTCTTATTTTATTATTAAAAGAGAGAGAGAGAAAATTTCTGAAGAGAATCATTTTCTGACATTTTTCCAGCACTCTGGGATAGACTGTTACACTGAGGTAGTTTTGCAGCCAATGGATCATCAGTCTGATTTGCCTTGTCCCTCTGGTGAGGCTCCATGGGAAGCCACTAAAGCCCAGGAACAGGACACATGCTTTCAGACCAGACGTCAGGCATCCCTAGCTGAGAAGGGAGACCCTGTCTGTATTCTTACTAAGGGTGATGCAGGAGTTCATAAGGTCCTGGTAAGGGGTGAAATTGCCATGTCATTGATGGAGGTCTGGACATCTGATTCTTCTAAAACTACCAGTCCAGAGACCCCATAGACAAAGTCTAGAAGACTAATCATTTGTCCCTCCCACTTCTTCCACAACTTCCAGTCAGAAAGGCTCTCAGAAAAAAAACTAGTACAACTTTCCTTGGGATTTTTTAAAGCAGCACTTTTTTCAATCTTCTAGTCCATTGTGTACCCAGGCAAAAAGTAAGAGAGAATCTTTCTCTGAGGAAGAAGTAGGCCCTGATTCTGAAGATAAAGACCTTAATTATGCTTCACATCTCTTCTCCATCCCTTGTCAGTCTGAATTAGAGTGCATCTTGTTCTTGTATTCTCCAAACAAAATTTCTTTGAGACTGTCTTTAAGATGGGAGAGAAGGGAAGTTGCTGTGGCTCAAGAAATACTGTGACTTGCTCAGTATAGACTTCCCTAACCCTTAGCTGTTCCCCAAGCCCTGGAGCTTCACTGATATTCATCGTGTTGCACTGCTGCAGTCATCACACTCGGGTTATCCTGTCGTCAGGCGGTCCCGCAGTCGGCCTGAATTCCAAAGTCTTGGTCCGGCGTCGGTTGCTGTCGTTTCTTCCCTGACGTCAGTGTGCCAGGGGTATAAGAGAGGCATCTGATGCCATTTTCTCCAGTCTTTCTTGCCGCGCAGTGCCCGAAGCAGAAGCAGTTCGCAAGTGCCGGTCGGCCGACACCTGAGATTTTTGAATCGAGTTTCAGTCCGAAGTCTTCAAAGCTAAGTACCCCATTGGGGAACCTTTTCTTGCCTCAGTCCAATGTCAGAAAAAGTTAACAATTGCATTTCTTGTGGGAAGCAAATACCTCATAAGGACTTTCATTCTTTTTGTATACCTTGCCTAAGCCCAGAGCACGACGTCACTGGTTGTCGGTTTTGTGCTAGGTTCAATAAGCGAGCTATAAAGCGACGGTTTGATTTCGCACGACACTACTTCGGTAGAAAATTTAATTACACTATGCCGTCGGAGCAACCGACTACCGGCGTGCATAAAAAACGCAAAGATAAAGACAGGCAGCCTAGATCCAAGCCAGACTCCGAGGCCTCGACTGGGCCGGTCGCCGGTTCTCCGGTTTTCAGTGAAGCGCCTATGCAGCCCCTGGCTACCGCTGAATGATCCCCAGACCGCTTTGGATCCCCCAGCAGAGAGTTCTAGACCAACGCAGCCATTTTCTTTCGGCCCTATCGATGACATTGCAGTAGGAGAAGCCGGTGCTGTAGAAACACCTTTGGTTTCTGAAGGTGTCTTCAGACCGACTACTCTCACCATAAAATCTTATGCTAAGCTTAAGACTCCTCCAAAACCAAAAAAGCCTACACTTCAGTCTCCAGGTCAAGGCCCTATGCCCAAGAAACAGATGCTTAAAATGGCTGAAGATTTCATTTCTTTGATCAGGGGTTCCTAACCCCCCCCCCAGACAAAAGGCCTAGACAAGAGAGGGATTATGCCTCCTCTGATCAAGTGGCTGTTTCCTCAGGCTCCTCTGAGGAACAGGATTATTCCTTTCCCCCTCATGAAGATTCTGATGCTGAAGACTCCATTCCCTCAGCTTCTCCCCCTGAAGATTATTCCTTTGGGGAAACATTACATACCATGAGGGAACATTTCCACTGGGAAGGTCAGGACTACTCCGACTCAAAGAAAAGGCTCTGAGAGTTTCTTTTACTCCCCCAGCACAGACCACTTGCTATCCCCCCAGTTTTAGACATTGTGGATGATGTTTTCTTAGAATCTAGTCTAAATCCAGATTCTCTGCCTCCTGCTCCAGCCATACCAGATAGATACTATAGAGTGCCTGACTCACACAAATTCCTATACAAAAGCCGTGTTGCTGATCCAGAGACAATCTCCCAGGGTCCCAAAGGGGCTAAGGCTTCTATGGCTAAAAATCCTGTACCCTCTGAAAGGAACTCCAGAGCACTAGATAGGTGGGGGAAGAAGGTTTACACCTCAGCTACTCTAGCTATGAGAGCACTAAATTGTCAATTTTACATGCTTAAATACCAGCAATTCCTAATGTCTCAAATAAAACAAAAGATGGGCACACACCCTCAACAGTCTAAATTCAAGGAAATGCAGGACCTGTTGCATGCAGCTGAACAGGTGGGCAAACATACTTTACAATGTGGTTTTGATGCCTTGGAAGCTTCCTCTAGAGCAGCTGTTACTGGGTCTGTTATACGTAGACATGCTTGGTTAAAGGAACAATCTCTGCCTGATCATGTTAAAGCAAAGTTACTAGATGCACCCTTATAGCAGGATGTCTTATTTGGGGTTAAAGCAGAGGAAGTTTTAAAGAAAATGGAGGATAAGGCAAAATCTATGCAGACTGTCAAATATTTCTTACAGGTACAGCCCCCACGCTTCTGACAGACCACAGAGGGGTAAATACAGGCGCCCAAGGGGCAGAGGACAAGCACAAATCCCTTACAAACCTCGTCAATGGGGCACTGCAACACAGAAGGGAGGAGAAGACAGGTCCCAAACTACTAGAAGGCAAACACAATGACTTAAACCTCAAACTGCCAAGCAAAACTCTCTTGGCAGCTCCCTTGGGAGGAAAATTAGCACTTTTTGCAGACAACTGGCACATCGTCACAAAGGACAAATGGGTCCTAGACATTATCTCACAAGGATACAGATTCCATTTCCACACCTTGCCAAGGATAAAAGGAATGCCAAACCTGCCACAAAATCAATGGGCAGAGGCACAAAAACAAATTGCAGCTCTCTCATGGACTTGAGAGCCATTCAACTGGTACCTACACAGGAGCAAGGCCAAGGATTTTACTCAAGGCTTTTTCTAGTCCCCAGAAAGGACAATGCTTGGAGACCCATTCTGGACCTTTCAGTTTTAAACACCTTCTTGCAATTACCCAAATTCAAGATGCTAACACTACAGCAACCTCTTCCCATGTTGGGCAAGAAAGCTTGGCTAGTAACGTTGGACCTCAAGGAGGCATACCTGCATGTCCCTATCAGACAAAATTGCAGAAGATACCTCCGTTTTATTGCAGGTTCAACCCATTACCAATTCTCTGCACTGCCCTTTGGCTTATCTACTGTGCCCAGGGTCTTCACAAAATGCCTAGCACCAGTAATTGCATACTGCAGACAAAGAGGAATTCAAATATACCCATACCTGGATGACTGCCTCATCCAAGAAGAAAGCAAGGATATTCTCTTACAACACCTAGCTTTTGTAAAACATCTTCTAAGTTGCCAAGGGTACACAGGAAATGAAAAGAAATCAAAACTAGTGCCCTCACAAACTATGACATTCCTGGGTGCCAGCTTGAATACAATGGCCCAGATGGCTTATCTGATGCCAGACAAACAACTACAATTAACTCAATACTTCAGAACAATGGCAACAAAGACCCAACTCCCTGCAAGAAAAATTCTGCAGGCCTTGGGCTTCATGGCATCTTGCATACTACTAATACCATTTGCAAAACTGCATATGAGGAAATTACAATGGTACCTAAAAAGCGTATGGACTCAACACAGCCACAGCTTGGAAACAATGATACCTCTCATTTCCTGCCTTCAACAGGAGTTTCTATGGTGGTCACAGGCATGTCACCTCAACAAGGGTCAGCCTTTCACCCTACCCCCAGCCAGGCAAACTATGACAACAGATGCATCGGACTATGCCTGGGGGACACACATGGCAGGACGGTGCGTTCAAGGCATATGGACTGCAGATCAAAGGAATCTGCACATCAATCAAAAAGAAATGCTAACTGTACAAAATGCTCTGACAGCCTTCAAGGACCTCTTACATCCAGGACAGCTTATCATAAGGACAGATAACAACACAGTAATGTGGTACATAAACAAACAAGGGGGTACACACTCCTACCCTCTATGCAGGCAAGCAATGACCTTGTGGAACACAGCACTGGCTTACCAAGTTCAATTACAAGCTCAATTCCTGCCAGGAAAGAACACATTGGCAGACGACCTAAGCATAAACATCATGGATCCCCACGAGTGGAAACTGGATCCACAAGTATTTGCAGTGATAACTCAAAAATGGGGGCTCCCAGACATAGACCTGTTTGCCAGCCCTCAAAACTATCAGCTAACAAAATTTTGCACAAGGATTTTTCACCATCAAGCTTGGAAAGTGGACGCACTCTCATTCAGTTGGAAAATGCTGACAGTATATGCCTTTCCTCCATTACCCCTTCTCACAAAGGTGCTGCTGAAAGTCAGGATGGAGAGACCCCGAATGATACTCATTGCCCCAGACTGGCCACGCCAGCACTGGTACCCACTATTAAGGAATATGGCCCAGGGCCCACCATGGATTCTACCACAAATTACCCATCTGCTCACACAGCAAGACAATCAGATTCTACACAGCCAGCTCAAAACCTTAAACTTGGCTGCATGGCAAATCACCTAAGCAACCAGCCTCTCACAAGCTGTTATGGATGTTATTCTGGAGGCCAGGAGGCCAGGAGGCCCTGCACCAGGAAAGCCTACTCAGACAAATGGAAAAGGTTTTGCGCCTGGAACCAAGCTAAAGGCCAAAATACCCTTCAGCCTGACATACCTCAGATTCTGCAATATTTAACTGAGATGTTACACAAAGGGCTTTCTTTTTCATCTATTAAAATCCACACCTCAGCTATTTCTGCTCACTACAACACGGATCCTCCCTTATTTTCACATCCACTCCTAAGGCAGTTTCTCAGAGGGGCCAAAAACATTAGGCCTCCCAGGAGAGCACCAACACCTACTTGGGACCTCAACTTTGTTTTGGAAAAACTTATGCTACCTCCTTTTGAGCCAGCTTTCTCAGCTGACTTAAAGTTTATATCATGGAAGACTGCCCTGCTGCTAGCAATTACTTCAGCTAGAAGAGTTTCAGAGCTTCAGGCACTAATGGCAGTAGAGCCTTTCCTCGTTTTTCATCAAGACAGAGTTTCTCTATGAACTAACCCCTCCTTTATGCCTAAGGTGGTATCTAGTGTGGCTCTAAATCAAACCATCCATTTACCCACCTTCTTTCCAAATCCACAGCACAAAGGAGAAAGACTCCTGCATTCCTTGGGCATTCACAGGCAGCTACGTTACTACTTGGATAAAACTAAGGTTTTCAGAAAATCTGACCAGCTTTTTGTATCCTATGCTACAGCATCACAAGGAAAGGCTATCTCAAAACAGACCATTTCCAAATAGATAGGACATTGCATACATTTTTGCTACACCCACCATGGAAAACCAGTTCCTGCGAGCATTAGGCACCACTCGACCAGGGCAGCAGCTACATCTACAGCCTTCCTCAGGGGGGTGCCAACCAAGAATATTCTGGAAGCTGCAACTTGGAGTTCAGTACACACCTTCACCAAACATTACCACTTACCACTTTACTCTAAGGCTAGAGCTGGCTTCGCCACTGCAGTTTTGCAGGGCCTTCTAGCCTCCTCTAACCCTGTTTGACTCCACCTCCCATCCTTAGCTTTGGGATTCTACCGAAGTGTAATGACTGCAGCAGGGTAACACGATGAACATAGTACAGTTTTGTACCTACCTTAAATGTAGATGTTCGAGTGTATACCCTATTGCTGTCCAGGTTACCCTCTCGAAAACCTTTCTATGCCTTAAAATCTGTTACAACCTTTTTGGTGTATTTGCTTATAGCTGGAGGGATATTTTGTTTATGCTACACTTTTTATTATTGGTACTGTCTACTGACCACCATTTGGGGGGGGGGCACCTGACACCTGGGGCAAGAAAAACTGAAGAAAATGGCGTTGGATGCCTCTCTTATACCCCTGGTGCACTGATGTCAGGGAAGAAGCAACAGCAACTGACACCGGACCAAGACTTTGGAATTCGAGCCGACTGCGGGACCGCCTGACGGCAGGATAACCGGAGTGTGATGACTGCAGTAGGGTATACACGCGAACATCTACATTTATGGTAGGTACAAAACTGTACTTTTCTACTGATTCACCACCCTTCCACAACAAGAAATCTAGACAGGTTTTATAAGATGCCAGACCCTCGTCTTTCTTTTCAGAAACTGGACTGTGATCTTTCTGGACAGGCACACTAGTTCAAAACTCTTTGCTTATTCTAACACTGTCCCCAATGAAAAAGACAGCAGAGCCTTTGACAGGTATGTGAAGAAGGTGCATGCCTCTTCCACAGAAGCTTTCAGAGCAATTAACTGTCAGGCACACATGGCAAAGTACTTGCTTTCCATTTTTGCTGATGTGCTGTATTGCTAACCTTCCTACTTCAGACATTAAAAGCAGTTTGTCAAATGTGGTTAGTTATACTCCCAAGTTACCATGCACTCAAGATGTTTATATGATGCAGTGAATGCTGTTGTACATGAATACCTGAAGCAGACTGATAAATTTTCCTGAAGGTTTTTAAGGCCAGGGTTTTAAATGCCCTTCTGGAGAAAATATAATTTTGGGAATTGAGGCACTTAAAAAGCTAGAGGAAAGAAGAAAAATAATGCAGGAGATCAAACTGCCTTTTCTGTTTTCTGCCCCCTGTCTCTAGATACCAGAGAAATGATCTTTCCAGCCCTGGAATAATAAGCCATTGTTATTCAGAAGGCTTTCAAGCCTGCTCAACAAAAATCCTCAAAATAGCAATTCAAGAAAAAAATGTCAGGAAGGCTTAAAAAGAAAAGGAATGGAAACCAAGAATCCTTTCTTCATTAGAAAAATGCCTAACTACCTTTAAACCTTGACTCCCCCCTCCTCCCTCCCCAACCAAGCCATCTTCACAGACTGTCAGGCAATCTTCCACTCTTTGCATCTCTGGACACAGATAACATCAGATTCTTTGGCACTGAAAATAATTCTGCATAACTACAAACTGCAGTGGGCATCTTTCCATCTCCAGTCAGGGGTCTCCTTACCCCCAAAGAACCAGACTCACTTGTTTCCCCAAATCTTATCAGATATGTTGTCATGAGGTGTAATGGAACCTGTTCCTCCTTCCCAAAAGGGAAAAGGCTTCTATTCAGGATTTTTCTAGTACCCAGGAATGAAGGTACCTGGAGACCAGCTTTGGATCTGTCAGTTCTAAATGTCTTTCTCATAGTTCCAAAGTTGAATATGTTAACTTTGCTTTCTCTTTTTTTACACTCAAAGCTATTCATTCTGGACCTCAAGGATGTATATACATTGCTATTCTGAAAAAAACATATTAGCTAAGATTCTTTTTGGATTGTACTTTTACATCTTTGCCATTTGGTCTGTCTGCCAGTTCAAAAATGCTTGGCCCCAATCCTTGTCTTCTGCATACTTCTGGGAATTCACATCTACCCGTGCCTGGATGATTGCCTCATCCTGCTTTACTACTGCTCAGGACACAGTAGCATCCCTTTGCTTCTGCAGTCTAGGCTTCATGTTAAATCTGGAAAAGTCCTTGTTCCCTTCTTACAAGTTAGTCATTCTAGGGTGTCTTTTAAACACTTCTCCGATGGTAGCTTACTTCCCTCCAGAGAAAGTTTTCTGCTACCTTCAGCAATTTCTCAGTTTTGCTTGCCACGGCAGATCCACAGCAAGGAAATTCCTCAGAGGTCTCAATTACATGCTTTCATCTATCCTCATGATTCCTTTAGCCAGACACTATAAGGAAAATTCATGCATTTGTCAAATCCATCTAGACCAAATGCAAATGTCTGCCCTCCTCTGTTCCAGTCTTTAAATTCATCAAAAAAGAACTCCTCTGGTGGGTCAGTCCCAAGGAATCCAGGTCTCACTCATACCACCCACCCCCAATTCCTACTTAGTCAGTCAGACCTGAAACAAATGATGGCCCTGAAAAAGGCTATTAAAGCACTGGCTCAACTCTGGACACCTGGACCATTGTTATTCATAGCAAACTCCACCACAGTTATGTCTCACATAAGTAAGTAAGGGGAATGAAGGTACTACCCCCTGTACAGATGGCCATGGTTGCCTGGAAAATGGCAACCTCAGAATAATCTGTCTCTACTGGCAACTTGCATTCCATCAGAGCACAATGCAGTAGCAGGCTTGCTAAGTAGATCCGGAACAGAACCTCACAAGTGGATGTTACACCCTTCCTTTTCTCTGATAATCAGAGTAAAGATAGTCCTTCACAGCTACAGACAGCAGCCCTCCATTTTTTTTAGTGTCACTGGAAGAGAAGGCTCTCTGAGAAGACTATTCCTTAATGGCAACTATGATCTCCTGAGCTTGTAAAAGAAACCCTTTGAGTTATTTTATCCCTCCTTCTTTCTTTTCTATCAGTGTTTTCATTGTATAACAGACGTGATTTAAAGCATTATTTTGAATATTTTTGCAGGAAAATGTTCACAGTTTATATTCATACCTTCATTTGCATAAGCAATTAATATAATTTAATGACATTTTAAACATATTTTCTATATCATTTTGCTTCTGAAGCATTTCTAACAAGATTTTTTTATTAAATTTATACTCAATTCCTTGTCTAACATTGTTTTATGATGTCCCTATAATCTCTGGGCTAATTCTAGCCTTTATTTCTTAAATTTGGAAACACAGGACATGTACTGGCATTATTTTGCTTATGCAACATAACTGACATGCAGTTTTATTAAGCTTGTTCTTAATTTCTTATCTTTTCTTAATGTCTTATCTAAGACAATTTTATGCTGTTATTATTTTTGGGCTGTTTATAGCCTTTACTACTTTATTTTGGGGTCCTTTGGAACACGTATTTGTGCTTGTTGCTAGATTATTGAATTGATGTCAGTTTGATTAGTGCAATATTCAGAATTGTATCCCTATATAGGTAGACTAAAGTTTATTATTTTAAGGGAGAATACTGTGCTTTGACCATCTGGATACTGGGCTGACCATGCAGCCAGTATTTGGTATTCATCTGGCTAGAATTTTGCCCCCTAACTTGACGGACTCTGATGCAGTGCCCCACCACCAACTACTACTACCCCTTAAGCACATAAGTCTCATACTAATATGCCTTAGCCTATGTCTTGTGACTCCAAGTAGCCCTCCAGGTCCCCTGATATGGGGTATAGTACCACAAGTGTGCATGACACAAAGGTCTTTCACATCCTCTAGGGCTGTACCACTGTCTGCTTAAGGTATGGGAGAACCAAACTCTTTAGGTGCAGGAGATGTCAGGGTCACATATTCTGTTGTCAGTATTGATATGTCTTCCTCTGAGGATTTTCCCACTAGCTTTGAGTATGCAAAAAAAAAAAAAAAGAGAGAAAGGGAGACTTTAAGCTCACCTTGGTTTTTAAACAAAAGTATCTCCCTTCTAACCTTTTTTTTTCCCCATTGTTTGTTCAGTAGATTACAGGGTGCATACCTGGGTTATGACTAACTTCTGCACTTCCACCACTGTCCTATCTTCTTTGGATTCTGATTTGGTTGGGGATCCTGTGTCACAATCTTGTTTGGCTGCTCCAGAACTCAGCAGGGATTTTGATCTTATGGGCACTGGTTGTGAAGACATTTCCTCCATTGATTCTAGAGCTGGAAGAGCTTCGTTAAGAAGCTTTGCAATTCTTCTCTGATTTTGCTGGCTCTGCCTAGTAAAGTATAGCAAGCTGGCTCAGTACAGCACAGTAGTGGTTAAAGTATTTTTTCTACCAGTGCTGTAAATGTAAATTTGTGTTAAGGAGTTGGTACTTCATTACAGGCTGAGCAGAAAGACTGCGTCAAACATTTTGCTTTGTCGTTTATGTCCAAATATGTTTTAGAAAGTGATTTGGAGAAGTCTTTTTTGATTCCTGGGAATGCAACATTTTCAGTAGTAGTTTGAGATATGGTTGCCGATACAGTCAGAATTTTTCTGATGAGTTCATACTTGAGATTGTATACGTGCTACTTGAGTCTGATTGTGTATTTTTTGTTCAGCAGCTAATTAGATCCTTAATCATTGGGATAACAGATATGAGCAGAGGCAGGACTGTTGAAAATGTTTCATTTTCTCTAGTTTTCTTCCTACAAACAGGGTTATTTTTGATGGTTTACCAAATAGAGGGTCGAGACAAACTAAACCAAGGTACTTCAGGCTATTGATAAGTCTAGTCCTCTGCAAAGCCTAATAAGACTTAAAAGGACCCCCCCTTCTCTCCTGCGAATATACCAAGGCATGGCAGCCAACTTTCTCAAGCCCCCCCCCCACTTCCAGGTGCCTCGTCTCTCTCTAATTAGCTCCTGGCAAGTAGGTGCTTAGCAGTATTCTCGGGGAGTTTCAGGTAGCAGTGTTAACATCAGTTGCCTTCATTCTAGTGGGTGCCTTCTCACCCAACAGATCTGAATTTGTTATTCCCTTCTTTTATCTGGCACATGCTAGTTACCAGAACATTTTAATCAGTCCTTCCCTCAGAAAGCTTGAGAAAATACCTTTTCCATGTTTTCCTTCTCCTTATATCAGAGCCATCATGGAGACTAGTGTTGGTCCCCTCCTTTTTCTTAAGATTTGTGGTGTCTTGTCTGCATTATTGGGTTTATGTTTGCCCTTTGGGCTTTCCACTGCACTAAAAGTGTTTACTAAATGTCTTGTTCTGGTTGCGCCCCACTGTTGGACTCTGGCCATTTGCCTTTTTCCCCCCATACTTGGAAGAATTGTGAATTCCTGCATATTAGGTTTCCAGGTGCTTGGAATCACTAGAGTAGGTCTCAGTAGCTAAATTTCAAGTTGAACCTCCAGAAGTCATCTTTGCCACCTTTGTAAAGACTAATCCCTCTGGGTTGCTTAACCAAGTCCTGCTTAATAATGCCCTTTCTTTCTGAAGTCAAAATCTTGTCTTAATAGACTGTGTTTTTTTGGATTCTGCAAAAGGAAATTCACCTTGGTAGAGAATCCATAATAATTCTTGGATAGAATGTGTCCTTCATTCTTTTGTTACCAAAGGCCCATCTTTTCATACAAAAAATTCTTTAATATGTCTGAAATTGTCAGATCCAGCACCACCTTCTCTGCAATCCCACTGTCTGTTGCTGTCTTTCTTCAAGCAAGTGTTAAAGTGGTAGACAAAACAGTCAGATATTTTTTCTAAGACTTGCTGTTTCCCTTCCATGGCCAGTGAAATCTGTACAGATAAAATTTGTCTCACTTTATATGGGGAGCAATGTCAATGAGGATGCAAGTGCTAGCCACTTGGTGGCCCAAGGATATATGACAGCATATCTGTATCTGGAGTTATTGACGGTGGTTCGTGCCTTGAAAATCCTTCAACCTTGGACTCCTGATCCTTCTATGGTTTTTTCGGACTTCACTTCAGCCATGTGGTACCTTGAGTAAAGGTACTATCCTTTGTGACGACTGGCACGTATTGCCTGGGTAGCTGGCTTCATATTCTCAGACTCTTCAGGCATTTTCCTTCCTGTGAGAGCAGTTTGTTGTGGCAGACAGACTTGTAGATCCTTGGTAAACCCATATGAGTGAAAGCTCAAGGCAGTGATGATCCAGAATCTTGTCCAAATGAGGAACATCTCGAATAGATCTGTTCATCTCCTTTCAAAATGGACAGTTTTTAACATTATATTCCAGATGTTCTTGAAGCCATGCTTGGAGGAGAGATGCCTTCTCCTTTCCTTTGATGGGAATGTACCTGGATGTTTTCCACCCTTTCCACTGATTCTCAAGGTATTTTTGAAGGTTCAGTAAGAAATGACAAAGTTTATTGTGGTGACTCTCTCTTGCCCTAGGCAATCTTGGTTCTCCCTTTTAATGATATTGGCCAAGGGCAATTACCATAGACTTTCTCACAATCTGGATCTCCTCACAGAGTCTCAGGGGTGACTGGTGCGCCCCAATTTGGAGAAACTTCATTTGACATGCTGGATGAGTTTAGGCACTTGCCTTTTGCTTTTTGAGGATGTACCGCAGATGTTAAAGGAGGCCACAAATCCTGCTGCTAGAGAATCGTATGTTTTGGTAATGGATGCGGATTTTTAGGTGGTGCCTAAATAGAAACACAGGAGTCCATTGTGGTTAATTTCCCTCTGTTCATGAAATTTAGGTGTGATCTTCTTTAGGATGGCTTAGCATATGCGTCCATTAAGGTGCATTTAGTGGCCATCTCTCTATATGTATGCTTATGGATCCCCCTTTTTCTGTTTTAGTGAAACAGTTTATGAAGGGAGAATATTGCATATGAAAACCCCCTGCAAGCAAATTTCTCCTTTGTGGGTCCACCCCCCTTTAAAAAAAAAAAAAAGACCTTGCCATCTTTTGAACTAGCAGCTCTAATCTTAAGTACTTAACCAGGCAAACTGTTTTGCTTATTGTTCTGACATCTGCAAGGCTAGTTACTGAGCTACAGCTCTCATGATGGGACAAACTTTCCTGATTCCCACAGGTACAGGGTGTGATGCGCACTAATCCTTCTTTAGTGCTGTAATGGATTAAGACTTCAATTTCCCTGGATTTGATCAGAAATCTAGACCTAAAGATTGATGATAACTTCATAACTTCAATGTGCTTCAGCAGCTCAGATCCTACCTTGACAGGACAAAGCCCTTTACGAAGGCTGAAATGCTTTTTATTTCCTTCCTTCTGTGAAGCACTGAGAGGCCAGCCTATCTCTAATCAAACCACTGCATGTTGGTTGTCCCCTGCTATTCTTTTTTTTGTTTTGCCCACCATAGCAAGCCAAGTCCAGGCAAGCTGAAGGCAAATTCTTCTAGGGCCTTTTCCTCTTCATTAGCATTTTGGAAAAGGAATGGAATTGAAGTATTCTAGAGGTAGCACCTTGGTTCTCAGTCCATACTTTTTCAAACCACTACAAATTGGATGCCTTTTCTAGATCCAGAGCAGACTTTACTAGGGCTGTTCTCTAGGGTCTCCTGGACCATTATCCTTCCTCCTCCTCGTGGGTTGTGTAAGCTTTGGGAATGTACCCAAATGTCAGTAAGGCAGTGTGCTTGAACATAGTATAGTTGCATAAGTTACACTTACAAGGTAACAGTAAATGTTTGTAGAACACACTGCCTTACTGGCAGTAATCTCCCAGCATCCACTTTTAGTTGGATGTGCATAGTTTATGTTGGTGGTTGCTGCTGTTTTTCAGTTTTTCAGCTTTTGGTGTGTGTGTGTGTGTGTGTGTGTGTGTGTGTGTGTGTGTGTGTGTGTGTGTGTGTGTGTGTGTGTGTGTGTGTGTGTGTGTGTGTGTGTGTATTGGGGGGGAGGGGGTCGCTTAGGTTTGGAACAGTGGGTGTTTGCATAACTCACAACCTTCCATCTTCAAAATGAGGAACACTAGCCCTCATAATGTGTAACAAATGGGCAAAATGTGGAAAACATACTAATGGCTTACTAACAACTTCATCTAAGAAGGTCATAGAATGATTAATCATACTGGTTTTACTTAGAAAAAAGATATTTTTAATGAATTAATGTGATTCATTTCCACTTACCATGGATATCAGTTAAAAAATTCTTAACACTGAATATGTAACAGACCCTTTCAATGTGGTACTTTGAGGAACATGAACTTTTTAAGACCCCAAATTAGGTATGTTCCTCGTAATGAGGTACACTTAATAGGCATTGTTGTTTGCAAGTCTTGCATTTTTCCGTCTCCTAGTCCTTTTGAAAAAAAACTGAAAGCTGTTGTCTGTTGCTATGAAGGACTTTCCTGCCCTGGTGGCTGACTGGTTCTTCACAGCCACAGACAAGCAGGGGGAGAAGCCTGAAGCTTTGAGAGACAGCAGATGGGGAGGGTAGTAGGGCACTACTACCTGTATCCAAGTAAGGCAGTGTATTCTATGAACGTCTACTGTTACAGGTAAGTAGAATATGCACAACTATTTCTGTCAAACTCATACACATACCTCTCAACCTGGAATCATAAAAATCTAGACAAAGGCCTATGAAAAATAGGTACAACTGGTCAAAAATCTGTATGCTGATTAACATAAAATGTGCATACATAACTATGTAACCCCGCCTGCTCCAATGGAAATGTAGGTTAGCAACTTTTAAACGCAAACTGAACAGACAAAATATTAAATACAAAATAAACAGAAGAACGATAGTGTTTATTTATATTAATATTTGAACTTGTATCAAACTTTGAATGTGTGTAAAAGTAAAATACAATCTTCTTTTATAAAATTAACTGCTTGAACAACTCCAAGTGTGTGGACTTAATTAAATCAAATATTAAGCAGATGCTCTCAAGATTTTTGAAGATTTAAGTGCTTTAATTGAAGTAACAGTGTTTCTGGTACATGCAAGTGGCTGCGTTGAGCAGTTATCTTGCAAATATTTGTTGGCTTAATTTGGTGACTGGATCAATGTGCTGACCACAGACTTCCATGTCTCCTTTCAGTCAGGAGTTAGGCCATAATCTTATGATATCACATTAAAGAAACAAGCAAAATGCACAAGTTAAGAATGCATGTTCATAAATGCACAAACACACAGAGACATGCATATGGCATATGTTCATACTCATCTAAGATAAGCAAACATCATTTGAAAGAAGTATTCCTGGTAGAAACTGATATCAGTTTCATAAAGCAGCTGTTGAGGCAATGATATGAAGTGTTTTTACACTGTGTGGTGGATGATGGGTATACTTATCATCCAGAGTGAGTGAGTGTTGTAGGATAACTATGAGGGTGGAAGACATACAAGTTACAGTTTTTGTCATTGTATCAGGCTGGTAGGTCCTATTGACACTGACAGAAGAAATAACCTAGTAGCATTTCTTACTGCAGGAGAAGCAGGCTTATACATGGTAAGAGACAAAAGTCTGGCATGTATTAAGAGAGAAAGCTGGCTTACACTGACAGAGAGAGACATTATGTTCAGTGAGAGAGAACGATGGTGGATAAAATGCTATTGAGAGTTCCTTTTTTTAACTGCGGCATATGCTATGGCAAATTCTACCTTTGTTAAGATGGTGGTAGGATAATGCATAAAGTGATGTGCGTCATGGTTCAGTTTCTGGTGAAATTAAATGATCTAGATTCAACAAAAATGAAGAGTACAATGGACCCATGAAAATCCCAAATTCTTTACTTAATTATGCCCTTTGTAATCAGATTTCTGTATCACACAACTAGTCTTTTGCACATGGATTTTCTTTGTGTATTGTATGTAATATAATATATGATAAGGACAACAATGCAAGATATTAAGGGTTCAGTAAATCCTGACAGGTCTATCAACTCTACCTCTTTTATTACTACAATATGAAAATATATGTGATAGCAGTTCCCCACATTACATAGTGTAACACTAAACATTTTTAAAAACACTCACAAAAGATGCAATCATCTGGATATTCACAAACAGCAAGAGAAGAATACAGTTTTCTGGAATTAATCTGCTACACTATATATATCAGACACTGCTCAGAGAAAATGCTATAGTTAAGCGATCAGTTATAAAGAAACGCTTTGGTCTGGTGTTCAGGAATGTGGCCTTGGCAGAACATGGATACAAAATTCTCTGCTTGTAAATTTTGCTTCTCTGACCTTTGTTCCAAAATAACTTGCCTGTACTTAAACACAGTTCTTGGTATAGTTTATGGGAGCATTGCAATTCTTTAACACAAACATGATGACTCAAACCTCAAGCACATGGAAACTATTTTTCATTCTCTGTTATTAGTTTCCAAACACCTACAAAGATTACCAATGAAAATAAGGAATCATCACAGGCACACAGTATAAAAGTCAAGTTTCCAAATGTTTGCTGACTTGCCGTTTAGACCATCAGTTCCAGAAAAAAATACTGTCTGAGGAAATTGAATTATAAGAGGAGTCTCAGCATGTAAGACAAATGGATATGTTAAGACCTATGGCACAGTAGTAAAATTCAGAATGTCTGATGTTACTAGTTAACATGTTATTAAACAGTCAGCATCTCATTCAAAATAACACAGTACAGCAAGCAAATTTCATTCTATTACTGCAGTCTGTAAGACTGTAATTAGTGATGATAAGCAGTCTTGTCAGTGGGGAATCAAAATGCATCATCAAAATGTATATATGTTTAATTTCCTCTACAGTGATATTCCAGAAAACTACAATTTTATGCGAAACTGTCCACACCACGGACCAAAAATGCAAGTCATAAGTCTGGACAGTCTGCGAAAATCTGAACAGTGAGCTTAGCTATGCTGGCACTACAGTGATTTGCCAGAAAACTACAATTTTTATGAGAAACATTCCACACCACAGACAAAAATACGAGTCATAAATCTGGACAGTCTGCAAAAATCTGGAAGGTGAGCTTAGCTATGCTGCTATGTCTACTAGTCGTGGTCGCATTATATTTTTACCTGGAGGAGGAAGTTGAGTCGCTGGAGATAAAATTTCTCATCCTTGATCACCTGTGCTGCTGCGACATGTCATTCCATCCTGATTCCTAACCTGGTTGGGTCTGGGACTGGGAGACTGAGGGAGTGCAAGACACTGAATGGGCGGACCGGTCTGGAGTGGACTCTGCTCGATTGCTGGGCTGGCTGCTGCACTTAAGTTAGTACACTGAGTCACACTGTATGGCAGAGAAAGTAAAGAAACAGTCCAAAATGGAAATCCCAATCCAAAACATTCAGTTCATTGAATCAACATATGAACATATGTACAGGAAGTAAACAGTCACTACAAACACGAGCTCTCAGCCAAATTCCGACTGGTTGGCAGGCTGTATCACGAAGCTGACATAATCACTCGCACCCCACACGTGATGACATCAGCAACAACTTCGGAGGGGGAAAAAATTTGTGGGTTGGAGACGCTAATGCTACCCATCTTTACACCTGCAGGCAATTTTTCCATGAAATCTTTTACTTGGAAGACGGTTTTAGTTATTGCTCTGACTTCAATTAGATGAGTTTCTGAGCTGCAGACCCTCATGTCTTCTCAGCCCTGTTTGATTTCCCATGAAGATGTGGTGAGTCTTTGAACCAACCATACCTTTATACCCAGCATTATTTCTGAGTTTACATTAAATCAAACTGTCCACTTCTCTGTGTTCTTCCCTATACCCAAAAACAAAGGAGAGAGAATTCTTATAGGTTCATAGTTAAGTACTCGGCTAGCTGCTCATTCGGACCATTTTAAGCCCAGTCAATTTCCCTTTCTGTGCTCGAAATAACCTATCCCATTTGGGTATATTGTCCTTTCCTGTCCCATGGTTGATAATTATATATTACCCCTAATGAGAATAACTGAGACCATACAGTAGATAATTTGTGGGGACCCATGCATGGGATAAAGCATTTAGGAGCTGCCTCTGTCCTTTGGTATTAGTAGTACAGGGGAGGGCAGTCCTGGGATATACTTTGTTTCCCATCCATAGGTCCAAGTTGTGCTTGAAAATGGACAGTGATGAGCTTTGTTTTATGTGGATGAGGAGCCTATTCCATAGTAGTGGTATCCTCTGCAAAATATACCTGTCCCTCCAAACCATTCTATTGATTTTGCAGAAGAGGTTTAGATCCCTATACCTGGTTTTTCTGATGCCATTTGACTTGCTGATGTAAATCAATCAGTAATAGGTCAGAGATGCCTCGTATGCCAGACACAGGTTACCTTTTAGCAGTCTGTAGGATACCGAGTGTAGTGACAGGGCTTTGAGTCAGTCCATACAGGTAATGTTGTTTAGGCCTTGTATTAGTGCCGTATCTCTGTGGGTGTTACAGTTGCATGTGTCTGGACAGATATATGCCAAAGGGCATTATATTCAAGGATCGTTCTAATGAGGGCTGAGTAAAGGGGAACAGTGACAAACCTAGATATAAACACCAGTACCTTTTTTTATAGGCTGTGCAGTATAGAAGTATTTTCTTACAACAGTAGACACATGTTGGTCAAAAGTTAGGTCACTGTCCACATAAGTTCCCAAATGCTGAACAGTTGGGTGAACTGTTAGGCAGGCATTGTCAATGTAGTAGATGTCCTTCCATACCGCTGTTGCAGTAGTCTTCAAAATAGGGATTCCTGCCTGCCTAGGGTAGCTCAATGTCTGGCCCATATACTAAAGCCTTTAGGTTGTAATGCGTACACCATACATCACACATATGCTCCCTGCACATGGTGTCGGGCATAAAGGTGATGTCTGGACATACCATCCTCCAAATGCCATCTTTGATTGTCGGTCTGAAAGCTTGTTAGTCTGCTGGTTACCAGGCTTTGTTCCACATTGGGGTTTTTTATCACGTTTTTTATTTGTTTTGGTTGTTGGTTTCATGTCATTTAGAAAGGAGAAATGCCAGTGTGGAAGACAGATTCAATTTATAGATTGTCATGAGCAGTGTTTATTTTCATTGGATGCTTCCCATGGCTATACATCTTGTGCTATTTGCCAAGCTTTCATTCCTAAGATGTTATGTAATTGTCTCACTTCCTTAGCTATTTATTTAGAAAGCCAACATCTTAAGCTGTTGGCTGAAGACACTATGGAAGGATCTTCAAGGCCCATGGGTCAGCCATCTGCGAAGACCAAGAAAGCTCAGTCAAATACTTTGGCTGTGCTGCCTGCTTTGGATGTCTCTCTTGAGGCTAGTGAAAAAACAGAGGGCTGTCCAGTTACTCAGCTTGATTCCTCTGCCACAACCGCTTTGGAGGCCTGCATGGATTTGGCTTCATGCACTTCTACAGAGACTTTGCAGACATCTGCTTCAGATATTCAGAGGAACTGCAGCTGATAATTACCAAAGGGCCTAGGGGTGTTCCCCAGATTTTGGTAATGGAAGAGATACCGACTACACTAATTGAATGCTATCATGGGTCAGAGCCTCATAAGATGTTTAAGGTTGACACCCCCTTAAAAAATAAGCAAAAAAACAAGCATATTTCTCCTGCTGCTAAGGATCCGCAGAGTGAATGGCAAAATTTCATTCTATCCCTGTTTAATGTCCTTACAGCTTTGAAGCTTCCTCAAGGAGTTTATGTTCCTGCCCCCCATTGGTCTTCTACTCTTCTTAAGAGGCCTAGGGAGCAAGTTTCCTCTGATGAAGATGAAGATTCTGATGAAGAATCGCTGACTTATTCTTCCCTGATTTCTTCTCCCTTAGATTATGGTTCTGAGGAAGAGGAGTCTTGTTAGCCCTGAATCTCCTTTTGAGATTTCTTTTGGTGACACAATTTCCCGAATGAGTTTTTTAAAGGGGATTGTGCTCAGGTGTCTGATGTTCAGAAGAGGTACTATGAGTTTCTGCAAATGGAGTCTTCTAGGCCCTCTGCTGTCCCTCTGCTTCTGAGGCTCTTGATTCCCAGCTTCCTGCTCCAAAAAAACTGATAGGTTTTAAAAGGTGTCTGATTGCAAGTTTCTTTCTAAGTGCCCCTCTGCTGACCCTTGTGTGATGTTGGTTGCCTCTGACAAGCCTCCTAAACTGTTGCTTTCTATGAAGTTGCTTCCCTGCAGAAATATGGAGAGGCTGGGTAAGAAAGTGTATACTTCTGCTACCCTGGCCTTTAGAGCTGTGAACTATCAGACCCATATGACCAGATATATTTTGGCTCTTTTCTCTCAGACCTGTCAGGTTATTTCAGATCTTCCTGACTCTGAGGGGAAGATTTCAAGTTTTTCTTTATTGGGGATGTCTTCTCAGGTTGTTTGCCATTCCATTAAATGCAGCTATGATGCAGCTGATGCCTCGTCTAGGGCGTCTGCCTTTGGTTATGTATTGGGGAGGTATTCCTGGCTTTGGCTTTAACTGTTGCCTGATATCAAGGCTAAGTTGATGGATGCTCCTCTGGATAACGAACATCTGTTTGGTGCTGCTGAGCTGTTTTAAGTCCATCCAGGAAACGAGTAACGCTTTACAGGATCTGAAACATATTTTTGTTTCAACTGTTACCAAATTTCAAAGGAATTACCCTAACAAGCCTGCTCTTGTTTATCCTCCACCCAAAGGCAAAAATGATGGTAGAAGGGCTCCTCCTGCGAAGGCTACCCAAACCCCTCCACTTCAGAAACCTCCTTTTCCAGACAGAACAGGTGTTGTCTGCCTATCCTTGCCCTGCTCTTCTCAGTCACATTCCTCTCTCTGTGTCTTTCCCTGTCCCTTCCTGTTTGGTTAAAGATCACCCAAGATTCCTGGGTTCTTTCCATAATTCTTACAAAGTACACACCAACTACAGAAAATTCTCACTGTTGAAGTATTGCACTCAGATAAAAATTTAGTTTTTGGGCAACACCCTTCATCAGTATGCTTGACTCATTTTAAAACACACTTTAAATCAGTTCAGTGAAACACATGACATAACCATCCAATAAAAAATTGTTTTCAATTAGGTATAAAATCAGTACAATATATTCCCATGGGAGCTACATATATTTCTAAATGCATTATATGTTTAAATATATCATATATCATAATGTTGCAGTTGAGTAACTGATGTTGTACTGATTTCACTGAACTGATTATTTAAAGTAAGTTTTAAAATGAGTCAAGCATGCTGATGAAGGGTGTTACCCGAAAGCTTTATCTTGTGTTCTGTGAATAAATCAAGTATTTGAGTGCTTTTCATCTGTTTTATTGTTATTCTTTCCATAATTCGCAAGGGGTATTACATCGTTTAGAAATCTCTCCCCCCAACTTTTTAGGCATTCCTCAACCACCTTGGGAACAACTACTCTTTTTCTAGAGGTAGTTCAGAGTCTGCTGCATCAGGGAACTATTCAAGAAGTTCTAACTCCTCAGAGGGGCAAGTGTTTTTACTCCAGAATGTTTTTTTTTTGGTTCCTAGGAAAGAAGGCACCTAGAGACCCGTTCTGGATCTCTCTCAGTTAAATACCTTTTTGAAGGTTCCTTCCTTTCAGATGCTATCCCTTCAAACCTTGGTTTCCTATTTTACTTCACAAACTCTACGCCTCGCAAGTACGGTATGCCCGGCCAAACCAATATAGAAGAAAACACTAGAGGCCAGCATGTGCAGCTTAATCAACTTAATACGTAAAAATAAAACTAAGGCATATAATGCCACAGAAAAAGATTTATTTCAGTTCAAACCGGTTTCGGCTAAACAGCCTTCCTCAGTGAAAAAGCAAATTACATGCTTACAACTTTTCATGAATATTTATACATACCAGCAACCAATCAGAAAATGGTACAATCCAAACCAAAAGCTGGTGTTTTAATAGTTACTTAAAACATATATTCAGAAAAACATTTTAATTATTATATGGAAGTAACTATATTGTCCCATATACATGAATCATATAGAAAAATTAAGTACATATATGTATATATTAAGGTACTTGAAAAAAGTAATAAATAGTTACATAGCCTGTGAGTATATTATTTGGGTGAAAACATCCAATAATTAATAAGGTCCTAAATGCCATAATATAGTGTGTTAAACCATAAGTTCACAATAACAAAAACAAAACTATATGGATAAATGGTATGTCCAAAAAATATACTAGTATGATAACCAGTAATAAGAAGCCTATTGTATGCTTATTAATTAGTAATTTGATACAAAAGTATGCATAAATAGCTAGGAGTCAATCCAAATGATTTATAAATATCATAGATCTAATTTAAGTGATTCTCACTCCTAATAAAATGGTATACAACAATTGTATATTATAGAATAAGCACAAAAATTACAGTATTCATATGTTATAATACCAACTCATAGTGAACATCACAATGATACATTCAATATTGAGAAACATTGGAAAATGTTTCATATGTAGCCTAACCACATAGTCTATACAATACTAAACTACATATTATACAAGTTATTGGTATCTGTTTTATAAATCCGGCAAATTCCAGTTCCACAGACTAATCGTGGTCTCAGCATTCCTATAAGATTACAAGTGGTCATTAAGGCCAGGGGGGAAGAGAGCCCCCAAATGGATAATCCAATATTTCTCCTTGTGGTTCAAAATGCTATGCCACCCCTGTTGGTTGCTCCTATCTCCAGTGATTTTATCAATAATCATAAACATAAACTTTGCATTGTGATGTTTAACAGTGTGTCTATATAACGCATTGGTCTCTTTCTTATTACGAATATCACTTTTATGTTCCCCCATTCTAACCCATAATGAGCGTGATGTTTGTCTAACATAGAATGCTGAGCATTGACATGTTGCCAGGTATATGACTCAACTGCTGCTACAGTTACCAAAAACTCTAAGATCATAAACTCGACTCGTATTAGTGCTCGTAAATTGTTTGTTTACTTACTTGATTACAAGATGTACAGTGGCCACATGGAAATGTGCCCAGCAGTTGGTCCCCAAATATAGTCATTTGTTTGTAGATGGCCCCACCACTTTATGTTTATAGTGTGAGAATAATGTTCCTAGCGTTTTTCCTCGTCTGTAAGAAAACTGACATTTGGGACCCAGAATGTCTCTCAGATGATCATTCGCTAATAATATATTCCAATTTGCATCAAGGGTATTTCTAATAACATTATGGTTTCTACCATAAGTAGTAACAAACCTCAGTGAGGATTCTTGTTTAAATGGTTGGTTAGTTTTGTATTCAAGTAGTGTGTTCCTGTCTTTTTGTCTGATTAAGTTGATTAAGCTGCACATGCTGGCGTCTAGTGTTTTCTTGTTTTTTTCCTATTTTACTTCCTCAGGCTTTTCTGGTTTCCCTGGATCTCAAGGATGCTTATCTACATATCCCTGTTCATCCCCTTTTCAGGAAATTTTTACATTTTTCTGTTGCTTTCTGGCATTTTCAGTTCTGTGCTTTGCCATTTGGCCTCTCTATTGCCCCAAGGGTCTTTACCATAGGTTCATAAGTTGGTACTAGGCTATCGGCCCTAGGGCCTATACATGCCTAGCCATAACAATTCCCTGGCTATTTCTTTCCACACTATTTACTTCCCTGGACCCCTGTCTAGCAGGGCGACTGACATGATCCCCGGGGTGAATTTCCTTTCTCCCATTCAATCGTTAAGGTTCCTTTTGAAGAAGGCCAAAGAGGTGCTCTGCTTGACATGTATGGGCAGTCTATTCTAGAATCTGGGGAGTCTCTGGGTCAGGAACCTATCCCTCCAGCATGTTTTGTTTATTGTGATAACAAGGTTTAGATCCCTGGAGCATGTGGCTCTGAGGAATTGGGATTTCTTTAAGTGTAGCATGTCCAACAGCTCTGGGTTTGACATGGCCTTGTATGTTAAGCAGAGATCGCCTCTGAGTAGACGATAAGCAACAGAGTATAGCTGGAGTTTTTTAAGGCAGTCAGCATAGGGCATCTGCTTTAGGCCTGTGATTCTTTTAGTGAGGTATTTCTTTGGCCTTTCCAGTTGTTGCAGATGTCTTGAGAGGTACATACCAAACTGTGCGTTGTATTCTATAATGGGTCTAATGAGGGATGAGTACAGTGGGACAATGACCTCCTTTTTCCTGGATGAAAAGCCCTTCATGATGAGGTGTGCCACATAGAAGGATTTCCTGACTGTTGTGGCGATGTGGTTATCAACGGTGAGACCACTGCCACCTGTGTCCCTAAGTCTCTTATCACACTTTCAGTGTTTAGTGTACTGCCTCCTGTGTGGTAATTCACAGGTACATGTTTTTTCCCAAAGAGGATAACTGTACATTTCTTGGCATTGAGCTTGAGCCCATGGCTCTGGCACCAAGCATTTGTTTCTGTAAGGCCCTTTTATAGAGTATCCACATCATTTGGGGATTCAGTAATGGCTCCCAGTTTGCAGTCATCTGCAAACTTTGTTAGCCAGAGTCCCTTAGTGTTGGCCTGTACTTCAGAGAAGTAGATGCCAAACAAGATTGGTCCCAGGACTGAACCCTGAGGTACTCCACTTGTCTGGAGCTGGATTTGGAGTCAGCTACTTTTACAGCGTCAGTTCTGTCGGTAAGCCAGTTGCCAACCCATCGAGTGACTTAGGGATTAATGCCCAGCTTAGTAAGTCTATCTATGATTCCAGAGTGGGGGATGGTGTCAAAGGCCTTGGCAAGGTCCAGATAGGCTGTGTGGACCGCCTTACCCTCGTCCACGGCTCTGGAGACTGATTTGAAGAAGTCAGTCAGGTTCAGGAGACAAGATCAGCCCTTCACAAACCCAAATTGTGTGGGGCCCAGTGTTTGAAGGTTGCCAATGTCTTTGTTTATAAGTTACATGATAATACGTTCCATGGCCTTGCAGATCAGGCTCGTCGGACTGATGGGGCGGTAGTTCTCAGGATCCAAGGTAGATCCCCCCCTTGTGGAGTGGGATAACTGTAGCTGTGTGCCACTCAGTGGGCACGAAGCCTGAGGCGAGTCTATGATTAAACATGACACTTAGGTGAGGTGCCAGTTCATTTTGTAGTTCATGTAATACACAGCCCAGGATGTCATCTGGTCCCATGGATGGTGTATTCTTAGCTTTGGAGAGTGCGTTTTCTACCTGTGTGGCCATTATTACCGGGATTTGGCAATCTTCCAGTATTGAGTTAGGCAGTTTAGGGGGTGAAGTTGGCACTGAATTGATCTGCCAGGATATTGGCAATATCCTTGGGATCAGTATATTTAATGCCATTCTGTTGTAGCTCAGAGCAGATCTGAGCATTGCCATTTTGATTCTTGACATAGTTATAGAATGCCTTGTGGTTGTCTTTGGAATCTTTGACAATTTTATTTTCATAACTAGCTTTGGAGGATTTTATGAGGGATCTCAGCTTCTTACTGAGGCTGGTAAGGGAGTTTTTTGCATCCTGGGATTTTCCTCTCTTCTGCAACAGTTTCTTCCTTTTGTTGTAGGGTGTGTTTATGGCAGGGGACCACCAGATTGGCTTCCTTTTTTTGGAGGAGAGCATCTTGGTTCTATTTGGGATACCAAATGCCTCACTCTGGTGATTTCTTTCTACAGATTGAGAGGAATTCAGATCTTTCCTTACCTGGATGACCTACTTATTCAGGTCTCTTCTTCAGAGGTTTTACCTAAGTATCTATGCTTTGCAGTTTGTCTCCTGTAAAGCCTGGGGTTTACTGCAAATTTCCAAAAATCATTCCTGACTCCTTCTCAGGATCATGTTTTTTTCTGTGGTGCAAGATCCAGACTCTTCCAATGCTGGCGTCACTACCTCCTCCCAAGGCTTTAACTGATTGCTTTTTTCAATCCCTTCTTCCTCTGACTTCAGTTACAGCCAGGGAGTTTCTCACAGCTCTTGGTTAAATGGCTTCCACCATTCCTATGCTTCCTCTGGCTAAGCTTCATATGAGAAAGCTCCAGTTGTTTATAAAGTCAGTCTGGCTTCAACATTCTCATCCTTTAGATTTTCTAGTCCCTTTTCATCCATGTCTTAAGCTGGAACTTCAGTGGTGCATTCATCAGCTGTCCCTCAACTCAGGGCTTCCTTTTCAACTTCCAGTCCCCTCTCAGGAACTCTTCACAGATGCCTCGGATGTGGGATGGGGACCTCCTTTTGTTCTCTGAAACTGAAGGGCCTTTGGTCTCATCAACAAAAGAAAGACCACATCAGCTTCAAAGAGATGAGACCCCTTCTTCTGGCTCTTCAGGCTTTTCATTCTCTTTTCCTTCCAGGGCCCCTCAGAATTCTCACAGACAATACCACAGTGATGTGGTATATCAACAAGCAAGGGGGGGAACAAGGTCTTATCTCCTATGCAGACTATTTCTTCAACTTTGGGATCTAGCTACCCAGTATCAGCTGACCCTGCAGGCAGTTTATATTCCCTCAAATCAGAATATAGTGGCAGATTCTCTGAGCAGGTCCATAACACAATCACACGAGAGGATGCTTCACAGGGAAGTGTTTCTGGACATTGTCCACCAGTGGGGTACTCCTCAAGTAGATCTCTTTGCCTCCCCTCTGAACAGATAACTTCTCCTCTTTTGCACCAGAGTACCCCATGTCCTCTGGCCTGGAAGGTGGGTGCCCCCTCTTTTTCTTGGTAGGATATGTTTCTTTATGCCTTTCCTCTCTATGTCCTCTCATTCCAAAGGTCCTGTGCAAGATAGAAGCAAATGCCCCCCAAATCTTGCTGGTGACTCCCTTTTGGCCCAGACAGCATCGGTTCCCTCTTCTGAATTTAGCCAAGGGCAATCGTCACAAGTTGCCTGAAAGAGTCTATCTACTCACACAAGACAAGGGGTCTCTCATCCATCCCCACCTGTCCACTCTTCAACTAACATTGTGGGTGATAGGGTTTTAATTCCCTTCAGACACCTTTTTTTTTTGAGGATGTTTTCTGGGTCCTGCATGAGGCCAGGAAACCCAATACTAGAAAATCTTATTTGTCCAAATGGAAGAGGTTTTATGTCTGGTGTCTTTCTCATAACCTGGATCCCCTTGCTTTTGGATATTCCTTTGGTTCTCTCTTGTGTGAATTACTCAATGCTGGGTTTGCATGTTCTTCTGTTAAAGCCCACCTGTCAGCTATTTCTGCTTGTCTGCCTTTGACTCCCTGTTTTGCCTCTAGATTTGAGGCCAAAGAGTTTCTTAAAGGCATCCTTCACATTAGGCCTCCCAAGAAGCCTGTTCCTCCTTCCTAAGACCTTAATTTTGTTTTGGAAATGTTGACTAAGGCTCCTTTTGAGCCTGCTGCTTCAGCTTCTTTATAGCATTGTTCTTGGAAAACTATTCTTCTTTTGTCTCTTACCTCTGCCAGACAGGTGTCTGAGCTGCAAGCCCTTATGGCTGTCCCCCCTTTCTTGGTTTTTCATAAAAACAGGGTGTCTCTTTGGACTAATCCTCCTTTTATGCCCAAGGTGGTTAATGAGTTCTCTCTTAATTAGTCTATTAATTTGTCCACTTTTTGTCCCTTCTCCACAATCTGCTACTGAGAAGGCTCTTCACAGCATGGATTTGCATAGACAACTCAGATGTTTAGGTAAAACTAAAGACATTCATAAATCTGAGCAGCTTTTTGTTTCCTTTTATCCTAGGTCCTTAGGTTTGGCCGTTTCCAAGCAAACCATTTCTTCTTGAATATCTAAAGTCATTTCTTTTTATTTTGTTCTTTTCATGGAAAAGACTTTCTTCTTCAGTTAAGCCTCATTCTACTAGGGCTGTAACCTCTTCTGGTGCTTTTTTCAATGGTTTGGATATTATTTCTATTCTTGAGGCAGCTACCTGGACTTCTGTGCCTACTTTTACCAAGCACTGTAAGTTGGATGTGATTCTAGGGCTAGAGCTGCTTTTGCCAGAGCCATTCTTTATGACTTTCTTGAGGGGTCTGTAGGCCCTTCCTGTTCCCAATCTTCTTTGTGAGCCATTATACTCTCCCTATTGTAAAGAATACTGCAACAATGATATGGAAGGACATAGTGCAGTTCAGTAAACAATGATATGGAAGGACATAGTGCAGTTCAGTAAAATTTTGCTATAACAATAGATGTCCTTCTCTTCACTGTTGCAGTACTCACGTCCTCCCCATGATCCTGTTTTCTTCTGGATGTACTTGTTGCCTACTAGCATCCTTAGACTGTCATTCCTATTAGGTTTTTTAAGTTCTGAGGATGGTACATCCAGATGTCACCTTTATGCCCTACGCTGTGCACAGGAGCACAAGTGTGACATACTGCATACCCATTACAACATAAAGGCTTTGTTGTACTGGCTGGATGTTGGGCTGCCTTGACTAGGGAATACCTATGGTAAATAATACTGCAACAGTGAAGAGAAGGAAATCTACTGTTATGTTAAGATTTTACACAACTGTACTTTCTTCTGGTGTAGATGACTTCCCAAAGGATACAGTAGTACACTTTTTAGCATTCATTTTCAGAGCATGATTTTGGCGTCAGTTATTTATTTACGACAAGCCTTCCTGCAGGATAGCTAAGTTATTTGGGAATTAGTGAAGTTCTCCAAGATTGCAGTCATTTGCAAACTTGGTCAGCCAGAGCCCTTTGGGTATTGGCTTTTACTTAAGAAAAGTAAATGTCAAAAACAGGAGAGGTCCCAGTACAGTACCCTGTGGGGACTCCACTGGTGAGTGGTCTCTTTGTGAAGGCAGCTTCCCCTATTTTGATTATCTGCATCCTGTGAGCCAGTTGGCAGTGACATAGGGGGTTATTCCCTGTTTATTTAGCTTTTCTACTATGTCTGAGTGGGGAATTGTGTGAAAAACTTTGGCCACGTCAAGGTGTGCAGTATGTACCATTTTGCCTTCATCCATTGGTTTGGTGACTTTTTTAAAAAAAAGTCCACCAGGTTGAGTAAGCATGACCTGCCCTTGACGAATCCAAACTGAAATAGGTCTAGTGTTTTGAGGTTCTCTATGTCCTGATTGATTAATTTTATGATAAGTCTTTTCATGGCTTTGCTTCTGAGGCTGGTCAGATTTGGGTCTGTAATTGTCTGGATCTATGGAAGGTCCTCCCTTATGCAGGGGAATGACTGTAGCTGTTCTCCATTTGCTTGATACAAAACCTACATGCAGGCTGAGATTGAACAGTGTTCGTAAGGGGTTTGGCTAAATCGAGCTTCATGATATTTAAGATGCATCTAAGGGTATTGTCAGGACCCATCGATGTAGTACTTTTAGTTTTTGATAGCAGTTTTAGGACTCGGTCATATATGATAGTTGGAGGTGAGCCAGTTTCAGGTATGTTTTGAGGGACAGGCAGAGGGATACAATTACAGTTTAATTTATCAGCCAATAGATTAGGTATATCTTCAGCCTCAGTGTAGGTAACATTGTTCACAATCAGCTCAATGCATTGCTGTATTGCACTTCTGAGATTACGAACATACCTCAGAAATGCCTTGTGATTGTATTTGGCTTGGGTAGCTATTTCAACCTCAGACGTGGATTTGGTGGATTTTATTAAGCTCCTGAGTTTTGTTAATTTCAGTGATAAGGGTTCTAACATTCTGGGAATTACTCTTCTTACTTTTTGTCAATTTTTTTCCTTTTATTATAAAGCTTATTGGGTTTGTTTTTGGGGTTTACCGTGGACTTGTCCCTGCAGGGTACAATTGCATCCATGCAGCTGTTTACATGCTGGTATGGTGTGGTAGTGTACATTTCTGCATATTTGGTGGAGTTAACTGGTTTGGTGAGGATTTGAAGCTTGCCAATGTGTCACGTAATAATAAATAAAGTTTACTTTGACTTGGCTTTGAATTAGGAGACGGCAATTTGTCTTAAAGAAGTTTCTAAAGGTACCTATTTGCTGTCTACCTGAGGAAAAATTCTTTGGAGTATACTTGGAGTGTAAAAATATCTATATAAACACTTCCAAGCAAATATCCTAAGTCTTCTAGACTTTGTTGCATATTTGGAAGATATACATATATCCTCCAACTTTGATTGCTTATCCAGTCTCTCTTCCCAATCCTTTCTAGGCTCCTCTGAACGATTCTTATAGTTGTCATGCAATATTTTATATGCTCTATTAATTATTCCTTTTTAATTGCAGCTTCTGTTCTAGATGTTATTAAAAACTCTAAGTGCTAGTCTTTCGTTTAGGACCCCCATTTTCTTTCTGTTTGCCTGCGCTCTGATATCAATCCTTGATGAGGAGAGCAATCTCTAACCTGCAGTCCAAGTAAATTCTTGGTGTCATTCCATTCCAATACCGTTCCCTTTCTAGTTATTTGCTCCCAATACCTTGGAACCTTTGCCAGTTTTCTCCAATAAATTCCAGCCCCCTCTTGCCTAATGTCTGTATCCCTACTTGCAGTCGTCCCTATCAGCAAAATGTCTTTTCTCCATTCCCATGCTGGCTTACTTCTTAAAATACTTTCTGCTACTTTATAAATATAGCATTCTGTATGATTATTGTCATTCTCCTTAAGGGATTGCATCCAAAATCTCAGTCTCTCCTTGCTTCTTGAGCTTCTCCTCGTGTCATCATTCCTTTCCACTTTGAGTTATAGTTTTCTGCTTGTGCTATGCATACAAGACTTAACTGTGTTGCTCTAAAATATCCCTTCAAATGGACTAATATTATTCTGCCTTGTTCTATTGGAAGAATCAGCTTATCCCACTTGACCCTTGCCATCTTCCCCTCCCAGATAAAATCCTTCAGCTCTTTTTTAATTGCTATCCACATCTTCTCTTCTGGTTGATAAAAATATGCCTGACCTGTGCAAAACATTGAAGAGACTATAACATTTTAACTGCTTGTATCTTACTATCGCTATCCATATAACAAAGCTTCCAGTTTCTCACTTTTTGTATTATCTTCTGTATAGTCTCCTCCCACGTATCCTTACCTGCCACAGAGGAGTAATCTTTAATCCATACTCCCAAATACTTCATTTTATCATGTCCCAATAAATATGGATATTGCTGGACAAATTCCTGTGTGATTACATAATTTACCACTATTGCCTTTGTTTTAGTATCATTAATTTTGTATCCTGAAAAGATCTGAAATGGTCTTAAAATGTTCCACAACATTGTACTCTCCCTTTCTGGTTTTGTCAGTGGATAAAATAATATAGTCTTCAAATAAAGCCAGCTTTTCTTGACTGTCATGCCAATTATATACATGAACTTCTGAGTCCCTTATTTTCTTTGCAAATGGTTCTAAATGTAAAGCAAACAACAAAGGGGCTAGAGGACCCCCTGCCTGGTTCCTCTACTCAAACAGAATCAGAGAGGACCCCACCCACTTTAATTTTTACCTCTGGTCCGTCATATATACTCATAATCAACCTTATAATTTTAGCAGGGAAAGCAACTACTTCCATTGCCCTGCTCATGAAGTCCCAGCTTACTCTGGCAAATTCTTTCTCTGCTTCAAGACCCACCAACAACATTGGTATTTTCTTACATTCTGCTTCCCTCTGGATCATCAGTGTTGTTAATCTTATCAAATATTCCCCCCCCCCCCGAACCACATTGATCTATAGCTATCGATTTTGGCATCACTTTTACCATTCTTTTAGCTGTTATAGGCATAAACACTTTATAACCATGGTTTAGTATTGAAGTGGGTCTGTATGAAGCTGGATCCAATGGATCTTTACCTTCTGTAGGTATTGAAGCTAATACTGCTTTCTTCCAGGATGGTGGTACTTCTCTTAAGATACTGTTAAAACCTTCCAGATCTTTATCAGTATTTTTTCCTCCTAATTTCCAAACTTGCACAGGAATACCATCTGTTCCTGGGGACTTTCCAGTAGATTGGTTATACATTACAGTTTTATCTCATCTCCTCCTATCCTTACGGTTAGTAATTGAGCTTCAAATACCTCTAACTGTGGCATATTTAATTCTTCCATAAACATTTCAATTTCTATCTTTACTTGCTTTTCATACTTCTCTGCTTTATAAAGACTCTCACAGAATTTCTGAAATATTTCTAATACCTCTACAAGGTCTCTTGTTACCTTCTTTGTTATAGCCACCCTGTAAAGGAAAACACAAAGATCAATGCACGTTAGGTTCAAGCAAGGCACCCTTTATTACTTGCAGCAAGGAGACAAAGCATGTAGATACAAGGTTTGTCTGATTTTCCATAGTTCAGCCTACAGTTTTTTACAAGTTTACAGAAAGATGCTATTATTAGATTTGCTGCTGACATGGTCAAATAATTGCTGTCTTGCAAAAACATGTTTTTTGAGAAAAACAACCTGGCCTTGAGTTTGTTTCAGCTTTCCTTAGTTTTTCACAATTCATTCTCTAGTTCTGATATGATACATTCAAGGTACAGTCCTGGCCTCAATACACTTTCTGCTGACCATGGTGGAGTTACAGACATTCATTGTTCTCTTTTCAGAGCTTCTAGCAGCTGTATATTTTCACACAGAATAAGCAGAATAAATGTATTAACTCCTTTTAACCCTTAATACACTAAACCTGCATATTGCAGTTGTACATTTTAATACACTAAGCCTACATATTGCATTGCAGTTATACATTTTCCTAACACACCCATTATCAAAAAATTGCTTAACAGCAGTCTTTCTAAGCTCATGTATATCATTGATGTAATCCCTAATTTTCTGCCTAGCATTATGCAGTCGATCCTCTTCTTGTTCTGTGAGACTCTCCCTATTCTGCAATACTGTAAGATTTGTCATACCTCTAAATTACAGCATTTGCATTTCCTGAAAAAATTATAAGGTTTATTAGGAGAATATATGAGGGATAAGAGGTGAAAATGAAAGTGGGTGAGGTCCTCAATGATAATTTCTGCGTGAGCAGAGGGACCGGGCAGGGTTGTCCTCTTTCCCCTTTATTATTTGCATTATATTTAGAACCATTGGCAAAGAAAGTAAATTACTCAGAAATTCAAGGATATAATTGATATGGTAGTCAAGAAAAGCCGGCTTTATTTGCAGATATTATTTTGTACCTGACAAAACCAGAAAAAGACATTACAGTGTTGTGGAACATTTTGAGACAGTTTAAAATCCTTTTGGGATACACAATTAATGAAATTAAAACAAATGCAATAGCAGCAAATTATGTACCCACACATGAACTGGTTCAGGAATGACTATATTTATGGGGACATGATAAAATGAAATATATATATAGGCGTATGGATTAAAAATGATTCTAGTGGGGCAGCTAAGCACATGTGGGAAGAGACTAAACAAAAGATAATACAAAAACAGACAATGGAAGCTTTGTTATATGGATATGGATAGTATGATGCACTCAGATAAAATGTATTTAGTCCCTTTAGTCTTATTGCCTAACAGCAAGAGGCTCTCCCGTTCAATTCTCAGCTTGGGTTGGGAGTGCCTTCTGTGTGGAGTCTACATGTCCTCCCCGCGATCAAGTGGGCATTCAAAAGACATGTGTTGAATGGGCCTGCCTTTGTTGAAGGTTGGACATCAGGCTGGCAACTCGACGCCATAAAAACCAACTGCCAGTCATTAACAGACTGGAGTTCCGCTGTGGCGACCCCTAACCGGGAAAAGCTGAAAGACAAACAACAGTCTTATACACAGGTCAGGCATATTTCTATCAACCAGAGGAGTAGTCATGGGTAGCAATTAATAAAGAGCTGAAGGACTTTATCTGGGATGAGAAGATGGCAAGAGTCAACTGGGATAAGCTGATTCTTCCAGTAGAACAGGGTGGGTTGGGATTACCCAATTTGAAGGGGTATTTCAGAGCTACACAGTTAAGACTCATATACACAGCACAGACAGAAAACTATAATTCAAAGTGGAAAGGGATGATGATGAAACATGGGGAAACTCAAGAAACAAGCAGGGACTGGGATTTTGGATGTAGGCTTTTAAGGAGAATAACAGTAATCATGCAGACTATTATATCCATAAAGCAGCAGAATGTAGTCTAAGAACTAAACCATTACGGGAAAGAAGGATTCTGCCGATAGAGATAACTACAGTTAGGAATATAGACAATAGGCAAGGGGGGGCTGGAATTTATTGGAGAAAACTGGCAAAGGAACCAAGGTATTGGGAGCAAATAACTAGAGAGGGAAAGATGATAGAATGAGAAGATGCCAATAATTTATTTGGACTGCAGATTAGAGATTGCCTTCCCTATGAGTGATTGATATCGGAATATAGGCAAAGAGAAAGAAATAGGGAGGTCCTAAATATAAGGCCAGCACTGGTAGATTTTTTAATAGAGTCTAGAACAGAAGCTGCTATTAAAAAAGGAATAATTGGTAGAGCATATACAATATTACATGTTAACTATAAGAATCATTCAGAGGAGGTTAGAAAGGATTGGGAAGAGAGACTGGATAAGCAATTCACAAAGAAACAATGGAAGGATATATATATATATATGTCTCCCAAATATGCAACAAAATCTAGAAGATTTAGAATTTTTGCCTGGAAATGTTTACATAGATATGTTTATACCCCCATGTAAACTCCAGAGAATTTTTCCTCAGGCAGACAGTAATTGTTAGAGGTGTGAAGGGGAAGAAAGAGGTAATTGGGAACACATTTTCTGGGAGTGAGGTGAGTTGGCAGACTTTAAGGATTCCCTGCAGGATGCACTGTCAGAGATGCTGGGTGAGCAGTTTGATCTGATGAGGGAGATGATTTTTCTGAGCTATGATACAGAATCAGAATTGCCTAGACATGGAAAGGCCTTGCTGTGTCTAATAATGATGGCTGCCAAAAAAAGCAATTACTAGAAAATGGAAATCAGAATCTAAACCAACTATACTGGAAGTAGTGAATAGAGTAACAGAGATAAAACAACTGGAATTGAGATCTTTAGAGAAGGGTAGGAGCAAATTACATAGGAAAAATGGGATTTGTAAGAACAATACATACAAGGGAAGAATGAAGTCTAAAAGGTGACAGGACTTAAATGAGCTGCGTAAAGTTTGAGCAAGAAAGACTGGGTAGATTATAAGTGATGTATAATGTTTGCAACTGGGAGTGTGAGAGTATGGTTTGTGATGTAAAATGCTTACAATTAGGATTGTGTCAGTGTGATTTGTTTTCATTTATATAAATGTATGTTTGCCTGTGTAGGAAGTGATGGTTTAATAAAGATGTTTCTTATTTAAAAAAAAAGGCAAGAATTGAATAAGTTATGTAATATTGCTTAGGTTGTATGATATATACCAGTATATGTGAAGTATAATCTTATGTTAATATAGTTTGATTACATTTATATGAATTTAAATTTGCCTGTGTCACAAATGATAATTCAATAAAGGTGTTTGAAAAAAAAAAGAAAAAAGAAATGGGCCTGTATGAAGCTAGATCCGATGGATCTTTACCCTCTTTAGGTATTACAGCTAACATCACTTTCTTCCGAGATGTTGGTAGTACTTCTCCTCTTAAAATACTGTTAAACAAAACAGGTCTTTACCAGTTTTTTCCCTCCTGTCTTCCAAACTTCCATAGGAATACCATCTATTCCTGGGGACTTTCATGTAGGTTGATTATACATCACCATTTTTATCTCATCCCCTACTATCCCTAACTGTTAGTAATTGAGCCTCGTCTACCTCTAACCCTGACATATTTAATTCTTCCATGAACATTTTCATTTGCACCTTTTCTTGATTTCCATAGTTCTCTACTTTATACAGACTTTCATAAAATTTCTGAAATATTTCTAGTACTTCTACAGGATTTCTTATTATCTTCCTTGTTATAGGCTCCCTAAGCTTGATGACAGCCCAGTCCACTTTCTGTTGCCTGAGCTGTTGTGCTAAAAGTTTTTGTGCTCCAGACTTATTATCAAAAAACAGTTGCTTGACAGCAGTCTTTGTAAACTCATTATCAAAGTTGTGATGCCTGTGCACTGCACCAGTAATCAAGGAGCCTCAATCCTCATCACTAACACCAGTGAGGGATGTGCACATTGGGAAGATAACAAGTACACACACAGTAAAGTACAATTTCCCTTAAGAGCACACAGACTTCACAGTCAGTCTGGGGCTGGTTTGTCCCTCTCTCTCTCCAGATCCCCAATAAGACTCCCCACTTGCACAGGTATAGGGTTAAGATCTCAGGCGATTGGTCAAGCTAAAACCTCCAGCACCCTCTTTGTCCAACCAGAGCTTTGTGTCCCTGCCCAAGTAGCTGACACACACATACTTTGAGATTTGAATTATATACAAACACACACACACACTCCTGGGGAAGGCTGGTACAGGTTCACTAGCTATGCCCCCTTCTGCCCAGACTATAAGGTAGAAATCACTGCCACCAACCACTACTTATCAGGTACTAATAAGGTTCTTCCCAAAGGGTGCCCAATCTTACTGTGTGATATTACTGTTATCCAAGTGGTAATTGTGAATAAGACTTGAAGGCTATTTAGGAGTGGCTTGTACAGTATCACCAAATACATATGCAAGTACTCTAAGAGCTTAAATATCTCTCTGCAAAACCAGCCACAATTAAAAGGTTTTAAATATATTTAATAATAATTAATAAAAGCACAAAACGATACTCATTAACTCAACACAGTGACAATAGCGTTCACAGTCACAGGAAATACTTTAAAATAGCATAGCAGGACAGTCTCACATAATTACAGAAAACATCAAACTAATCTTGCTATATTCTTATCTATCTCTAAGAGAACTATGTTCTAAATAACTTACTTGTAGAGCAAGGCAACGTGCTGGCGATGTCAGATCCAGAACAAAATACAAAATGCATAGACCTTCTCTCTGAGATGGTTCTTAAATTAACACATTACTGCTGAATCATCTCAGATTACATCATTCTTGTCACCTCTGCCTAGTTCCCAGGCTAGCAGGAACTTAAAATTTAACATGTCTCTGTTAAAAATACTTCTCTCAGAAGCTGACAATTATCTCTTAGAAGCTTGCCTGAAACTGGACGTCGTAAAACAATTACCTTGGAAACCTGTAATTACCTGTGTTTCCAAACAATAGAAAGAAGCCCCTAGCCTGGACATCCTGTCTCTTGGCTGAGATAAACTGACTTTATAACACATTGTAAAACTCTTTACTTATCAATTTTTTTGAGTATTGCAAGTTAATGTTGTATATTCTAACTTCTAAGATGAAAAGATACATTTGCATTGGTATATAGTTTACACACATTTCTGCTCTTTTCCAGCAGGGTGCACTGTGGTTATATTTTTGAAGTTCAGCAGATAACAGTTTTCTTACATGTGTAAGACAAGCATACAAATCATATTACTATTCACAAATGACAAAGAATTATTTACAAAATTCTATCTAGCTAGCCTGGTGGTGTCACATTTCTATATAAATCATATTAATATTTTCAAGTGACATGTAATTTTTTACAAAATTCCAGCTAGCTGGGCTGGCAGCATCTCGGTTTATCACAGAGGTAATCCCTTATTTTCTGTTTAGCATTCTGCAGTTGCTGCTATACTTTTTTCAGTGGGATTCCCCATATTTTGCAATACTTTAACATTTGTCAGTTCCTCTGAATAGTTCTTGTTACTTCTTAACCATATCTCCCTTTTCCTTTATTTCCACCCTAGTTTTAAACTCCACTTTAATTGTATCCCACTCCCTAGCTATATTTTCAGAAGAAATATCGATCTTCTCTAATATCTCCTGAATAATTTCCAAAACCCATTCCTTAAATTCCCCTCTTTTTAACAGATAGGTGGGAAAGCACCAGTGTCTCATTTTTATTTGTTTACCTTGTGTTTTTATTTTAGTTGTTATTGGCGCATGATCTGAAATAGTTATTGGATGTGTTTCAAGACCTTCAATTAAGTACACATGTTCCTGTGAAATATAAATTCTCTCTACCCTAGCTCAGTTTTCATATCTCAGAGAATAATATGTAAATTCACTTCAAACTCCTAGTACTGAATTCACATCTTCCTTGCCAAACATTTTCATAAATTCCTTCAAAAATCTACCCTCCTTTGTTATATTTTCCCTTTTAGGCCCCCAGACACATCTTCATGCTACGAACCAAATTACAGTCCCCACCTTAAGTAATATTCCTTGCTGAAAGTGGATTATTTCTCCCAGAAGTTTCTTAATTTCCAGTATAGCAGTTTTAGGTGGAATATAAATACATGCTTGTGTAATCCTCCTCCCTTGCCAGTAGCCCCTTAGTACTACAAATCTACCATTAGTGTCTTTTTTTCCTTCTTCTATCACTGTTGGAGCTCCTCTTGCAATATAAGTACTACTCTTTTCCTTTGCCCCAGGTATTCTGCTGAATAACCATTCTAAATACCTTTATCAAATTCTCATGTTCAGTTTTTCCAGGTGCATCTCCTGTAGCATAGTTATTTGTACTCTACATTTTTTAATATAGTTCAATCCTCTTTCTTTTTTATATTTATCTGTGAGACCATTCAGATTGAAAGACATTATAGAAACCATTATTTTCTTATATAGTTTTTGTTCCCACCTTTTACATATAACGGTTTTTGTTAAATGTCTAGTTCCAACTTTTATGTTACAGACGTATTGTTTGGCAGCTTAGTCTTTTGTACAGTTGTTTCTTGTCATATCCATTTGAGCCTATGTCCCATCATACAAAACTGTGTTTTATTGAAAGCCCTCAAATAAAAAACAACCCCCCCCTAAAACCTATTAACTTAGTAATAACACCCAAAACTATGTACATCTTCAAAATCTGAAGATGTTCATCGTGTTACCCTGCTGCAGTCATCACACTTGGGTTATCCTGTCGTCAGGCGGTCCCGCAGTCGGCCGGAATTCCAAAGTCCTGGTCCGACGTCGGTTGCTGTCGCCTCATCTCTGACGTCAGTGCGCCAGGGGTATATATATTGCAACCGACGCCATTTTCTTCAGTCTTTCTTGCCACGCGGTGCCCGAAGCAGAAGCAGTTCGCAAGTGCCGGTCGGCCGACTCCTGAGATTGTCGAATTCGAATTTCAGACTGAAGTCTTCTATAAAGCTAAGTACCCCGTTGGGGAAACTTTTCTTGCCTCAGACCGATGTCAGAAAAAGTTAACAATTGCATTTCTTGTGGGAAGCAAATACCTCATAAGGATTTTCATTCTTACTGCATACCTTGCCTAGGCCCTGATCACGACGTCACTTCTTGTCGGTTTTGTGCTAGGTTTAATAAGCGTACTATTAAAAGGCGATTTGATTTTGCACGACACTATTTTGGTAGAAAATTTAACTATAACATGCCGTTGGAGCTATCGACTACCAGCGTGCACAAAAAATGCAGGGATAAGGACCGACAGCCCAGGCCTAAGCCAGATTCCGAGGCCTCGGTTGATCCGGTCTCCAGTACTCCGGTTCTCAATGAGGCTCCGACACAGCCCCTGACTACCGCAGATCTGGAACCCGAGACTGCTACGGATATTTGGACGGAATGTACTAGGCCTACGCAGCCTTTTACTTCAGGCCCTTCTGACGACTTAGCTCCTAAAGACATCGGTGCTACAGAAACGCCATCGGTTTCTGAAGGCATTTTCAGACCGAAGACTCTCACCATTAAAACGTTTTCTAAGTCTAAGACTCCTTCTAAATCTAAAAAGACTGCACTTCAGTCTCCTGTTTAAGGCCCTATTCCTAAGAAACAGATGCTCAAAATGGCTGAAGATTTGATTTCTCTTATCAGGGGTTCACAGCCCCCTCCTGACAAAAGGCCTAGACAAGAGAAAGACTCTGCTTCCTCTGAGCAACTGTCCATTTCTTCGGATTCCTCTGAGGACCAAGATTATTCCTACTCTCCTTATGATGATTCTGATGCTGAGGACTCTATTCCCTCAGCTTCTCCTCCTGAGGACTACTCCTTTGGGGAAACCTTACACACTATGAGGGAACATTTTCACTGGGAAGGTCAGGACTACTCTGATTCCAAGAAAAGGCTCAGAGAGTTTCTCTTACTCCCCCAACAGAGACCTCTAGCCATCCCACCTGTGTTGGATATTGTAGATGATGTCTATTTAGAATCCAGTTTCAACCCAGACTCTCTTCCTCCTGCTCCGGCTAAGCCTGACAGATACTACAGAGTACCTGATTCCCACAAATTTCTTTACAAAAGCCCAGTAGCTGACCCAGAGACTATCTCCCAGGGTCCCAAGGGGGCTAAGGCTTCTATGGCTAAAAACCCAGTACCTTCTGAGAGGGATTCCAGAGCACTAGACAGGTGGGGGAAAAAGGTTTACACCTCAGCCACATTAGCTATGAGGGCACTAAATTGTCAATTTCATATGCTTAAGTATCAGCAATTTCTAATCTCTCAGTTAAAGCAAAGGATAACCTCCCTACCTCAACAATCTGAATTGAAAGAAGTACAGGATTTGTTGCACGCCACTGAGCAGGTGGGCAAACATACCTTACAATGTGGGTTTGATTCTTTGGAGGCCTCTTGCAGAGCAGCTGTCACTGGATCGGTTATACGTAGGCATGCTTAGTTAAATGAACAAACTCTGCCTGATCATGTTAAAGCAAAACTACTAGATGCTCCCTTACAGCAGGATGTTCTTTTTGGAGTTAAAGCAGAAGAAGTTTTAAAGAAAATGGAAGATAAGGCAAAATCAATGCAAACAGTCAAAGATTTCCTACAAGTACAACCCCCTCGCTTCAGTAGAAACTGGCCAACAAAAAATTGGTCCTTTCCGGCTACTGACAGACCACAGAGGGGTAAATACAGGCGCCCAAGGGGCAGAGGACAACCACAAGCCCAGTATAAACCTCGCCAATGGGGCACTATAACACAGAAGGGAGGAGAAGACAGGTCTCAACCCACCAGAAGGCAAACTCAATGACTTGCACCTCATCTGGCCAAGCAGTACTCTCTTGACAGCCCCCTTGGGAGGAAAACTCGCACTTTTTGCAGACAACTGGCACATGGTCACAAAGGACAAATGGGTCCTAGACATAATTTTACGAGGATACAGATTCCACTTTCACACCTTGCCATTGAAAAGAGGAATGCCAAACCTGCCACAAAATCAATGGGCAGAGGCACAAAAGCAAATTACAGCTCTCATAGACATGAGAGCCATTCAACTGGTACCTACTCGAGAGCAAGGCCAAGGATTTTACTCAAGGCTCTTTCTAGTACCCAGAAAGGACAATGCTTGGAGACCAATTCTGGACCTTTCAATTCTAAACACTTACTTACAAGTTCCCAAATTCAAGATGCTAACACTACAGCAGCTACTTCCCATGTTGGGCAAGGAAGCATGGCTAGTAACGTTGGACCTCAAGGAGGCATACCTGCATGTCCCTATCAGACAAAGTTGCAGAAGATACCTCCATTTCATTGCAGGTTCAACCCATTATCAATTCTCTGCACTGCCCTTTGGCTTATCTACTGCACCCAGAGTTTTCACAAAGTGCCTGGCACCAGTAATTGTATACTGCAGACAAAGAGGAATTCAAATATATCCATACCTGGACGACTGCCTCATCCAAGCAGAAAGCAAATACATTCTCTTACATCATCTGGCCTTTGTGAAGCATCTACTAAATTGTCTGGGGTACACAGTAAAGGAAAAGAAGTCAAAACTAGTACCCTCACAAAAAATGACATTCCTGGGTGCCAGCTTGGATACAACGGCCCAGAAGGCTTATCTAACACCAGACAAGCAACTACAACTGAATCAATATTTCAAGATAATGGCAACAAAGACCCAATTAACTGCAAGAACAATTCTGCAGGCTTTGGGCTTCATGGCATCTTGCATTCTAATAATACCATTTGCAAAACTGCGTATGAGGAAATTACAGTGGTACCTAAAAAGCGTATGGTCTCAACACAGCCACAGCTTGGACACAATGATATCTCTCATTCCCTGCCTTCAACAGGAGTTTCTATGGTGGTCACAGGCATGTCACCTCAACAAGGGTCAGCCTTTCACCTTGCCCCCAACCAGGCAAACTATCACAACAGATGCTTCAGACTACGCCTGGGGGGGCACACATGGCAGGACAATGCATTCAAGGCCTATGGACTGCAGAACAAAGAAAACTGCACATAAATCAAAAAGAGATGCTAGCTGTACAGAAAGCTCTGACAGCCTTCAAGGATCTACTACATCCAGGGCAACTTGCAGTAAAGACGGACAACACCACAGTAATGTGGTACATAAACAAACAAGGGGGCACACATTTCTACCCTCTTTGCAGGCAAGCAATGATCTTATGGAACACAGCTCTGGCCTACCAAGTCCAGTTACAAGCTCAATTTCTGCCAGGACAGAAGAACACATTGGCAGACAACCTAAGCAGAAACATCAAAGATCCCCACGAGTGGAAACTAGACCCACAAATATTTACAATGATAACTCAGAAATGGGGCCTTCCAAACATAGACCTGTTTGCCAGTCCTCAAAACTACCAACTGACAAAATTTTGTACAAGGACATTCCACCATCAAGCTTGGAAAGTGGACGCTCTCTCCTTCAGTTGGAAAAACCTGACAGCAAATGCCTTTCCTCCATTACCTCTCCTCACAATGGTTCTTTTGAAGGTCAAAAAGGAGAAACCACGACTGATTCTCATAGCCCCAGACTGGCCATGCCAGCACTGGTACCCGCTATTGAAGAATATGGCTCACAGCCCACCATGGATATTGCCTCAAATACCCCATTTGCTCACGCAACAAAACAAACAGATTCTACACAGCCAGCTCAAAACTTTAAATCTGGCTGCATGGCAAATCTACTAAACATCCAACCAGCTCCTCTTTCACAAGCAGTTCTGGATGTTATTCTGGAAGCCAGGAGGCCAAGCACCAGGAAGGCTTACTCGGACAAATGGAAAAGGTTTTGTGCCTGGAACCAAGCTAAAGGCCAAGACACAACTCAACCTCACATGCCTCACATTCTGCAGTATTTAGCTGAGATGATGCACAAAGGACTTTCCTTTTCCTCAATTAAAATCCATGCTTCAGCTATTTCAGCTCACTACGACACGAATCCACCTTTATTTTCAAATCCTCTTCTAAGGTAGTTCCTCAGAGGGGCAAAAAACATTAGACCACCTAGGAGAGCTCCTACACCAACATGGGACCTCAACTTTGTACTGGAAAAACTAACGCTACCTCCCTTTGAACCAGCTTTCTCTGCAGACCTTCAGTTCCTATCTTGGAAGACTGCCCTGCTCCTGGCAATAACTTCAGCTTAGAGAGTCTCAGAACTACAGGCACTAATGGCAGTGGAACCGTTCCTCATTTTTCATCAAGACAGAGTTTCTCTATGAACTATAATCCTTCCTTTATGCCTAAGGTGGTTTCCAGTGTAGCTTTAAATCAAACCATCCACCTACCCACCTTCTTCCCCAATCCACAGAACAAAGGTGAGAGACTCCAGCATTCCTTGGACATTCACAGGCAACTTCGTTACTACTTGGATAAAACTAAGACTTTCAGAAAAACTGACCAGCTCTTTGTATCCTTTGCTACAGCTTCTCAAGGGAGGGCTATATCCAAGCAAACCATTTCAAAATGGATAGGTCATTGCATACGGTTCTGTTATACCCATCATGGGAAACCAGTTCCTGCTACCATTAGATCCCACTCTACCAGGGCAAAAGCTACCTCTACAGCCTTTCTCAGGGGGTTCCTACCAAGGAAATTTTAGAAGCTGCAACTTGGAGTTCTGTACACACCTTCACCAAACACTATCACTTGCCTCTTTACTCTAAGTCCAGGGCGGGCTTCGCCACTGCAGTTCTGCATAGCCTTATTGCCTCCACTAACCCTCTATGATACCTCCCCCCTACCATAGCTTTGGGATTCAACCCAAGTGTGATGACTGCAGCAGGGTAACACGATGAATATAGTACAGTTTTGTACCTACCATAAATGTAGATGTTTGAGTGTTCACCCTGCTGCAGTCCAGGTTACCCTCCCTCCATCCCCTCTGATCTAGTGGCTAAATCTCTGCTATGCCTTACTGAGGTATTTGCTTTTAGCTGAAGGGATTTTGTGTTTGTGCAGTGTTCACACCATTTGGTACTAATTCTGATCACCCTTTTGGGGGCACCTGACATCTGGGGCAAGAAAAACTGAAGAAAATGGCATCAGTTGCAATATATATACCCCTGGCGCACTGACGTCAGGGATGAGGCGACAGCAACCGACGTCGGACCAAGACTTTGGAATTCTGCCCAACTGCAGGACCGCCTGACGACAGGATAACCCAAGTGTGATGACTGCAGCAGGGTGAACACTCGAACATCTACATTTATGGTAGGTACAAAACTGTACTTTCTGCCTTCCTAATAAGAACACACAGACAGATTACAGTTAACCAAAAAAGGTAATTCGTGCTAAGAGCATGATACAGTCTGCGCTTTTAGTAAATGGTGTCTGGGTTTGTCTTATCTTTGTAGATCTCCCAGGTGAGAAAACACTTGAATGCTTTCAGTAAACACTTTTTCCAAGTCATATCTCTTTATTAGATTGTGTTCTAGCAACATGCAAACCAGACAGAAAACTGCTAAGGATATATTGTTTGCCAGAAAAAAAGCCTTATAATATTCAATATTCTTTTTCATTTACTAGCTTTCTGTTAAAACTTGTTACTGGATAAAGCCAAGGGCCTTGACCCAGTCATTCCCCTATGCAAGCAAGAGAAAAAGCACACTAATTTTTCTTTTGTCATGTTCTCTTAACCAGACCCTTCCTCTCCCCCCTTTTGAATGTTGCAGGGCTTACATTTCTTAAAACTGAACAGGGAAAGAGAGAGGAAGGGAGAAAAAGAAAAACACAAAGCCACCTGTTTATATTACTGTCACCATTACATTTAAAATAACTGAAAAAAAAAACTTCACAGGCCAATATATAACCAAATGAAATAGTTATTTTGAGCACAAAACAGAAATTGGCTTGGTTTAAAATGGCCCACAGGAGAGGTTAGCCTAGTACTTATGATGCAGTTGATGCTGTTACTATGGCTTACAGAACTGGTATAGTCCTACATAACTGTGTCAGTTGTCATCAGGAAGTTTGCCAGAAGATATTAAAAGCTATTAACATCTTTTAAGATTTTTTTTATAAACTGTTAATGTCTTTAGAGAAAGAAAAAAAGGAAGGTTGGGGAATACAGGACGATACTTTCCAAATATTCCATCTCTGCCTAGAATTTAACCATCCAGTAGAAAATGTACATGTGAAAGGCCTATGCCTCCTTTCTCTGAATGGCCTTATATGCCTTATTACTGCACTCAAAAGATGATTAAAGTGGAAGTAATATAAAAATTTGGTATATGTGTGATTTCATTAGCATGTTAATTTTATGTTGGCATGAAAGGTGTAAGGATAGGGTTGCTCATTTCTTTTACACAGTTTTGCAGTACTTGGATAATCCAGTTATATTTTATTGTTTGTTATATGGTCCTATTAACATGATTTGCTTTGTCTTTATAAAGAGTCTTAAAAGAATATATTGTAATTTATGCATCCCTGAAATGTACTGTTTTATAAAAGTATGCTATTTTGTCACATGTAAGAAGAAACCATCTGTCTATTACACCCATCCATCCATGTGGATGAATTTTGAGTCAAAGAGAAAAAAAAAGAGCATGCTGTAACGCAAGATATGTAAGGAAGCCATGGACATACATTTGTCAGTGCATTCCAGAATGAGACCCAGATTGACACTTGACATGAAGTTTTGCAGTTTCCTGCCAGGAGGCAACACAAGTAATTGGCTAAACCTAGATAATAGGATTTACTTTCGCAGTGACTTCTTTTACTTCTCTTGCAAGACCTGTTAAGTTACAGCTACCTACAGACAACCCTCCATCATTTATTTATTTATTTATTTGAGGGTTAATTGCTGAAACATCATTTCACTGAGAGGGAGGTAATTTGATCATTGTAGTATCAAATTATTCTTCTGCCAGTTTTCCTCACTCTTTGCAGAATTCATTTATATGCATGAGATGTTTTTAAATGTATATTGTGTTATAGTTCTTTTTTTACTTCTTTTTGAAATCTGAGTTCAGACTGAAGAAAGATATAAGCTAAGTCCTAAAGGGTTTATGAGAGAAAAATGGATGGACTTTATTTTCTTACCCCTTATGAGCATTTTCTTCCATTCAGATTAGCCTTCCTGTGTTTTATTGCCAAACATTCCTGAGCACACCTTAAACTCTGCCAGGTGGTGCTCCTCATAGGTTCATAGGTGATTGCTAGGCTAAGGACCTCAAGGGGCCTTTTTAAGCCTAGCCATGCTTCCCAAATGTATCTAACATTTTTGATAACCTCAGGTTATTTAAAGGTGTACATGTAGGCTTGGGCATAGGCAGTCAGGAATTTACAGGCTGTCTCTGTCAAATAAAGACATAGGTGCCAGACCAGTGGTAAATTTCCTATTCCCCATCCCCTGGCCTAAGTTATGCTTAAATTAGTTTAGATGATGATGCTCATTTGTTAAGCAGGAAGGTCCATAGTCCCCTTTCTACTACTACTGACTGACTGACTCTCTTCCACATTGCTCTCATCTCTGTAAGACATTGTAATCACTAGATGTAGCAATTTTGATCAACTGTTGGTAATGGGTGATCCCATTTGATACACACATCTTCATTCTTTGTAATGCTTCGTGGTCCAGGTTTCCAGTGCATCTCAGCTATTTCTGTATTGCAGTGTTTGCACAATCCCCAACGCAACAGTTTTGCTTTCAGTATACAGGCCCTCTGCTTTGAGTGTATCACACCCAGCAGTAAGATGTGTATCTGTTTCCTGTTCTTTTTTACAGAAATTGCATTTGTCTGTTTCTCCCACCTGTTCAAAGGATTTTTTTAAACTAACATGAATGCAGTCCAGTATCCTGGACCACCATTAACCTTTCATCATTTTTTTTTAATTCACCTATCCTTAACAATTCTTGCTTCAAATTTTGATCAACATGTGGTTGTTCCAGGACATACATCTCTGTACTTGCCACTTTATTTATAGATTTTCCACAATTTTTTTCCCTTCTCATCTGGTCCTCCTCCTTATATTCCTTAATTTTTTAGCACATCCAGTTGTCTGATTTTTTTGTGTACTTCTGGTTTGATTTCCATTCCTGCTTAACACAGAAATACTTCTGCTAAGCAAGGATATCACCTTAGATGACTTTTCATGTTTTAAAACTTTCACTATGTATCGATATGAAGAGGTGTTCAAGACTGAATAAGCTAGAAACTCTTTTTAAGCCTTAAAAAAATGGGCCTTTGGAGTATCGGATGCAGTGGCAGCTGGTGACTTCAAAACAAGAGAGGGGTATGGGAAGCAGCCAAATGGGCTGAGGATACCTGGAATGGGACCAGGGCTATATTACAGTGGAGTCAACCAATGCTTACCATTTTATATAAATAACTGGTCAGACACTATTGCATATGCTAAACAGTCAACCAGCACTAGTCTTCTTTACATATAATAGCAGTAATGATAGTACTTTCATTAATGTATTTTTGATGTACATAAACAGTCACACCTTGTATTCCATCTAGTTTCACCTAAATGCACATTAGTCTTCCAAAGGTAGAATTACAGTAGCAAACAGCAGGGCCAATCATTTCATCCACAAACAGCCCACATCATCACTGTCCACCCACATTATCTGGATTGATCCTGCCAGGTTAAGAAATAAAAAAAGAAAATGATGGTTCATGAATGTATTTTTTCACGTCCAGTAGTCAGATCTCAGAACTTGTAATCAGTCTTATTTCACCACTATATACCTTAGTTCGACAATGCCAGAGTTGCCGCAGCAAAACAGTAGGGTCAATCACTGCAGCCACAAACAGCCCCCTTACCCATGACTTTGTTAAAGTATCTGAATTGTACTTGCCAGGATTAAAAAAAACCCATAAAAATAATGTTTATTTTAACCTATTTTTTATGCACCCAAAGAGTCACAGTGGTTACATTCCATCTTGCTTCACCCAAAAGCATATTAGTCTTATAAAACCAGAACTACAACAGCAAACTGCCCCCATACCAAAATCATTTCATCCAAAGAGAGTCCCCATATCCATTGCCTAAATTCCTAAAATATTCAGTTTGACCCTGTCAGGATAAAGATAAATAGAGTAAGTGGTACTATTTAAAAAAAGTCATCCACAAACAGCCCCCATAGTGAAATTATTTTGTCCACAAACAGCTTCCGTACCAGTGCCTAACTTCCTAAAGTATCTACTTTCACTATGTCAGCATAAAAAATGTGCAAATCCTGTTAGATTAAAAAAAATAATTATTTCGCACACAAACAGACCCCCCCCCCCCATATCCAAATCATTTCATCCACAAGCACCTCTCATACCCACTGCCTGAATTCCTAAATTATATGGTTTGACACTGGCAGGAAAAAAAATGCAAGACCTTGGCATGGCAGCACCCCTCTAAGAGTTGATCCAGTAGTGAGGGACTTGGGGCCACACACAGAGTAGCCTTTGACCAACCCATGTCTACAGTAGTTAGGAAGTCATTCTATATTGTGGAACTTATAAACTGAGGTATTGCATCTAGGTCCAAGGAAGTCATTGTTCCACTGTGTCCAGCATTCATCAGACCTATCACTGAGTACAGTGCCCCCTTTGGTATGTACCTAACCAGGCATATCCAGCAATTGGAACATCCACAGAGGTTCCTCATTAAAAAAATGCAGAGCATAGGCAACATGTCCTATGCAGACCACCTCAAGGCCCTATACCTGTGTTCTCTCTTCTACAGGCTGTTGAGGGAAGATCTATGCCTTGCATACAAGGTATTGTCAGACTCTACCCTGATGGACCTCCTGCATATCTGCAACACAAACAGAGTTTCTTTCTGACCCAATTCAGGAGTAACTTGGACTTTTGGATGGGGAACAGGAAATCCATCCTTGGTTTGGCACCTGTGTCCTGTAATGGACACAGGCAGCCTGTAAATGGTTTATATCCCAAGTCCTTGGTTAAACATATCAAGGGTCCCAGAACTTGTCAGAGATTTAGGATGCTTGGCTAGGCTTAAAATGGCCCTTGTGGTTGTTAGCCTAGTAAGCATCTATGAACCTGTTCAATAAAAAATAACAATTTCATCCACAAACAGCCCCCACACCCAAATCATATCATCCACAAACAGTCCTCATTGCCACTGTCCAACTTCCCAAAGTATCTGGTTTGACCGTGCCAGGATAAAATCAAATAGTGTAAGTCCTAATCATCCACAAACAATACCCATACCTAAATAATCATTTCATCCACAAGCAGCCCCATACCTACTCCCTAATTTCCTAAAGTATATGGTTTAACCCTAACAAGATAAAAAAAGGTAAATGGAAGTTGTGTTTATCCACAGTCCACATCCATACCCAAATCATTTAATCCACAAACCACCCCCATACCCAAATCATTTAACCCACAAACCACCACCATACCCAAATCATTTAATCCACAAACAGCCCCATACCCACTACCTGATAAAGTATCTGGTTTGAACCTGTCAGATTAAAAACAAATAGTACAAGTGCTAGTATATTTAAAAAAGTAAAAAAGCATTTTCATCCAAAAATATCTCCCACTGCCATTGCCTACGTGCCTATCCACCTACCTAGAAAGTATGTTGTTTGACCCTGCCAGGATGAAAAGCCAGTGCCACATGCTTCCCTGGTCAGATGTTATACATTTAGGATAACAACTAGTTCTAAATAAAGATTTTTTTACTAAAATGTTTCCTATATAATTCAATGTTAAGAGACCCATCCATAGTTTTACTAACAATGACGTCAAGAAAATCTGTTGTAAACAATTTAGCCTTAGCACTGAATTGCAAATAAAGACATTAAGATAGTTAATACATTTTAATTCATGGTAGTCTCCCTTCCAAATCAACCAAATGTCATCTGAGTATCTTCTTCACATATCTACCTTACTTAGGTATGGTACACATACAAATTAAAAAAAAAGACATATAAAGGGGGTGAACACTACCCCCACAGTCATAACTTTAATATGTATACAACACTCTTTTTCACAATAAAAGACATTCTTAGATAATGCCATTTCCATTAACTGCAACAAAAAGCATTAGGTTCATAGATTTGTACTAGGCTAACTGCCCTTGTGGCCCATTTTAAGCCTAGCCAGTTACCCCGTGTGAGAATCAAACCCTCCACCTTGTATATCTGTAAGGTAAATATCTTAACCATTCTGCCAATTTCAATGAATTTAAACAAATATAAAGCCACCATTTCCTTTTTATAGCTAGGGGCCCTCAAACCCCCTTCATGGGAATATTGGTGTATAATAATAATAGTAATACCACATTCTGCTCCACTTGAATTTCCGAAACAAGCAGTAACAAAAATGGTGATGTGCATGCCCTTACATGTGGTACCAAAGGCTTAAAACAGGTTTCTAAATATTCAGATAAGGATTTAGTTAAATAGCCCTTCTCAGAAGCAGTAGGTCTTATTTCTTTAGGGGAGAAGGTCTTATGAACCCTGGGGAAAAATAAAAATGCTCTGGAACAAGAATACTACAGAGAAGGAGAAGAAGACTAAAAGCCATTTTCCATCTAGGTTCCTGCTGATTTATTGCAGTAAGACTTCATCAGCTTCCTAGGACCTGGTCTGCAGCCGTTTGTTGAGGGCAGATGCTTCCATGTGACACCTACCTGAGCTTGGGTTCCAGTGACATATTGGAGTGCTTGATTTTGATTGACCAGTTTTCTGAGGAAGAAATTGGCTGAATTTTGATTGGCCAGCTTCTACAAGGGTGAAGCCTGGAGCCTTATAGTCTTCAAATACAAGGAGACGTACTGATTTCACTGCTCTTTAGTGCTGGGCTACTCTGAAGATAAGAAGACTACAGAGAAGGAGGGAAAGACTACAAAGTTCTTTTCTATTTGGGTTCCTGCTGATTCATTGCACTTCAAGGATTTCATCATCTTCCTAGGACCGAGTCTGTAGTGTTCCAGCCTTTGGTGAGACCAGAAGTTTCCATGTGACAGCTGCCTGAGCTTTGGTTCCAGTGAGGGGGTTGGAGTGCTTGATTTTGATTGGTCAGTTTCTGAGGTGGCATAGCCTGCATTTTGATTAGCCACCTTTTACAAAAACAGAGCATTACAGGCTTTAAGTACAAAGAGGCTTGCTCAGTTCGATGTACTGCTGTGCAAGCATAGCAGTACAAGCCTGTCCTTGTCCTGTTAGGTATTAAACAAAAGAGCCCAGTCTGCAACAGGTAAGGGAACCACTCATCTTTATTCTATTTGATATAAATTTCATTTCCTTATTTTTCATAACCTTGTTGTACTACTGTGACTGATTGTTATACTGCCAAACATCATATAGGCTTCATATAGGGAAATCATTGTCTGTTACTAACATACTAACTGGCCTTCTCATGAACACATTGCTGAAATTAGCACTTTTGTTCTGCATTTGTGTTCAGTTTAAACAGCATTGCACTTTTGCTTTCTTGTTGGTATTGTACTGCTGTTGACTTTTGATTTGCTGACTGTAGTGGTATTTGATTTTAAATAATACTGCGCAATTGTGTCTTGTTGCCTTGGTGCTCTTACTACTGGCATTGTTTGAGATAAAACCGCAGTGTTGTCTTTTACTCATTCTAGGTTTATGACAACAAATTTACTTATTATCGTAGTAACTGACTTCACTTTTTGATCACTAGTATTTTTACAGCATTGCTTGTTCTAATTGGTATAGTGTACAGTATCTGAAGCTATAGTACTTTACAGTACCACAGCAGGGAGTACAAGGTTACCTTTGTGACATACTATTACTGCACTTGAAACTAATCATTTAGATTATCTGTAGCTATTGCAGTTGCATCCTAATCCACCGAGTTAGACTACCTGTTCATTGTTTTTACTGGCGAGGTAGAAACCACATTAGTGTATTGGGTGAAGATATTTAGTTGAATTTGCCCATGTCCTTATTGACCCCACATAGTCTGTCACTTTTACATTTCTTTTTTGCACATTGTGACTACTACAGTATACATTTAGCCATATCCTAGTTTATCATCTTTTTCTAGCCCAGTTATCTTCTTAACCAATCCTATACCCATTTTATCAGCACTGGACAGTATGAAATCTGAGTCAGCTGTTTCCCTTCTGTAACCAGGCTGATAGCATTAAGTATTTTGAGACAGTGTAGTAACTGCCTCATGCTTACCAAAAACTCATTATTGCTATCTCACAATAAGTCAGTATGTAAGAGGTGTAAGTATGTAATTAACTTGGAAGCTGCCTTCTTACCTCAGCACACATTCAGTAAAAGCACAACAGATATACACATACAGCAGAGAACACTTCCACTAAACCAAGTTATGCTGAGGTTGTTAAGCGAACACTGCCTAAGCCTGCCAGGCTAAAGAATAAGAAACCTCAGACATTAGTAGTATACACAGCAGGAACACACCCACATTCACTCTTCACACCCACACCTAAAATGCTTACTAACAATAGTCATAAAGGTGCAGACTCCAAGCTCTTATGGCCAACTGAGACTGCATCAAACCATGGTAATGTTTTTAGTAATAGGTGATTCCATTGTAAGGCATACGGGCACCACACCAGACTGGATAAGACTAGGGTGACAGCTGTCTTTCTGGAGCCAGGATCAGGGATGTAACAAGAGCTCTTAGATCCCTCCATCCTGACAAATATGATTAGGACCTAATAGTGGTCCATATACAGGTGAATGACCTTAGACACTCTAACCAGAGGGACATGCAGAAGTATATAATTAATATGTATTCAGCATTGATCAGACCTATCATTGAGTGCAATGCCACCTTTGGTATGTACTTAATCAGGCATAGCCAACAAAATGGTATGTCCACAGAGGTTCTTTATTAAAAGAATACAGGGTGTAAGTAATATGTCCTGTGCAGACTGCCTCAAGGCTCTATCCTTGTATTCTGTTTCCTACGGTATTTTGAAGGGGGGAGATCTATGCCTGGCATACAGGGCATTGTCATACCCCACTCTGATGGACCTCCTGCATATACACAAAACAAACCGCACCAGAATTACCCATTCTAAAGACTTAAACCTTGCCTGTGATATAAACAGGACTTGCTGGAGAGAGAGATATGTATCCCAGAGACTACCCCATCTGTGGAACAGGCTCCCCATCCATGTGAAGCAGAGTTCCTCCCTAACCCAATTCAAGTGTAACTTGGACAATTGGATGGGAAACTGTAAATTCATCCCTGGTTTGGCACCTATGTCCCTAATGGACATAGGCAACCTGTAAATAGTTCATCTGTCAGGCCCATGCTTACACTTATCAAGGGTAGCAGAACTTGTCAGAGATTTGGGATGCATGGCTAGGCTTAAAAAGGCCCTTGTGGTCATTAGCCTAGTAAACACCTATGAAGCTTGCTATGCATGTGTCTGAGGCAGGAAAGATACTGGCCTTGAGTGATGTTTTGCCATCATCCAGAATGATGCTGAAATTCAAGGAGAAGATAATTGGCTTTAATAATTGGCAATGTTGTTGGTGTCATTCAAAGAGGATCTAGTATGTGTTAGCTTATGATGAGATGGCTGGCAAGTCTTTCTGCTTTAACCACTTTGCAGCTTATAATCAAATTTAATTGTTTTCATCCCAAAAAATTCACAGGACTTCATCAGAATAAAAAACACACATTCAAAGACTTTTTTTTAAATAATAATGATGGAAAAATGCATAACCAGTCTCATCCAGTAGAATCACAGCATTTGAATGACAATAAATAATTCATACCTTGATATAAAATAAATAATGAATCAACTGTAATAGTACATTAAATTGCAATTAGATTTTATTTTTATTCATTACCTCACAACAGATGTCTTGGGAAACCACATGGGATCTCTTGGAAGTCCAAATCACCCTAAACAAGACTAACTACCACTTTATAGCTATCTGTAGAACAATCCTCTATGTCACCTTCTGAGTATGATAGCTATCGTAACACATTAGCTTAAATTCCCATTAAGTCCAAGACCTTCTTACTGGGCGACTTCAACTATCCATCAATAAACTGGCTGACCTACACTGCCAATGGTCAGCATACTCAGTGCTTCCTTGACATTATAAATGCTGACTCTATTTCACAGTTAACCACCCTTCTAGGTGCCTTAGTATTCTGGAACTAGTCCTCACAAATATGGCCACTTCTTGCACAGCTCCATAAGTATAATCATGTCTTGTTAAATTAGACCATAATTTAGTGACCTTTTCCTTTAAAACTGGTTGTACTTCCCCGGTAAATAGCTCTGTGTTTAGGGACTTCTCAAAACCAAACTTTCTCTTCATTTAGTTGACTTAAATAAATTCTGCTGTAATCCTCTTCTGAATGATCCTATTATTAAAGCTGCTACGTATGCCTCTGACTTCTACTCCTGCTTAAATAATTGTATTGATAAGGTAGTTCCCATCTACAACAAATATGGTGAGAAGTTTTAAAAACAACCCCCTGTGGTTTAATACCGCTATAAATAAATAGTATAACAAGAGAAAGAAACTGCTTAATGCTTATAAGAGGTCTCATTATACCTACCTTAAGAGCACACACAAGCAAACTAACAGAGCTTAAAGGAACCATTAGGAGTCTCAAAGTTGAGTATGAACTTAAAATAGCCACTAAAACCAAAAATAACTGTAAATGTTTCTTTAACTATGCCAAGAAGTTAAGAAAATAACATGCAACAATGTTAGGAGATAGTCCACAGTAATACTACACACACTGACCCAAATGAAATGGCTAGTATCCTAGCTAACAAATTTAGTGCAAATTCTACTCCACCCCTAGTTATAGCTATCCCACAGGTTCCACAATCCCAATCACCATCTTTAATGACTATGGGACAGTTTCTCTCATTCCTTTCAACAACTAAGAATACTTCATCCATGGACCTTAACAACATACCAGGTTGCCTGATTATCAGTGCCAAATACGGTCTTTCTGAACCACTACTTAAGCTATTTAATCTAAGCATCATCACTGGTCAAATTCCTGAAGCCTGGAAAACAGCTGCTGTAATGCCATTACACAATGTAGGCCCAATCACAAACCCTGGTAATTATAGGCCCATTAGTCTTTTTAGCCTCATATGCAAAGCTATGGAGTACATTGTTGCAAACTTCATTAATCTGGACATTGAAAGTCTCTTAACCCTGGACCCTCATCAATTTGGCTTTATCATAGGAAGGAAGGTCTTGTCTCTTTAACCTCATTAATTTCTGTGCGAAAAATAACCAAAGCTGTAGATAATGGTTATGCAGTACATGCAGCATATCTAGACCTAGCCAAGTTCTTTGATCCTTTTAGCCATACAAACATTATTGACAGACTTGTAAATCTGAATATAAATCCTTATAATGTGCAATGGATAGCTAACTGGTTGTCTGATAGAACCTTAGAGAAGCACGTGCCATTTTTCAAAGTAAAACAGTTACCAGTGGTTTACCAAAAGCTCAGTTTCGGGCCCTGTCATTTTTTGCTAAATATTTTTTCAGGCCTTCAGGCCAATGGTTAACTACATTTGCAGATGACTGTTAATTGGGTGGCGGTGTTCAATCTACTAACTCACAATTGCTCCAACATGGGTTAGAATATGTTAACAATTTGTGTAAGAACAATAGTCTCAAATTAAATGTAAAAAAGTGTAGTTCATTTTAATAAAAAAAAGTCTCACTGTTTAGGAGATGCACCCCTCCAATCAGACACTGTTGTAAAGGATCTGAGTACTCTTGTTGATAATTCCTTATCTGAACATCATGTCTCTTCACAGTAGTTCAGAAAGCCTTTTATCTGGACCTGCTAATTTCCAAATGCATTCTCCACTAGATCCAAAAAAAAAAATCTTAATTCTCCTTTACTCATATTTTATCAGACCCATTATTTGAATATAATGTACCTTTTGGCATGTATTTATCTAAAAATGTCACACAACTTGAGAGACCTGATAGATTGATAACTAGAAAGATCAGTGGCCTCAAAAATCTTAGTCATCAGGAAAGACTGGCAGCCCTTTTTCTGTACTCAGACTCCTCCGTGGAGATATATGCCTAGTATTCGTGCCATAAAAGATCTAACCCCTATTTGATCTCATAGTCCTTCTCATAACTAATGGTGCATCAGGTACTTGGGGTAAAGAAACTAAACCTTGTCAGCATCAGTAGATAAGTAAGACACATTGGCATGATAGCTGTATATTCCAACATATCCCTCACCTCTGGAAAAAAATTCCATTACATGACAAGCAGAGTAGTACCCTTTTCACCTTCAGATTAAACCTAGGTAATTGGATGGGCAGCCTCAAATATTCTCATGGTCTATCTTGTCTTGCTGTCCTTGAGGCTAGAGGAAACATTTGAATAGTTTTTTTTTTTGTTTTTTTTACCTAGCTTTAAAATGGTCCTGTAGACTGTTTGCCTAGTACTTATCAAATGAAACGTATAAGTAACTTGCAAAATATAGTGTCTGCATAAACACACTACCTTAAGAATTTATCTATTTTAGTCTTGTCATTTTTATTGTACCATGGTCATTTGTATTTTGTTTTAATGCAGGACTTGGAACTTGTCTCCCAGATCTCTCATAGAATTTCCCGACATGTTTATTTATTTACATTTTTTTAATCAGGATGGTCTAAATGAGTGTAGCACATTTTCAGCAGAGGGAGAAAAGTGTCTTAAAATAAATCTTGATGCAGGCATACCAATAATATAGACGCTTTAAACATATTCTTAACTTGCGAACAGGAGAAGTAGGTGTCAAGATTATCAATGTAGCACTAACTCTGTGGCATTGAGGGATTAAACCCCATATGCAGGGAAACTGAGTTCAAGTAGCAACTGGTACTAATATGAGTTAGCTGGGGATGTATCGATTCAGGCATCTGGGGGTGGCTCTCTTTTTCCAGGGTGAGGGAGGAGGCTGTGCCTCACCACAAAGGTGATACCTACCAGGAGTACTAGTTGCTACCTACTGGAGTTTGAACCAGCTGAGTCTATGCTGTTATGATGCTTAATACCAGTAAAATTGAGGTGAATCCAGCATGCAGAGCCATGTTTCTCTTCGGGGAACTGCAGTAGCAGGTATGGAGGAGCTGTCAAGGGGAGAGGATAAACTTTCTCCCAGGACCTGCAAGCTAGCTGGCCTGCTCTGTACCATCTGACTGTCAGCAGGGAACAGAAGGGCTAATGTGCATTTCAAGCCATAGGACTCTTGCCCAATTTGGGAATGCCTAGCTCTCATATCCCTAGAACAAATGGGCTGATTGGTTATCAGCAATAAGCCATGAGAATACAGAAGTAGACGATGAAGACGTTACAAGTCTGCACTCTATGTACACAGTGTACATATTTTTGTACCTTTTTGCAGCAATACAACCAGAGTTATCCATGGATTATTTTGTATTCTGATTCTGTAATAAGTACTTCATACTTACATTCTGTTTATGTATTAAATACTTGTTTAATGTAGTTTTGTCTATTTTACAACATTCAGGGTATCCCTTTATGCTGCTGTTGGTCTTTCTTTACATGAAAATTGTACGGCAATTCTGTAAAAGGATTATAAAACCTAGTTTGATGCTCTCTGGTTCATATGGTGTTATTTTAGAATGTGTACTAAGAATAAGAATGTCTAATTTGGGGGGGAGGGGATGTGTACTAAGAATAAGAATGTCTAATTTGGGGGGAGGGGGAGTTCAGTATGTAGAGAGTAGTTTTCAATTAGTTCATTTTTTTTATTTTGTTGACTGAATGTTAACCATTATTCCTTTAGAAGCTGGAAATCAAATACGAATGGAGCTGGAGCTATAATATTAAATGAAGTAAACAAAAAAACAGCTCCAAGGTTGGACCACATGTCCTATAAAAGATGTAAAAACCCACCACGAACATGCAGAGTAGAATATACTTAAAAACTTTAATAGAGAACCGCAATAAAAGTTTAGAAATATATATTTATTCCTTTAGAAACTGCAAGGCATCAAGACTTGAAGAATCTCCCATGAAGTTGAGAGCCTGAGTATACCTTCAAGTGCCATTCATATTGGTAAATTAGAATTGCTGTACACTAGATTGTAATCCTACTGCAATGCTTAAAAGGGCTTCCTGACTATTTTGATTTTTTTGCATTTCAGTATTGCCATAATTCTTGAGTATTCTCTTAGCAGAAGTTTAATGTTTAACGCATTGTTTTTGTCTTAATTTTCAGTGATGATTGATGGCGTGGAATGGAATGATGTAAAATTCTTCCAGCTAGCAGCACAGTGGTCTTCACATGTTAAGCACCTCCCTGTAGGCATATTTGGACACTGCAAATCTACCTTTTAGCAACCGAGGTAGATTAAGAACTGCTACCAAGCTGGACCTGGAGCCAGTAACTAAAGAGTGCCAATTTTCTTTCTCAGATCCATTTATCTGGCTTTTCTAATTTTGTTTAGCATTCATTAAAGTTTAGCTTAAAGTACATTTTAATGCAGAGTTGAACCACACCCTTAAACAAGTCTTAAGATTACAATTGTTTTAACACAGGTACTGTACTTGAAAAAAATTCTTACAGTATGTGAATGGGTGATGGTTGAATGCAGCCTTCTGTTCAATGAAAAGTCAAGCTGAAACTGAATTATGCTGATCTTCTGGAAACATTTAAACCAAAATTAAGGTGATTATTTTTTTCTGACGATGAAACTGAAGGTCTGAGTGTCATGGAAGACTCAAGTGCTGCTAAACAACTTTAAAAGTACTTTGCAGACTGAAGTTAGATTTTCCTTCAAGAAAAGCATCCACGGTTGTAATGTTTGCATTAAGGGAACTTGGCACTTCAAAGAAAGGGACAACTTACTGTACATTCTTGTAGATACAGAAGACCGTGAGGCTCTCTGCAGTCCTAAAAGCGTTTAGGTTACTTGACCTAATAATTATGGGTGATATAAGGTTGCAAAAAAAAAAAAATAACTTTATGATGAGTGTATTTTAGAACCATTGTTTTTTGTTGTACATCTTGTTTCCTCCTGCATGTGTAAATGTTAATACCTGATCCACAAATAGTTTAACGTTGGAAAATTGACCTGTAAGATCCTGTTTTAGGGATCTGTGGCACAAGATGTCTGTATACTGGCTTCCAGTTTCTTTGAAGCTAATCATAAGCAAAGTCATACAAGGGAGCCACTATGCATCAGAAATACTGAAATACTCTTGTTTCAAATGCTTTTTTTATAAGGAGTATTGTGTGTGTGCGTAATGAAAACACAGTGCCCATCACTCTTATTTTTGAAACAGTATTGTAAATACACAATGTAGACAGCATACTTGTTGGTAAACATTTATTTCTGAAGTATGTGGCTCCTGGATGTGGACTAATAGAGAATTACAGACTGAGGTCGCCAGATATCCCCGGTAAACTATCTGGTGTCACAGTATGTCAGTATTCAGAACAGGCTTTGGTTTCAAACTTTCTTCCAAACTGCCCATCATGTACAATGGATTTCCCATGGGAAAAATTATGAATATGAGCTGCACACTGCAAAGGGACAGTGTTGCACTGAAGTTCAAGAGCATCCACTGCCTTTAGGGGAACTTCTGTTAACGTGCAGTTGATTTTTATGGTTCATGTTATTCCATTTCATTATTTATTAACAAAGTAGTCTCTTCTCTTACAACTTCTGAGGCTCCCAAGTACCTCTGTTACCTCCAGTACTGAGCACCAGACCTCCTCTTTAGTGATAAAAATTGTTGTTGTCGTCGTAGTTATTCTTTTTTTTTTTTTTTTTTTTTTTTTTTGCAAAAGACTCTTGCAAAAATTTTGAACTTGTTACAGAGGATTTCTGGTTTTAAGAAGGGAATGGGCATCATCAGCTAAAAAGAAGCAAGTAGGTTAAATGCACATTTATCAACAATAATTCACAGAAGGATTTATTTTAAAGATTTTATGAGATGTACATTAGTTATTTCTATATTTCTAAATGTTATGGTTTTCATTTTCTCCCTAAAGGCTTGAATAGCTTTCCAAATTTAATCATGTGAAGAAAGATCATTTGCATCTTTTCATTGTTGAAGTGCAATGAAAAGACAAGACAGATCCAACAGAAATAGTTTACTGGTACACTGTTTGCATACACTGATAGTATATGCTTATTCTGTTCATTTATAAAGAGGCAGCTGTGAAGTAATAAGTTATTTGGTTCTCTCGCTCTCCTAAAAGCTATAGTTGTGGTCTTTTAGAGATTGATGGACATGTTTTGAAATATTTCCCTGGTGGATAGCCCACAGCAATGCATGGATACCTCTTAAATGCCCAGAGTTTTGCTTCTATTTTTATCTGTTCCTCATAACATTTGTGGTTTTCTTGTAAATTATTGAGGATTGAAGGCAGTAAATAATGACAGATACTTTAGTTTCATACTTGACATCCTTTGAATATTGCATGCTAATGCATATTTTATTATTCTAGCATCTTTCTAAGTTTATAAGAGCAATAATTAAAATCTATCCCTGAAATTGGACATTTGTCCCCCTGTTACTGTTTCGGGTTTGTCAAGATTTCTTGTGCTAAGAGGTTGAGAGTTATGAATGCATATCATTTGTGTATGTATGAGTCTTTGTACTTCTTTTCTCGTTTTCTTTGTTGCATTCTTCATGTTGTCTCAGAGTGCTGCTTCCTAAATGTCATTGTTTGCTTTATGCATTACCATCCTCTGTTTGTTTTAAATAAAATAACAGTGTTTCTAAGTCTGGATTTAGACTTGGATACCACTGTGCTTTTATGTTTTGAGATTGGCTGAGATACAGGGAACCCCTTGGAAGCTTTTTGAACATGCCAGAGTGATGTATGTGTAAATATTCCACTTAAATGAGTTTAGTCTGTTTGCATCATTCTGAAATGTTTGGTTCCCTTGTATGGAACATACACTCTAAATAGAAAATAGGCAAACATGCAAAGCATTTCAGGTATAAGAAGACCAATAAGAATCTCTTACATTTGGTGCCCAAATAGAAGTTTAATTTCTAGGCATCCAGGCTAGCCCAATCCTTTTGATCCATACTTCCTCAGTATTGCCTGCTGTCACAGCATTGTTGAATGGTGTTATTGTTTGCTTTTTATATTGATTTGCTTTATTTTGTCTCTCTTTCTGTAGTCATGTTCCCAATGCTACCTAGTTCTGCGCCGGCATTTCTCTTTTTGTGGTTGCAAGTGCTTTTGGATAGTTAAGTGTTGACCATTTTCAGAAAAGGTATATGTTTGATGTTAATTTCATGGCATCTGACTTTCTGCCAGTTTTAGAAATGTCTTGAGTATTTTTACATTTTGGGATGTTTAGGATTGTGCTAGTAGTCCCCTAAATGGCACTTTGTCTTTGTTCAGTCTGTTGATTTCTAGATTACAGGTTTTCATATTACTTTCGTTAATTCTTTCTGTCACGATACCTCATATATTAGGCTTTCTTGGTGTGATCTTTGTTCTGTGGAACCTTTGACTTCTTTTAGCCTCAATTATATTTGTCATTGCTCTACGAATGGGTTGTTGGCGTGCAGGGTTCTTCCTTTTTTAACCTGGTTTAATCTTATGTTTATCAGTTGTATATTTGCATGCTTGGATGCATTACTTTATGTATTTTCTTTGATTTCAGCTTAATCTTAGGACGAGTTTTGCACTTTTAGGGTGAAACTAATCTTAGGACAACTTTTTGCACACTTGGGATTAAACTAATGTGGGCTTCTGGACTCCTGACAAATTAATTTTATTTAATAACACACACACACACACACACAACTATGTAAGTATAGCATGGATATACATGACTTACATATAACGAGTCTTCTTTACGTGTCACAATTAAACAAGAACTTTTTTAACTATTTAAATAACACCAAATTGCATACTATACAAATGAGATCCTCACCCTTTTTCTAGACAGGACTCATCCATACTGCATTTTCTTTTGATTGCTTATCTTTAGTCTTGTCAACAAGCCTCACACTTTAAAGATCCTTGGTGCTCAATCTGTATGTTGTTATTGATGTATTGCTCCTGTATCTGCCATTTGATCATGTGCAGTTTGTTTTTTTTTTTTTTGCTTTACATCTGTGTTCCATTTCCTGAATTCTGTTATGATTTTCACCACATCATCGCATTTTATTTTACAACTCCATTTTCTAGTGATTGCTATATGACTGCTATCAAAAATATACTCACTAAGGCTCACTACTACAACTAAAATGTATTTTATTCCTTGATAACCTAAAAGTTACCAAATAGCCAGGTTAAAAGTTTCAGAGGATGTTTGTATTCTTCTAGTTCTCTGCAGGTCCAAAAAATGCTGCCAGTTTCCCCTGCCGTCTTTCTATTAAGCCTCCAGCATGTTGCCTCTAGTTGGAATATATTCTTTGTAATTTGCTAGGGGCATAAAAATACCTCTGTAGAAAGATTGTCCTAGATTCTGTTGCCTGTTTGGGTGCCTTAAAAATTTGTTAGCATTGCTGTTTAATAATTTGTTTTTTTTTTTTTAGTCTTATTAATTGTTCTGCTAGGTTATTTTATTTATCAAGCAAAATTTTATAAGCCACACTTAACTATTTTTCTGCTGTTCACCTCTTCTGTCTGGGGTCCTGTCATAAATCTTACTAGTTCAGGGGACATACCTCTCTCAGCTGTACAGATTTTTGCCTCGTATTTTTGGTCCATTTTTCATGAAGTTGTGGTTTCTGGCAAATCATTGGTCGATCATTAAAGATTGAAGTCAGAAAACAATGATAGATATTTGAGTTTCAGACTTCACGCCCTTCAGAAAATTCATGATAATGCAAAACCTATTAGTTTATCAACATTCTAAGTTTGTAAAAGCAGTATTTAAAAGTTGTCCCTATTTTTGGGCATTTGGCCCCCCATTATTTACGGCTTTGTCCAAATTTTGTGTTTTAAGAGGTTGAGAGGTATCCCAGGGATCAGTTTCCCTGCCCTATGTTGTTTGATCTAATTTAATTTCTTTAGCTCTTGAAAGATAAATTATCCCTGGGCTGTAAATTAAATGATTCTTTAGCTGTTTCCCATCCACTGGTCACACTTCATGACTTATCCTTTCCCAATATTTTGAAGTGAGGAGCTTCTTTCAGCTTTACTTTTCCTTCTGAGTTTTTACTGCAACTTTGTTCATTAAGTGATCAGTGCTGCTTTGCACAGGATATCTTTTCCTGACTTTTGTCACTGGGATTTGCCTTTTAGGCACATTTAGTCATTTGGTTTCTGATGTAGCATTTGAATATTTCTGTCAATAGTGTTGAATGAGTTTTTAGTCCCTATCCTGACCATTACTTTAAGATTCCTTACTAGTTTCTAGTTTTCACTGTGGCTGTTTTTACCCACTAGGCATTTTTTTACTGTTTGAGTTACCAACATCATCTGATTCACAATTTTTCTATATTGTGTAACTATTTTCCTAAGCTTAGTTACATAGCTTTTGAGTAGTTTTTTTATGTTCTACATATCAGGTGTGATATTCTAACCATATGCGAAGGTTATATATATAAGATTACAGAAATGGTTTCACAGCACCATAATACAAATCTGTTACACTTTTTGACCACTTCACACATTTAGGCAACTTCCTTGAGGTAAATCAGATGCTGGCCAACTTTGCTTGATACTGCCAAGTTGTATCTCTGTCTCTCTTAAAATTGGCCCTCTAGGTCTTTCTGATATATTTTTCAATGCTTTAGATATTTTACATGGGTTCTCATTATCTGTGGGGAATTGGCATGTTGGTTTCTTGCAGCTTTTATGTGGTCTTCCTGTTCTCTTTGAAGGAACTTGGAAACAGTACTCTATGTTTGGTTTGCCTGGGGATGCGATCTATTACTTTGGGAAGATTGGTTGCATTTCGTCACATCCTTGGAAGTGTGGCTACAAGGAATAATTAACTTTTTTTTCCTGTGGGGGGTGTGACTACAAAAATTTGTCCATTTTATAGCGTCTGATCTCAAGTTTTTCTCATTTATTTTCATTATAGTCTGTAATTTTCTGAATATTACAAAATGTATTCAGTATACTTTCCTTTTCTTTACCTGTGGTGTCATTAACTGGCCTTTTTTAAGCAGATAGATAACTGTTTTGCATATATGACAGAAACTAGTGGAGTTGAGAGTGCATATTGTTTGCATCCTAACCTCAGAGTAAACAAGTGTCAACCGCTTGCTAAGTGACAACTTCATTTTCTATAGCTGCTGATTCGTACATTGAGATAAAATAATTAGCTTATGAACACTTGGTCTGATCTTCATTTGTACGGCTAAAACTATTCCAGATTGCTTGAGGTAATGTACTGGCTTTGGCATCTGTTTACCTATGTTTTATAGATATGTATTGTACTGTTGTATGAATGTACTATGGTTGGTGAATATCTTGCCTGAACGGAACTGTGTAGACATAATGTACTGGGGCAGCTGTGATAATTTTCCCTGTGTAATGTCCTGCTATTTTTTTCCCATGAAGGATACCTCTGCAAGGCACTGTAAACACAGAATGATGTCACAGGCGGAAAACCTTTGGTTAAGTCTGCCAACAACATTAATTTTGTCATCTTTACATTCAAGGTTTGTACCCATTAATGCAGTCCCATACCAGTTGGAGGAAAGTTATGGATGACTGCGGCAGTTTTTACATCAACAGGTTTTCCATTTAAGTCTTAATTTCAGTACGTTTCCATTATGATGCATTTGCATCACCTGAAGCAAGCTGTATAGTTCTGTAGAAATACATTATTTGATATTTTCCAAATTTATCCTGTGAAAAATTACACTCATATATTTATTTTCTTCATCTGTTAACCTGGTGAGCCTACTATGCCCAAGTAACTCTTTTCAGTGGTACCCAAGAACTGTCTGATTTAGCAAATTCCTCAGTCTCAAAGTTTGCAAGTGAAGATTAAGAGATTCAAAGACAGGACTTTTATTCATTGTCATGCAAGTTGGTCTGCTTGCATTCCAGTTAGTTGTACTATGCTACGGAATCCATTTACTTTTCAGGATGGACTTCTGCTGCAGTTATAACCTGTTTCCATCCAAACACCATGTGGTTGTGAAACACGTGTTTCTGAAGAGTGTGTATTACAACAAATTGGACTGCTCTGAAAGTTGTCATGACAGTTAATTGAAATACAGTTTGTGATGTTTTTGATTACCAGGGTTTAATTATACTTGAGTTGATTATACTAAGTAGGAAAGAGGTTGAGGGTGAGGTAATCACTCAACTCCCCTCCCGATTGCAGCTATGAAGTTAACTTCCCTCAGATAAGAAAATCCATTTGAGAAACATCTGTTTTGGCAGTGTTTTGAATGCAACCTTTGCAGAGTACTGTATAGTTTTTTTATTTCACTTTTTGACCTGTCTTTACCTTACTATTTTCATTCATGCCTTCCATAAACTGTCAGCCTGAACTCTTGATGTCACCGTTATCCAGCCCATTTATCATTTGCTCGGTTCTTACTACAAAGGATGGCATGAAGAATGCACCCCCAGCCACTGGCTTCTGTTGGGTGGAGAGGATTCATGTAATTGGAATGGACGGGATTCCAATGTAATGTTATATTGAAGTGATAGTCAGAAGGACCACAATCCCCTCACTTGTGAGAAGAAAAGCTATACAGTGAAGTTAGCGTCTGTCATGTACCCCAGCATTCAGACACGTATTTACACACTGCCTTCCTTTCTCACTCTTTGGTAATGCCATGTTCTGGAGTGAAGGTAGGGCTTCCATTCTCCATCAGGAGTACTCTTTCTTTATTGTTTAGGTCAGCCAATCGGAGATAAAAATCTGTGTCATGCTTGAGAATCCAGTCCAGTGGTTATCTTGGTTGTAGGTTTGATTTCATAAACTACTTTCATTTTAAGTATTTACACAAATATAGAAGTAACATCATGCTTCCACAGGAATTGTGCTGACATTGAGAACTTGTCAGGTAGTTTATGCAAAGTACTGATACTTTCTAGTTCAGAGACAGAAGTAGTCTTAGGATAAGTTTTGAAATTCCCAATTGTGAGTGAAACATAAGCATCTCTTCTTGAAGTAGCTACTAAGATGATGCTTATAAACCCACTGTCATTGCATATGTGTCAGAAATGGCGACTTTGCCAAACAAGCAGATATAAACTACCCCAATGTTTTGAGTTTGTGTGGAATAATACTACACTAGGAAAGTAAAACTAGAACTGCATGTAAAGTGTAATGTGAAGTAGTACTGTCATGGCTCATTTTTATTTTATATATTTGCACATCTAATAAGTGTGGATTACAGCTGAAACAAAAGTGGCTCTTGCCAAGCTAAGGGCCTTTGTATATGATAATCTATTAAGCTTCTGCTTATTGCTGACCTGAGGAAAATGCACCTCTTCTTTTTTGCTTCTCACTTCTGTTTTTGGTTCATCACCATCTGCTGATGACTCCCCTCCCCCAGTTTCCACAGCAAACATCATTCTGTGGAAGTGTGATAACCATAAATCCACCCTTCTGCATATAGCTTGGAATAGAGTCAATGTGGTACATGTGCATGTGCTGCTACATGCATGCCATCTGCTGCAATCTGCCCATGGTTCCCCCATACTTTATTCTACATGAACTAGAGAACTTGTGCTCCACCTGGAGCCATACCCATACAGGATCTCCCTGCCCCCCACACCAATCATGGGAGAGAAAACATAATCACCTTGTTTCACCAAACACCAACTTCTCCAATGTCTCACTCCTCCACTCAGACTTATGCTTCCTAGGTCTCACTCTGGGCTTCATCCCTCTGTGCCAAGGAATTGGGTACAAATCCTCCCATTTTCTGATAAGAGTATACCCATTGTTACAGTCGTACTGTAAACAGAAGAGGCTGGTCCCTCTGACTTGAGTTTGAAGTATAACATTTACATCAAAAGATTTATAAAAACAACAGTCCGCAAACTGGTGAGTCCTTTGTTATTTTACCAAAAACGATAAGTTCATAAAACCAAAAACCACAGGAAAATGCATCAGACTGGAAAAGGCAATGTAGTCAAGAACATTATAACTTTTATTTTTGCAGGTAAAAACTTTCACCTGTCAGGGATTCCTTAGGCAAACAAGACTCTCAGATGATACTAATGACCAATGCTCAGGCAGCAAGAGGCATCAACTCTACTTTTACATTTTCCCTGACAAAGAGGCTGGGTTTTAGCATCTTTCCATTTAACCAGTAGGGTTTGCAATGGGAAGCGGTTATCACTAGACTATGCTGTTACACCTGCATAGCTTGCAGTCTGGCTGTCTCCACATGTTGACCCATCTTCTCAAATAGGAGGCAAAGGGAAGAAGGATTTCTGCTTACTGGCATCATTATTGCATGCACTCTGCTTGCCTTGGAAGTTGACACCCCTTGCTGCCTCAGCATTGGTCATTATCCTCATCTGCGAGTCTTGTTTGCCTGAGGAAGCTTTGACAGGTGAAAATTTTTATTTGCAAGAATAAAATTTATAACGTTCTTGACTTTGTTGGCTTTTTCAGTCTGACATGTTTTCCTGTGGTTTTTGGTTTTATGAATTTACATCAAAGAACACACTGCTTCCTGTCTTTTTATATATACAAATTGGAATGCCTTGTAATATTTGGTGGTCTTCAGTAATCACTAAAGTGAAATGCACATCACATAGAATTAAAGCAGCAGCAATACCTAGTGCATATTTGTTAACATGTGGTTCTGTTGATTATATCCAAGTGTTTTGTAACTGGGCAGCTGCTGTTGTACATACATTCTGTGCCAAAAGTCAACTGAGATCAGGATATTTTACTACTTGGCAGCCATCAACATGTCTGTTTGGGATACAGTTGCCTTGCACTTAATAGTCATTTATTGTAAATATTTTGACACTGTTTTACAGATAGTAACACAGTGCATGCATCCTGTTTCAAAATGTGCAATTTTGTTTTTGTAGCTAGTATGCATTTAGTAAATGAAATTTTGTGAACTGTGTGAAATGCAGAGGTACTGGGCAAGTGGTAGTGAGTCAAATCTGCTTCCAGAACTATAAGCCAGTTAAACATTTTGCCTGTTCTCTTACCAGATCAGTTTGCTCTTTGGTAATATAATTCACTGCTGTCAGTAGTACTAGTGGCTGAGTACCATTAAAAGTATGTTCAGCAGTAAAGCATTGCCATGCTGGGGTATTACTTTTTCTATATGTTCTATCAATTCATATATACAGGTGTATTTGAACACTACTCTACTACAGAGTGGAAATTTAGCCATTATTGCAAGTTACATGCTATTGCAAGTTACATGCTATTGGAGAGCTTATGTTCAGTTGCAGAATCAGATTTGGCTTCTAAATGTTTATATTTAATTATTTAGACTTTGCAACATTTGAAGCTTATCATAAAGACTCAAAAGTGAGTCCCTAACAGAATATAGATTATGAATGGGTCTCCCATCTATGTAATGTTTTTATGAAGATGCTTCATGTTTGCATGTATGTGCAGTATAGAAGGAAGAAAGATTGTTACTTTCACATTCAAGCATTTCATATATTAGATGATATTGTTTTGTTTCAGGATGGCACTGCAATCTTATGAAAATTATAGTTAACAGCTGTTAAGGGGCAGCTATTGTAATCAGTGTTTTAATGAACTCTGAACCTTGACTAAAGAGGATGGTCCATACATCAGTGACAGTTCCTTTCTAGACAATTTTCTTTTCACTTCTGGTCATCACCAAGTCTTTCAGGTTGGTGTACACAGCCTTGATTGTGTCTAACATCTAAGAAATTAAGCAATAGTTTATCAGAGTCCTTTCTGTTCTTCGTTTTCCTGATGGTAGTCTTTTTCGGTCCTATATTGAAGCTTTCTCAATGAGGATTCAATCTACTTCACGTTTTTGTTTAAATAACCTAAGACATTATACTGCTGTACTATTTACTTCACACACACCCATCCGACTGAATGTTAACTGCAGAAAATTAAATACTGGCCCAATACAGATGAGTCAATAGCGCAACAGTTAATACTCGCCATTGTTGTTGAAAGAGGAGAAAGGTATAGATTCTTCTCCCACTCCAGGTGGTTGAATTGCTGACAATGTGGTGCAGCGTTGGGGGGAGGGAGCTACACTTATAACTGTCATCCTTCAGATGAGAGAGTAAATTGAGGTCTCGTCAGTTTGAGTTGGTGGTCGTTCAGGTTGATGTAAAAGATTCCATGGCATGTATTGAAAAATATGGGCTTTTATTTAGCACAACATAAAAAACATTATTTACAAACAAAGTATGCCCACAGGAATAGATATTCCATTGATGAACGAAAGTGTTATACTAAAGCAAGTAAATACAATGGAATAAAACAAGATCCAGGGTGTCATAAAACACATGTTTAATAGAAAATAAAAAAATGTATATAACTGGTAAGTGCTTTTGCAACAACTTCTTCAGACAAAAAAAATCTTCCCTAAGCAGCATCAGTTAATTTATATCAAAATCTAATCATGGTTAACCAATTTAAAAACACCTCAGACATGGCAGTAACGCAATGAGGAATAAATCAAAACTCACCACATTAGAAACACTAAAAAATAAATAAAGTGCATATATAAACATACCAAAAACTCTAAATAAATATAAATATATATTGACTTGACATATAAACATATTAAGTCCTAAGATCCTCTCCCTTCAAGATCAGCTTTAAAGGGACCTTCTCATTCAAGCCCCTAACTTGATCAGCTCTCAACGAATCATCCACTTAACCTCCAGTGTTTCAGTAAAATTATGCAAGTCCCCCTCTCGTAAATTAGCTTTAACAATATGAATGGCCAAAAACCTAAAGGTATGTTGTTCACTAGTGTGTCTCGCATGTTTTGACGGCAAATTGTTGGCTGAAAGGATGTGGATATTATACATATGTTCCCTTACTCTAGCCTTTAACATCCTATCAGTCTTGCCAACATAAAAAGACCTACACTGCAAACAATAACTCATATAAACAACATGTATATATTACAAGCGTGTATATACACACTTTTTTTTTATACTATTTCTCATTTTCCTTATAACATCCTTATATCCTTATTGTTCTTCCATAACTGACCTCTACTCCTTCATCCACAATCTTCTATTTTTCTCACTATATCTGCCAAAATCCATTTCCAAGTAAACAAAATTTCATTCCGTCTTTCATTCCAAATAACCCACATTGCATGCAATAAATTTTTATCTACCCTTCTCACATATTCTTTCTCCTTTTTATAATATCCATAGATAATTATGTAAGTATCTATCTTTTGTCAATAATATTCTAAAAATTATTCTTCACGTAACTTTTTCCAGAGTTTCACCACTCTTTTACAGTTCAAAAAATGTGCTTTGTTATCTCTTACTCATCACAAAATAAGCACACACTTTCAACTTTCTTTTTATATGGCATATTCCCCTTTGCTTACAACTTATTTATTACCAGTCTCCATAGGAACTTTTACACACTACTCTCTTGGCAGACCATGTTTTCCTTACTGTAATGGCTTTAATCACTTCATTTTAATTTTCCCATGGATTCTCCTTCTATCTTTCAGTATATCGTCATTTTTTTTTATTTTCCATGTTAGTATTTTTTATTAATAATTTTAATTTATTTATTTACATATTATTTTCTCCTTTTCTTACTCTAATCATCTCCCAGAATGTGTTGTACTTTTATTTCAACATTCTCACTATTAAATTCTCATTCTTTTCATTTACCCACTTTAATATTCTATTCCAGTTTAAAGCAGCAGAATAAACAACTGGATTTAGTAACCCCTCCCCCCTTCATCTTCACTCATATACAACACACCTGTTTTTGCTTGGTTTAATCTTGAACCCCCATATGAAAGAAAACACCAATTGCACAATTTCCTTTTCATATTTTTCTAGGATCATATAAACAGTTGACATATATGTTATTTTTCCCATAAATACTGAATTTATGTGATAAAACCTTTTTCTTGAAAGATAGTCTATACATTTTACACAGAAGACATTTTTCATTTCTTTTATCAAACTCTTCCATTGCATCCCATGTACACCATTCTTCCCAAATTTTATTCCTAGCAAAAACACTTCATTGAAAAATAGACATCCCCATATTTTCACCACATCCCCCAAACCTTTACTTTTCTCCTTATTCAAGGTGATTCCCATTTCCTTTAAACATGCATTCAGTCAAAGCAACACTTCCCTCCTCCATATTTTGTTCTTAGCAACTACAGCTATATCAGCTGCATATGTCAAAAGTACTGGAAATCCCCACCTCATTTTGCATCATATATCTAGTATCTTTCATTTTTATAAGCTTCTGATGCACTATTACCTTCATTACCAATGCAAACAATATTCTTCTCATGGGACATCCTTGTCTTGTACCACACTTCATGCATATTTCATTACACAGCCACCCATTCACTAACTCACACAATCTATTATGTCGGTATGCTGACATATAAACTTTTCTAATTTTATTACCTGTTCCATACTTCTCCAAACCATTTAACAAAGCATCATGTCCTACTGTATCAAATGCCTTGCTACTATTGCCTACCATAAGTTTCACATCCTCACTTTTATTTATATTAGCCACAGTTTCTATCAAACTAATAATTCTTGACATCCCATACCTTTTATACCATATATACTTTTTTCTATAATACCACTCATCTTTTCTTCCATTCTTCTCTGTATTATTCTCATGAAAACATTATAAACTGTGTTAGAGTAATGGGTCTCCAATTTTTTATTTCATTCTTCCCTTTTTTCTTCTGTATAAGTGTTCATATCCCAGTACATAACTCCCCAAAAACAAACCCTTCATTCAACCATTCATTAACTACATTTTCAAAATATTCTCTCTGTCAATCCATTAATTTCCTGTACACTTCATACCTTATACCATCTGGGCCTGATACTGAATCAACATTTACTTTCCTAATTACTTTATCCAATTCACTAATAATAATTTATTTTTCAAATTCTTCTTTAACTGTTCTTTTTTTTTTACTTTCTACTCTTTCTTATTTTCCATCTTTCTACTCTTTCTTATTTTCCATCTTTCTACTCTTATACATATTTTCCAGATCCTGTACTACAATAGCCATAATTTGCTCGTGTTCTTTTTTTACCTCTCCTTTTACATTTTTCATTTGACTCATTATATTAATATTTTCCTGTACTGTTTTATCCAAATATGCAGATTCCTCCTCCCTTGTGAATATATTTGCCTAAACAGTAATGCCTTAATTTTTTATTTTTTTCCATATCATAGTACTGTGTTGTATTATTCTCTAAATTCTCAAATACATTTTTGTAAATGTTCCTGTACTTCACTTTCTTACATCATCTTGCCATTGAAAAATCACCTTTTTATACTTTCTTAAATTCAATTCACCATTCAGACCATTTTTTATAAGTTCTTCTTTGGCTATAAGATCTTCTATAACTGCAGTACTTCCCACTCTCCCATTTCATGCCATAATTTCTCATTTTTTATTCCCTTTTCTATTTTAATATACTCCCTTTCTTCCATCACCTCCATCCATATTGCTAAATCGTCTGAAAAACCGATCACAGCTGTATCGCCATCTGTTACCCACAACAAGCCTTCTGATAATGCAAAATAATTAATTTCAGATCCAGTTGCCCCTTGTATGTCCATTTGTTCCACCTGGCCAATTTGCTACATTTTATCACGTCCTATATTTTTATATCTTTCCCTTTCTTTTTACATTTTCCCCTTAAATCACAATTAATGTCCACTGGAATTATAATTTTCATGTTAACCACTACATACTCATAATAATTGATAAAACAGATTTTCTTTCCTTTTTAGTTATATTTGTATATAATGGTATAATTCTATACACACGTTATCTCCACCTCACATTTACAACAATTAACCTTTCCATGCTTAACAACTTTCAATTCTTAAGTTCCATATTATATTTCCACTCCACAATTTTATGTTTGCAATTTCTCTTCACTCGTCATTAATCTTACATCTCCTAACAGAATAACATCCATATCATATTTAGCACACCATTCCAGTATCTCTATACTTCTTACAATGTTAATAATACTGATCACATTTAGTGAAAGTATTCTAAAATTGTTGCTTTTCTCTCTAAGTTTACAGGACATATTTATACATTTTTGTTTTTTTTTTTATTTTTGCTTTTCCCCAATTAATTTTTCTTGAGGGTTTATGTACAAGTATTTCTTCATGCTAAGAATATGATTTTTCACTGGCTAGAAATTCAATAAAATTTAGTGTTAATCCCTTCCCCTGACCTCTCTTCCTTCACATTCTCTTGTCATTTCCCCTCCATATTTTTTCTTCTTCCTCACCTAGTTCACACTCTTGCCTAGCCTGTTGTCCTTCATCATGTATGTTTTATTCCATTCCCCTTCTTTTTCATTATTTACAGTTTGTTCTTGATAAGCCATCCAAAAGTGTCAGTTTTTTATACAACCTGCATTCAGGTGCACACCTTCTTGCTGTATATCCCTTATCCCCACACTGGTTAAATTTTACTTTGTTACAATCTGTAATTAAATGAGAAAAGTCCCTACAAAAAAAAATACATGATTTAAACTGGCCAGCATATCTTATTGTCCAAATATGACCAGTCACAAAAATAATACTTGACAAGTGTTTTGCTATGTTTTTTTTCCACATTTCAAAACAGCTTCAAGCCTTCACTCTCCATTCCATAAGTTTCTCTTATCTCTAACTTTTACAATTCTCAACAGTTTCAAACAAACCCTGCATGCATTTTAACATCCTCTTCCTCCAGTTCATCAGTTCAAAACTGCAAAGTAACATTTTTTTTTAACTTTTAATTTACTACCAGAAAACAATTGTTCCATGAATAAATGTCCTTTGTTGCACATTTCCAGAAATGTTATCATCAGTCCCTCAGTTTCAAATGTTAATTCACAAAACGACATGTCTAAATATGTATAAAAACTGAATTTCTTGAGCTTTAAAACCAGAACAGTTGCCAAATTGCCCCTTACATAATAGCTGTCTTTTACAGTGTCATTTTTTGCTCTTATTTTCAGTTAGTCATTTCTTCTTTTTTAAAAACTGTTTTATTTAGTTTGTTAGTGTGTTGCTGCTCTCCTTTTTGCATATGTTTTAGTTACTGCATAACTAACTGCTGCATATGTTTTAGTTACTACATTATTTGATACCACAAAACCAGACATCTTCTCAGTTTGTTGCTGCTTTCCACTTTTACTTTCTGTTACTGACTGATACGTTTTAACTTTGCCACATCTGGTTCTTTCTCAAAATTACAATCTTTGCCACTTCAGAAAAAGTTATCTGCCATCTCACCCCATGAAACAGTGGAACTGTCATCAGGATCATCCTGTTCAGTTATTTGTAACAGAAGATCATCTGCAATCCCACCTGGCTCGTTTATTTCCTTCTCCATTGAGACAGCTAAAAGCTAATAATTTGTATCATCCACCACACAGGAATCTTTGTTTACATTCTGATGCTCCATATTGAAAATATTTTTTCTCCAAATGTTCATGTTCTATCTCCAAACTCTCAGTAGCGTTTCTCTCCTCCTCCATGCTGCTGTTTCCCTTAGGCCACTTGCTGCTGTAGGAGCTCTCCAGCACATACCTCTCAAACTCTCAGTGCCAGAAATCTGAACAAAGCCAGAAATAATGGGGGGATAGATTTCAAATATTGCTCCTGTAAACTTAGAAAGCTGTTAGAATAATATGGTTGCATTATGTATTTTCTGAAGGATATGAAGTCTGAAACTCAAATGTCTGCCATTATTTAGTATTATTTAGTGACTTCAGTCATCGATTTGCCAGAATACTGCAACTTTTATGAGGAATGGACCAAAAATATGAGGCAAAAATCTTGACAGTTGAGCGAGATGCTCCAGCACCAACTAGCAGCTTCAAAGAGTTGGGGAAGTTCCCTGTTGCCCTGGCCAAATTTCCCCTAGTAGAATAAACACCACCTCAGGCCTGCACTGAAGAGAGGCATATAGTGTAGTGGGATTAGCTAGTCAACAAAGGATAAATAAATGCATGGCCCTAACAGTTTCTTTCCAAATCAAAAGAACACAGTGTGGCAGTCCTACTGATAATGATGTAAAAGAACAGAAAACTACACCCAGCATTTAGATAGATAGACATAGATAGCTAGATATAAATGTGCATCCAATATATTTGTTTCAAACCCACAGTCATCTTGGACAAAGCAGAGATATAGCTACATAAACCAGCCATAATAAAGTATCATGTATGTGTGTATATTCCACTGCCTGGGTTATACAAAAGGGCAGTGCCTGACTCTTGTATAATTGTTGCAGAATAATTACATACTCCTCTGACTGTACTGCAACCCCAGTACTTTAGATTTGGGTTTGTATACTCTTTCAGCCAGGGTTATAACTGTAAAGATTTTGATAAGGCATTAAGAAGGGAAGAGAAAAGACCATAACTTTTATGTCAAAATGTACTAGGTATAGGAGTACTGAGTGCCTTTATTAGAATAAGGCAGGTCTTGCATTTTTTACGTTGCGCCTACAAATACTTTCTGAGTGCACTTTGTACCTCGTTTAGTGGGATGCAGGCAACTGAAGTGGGCTAGGTTAGATTTTGAACTAGTACGTAAAGGAATATTAAAAATGCATGGCCTTGTCTGATCAAAAGCAATAGATAAGTTTGCTGGAAAATCAAAAGTTATGTACATCCGGAAATCAGTCAAGTTTTGGATAGAGGTGTAATTTCAGCTACAAGCGATTTTGTATTTGTTTTCTTATGAAAGTACAATGGATGTTCACACAGAAAAAGGAAGGACTGTTTTGAAACTGGAACTTTCTTGAAATAAGTTTTATAAATAAAGACCAACAAGTAATCAAAAATGTGCTGAAAAATCAGAGGTGAAAAAAGCTATCAAATTTAAGACTAGCTGTTGTGATCTCATAGAAAACAAATTACTAAACAGAAAAGGCTACAATACATTACCTAAAGGTATATGGTTTGCTCAGGTTCCAAAATTCTCATAATGTTCTAGTGCCTACCTGTTTCTGTCCTAAAATTGTGGAACTGTGTAGAAAGATGATATCAACAAAGGTCTAAAATGCATCCTATGTAACATTCACTAGTCTGAGCTTTTGTCTGTGTTTTTGCAAATGCTAAACCATCATGTGTAACCTGTATATATATATTTTTTTTGCTAAAAGCCTTAACACTGTGAAGTTACGACTGTGTAAAGATACTGTCCAACCACTAAATATGACTACTTGTGTAAAGCACCTTATGACCATTTGTGTGTTTGTAACCTGTCATTGCTTTAATACTGATGCATTGTGTTTGCTTAAAGGTGCAGTATTGTTGTTTAAAGGTTTTAGCCTTGTCAGTCAGTTAACTTCACCAGTTTTAAGTAGTGCCTTCTTTAAATAGACTGTTTTTCCCCTAATTTTGATCAGTTAGCTGTTTAAATACAATGAACTTTAATCAGATCTATAATTTAAAGTTGCCAGTGAAAGTGTTGTATTTGTGAGGCTGATTAACCACTTAATATGACATTTTGCTTCTTAACTGAGAGAAAAATTTCTAATACACTCAGGAATGTCAGTTTGTGTACAGTATAACTGTAAATACAAAATTTGTAAAACTGGCTTCCACCATTCATTAATGAACACAGTTGACCATCTCCATTAGTTTGACTTTCCTAAATAACAAAGCTAAACTTAGATAATTTTCAGGTAAAAAAAAAAGACATTTAAATGGAATTAATGTGTCTAATAACAAAAACAGAGTTCTGTAACCTTTCTTTAGGTGCTTGAGCTGTACTCTATTGCACATTTTCTGTGGTAAAAACTAATCCTTCCTCCAGTCTTTCACTTGCCCTACCTAGTTTACTTCATTGTCATACTTTCACAAAGGAATGTTCATAGCTGGGCAAAACTAAATTTGCTATTTTTATATCTAAGTTTGGTGGTCAAAAGCAGGACTTTGTCATGGGTCACTCTGTTTGCACTAAGGGATTGTGTTGTGGGGTCCACCCTGCATTTAATGTGTATCTGCAAGTATGAACAAAAATGTTTGCTTTTGCAGGAATTACCTTATACCCCTGTTGTATCCCCAATAATATTATTTCCGTCTACCTAGTACTCACAGATGCACTTGGCTTCAAGTTACAGCCTCAGTTGCTCCTTTCCAGCCATCCTCTGGAGGGTCCTTTGGAGTCTTGAATATTGTCTTATAGCAAATATATTCCTTGGGTTGATTGTTGGGTAGTCAGGGAGATAGTGAGTTTGGCTGTCTTTCAGAATACTTACCTTAGGGATGTGGCATGCACTGTGCAGGAATGGGTGTACTGCTTCCTAATTTGTGTGTACTTACTGTGTCTACGTCTCCTCACCACTTAAGTCCAACAGCTTTGGTGCTGCACTCCTTGCTTTTTCTGTATACCATACAAGCTGTCAGGGGCCTTTACAATCCTTTTTCTAAAGAACAGGTATCCAGTAACCTGTCCTTTCCCTTCCTGCTATCCCTTCTGAAAGCTGAGGTCCATTCCTGAACTTAGGTTGTAAGTGGCATGAACTTAAGTGCTGCTTCTATGCCACTGTCTGAAGACGGGTCCATTCATCTCTGACATTGTATACTTTTCCATGAAAACTTATGGACAGACATTTTCAAAAAGGGAATTTGTGGTTATTTTGTCAAATATGGTTCTTAAATACTGAAAACTGCATTTGCTGAAACTATTTTTGAGGCACTGACATAGACCCTTTCAAAAATACATTATGTAAGTACTGCTGGCTAGTCCTATTAGAAAGGAGCATATTGTTTTCTGGTTTACAGACTAATGCCCAAGAAAGTGTTAAGGAGTTTTGACTTATTTCTGATTTTAAACTGAAAACTGACAGATTCTTTGTATGGAAATAATCCAACAGCAATAAAAGAATTAATGAAATAATGAAATACGGACACAATGGAAAGAGTCCAGTGACTGATGCCAACAAAGAACATGTGTGGTTTACCCAATGCTTAACAGTTTTAATAATCTTGCACTAAAAAGCGATTACACATAATTCAAGTCTCTACCCCTCAGTATATGAGATACTGGCCTCAAAGGAAAGGTATGGGATTTTATTGAAAAACTTATTTATATTTGTTAATTGATGTGCTTTTAGACTTTAACAAGTATTGGATGATCTAAATTGCCACTTTTTATTGTATACTTTTATTATTTATATTGTTCACATTGGAGATGCCTACCTCAAAGTCATAAAGCTATCTCCTTTCTGTTACACTTTGGGTATCATTTGAGATGTCACTTAATATATTGCTTTATTGCTCACTGCTTTGCATTTACCTCCTTTGTCTGAGAGAAAACACTGCCACCATCAAAACACAGATCAGGGGATGGCATAGTACTTTCCAGCCATGGCGATTCAGGATGGGAAAGCATTGTGTCAAGTGTTCATACTATTTCCACATCTATATGCCTTCTGACATGTAGTAAAATAATTTAGCAAACTCCCAATACCAGTCATTGTGATCAGTGCAAGTACCATTGCAAGTTAATGTGTAGAACCACATTTGGAAAAGGTTACACTGATGTAGTGCCTATAGGTCATGTTGCTGTTCTGCCTGTGTTTTTGTGATGTGATGTCTTTTCAAAGGATATTTCTGTTAGTGTTATGCCAACCCCAAGTAAATTATTCTGGTATTTCAAAGTGTATTTACTTATGTTACTGTGATATGGTCCTCAGAGTGGTAATTCTGTGTATGTATGGTAATGTCTTCATTTATAGCATTGCTTCTTCCTCACTGAGGTATTTTTGAAGATGGGCATAGCTTTCTGCTTGTTTTGAAAATATGTCCTTGGTTTATTCTTGCTGGGAAAGATGGGGCTGGCTAACTTTGTGCACAGATTTGCCTCACTAGTGTATTAACAGAATTCATTTAGTATTGTGTTTTGGATAGTATTATGTCATACTCATCCTTTATGTTACTTTAGGGCTCTTTTTTTACATTTTACTTATGGAATACTGGTCTTTCACTTGTACTTTCTCCAAATGTGTCGTATGTGTATGCTAATTATTAAAGCTGACTTCCTATTAAACATCAGTCCGTCATTTTCAAAAATGAACCTTAGAATAGCAATACTGCACCTTTTTTATTGTAGTCATTTATAGTATACCAATGGAAAACAATACAATGTACCTTTCAAAGAAAAGGTTTGTCACTTTAATACTGAGACTTACAGTATTGCTTAGTTTTCAGCTCCATAAATAGTTTTGCAAAAAGAGGTTTGATGTAAATAGCATAGCATTTCTGAGCAAACTGTTGTGTAAGATGCAACCAGAACTGCAATTTTAAGGTACTAGTGCAAAACTAATAAAGCTGAAAATGGAACTACATTCTGCCTCTTTGATTTTTGACTGCATGTTCTCAGGGGAATTTCACTGGTGATTTAATTTGACAAATTGGGATTCTCAAAAAAGTCCAAATATACCATTAGTTAGCTGTTTCTTTGCCATAACTTTCAAATGTCTACATCATTAATGTCAAGTTTCTTTTGATTTGAATGATGACGAAAAAATGTGAGCGCATATACACAGCAGCATACAGTGTCACTGAATACAATAGCAGTCTGGAGAGTCTGACTGAAGTTTTGGATCACCACAGACTAATGCTGTCTCCTTAAAGTTCAAAGTGGTTTTACAGCTGAGCAGATTGATATTCTAGCTGAGATTGTTACATCAGTTAGACTGTTGGTTTTATGATATGCCACCATAGTAAAAAAACAAATCTCTAAAAGTATAGCACACATTTTTCTTCCATCCCCAGATGCATTTGCTTGAGCCTTCCAAGGCTATGGACCCCTCCTACCAGATGCCTGATCCTGGTAAAGCTGATCCGCTGTCTCACAGTAATTGCAGATGAATATCTCTGAACTTATTGGCAAATAATTCCTGACAACTTGCAGATCTCAAGTTTTTTCATGACAGCAAAAAAAATTGCATAGGAAAAGCATTTTTTGTTGTTTGCGCTAACAAATATTTCTTCAAATCTGGAAAATATGAAGAAACACTGCATGGTCAACAACATTTCTATTTTCTGCAAACAGTAACATGGAAATATAAGAAAAGATAAACACATAAGGTACAGGTGTTATGCTTATTAGGTATGAGTGGACCTGTGCCTACTTGGGTTTTTGTACAGTGTATATTTTCATATTGTTTTATTTGTTCTGTGACTTCTGTCATTTAGTAAAATTTGGAGCTAAATAAAATGTTTGAGAATTTTCAGTTTAATAGCACTGTAGTCTGACTTCAAATTAATTTAATTACAATTTTACCAACAGTTGTAATCATTTCATATCAAGCACCACTGATACTGCACTTAGCACAGAGTCAGAAATCATATATCCATAACAGTATTGATTCTGTAGTGACAGCATTGCAGAGTAAAAAAAAATCAATATCTAATGCCTTCACAACAATCTAACAGTGCTACTATACAATATTAATGACTTAATTGACCCTTAGCTAAAAGTTATCTTCAGTGAGCTACTTCATTCAGCTATGGTTCCAGATTCTTGGACAGTTTCTCACATTACCCCAATCCCAATCTATAAGTAATGGAACTTTGTCAAGAACTATTGTCCTATTAGATTAACCATCATTCTTGGTAAATGCGTTGAGTACTCTATAGCTGATGTAAATAGTGGTAATGAATTGAAACTGCTGGGTATTTTCCAAAATGTACTAAAAAGAGAGAATTCTACTCTAACCAATTTAATTGCATTTTGACCATGTTACACTGGCATTAGACATATGATTATCTTTAGGAATAATATATTTAGATATGGCTAAGCCTTGTGATTCAGTACCCAGTTTAGTTATACATAAACTATGGCATTTATATGCCCTACTAATTATTCCTTTTTGACATCAGCTTCTGTTCTAGAGTAACTAAAAACTTCACTAATGCAGGTCTTTCACCCAGGAGTCCCATAATCCTTTCTCTTTGCCTGTATTCTGATATTAATCCCTGATAGGGAAGGATGTCTCAAACATTACAGTTCAAATGTCTTCTTGGCATTTTCCCATTCTATTACCTTTCCCTCTCTAAGTATTTGCTACCAGTACCTTGATTCCTTTGCCAGTTTCCTCCAGTAAATTCCAGTCCCCCTCGTAACTATTCTCTGTACCCTTAATTGCAGCCATCCCTATCAGCAGAAACTCATGTCTACAGTCTCGTGTTGGCTTAGCTCTTAGAATGATTTCTACTGCTTTATAAATATATTTTGTATCATTGCTGCTTTTCTCCCGAAGGATCTTCATCCAAAATCTCACTCACTCCTTATTTCCTAAAACACCCCCACTTCATCATCCCTTTCCACTTTGAATTGTAGCTTTTTGCTTGTGTTGTGTTTAAGAGCCTTAACTGTGTAGCTCTAAAATATCCCTTCAAATCAGGTAATCAAAAACCACCTTGTTCTATTGGAAGGATCAACTTTTCCAACTTGACTCTTGCCCTCTTCCCCTCCCAGATAAAATCCTTCAACTCTTTAATGTTAAGTTGTCTCTCTCGCCTTCATTCTTGCTGGTTGGGTTCCGAGCCGATCTTTGGCTCCGACCCGGCCATTTTCTAAAGCTCGAGAGCTACTTACTGGCTCGAGGCCTCCCTATATCCCACAATGCCTTGCGCTAGATCCCCAGATCTCATTTGCCGCTTCAGCTACAAAGTTGCACTTTACTGGCTCAGGTCGTATTCTTCTTTTTGTAATATTAGCAGTTAAATTTTTAGTGTATATTTCAAGCCTTTCTTTTGTTTAAGTAGAGTAGTACTGTTAGATTAGTCTTAGTATTCCTGTGTTTCTGCCCTTTAGAAAACTCGTTTTACTTAGAGAGTTTCTCCCCTCTCCCCTCTATCTCCCTAAGTAGGCCGTTTAAATTAGAGGCTATCCCCTTCCCTTTTTAATCCTTTTTCCAGTAGGAAGTAGTGTTTAGCCTTTGTAGTTAAAGATAAAATTCTCTTAGTTTTATTAATTTTTTGTGTGAGGGTGTGGGACTAGTGTGTGTGTGTGACTGTGTGTGTTTTTTTGCACTAGTCTAACATTCCTCTATTGGTATCCCTTTTTCTTTACCATGTCAAAGGATACCAAGGTATCAGGGTTCAAGAAGTGTGACTTGTGCTGTCAGAAAATGTCTCTGACAGATGGTCACACTTCTTGTGTTTATTGTTTGGGTGCCCTACACCTGCAGGACTCTTGCTCCATATGTCATGCCTTTGGTCCGAGAGTCCTGCAGGAGCATAGGAACAAGTTGATTCTCAGGGGGTTACTAAAACCTGAGGGGTCTCCGGTGAAGTCTCAGCCAGCGAAAACCCCTAAGCCCACCAAGCCGTCATCTCCCAGTACGGAGCCGTTGCCAGGTGGAGCGTCTGCTTACATTTTGGTTCTGGCCGGAACCAAAGTATCTAAATCTCACTCGGCTCCGACCTTGGTGTCGGAGCCATCAGGGAGCCATAAGCGATCTAGGTCACCATCCCTAGAGTCGATTCGCTCGGCTCCAGGGTCGCCTTTGCTACAGTCTGAACAGAGCCATCGGTCCCACTCTTCTCGGTCCTCGAGGCTATCCGATCATGACTTGGAGAGAGTGGTTAGTAGACTCCTCAAATCGCAGGCCCTGGCTAAAATGTTAGCTAGCCCTCCTCATCAGGCTGTGGCTGTTCCTGTTTCTGAAGTAGTCCCTCCTCCGACTCCTCCTGTCAGTTCAGAGCCGGAGCTTGTTGGGGCTCGGATCTTGGAAACGGTGCCAATGCTTCCCCTTTCGGCTCCGTCGTCTGCTCTGATTTCTTCAATGGTTCCGTCCTTGGAGGGATCTGGGTGCCAGGACTTCCTCGTTGGCTCCGAGGGGGCAAGTGCATTGGACCCTTGTCTGACCCCGTTCTCCCTCTTGGAGCCTCGGCGCAGGTAAGCTCAGCTCCTACATCAGACTCAGAGCCGTCCCTTTCAGTGCCGGAGAGGATTCCTGTCTCTTCGGAGTGGGGGCCCTCTTCTCTGCCAGACAGGCGCGCCCTTGAGGCCATGAGGAGCGTGCTGACTTTTGAGTCTGCACCTCGATCAGCCCCTTCAGCTCCTCCCCCCAGGTTGCCTGCTACAGTCTCTGCCCCTCCTCCAGACCCCAAGTGAGGGGATCAAATGCTCCAGGTCACCCCACTGGGTATATCTTCCTCTTCCGAGGCCTCCCCCGAGATTTCAGAGGAGCCCCCTCAAAAGAGGAAATGTAAGAAGAAACATGTTGACTCCCCCGAGTCTGTCACATCAGATACTGATTTGGAGGATTCGGAAGGGTCCCCAAGATCCCCCTCTGAGGATGTCTCTTTCTCAGACATCCTTGAGATCCTTAAGCAGAGGGGGAACTGGACTGCCCTTAACCCTTCTGAGGATGAGTCGGTATACTTGGATGCGTTTGGTTCTTCCTCCTCCACCTCCTGGGTGTCTCCGCCTTTCAATCCATTGATGGAAGTAGTGGCTCAGAAGGTGTGGTCAGCCCCGGACACACTGGAACCAACCCCCCGCAGGCCCACTAAGTTTATTAAGGCCTCTCAAGATAAACAGCTTTTGACAAAGGGTGTCCCCGTTGATGCCATGGTGGTAGCAGCTGCCACGAAAAAGGAGTTGGCTGACACTTCTGTACCTGTCCATCCCCCTAATAAAGAGTCTAGGACAATGGACAGATACGGGAAGTGGATGTTTTCCTCAGTGACCTTCTCCATGCAGTCGGTGAATTACTTGTGCCACTTCACCCATCTTCAGAAGGATCTCCTCAAGGAGCTAGGAGATACCCTGCAAGATCCATCAGCTGTGGGGGCTCAAGACAAGATTAACTCCCAGCTGGCGACTCTTAATTCAATCGTCAACTCCTCCATGTGGCTCATTTAGTATACGACTGATGGGGCGAGTAGGGCCGCAGGCACAGGCGTGGCTTTGAGAAGACATGCCTGGATGCTGTTATGTAACTTTGCTGATCCCTTCAAGGCGTCTTTCACCAACACCCCTTTTGATGGTTCGGCTCTGTTTGGATCTCAGGTGAAAGATACCCTTACCAGGTGTGAGCAGGAAGGCAAGACTGTCTCTGCTGTGGGAGTCCATTTTTCCACTCCCTCTAGATCATACCCTAAAGTTCAGAAGAGTGGAAAGATGTGGTTCCAGAAACCCCAGGGAGCCGTGCCTGACACACGTGGTGAGTTTCCCTCCAGAGACAGAGGAGGGAACAACAATAGACACCGCCCGCGGGGCAGAGGGGGTCTGCAGAATCAGGGCAGCAGAGAATCCTTCTCTGACAAGCCCTTCCAGCACCCCTGAGGGGCTGCCCAGCTGTCCGCCTTCAGAGGCAGTCGGGGGAAGGTTGTCTCTGTACCCAGAAGCCTGGCGTCTCATCACTCAAGACAGATGGGTACGGTCTATCATATCCGGAGGTTACAATATCCCTTTTGTCCACACCCCCTTACAATCAAACAGCCCCATCCCAGATGTTCCACCCAGTCTAAGGGAACAGCCAGTACAAGAAATTTCAAAACTGCTAAGAAAACGGGCCTTCCAACAAGTCCCAGCAGACCAGCAAGGATCCGGAATTTACTCAAAGTTCTTTTTGGTACCAAAAAAGACAGGGGACTAGAGACCCATTTTGGATCTCGGCATACTAAACAACTCTGTTCAAAGAACGAAGTTCCGGATGGTCATGCTTCAGTCCATTCTACCCTTTTTGGGTCCGGACAATTGGATGTGCTCCATAGATCTTCAGGATGCGTACTACCACATCAAAGTGGACAGGTGTTCCAGAAGGTTTCCTCCACTTCTGGCTGGGAGCCAGTCATTACCAGTTCAGAGCCCTGCCCTTTGGTCTGACCACAGCCCCCAGGGTGTTCACCAAATGCATGGCAGTGGTTACCGCTCATCTGAGATGGCAAGGATTCCAGTTGTTTCCATATCTAGACAACTGGCTCCTTACTGCTACCACCAGGCATCAATTGCTGAGAGGCAGGGATTATACCATCCAAACATGCTCCAACCTAGGTATCTCAATAAATTTAGAAAAGTCTGCATTGTCGCCTTGTCAGTCTTTAACCTTTATAGGCGCAAGATTAAATACGAAAGATCTGTCCGCAAGACTACCAATAGACAGAGTGGCAGACATTCACCGACACGTACAGGCATTATTAGGATGCAGAAAGATTCAGGCCAGATTCATCCTAAAAACCTTGGGTCTCATGGCAGCAGCGATCATATTAGTTCCCCTGGCTCACTTTCACATGAGGATTCTCCAGTGGATGCTTTTCACCCAATGATCCTTTCAACAACTCCCTTTGTCTCACAAGATATTAATCACACAGTCGTGCAAAAACCACTTGGCCTGGTGAATGGTCTCCTCATCAGTACCCCAGGGCAGACCATTTGTCCTTCCTCCTCCAGTTGCCACGGTGACCACGGATGCCTCCCTAATTGGGTGGGGGGCATTTTCAGGGCAGGACTGTCCAGGGCACCTGGCAACCCCACGAGTACCACTTGCACATAAATGTCTTGGAGATGAGGGTGGTGCTTTTAGCATTGCAAGCTCTTCAGAACTCTACCCACTGGGACCATTGCAATTCAGACAGACAATATGTCTGTAGTATGGTACATCAACAAGCAGGGCGGAACGAAGTCATATCTCTTATGTCGAGAAGCACTCAGACTATGGCAGTGGGCGATCTCCTCTCAACGGTTTCTGACAGTAACGCACATCCCTGGGAAGTCCAATGTCATAGCGGACAGGCTAAGCAGAGCTATTCTCATGCCTCACGAGTGGTCTCTCAATCGGACAGTAGCGGACAAAATCTTCCGCAAATGGGGTCAGTCTTGCGACCTTTTCGCAACTCCTCTCAACAGCAAGTGTGACAATTTCTTCACTCTCTTCCCGGACAACTGCAGAAAGTTAAAGAACCAGAGACGCTCTAGTTCACGATTGGCCCCAGGGACTTCTGTATGCATTCCCACCCTTTCCCCTAATTCCCAAACTAATTCAGAAAGCTACCGTGCTGGGTTGCAGGATGATCCTCATTGCCCCCTACTGGCCTCAACAAATCTGGTTCCTGTTCCTGCATCGTCAACCTTCTAGAGCAGCCTTGGAATCTGGACCCAGTTCCGGACCTCCTGATCCATCAGTCGGGCAGGCTGCATCAATCTCTTCAGTCTCTCAACCTCACTGCTTGGTTGCTCCACTTCCAACCTTAGCCAGGCTTCCCAGTATTTCCATTTCAGTGCGTGAGATTATCCTTCCTTCGCACAAACCTACAACCAGGAAGGCTTATGCTAGTAAGTGGAAACGTTTCTCTTTCTGGGCAGAGGCTAGAAATATAGATCCTTTCACGGCCCATGTCCATAACGTTCTAGACTTTTTAGCAGAACTTTTTCAAGCGGGCTCCTCTTCTGCCACCATTAGAGTTCAATTAGCGGCAATCTCTAATTTCCATACGGGCCTGTCAGAAACCAGCATCATGTCCCATAAGCTTTGCAAAGCCTTTCTTAAAGGAACAATCTTGCTCAGGCCTCCAGTGAGAGATCCCCTGACTCCGTGGGACTTGAATTTGATCCTAGCTTCCTTGATACTGCCTCCTTTTGAACTGGCAGCTTCCTGTTCCTTGAAATTGCTTTCTTGGAAAACGCTCTTTTTGGTGGCCATTACTTCAGCGAGGAGAGTTTCTGAACATCAAGCTCTATGTGTTCGTCCTCCTTACCTAATTTTCCATAAGGATAGGGTTTCATTCAGGACTAATCCTTCGTTCCTTCCTAATGTCCCCTCTGAAAATAATTTGAATCAATCCATTGATCTGCCAGTTTTTTTTTCCAAATTATTCCAACAAGGCTGAACACAAATTACACCAGTTGGATGTTCATAGGCAATTACGTTTCTATTTGCATAGGACTGAGCAAATAAGGAAATCAGACCAACTCTTCCTGTCCCCTATGCAGAGGGTAAGCAGGGTTGACCAGTGCCTAAAGTAACCTTATCCAGGTGGTTGTCCTCTATTATTACCCTTGTTTATCAGTTGAGAAATAAAGAACTCCCTGCTAAACCTAAAGGCCACTCTACTAGGGCTTTAGCTATGTCGGTAGCCTTTCAAGCAAGACTACCAATGGAAGCCATTTGTGCGGTGGCCACATGGGCCACCCCTCATACCTTTATTTCACATTATAAATTGGATGTGGCCTCTAGGAGTAGAGCTGATTTTGGTTCCACTGTGCTCAAGAGTCTGTTCCAATGAGCCACCCAGGACTAAGGTGCTAGGGACACTGTCCCAACCAGCAAGAATGAAGGTGAGAGAGACAACTTAACATTAAGAAGTTATGTACCTACCATAACGTTCCATGTTAGTTGTCTTCTTCTAGCCTTCTTTCTTGCGTCCCACCCTCCATCCCCCTAGCCTAGATGGACCGAGAAGAGTTCTATGAGTCTTGTCACTGGCTGAGCCTTAACCGATTTATGTCCTCTACCTTTTCTTTAGCCCTATAGCTAAAGTCTTGCTATTGGGACGGTTGTCCTCTTGTATTGTGATGGTGTTAGGTCTTCCAAACGAGATCTGGGGATCTAGCACCAGACATTGTGGGATATAGGGAGGCCTCAAGCCAGTAAGTAGCTCTCGAGCTTTAGAAAATGGCCGAGTCGGAGCCGAAGATTGGCTCCGAACCCACCAGCAAGAAAGAAGGTGAGAAGAAGACAACTAACATGGAATGTTATGGTAGGTATATAACTTATTAATTACTATCCACAGTTCCTCCTATGGTTGATAAAATATGCCTGATTGGTGTATAAAATTAGAGACTAAAACTATTTTAACAGCTTATATTTTGCTGTCTGTATCTGTAGAAAAGAGATTACAGTTTCTCAGATGTTTTATTTTTTGTTTAATCTCTTCCCACATATCCTTAGCTACCATAATAGAATCCTTTTTTTACCCGTACTCCTATGCACTTAATTTTATCATGTCCCATAAATATAGGTATTGCTGAACCAGTACTTGTATGGGTACATAGTCTACTGCTATAGCCTTTGCTTTTATCTTCATTAACTTTATATCCCCCGCCCAAAAAAATATATATATAAAAACTGTCTCAGAATGTTCCACAATCTGGTACAAAATATTGTCTGCAAATAGTCAACTTTTCTCAAGTACCATGCCAATTAATATAGTATCCTTGAATTTTTGAGTCCCTTATTTTCTTTTCCAGTGGTTCTAAATATAATGCATAGAACAAAGGGGAAAGAAGACACCCCTTCCTGGTTCCTCTGTTCAGACACAACAGAGAGGAACCCTCCTGTTTTGGTTTTTGCTTCCGATCCTGCTATATCTTTCTAATTAATGCTGTCACTGTATTAGAAAATGCAAATGCTTCCATTGCCCTACTCATAAAAGTCCCAGCTTACTCTGTTGAGTGCTTTCTCTGCATCAAGACCCACCAATAACAGCAGTATTTTCTTGGATTCTGCTTCCACCTGGATCACTGTTCTGTTAATGTTGAGAAATGTTTGCTTTCTCTGCAGAAAACTACATTGATTCATATTATTTTTTTGACAACCTTTTAGCAATTATAGACATAGACAATTCGTAATTATGGTTTTAAATGGACATGGCCCTATATGAATGTGTATATCTGATGGGTCTTTACTGTCTTTAGGTATTATAGCCAGCACAACTTACTTTTTCCATGATGTTGAAGCTTCCCCTCCTTTTAAAATACTGTTAAACAGAACCTTCCAGATCTTCATCCCTTTTTTCAATCCTAGCTTCCAAATTTCCCCATGAATGCCATCGATTCCTAGAGGTTTTCCTGCAGATTGGTTATACATCACTGCTTCTATCTCATCTCCCATCTTAACTGTTAATTGTGGAGCCTCATCTACCTCTAACCTGAGCATATCTAAGTCTTCCATAAATATTTTCATTTGTGTTTTTTCTTGATTTCCACATTTCTCTGCTTTATACAAATTTTCATAAAATTTCCAAAATATCTCTAATATCTCTTAAAGATATCTAGTTATTTTTCTTCTTGTAGGCTTCTTAAGTTTGGTAGCAACCCCTTCTACTTTCGGTTGCCTAAGTCATTATGCTAAAAGGTTTTATGCTCTGAAGTTATCAAACAACAGTGGATTAACAACAATCCTTCTAAACTTGTGCATATCATCCAGGTACTTCTTTGCTTTCTCTTTAACTTTCTGCAGTTGTGCCTGTTCTTGTGAGATTCCCCTTATTATGGAATACTTTAAACATTGTCAGCCCCTCTAAATAATTCTTGTTACTTCTTAACCGCATCTCTTTTCCTTTAATTTCTACCCTGTTTTAAACTCCAGCTTCATTTTATCCCACTAACTAGCTATAATTGCTGAAGAACTTTGTATCTTCCATAATAATGCACAGATCATTTTTTACCAGCCATTCCTAAATTCCTCTCTTTTTAACAGATGGGTGTGGGAGCACCAGTGTCTAATTTTTACGTTAGATATTGTTAGTGCATGATCTGAAACAGGTACTGGATGTATGTCAAAGCTCTCAATTAAATGCAGATGTTCCTGTAAAATATAATTTCGATCTTGTCTAGCCCAGTTGTTGTACCTTGGGTGATAATATACAAATTCTCTCAGAGTTCCTCCTACTGAAATAATTTCTTACATACCAAATATTTTCATAAATCTCTTCAGAAATCAACCCTCTTTTAGTATATTTTCCCTTCTAGGTCCTCCCCTCACTGTTGCATAGCAAGCAGTGGTCATTAGCTATAAGTAAAATTCACTGCCTTAAGATGATCATTTATCCCCCCAAAAAGTTAAAGCTCCATAATAGCATTTCTAGGTAGAATATAACAGGTCTAGATCACCACATCGAATGGTGATAAGTTCAAATGCCTTTGTTTGAACCAAAAAGTCCAAAAACCCTAAACAGTAAACTCACAGAACAGCGATTTTTTTCCCAGGGGGAAAAAAAATCGCTGCTCTGTGAAAAAAAAAGTCAACTTTAAAACAAACTGAAGCAGGGGGCTGTGCCACACACATACCCCCCTACTTAAATATACCAAGTCCGAGATCGCACTATGGTGGAGGAAATAGCAAAGCCCCAAAGATGGCCCACCAATTTTTTTCCCTGGGACAAAAATTGATGTTCCATAACTTCGTGTGTTAGGGCTTTCAGACTTTTTGATTAGAACTTATCACCTTTCGATGAGGTGATATAGACCCGAATATAACTACATGCCAGCATAATCCTCCTCCCATGCCAGTAGCCCCTTACCAACACTAATCTACCATTATCTTTTTTTCATCTTCTATCACTATTGGTGCTTCTCTAGCAATTAGTATAATTCCTCTTCTTTTCCTGATACTCTGCTGAATATCCATCCTGAAACCTTTTTTATCAAATTCACATGCTTCGGTATCTCCAAATGTGTCTCCTCTGTAGCACTGCAATTTCTTAATATAATTTAATCCTCTTTCCTTTTTGTCTATACCTATGAGACCATTCACATTCCAAGATAATATAGAAACTGTTGCCATTTTGATAAGAGGATATTATTTCCATTTATTATGTATATGACAGCCTTTTTTAGTTGTATATTTCCAGCTTTTGTGATACATCCACCCATTAATTTTGGCAGGTTGATCTTTTCTATGTTTTTTTTTTTTTAAACAAGAAGCATCTTTATTAAATTATCACTTATGATGTAGGCAATCATATATTTTTCCGATGTAATATGCTCCTACCCTTTTCTAAAGACCCCAATTCCAGTTTTATCTCTCTTACTGTATTCACTACTTCTAGTACAGTTGGTTTAGACTTTGATTTCCATTTTCTAGTAGTGGCTTTTTGCAGCCATAATAATCTGCAAGGCTGTATTATGTCTAGGCAATTCTGATTCTGTATCATAGCTCAGAAAAATAATTTCCCTAGTCACACCAATTTGCTCACTCAGTATCTCTGATAGAGTTGTCTGCAGGGAATCTTTAAAATCTGACAACTCATTACACTCCCTGAAAATATGTTCCCAATTATCTCTTTCTTCCCCATCTCACCTCCAACATTTGCTGTCTAGCTGAGAAAAAAAAAAAACTAATTCTATATTTTGTTGCATATTTGTGAGACAAAGCTATACCCCCATTGTTTGTTTGTTAAATGCTTATTCAGTCTTTCATCTCAATTCTTTCTTACCTTCTCTGATTCTTATAGTTGTCATGCAATATTTTATATGCTGTACTAATTATTCCTTTTTAACAGCAGCTTATGTTCTAAATTCTACAAAAAAAAAAAAACTCTACCACTGCTGGTCTTTCATTTAGGACTCCCCTATTTCCTTCTATTTGCCTATACACTGATATCAATCCTTGATAGGGAAGACAATATCTAACCTGCAGTCCAAATAAATTCTTGGCATCTTCCCATTCTATTACTTTTCCCTCTCTAGTTATTTCCTCCCAATACTTTGGTTCCTTTGCCAGTTTTCTCCAACAAATTCCATCCCCCTCATTCCAGTCATCCCTATCAGCAGAATCTTCTTTCTCCATTCCTGTGTTGGCTTGGTACTCAGAATACTTTCTGCTGCTTTATGAATATATTCTGTATGATTATTGTTATTCTCCTTAAAGGTCTGCATGCAAAATCCCAGTCTCTCCTTGTTTCTTGCCCCCCCCATTTCATCATAATCACTTTACACTTTTGCTGTGTGTAGGAGCCTTAACTGTGTAGCTCTGAAACACCCCAATCACATTGGGTGATCCCAATCTTCCTTGTTCTATTGGAAGAATCAGCTTGTCTCACTAGACTCTTGCTGTCTTTCCCTCCCACATAAAATCCTTCAGCTCTTTATCCACAACTTCTCTACTGGTTGATAAAAATATGCTTGACCTGTGTTTAAGATTAAAGGGACTAAAACATTTTTACTCCTTGTATCTTACTATAGATAACTGTATAACAGAGCTTCCAATTTCTCAGTTTTAGTATTTTAGCCTCCTCCCACATATCCTTAGCTGCCACACCAGTATCATTTTTAATCCATACTCCTAAATACTCAGTTTTATCATGTCCTCATAAATATGGATATTGCTGAACCAAATTGTGTGTGGGTACATAATTTACCACTATTGCCTTTGTTTTAGCTTAATTAATTTTGTATCCTGAAAAGTTTTGAAACTGTCTCAAAATGTTCTGAAACACTGTAATGTCCCTTTCTGGTTTTATCAGTTACAAAATAATAATCTCTGCAAATAGAGACAGCTTTTCTTGACTACCATACCAATTATGTCCTTGATTTTCTGAGTCCCTTATTTTCTTTGCCAGTGGTTCTAAATATAATGTAAATAACAAAGGGGAAAGAGGACACCCCTGCCTGGTTCCTCTGCTCAAGCAGAAATGATCAGAGATGAACCCACCCACTTTAATTTTCACCTCCGATCTCTCATATAACCTCCTAATCAACCTTATAATTTTTCCAGGAAATGCAAATGTTTCCATTGCCCTGTTCATAAAGTCCAAAGCTTACTCTATCAAATGCTTTCACTGCATCAAGACCCACCAACAACAGTGGTATTTTCTTACATTCTGCTTCCCTCTGGGTCATCACTGTTCTGTTAATGTTGAATGTTTGCCTCTCTGTCACAAAAGCACATTGATCCATCTCTATCAATTTTGGCATCACTTTTGCCATTCTTTATGTTGTTATAGACATAAACACTTTATAACCATTGTTTAGTATTGAAATGGGCCTGTATGAAGCTAGATCTAATGGATCTTTACCCTCTTTAGGTATTACAGCTGTCACCACTTTCTTCCAGGATGTTGGTACTTCTCTTCCTGATAAAATACTGATCTGATGTTGTCAATCTTCATTTTATCCTTAAAATATGGGGTTAAGTTCCAATATCGGAACTGACTCTGCCATTACTACAGCTTGTGCAGGCCAAAAACTCTCGACCTTCATCCTTACCCACAATCGCCCTGTCCCCTTTACCTCAGATCTCGTTTGTCATTTTTCAAGACAGATGTGTTTGTCTAAGCTCTTATGGTAAGCCTATTCTATTAAGATATTATTAATATTTGTGTGTTTAAAATCTCTTTCCTTATCATTTTTTTATTTTCTTGTAGTAGTCTGGTGTATTTTTTACTGTCCTTTGACCCCTTCCCATACACTACCATGTATTTCTTACTGTCATTGTTGATAGTATTACTCCCCTCTCTTCCTATGCACTTTGGTGTAGCTGTAACTATAATTGTTGATTGTACCCTTTCCCTTTTTCTCTTTCCCATTAAAAAAAGGGGGGGGCACTTTATTCTCCTACTCCTTTTGTGGTGTAAAGTGTAGTGTTTGTTTTTCCTGCTTGTTTGTCATTATGGAGGATAAACCTAAAGGACCCACTGGGTTTAAATGTCAAAAGTGCGGACAAAAAACTCCCCTTTTGGGTATTCATCTTTTATGTGTCTACTGTTTAGGGGCCATTCATCTTGAAGAGGTCTGCAGCATTTGCCACAGCTTTAGTCACAGAGCTCTTATCGAGAGGAAAAATAAATTTTAAAGGGCTTAATTCCATTAGCCTTTGGGGAAGCCATGTCTACTGAGAAGACTAAATCTGACATTTCCACCCCTTCCTCTTCTTCATCCATAGAGAAGACTAAAAAGAGAAGCTTGGTGGTTCCATCTTCTCCTTTGAAACTGACTCACAAAAAGCGTAGATCATTGGCTCCATGAAACACTTCGAATCAGACAGAAGGTCTATCTAAATCTGTCGGTGCTGGAGAAGTTTCCATCAGTACCGAAAACTCTTATGGACTCTAATGTGCTGACCAAGACTTCAACACAACATGAAAGTCAGATTTCAACTCAGGACACCTCATCCTCTACACCGACTACATTGACACAGACAACTCAAATATATGAATTGTCAAGAGTGGTCTATTCACCTTCTCTTGACCTTTATGCTGATGAATTGCCCAAGGTCTTTTGACAGAGACTGAAATCTCCTCCTCTATCCGTTCCCTCAAAAGTCTTGAAGAGTTTGATGGGGAGAGACTAGTGAATTCTGTGGGTGAGAGGACTTACAAGACTGCCCTCGGCTCCAATTCTTTTGGGTCTCAGAACTGATTCAGTTTCTTTCCCTGTCATAACTCCTCCTCTGACCTCCTCTGAGGTTCTAGAGATGTCAGCTCCAAGTCTTCCAACACCGACTGCATCTGTTCTGGAGATATCTCTCCCTTTGGAACTGGTTATTTTTCTGAGTTCTTTGGCCCTGTCGGATCCAGAGACCTCCCAGAGCTGCATCTGCCCTGTTGTCTCAGAGGAGCTGAGGTTGATTCCAGTTTTTTTGGAGCCATCTCTATGCATTGGAGCTTCAGCACAGTAGAGCTCAGCACCAGCTTCTGCTTCAGGGGCTGTCTTGTTGAAGCATTGAGTGACCACAGTGCTCAGGCAGTCTTTTTTGGTTCTGGGCTCCCTTCCCTCTTTGGGGGAGGCCAGCCTTTGAGGCAAAGGAGAGAGCTTTAGCCACAGTGGTCACTCAGTCCCATCCTCCTCAGAGCACATTTTGTCCTCACACTCTCTTATTCAACCTGTTCTCCACTGGGACAGTGAGTACCAAATCTGCAGGACCCACAAATTAATGTTCTGTCTTCTTCTGATACATCCCCAGACCATCCCCCTGAGGAGGTTCCTTATAAGAGAATGGGCAAGAGGAAGCACTTAGATTCCCCACATGAATCCGTCACAGAGGACACTGATTTTGATGAAGGGGAAGGGTTTCCAAGGTTACCCGCTGATGATGTCTCCTTTGGAGACATCCTAGAAATTTTAAAACAGAGGGGTGAATGGAAGTCCCCAAAACCTTCCTCAGAGTAGTCAGTGTACCTGCAGGCTTTTGATACTCACCCATCTACCTCTTGGGTAACTCCACCTGCTGATGAGCTCATCCAGTTGATCTTGCAATGGATGTGGAAGGTGCCAGACATCATTGAACCTATCCCCAAGAGACCAGAAAAAAATTATCCAACCCTGAGGACAAGCAATTCTAGGGGTAAAGGTCTATTGGTAGATGTCATGATCATGGCAGCCACCAATTAAAAGGAACTGGCTGACAAAAGTTCCTCTATCCATCCTCCCAGTAGAGAGTTCCGGTCACTGGATAGGTTTGAGAAGCGGGTTTACACTTCATTGACCTTCACTTTGAGGCATTTGAATTTCCTGGCTCATTTTATCAGACTCCAGAAGGATCTGATCAAGGAATTGTCAGATGCCCTTGCAGGAGCTGTTACTGAGGGAGACCAAGACAAGGTTGCTTCCCAGTTGGCCACCATGGAGTTTGTCAAATTTGTCCATGAGGTTCATTTCACATGCAGCCAAAGGGACTACCCAAGTGGTGGGTTCAGGCTTAGCCAAAAGGAGACACTCCTGGATATGCCATTTTGGTTTTGTGGAACCATTTCAGTCTTCATTCATTAGTGCTCCCTTTGATGGATCATCTATTTTTGTCCCAAAATTTAGACAGACTTTATCCAGGTGTGAACAGGATGGTAAGACCCTTTCTGCAGTGGGCATATATTTTTTCACTCCCCAAAGATCCTTTTCCAGGAATCATAAAAGTGGTGGAAAGATGTGGTTCAGAAAATCCCAAGGGCCTTTCCAAGACACACATGGTACCAGTTCTCCCAGGGGCACAGTGGGGGACTACAGTGGAAGATGCCATCACCATGGCAATGGTGGTCCGCAGAATCAGGGCTTTAGGGATTCCTTTCCAAATAAGCATTTTCAGTGTTCCTGAAAGAAAGCCCAGTTGTCTTCCTCTGGAGGCAGTTAGGGGACACATATCCTTGCACCAAAGTGTCTGGCAAAATATTACAACAGATTCTTTTGTAAAATGGATCATATCCAGAGGTTATACCATACCATTGTCCAATCCTCTGCCCACTTGCAGGAAAACCCCCAATGTTCCACCCAATCAGAGGGAACCAGCAGTTCTGGAAATTCAAAAGCTGCTAGACAAAGGGTCATCCAAGAAGTCCCACCAGACCAGAGAAGATCCAGAATTTACTCAATATTATTTTAAATGAACTTTGCCTGAAAGTGTTTACATAGATATTTTTATGCCCAAAGTAGACTCCAAAGAATTTGTTCTCAGGTGGATAGCAAATGTTGGAGGTGTGATGGGCAAGAAAGAGGTAGCTGGGAACATATTTTTTGAGAGCGTAATGAGCTGGCAGACCTTAGGGATTCCCTGCATACCATTTTGTCGGCGATGTTAGGTGAGCAGATTGGACTGACTGGGGAGATGATTTTGTTGCATTATGCTACAGAATCAGCCCTGCCTAGACATAGTAAAGTCTTGCTGAGTCTAAATTTGGTGATTACCAAAAAAGCAATTAGTAAAAAAAGGAAATCAAAGTCTAGACCAACTTTACTAGAAGTAGTGAATAGAGTAACAGAGATAGAACTGGAATTGGGATATTTAGAAAAGAGAAGGAGCAAACTACATAGAAAAATGAGAATTGTGGGAACAGTAATTGCAGGGCAGGAATAAGGTTTGAGGCAGGATGTGAATGAGCTTTATAATACTTAACTGACAATGACTGGATGGTTTATAAGTGATGTATAATGTTTGCAACTAAAGTTGTTTCAGTGGTGTCTGCAATGTAAACTGTTTGCAACTAAAGTATCATTTTGTATGTGTTTCATTTATATAATTGTAACATCGCCTTTGTCATATGTGAAAATTTAATAAAGATGTTTGGAGAAAAAATAGATTCTTTTTAGTGCCAAAAAGGCAGGAGAATGGAGACCAATTTTGGATTTCAGTGTGCTGAACAAATTTGATCTCCAAACAAAATTCCAGATGGTCATGGTACAGTCCATCCTTCTGTTTTTGGGAAAGGACTATCAGGTGTGAATGACCTGAGACGTACCTTCCTGGACTACATGAAAAGAGACATGGAAGAGCTCTCTGATCTTGTTGCCCAGGCAGGTATGACCCTAGCCCTGAGTAGCATTCTGCCATCACCCAGAATGATGCTGCAGTACAAGGACAAAATGATTGACTTCAACAATTGGCTAAGCTTCTGGTGCCATTCTAAAGGGATCCAGTATCTGTTTGCCTGGGATGACATGGTTGACAGACCACGATGCTTTACCAGAGATGGCCTGCACCTGTTGCCCTGGGATTCCGGATACTGGCTAAGGTTCTTGCCGCCCCCTATAGTGCCTTATTTAGGCAAGGTTCAAATGACAAATTCACCACTGTAACAGGAACAGGTAAGCAAAAACTGAGGGTGATGCTACTCAATGCTAGAAGTCTAAATCTCAAAATGCACTCACTCGAGGCACTCCTTAAAATGGAGAACATCGATATCTGTGCAGTGACTGAGACCTGGTTCAAGGCTCCAGACAGCACCCCTGCACTACCAGGCTATAACTCATACCACACTTTTCAGCCATGTAACCTGGACCGGAACACCAAAGGTGGAGGTGTGTCCATATTCATTAAGGATATCCACACCTCCAGGCAAGTTGCTCAGCATAATGCAGCCGAGGTTATCCAAGTGTAACTAACTCTGGGCAAAACTGCAATCCAAATTGTAGCTTGCTACAGATCACCCACCATGCCCCAGGATTCCCACTCCTCTTTTCTTGATGTACTGGAAAATATTAGGGTTCAACCAAACACCCTAATAATGGGCGATTTCAACTACCTCATCATTAACTGGGAAAATTACTCATGTACCAACTCCTTCACTCAACGCTTTCTGGAATTCATAAATTCCAATGCCCTAGATCAACTTATCCACACCCCCACCAGGGGCAACAATATCCTAGTTCTAGTCATTACCAACATGAGTGACTGGTGTTCCACGCCTGAAGTCAATGCCTCATTGGTCCGATCCGACCATAAGCTAATTACCCTAGATATCCACATCCTGCCCCCACCCCCCATTAAGGAAACCATGGTAAAAAATTTCTCCAAAGCCAACTTCATGCTTAAGACAGAAGTGGTGAACTTCATGACACCCATGCAGATGGACAATGCAGTTACGACTACTGAATCCTACACAATTGTACTTTATAAGCACTTACATGAGTGCATGGATCCTGCTATCCCAAACAGAACCAAGACACTATCCTCCAAAAAAGGAAGCCAATCTGGTGGTCCCCTGCCATAAACAAACTGTACAACAAAAGGAAGAAACTATTGCAAAAGAGAGTAAAATCCCATGAGTGGAGGAGCTCCCTGGTCAGCCTCACTAAGAAGCTGTGATCCCTGATAAAATCCTCAAAAGCTAGTTATGAAAACAAAATCACCACTGATTCTAAAGACAACCACAAAGCATTCTATAGCTATGTCAAGAATCTCAATGGCAACACTCAGATCTGCTGTGAGTTACAGCACAATGGCACCAAATATACAGACCCAACTGATATTGCCAACATCCTGGCAGATAGGTTCAATGCTAACTTTACCCCCTCTCACCCCCTAAAGAGCCCATCTCTATACCGGAAGAATGCAAAGTTCCTGTAATCACGGCTGCACAGGTAAAAACCACACTCCAAAGCCAAGAACACAGCATCCATGGGACCAGACAACATCCCAGGCTGCATTCTACATGAACTACAGAATGAACTGGCACCCCACCTAAGTACCATGTTCAATCATAGCCTCACCTCAGGCTTTGTGCCTGCTGAAGGGTGCACAGTAACTGTTATCCCACTTCACAAGGGGGGAGCCACCATGGACCCCGGGAACTACCACCCCATTAGCCTGATGAGCCTGGTCTGCAAGACCATGGAACTTATAAACAAGGACATTGGTAATCTCCAAACTCTGGGCCCCACCCAGTTTGGGTTTGTAAAAGGCAGATCATGTCTCCTAAATCTTATAGACTTCTTTGAAGCAGACACCAAAGCCGTAGACAAGGGTAAGGTGGTTCACACAGCCTATCTAGATCTTGCCAAGGCTTTCAACACCATCCCCCACTCTGGAATTATAGATAAACTCACTAAACTAGGTATAAATCCCTATGTCACAAGATGGGTTGCCAACTGGCTCAGTGATAGAACCCACACTGTGAAAGTAGCAGACTCCAAATTCGACTTCAGACCAGTGACAAGTGGAGTACCACAGGGTTCAGTCCTGGGTCCTCTCCTGTATGGTATCTACTTCTCTGAAGTACAGGCTAACACAAAAGGTCTTTGGCTAATGAAGTTCACAGATGACTGCAAACTAGGAGCCATAATCAAAACTCCTAACGATGTGGACATCCTACAAAAGGGCCTCACTGAGACAGATGCCTGATGTCAAAGTCATGGCCTCAAGCTCAATGCCAAAAAGTGCATTGTCATCCCCTTTGGTAAAAACTCTGTACCCATGAACTACAACATAGGTGATAGTATACTTAACACAGAAAGTGTGATAAGAGACCTTGGGACACAGGTGGACAGTAGTCTCTCCTTTAATAATCACATCGCCACAGCAGTCAGGAAATCTTTCTACATGGCACACCTCATCACAACAGGTTTCTCATCCAGAAAAAAAGTTGTCATTGTTCCCCTCTACTCATCACTCATTAGACCCATTATAGAGTACAACGCCCCTTTTGGTATGTACCTCACAAGACATCTACAACAACTGGAAAGGCCACAGAAATACCTCACAAAGAGGATTACCAGCCTCAAACAGATGCCCTATGCAGACCGTCTCAAAAAACTCCAGCTTTTCTCCATTGCATATCGCCTACTGAGAGGTGATTTCTGCCTAACATACAAAGCTATGTCAAACCCAGAGCTGTTGAACATGCTCCACTTAAAGAAATCCCAATCCCTCCGAGCTACATGCTCACCACAATAAACAGATTCCTGTCCCAGAGACTTCCCATACTCTGGAATAAACTACCTATCTGTATCAAATGAAGCTCCTCATTAGCACTCTTTAAGAAAAATCTTGATGATTGGTTGGGAAATAGGAAATTCACCCCGGGGATCACCTCTGTGGCTCTGCTCAACAGTGGCACAGGAAAATAATTTTTTTGGGTGGCAAAAGCCAGGGTACCTTTTGGGCTGGGCTTGTATAGGCCCCAGGTCCAATAGCCTAGTACCTACCTATGAACCTAGGATATGCTCAATAGATCTTCAGGATGCATATTACCACATAAAAATGGGCAAATGCTCCAGAAGATTGCTCTGCTTCTGGTTGGGAGCCAGTCATTACCAATTTAGAGAGCTGCCCTTTGGCCTCACCACAGCCCCCAGGGTGTTCACATGTATGGCAGTAGTAGTAGCTCACTTGAGACTGCTGGGAGTCTGGGTATTTCCATGCTTGGATGACTGGTTCCTAACTGCTCCATCCAGGCATCTGCTTCTACAGGCAAGGGATTACTTGCTCTAATTGTGTCTTTAGACATTGCAGTCAATTACAGCAAGTCTCAACTCGTACCCATGCAAAGACTGGAGATCATAGGTGTTCATCTAAACATTGTCACACAGATAGCCTGTTTTCCACCTGCACAAATTTAAACATTCTGATCCAAGGCCACAAAACTGATCTCACACACATCTCTACAAGCACAACTAATTTTACAAGCCTTGGGTCCATGGCAGCAGCTATCACCCTAGTTCCTTTAGTAATTTTTCACATGTGGATTCTACAATGGACCCTATTGGTACAGTGGTCTATTCTGCAGTAGCCTTTATCCGCACCTGTCAAGATCACTCCATCTTGCAAAAAGTATCTTTTTGGTTGCTTCACTTGGACAACGTTTTTTCAAGGCCATCCATTTGTTCTTTCCCTACCCATAGCCATCGTGAAAATTAATGCTTCACAACTTGGGTGGGGGGACTACTTGGGAAGAATGTCCAAGGTACGTGGTCCCCAAAAGAGGCCAAGATGCATATCAATGTTCTGGAAGTGAAAGTAGTCTTCCTAGAGTTGCAGGCCTTTCAAGAAGCTCTCCCATCTGGGATGATTGCTATTCAGATGGACAACATGTTCACAGTCTGGAACATCAACAAACAGGGAGGAACCAGATCTTACCTGCTATGTCAAGAAGCAGTGAGAATGTGGCAATCAGTGATCTCTTCTGGCTGCTTTCTCTTAGCAATACCCATACTGGGGAAAGCCAGCATGATTGCAGACAAACTAAGCAATGTCCATTCTGATGCCTCACAAGTGGTCTTTCAATGCCAAGGTGGAGGAGAGGATTTTACTTCGATGGGACAAGCTATACTGCAACCTTTTTGCCTCTCCCTTCAACAAGTGTGGCAGGTTCTTAGCCAGGATTCTTCCACAAGGAGAGTCACCAAGAGATGCTGTAATTTAGAACTGACCCTCCAATCTTCTCTGTACTTATCCCATTACCTTTCATCCCTAACTTTCTACAGAAAGCATACTTTTGAAGAGCACAGTTATCCTCATTGCACCTTTTTGGCCTTGTCAAATTTGGTTCCCCTTTCTCTGGCCTCATCTTTTATATCTGCTCTGGGTTCTGGATCCCAATCAAAACCACCTGTCTTACCTGACAGGTTTGACTCATAAGAATTTAACAGGTATCAAGCTAACTGCATGGTTTCTCCATTTCCACTGATTGGGTAGGACAGCCTGGGCTGTTTAACAGTCTGTCATATTTTGTTATCTTCTCAAAAAGTTTCTGCTAGAAAGATTTACAAAAGTAAATGGATGAGATTTGTGCTGTGAGCCTTTAAGAGGGATCTGGACCCCTTTTCTGGCCCTATACCAGCTGTACTTGATTTTTTAGCTTCAATTTGTAATGAAGGGGCTAGCTTTTCTACTATTAAGCTCTAGTAGGCTGCCATTTCAAACTTCCATCTGGGTGAAAATAATTCTTCCTTAGCTTCTTCTAAATTATGCAAAGCCTTTCTCAAAGGAACTTTTTAAATTATGCCTTCAGTAAAGGATCCTACTCCTCCTTGGAATTTAACTATTTTGCTTCAAGCTCTAAACCAAGACCTCACTGAACCCTCAGCCAGATCAGATCTCAAGTTTTTGTCTTGGAAAACCATTTTTTCAGTCACTATTACATCAGCTAGATGAGTATCTAAGCTCCAGGCTCTATCTTCCAAACCTCCGTACCTGGTTTTCCACAAAGGCAGGGTTTCTTTACAGACCAATCCTTCCTTTTTGCTTAAGGTAGCTTCTGAGTCTAATATCAACCAGATCATTAACCACCTGGTTTTCCTTCCAAATTTTTCCAATGAGGCAGTACATGCTCCATCTTTTGGATGTACATAGATAACCTGGGTTTAATTTCAATATGACCAAAGATTTCCAGAAGACTGACCAGTTATTTCTATCCATCTCACCTACTAAATTGGGCATCCCAGTTTCTAAAGTTACCCTGGCCAAATGGTTAACCAATTGTATCTTCTTTGTCTATAATAAGAGAGGTCTGTCCTTGTCTACACCTTCTAGAGCTCATTCCATGAGGTCAGTGGCTGTATCCTCAGTTTTTGGTCAAGAGCTTCCATAGATAACTTTTGTGCAGCTGCCACTTGGTCCAATGCTCATAACTTTACTGCTCATTACAAACTGGATTTGGTTTCTAGGAACAGAGCTTCTTTTGACTCTGCAGTACTCCAGAATATCCTTCCATGAGGACCACCCAAGGTTCATCTAGATGGGGACTCTGCCCCATCAGTTGAGTAATGAATGAAAATGACATCATCAGAAAAAAAGTTATGTACTCACAATAATGTTACATCTGTGTTGTCAATTTATATTATTCTTCAACCCCCCCCAACCTCATTCCCTTTGCTCCTGGATATAGCTAAGAGTATCACCTTAGGAATTGTTCCTTGTTTGAGCTCCAGCACCTTTTTCTTCTTCTATACTTGAATTCTCTTAAAGTTTTGTCCATTGACTCCTATGGGCAGTAAACTCAATCTGAGGTGTGTTAGACTGGTGGATCATTATGGGTAAAAGAAGGAGCTAGAGAGTTTGGATCCAAGATCTGGAACAAGCATCTGAGTTGGATATAAGTCAGATCTCAGACCCATCAGTTAAGGAATAATGGAAATGGCCAACAAAGATACATCATGGTGAATACATAACTTTTTCAGATACCTCATGGTGAATACATAACTTTTTTTCTTCAGCATTTCCTATACCTTGTACACGTCTTAATATCACAAAAGAATGTGTTGGACATACTTTCTAGGGTGAAAAATACTACTTCCTTGAGACTAGATAACTAACTTGGATGCTTTATAAATCATGCTAAACATGCCCTTGTTGAACCCCTCCTTAATGTAAGCTCGCATATATGATGCATCCCCAAAGTATGGTGAACTGTACTGGTGATGTCTCTATATAAGGATATCCTTACTATGGACCCTGGAGGCTATAGATCCATTAGCCTGACCAGGATGATTTACAAAGCCAAGGAATGCATCATAGTTGCCCTCCTTAACTATGATACCGAAAACCTTATTAGACAAGATCCATCTCAGTTTAACTTTGTCAAAGGAAGATAACTCCTGCTTACTTTACATAACCAACTTTTTCAAGAAAGTCACACAGGTTGCATACAGCAGTCTTCCTGTCCATGTATCTTATTTGGAAATGATCAAAGCAGTTGGCACGGTCTCCCTTAGCAGTATTGTTAATAAGTCAGGTGCCTTAAATGGTAATCCTTGTATGGTAAGGTGGATAGCAAACAGGCTAAAAGGCAGACTCCATATATGATCCACAGATGCAGAGTTTGTGCAGTTCAGTAAAGTCCTCTCCATCTGAGCCACCTACCAGTGGGTATTGTCTACCTTGCAAGCTCAAACATTTGTTAGACTATGGCTACTTGTACCTTTGCCCTTGTCATTTCTTTATCACTGCAATCATGCCCGTGTTCTTCTCACCCCTATTGAAGGTTGTTGTGGAACACCCTCCCCTGAAAAAAAAATTTACACATAGGCCACTAGCTTAGGAAGATGATTGACTGGATATGTAACCCTACCACAATAGTTGTTCCATAGTTCTGTAAACTGGAGACCAATGTAGTTATTTACTCTTGAGTTGAGTCACAACCCTTTCTGTGCCCCCATCCTCCATTTGCATGCAGCTGTGGAGAACCCCCTACAATAAAAAAAATCTTAGTTATCCTGTCATTCTTCCCACCAGCCCTGGCCTGTGTACCCTTACACAGCAGATATTGAGCAGTTATTGCCTCCTGTTCAATAATGCAATGAGCACTGCAGTGGTGTCTGCTGTTTGTAGCACACAATTTCAGGTCTCAAAGCACATTATTTATGGTAATAGGGCAGTTTATGATGAAAGTTTCTGGACTGCAAATTTAACACAATACATACCAGTTCTATACTGCACTGAGATACATGCCTTCCTGTGCACATGCCTGAAAGACTACTAAGCAGTCTTCTTATGTGTGGGCAGGTCCATGACTTTCACAGGCCATGGGCTTGTTAGTTTGCTTCATGGTCCCTAAGGGTGCTGTGCCATAAGCATGCTCTCCAATGTGGCTTGTACCGGGTCAGTGCCTTGTGCCCAGTGCATTTTCCTCCCCTTGCAAAAGATTTAGGACATGACCCTTCAGTGGCATTGGGCTACATCATGCTGCCCACTGATGCACATCACGATACCCTTAATGTGCATCAATGCATATTTTACTACCATTTATCTCTTGATAGCAACCTGTGAAGTAACCATGGCATCTGAAGGATCTGAGTCTGTAGGGACTCTTGAGGGGTGCAGGAAAGGGACTAAAATATTTCTGTATCTCCTGCTTTAGTACCCCTAGGAAGACCTGCTGGAGGAGTCTAATGAGGATCCTAGTACAAGGTGGATGCTTGCCCTGTCTTACCAGGGCAGTGAGTGATGCCATGAACATCACCTGCTGTAGTAAGCAGTATAGGCATCATTACCATGACCTAAAGAGGCACCAATGTGACCTTCATATCTAATGGGAAGAGGAGGTTAGTGAGAGGGAGTTCCACAAGTATGTAGTACTTGTTTATTGGATGATTATACAGAAGTGGGAATTCTTTTTCAGCTATTTGGAATTTTCAGGTCCATTGACATGTTTCCTCCTTTTTCATGAACTGGTGAGATAGAGGGCAATCAGTTGATATAACATAGGAAGCAAGAAAGACTACCAGGCATTGAGGTACATAAATGAAATTGATGTTAGACCTGCATATTTCTTTGGCACCAGATCCACTGTCAATATTTTCACTGCTACTAATTGCTTACAGCTTTGCTTTACATATCACATACCTTACCACTGGTAGTTTGAACTGTTCTAATATCCATCCTACCAGCAAAGATTTCCACTAATGGCATGGTGTTGTTCTTCATATCAATCATTGCTGCAGCAGCCTAAGCTATGTATGTTTTATCCTGCATAGGATACAACAGCTTTAGGGCACCTTCCATGCACCCAAACTATTAGCTTTCCTGCTGAAGAATAAATTGTTCCTCTGCAGGTTTACAATGATTGTCAGTCGGTGAACGCTTTATCATTGCTGGGCGTATAAATTCTCTTCAAGGGGGAGAAACTGCCATGTTACTTTATTGTTCAAACAATTTTTTGTGAGAAAGTATTTTAAAGCTGCAGAATAGTATTTGTATTGACTATCATGATGCTTTTATGTTCTTTTAAATGTGAATGCACTTTTCTGGCTTTCTGGTAAAATTTTTCAAATTTATTGAAAACTACTAATTCTGTGGAGAAATTGTGACTATTTTACCTTTTGGGGCTCTGGAAAGAGTTTAAAATGCTTTTCATTGTGTTTTGTGTGTGAAAAGTGACTTTTCTTTTACTTTCCTGTTTTACTGACTATTTCTGTTAAGCTGCCCTGGGAGACCAGCACCATTTTAGCTTGACTATGGAACAAACTACTGGTCCCTCATTCAGACTTTCTTACAACCACAAAAATAAAAAGTTAACTAAACCGCATTTACCATCACAGAAGGCTAACAATTTGCCAGAGCTTGGCTCTGCAGTGGCCAAAGCTTGCTCCTCAGACCACTTATCTTTTTCCTCAGATCCTTCTGGTGGCATTCATACAGCCACATGGACAGAGTATTAATCATATTCTCTGTGGATGTTGGGGTTCCCTTCAGTGGGCAAGGGTGAGAGATTTTTGTCAGCCATGGGTGAAGGGGCATGGAATGTGCCCTTACTTAGAATGTTGTGCCTATTCTTGAGGAAGCTGATGCAAACAGTGCTAGTTCTGTTTACCTCAATGTTCCTCTCAGTAAGCAATAGAAAACTAAGCATTTAACTTCTCCTGAGTCAATTTCTCTGGACAGGAGTAATTTTTTGGGCCTGGCTCAGGCTCTTGTACCAGCTATTGACCCTTCTTGTAAACTGGATTCTGTTAAATAAAAAAGGGATTCCTCTTTCCCTGAAGAGGTTCAAGATTTTGAATCTGTAGGGGAATGTGAAGGGACAGATACAGATTTTTCTTCTCAGATTTTTGATTCAGATTCTGAGGAGAGTGTGGTATCTGAATCTCCTGTGAGGGATTCACTTTTTCTGAGACTATTTCTAGAATGTGCCAATGTTTTCAGTGGCAGAACACTGAGTTTCCTCAGTCCCTCAGAAAAGAACTATGATTTATAAAAACTAGAATTCTCAGAACCTTCACCCACCCCAGTCCTCCTCACCTCCCCCCAACTGGCCAGCATTGGATGCTGTGTTTGTTACAGCCTGTGGTTTCCATGGCAACCAACCTGCTTGTTTCTAAGAAAGCATATGAAATGTACAAAGTATCTCAGTTTTTCAAGTTTTTATACAGTAATCCTAGACTTGACTTTCAGCTATAAGCTTTAGTTAATCCAGCTGCTGCCAAGGGAAAAAATATATGCTTCTGCAACTTTGATTTTTAGACCTCTGAACTGTCAGACTTGTATATTAAAGTCTATATTGACTATGAGAGTATTAAGAATGTTTTGGTTGCAGTTTCTTGAAACTGAGGATGTTCTTCATCTCACATTGCTGCAGTCATAAATTATGGGTAGTCCGCTGTCCTCGGTCGGCCCGAATACCAAAGTATTAGGCTGACGTCGGTCATGGGCGCTCAGATCTGACGTCAGAGCATCAAGGTATTAAAGCGCATGACCGACGTCATTTCCTCAGTCTTTTTTGCCGCATGGTCCGAAGCAGAAGCAGCATTTGCAAGTGCCGTTCGGCGTTCTGAAATTTTCATATTCTGAGTTTCAGACCGAAACCAAGTTGGGCTAAGTACCCCGTTGGGGAATATTTTTGTTTTTTCTTGCCTCGGTTACTTCCGGATGTCAGAAAAAGTGAATAATTGTATTTCTTGTGGGAAACAGATACCGCATAGGGATTACCACTCTCTTTGTATTCCTTGTTTGGGACCTGAGCACGACGTAGTAGGGTGTCGCTTTTGTGCTAGGTTTAATAAGCGCACCATTAAACGTAGGCTAGATTGTGCTAGGCTTGTCTTCGGTAAGCGGTGTAATTACAATATGCCGTCGGATCCTCCGACGCCCGCTACCGCAAAGAAGCGCAAAGATAAATCTTTAAAGTCCAAACAGGATGACTCATCCGTTCCGGACGCCGGTTCTTTAGACACTACGGTGGATTCGGTTGATCCGGCCAAAGTTTCAACTGAGTCTCTGGGGGAGACGTTGGTTTTGCAAGATGTAGCTTCTCAGGAGTCAGGTCAAGCTGAGGGGGCCTCTCAGGTTACTGTTCTCCCTTCTTTGCCTAAGGTGGTTAGGCCTTCTCCTTCTGTCTCTAAGGTGCCCTCCAAAGGCAGGCCTGGTTTGCCTTCCACAGGTGTCAGTCCTAGTTCTGCAGGTTCTGTGCCTAAAAAACATATGCTTAAAATGGCAGAAGATTTAATTACTTTAATCAGGGGTTCTATGCCCCCTCCTGATAAGAGGCCTAGGGTGGAGCCAGAAATGGAAAGTTTGGAGCAGGCTTCAGATTACTCAGAGTCTTCGGCTGAAGACATTCAGGATTTTCCTCCTTATTCTGATTCAGGCGCAGAGGATTCCACTCCTTCTGCTTCTCCTCCAGAGGATTTTTCTTTTTCAGAAACCCTGCATTCCATGAGGGAGCATTTTAAATGGGAAGGTCAGGATTTCTCAGATTCCAGGAAGAGGCTTAGGGAATTTTTGTTTTACCACAGCATAGGCCCTTGGCTATACCTCCTGTTTTGGATGTTGTTCAAGACGTTTTCTCTGAGGCTTCCCTTAATCCAGACTCTTTGCCTCCTGCGCCAGTTAAGCCAGATAGGTATTACAGAGTGCCTGAGGCTCATAAATATCTGTATAAAAGCCCTAGGGCCGATCCAGAAACTATTAGCCAGGGACCTAAGGGTGTCAGGGCTTCTGTTGTAAAGAATCCAGTTCCTTTGGATAAGGAGGCTAGAGCTTTGGAAAGGTGGGGTAAGAAAGTGTATACCTCTTCCACTTTAGCAATGAGGGCTTTGAATTGCCAGTTTCATATGTTGAAGTACCAGAATTTTCTCCTTACTCAGTTAAAATCTAAAATGGATGCTTTGGCAGAGGGCATAGAGTGTAAGGAATTACAGGATTTGGTACATGCCTCTGATCAGGTGGGTAAGCATGCTTTGCAGTGTGGTTTTGATGCTTTGCAGGCTTCCTCCAGGGTGGCTGCCACTGGTTCAGTTATTCGCAGGCACGCCTGGCTTAAGGATCAGAATTTGTCAGAGCATGTTAAAGCTAGGATTTTAGATGCTCCTTTGCAGTCTGAAGTTTTGTTTGGTTCTCCTGTGGAGTCTGTCTTGAAAAAATGGAAGACAAGGCTAAGTCTATGCAGACTGTTAAAGATTTTTGCAGGTGCAGCCCCTAAGTTTAGCAGGAACTGGCCTGCTAAGGGTTGGACTTACCCTTCTTCTGATTCACAGTCTAGGGGTAGATCTAGACGTGGTAGGGGCAGAGCTCAGAGTTCTTTCAGGCCTAGGCCGTGGAGTTCACCAGCACAATCTACAGGTGAGGGAAGGGGCCAGTCCTTTCGTAAACAGGCCCAATGACCTGCATCTTCAGCTGCCAGATTCTTCTTGTCTGGCAGCTCCTTTGGGAGGAAAGTTGGCACTCTTCAAGCAAAATTGGTTTCTAGTCACCCAGGACAAATGGGTGTTGGACATTATAGACCGAGGCTACAAGTTTTATTTCCACACATTGCCCCCTTTCAAAGGCATGCCAGATGTTCCTCCTCAGCAAAGGTTAGAGGCTCACAAACAGATTTCTTTACTTCTTCAAATGGGGCTATACAGCAGGTCCCTCTGTCAGAAGTGGGCCTCGGATTTTACTCTCGCCTATTTCTTGTACCAAAGAAAGGAAACACTTGGAGGCCAATCTTGGATTTATCTATCCTCAACACATATCTGGACATTCCAAAATTCAAAATGTTGACGTTGCAACAACTTCTGCCTCTGTTGGGCAAAGATCACTGGATGGTAACTCTGGATCTCAAAGAGGCTTATCTTCATGTTCCTATCAGGCTCAGTTGCAGGAGATTCCTGCGTTTTCGGGCTGGGACTTTACATTATCAGTTCTCTGCATTGCCCTTTGGCTTATCTACTGCGCCCAGGGTATTCACAAAAGTTCTGGCTCCAGTGATAGCCTTCTTCAGGTTAAGAGGAATACAAATTTATCCTTACTTGGACGATTGCCTGATTCTTGCTCAAGACAAGCACGAGCTTCTTCACCATCTGCAGTATGTTATGACAGTGTTAAGGTGCCTAGGGTATTCTGTGAACGAAACAAAGTCCAGTCTAGTACCCTCTCAGGAAATGTGCTTTCTGGGTGTGAGACTGAATACAGCTTCCCAGATGGCCTTTTTGACCCCGGACAAGCAAAAGAATCTTACACTTTACTTCCATCAATTGTCTCTATGGTCCAGGCTGACTGCAAGGACAGTCCTTCAAGCCTTGGGGTTCATGGCATCTTGTATTCTGGTGCTTCCCAATGCCAAACTGCATATGAGGAAGCTACAATGGTATCTCAAAAATGTATGGACACAACACTGCCAAGATCTGGACACTGTCATTCAGATAATACCTTGCATTCAAAAGGAATTTTTGTGGTGGGCTCAGGAATGTCACCTAAACAAGGGACTCTCTGTGACCCGACCACAGGCAAGTCAGATTTTAATGACGGATGCCTCGGACAAGGCCTGGGGAGCACACCTCAATGGAAAATGGGTTCAAGACACGTGGCCTGCCAGACTAACATTTGCATATCAACTTGAAGGAAATGTTAGCAGTCCAGTTTGCATTGATGGCTTTCAAGGATTTACTTCTCCCAGGGCAGGTGTTGATTCAAACAGACAACACAACTGTCATGTGGTACATCAACAAGCAAGGGGGAACCCATTCGTACCCTCTTTGCAGGCAAGCTATGATTTTGTGGGAGACTGCTCTCAGTTTGCAACTCACTCTTCAAGCAAGGTTTCTGCCAGGAGCACAGAACTCCTTAGCAGATGTTTTGAGCAGATGGATAGTGGATCCCCACGAGTGGAAATTGGATCCTCATGTATTTCGACAGTTGACAATGATATGGGGACTCCAGACATAGATCTGTTCGCTTCTCCACTAAATTTCCAGGTGCCAAAGTTTTGCACAAAGATGTTTCATCCCACAGCTTGGAAAGTGGATGCTCTATCATTCAGTTGGAGCAATCTTCACGTCTATGCCTTTCCGCCTCTGCCTCTTCTTCCAAAGGTTCTCTTGAAGGTCAGACAAGACAAGCCCTCCATGATTCTAATAGCTCCAGACTGGCCTCGACAGCACTGGTACCCTCTGCTGAGGAGTTTAGTATGGGAACCTCCTTACCCTTTGCCTTTGATTCCACACCTTTTGACTCAGGAGGGCAATCATCTCCTCAATGTCAGGATTCAGTCCCTGCATCTAACAGCCTGGCATATTCTGTTCTAGAACCTGGAGGGTCGCAGCTTCCTCAACAAGTTTTGAATGTTATTTTGGAGGCCAGGAGGCCTAGTACAAGGAAAGTTTATGCTGATAAATGGAGGAGATTTTTTATTTGGAGCAAAGCAAAGAGCTTTGATGTTTCCAGGCCTGATTTGAGTGTTTCTCTTCAATATCTTACAGAATTATTGGATAAGGGTTTGTCTTTCTCCTCTATAAAAGTTCATGCTGCAGCCATTTCTGCTCACTATGACTGTGATCCACCATTATTCTCTCATCCTTTGTTTAAGCAATTCCTTAGGGGGGCAAGGAACATAAGACCCCCGCGTAGAGCTCCTACTCCTGCTTGGGATCTCAATTCTGTGTTGGAAAAACTTACTTTACCTCCTTTTGAACCTGCAGCTACAGCTGAGTTAAAGTTTTTGTCTTGGCCATTACGTCTGCTAGAAGGGTTTCTGAATTACAGGCTCTAATGGCAGTTGAACCCTTCCTAATTTTTCATAAGGACAGGGTATCTCTGCGTACTAACCCTACTTTTATGCCTAAAGTGGTTTCAAATGTGGCCTTGAACCAATCTATTCATTTGCCTACTTTTTATGCAGATCCCCAAAATAAAGGGGAGAAAATTTTGCACACTTTGGATATTCACAGGCAGTTGTGTTATTATTTGAGCAAGACTAAAGGGTTCAGACAGTCTCAGCAGTTGTTTGTTTCTTTTGCTTTGGGTTCTCAGGGAAACCTGTTTCAAAACAAACTATTTCTAAGTGGATTGGCTTTTGTATTGCTTTTGTTATTCTCACCATGGTAAGGAGATTCCAGCTGGAATCAGGCCTCACTCCACTGGGGCTACTGCCACTTCTACTGCTTTTTAAGGGGGGTAGCTACTAAAGATATTTTGGAAGCAGCTACTTGGAGTTCAGTGCACACTTTTTCTAAACATTAACATCTTCCTCTTTATTCCAAATCTAGGGCTGGATTTGCCACTGCAATCTTGCAGGGCATTTTGGCAGCCCCCAATGCTTTATGATTTTGCCAGCCTCCCTTTACCTCTGCTTTGGGATTCTACCCATAAGTTATGACTGCAGCAATGTGAGATGAAGAACATAGTACAGTTTTGTACCTACCATAAATGTAGATGTTCAAGATCCACATTGCTGCAGTCCAATACCTCCCTCCTTCCCCTCTGTAGTTTGGAGTGGTGGTATGATTTGGGTTGTAGCTGTTTTTTGTACATGGTTTTAGGGAGTTATTCTATTTTTGGCTGTGGCCTTTATTTTTAGGGCCTTCTGACATCTGGGGCAAGAAAAGACTGAGGAAATGACGTCGGTCATGCGCTTTAATACCTTGACGTTCTGACGTCAGATCTGAGCGCCCATGACCGACGTCAGCCTAATACTGTGGTATTCGGGCCGACCGAGGACAGCGGACTACCCATAAGTTATGACTGCAGCAATGTGGATCTTCGAACATCTACATTTATGGTAGGTACAAAACTGTACTTTATCCACTTTAACATTTGCCCTCTTTCTTGATTTTCACATTTCTCTGCTTTGTACAACTTTTCATAAAATTTTGGAAATATCTCTAATATCACTATAGGATCTCTGGTTATTTTTCTTGTTACAGGCTACCTATGTCTGGCAACAACCCTTTCTACTGTTGCTCAAGTTGTGCTATAAATATTTGTGCTCTGGAGTTATAATTAAAATAGTTGCTTAACAACAGTCTTTCTAAACTCATGCACATTTCTCAGATACTCCCTTATTTTCTCTTTAGCACTCTCCATTTACAGCTGTTCTTGTTCTGTGAGATTCCCTTTACTCTGCAATAGTTTAATCTTTGTCAACTCTTTTAAATAATTCCTATTATTTCTTAGCCATGTCTCTACTCTATTTTAAAACTCCATTTTCATTTTATCCCATGCAGTAATTAGAACTTATGAAGAAATTTATGTCTTACCTAATAACTTTTAAGTAATTACCACTACTCATGCTTTAAACTCTTCTGTTTTTAACAGGTAGATGGGAAAGTGACATGCTTCATTTTTATTTCATTACCTTGCATTTTTATCTTAGTTTTTATTGGTGCATGATCTGAAATAGTTATTGGGTGTATGTCAGAGCTTTCAATTAAATGCACATGTTCCTGTGAAATATAATTTCTGTCTTCTGTATCCCTGTTATACTTTGGGAAATAATAATATGTAAATTCTGTCAAAGTTCCTACTACTAAACTCAATTTTCCATGCATTTCTTCAGGCATCTACCTTCTCTTGTTATATTTTCTTTCTAGTTCCCCCGATACATCCTCACTATTGCAAATCAAGTTTCAGTCCCCACCTATAAGTAATGTTCCCTGCCTACCCAAAATGTTCTTAAGCTCTGTAATAGCAATTTTTGGTGAAATATAAATAAATGCCAGTATAATCCTTCTCCTTTGCAAATAGCCCCTTACTACTATAACTATACATACCTCACCATCCTCTTAATGCAAGAAATCTGGACAAAACCTAAAATAATGGGGAGATAAAGGCCAAAATTATTGACAGATTTTAAATATTGCTCTTAGAAAGCTGCTATAATGACAGGCTTATGTTTGCATACATTTTCTGAAGGATATGGAATCTGAAATTCAAATATATGTCATTATTAGGGCATTATTTAATGACCAGTATTTGTGTGATTTGTCAGAACACCACATATATTATGACAAACAGACCAATATTTGATGCAAAAATTAGTACAGTTGAGAGGTGTGCAACTCTACCATTATTGCTTTTTCCCTCATCTATTGCTATTGGTACCCCTGCAGCAATTAACATAATTACTGCCCTTTTCCTTTTGTCAGTGATATTTTGCTGAATGTCCATCCTGAAATCCTTTGTTTGTCAAATTCACATGCCCTTTCTTTCCAAATGTGTCTCCGCAGCATTGTATTATCACTTTGCATTTCTTAATATAATTCAATGCTGTTTCCTTTTTTGTCCATAACTGTAAGACCATTTACATTCCAAAATAATGTGGATAGTGTAGCCATTGTGATTAAAAAGTTATTGTTCCCACTTATTATACATGACAGTTTTTTTGAATGTGTATTTCTAATGTTTGTGTTACATGCACACACTGTTTAGCAGGTTGAGCATGTCATCTGGATTTGAACCTATGTCACATTTACAAGGCTTTTTGTTTTATGAAAATCTTCAAAAATTAAATACATTTTAAGAACACCCCCACCCCTATTAACTTAAAATGAGTGTATGGAACTATGTCATATTACAAAATGAAGGATAATCCTCCATATAGGAACAGTTGCCCCAAATCAAAGGCTGCACCCACAGGCATTACCTAACCTAAAACTGAGGTTATCCTTGCTAAAGCACATGCAACAGCCTGTGTTTCCCATTTACACTGATTGCTATTTATTTTTTATCTCCAGTCTCTTCTCAGATGTGAAAAACAGCTTGTTTGCTCTCAGAAAATATTAACTTTTAGCTCCATGAAAAAGTGCACTGGCAAGCTTAAATAAAACTAAATTGTACACTATTAAGGCTTCTATCTCTTATTCACTTCCCATAATTTCAAACTGTCTTTTTCACTGAACTCTTTGTCATTGTACCTTAAGATTTAGCATTTTCCCTGAGCAAAGAATGCTCAAAATTCTCAAAATTAATTGCTTGTACCTGGAGGTAACTCATCTCCATGTAAAAGTAGTACAAAATTAATCTTTATAAATTTTGCTTAGAACAGAATGCACAACCAATTCTGCTGCAGACTTATTGACTCCCACTGAATATTTGTCAAAGGAAAAAAATAAGCATTTTTCATGGCTTTGAAAATTTTATGTGTTTTATATGTATATTTTTTAGATTACTTGCTTACAAAAACATTTGTTTTTAGTTTAAGACAATGGCATTAATCTAGACATTCAGCAGTGTAAAACTAACAGAAATATATCTTAATTCTACATATAACATGATCAGTGCACTTTTACACCCCACCCCATTAGCACAAGATTACAACATATTAACATTAAACTTGCTTTTGTCCAGCTTTTCTGCTGTTGTTGAATTGTAAAGTGTATACTTCTTACAACTAAAAAACTCTTGATTACTTTAATATATTTAACATATAGAACAGTCACTGAAAAGACTCTCCCCATATTTAAAATACCCAATTGCACAATACTATATATAACATGCAGTTTAAATCGTGAAATGTTTTATACAAATGTTAATAAAAAAATGATTTTACTTAGTTACTTTTTCCCCTTTAGTATCCTTCCAAACATTAATAATATAAAGTCACACATCACAAATGCGGTTGATGCTTTACAGTCTCCAATTTGTTCACAAGTTTCAGTGTTGCTGGTCATCATCTTGTTCATTTCCATCTCCCAACACCAGACCCCAATTCAAGTCCAAGGTACTTCTGATTCTTCTAATCAACTCCTGTGCTTTTTCCCTCTTTCTCAAGCATTGTCCTTTGTTACATTGGAAAAGGTTTCACTGAAAAAAATCTTTCTATAACCTTTATTGTCAGAACAATGGGAAGCAGAGTCCCCTGTTTGCTGGTTAAACTTTTTTTATTTCCTCCTTAGCCTGTTCTGCATCCAAAAATGTTTTTGATCCTCCAGAAAAAAAAAACATATTCTGAAGACAGCTGGATACAGCAGCTTGAATCTCACACCTGCTTCTCAGCATTCCCTGACTGCTGGGAAAATTTGCTTCCTTTTTACCTGGTGGACAATGAATACTCATTTTCTACAAACATTCTGCGTCATGATTGCATCTTTACTAATACAGTTCTTATCTGCTTTCTCATGGCCAGGTTTGGAGCATATACCTGATGTACCCTTTCAATTAACAAATCTTCCTGTAGCATACAAGTCCAAATGCTTATTTGTAATTTTATAAAATTAATACAGCCTTGTTCTTTCCAGTTTCTTTGGTACAGAAGAAACATCTCAGATTTTTCCATGCCCAAAATAACCACCCTCAACAACCCTTAGCTTTGGGAGTCTGACATCAGTATTGGAATAATGCAATAGTGAACCAAGGAAGGACATAGTACGGCTGTGTAAGAACTTACCATAACAGTAGATGCCCTACTTATCACTGTTGCAGTATTGTATTCTTCCCTCCTTTTATTTTTGTTACCTCTCTATATCTTGTGGACAGAGGAGTTGTAGTTCTCCCTTTTTTTGGCTGGACATATTTTATTGATTGATTTACTCAGGTTTCTCCAGGCTCTAGATAATCTGAGGACCTTATGCCCATGCATTCATTTATGTACCCCCAAGCCCTTGGGGTGCAGTCATGCAATAGACGTATGGTGCATCAGGAAAGTTTTGGATTTGTGACTCTAGGCAAATGGCAGAATAAACCATTAATGTTGGAATATTGCAACACTGAGCTGTAGGATATCTACTGTTATGGTAAGTTCTTATACAACTGTACTATGTCCTTCATTGGATCTGGGATACACAAGCAAATAAAGGGTATGTCAGTCATGGTATGCATTTTGGCAGACTATTTAGTGGTATTCATTTGAATTATTCTGTTCTTAAAGTGGTCACTTTTAAAACTGTAGCTATTACCACAGGTAATTAAGTGTATTAAAGATGCCTGGAACTGTCATGGTGTAAATACAAGTCAGTTAAAGCTATTCTTTTGGGGAAAATTCAGTTACTAGCTAGTAATTACATTGCCTGGATGCCAGCAAAGAACACATTTGAAGAAAGTAAGTGGAGACTAAGGAGATGAAGCTCTGGCTGAGAAGAATCATGCAGCTATTGATAAAAAATCAGTTCATGTTTCAGCTTTGGCTTCCAATAATTTAGAGGAAAAAAATACTGTTCATGTTTCAGCTTTGGCTTCCAATAATTTAGAGGAAACAAATAAATGAGATGTGCTCAGAGGAACTTATGTGAGGCACTAAAGGAATATATAAAGCTGAAAAAATCTAAGCTTTAAATACCTATTCAGATGAAATGATAAAACTGCAAAAATCAGAGGAAAAACTGAAAAAGTCTGACAGAGCATGAAGCTTCTCAAGAACAGTTGCTTCAATAAATAATATAAAACATATCATACAGAGAAAAACCTGACCTCCTTCTTCTTCTGTACCAGAGAAACTGGAAGAAACAGACTGCATTAACTTTATTAAAGTACAACTAAGCAACAGGGCCTATGTTCCACAACAAGAGAGGTTAATTTAAAGGGCATGTCTGTTAGCTCTAAATCTTACTATGAGAAAGCAAAGACCTATATTAGTAAAAATGCAGTCATACCAGCTGAAAGAGTTGCAGCTGACAAATTTGTGGCAGAATGGAAAAGTAATAAAAATTGTGGACAGCAGAGTGTTTGTGGAAAATACTTATATGTGGTAGACCAAGTAGGAGAAGCAAGTTTACCCAGCCATCGTGGAATGTTGAGAGGTAGATGTGAGAATCAACTTGATATATCTGGCTTTCTTCACAATATTTTTCCCTGGAGGATCGATGAAATCCAAGACATTTTTGATGCAGAACAGGCTAAGAGGAAATAAAGTTTAACCGGCAAGCAGAAGTGAACTATGCTTCTCATTCTTCTGAAAGTAACTAAGCCATACAGACACATGGTCAGTGAAATGTTTTCCATTTTTCCAAAGGGAATGCTTGAGTGACAGAAAAACACACGAGCTGACTAGAAGAACCAGGAGTACGTTGTATTTGAACCAGAAACTGATATTGGGAAATGGAAAGGATCAAAAGGAAAATCAGCAACATTTTATAAAATTAGTTAAAAGTAAAAGCTTATAAAATATCAATCCTGTCAAATATAACAGACATGAAATATGTGTTTGCAAGAAATGGCTGAAGAATGACAGGAATTGTGTTGACCATGTTAAACTGGTGGATGGACTTTAAAGTATTTACCATACTTTGTCATTACTGTTTAAAAGGACGCTGTATGGACTGAAGAAATAACTAAGTAAAACAGGTTTTTGTTCTTACTAAGTCTGATGGTGAGAGATGAAGATGATTAGGAAGAAGACCAGTAAACCTGAAATTAGTGAATAATGTGGACATTACAAAGCATCAATCTGATTTGTGAGATATGGCTTTGCAAGAAAAAGACACTGAGAAAGAAAGGACTGTTGTTAACTTTGTTAAACCTGTCATCAGACCCACCTCATTTATTTTGCTGTGGAACAGCCTCCCCGTCTACATAAAACAAAGCTCATCCCTACCCATTTTCAGGTACAACTTAGATCTGTGAATAGGGAAACAAAAAACTTACCTCAGAACTGCCCCCTGTACTAGTAATGGACAGATAGAGCTCCTAAATCCTTTATCCCATGTATGGATGCCCTCAGATTATCCATGGTATGATTCCATTTCTCAGGGAATAATATATAATTGTCAACCACTGGATGAGTAAGCCCAATCTATAACCAAATAGGATAGGTTACTTTGAGCACGAAAAGAAAAATTGGCTAGGCTTAAAATGGCCTACTTACCTATGAACCTATTAATGTTTAGAAGAGGAAAAGAAGTAACTAAGTAAAACTATTTTTTTTGTTATTAGTATTTATATAAAATATTTCCTGATATAAATTGAATATTGCATCATAAGGCAGTTCCATATAGTGTGCAATCAGGGTATTTTAAAGGTGGGTGAGTCTTCTCAGTGACTGTAAAAATATGGGGATTTACAGCATAACTAGAGAAGAATAAAATGCATAGAATCAAAATTAAGTTAATATGCAATGATCTTAAGCTGGTGGGGTATAAAAGTCCACTGGTTATATTGTATTGTATTATATTGGGTTTATGTCAGATGATCAAGTTTTCGGAATCACAAACTCCATATGGTCAAGACTGTATGTTCAAGTTACCGAATACTCAAAGCATTTTTATAGAGACCCCTGTACAGTGAGGATTCAGGAATTTACCATTTTCCACACTGAATTGCAGTCTCAGAGATGATGCATATACTTTGTAGGGGGGGGGTTGCCCCCTGCAAAAATGTATAGTTTTGATTTGTTTTTGGAAACTCAAACATATAGTCACGACCACATGAAGTTTGAGTTTCTGAAAACTCGATATTCTGACATAAACCCATATTACATTACATTATATTACTTGTAGAATTAAGATCCTTCCCTTGCTTTCACAAGAGTGGATGTCTAGATTAATGTCCTTGGGTTAAGCTACAAACAAGTATTTTTCTTATAAGCAAATAGGCTTGAAAAATGATGTAAGCCATGGAAAATGCTAAGTTTCTTGCATCTGCAAAGATACTGGTTTGTCTTTTTCCATTAGCAAATGTTCCCAATGGGAGATTATACGTCTGCAGCTGAAGGCAGTTGGACAGGGGAGGTATGTACCATCTGTTCTGAATGAAATTTACAAATATTCCTTCCTGCATCTGCAAAGGTAACTTTTTTCTTCCTCATTACTATTGTTACATGGAAAGAGCTTATGCAGGGGCAATCAATAAATTCTGAGCATTCATTGCTGATATAAGTGCAAAATTTAAAGATATAATGGCAAGCAGTTCAGTGAAAAATAAAGTTTGAAATTATGTCTTAATACTTTGATATATTGAATAGAATAGTGCAGAATTTTGATTTATTTAAAGGTAGCCAGTGCAGATTTTCTTAGGGTTAAAAGTTAATATTTTCTGGAAACAAACTGTTTTTACATATGGGAGGAGAACAGAGATAAGAAACGTGCAGACAACAATCAGTGTAAGTGGCAACATAGGGTGTAACAAACAATTTGCATGGGTAAAATACAACCAAAAAAGACCAATGCTCTCCCAAATAAAAAAAAAACTTTATTCCCACTGTCTAGTGCCTAGGTGATAGTGTGAATAAGGTTCTTTTATTTGGAAGAGCATTGGTCTTTTTTGGTTGCGTTTTATTTTTGGCTACTTGTTTGGCTATTTGTCCTGTGGTTTATTACTTTAGCATGGGTAACCTTCATTTTAGATTAGGTTAATGCCTGTGGGTGCAGCTGTTAATTTGGGGCATGTATTTCTATCTGGAAGTTTAAACTTCATTTGTTGAAAATATATATAGCTTTGTTCAAAGTTAAAAGGGGATGGAAGTGTTTTGAAAATGTATGTATGTATTCATTTATTTATTTGAGCTTTTGTTAAAGCAAAAACTGTAGAGAAATGTGCCATGGGGTCAAATGGAGATAAGAACTCATCCACCCCTGGTAACTGTTATATTGAAAACAACCCCCACCCCAAGAGCTGACCCAGTAGTCAGGGACTTGAGGACACACACAGACAATAATCTAGCCTTTGATCACATGCCTACAGTAGTGATGAAATCATTCTTTGTGCAACTTACAAACAAAAGAATGACATCTAGGTCCAAAGAGGTAATTTTCCATTGTATGCAGCATTCATCAGATCTATCATTGAGTACAATGCCCCCTTTGGTATGTATCTAATCAGGCATATCCAACAACTGGAATGTACACAGAGGTTTCTATGTAAAAGAATACAGTGCATAAATAACATGTCCTATGCAGACTGCCTCAAGGCCCTATCCCTGTATTCCGTCTCCTACATGCTGTTGAGAGGAGATCTATGCCTGGCATACAATTCATTATAAGACCCCACTCTGACAGACCTCTTGCACATTTACAAAATAAACAACAGTGGAGTTACTTATTCTAAAAACTTAAACCTTGCCTGTGATATCAATAGACCTGTTGGAGAGACACGTATGTATCTCAGACTACCCATTCTCTGGAACAGGCTCCCCAACCATGAGAAGCATGTACATACATACAAATAAATATTTCAAGCATGGTCATTAATGCCCTTCTAATCTGCCAGCATACCAAAACACTTGTTCCCATCATGTGTCCAGGCTGCTCTTAAAAATATCTACATTAATGCTTGCTTTAATGTAATTTGATAGTCTGTTCCATGCATCAGCTGATCTCTCAGAGAACCAATTAGTACACTTCTCATTTCTATAGAATCTTCTACATACATACCTTGCCTGGTTATTCTCTACTACTTTTTGATAACTCCAAACATTCCAAGAGGTAGTTGTTTCTAAATGCCCTATATACTTGAATAAGATCTCCTCTTAGATATCTATAAGACACCCTGTACAAGTTCAGATATTTTAATCTTTCATAATTTTTAAATCCATAGATGCCCTTAATATATTTCTGCTGTACTCTTTCCAGTTTACTCACGCTTGTTTTCTTATAAGATTTGCATATTGTTATTCTTTACTCAAGTTTGGGTTTAATGTAACTAACAATGACTTCATTATTTCTGATTTCCTAGACTTTATAAATATATTTATACAACCTACAGTTCTATAACTATTGTTAACCTATTTGTTGCTATGATTACAAAAACTCAAAGCTAGATCTACCCATATACTCAGATCCTTAAATGAATCTACAGTTTCAATCATACGTCTCAACTCCTTAGTGCAAGAAATCTGGACAAAGCCTGACATAATGGGGGGACAAAGGCCCAAAAATAGGGACACATTTTAAATATTGCTCTTATAAACTTAGAAAGCTGCTAGAATAATAGGATTTGTGTTACCATGCATTTTTCTGAGGAATATGAAGTCTGAAACTCAAATGCATGTCATTATTTAGTGAATTTAATACTTAGATAATCCCAGTGATTTATCAAAAACACATTTTATGAAGAAGAGACCAAAATATGAGGTAAAAATCTGGACATTCTGCAAAAATCTGTACAGTCAAGAGGTATGGTTTCAATCACTGTGTACTGTATTAAATATTCACATTTCAATTGTCTCCCAAATCTCATATGCTTAGTTTTTGATATATTTATCAGCATATTATTCTCCTGTGCTCAAATGGTCAATTTAGTAAAGTTCTTTTGAAGACATGCCTTATCTGTGACACACGTAATCAGTTTACCCAATTTCAGGTAATTTGAATATAGACTGTAGAACACCTCAGAAAAAACAATAGGTCAGAAAGGCACAATTTAAACAAGTAAAGGCCTAGGACAGAGCCCTGTGGGACACCCTGACTGTAACCAAGAATTTCACCTGTCCAATTGCTGTAAGACATGCAGCTATCCATCTTATCAAGAGTACATTGATGCAAAGTTGTAATTTATTGATCAGTATTTTGTGTACAACCCTGTCAAATGCTGAGGTTAAATCTACATAAATTACGTCACAGTACACTGTCTCATTCATAGCTATTATATTGTTGTAGAACATCATGTTGCAGTTGGTAATAGATCTATGTTCAACATATGGATGCTGATATAGGGTTTCAAGACAACCTATCCAATTCTGACAATAACGTATCCAATATTACCTTCTCCATTATTTTTCCACAACAAGAAGGTAGACTTAAGTGTCTATATGACTCTGGGTTTGTCCTACTCCCCTTTCCTTTAAGGACAGGTTTAATAAGTTCATGTCTCCAATCTTGAGGAATCTATCCATATTTATATGACCTAGTAAATAATAGATATAATGGTACTGTAAGTTCTTGCTTAAGTGTTCTTGGATTATTATTACTAATTCCATCTCCTCCATGTGCTTTACTGGGATCCAGTTTGTGCGGTTCTTGTTCAATATAATCTAATTTGATTCCAGTATCTGAGGATACCTGGATGTCACTAGGATGATTTATCACCCCCCTTTGTAGAGTCAAACTGTTTTTCATAAGATTTTGTAAATATATATAGAAACTGTTGTGCCTGAGAATAAATTTTAGAATCTATACACAGTTTATCAATTTGTGTATGTCTTTATTCCTTTCACATTTTATGTATCTATAACATGGTTTCCTATTATACTCAATAGCTTTATATAAATTTTCTTCAAATTTTTCTTGATCTTGTCTCACACTATGCTTAATCTGTTTGTTCAACTTGCTTATTTCAATTTTCAAAGTTGTAGTTCAGCCTCTCTTTCATTTTTTTTATATTTTTTGTCTCTCGCCTTAATCAGGTATCTTGTTCTCATGGAAGTATATCCCCCTGACATTGTATACATAGATCCTGATGTTAAACACTTTTTTTTGCATTCAAACAATTTCTTTTTCCATCTGCAGTTTTTCTACTGAACACATCACTCCAGTTAATTTTACATAGTGATTGTTTTGCTTCCATATAATCTCTAACTAATCTGTGCATTGGTTTAGATTTTAGTTTGGCAGAATTATCTAGCAACAAATTAACCTTTATAACCCCATGATTACTGCACATCAACAGTGGTAAAACTTGACTTGAAGTAACAGCAATTTCTTTAGGAACATAAACAATGTCTAGTATATTCCATTCCCTGGTATTATTTTTACAATCTGAAGCAATTGTTGCTCCTGAACATATGTAGTGAATAATTTCCTTAGTAATGTTGTTGAATCAATATTATTCCAGTCTGTTTCTGATAAATTTAAGTCCCCAGCTAACATTATCCTTTCCTAACCCAATTCAAGTGTATTGGATGGGGGACAGGAAATTCATCCCTGGTTTGACATCTATGTCTCTTATGGACACAGGCAACCTGTAAATATTGGTAGCCAGACTAAGAACACATCATTAACTGAATAATCTACTTTAAACTTCAACACAGCATCTTTATTCCTCAAATGGGTAGGGTATCAGAGAGAGAGGGTCTGCTAGATCTGCTAGCTAAAGTGATTATATCCAGACTAATCCTTTGTACTCTGTTTCTTGTTAGTTCTGTCACCCTCTAGGTCACAGGTGGGATACCAGACTTCACTTGAGCCCTTTGTTTTTAAGATATATTAACTGGACTAGACTGGAGACAAATTATGCTTCACAGGAACATATGCATTTAAATGAAAGCTTTGACACATCCAATAACTTAAGTCAGATCATGCACAGATAAAAATTCAGGGTAATGAAGTAAAATGAGACACTGCTACTTTCCCACATACTGTTAAAAAGAGAGGAATTTAAGGAGTGGGTAGTAGAAATTATTTGACAGTTATTAGGTATGGTAGAAATTTCTTCAGAAGTGATAGCTATTGAGTGGGATAAAAGGAAAAGTTAAAAACAGAGGAATTTAAGGAATTAGTAGTTGAAATTATTGACAGTTATTATAGATGGTAGAAATTTCTCCAGAAGTGATAGCTATTGAGTGGGATAAAAGGAAATTAAATTTTAAAATAAAGCAGAAATGAAACAGATGTTTAAGAAGTAGTAGGATTTACTTAGAGGGGCTGACATTGGTTAAAGTATTGCAGAATAAGGGGAATTTCACAAAACAAGAAGAGCAACATCTGCAGAGTGCTAAACAGAAAATAAGGGAGTATTTAGATAATATAAATGAGTTTAGAACAATTTCTATTAAGCAACTATTTTTGATAATTACTTCAGAGCACAAAAACTTTGAGCACAATGAGTTAGGTAACAGAAAAGAGACAGGGTTGTTGTCAAAAATTAGGGAGTCTGTGACAAGAAAAATAACCAGAAATTCTTCATAGGTTCATAGGTAGGTACTAGGCTATCTGCCCGAGGGCATTTATAAGCCTATCCAGAGTGTGTCAGCTTTCGCCGCCCCATTGATTAATTAACTGAGCCTCTGACAAGAAGAGCCAGTGAAGTGATCCCAGGGGTGTATTTTCTGTTACCCATCCACTCGTCAAGGTTTCTCTTGAAGAGTGTTAGTGAGGGGCTCTGCCTAATGTAGTTAGGAATTTTGTTCCAACGCATGGGGAGTCTCTGTGAAAGGAATCTAGCTCTCCAGCATGTTCTATTTATTGTTTTGGCGAGGTTTAGCTCACTAGAGCGAGTGGCTCGCAGTGACTTGCATTTCTTTAGGTGGAGCATGTCCAGCAATTCTGAGCTGGACATGGCTTTGTAAGTCAGGCAGAGATCACCTCTGAGTAAGCGATATGCCACTGAGTACAGCTGGAGTTTTTTCAGCCGGGCTGCATAAGACATATGTTTGAGGCCAGTAATCCTCTTGGTGAAGTACTTTTGTGGTCTTTCCAGCTGTTGGAAGTGTCTTGTGAGGTACATCCCAAACAGGGCATTGTACTCTATGACGGGTCTGATGAGTGACGAGAAGAGGGGCACTATAACCTCTTTATTTCTAGATGTGAACCCTTTAGTAATTAGATGGGTTACATAGAAAGATTTCCTAACTACTTTGGCAATATGATTGTCAAAGGAGAGATTACTATCTACCTGGGTCCCCAGATCTCTTATTACCTCTTCTATATTAAGGGGGCTGCCACCTATGTGGTAATTCATGGGTGTTTTGTTTTTCCCAAATGGGATGACTATGCATTTTTTGGCATTTAGCTTGAGACCATGACTTTGACACCAGGTGTCCGTCTCAGTAAGGCCCTTTTGGAGAATGTCAGTGTCAGCCAGAGAGTCAATTATGGCTCCCAGTTTGCAGTCATCGGTTAACTTGGTTAGCCATAGTCCTCCTGTGTTTGCCTGTACTTCTGGGAAGTATATGCCAAACAGTAGGGGTCGCAGGACTGAGCCTTGTGGGACATCACTTATGACTGGTTTACAATTGGACCTGGAGCCTGCTATTCTTATCATTTGAGTTCTGTCTGTAAGCCAGTTGGCAACCCATCTCATGACGTAGGGGTTTATGTTCAGGCTGGCGAGTTTTTCTATAATTCCCGAGTGGGGAATGATGTCAAAAGCCTTGGCAAGGTCAAGGTAGGATGTGTGAACTACCTTCCCCTCATCTATGGCCTTGGTGACTGTCTCAAAGAAGTCAACCAGGTTTAGTAGGCATGATCTGCCCTTAACAAAGCTGAACTGGGTCGGGTCAAGTGTTTGGAGGTTCCCAATGTCTTTGTTTATGAGTTCCATGATGATGCGCTCCATAGCCTTGCAGACCAGGCTAGTCAGGCTTATGGGGCGATAGTTACCAGGGTCAGTTGTGGCCCCTCCTTTGTGGAGCGGAATAACCATTGCTGTGTGCCATTCTATGGGCTCATAGCCTGTGGAGAGGCTGAGGTTGAACAGTGTGTTTAGGTGGGGGGTTAGTTCGTTCTGTAGTTCTTGCAAGATGCAGCCTGGGACACTATCCGGCCCCACTGATGCTGTGCTTTTGGCTTTTGAAAGGGCTGTTTTCACCTGTGCGTCTGTGATTTCCGGGACACTACACTTTTCCGGTATTGTTGTGGGCCCTGTTGGGGGTGAGAGGGGGTGAAGTTTGCATTGATTCTATCTGCCAGGTTGTTGGCAATATCAGTGGGTTCAGTATATTTTGTGCTATTTTGCACTAGCTCAGAGCATATCTGCAACTCGCCACTTAGATTCTTGACCTAGCTAAAGAAGGCTTTGTGGTTATCTTTCAAATCCTTGGTTATTTTTCTTTCAAATTAAGCCTTGGAGATTTTATGAGGGACCTTAATTTCTTACTGATACTGATCAAGGATGGCTTTCCTTCTTGGGATTTGCTTTTTTTCTGAACTAGTTTCCTCCTTCTGTTATACAGCCTGTTTATGGCAGGGGTCCACCAGACTGGTTTCCTTCTCTTAGGGGAGTGAGTCTTGGTTTTGCTAGGGATGGCACAATCCATGCATCCTTGTAGGTTCTCATAGAGTGCATTTGTAAAGGTTCCTACATCTTGGACACTGTTATCCTTCAGCGTGGGGGCTGTGAAACTTACCACCTCTGTCTTAAGTAAGGTGAAGTTTGCTTTAGAAAAGTTTTTTACTGTGGTTTCCTTAGTTGGGGGTGGTGGTGGGGTGTGGACATCCAGAGTGATTAGTTTATGGTCTGATCTAACCAGTGATGGGTTGACCTCCAGTGTGGAACACCTATCTCCCATGTTGGTGATGACCAGGTCCAATATGTTTTCACCTCTGGTAGGGGAGTTTACCAGCTGATCCAGGGCATTTGAGTTGATAAATTCCAGGAAGCGCTGGACCTGGAAGTTTGTACTTGAGAAGATTTCCCAGTTAACGGTAGGGTAATTGAAATCACCCAATATCAGGGTGTTCGGTAGGACCTTCATGTTTTCCAGTCTCTCCAGAAAGGCGGAGTGGTGGTCCTGGGTCATGGAGGGTGATCTGTAGCAGGCCACAATTTGCATTGCAGATTTGCCTGATGTTAGTTGCACATGGATGATCTCGGACGTATCATGCTGCACCACTAACCTGGAGGTGTAGGTATCCTTGATGAATGTTTACAAAAATTTGTATAAAACAGAGGAATGGGGAAACAAAGAAAGAGCACAAATGGAAATAAGTCTGGAGCGTTTCTCCCCGGGCCTCAGCTGAAAATTGGCTTTGTTCCAAGTCGGACATTCCCGGTTAACAAATGTTAAATAAAATAAATAAATAAATAAATATTTATGGAAGACTTAATTTTGCAAGATTAGAGGATGACGGCCAACAATTAATAGTTAAGATAGGAGGATATAGACAAAAATGGTGAAATCTGCAGGGAACTGTCCAGGAACAGATGATATTCTTACAGAAGTTTGGATGTAAGAAAATAATAAAGATCTGGAAAATATTCTTTAACAGTAGTTGAATAGAAAGGGGAGCACCAATATCTTGGAAGAAAGTTGTGATGGCTGTATTACTCAAAGAGGGTAAGGCCCCTTCTGGCCTATGGACCCATTTCACTTTTTAACAATGATTATAACATGTTTATGTCTGGAGTAGCTAAAAGAATGACAAAGGTTTTATCAAAATTGAAAGATATGGATCACTGTGGTTTTATGGAGGGGAGGCAATATTTGACAACATTATTAGAACAATGATGATCCAACAGGAAGCAAAATGTAAGAAAATACTTCTACTGTTTGTGAAACTTGATGCACAGAAATCATTCAGCAGAGTAAGTTGGGATTTTACTAGTCGGTCATAAGAGATTAATTAGAAGGGTATAGGAAGGATTAGATAATAATAATTAAAGTGAAAGGGTTCCTCTTTGATACGTTGTGTTTGAATAAAGGAACCCGGCAGGGGTGTACTCTTTTCCCTTTGTTATTTGCTTTATATTTAAAGTCATTGGCAAAGAAAATAAAGGACTCAGAAATTCAAGGATATAACTGGTATGGTAATAAAGAAAAGTTGGCTTTATTTACAGAGGATATTATTTTGCCCTTGATAAATCCTGAAAAAGACGTCTCAGTGTTGTGGAATATTTTGAGACAGTTTCAGTCCTTTTCAGGCTATAAAATGAATGAAGATAAAGCAAAGGCTATAGCTGTAAATTATGTATCCAGACACAAACCGCTTCAGCAATATCTCTATTTAAGGGACATGATAATATGAAGCATTTAGGAGTATGGATTAAAATGCTTTGTTGTGGTGGCTTAGAATATATGGGGAAGAGACTAAAATGATTTGAAGTAATGTATTTGGGATGGGGAAGAGGGCAAGAGTTAAGTGGGATAAATTGATCCTCCCAAAAGAGCAACATGGTTTAGGATTACCTCATTTGAAGGGATATCTTTGAGCTACACAGTTAAGGTTCATATGCATAACACAAGCAGATAGTTATAATTCAAAGTAGAAAAGAATGATGATGAAGCAGGTGGGTGAGATCAAGAAATGGGAGACTGGAATTTTAGATGCAGATCCTTAAGGAGAATAACAACTATACAGAATAATATATGCATAGTTTCACTAATTATTCTCAGAAATAAGCCAACATAGGAATGGAGAAAGAAGATTTGGCCAGTGGGGATGACTGCAAGTAGAGGTAGAGAAAATAGACATGAGGGTACTGATATGTACGAGGGACAACTGGAAAGGAGCCCAAAATACTGGGAACAAATAACTAATGAAGAGAAAGGAAATAAGTGGGATGAGGCCAATAAGTTTGGATAGCAGGTTAAAGACTACCTTCCCTACTAGGGATCACATCAAGAGTATATGCAAAAATGGATATAGGTGTCCTAAGTGAAAGATCTGCTTTGTTAGAGTTTTTAGTTGAATCTGGAACAGTTGCTTTTAAAAAGGGGATAAGTAGTAAGGCATACTGTGTAAAATACTGCACAGTAACTATAAGAATCAATCAAAGGAGGTTATAAAAGATTAGGAAGAAAAACTGTAAAAGCAATTATAGGGGAACAATGGGAGGACATATGCATGACTCCCAAGTATGGAACAAAGCCCAGAAGGTTTAGAAATTTTGCTTGGAATTGTTTGCATAGGTTTTTTTTATATCCCAAACAGACTTAAAATAATTTTTCCTCACAAAGATAGCAAATGTTGGAGGTGTGATAGGGAGGAAAAAGGTAACCAGAAACATTTTTAGAAGTGTAATGAGTTGACAGACTTAAAAAAATCAATACATACTACTCTGTCAGAAATACTGGATGATCAAATAGTTGCATAGGTAAGTACTAGGCTAACTTCTCTTGTGGTCCAATTTAAGCCTGTCCAGTTTTCCTTTAGGTGCTTGAATTAACCTATCCAATTTTAAAATGGTATGCTGTCAGAAATATTCAGGGAACAAATGGCTGTAAATAAGGAAATTATTCTTTTTAGCTGGGGTCAAAGGATCTAAATTCCCTAGATATAATAAGGCTTTATTAAGTTTAATTCTGTTGCTGCAAAAAACAATTACTAGGACATAGAAATCCAAGTCTAAGCCAGATGTATTTCAAGTACTGAAATGTGTATGTGAGATAAAATAATTGAGAGAAGAATCATTATAAAAGGGAAGGAGAAAATTACATAGAAATAAATGGAATTCATGGGAACAATACATGCAAAATAATGTTCAGGAGGAGCAATGAGGTTTAAGGGAAGCAGGAACTGAGCAATTTATGTAATGTTGGACTGATGACAGTTATAAAGACAAAATGTGATGTATAATGTATGTAAATGGAACAAATGTTAAAATACTTTTTCTTTTCTATTAATAGCTGTGTTGAGTGGTAATTTAATATTGAATGATGAAAGGCATGGAAATGCTAGTTATTGCTTGTATATGTAAGCCATTAGCTATTTTTCCAATAGTAACTGCTTTCAGTGTAAGACAAAAAGTCTACAGGTAACTAATCATGAGATGGTTAAGCAGCATGTTCTGAGTGAAATTTACAAAGTTTCCTTTGTGTATCTTCAAAATTAACTCCTGCTTTTATCTGAAGTGGAGAAGTCTGCAGGTATAAGCAATTAATCATGAGAGGTCTGAAAACTGTCTCTTGAGTGAACTGTATAAGGTACAGTGTAATTAACATTAAAGGTTGATTGACAAGCAGTTCTGTAAAAAATAAATAAATAAATGCAGGTATAAACTGTGCTAAGTGAATAAGTTATACAAGTAAGCTGTCTCCCCAGCAACTTTAATGCATTTAACATAACAAAACACAGTTTGATACAGGTACCAGTGTACTTTTTTCTTTCAAAGTGAATATTTGCTGAAAGTTTTTTTTACATTTGGAAGAGAACAGACAGCAGTTACTAAGTGGGAACACAGGCTGTAACATGCACTTTCATATGAGTAACAGTAATGTTAATTAATGCCAGAGAGTGCAGACATTAATTTGGGACAATTTTTACTCACTGGAGGGGGTAAACATTTTTTCTAAAATGTATATGGTTTTATCTGCTTATTCTAAGTTAAAATGGATGAGGATTTTGAATTTTTTTTTTGTTTTTCACTGAAGCAAAAGTTTTGAATACTATGACTAGGTTTAAATGGAAATGAGAAGAACCAACTACATATGATATCAGACTGCCAAACATTAATGCCGGAGTGTAATCTTGTAAGTTGTAAATATACACTCAAGCACTCTCAAAAGCACTATCATGCATAATAGGTGGGGAAACAGTTTTTCTATTATAATGACTACACTATTCACAGTATCGTGGGTAGGAGTTGTATTAAAAGATGCAGGATGCAAATAGCAGTATTGCAAGAGACACATCTGGATAGGAATGCACATTTGAATTTGACAAAATAAAAAAAGAATTCAGTGTGAGCATTCAACATAATATCAGAGATGAAAAAAAGGTAGTTGTAATATTGCTTGATTGAGGGGCTCTAGTAGTCGTAGAAGAAGGAGGGAAATAATAGCCAAGTGGGTTATTGGCAGGGAACAATGGTTATGCCGGCATTTATTTATATTCTATCTAAAACTGCTATTTTAGAGCTTAAGAGAATTTTTGGAGAAATAATCAACTTCTGGCAGAGATTACTATTTATGGAGATGGAAAAATATAACAAAACAAGGTAGATTTCTGAAGAAATATATGAGAATGTTTGGCATAGAAGATGTCTTCATTCATAGGAACTCAAAATTTACATATTATTCCCCAAGTTACAAGAACTGGAATAGAGTAGATAGATATTATTTCTCATAGGAGGATGTGTATTTATTTGAAAGCTTTAACACACAACCAATAATAAACTAAAATAATGATGCAAGATAAAGAAAAAAATGAGACATTGGCTCATTCCACTTACCTGTTAAGGAGAAAGGAATTTAAGGAATGGATAGTGGAAATGATTCAAGAGTTATTTCAGAAGATGGAAATTTGTACAGAGGGGCGAGCTAGTGAATAGGATAAAATGAAAATGGAGTTTAAAACATGTTAAGAATAAGACAGAAACAAATATGGGAAAACAATAGGAATTATTTACAGGGGTGACAAAGGTTACAGTATTGCAGAATAAGATGAAACTCATAGAAGAATAGAACAACTGTAAAGTGCTAAAGAAAAATATAGAAGTACTGGAATAATATGCATGACTTTAGCAACTATTTTGTAATAACTGCAAAGAACCAAATCTTTTAGGACAATGGCTTAGACAAAAATGGACAAATTTATGAGGCTTAATTTTTCCAAGCTTAGATGGAAATGTGTCTTAACAATTAATATCTAAGACAGAAACAGAAGAGATAAAAATGGTGATGTACAAACAATCAACTGAGATGTTTCCAGGAACATATGGTATTCCTTTGGCAGTTTGGAAAGAAGAAAGTCAAGGTTTTGTTTGACAATAAATATTTTTTTAAAGGAGAGGATTATCAACATCTTGGAAGGAAGCTCTCATGGCTCTAGTAGCCAAACAGGGTAAAGACCATTCAGACTCAGCTTCATATAGACCCAAGTCAATTTTAAACCATGACTGGAAAGTATTTATCCATATACTAGCTAAGAAAAAGGAAATGGTGCCACCAAATTGATAGATATGGATCAATGTGGTTTTGTCGAGGGGAAGTAAACATTTGACAACATAAATAGAACAAAAACAAGATCCAGTGAGAAGCAACATGGAAAAATTCTCTGAAGTCTATTGGGGTATAAAAATATCAATGCAAAAATTTCAAGTATTCTAGATTTTGTTGCATACTTGGAAGACATACAAATATCCTTCTGAAGGCCATCCATTATATCCAGTGGCATCATCGAAGCAGCCTGCATCCACAAAATCATTATAATCTGGACAGCTAAGACTGGAGAAAGCCTTGGAATGACAAACAGTCAGGAAAAGGGCCATCTTCCCTTAGTCTGAAGAAACAGGCACTAAAGTCCCTTTAGGAGTCCAATCAGAGTTTGTACCAAGATTTCTGTAGAGATCATATGTCATCTTAGTTGAAAAAAATTTGGTGGAGGAAAACTAATACTTCTAGTGTGACTGAGACCATGTCAAGAAACCTCTAATCCTTAGTTAAGCTTCTTCAAGCAAGAACAAACCTAGAGCACCAGTTTCCCATGGAAGTCCTGGGAGCAGGCAATAATGCTGCAGTGGTGACCTCTACAGTAAGGGCCTTTTCCAGATACACATTGTTTCCCAGAATCAGATAACCCTGCTAGCTTCCCCAGATGTAGAACTAGGGCAGATGAGACAAAATTAAGGGATGAAAGTCTTAAACTGACACAAGACACCCCTTTCTTTACCCTACCCAAAGCTTTGGACTGCTTTTCTGGTGGCAATGTAAAAAGGCACTGTGGTCTCTGGGATCTATATTGAACTGAACAGATCACATGCAGTATCTGCCCATGAGTGCTTTTGTCAGGAAATTCTAAAATGGGGAGTTTCAAATGACACCCACCTTCTCAAGAGCAAAGTAGATGAAGCTGGATACTTCCAGGGGACGTGAATGCCATTCTTCAAGATGAGTACTGCAAAATGGATGATCCAAGTTTTCTCGCCATTTCCCCAAATAATGGTTTATTTATATAATTGAAAACATATTGACATATTTTCAGTTGCAAATGTTATACATCACATATAATCTTCTGTGCATTGCTAATTAAATATTGCATAGCTCATTCAATTCCTGCCTTCCCTTAAACCTCATTTTTCCTCCAAAACATTATTCTGCACATATTGTTCCTAGAATTTCTATTTTTTCAATGTAATTTGCTCATATCCTTTTCTAAAGATCTCACTTCCAGTTCTTTTATCTATGTTACTCATACCTTTCAACCACTTACAGCAGGAAATCTGAACAAAGGCATAAATAATGGTGGGGGGACAAAGCCCCAAAAATAGGGACAATTTTTAATATTGATCATACAAACATAGAAAGTAGATAGAATAGCAGGTTTTACATTAGCATGAATTTTTGAGGAGTATGAAGTCTGAATCTCAAGTTTATGTCATTATTTTCTAACTTCAACCCTCAATGATTTGCCAGAAAACCACAATTTCATGAGGAGCACACCAAAAATATGAGGCAAAAATCTGGACATTCTGCGAAAATCTGTACTGGGGAGAGGTATGTACTATATTTACTACTTCTAGACTGGTTGATCTAGACTTTGATTTCAACTTTCTAGTTTTTTTCTTCTTTTTTTTTTTGGCAGCCACTAGAATTAAACTTAGAAAGGCTTTACTATGTCTAGGCAATTATGGGTATATATCACAACTCAGAATTAAACTCAGCAAGGCCTTACTATGTCTAGACAATTCTGATTCTATATCACAGCTCACAAATAATTTCCTTAGTTACACCAATTGGCTCACCCAGCATTTCTGACAGAATAATCTGCAGATAATTTGTAAACTCTGCTAACTCATTATATTCCCAAATATATGTTCCCAATTACCTCTTTCTTCCCCATCACACCTCCAACATTTGCACTCTACCTGAGGAAAAAAATCTTTGGAGTTTGCTGGGGTATAACAATATTTATGCAAACACTTCCAAGCAAAACTCTTCTAGACTTAGTTGCAGATTTGGGAGCTATACATATATCTTCCTATTGTTTCTCTTTGAATGGCTTTATTCCAGTCTCTCTTCCCAATCCTTTCTAACTTCCTTTGATTGAGTCCTATATTGCATACCCTACCAATTATCCCTTTTTAACAGGGATTAAATTATCCCTTTTTAACTTCTGTTCTAGACTCTACTAAAAACTCTAGTAGGGCTGGTCTTTCACTTAGGATCCCCCTATTCCTTTCTCTTTACCTGTACTTTGATATTAATCTTTGTTACAGAAAGCAGTCTCTAGTCTGCAGTCCAAATGTATTCTTGGCCTCTTCCCATTCTGTTATCTTTCCCTCTCTAATTATTTGCTCCCAATACCTTGGTTTATTTGACAGTTTTCTCCAGTAAATCCCTGCCCCCTCTTGCCTATTCTCTGTACCCCTAATTACAGTCACCCCTACTGGTAGAATCTCCTTTTTCCATTAATAGCTATGCTACACAAGACACATTTGCAAAGAACTGAATATGTGACTTTGATAAATAAAGGTTTTCAAGATGGTTATTCAACAGAATACATGAAAAGAAAAAGAGGAGTTATGATAGTGATAAAAAGATAATAATGGTAGATTTGTAGTACTAAGAGGCTACTGGCATGTATTTATATTCCATCTAAAACTGCTATAATGTTGCTTAAGAAAAATTTGTGAGAAATAATTAGCTTTCAGTAGGGAATATTATTATAGGTGGGGGCTGTAATTTGATTTGCAGCAGGGAAGATATGTCTGGGGGGCCCAGAAGGGAAAATATAACATAGGATGGTAGATTTTTGAAGAAATTTATGAAAAGATTTGGCATGGAAGATGTGAATTTAGTTGTATAATTTTGGAGTGAATTTACATATTGACCAAGATATAAAAACTGGTCTAGGCTAGACAGAACTTACATTTCACAGGAACATGTGCATTTAATTGAAAGTTTTGATACTCACCCAATAACTATTTCAGATGATGCGCCAGTAATAATTAAAATAAAAACACAGGATAATGAAATTAAAATGAGACTTATTAGAAAAGATAGAAATGTCTTTTGTAAACATAGCGAGGAGTGGGATAAAATTAAAGTGGAGTTTAAAAATAGGGTGGAAATAAAACAGAGAGATATGGTTAAGAAATAACAAGAATTATTTGGAGGAATTGACAAATGTTTAAATATTGCAGAATAGGGGGAATCTCAGAGAACAAGAAGAGGAGCAATTGCAGAATGCTAAACAGAAAATAAGGGATTACCTTGACTATATGCATGAGTTTAGAAAGATTGCTGTTAAGCAACTGTTTTTATGATGATAATTCCAGAACACAAATACTTTTAGCACAACAACTCTGGCAACAAAAAGTAGAAAGGGTTGTTGCCAAGCTTAGGGAGCCTATAACAAGGAAGATAGATACTGTAGAGATACTAGAAATATTTCAGAAATTTTATGAAAGTCTGTATAAAGCAGAGAAATATAAAAATCAATAAAAGATACAAATGGAAATATCTATGAAATAATTAAATATGCCAAAGTTAGAGCTGGATGAGGTTCAATTACTAACAGTTAAGATACGGGGAGATGAGATAAAAATGCTGATGTATAATCAATCCAAAGAATGTCCCCAGGAATAGATGGTATTCCTGTGAAAATATGGAAGCTAGTAGGGGAAAAACTGATAAAGATCTGGAAAGTTTTGTTTAACAGTATTTTAAGAGGAGGAGAAGCACCAACATCCTGGAAGAAAGTGGTGGTATCTGTAATACCTAAAGAGGGTAACGACCCATCAGATCCAGCTTCATACAGGCCCATTTCAATGCTAAACCATGATTATAAAGTTTTTATGTCTATAACAGCTAAAAGAATGGCAAAGGTGATGCTAAAAGTGAGAGATATGTATCAATGTGGTTTTGTGGAGGGGAGGCAAACATTTGACATCAACGGAACATTGATGATCCAGAGGAAAGCAGAATGTAAGAAAATACCACTGCTTTTGGTGGGTCTTGATGTAGGGAAAGCATTTGACAGAGTAAGCTGGCAGTTTATGAGCAGGGCAATGGAAGCATTTGCATTCCCTGATAAAATTTGGAGGATATATGAGGGATTGGAGGTGACAATTAAAGTGGATGGGTTTCTCTCTGATAATTTCTGTTTGAGCAGAGGAACCTGAGAGGGGTGTCCCCTTTCCCCTTTGTCATTTCATTATATTTAGAACTACTGGCAAAGAAAATCAGAGACTCAGAAATTCAAGGATATAATTGGTATGGCAGTCAAGAAAAGCTGGCTGCATTTGCAGGTGTTATTACTTTATAGCTGATAAAACAAAAAAAGGACATTTCAGTGTTGTGGAACATTTTGAGGCAGTTTCAAATCTTTTCAGGATGCAAAATTAGTGAACCTAATACAAAGGGAATAGCTGTAAATTAGGTACCCACACATGAACTAGTTCAGCAATATCCATATTTATGCTGACATGATAAAATGAAGTAATTAGGATTATGGATTAAAAATGATTCTGGTGTGGCAGCTAAGCATATATAGGAAGAGACTCAACAAAAGATAATACAAAAACTGAGAAACTGGAAGACCTTTTATATGGATATGGATAGCAAATATATAAGCAGTTAAAATGTTTCTAGTACCTTTAGTTTTATACACAGGTCAGGAGTATTTTTATCTACCAGAGGAGAAGTTGTGGATAGCAATAAAGAGCTGAAGGATTTTATCTGGGAGGCAAAGATAGCAAGAGTCAAGTGGGATAAGCTGATTCTTCCAGTAGAACAAGGTGGATTGGGTTACCTAATTTGAAGGGGTATTTCAGAGCTACACAGTTAAGGCTCCTATGCATAGCACAAGTAGAAACCTATAATTCAGAGTGGAAAGGATGGCAATGAAACATGGGGAAGCTAAAGAAACAAGGAGAGACTGGAATTTTGGATGCAGATCCTTAAGGAGAATAACAATAACCACACAGAATATTATAGTCATAAAGTAGCAGAAAATATTCTAAGAACTAAGCCAACATGGGAATGGAGAAAAGAGATTTCGCTGATAGGGATGACTGCAATTAGGAATATAGATGATAGGGGGCTGGAATTTATTGGAGAAAACTGGCAAATGAACTATGGCATTGGGAGCAAATAATCAGAGCGGGAAAGGTAATAGAATGGAAAGAGGCTAAGAATTTATTTGGACTGCAGTCTACAGATAGATTTCTTTATCAAGGATTGATATCAGAGTATAGGCAAAGAGAAAGAAATAAGGGGATCCTTAGTGAAAGGACCAGCACTGGTAGAGTTGTTTAGTAGACTCTAGAACAGAAGCTGCCATCAAAATAGGAATAATTAATACAGCATAAAAAATATTGCATGATAACTATAAGAATCAATCAGAGGAGGTTAGAAAGGATTGGGAAGAGAGATTGGATAAGCAGTTCACAAAGAAACTTAGGAGGATATGTGTATGTCTCCCAAATATGCAACAAAGTCTAGAAGATTTAAGATATTTGCTTGAAAATGTTTACATAGGTATTTTTATACCCGAAGTAGACTCCAACAAATTTTTCATTAGGTAGACAGCAAATGATGGAGATGTAATTGAGAAGAATGAGGTAACTGGGAACATATTTTCTGGGAGTATAATGAGTTGGCAGACTTTAAAGACTCCCTGCAGACAACTCTGTCAGAGATAGTGGGTGAGCAAATTGAAAAAGAAATGATTTTTTGAGCTATGATACAGAATCAGAATTGTCTAGACATAGTAAGGCCTTGCTGAGTCTAATGGTGGCTGCCAAAAAACAGTTACTAGAAAATGGAAGTTAAAGTCTAAACCAACTGTACCAGAAGTAGTGAATATAGTAACATAGATGAAACAACTGAAATTGGGATCTTTAGAAAAGGGTAGGAGCTAATTACATAGAAAAAATGGGAATTGTGGGAACAATACATGCAGAGGAGGAGCAAGGTTTAAAAGAAGGGAGGATTTGAATGGACTGTGTAATGTTTGACTGACAATGACTGGATAGATTATAATGTGATGTATAATGTTTGCAACTAAAATTATGTCAATATGGTTTGTGATATATAATGTTTGCAAATAAAATTATGTCAGTATGATTTGTTTTCATTTTTATAAATATATGATTGCCTATGTCATATGTGATAATGTAATAAAGATGTTTCTTGTTTACAAAAATTGAGAAGATACATATACCGTTATCCATGTTGGATCCAAGTAAATCCTGCGAATCCTGGAAAGACATCTCAGAGAACCATTGATAAAATGCAGGAAACCACAAAAACAGTGGAATAGAGGCAGAAAAAAAAATTAATACAAAAATAAAAGTGCTTCTAAATACCACAGGATGAGCATGTTAAAATACCATAACTTTATTGAAAAGGTTGGGCACTTTCACCCTTATAAGCATAAATGAACTTCATCAGAACCTAGAAAAAGTGTAACTACATAAATTATTTAAATTCTCAGACTGCAAACTTTACATCTAACAAATTAAAATTCTTAAACTTATATGATATTGACAAAAGAAATCAGAACAATACCCCTTTCTAAGCAGAAACAAGATTTTACTGGCTGTAAAATGTTTTTATTTTCAATGTTGGAAAAGGTTGAAATAAACCCCGAGGGTGGACCTTGGGTAACAGTCATTAAATTCAAACAGTTGATTTGGCAACTAAAACTTAATATACTAGACCAACTAGGGTTAAATGTGAGCATTACCATTGTAAGTGCCCCTTTAACTTTGTGCCATGAGATTATGAGAACTTTATTTTATTAGTATATGCAGAAATATTAAGTATATTCTCAATTTGTGCCATGTTTTATATTTAAATGTATATTTATTAGTATTGTACATTTTATTTGATTATTTCTTAAGGAGTATTTATTTAATGAATTATTTGAGTGAGATTGTACAAAATTGAAATAGGAGATTTGTGACTTTAAGAATTTGAATTGATTAGAAGTGAAGTTTGCAGTCTGAGGATTTAAATAATTTGGGTAGTTAACACTGTTACTAGGTTCCTATGAAGTCCATTTATGCTTATGAGGATGAAAGTGCTCAACCTTTTCAATAAAGTATATGGTATTTTATCCTGATCATCTGTGGTATTTAGAGACACTTTTGTTTGTTGTTAGTTATTTTTTTCACCTCTCCCTCTAGTCTGCTGATTTTGTAGTTATTTATTGGCCAAAGGGTTCAGGAGTTTGATTTCAGTTCTTTTTTTGTTGATATAAATTAGGCACATTTGCACGTCTCTGTGCTCATTCCACACAACTCAGCAAGGCTTGGCAAAGTCACCTGTAATAGAAACGTGTTCTCATTGCATCTAACCCCAACTTTGCACCTTATATTACAAACCTCATTCCAAGACACACAGAGACATTACTCCCACCAACACACAAAAACAGTATAAATGCATCCCCTTCTTTAGCCATAACTCTAACAATAATCTGGAAACACAGTCACGCACTCCCAACCCACCTCAAACTAACAAACACAACTCTTAATCTATCCCCCATTGTAACTTACAGTCTCATACTCCCACCCCTAATGCTGAAACATATAGTATATCTGAAACTTGGTGTTAGACCCAAAAATACAACCACGTTAAACCAAATAAAGACACACCATAAAAGCATATACATCACTCAAAACAGATCCTTTTAGTGACAGACATTATTTACGTTTAACATTTAACATTTGACAAAATTACTGCTTGATGAACCAAAATGAGAATTGTATTTTTATATTAGTTTCCACCTCATTAATCCTTATAGTTTTGTTTAAGGTAAGGAGAGTTTGTGTCATAATCAAAATGTGAGTGGGGGATATTTGGTCGTATGTGTGTTAAAGAGGTGCAGTGGTGAGGTGTATGTGAGAGTGAGAGGTTGTGTTGAAAGCTGAGTTTGATAATGAGTAAATACAAGTTGGTGTAATGTGAGATTGCTTCCCACACACTGTTGGGTAATTTTGCAGTTAGTATAGAATTAAATTGCAGGAGTGTAGAAAGGTGTAGGAGCTTGTGGCCCTACTAAAACAGTTGATTTTGCTTTTTTTATGGATCATGTTTTGATATTTTTAACATGACTTGTGTTATGGTAGAAAGTATAATTGATGTTTGCAATGCACACCCATACACGCAAACACTTTTATCCCCCCCCCCAATTTTTTTTCTTGTTCACCATCATCTCTTTCTAGTTATGTTATTAGGACACACAGGCATGCATATTATCCATGCATGACTTCAGAAAGTAGAGGAAATATGGTCGGTAGTGTGTATTCATTATGGGGTAGCAGTCAGTGTAGAAGAAAAAGACTGATGGTGGAAGGACTGACATGCTGGCTTTGAGGCTAGGAGTCATTGTTTTACTTGTAGATTGTCATGGTATCCAGCTCACCAGCTACCAGAAGCAATGATAATTACAGTGCCAAAAACAAAAAATAGTACACAAAAAAAGAAAGAGAACTGATATACATAGGCAACATTCACCTTCCAGCAGCAGACTGGGAAATTAACACAAATGTTAGGCAGTAGGTGGAAACAGAATTTTTTTCAAGCAAAAAATGAGTTTCCCATGTAGGTAAGAAAATGTTCTAGACATAGTCCTATCTAATATCTAGAAGATATGTAGATGACAGCATTTGAGATGAAATAACCACTGAGCACTAGTAATCACCTCACCCTGTAGTAATACTGGGATGTTAGAGGAAGGTAGTCTCCAGCTTGCAGGGAATTAGTGGTGGATATTGGATGGCAAGAACTGAGAAGAGTACTGAAGATGTGGAATTATATAAGGGAAGCTGTAAAAAAGGAAGTGAATCTGTGTTATGGAAGTGTGGGAAGATGAAACAACTACTATGGCTAAACAAAGATGCAAGACAGGATACCTGGGTTATTGATGAGAAAAGGAGAGCTTGTAGAATGTAGAGAGATGGAAACAGAATAAGTAAAATGTCTGTGAGGATGCCACAGCAAGGGGCAAGGACAGAGTAATTCTGCAGGCCAGTGACATCCTAAAGGAGAATATCAGAGGTTGGCAAAATAATTTAATTTTTTTCCTAATACTGTATAATTGAAAATGGAAGGAGTTGCCTCTAAATGCAAGAAAGAAACTAAAACAAAAATGTGTTCCTTCTTTCTTTTTAAGAGAACAGACAGAATGGAAGGGTCTGGATTAATGATTATGGGAGAACATTCAGTGTAGATGAGCTACCTGCTCAGGTATTATGCATTGGCATTAGTGTTGGGTGAAATGCTGGACAATGTGGTGCCAGAAGAATGTAATTAAGATTCTTTTCAAGCCAGGTACTTCTTTGACTGTTCATTTTAGTTCCATTTATTGGGAATACTTGTAGAATTCTGAATGTCTGATATTCTCCAACATTCACTGTTGCAGTGCTGATTCTTGGGATTCCTGATGGCAGGATCCCAGAGATCAATCCCAGTTTTAGAGCTTTCACCTTCCCCCTCCATGTCCAGGAGACTCTGTCCCCTGGTGATGTTAGGGCATTAGTAGTATTAAGGGACATCAGCCAGTGCCATTTTCAGATCTTTCTTGCTGCTGTTCAATGAACATTTTTAACTGTCAGGTTGGCCTGAAGCTAGAGTTTGCAGAAGATATTATACAAAAGTTAGTAACTGTATTGAGTGTAGAAAGTAAATTCCACAGAAGTATTTCCACAGTTTTTTTTTTTTTGTCAGGATCCAGAATATTATGTGCTCAATTATTGCCACTGTGCCTATTAAAATCACTAGACTATCAAGTTCAGGGTGGAATCCTTGGAGAAGTACCTCACCCAGAAATTCTGTCAATCTAAGCTGGGCATGCCATCTGCTGGTTCCTCCTCCAAAGTATTGAGACACCCCCACCCCACCCAACTGGGAGGGTATTGGTGTTGTGGCTTTGCAGCCCAATATCCAGCACATTGCTTTAGCAGAGCCCCTTGGCTGATTTGTAGGTAGATTGACAATTCTTTGGCACTGACAAGTTATTGCTCAGTCTCAGAGCCACTGGAAAGGCCTTTGATTGAAATACTGTCATTATCACCACCAAAGAGGAGGGTGACATCCACATAATAAATGTCCAGCAGTAAGCTGAAGGAAACTTCACTGAAGTCTTGGTGATCTGCCTGCACCCAAATATCTACTAACCAGCCTGCATAACCAAACTCCAGACCCAAGACCAAATGATCATCAGTCAATTTGCCCTAACCACTTTTAACTGTCTCAGCCCCCTACCACCCAGGTATCTACTCAGGATCTTTCTATATTGGGTCATGATTTCATGGAATTTATGAAGTGTAGGCAGCCAACATCTGAAAAAGTTTCTCTAACTGGAATACCCACTGTAAGAAGAAAAAAGAAGCCTTCTCCCCAGAGGGATTTAGATACCTCAGATTCAAAGGTGCAGGAGCTGGTTATGTGAAACAGATGTTCCCGGGATCTTAAACAAAATCTGATAGTGAGGACTCACCACCTGCAGATCTTTCTCTTGAAGATACCCTTCATGTGATAAAGAAAACCTTCAACTGGGAGAATAAGAATTTGATCAAGCCAACAATAGGTACTGCCAGTTTATGTGTCTAGCAGATTCTAGGCCTTTGACCATACCTCCATTGTTAGAAGTCTAGGATGACGCATTTGCATCTGCATCCATGCAGCCCCATTCCCAGATAAGTACTCCCAAGAAGTGAGATTACTTTTATACAGTCCATGATTCCAAGAAACGTCTTTACAAATAAAGTGCTGCTGGAACTACAGTGGCATCCATGGATTCTAGCATGGGATGCCATTACAAAGAACAAAAAAAGTAGTATACCCTATTAGTTGGTAAAAAAAAATGCACCTCAGCTACTGTGGTCTATATGGCCCTCAGCTACCATTCTCATTGGTTAAAGTTTTAGGAGTCTCTCTCTGATCAGCTGAGACAGAAGACGGGGAGGCAAGGCAGGATATAAGATAAGGGCCTTAGTAAGAAGATACTTGACCTAAGTTACCTCAGTGTTTAGGAGTATATAATGTGATTTCAGTTCTGTAGATATATGCTAAGGGGAGGGGGTTGTATCAGTGGTTAGGAGACATGTCTGGCTTAAGGAATGAACCACTTTCCAAAGTATGCAAAAGCAGAGCTCATGGATGGTTCTTTGAACCCCCTGCAGAGATGTTAAGGAAGCTGGAAGATAAAAGGAAAACTAAGCAGTCTTTCAAGGAACATTTTTATTTCCTACCACCATTATATGTCATAAATTTCCCAATCAAAAAGCTGGCCTTTGTCTCCCAGACAAGACAAAAACAAATGCTAAAGATGGCAATAAGAACACGTATGGAAAAAAGTGCAGACAGTGAAGTCAGACCATCCCAGAGGGAGCAAGTATGATTTGCACCAGGAACTCCCTCTTCTTGGGCAGTAATACTGAGTGAAATGTTGCCAGTGGACAACTTAGAGGAAATAACTGATATGCTAACTGCTGAAAAATGCCTGCCCTCTATATAGAACTAATGGTACAAAAAACATTTTCACTGCTTGTATCTTGCTATCCATATCCATAAACAATAACTTCTAATTTCTCAGTTTTTATATTATCTTGTGTTTAATCTCTTTCCACATATACTTAGCAGCCATTTCAGAATCCTTTTTAACTCATACTCAAATGGTTAATTTTATAACATCCCCAAAATATCAGTATTGCTGAACCAATTCATGTGTGGGTGCATAGTTTACAGCTACAGCCTTTGTTTTCCCTTCATTAATTTTATATCCCAAAAGACTTGAAACTGTCTCAGAATGTTCCATAACACTGAAATGTTATTTTCTGGTTTTATCAAGTAAAAAATAAAATCTTCTGCAAATAAATTCAACTTTTCTTGCTTACCATACCAATTATATCCTTAAATTTCTGTGTCCTTTATTTTCTTTGCCAATGGCTCTAAATATAACACAAACAGCAAAAGGGGAAAGAAGACACCCAGCCTGGCTCCTCTGTTCAGGCACAACTTATCAGAGAGGAATCCTCACACTTTAATTTGTGCCTCTGATCCCTCAAATATCTTCCTAATTGACATTATTATTGATCAGGAAATGCAAATGCTTTCATTGCCCTACTCATAAAATCCTACACTTACTCTGTCAAATGCATTCTCTGCATCAAGACCCACCTAGAGCAGCAGTATTTTCTTACATTCTACTTCCTACAGGATCATTAGTGTTCTATTAATGTTGTCAAATGTCATGCCATCATAAACCTCCTCCCTTACCAGTAGCCCCTTAGTACTACAAATCTTCCACCACTATCTATTTTTTCTTCTTCCTTCACAATTGGAGCTCCTCATGCAATTAGTATAAGTACTCCCCTTTTCCTTTGTCGATGAAATGCTGTTGAATATCTTTCCTGAAATGCTTTCTTTATCAAATTCACATACTCATTTCTTTCCAAGTGTGTCTCCTGTAGCATTGCTATTTGCACTCTGTATTTCTTAATATAATTCAGTATTCTTTCCTTTTTTGTCCACACCTGTGGGGTCATTCATGTTCCAAAGTAGTATGTTTAGTGTAGCCATTGTGATAGATAAGAGGTTATTAATCCCTCCTAATATATCTGACAGTTTTTTTAAATATCTATTTATTTATTTATTTATTATTTATTTTACATTTGTTAACCGGGCTAGTCTAGCTGGATACATGTCCATTTTCAGTAGAGGCCCGGGGAGGAAAGCTCCACAGATAAGACAATACAGAATACATTTACAAATGGTATAGGTTGGCATGAAAAACAAACACAGTGAAACGCCATTAGAATAACATATTTATAAAGTAACAATCAGTAATATTATACAGATAAATACTAGGTCGGCGACCAATTGAAGTCACAGGGAAGAGTTGCGATCTCTGATGCAGGGTAAATTTCCAGTTTTCATATTATATGCACCTAGTAATGTTTGGCAGGTTGAACTTTTGTACATTTTTTTATCATCTCCATTTGAACCCATGTCTCACTTTACAAGACTTTTGTTTAATGAAAACTCTGAAACAAAAAAAAATAAACACACCCAGATTCTATTATCTTAAAACAATAAATAAGGCAATGAAGCAATGAAAAAACAAAATTTAAAGTCCTCTCTCTTGATAATGCAACCATTGAAGTCACTTATCATAGCAAATTATTTGTGGTGATAGTGGATGATAATCTTACATTAGACCTGCAGATACAAAATTGCTTAGGAAAAACTCATCAAATCTAAGGATGCTCTACAGAGCCGAAAACTTTCTCACTGACGCAACTAAAAATTACACTTGCCACTACTTATCTCTTCCTGACACTTCTTTGTGGCACTCCCATCCTCACTAAGTTCCAGGCTTCACAAAAATTAAAACTTGAACAATGCTATAACATAGTTGATAAATTTGCAGCACATACCCCTTTCAGAACCCACCACTCTATAGCACTAAAAAGTCTAAATTGGTCAGAACTGCTTCATCAACTAACATATACACAGCTTCTCACTACCTATAAAGTTATCCCACATCCAACTGCCTGTCCAGTGATAAAAAACATTCTACACAGCTATGTTACCAGTTGAACACCGAGATCCAGTAAACACAAACTCCTGACTGTATACAAACCTTTCAATCTGCTGGACATTTTCTGTACTCATACAAACTTCCTAAGGCCTGGACCTCCTTACCTGCATCCATCAGGTCAATACCATCCCTTCCATCTTTCAAAGGCATTCTTAAAGACTTCCTGTATAAAATCTGGCTCTGTTCTTGCTCAAAACCAGGATAAATTGTATCCTTAAATGTGAACAAGTGCCTTTTCTTTCCTTATAACTCCTTACTCTCCCTTCTTCACTTACTTCATTCTTATATCAAATTCTCTTCCCTGACTTTCTATCTAAATATACTGTAAGCCTGTTTTTCCCTCACTTCATAATGCAATTCCTGTTTGTATTAGACTAATTTACCTTTAATTTCTCTACAAGCTGTCAAAAGTTTCTCTAAATGTTAAATGATTGTCATACAACTTGTATTGACTCTTAACCAATGTCTTTATATTATGTCCAATTTGTTATAATTATTTAAATTGCAGATATTTTTGTTTTATTTTTGAAGATTGTAAAATTATTGCTCTTAAAATCTTTTGTAATAATATTGAGTTTTTTCCCCGGGCCTCCAATGAAAATGGGCTTCTACTATTCAGACTTTCCCAGTAATCAAATGTCGGTAAATAAATAAACAAACAAACACACATAAAACCATGTAAATCTTCAGATAATAACATTTAACCCTCCTGATAGAAACTGTCCCAAAATGACACCTGGACACACAGGCAAAACCTAAATTAAGATTAAGGTTATCCATACTAAGATGCATGTTACTCCCTTTGCTTCTACTTACACTAACTGCTGTCAGGTCTTGTCTTATCTTTCTTCCCCTCCTAGATGTGAAAAACAATATAAATATATGCTAAGAATAAGGCGTATAGAGAGTTGTATGAAAGGTTGGACACTAAGGAGGGAGAAAAGGACTTGTATCGATTCGCTAGACAGAGGGACAGAGCTAAGAAAGATGTGCAGCAGGTAAGGGTGATAAAGGATAATGAGGGAAATGTACTCACTAGCGAGGAGAATGTGTTGAACAGATGGAAGGAGTACTTTGAGGGGGTTGATGAATGAAGAGAATGAGAGAGAGAGAGACGGCTGGATGATGTGGGGATAGTGAATCAGGAAGTGCAATGAATTAGCAAGGCGGAAGTAAGGATAGTTATGAAGAGGATTAAGAATGGAAAGGCTGTTGGTCCAGATGACATACCTGTGGAAGCTTGGAGGTGTTTAGGAGAAATGGCAGTGGAGTTTTTAACCAGATTGTTTAATGAAATCTTGGAAAGTAAGAGGATGCCTGAGGAGTGGTACCAATTTTTAAGAATAAGGGTGATGTGCAGAGCTGTAGTAACTACAGAGGGATAAAACTGATCAGTCACAGCATGAAATTATGGGAAAGAGTAGTGGAAGCTAGGTTAAGAAGGGAGGTGATGATTAGTGATCAGCAGTATGGTTTCATGCCAGGAAAGAGCACTACAGATGCGATGTTTGCTCTGAGAGTGTTGATGGAGAAGTACAGAGAGGGTCAGAAGGAGTTGCATTGTGTCTTTGTGGACTTAGAGAAAGCATATGACACGATGTCTAGAGAGGAGTTGTGGTATTGTATGAGGAAGTTGGGATTGGCAGAGAAGTATGTAAGAGTGGTACAGGATATGTACAAGGGTAGTGTGACAGCAGTGAGATCTGCAGTGGGAGTGCCAGATGCATTTAAGGTGGAGATGGGATTACATCAAGGATCAGCTCTGAGCCCTTTCTTATTTGCACTGGTGATGGACAGGTTGACAGACGAGATCAGACAGGAGTCCCCGTGGACTATGATGTTTGCAGATGACATTGTGATATGTAGGTTGGGTAGGGAACAGGTTGAAGAGATCCTGGAAAGGTGGAGATATGCTCTAGAGAGGAGAAGAATGAAGGTCAGCTGGACTAAGACGGAATATATGTGTGTGAATGAAAGGGAGGACAGAGGAATGGTGAGGATGCAGGGAGTAGAGTTGGCAAAACTGGATGTGATTAAATACTTAAATCAACAGTTCAGAGTAATGGCGAGTGTGGAAGAGAGGTGAAGAAGAGAGTACAGGCAGGGTGGAGTGGGTGGAGAAGTGTACCAGGAGGGATTTGTGACAGACGATTACCAGTAAGAGTGAAAGGGAAGGTCTACAAAAGGGTAGTGAGACCAGCTATGTTATATGGGTTGGAGACAGTGGCATTGACAAAAAGGCAGGAGTCAGAGCTGGATGTGGCAGAGTTAAAGATGTTAAGATTTGCACTGGGTGTGACGAGGGTAGACAGGATTAGGAATAAGTATATTAGAGGGTCAGCCCAGGTTGGACAGTTTGGAGACAAAGCCAGATAGGCGAAATTGCATTGGTTTGGACATGTGCTGAGGAGGGATGCTGGGTATATTGGGAAAAGGATGCTAAGGATGAAGCTGCCAGGTAAGAGGAAAAGAGGAAGGCCTAAGATAAGGTTTACGGATGTGGTTAAAGAGGACATGCAGGTGGTTGGTGTGACAGAGCAAGATGCAGAGGACAGGAAGAAATGGAAACAGGTGATCTGTTGTGGTGACCCCTAACCGGGAAAAGCCGAAAGAAGAAGAAGGAAGCTATATATATATATATATATATATATATATATATATATATATATATGTATATATATTTTTTCCAGAAACATTAACTTTTACTCTTGAGAAAAAGTACGCTGGCTAAATTTAAATAAAATTAAATTATACACAGTTCTAGTAAAAGCATTAAAGTATTTAGTTACCAGAAAAAAAATGCTGTCTCTTATTCATTTCCAATAATTTCATACTTTGTTTATTTTTTTTTTTACTGAACTGCTTGCCCTTCTATCTTTATTTTCTGTTTCTCTTGGTAAACAATGTCCAGACCTCTCGATTACTTCCTTTACATTTAGTCAGTTTGTTTCCATGGAAATAAAAGATCACGATGTACAGCTGCCCTCAGCTCCAGATTCCTTAACTGGAACTGAACATTTATTTGCTTACAGAAAGCTATTTCATTGTGGTCTCTAATTTTTTTAAAACTCATTTGTATTCACAAAAAAAACCTTCTCATTAGATTAAGCCAATGGTATTAATCCATGCATTCACCTATGCAAAAGCACAATATATGTAGAACTGAAATGTTTTATTTTAATCAGTGCACTTTTACACCCCATCCCCCACCTCAACAACCCAAGATTAAAACTTAGTGAATTAAATGTGCTTTTGTCCAGCCTTTCTTCTCTTTTCACATTGTAATGCCTAAATTTCTTAAAACTAAAAAGAGAAAGAAAAAAGTTTACTTTATCACATGCAAAAAACACTAAAAAAAAGTTATGTACTGAGCATAGTATTCCATCTATGTTGCCCATTTTCATTCTTCCTCAACTGATGGGTTTGGATTCAAGACTCAGATCTATCTTTTCCTCTTCTACCAGATCCTCAGATCCAAAATTCTTGAGGTCCTCTCTTTACCCATAATGTCCCACCAACCTAATATACCTTAGATCGAGTTTGTTGCCCATAGATATAAAGGGACCACTTCTAAATAAAGACTGAATAAGAAAAGGAAACTGAACCTCAAAGAAGGAATAAAGGTTCTAGAGAGAATGCTTAGGTCTTTCTAGAAGCAAAGGGATGGAGGCAGGTGGGCGGGAGGTTGAGGAAGAATGGAAATGGACAACACAGATGGAACATTATTTTGAGTGCATATAATTTCTTTATCTGATGTTGTTATTTTCATTCATTTCTCAACTGATGGGACAGAATCCCCTGCTACTCAAACCTTGGGTGGCCCTCATGGAAGGATATTTCAGAGTACTGCAGAGCCAAATGCAGGTCTATTCCTGGAAAGCAAATCCAATTTGTAATGAACAATAAAGTGTGAGCATCAGACCAAGTTGCAGCTGCACACGTCATCTATAGAGGCTCTTGACCAAACATCTAAAAAGACCTCCATAGACCTCATGGAATGAGCTCTAGGAAGCTTATCAAGGATAATCCTATTTTACTATAGACAAAGGAGATAGAATTAGTTAGCCATTTGGCCAGAGTAACTTTGGAAACTGGCGTGTCCAATTTTTAGGAGTGTAGGAGACAACTGATCAGTTTTCCTGAAATCCTTGGTTCTATAGAGGTAACATTTTCTATGCATATCCAAAAGATGGAGCTATACTCTCCCTTATTTGAAAAATTAGGTAGAAAATTGGGAGGTTAATGACCTGGTTAATGTTGGACTCAGAAGCTACCTTAGGCAATAATATGGGTTAATCCACAAGGACACCCTGTCTTTGTGGGAAAAAAGGTACAGAGATTTGGAAGATAGAGCCTGGAGTGCAGATACTTGTCTAGCTGAGTGTGATAGCAACCAGAAAGATGGTTTTCCAAGAGAGAGAAACTTTAGATCAGACCTAGCTGATGGTTCAAAGGCAGTTTGGGTCAGGGCCTGAAGCACAATTGTTAAATCTCAAGGAGGAGTAGGATCCTTTAAAGAAGGTCTGAGTAAAAAGGCCCCTTTCAGAAAGGTTTTATATAATTTAGAAGAAGCTAAGGTAGAGTCATTTTTTCATAGGTGGAAGTTTGAAATGGCAGCCAACTGAACCTTAACAATAGAAAAGCTAACTCCTTCACTGCAAATGGAAGCTAAACATTGAAGAATAGCTAGTACAGGGACAAAAAATGGATCCAGATTTCTGTTAGCAGCTCAGAATACAAATCTCATTCATTTTCTTTTGTCCTTCTAGTAAAAGCATTTTCAAAAGATAGTAAAAGATGATAGACTGGTGAGGACAGCCTGAGCAATCTAGCTATCAATGGAATTTGAGAAATCATGCAGTCAGTTTCAGACCTGTTATGTCTGGATGGGTCATCCCTGTTGGGTGAGACGGGAGGTCTGGAGTTTGATCCAGTATCTAGATCAGATGTAGGAGGTGAGGCCAGAGGAAGCAGAATCAAATCTGACAAGGCCAAAAGGGGCAATTAGGATAACTTTACTTTTCAACCAGCATGCTTTCTGTAGAAATTTGGGAATGAGTGAAAATGGTGGGTAAACATAAAGAAGACTGGATGGCCAGTTGTGGACTACAGCATCTCTCAGTCACTCCCCCATTGGAGGGATCAAGGCAAAAGACCTGCTGCATTTGTTGTTGAGGGGAGACATGAAAAGGGTGCAGCATGGCTGGCCCCATAGATGGAAAATTCTCTCTGCTACTTTCGTTTTTAATTTCTCCAAGTCTTTTGGGTTTCTAATACCATGATGGGAATGGGCCCCATTCTTAAGTCAAAGTACGATTAAAATTCATGAAATTAGTATTGTTTCACTCTTTGATGTTAGCCAAAAGTGCTCTTCGCAGCACCCGCAATGTGCCCAGTAATGACTCCTTCTGCAATTTGTACGGTGTTACATGAATTGGTAACATATCTAAATACGATTGTAAATTCTTTTTTATAAGACCAGTTGCTCCTACTACTATTGGAACTATCTGGGGTATCTTTCTTCCACATGGCTCTCGTTTCTGCCTGCAGATCGAGGTATTTTATGACTTTGTGTCTTTCTGTACACAAGACACTGTAGTCACTATGTGTGGCGATTTCAATGATCAATGCTACTTTTGTCTTCTTTCTACTTTCGCATTGAGAGACCACTCATGAGGCATCAGAATGTATCTGCTTAGTTTATCCACAATCAAGTGGGTTTTCCTGGAATATGCATTGCTATTAGAAAGTGACCAGAAGAAAGTGCCCAATGCCACACTCTCATAGCTTCTTGACAAAGCAGATAAAACCTGGTTCCTCTCTGTTTGTTAATGTACCAGACTGGTGACATGTCCATCTGAGCAACAATTGCCCCAGATGGGAGAATGTCTTGACGGGCCTGCAACACCTGGAGAACTGCTCTCCTTTCCAGGACATTGATATGCATTTTGGTCTCTTTGGGGGACCACATACCTTGCAGTGTCCTTTCCAAATAATGCCCCCACCCCATTTGGGAGGCATATGTGGTCACCGTGGCAATCAGCGGGGAGAGAACAAAACCACAGCCTTTGGAAAGTTCATTCAAATTAATCCACCAAAGAAGATACCTTTTTCATGCCTGTGTGATCTTGACTGGAGTGGTTATAGGATGCTGAAGAATGGACCATTGGGTTGACAAGGTCCATTGAAGTATTTGCATGAGAAACCTGGTCAGACAAGGGAGGGTGATAGTAACTGCCATGGATCCCAAAACTTGTAAAATCAGTCATGCTGAAGAGAATAATTTTGTATTAATTTCTGACCTGGGATCTGAGTGCCTGGATTAGAGCAGGAGGAAGAGAGGCTATCTGATTGACTGTGTCCAGATGAGTACCTATGAACTCCAGACTCTGCATAGGTGTCACATGTGATTTGTTGTAATTGACTGTGATACCTAGATAGATGCACAACTGAAGCAAGTAGTCCCTTACCTGTAGGAATAGATGCCTGGTTTTGGCAGTTAGGAGCCAGTCATCTAAGTATGGAAATGTTCAGAATCCCAGTAGTCTCAAGTGAATTGCTACCACTAGCATGCATTTGGTGAACACTCTGGGGGCTGTGGTGAGACCAAAGGGCAGTGTTCTTAACTGGTAATGACTGGCTCCTAGCTGGAAGTGCAGATATCTTCTGGAGCATCTGTTTATTTTGATGTGATAGTACACATCCCAAATATCTGTTGAGCACATCCAATCATCCTTTCACAGCAGAGGCAGAATGAACTGAACTGTGACCATCCAGAACCTTGAATATTGCATAGCCTGACTTAGTTTGCTGAGATTCAGAATTGGTCTCAAGTCCCCTGCCTTTTTTGGCACCAAGAAGACTCTTGAATAGGTCTTGGATCCTCTCTGGTCAGGGGGGACCTTCTGGATGACTCTTTTCTAGCAGCTTTTCTATTTCTAATGCTGCTGCTACTTTCCTTTGATTGGGTGGAAGATCAGGGATTCTTTTCATTAGTGTAGGGGGAATTTAGGAAATATGGTATGATATAAACTCTGGATACAAGTCTCTGAACCCAGGAATCTTTTGTTATAGATAGTCAGGCTCTTTGGTGCCGAGACAAACACTCATGCCCAACTGCCTCCAGAGGGTAACAGTTGGGCCTCCCTTTAGAAGCGCTGGTAGGGCTTGTCTGAGAAGGAATCTTGGAAACTCTAGTTGTGTGGTCCACCTCTGCCTCAAAAGTGGTATCTTCCATTTTAGACCCCCCAATTGCCTCTGGGGGAACTATCTCCACTTGAGTCTTGAAAAGGACCCTGGGATTTGTGAAACCACATTTTTGACCTACCCATTGATTCCTAGAGAAAGGTCTTTGAAGAGTAGAAGAATGTACACCCACAGCAGACTGAGTCCTTCCCTCTTGCTCACATCTGGAGTGCGTGTCCTTTATCTTGGGGCCAAATAAGGAAGATCCATCAAAGGCAGCATTGATGAACGAAGACTTAAAGGGATCTGCAAAATCACATTGTTGCATCCAGGTATGTTTCCTAATGGCTATGCCTGATCCTGCCTCCCCGGGGGTATATTTTGCCGCATGGGGGATGAGCCGCATAAATGCATTACAAATCCACTGGGCAGAGACCAGTTATGAGGAGATATTTTGGTTCTCAGCAGACATGGACCCAGAAAGAGATTTGGAAAGTTCGTTGGTCAAATCTTTTTGCAGTCTTGTAAAATGTGCCAAATAATTCAGTGAACAGAGGGCAAAGGTCACTGAAGTATATACGTGCTTACCACACTAGAGCAAGGGGCCCTGGTTGATGCTATGGTTGTGGTGGCAGCCACCAAAAAAAAGCTCTTCTGTCTAAGGCCCTGGACTCCCTCTTAGGTGGATGGACAGAAGAGCTCTTTTTTGGTGGCTGCCACTACAACCATGGCATCTACCAGGACTGCCTTGCTCTAGTGTGCCCAGTCCTTTGGAGGAGCTAAAATTTTACCAGGTCATTTAGGGATCAGCTGCACAGTATCTGTTCTTTCCATGCCCGGTGAAAAACAAGATCCATTAATTCATCAGCCAGGGGAGTTACCCAACAAGAGGCCGGGCCACACCCGAACACCTCCAGGAACATTATTCTTACTGGGAGGGGATATTGGAAGACCAATCACCTTTCTGTTTTAAACGTTCTAGAATGTCTCCAACTGAGACGTCTTCAGGTGGATATCTGGGGGACCTTTCCCTACATCAAAATCAATGTCCTCAATGAGACTCCCGAGTGGAATCTAGGTGTCTCCTTTTTAAATGTCCTCTTCCAAGGGACCTCCTCAGTGGGGTCTGGGGAAGTATTGGAATTGATTCAGGTTGTCCTGAGGGACTGACTGGAGTCTTGATTGGACTGGCTGTCCCAGTGGATTGGATGAACGAGGCTCACAGCAGAGAAACAAAGGAGGTAAAATTGTCTGATTTGAGGAGGGCAGAGATATCCTTTCTTTAGGAAAAAGAGAAGGCCCTCTCCACAACCTCAAAGGCAGAGTGCTGAGGTGAAACCAAAAGTGGACAGCAAAGGAGCCAATAAGTTCTGAACCATCAGCTCCTGGAACCCCACAAGTCCTCCACCTGAGGAAGGAGTTGGACTTGAGCTGTCCAGCTCTGAAGTCCCAAGAGGGCAGAAATGGCACAAATATCTTCAGAGTCGATGCCAACCTCTGGATACAGCACCAATGTTTTGGCTCTGAGAGTCTCCAAAAGACTAGAGGCAGGGTGACTCAGTGAAGTTACTGGAGCTGAAGAACAGTACTATAAGGACATCCCCAGGGCTCTCGTATCCAAGGGCTCTGAAACAGTGGGCTGTATTGGAGAAGGAGAGACCAAGGGGAAAGTGGACAAAGGTTGATGCATGGATCTAGTTGGAGTCAGAGCCGGGAGCAGCCCCATTTGGATCTGAACTCTGAGAAAAGTTCTCATCATGCTAGCCACATCAGCCTCGGATAAGCTTCTGGTAGACCTAAGAGAAGATGTGGAGGATGAAGGTCTTGAATGCTTGTAGAGGGATCCCTTCAAGAAAGGTGAAGGGAGCAGAGTAGTGACTGGATCCAGTAGAAGTGGAAGTGTTCAGATCAGGGATGATTTAGATTTAGAAGCAATCGGATCCAAGGTGGCTGGATCAGATTTTTTTAGACATCTTAGTAGGCAGCTCCAATAAACGAGCCAACAAGGATGTGTGATCTGGTGACCTCTTACGGACGTCTTTATCCTTTGAAGCAGAGTCTGGCTTCCCCCTGTTCAGTTTCTTAGAGGGGTTTTGAGCCCCAGCTATGGAAGCAGAAGTAGTAGAAAAGAGAAGGCCTTTAAACACCAGTTTGATTCTTCAATCAGTAAGGGCTCTGGAAATTAATCCAGAGCAGATAAAATAATCCACATATAAGTGAGTGTATCTCAAACAATATACACATTCCCTGTGTGCATTTGAGTTCAGGATTTTATGCCCATAGTTGATGCACTTTTAAAAACAGGTAGGCTTGTCAGACATATTGATCCAAACTATGCCCACATAAATAAAAATAAAAATATTAAAAGAGAAACAATGGTACTGTGAAGTACAGAGAAAAATGGTAGCAGCTAAAAGGAGAAAACAGCTAGAGAAATAAGCATGACGGCAAGAGAGGGGAGGTAGGAGAAAGAAATTAAAGGTAGAAAAAAGCATTTTAAAAGGTAAACTCATGACTAATTTGAAAAATAACTCCCAAAGCTTGAGATCAACAGGATCTGGGGCTGAAGCTGAATGGTGGCAAGTGGGATTTGAGGTATGTTAGGTTGGTGAGGCATTATGGGTAATGGGAGGAGCTTGAGAATTTTGGATCTGATGATCTGATAGAAGTTGCTGAGCCCTATCAGTATCTCAGATCCGAACCCATCACTTTAGGAATGAATGAAAAGGACATCAGATTAATTAATAATAATATATGACATGCAATTTATATCATAAAATATTTTATGCAAGTACTGTTAACAAAAATTGTTTTATTCACAGATACTTTTCCCTCCTTCTCCCTCCTTTTTTTTCTTTTAGTGTCCTTCCAAACAACTCATTCCCTCCAGTACAGCTCATTTGAGCGTACCTTTAACTCCCAGTGGGTGTGGGTTGAGCCTTTAAAAAATGAAGTTATCACCTTACACTTCTAACAAATGCTCATTGACAGAGGTCAAATATCAATACAATTGTGTTTGCCATCATGTATGCTTCAAGATAAAATATTCTGATACATTGTATGTACCATGGTTTTGGAATTATTAATGGAAATATGAATAAGCAATATTTGATGCCTTAAGGTCCAGTAGATTGTAACTGCAGAAATGCCTGGAGGTGCACTCTGCTGTAATGAGTTAATGACAAAGTGGGGCATATGTCTGTAAGTCTCCCAACAAGTTTAACAAAGTCAGCAAAAATTCAGTCTTTCTTCATCCACTTTTTCATGTAAAGCCATACTGCAAAAATGTGAATACCTTACAGTCTCACATGTATTCACTAATTTCAGTGTTGCTGGTCTTCTTCCTGTTCATCTCCATCTCCCAACCCCAGACTCAGGTTCAAGTCCAATGTACTCTTGATTCTTCTAATCAATTCCTGTGCTTTTTCTCTCTCTCTAACATTTTTTTTGGAACATTGGAAAAGCTTTCACTGGCAAAGTCTCTCTATGAGCCTTACCATCAGAAGAAAGAGAAACAGAGTTCCCTTCTGTTTGATGGCTCACCCTTGCTGGACAAACTTTTTTATTTCCTCTTTATCCTGTTCAACATCAAAAAATTACTTTGATCTTCCAGGGAAAATATTTTGATGACAGCTGGATACAGCAACTTGAATCTCACACTTGCCTTTCAACATTCCCCGATTGCTGGGATAAATTTGCTAACTTTCTGCCTGGTGTACAGTGAATAACCATTTTCTACAAATACTCAACTGTCTCCAATTGTCAATACTTTGCCCTTCTGCCACAGTTTTTTTTTCAGGATCAACTCATTCTGCAGGTATGACTGCATCTTCATCAATACAGGTCTTGGCTGCTTTCTCATGGCCAGGTTTGGAACATATACATGGTCTGCTCTTTCACTTAACAAATCCTGATGTGGAATACCAGTCCAGTTACTTATTTGTGTTTTTATAACATCAATACAGTCTGTTCCTTACAGTTTCTCCAGTTCAGCAGAAATTTTTCTCTGTGTGCTCTGCCTTCCAACTCTTATCATTTGTTTTCAAACTATTCTTCTTGAGTAATATCATTCTCTGTCAGCCTTTTCTGTATTTTGAGCTGCATTTTTGCAGTTTTATCAGTTCCTCTGAATAGCTGTTTAAAGCTTCTTCGATTTTTCCAGACATTTGAGTTTATACACTCCTTCAATATTTAATTTATATTATTCAACTCTGAGCACATTTGACCCATTGTGTCCTCTAAATTACTGGAATATATCTCTTGTACCAAAGCTGCAGCTTGAACTGCTTTTTACTGAACAGCTGCAGGATTCTTCACAGACAGTGTTTTATCTTTACCTTTTCTGGTTTGTTTTCTTTAAGGCTCTCTAAATTTCTTCTTTGCTGGCATTCAGGCAATGTACTTAACTAACAATATCACTGGCTGCTGTTGTTTCTCAGTTTCTGTTTTCACAATGTGAGAGCTGAAGTTAAGCTGTTGATCACTGTGCAGCCATCTTGAAAGTCCCCAATATATCAAGTACATCTTGAATATCCCTTGATCTCCTGCTATAATTACAGGTGAGGATTAGACCACTAAACTGTCATTAGAGACAAGCTATGCTGGTTTACAAAGTAGGTGAGAGAATGCCTTAAGTACTTAACAAGACTGACCTTTTCAAATTAGCTGTAATATCCGAGACTTCTAATGAAGTTAAAGAAGTGTTAAATTGTCCACCGGGCACAGAAATAAATAAAAGATTACATTGACAAGTGTATTAACCAAAAGCAGTTGGATAACATTTCTGTGAAAGTCTGAGAGTACAGGAATAGACTGACAACCTCATAAATATGTTAGTTAAACTGCTGGCTGCAGGTGAATGAGAGATTCCACTAAAAATACAGCTGAAGCATAACACATATGAATAAAATAACCAATGTATTATACTTTAAATTGCAGTAGCCAAAGCTGTAAGGGTAGAGTACCATGCCTTAGAGAAGACAAAAAAAGGCAAGGAAGCCAGTAAACTAAGACTGCAGGAGCCCCTGCAGAATGTCCCTAGTAAAGCCTCTTTTGGACCTGGAAAAGGAATCCACTTTGTACTACTTTGTAAAAGTTTATACACAGGACCATGTTGTTGCCTCTAGACAACTTCTATAATCCACTCCCTTCCAGAAAGCAGAGAAGCCAAAAACCTTTTGGAATGGGCTGTAACCTAGTCTGGAAGTGGCTTATTATGGTCAGTATCATGAAAGATATTAGCATAAGACAGCCATCTAGAAATTTTGATACCGGTTGTCCTTTCCTCTTTCCTTAATTGTAGCTTAACAGCTGCTCAGCTTTTCTGAAGGTTTGAGTTTTGTCTAGACAGCATCTAAGCTGCCTGTGGACATCTAGTATGGCTTAAAGTAAACTCTGAGGCCACTTTAGGAATTAAGGTAGGATTTATTTTCAAAGAAACCTTGTCAGTGTGACTCTCCAAACAGATGTCAGAGTAATGAATAAAACAGTCCTCCAAGATAAGAACTTCAATTCAGCCTGAAGAGCTGTTTCAGAGAGAAAGTAAGCTACTGAAGCACAAAGTTTAGATTGCAATGAGGAGCCATCTGTTTCCTAGGTGGACGAGTACATAACACCACTTTCAAAAACTGTTTAACTTGAGCATTATTAGAAAGGGGGGAATCCAAGGATGGACAAGCAGGAATGGCCATTGGACAGTAATTCACACAAATAATCAACAGCCAGTTGCAGCCTAGATATCCTGGTTGTGTAATCCAGGCAGTTAGTTGAAGAGTTTCCAGACTGGGGAGTTTCAAACTCCCCTTGTCTTGTGAGAAAAAATTCAGTGTATGCGGAGGCTTACGTTAATTGCCATTGGTCAGATTGGATAAAAGGGAGAATCAGTGTTGCCTTGGTCAAAACGTAGTCCCTATGGATCATTAAATGAACCCTGGATATAAGTGTGAAGGGTGGAAAGGCACATAGAAACATTCCCATCCATGAGAATGATAAAGCAGCTGTCTTCCAGACCTGTCTGCAGGGACTCTGGGAGCAGAATTACTTTCGTTTTTTTGTCTTGGAAGGAGGCAAACAGATCTACTTCTTGCCCAGATCAATACTTGGAAGACCACAGTAGGAAATTTACATTTGGAAAAGAGTCTGTCCTGGTCCTGCAGAACTTGTCTGCAATGAGGCTTTGCTCTGATGGAATATATGAAACCTGAAGAGTCAAACTAAGCTGAGTTGCTACTTCCCAGGAAGTCTGCAGAGAGGGTAAGATCTGGTACCTCCCTACCACTTGTTTATGTACCATATCACTATCATGTAGTGTTGTCTGTGTATACTTGCAGAGGTCTTAGGGACCAGAGATTATTCAAGGCTTTCCAGGCTTTGATAACTGACAACATTTCTCTGACATTTATTCCTTTCTCTCTTGTCTACAGGATCCCACACAGCTTGCACTTTTACCTCTTTACAAACCACTCCCCAAGCCAAGTTTGAAGCATCCGTGGTGACTGGATGAAGGGAGACTATAAGACCAGCATCGCAACTATCTGGTATATACACCATGTAATCTCCATCTTTATAAATCCCAGAACTGGGATCTGAAAAGATAAATGGTATAGATGCTGTTTCCAGACTGACCTGAAGCACCACTGTAATTTCTTCATGTTTAGTTTGGCTGGTGGAAGCATGAGGGTCATTGATACCATATACCCTGCAATCCTGAGAAACTCCCTCGCAGATACATGGTTTTGACTGGGGAAACTAAGGACGACTGTAGAAATGTGTCTGTTTGGAAGCAAAAAGGCTGTTCCCAGGGCAGTGTCCAACAAATATCCAATGAAAATCACACTGTGAGAAGGGATTAGAGAAGACTTCCAAAAGTTTACTTGAAAAGCCAAAATGAGTAGAAGTTCCTGAACAGCTGCTAAAGACTCTTGTCAGCTGAAAAAAAAAGTCTGCAACGGTAAGACAATCATCCAAATATGGAGAAATGTGAATGCCTTGGAGTCTGTCGTAAGCAATGACTGGAGCAAGGCATACACGTGAATACCCCTAGTACAGCAGAAACTCCAGATGGTAAAACAGAGAACCAATAATATAACCCAGACCCAGCAAATCTAAAGAAATGCCTGAAATTCTCTGCAATGGGAATGTGATGATAGGTGCCTTTAGACCCAGCTTTACCATGAAAACTAGAGTTGGATTAGAGGTGCAAAGAACTGAAGAGATAACCTCATGAACCTAGGAGACTGAGGGGCAAATGATCTATGAGTCTGAGACATCATGTGTTGCAAGATGAGGAAAGAGACAGATCTGGTTCCAGCGATAAGAGGGAATTCCTTGAAAAGGAGGGAGAGGTTCCCAATGCCAAGTGCACCCCCACTGGGTTACCTTCATAACTCAGCTGTCTGATGCCAGCAGGGAAGGTGAAGTCTCAAGGGACTTAGAAAGTTACTCTGGATAACAGGGGAAAATAGGCTGAACACTTGTAAGTCATGCTTACTGAAATAAGTTTTTTTTTATTTTATGTTAAACACCCTTTATTAAATTATAACTCAAGACACAGGCAAACATACATTAACAAAAAAGAAAGCAAACCGTATTAACGTTTGTGCCCCATTTACATACATTATACATCACATATCTTTTTTTCTTTCTTTTTAGTGCTACATAAATTGCTGAATTCCTGCCTTCCCTTAAACCTCACTTCTCCTTCTCCTGAATATTATGTTGCATGTATTGTCGAAACTGTTTTGTTTATTTCTATGCAATTTTCTCCTTCACCTTTTTAAAGAACTCTCTTCCAGCTCTTTTATCTGTATTATAACATTCAACAGTACAAATACAGTTGGTTTAGACTTTGATTTCCATTTTCTAGTAATTTTTTTTTTTTGGCAACCAACAGAATTAAACTTTATAAGGGTTTACTATGCCTAGACAATTCAGATCCTGTATCCTAGCTCAAAAAACAATCATACACTTAATTACAGCCATTTACTCACACAATATTTCTGACAGACTACTCTGTAGGGAATTTTTTAAATCTGGCAACTCACTTCACTTGCTAAACATTTGCTCACAGTTACCTCTATCCTCCCATCACACCGCCAACATTTGCTATCTACCTGAGGAAAATTTCTTTGTGAAGTCTACTTGGGGTATAAAAATACCTATGCAAACATTTCCAAGCAAAGATCCTAAACCTTCTGGAATTTGTTGAATATTTGGGAGCCATATATATGTTCTCCCATTGCTCCCTTGTAAACTGCTTTCCCATTATCTCTTCCCGATCTTTTCTAACTTCCTCTGATTGATTCTGATAATTATCCTGCATTTTATATGCTCTGCTAATTATCATTTTTTTAAACAGCAGCTTCTGTTCTAGATTCAACTAAAACACCATTAGAGCAGGTCTTTTGCTTATGATTCTTCCATCCCTTTCTCATTGACTATACGCTGATATTAATCCCTGGTAGAGAAGGCAGTCTCCAGCCTGCAGTCTAAACATCTTCTTGGCTTCATCCCATTCTATCACTTTTCCCTCTCAAGTTATTTGTTCCCAATACCTTGGTTTCTTTGCCAGTTGTCTCCAGTAAATTCCAGCCCCCTTTCCTATTCTCTGTACCCATAATTCCAGTCATCCCTATTGGCATAATCTCCTTTTTCCATTCCCCTGTTGGCTTAGTTCTTAGAATACTTTCTGCTACTTTATGAATATAATATTCTGTATGACTCCTATTACTTTCCTTAACTATATCATACTGGTTTAAATTTGAAATGGGTCTGTATGAAGCTGGTTCTGATGGATCTTTACCGTCCTTAAGTAATACAGCCACTATGGCTTTCCCCTTCTTTTAAAATACTGTTAAACAAAATCTTCCAGATCTTTATCAATTTCTTCACTCCTAATTTCCAAATGTCCACAGCAATACCATCTGTTTAAGTTTTTATCTTCTGGTATTTAAGCCCTGTGTTTGAGCTGGTTTCTGCTCGTTTGTGTTGTGCAGCACCATGAACTGCCACAAAATTGTGCGCCATAGCCAGACAGATAATTTCAACAATTTTTCCCTTAGATGCAGCTGTAGTACATTGGTGTAGTCCTCATCTTTAGTACATCTCCGGTCTAAGAAGTATTGCTAGTAAGCTGTAATCTATTAAATCACCAGCCAAAAACTCCGTCAGAAATACACATCTACAGAGTGATCAGTCCTGAAAGCACCCCCTTTGTGATAACAGTTCTTCAAACCTAGCATTATGGACAGTTGGATTACCCTTGTTTCTCCTGCCAGCCTTGTGGACTTGGGTCTCCTGAGGCAGTGTAGCAGCTGCCTCATGTACACTGACAACCCTCTACTAATAACTCACTCTAGTACAGAGTGTGAAAGATGAATCTACACCAAGAATCTTGAATCCCTGCTCTTTCTTGCTCAAAACAGTAACATTGAAGAGGTTGTCAACTCACCCACCACTACTCATACACATAGTATACATCCAACACATAAATCAACATACACAGAGGTTCTCTCAAAAAACTTACCAAAACACCAGAGACCTCCAAAACAAAAGACTGCTACAACTAACACAGTTCACATAGCACCCAAGACACACAGCAACACCAGTGTCTCACCTGCCAAGTCATTAAGATGTAACACTCAAAATCCAAATTTACTTGTCATTGGAGACTCCATTCTGAGACACAAGGGTGTCCCACTCACCAGGTTAGATAAGGAGAAAGTCACGGTCAGCTGCCAGTCTGGTGCCAGGATTCTTCAGATAACACATGTACTCAGGTCTCTCAGCAACAAGTACCATTATGACTCTGTCATAGCTCATGTTGGAGTGAATGATCTGAGACATACCTCACTGGACTATATGAAGAGAGACATGATTCAGCTCTCTATGTGTCCCAGGCAGGTATGTCCCTAGCCTTGAGCAGCATATTACCTTCACCTAGAATGATGCCGCAGTATAAACAAATAATGATCAGTTTCAATAACTGGCTTATTTTTGGGGGTCATTCAAAGGGGATCCAGTTTCTGTGAGCCTGGGATGACATGGTCGACAAACCTCACTGCTTTGCTAGAGACGGTTTGCACCTGGCACCACTAGGGTTTTGGCTGCTGGCAAAGGGTCTTGCCTCCCCCATAGTGCCTTTTTTAGGCAAGGTCTCAAAAAGAAAATTGCGGACATGAAAATTGCCAACCATAACAAAATAAGGGTTATGCTGCTAAACACTAGAAGCTTAAACCAAAACCTGCACACCCTGGAAGTACTTCTATCACTGGAGGATGCAGATGTCTGTGCAGTCACAGAAACCTGGTTCAAAGCCTCAGAAAGTGCCCCAGATTGTGAGGCTACAATGCCTTCCACACCTTAAGACCACAGAACGAATGTGAGAGGACCAAAGGAGGTTGTGTTTCTATCTCTATGGAGTTACTCCAGGTTCAGATTACTCTGAGTAAGACCCCCCATTCAAGTCATCAAGTCATAGCTAGTTATACGTCTTCCTGCATGGATCATGATGTGCATAACACCTACTTGACCAAACTGGAGTCAATCCAAATATTGCCAAACACTCCTGTCATGGGGGATTTCAATTATCCCACCATTAACTGGGAAACTTACTTTAGCCCTAACTCAGTGCAAAAATTCATTGACTTTCTTAACTCAAATGCCCTGGAACAAATTGTTCAACCCCCAACAAGAGGAACAAACATACTATATCTGTTCCTCACTAACATGACAAACAGATGCACCACTACAACTTTCAGACCCTCATTAGTCAAATCTGATCACAAATCAGTCACCTTCAAACTGTCATAAACACCAGAATGCTCAAAGGGCAAAGTCAGACCAAAGAACTTCACCAAAGCAAACTATATTCTCCTAGGGGAAGGTATAAATGCATTCCAAGCTGGAAGTGGCAACTACACCAAAGCTTTCACTAAAGCCCCATACAATCACTTGTATTAGTGTGTAGACTTGGCTGTTACAGAGAAAATCAAAGCCAGAGCCCCAAGTAAAAAAAAAAGTCGCCCCTGGTGGACATCCAGCATCAACAAACTTTACAACAAATGCAAAAAAGTTGCTGTCTAAGAAAACTAAGGTGAGGCCCCAACAATGGGAAAGCACCCTCCTCCGCCTCAACAGGCAAAGAAGGCAACATATCAAATCCTCTAACGGTAACTTTGAAAACAACTTAGCAATCACAGCCAAGGATAATAAGACCTTTTACAGCTACATACATAGCTTAAAAGGTAGGACCCAGGCATGTGCCTGAACTAGTGCCTAACAGTATCACACACACTGATCCCGCAGATAGCAAACCTTCTATCAGACAGATTTGGTGAAAATTTCACTCCCTTATCCCTTCAAACTGATCACAAACCTTGCTCCCAACTTCCCCCTGCACACTACATAACTGAAGAGTGTGAAAGAAAAAACAAACCTCAAGGTCCCAACTGCCACTCAATGATACAAAAAAGGAATGAGTGCAGCCAAATATTGAAGGGGCTATGGCAGAATGTTCACAGTCTCAAGCTAAGTCAAGTTATAAATCCACAGAATGTTCACAGTCTCAAGCCAGGTCAAGTTATAAATCCACACGTCTTATTTTCAGATAAAATCCCTTTATTGCAAGTAAGTTACAACAGGTAGGTGCTTTCACAAACTTCTGTTTGCTTCATCAGACCATAAACAAGCAGACTCAGCCCCCCCTTTTATACTCATGCAAATAGTCAAATTTCAAATGAACAAATCACAGTCAATCCTATACTCAAAGCATCTTCCCCACCATTAAATTAAAGCACTCACAATAAAATATACATCTAAGATGTATATAAAATAAGCATAAAATAACATAAAATCAAAATAAAATAAAGTACAGCTAACATAGAATTTAGTGATGTCAATTTATTTAATGTGTTCATTTTAGCAGTGTTCTATTTTTCAACTTGGAAGCCATGGAAAGATGGTCATTCATACCCTGTCTTATATGTGCCCCCAATCTTATTATCCAGTCAAGCTCTCTCTCCTCTGCTCTTGAGCTGATTGTCACCCATCCTGGCATCCCCTAACTATTTCTAGTACATTAAACTGAAAGTGATGTTCAACTCCACAAGATAAAATATGTTTGGCAAAAGTACTATAAGTTTGTTCTCTTTTCAAACAGTACATATGGTACCTGATGCTCTCTTAGCCTTCTGTTGGTTTTACCCACATAGAATGCTCTGCAGAGACTGCACCAGGCTAAATACATTAAATTCATGCTGTTACAATCAGCCTCTGTGTTAAAGAGAAACTTCCTTCCTGTATCAGGATGTACAAATTATATACCTTAAAAAATGTTTTGGCAAAAATTACATTTCATACATTTCCTAGTTCCTCCAAATGGCTTTTGTACCTTCATACCTATACTACTTCTAGGGTAGCATAACCTCCTTTTAAGAGATCTACTATTCCTATAAACTAAAAAGGGCTTTTCACCTAGTAAACCTGCTCTCTACCAACCTGTAAGATATTCCAGTTATTCTCTAGTATCCCCCTTAATGCTCGATTGTCACTCGTATAAGTGAGTGCTACTACTACTTTAGTATGCCTCATTTGTTGCTTAGTATTACAACTCCCCCTGTTTGAATAGTATGGCTTTGCCCTGTCCTTTCTAATATGTCCAGCATAATTACATGCCTCCACAACATCCTTACTACCATATCCTCTGCCTTCAAAATCTCTTTTTAGTTGTTTTCATTCAGTTTCAAAGTCTATATCTCTATCTGTAAGTCTAGAGCATCTCATGGCTTTCCCTCTCAGTACGTTGCAAAACACATGCTGGGGGTGCATACTTGTTCTATGCAAGTATGTTGCCCTTTGGCAATTTTTTCAAAAATGATTAGTATGTAGAAAATTCTGATTATCTATAGTAAGTCTAATGTCCAGAAAGTCTATTACTTTTCTGGAATATTGACTCATAAATTTCAGAAAACTACAACTAGTATTCAAGTGTTCACTAAACAATAGTAGATTGACCTCTTCACCCTCCCATAGAATGAAGAGGTCATCCACAAAACGTCTATACAGACGTAAAGATGTATTTGCCAAAGTATGGCCAAAAACAGTATTTGCTTCCCACTCAGCCATAACGATGTTGGCATAGCTATTGGCACAAGGTGTGCCCATAGCCAGACACCTGTAAAAAATACTCATTGTTAAAAACAAAAGCATTGCTCTCTAGCACTAATTCTAAAAGATAACATATGAGGTCAACATGTCTCTCATCATATATTATGTGTAACATCAAAAAATCTTTCATCATGGTAATCCCTTCACCATTAGGGATCATAGTGAATAGTGACTTCACATCAAGTGTTGCCATTATAGTCTTGTGATGTACACATGGCCCTTTAGTAGAATCAAACAGGTCCTGTAAAAACTGTTTACTATCATTTAATATATACACACATTTCATTAGTGCAGGTCTTAGTTGATGGAAAATGGCTCTGTCAACCAGCCATTGCCTGCCACTATCTGTCTAAGTGGTGGCCTTAGCGGATCTTTATTTATTTTAGGTAAACCCTGAAATATGGGTACCAAAGGAAATTCAACCATAAAATATCTAAACATGTCTCATGATAAACAATTCATTCACACATGCAACAATAACGTTTTCATGAATGACAGTGATGGCTTCTTTATCTATGCATTTATATACTTCAGGGTCAGAGAGCATTTCTTTCAAAGAAGAGAAATAAAAATCTCTGTCCATCACTACAATTAACCCGCCCTTATCAGCTGGGCGAATCACCACTGTTCCATCAGTTTTCAAGTTTTTTAGCGCTTCTTTCTCATCATTTGATAAATTATCAAAGCTATTACTCACATTCTTATTATTGCTAAAAAATTCATACACATGCTGCTCACATATTTTATAAAAAACTTCTAACACTGGATGATACTGAGGATTAAATGTACTCGGCTTGGCAAATTTAAACTCATTACTACACTGTGTCGTATCTTTAAATAATAGTTTCAGTTGCACATTACGCATAAACATTCTGAGATCAACCAACACATCAGTTAAAACTGCAGATTGAGTAGGGATAAACGACAAACCTCTGCTCAATAAAGAACATTTAGTCTCAGATAAATACCTGGTGGATATATTCCATATCAAGTCCTGTACACAGTTTTCCACGTTCTCTCTAATGTATTCGCCTCCTGGCTGTCCATTCTCCTGTTTTTCCCCCAAGCCTCTCCATTGTCTAATAACTGTTTCCTCTTCCTTATGGGCAAAGGAAGAGAAAAAAAACAGCTCCTTGACAAGCACTGAAGCCTTCGGCCTGACCACAGGATCCAGCTCTGTTGTTTTCCTCACCATTGACGTACTCGTGCCTTCACCCGCCAATGGCGTTGCATAAACACATGCCTCCGGCATATTAGGTGATTGGATAGGCTCAACCACCTGGCTAGTTGTTATAGTAACCAGGCTGTTGTTATTGTTGCTAGCCACTGTCGCCCATGCCTTTTACATTGGTTTCATTGTAGGTTTATTCCCCTCAGCATGTATATAAGTTCGAGGCCATGTAAAAACATGACCTGCCTGAAAATCATGAGTGTCCCTTTGTATCTTATTTCTTTTCTGTTGTATCAGCCTGGTCTCATAAAACTGAATCTGCTCCATAACAGATAGTACTCTTTTTCAGCATCACCAACAAAGCTACAAATAATATCATAATGCCCTTGTATTCTATGTGATAGTTGGTCTTCCACTGGATGAAAATAGTCTATTAATAGACACATATAGGCATGACTAGTGTCTAAATTGATTTTCTGCCACTTAGCCAACAACTCGCAGTGAGAGTCTCCATATGTAGGCATAATAAAGACCCTCAACCCCCGCGGAACAATATTCAAGGCATTGCAAGCTTCAAAATGCATGCGTTGATACTATAGCTGTTTCAGTTGATATAAATCATCTTCCATAACTCATAGGGTCTCTTGAAGGTGCTCTAAGTCAGTCACACTCAGATTCACTTCTGATTCAGATGTTATAACAATGTCAAGTAAAAGCAGTTTGCTAGCAACATATATGCATTTGTTTATATAGTCTCTTTTACTTCCTAAGGTATTCTCCAAGGATCCATTATTCAACATATTCAAAGCAACATTACCTTCTGCCATATGTTGGGTTGAGCCACAAATAACACAGTAGGAAAAAACAAACCTCGAGGTCCCAACTGCCACTCAATGATACAAAAAAGGAATGAATGCAGCCAAATATGGAAGCAGCTATGGCAGAATGTTCACAGTCTCAAGCTAAGTCAAGTTATAAATCCACAGAATGTTCACAGTCTCAAGCCAGGTCAAGTTATAAATCCACACATCTTATTTCTAGATAAAATCCCTTTATTGCAAGTAAGTTACAACAGGTAAGCACTTTCACAATATCTGAAGAGCAGGTCATTAAAGTCCCAACTAAGTAAAAAAAAAAAACACAGCTTTGGGACCAGAAGGCATCCCAGGCTGTCTTCTAAACAAATTAAAATATGAACTAGCATCACCATTAAGTACCCTATTCAATCACAGCCTAACCACTGGCTTGGTTCCTGTGTAATGGAGCACAGCAACGGTTATTCCCCTCCATAAAGGTGGCTTAGCAACAGACCCAGGGCATTATAGACCCATAAGTCTGACCAGCCTCATCTGTAAACCCATATAATGTATCATCATGAATCTCGTAAAAGACATAGGTGACCTACAACCCCTGGATCCGACCCAATTCAGTTTCATCAAGGGCAGATCTTGCCTGTTAACCTGGTGGATTTTGTTGAAAATGTGACCAGGGCCATTGACAAAGGCAAATATGTGCATACAGCATACTTCAACTTGGCAAAGGCTTTTGACACAATCCCACACTCAAGCATTACTGACAAACTTAGCAAACTGAATATAAACCCCTTTGTTGTAAAATGGGTTGCCAACTGACTCACAAACCGATCACACACTATCAAAGTGGGTTACTCCACATCAACCAGCAGATCTGTCACCAGTGGGGTGCCACAAGGGTCAGTGCTGGGCCCCTACTCTTTGGTATATACTTCTCAGAAGTTCAGGCCAAAACTAAGTAGCTGTGGCTGACCAAGTCAGTGGACAGCAAATTGGATGAAATTATTGAGTCCCCAGATGATGTCAGTATACTTCAGGAGTGTCTTATGCAGATCAATGACTGATGTCTTAGTTACGGTCTCAAACTTGAATGCAAAGAAATGTATCATCATTCCCTTTGGTAAAAAAAATGTCCCTTCACACTATCAAATTAACAGCAATACCATATGTACCATAAGAGATCTGGGTCACAAGTAGACTGCGACCTTAATTTTGACCACCATGTGTCTACTGTAGAAAGGAAGACTTTCTACATAGCACACTTGATTAGTAAAGGCATCACCTCTAGATTAAAGGCGGTTATAACCCCTCTACACTCATCACTAATCAGGCCCATAATTGAGTATAACACCCGTTTTGGCATGTAGGGTACAAAGCACCTGCAATAACTGGAGAGACCTCAGAGGTTTCTAACTAGGAAGATCAAGGGACTCCAACACATGCCTTACACGGACTGACTAAAGTCCCTGTTACTATACTCAGTATCATATAGACTTAATGGAGACTTATGTCTGGCTTACAGAGCAATCTCCGACCCAAACCTAAGGAACTTGCTGCATATCTGTAAATCAAACAGGACTAGAGCTACCCATTCCACAGACCTAAATACGCCCTGCAACTTGAATAGGACAGGCTGGAGGGGAAGATTTGTCTCCCAGTGACTGACACTTCTTTGGAATAGGCTGCCAATTCATGTGAAGCAGAGCACCTCTATGACATTTAAAAAAAAAAAAAACTGGACAAGTGGATGGGGCACCATAAATTCTTACCAGGGATAGTGCCCACAACCCTCCTGGACATGGGCAGTCATTAAATACAATCCTGGAGATTGACTAGAGTAGCTATGGTATAACACTGGAATGAAAATGCTACGCTTGAAATTATCTCCGGGTCAATAGAGTAGTAACTTCCTATGATATATCACCATTTTTATTTCATCACCTCTAACATGACAGTTAGTTGCTGAGACTTATCTACCTGTTGAACATCCATTCTGAAATCCTTTATCAAATTCACATGCTTATTTCTTTCCTAATGTGTATCAAATGCAGCATTACTATTTGAAGTCTGCTTTTCTTAATATAATTAAACTTTCCTTTTTGCCTATACCTGCAAAGCAATTTACCTTCCAATATAATATGGTTAGTGTAGCCATTATGATAAAATGCTGTTTTTCATCCCTATTATACATTACTTCTTTTTAATGTGTATTTCCAACTTTTGTGATATATACACACACTATTTGGCAGGCTAGTCTTTTATGCAGTTTATTCTCATCTCCATTTGAACCTATACCACATTTTTCATAATTTTTATAATGAAAACCCTCAAACCCTTTTTAAACAAGAAACTTCTTTATTAAACCATCACTTAAGACATAGAAAATCATATATTTGTATAAATGAAAACAAACCACACTAACCCAATCCTAGTTGTGAGCATTGCACATCACAAACCATACTGACACACTCCCAGTTGCAAACATACTTGATTTATGATCTACCCAATCCTTTTCAGTGAAACATCACATAGCTCATTTAAGTTCTGCCTTCTTTTAAACCTAATTCCTCCCCTGTATGTATTGTTCTCACAATTTCCATTTTTTCCTGTGTAGTTTGCTCCTACCCTTTTCTAAATATCTCAGTTCCAGTTGTTTTATCTCTGTTACTATATTAACTACTACTAGTATAGTTGGTTTAGATTTTGATTTCTTTTTCTAGTGATTACTTTTTTGGCAGCCACCATAATTAGACACAGCAAGGTCATATTGTGTCTGGGCAATTCTGATTCCATATCATAGCTCAGAAAAATCATCTCCCTCATAATACCAATTTGCCGACCCAGCATCTCTGACACTGCATCCCACAGGGAATCCTTAAAGTCAGCCAACTCAACACACTCCCCAAAAATATGTTCCCCATTATCTCTTTCTTCCCTACACACCTCCAACATTTGCTGTTTACTTGAGGAAAAAATTCTCTGGAGTCTACTTGTGGTATAAAAATATATATATAAACATTTCCAAGGAAAAATCTTAAATCTTCTAGATTTTGTTGCATATTTGGGAGACATACCTATATCCCCCCATTCTTTCTTTGTGAATTGCTTATCCATCAGAAACAGCCTCATACAGGCCAGTTTCAATACTAAACCATTCATATCTATAATAGCTATAAGTATGACAAAAGTAATGCCAAAATTGATAGATATGGATTGGTGTGGTTTTGTGGAAGGGAGGCAAACATTTGACAACATTAACAGAACATTGGTGATCCAGAGGGAAGCAGAATGTAAGAAAATACCAATGTTGTTGGTGGTGCATGATGCACAAAAAACATTTGACAGAGTAAGCTGGGACTTTATAAGCAGGGCTAATGGAAGCATTTGCATTTCCTGAAAAATTATAAGGTTGATTAGGAGGCTATATGTGGAAACTGAGGCAAAAATTAAAGTGGGTGGGGTCCTTTCTGATAATTTCTGCTTTAACAGAGGAACCAGGAAGGGGTATCCCCTTTCCACTTTGTTATTTGCATTATATTTAGAACCATTGGCAAAGAAAATAAGGGACTCAGAAATTCAAGGATATAATTGGTATGGTAGTCAAGAAAAGCTGTCTCTATTTGCAGATGATACTATTTTATACCTGACAAAACCAGAAACAGACATTACAGTGTTGTGGAATATCTTGAGACAGTTTCAAATCTTTTGGAGGTATAAAATTAATGAAGCTAAAACAAAGGCAATAGTGGTAAATTATGTACCCACACATGAATTGGTTCAGCAATATCCTTATTTATTGGGACATGATGAAATTAAGTATTTAGGAATATGGATTAAAAATTAATCTGAAACAGAAAAGAAAATCCACTTCACCTCCACGACTCAAATCATGTAAAACCAAGATGTATTTCTTAGGTAAAACCAAGACGTATAATACGTCTTGGTTTTACATGATTTGAGTCGCGGAGGTGAAGTGGATTTTCTTTTCTGTTTTGGATTGATTTGCTGTTTTCCACTTATACCATTTCCACAGTGGCATTATTTGTGTTTTTTCTCCATGGATTAAAAATGATTTTGGTGTGGCAGATAAGGATATGTGGGAAGAGACTAATCAAAAGATAATACAAAAACTGAAAAAAGGAAGCTTTGTTATATGGATATGGATAGTAAGATACAAGCAGTCAAAATGTTTTAGTCCCTTTAGTCTTATACACAGATCAGGCATATTTTTATCAACTAGAGTAAAACTTGTAAATAGCAATTAATGAAGAGCTGAAGGACTTTATCTGGGAGGGGAAGATAGCAAGAGTCAAGTGTGATAAGCTGATTCTTGCAGCAGAACAGGGCAGATTGGGATTACCCAATTTGAAGGGGTATTTCAGAGATACACATTTAAGATTCTTATACATAGCAAAAGCAGAAAACTATAATTCATAGCGGAAAGGGATAATGTTGAAATGGGGGGGGGCTCAAGAAACAAGGAGAGACTGGGATTTTGGATGCAGGCCTTTAAGATGAATAACAATAATCATAAAGAAGCAGAAAGTATTCTAAGAAATTAGACAATACAGGAATGGAGAAAGGAGATTCTGCTAATAGGGATAACTGCAATTAGGGATATAGAGAATAGGCAAGAGGGGGACTGGAATTTATTGGGGAAAATGGGCAAAGGAACACTGGTATTGGGAGCAAATACCTAGAGAGAGAAAGATGATAGAATGGAAGATGCCAAGAATTTATTTGGACTGCAGGTTAGAGACTGCATTCCCTATCAAGGAGTAATATTAGAGTATAGGCATAAAGAAAGAAATGGGGGGTTCTATTCTAAATGAAAGACCATCACTGGTAGAGTTTTTAGTAGAATATAAAATAGAAGCTGTCATTAAAAAATAAATAATTAGTAGAGTATATAAAATATTGCATGATAAAATAAGACTCAATCAGAGGAGGTTAGAAAGGATTGGGAAGAGAGATTGGATAAGCAATTCACAAAGAAACAATGGGAGGATATACATATTTCTCCCAAATATGCAACAAAATCTAGAAGATTTAGGATTTTTGCTTGGAAATGTTTACTTAGATATTATACCCCAAGTAGACTCCAGACAATTTTTCCTCAGGTAGATAGCACATGTTGGAGGTGTGATGGGGAAGAAAGTGGTAATTGGGAACATATTTTCTGGGAGTGCAATGAGTTGGAGGACTGTAAGGATTCCCTGCAGGATGCATTGTCGGAGATGCTGGATGTGCAGATTGGTGGGATGAGGGAGATGATTTTTCCTGAGCTATGATAGAGAATCAGAATCGTCTAGACATGGTAAGGCCTTGCTGTCTGTAATTATGGTGGCTGCCAAAAAAGCAATTACTAGAAGATGGAAATCAAAATGTAAACCAACTATATTAGAAGTAGTGAATATAGCAAGAGATAAAACAACTGGAACAGAGACCTTTACAAAAGGTAGGTGCAAACTACATAGGAAAAATGAGATGGGGAACAATACATAAAGGGGAGGAATGAGGTTTAAAAGAAGGCAGGACTTAAATGAGCTATGTAATGTTTTAAAATGATTGGGTAGATTATAAGTAATGTATAATGCTTGCAACTGAGTGTGTGTCAGTATTGTTTAGATGCAAAATGCTTGCAACTGAGTGTGTGTCAGTACTGTTTAGATGCAAAATGCTTGCAACTAGGATTGTGTCTTTGTGGTTTATTTTCATTTATATAAATGTTGGTTGCTTATGTCTTTAAGTGATGGTTTAATAAAGATGTTTCTTCTTTAAATAAAAAAGGGACAGAAATTGAATAATTTATGTAATGTTGCTTAGGTTATACATGTGAAGCATAAAGTTTGTCAATTTTAATTAATACAGTTTGATTACTTTTAAATAAATGTAAATGTGCTTATGTCACAAGTGATAATAAATGTGTTTAAAAAATTTTCCCAAACTGACAGCCACACTCTCAGACTTCAGTTAACCTAAAAGAAAGGTTATCCATGCTAAGACACATGGTGCATCCTGTGCTTCTTCTAAGTATTAACTGGTTTTGTCTTATCTTTATAGCTCTCCCAGCTGGGAAACCCCCCTGAATGCTTTCACAGAACATTACCTCCTAGCCAGTTTCTCTTTTTTTTCACCCAGCCAATCGCTCTCCACCAGACTGTAAACAATTTCTCTTTATCAGATTGTCTCAACAGAGAGATGAGAACCAGACTGCCAGTTTCTCATTATCAGATTGTCTCCATGGAGACATGAGAATCATCCAGTCAATTTCTCTTTATCAGATTGTTTCCATGAAGACTATTTATTTATTTCACATTTGTTAACTGGGTTAGTCTTCCTGGGCAGATACCCTTTTTCAGCAGAGACCCGAGGACAAAAGCTCCAGTCAATGAAAGTTATAATACAGTAAGTATTAGACATATTAACATAAGAAGAAAGTAGTTTTGTCTTATACATAGGTAAAACAGAGCATAATACAAAATTTTATCGAAATGCATAGAAGAGAAGTTATGTCACACTAAAAAAATCTGGTTATAAGTCACATTATTAAGTTAACATACTTAGAAAAAATAAATCAATGTACATTTGTATTTAAGGAGTGAACTAAGATAGTAGATGCAATGTAATGAGAGGAGGCCTATTAGTGGTATATGAATAGTCTGAGAAGTAGAATATATTACTCATAGCTTGGAGATATGATGCCTGAACAACCAAGGTCAGAAGAGAGCAGAGACATGAGAGCCAGATACAAAATTGCTACTAAGCATGTATTCATTTTCTAGAAAAAGCCTCATAATATTCAATATATTTTTTAATTTACTTGCTTTCACTTAAAACATGTTATTCAATCAATTTAAGTTCCTTAATCCAGTCATTCCCCCATGGAAGAATGAGAAAAAGTGCATTATTTTTCTTTTGCCATGCTTTTTTTACACTGCAGTGATTACATTTCTTAAAACTGAACAAGAAGAAAGAGAGGAGAAAGAAAGGAAAAAAGAACAGCAACAGATATTTACAATCCCCATTACACTTAACAATATCTGAGAAAACTTTACTTTATAGCATGCAAAGAAAACCATACACCACAAAAATAGTACTATTAAGAAAAAAAAGTTTTTTGTTCTTAAAGTTAACTTTTCTTCCCCTCTTCCCCTCCCCAAAACATTTTTCTGAACATTAATGACATGAAGTAGGACATATACTTCAGTCTCTCACAAGTCCAACAAATTCTGAAAAGCTCCAATATTTCCAGATTTTCTTGTTCTGTCATATTTCACAAATATAATTATTGCATTGCAATCCACTTTAAGTTACTGATACTGTTTATCTGTATCTCCCAAATCCTGTCTCTGCTTCATTTCTAACATACTTTTGATTCTTCTAGTCAACTCTCATGCTCCCTTCCTTCTCTCCAATGTTTTCCATTGAAACATTGGAAAAGGTTTCACAGGTAGTCTCTCTGGTCTTTATTACCAGAAGAACAAGAAGCAGAATCCCTTTCTGTTTCACAGCTCACTTTTTGTTGGACAAATTTTTGTACTTCCTCCTTAGCATGTACTTCATCAAAAATGATTTTGTCACTCCAGGGAAGAATATATTGAAGACAGCTGGGTACAGCAGTTTGAATATCATGCCTGTGTGTCAACATTCAGCGAATAGTGAAATGAATTTACTCCTCTTATGCCTGGTGTACAATGAGTAATCATTCTCCACAAACACTCTGCTGTTTCCTACTTTTAGTATTTTGTCTTTCTGCTACAGTTTTGACAGAGATAACTCCTACTGATAGGTAGGATTGCATCTTTACTATTAAAGGTCTAAATTGTTTTCTCCTAGCCAGGTTTGAAGCATACACATGATGTGCCCTTTCAACTAACAGCTCCTGTTGTGAAATACCAGTCCAGTTGCTTATTTGTGCTTTCATAAAATTAATGCAGTCTGTTCCTTCCAGCTTCTCTGGTATAGCTGAAAATATCATGCTTTCGCTACATGCTCTGTCTCTTAATTCTATTATTTTCTGAAACATCTCCTTCTGAGCAGTCTCATATTCAGCCAGCCTTTTCTTAATTTCAACCTCTGATTTTTTGCAACTTTACCACCTCATCTGAATATCTGTTTAAAGCTTCTTCTATTTTTCACAGCCTTTTGTTACTTGTGTTGATATACTCCATCAGTGTTTCATTTATTTTAACCAGGTCTGTGTGCAGTTGTCTTATATCTTTCAGTAGGCTACTGGAAGTCATGTCTGGAGGTTGCATTACTTTTTGCTGAACAGCTTCAGAACTTTCCACAGTCAGTATTTTTTCCTCACTTTTTGTAGCCGTTTTTTTTACAGGTGCTCTGTACATATTTTTCCTTGCATTCAGGCAGTACACTTACTAGCCAATTACTGAAGTATACCCAATAAACACAAAAGTCTACTGGCCTTCTCTATTGAGTTTCTGTTTTCACAATGGGAGAACTAGAGTTAAGCTGCTACTCAATGTGCAGCCATCTTGGAAGTCAGTTTATATAATAAAATATTTTATAAAATACTAATAATTTTATTCCATTTTAGTGTCCTTGTAAATATTAATGACAAAGTGTGGTATATGCAGCAAATGCAACAAAAGTCCAGTCTTTTTAAGTCACTTTTTTGCAAAGCCATATTTCAAAATTGTGATTGATGCTTTATAGTTTTGATTTATTCAATAATTTCAGTGTTACTTGTCCTTTTTCTGTTCATCATCCCCAAACACCAGACTCTGGCTCAAGTCCAAAGTACTGATTTTTCAAGTCAACTCCTGTGCTTTTTTCTGTCTCAATCTACTTGCAAAGACTCTCCATGAACTTCCTTCCTCTTTTGCTTGCTGGTTCACTTTTTGTTGGATAAACTTCTTTTATTTCCTCCTTAGCCTGTTCTGCATCAAGAACTATATTTGATCCTCCAGAAAAAAAATATTCTGAAGACAGCAACTTGAATCTCACATCTGCATCTTGACATTCCCTGATTACTAGGATAAATGTGCTTCTCTTCTGCATGGTATACAGTAAATAAGAATTTTCTACACTCTGTTGCCTTCAATTTCTAACACTTTGCTCTTCTGCCATAGTTTTGTAAAGATCAGCTCCTTCTGCTGCTATGACTTCATCTTAAATAATATGGGTGTTGGCTGCTTTCTCATGGCCAAGTTCAGAGCTTAGACTTGATGTATTCTCAGTGCCTTTTTTGTGCTTTCATAAAATTAATACAGGCTGCTCTTTTCAGTTTCTCTGGTACAACAGAAAATCTCAGGTTTTCTCTGCATGCCCTGTCTTCTAACTCTATTTCTGAAACTTTTTTTTTTCCAATAAACATCTTTATTAAATTATCACGTATGACATAGGCAAGCTTACATTTAAATAAACGAAAAACAAACATTGACACCACTTTAGTTGCAAACATTATACATCACAGACATCACTGAAACAACTGCAGTTGCAAACATTATGCATCACTTATAATCTATCCAGCCATTGTCAGTTAAGCATCATATGGCTCATTTAAATCCTACCTCTTAAACCATGTTTCTTCTCTGCAAATATTGTTCCCACAATTCCCATTTTTTCCTATGTAGTTTGTTCCTTCCCTTTTCTAAAAATCCCTATTCTAGTTGTTTAGTCTCTGTTACTATAGTCAATACTTCTAATAAAGTTGGTCTAGACTTTGATTTCCATTTTCTAGTAATTGCTTTTTTGGCAGCCACCATAATAAGACTCACCAAGGCTTTACTATGTCTAGGCAATTCTGATTCTATATCATAGCTCAAAAAAATCTCCCAGTCAATCCTGTCCGCTCACGTAGCATTTCCAACACAGTGTTCCATAGGGAATCCATAAAGTCTGCCAGCTCACTACACTCCCAAAAATATGTTCCCAGACACCTTTTTCTTGCCTGTCACACCTTCAACATTTATTATCCACCTGAGGAAAAATTATTTGGAGTCTACTTGGGGTATAAAAATACCTACATAAATTCTTCCAGGCAAAGATCCTAAATCATCTAGACTTTTTGCATATTTGTAAGATACACATATATCCCCCATTGTTTATTTGTGAATTGTTTATCCAATTTCTCTTCCCAATCCTTTCTAAGTTCCTCTGATGGATTCTTATAGTTATCATGCATTATTTTATATGCTCTATTAAATATTCTTTTTTGATTCTTATAGTTATGCATTATTTTATATGCTCTATTAATTATTACTTTTTAATGGCTGCTTCTGTTCTAAATTCTGTTAAAAACTCTACTAGTGCTGGTCTTTCATTTAAGAGCCACCTATTTCTTTATCTTTGCATATACTCTGATATCAATCCTTGATAGGGAAGGCAATCTCTAACCTGTAGTCCAAATAAATTCTTGGCCTATTCCCATTCTATTATCTTTCCCTTTCTAGTTACTTGTTCCCAATACCTTGGTTCCTTTGCCAGTTTTCTCCAATAAATTCCAACCCCTTCTTGCCTATTACCTGTATCCCTAACCAGTCATCCCTAATGGCAGAATCTCTTTTCCTACATTCTCATGCTGGTTTAATTTTTAGTATATTTCTTGCTATTTTATGAATATAATACTCTGTATGATTTTTGTTGTTCTCCTTAAGAGTCTGCATCCAAAATCCCAATCTTTATTTCTTGAGCTTCCCCCCACATTATCATCATCATTTCTTTCCACTTTGAATTATAGCTTTATGTTTGTGCTATGTATAACAGCCTTAACTGTGTTGCTCTAAAATTACACCCTTAAATTGAGTAAGCCTAGTCTGCCTTGTTCTATTGGAAGAATCAACTTATCCCATTTGACCCTTGCTGTCTTCTCTTCACAGATAAAATCCTTTAACTCTTTTTAATTGCTACCCATAGCTTCTCCCCTGGTTGACAAAAGTATGCCTGACCTATGTATAAGACTAAAGGGACTAAAACCATTTTAATTGCTCGTATCTTAGTATCCATATCCATATAACAAAGCTTCCAGTTTCTCAATTGTTGTATTATCTTCTGCTAAGTCTCTTCCCACATATCCTTAGCTGGCACAACAGAGTCATTTCTAATCCATACTCATAAATACTTTATTTTATCGTGTCCCCATAAATATGGATACTGTTGGACCAACTTGTGTATGTGTACATAATTTACCGCTATTGCCTTTGTTTTAGCTTCATTCATTTTGTATCCTGAGAAGATTTGAAACTGTCTTAAAATATTCCACAACACTGTAATGTCCACAAAGGGAGTTGTTTATATCTGCCTGTGTTCCAGCTGTTCAGCTTTTTATATTGGTATGACGACTAGGAAGTTGACTGAAAGAATTAAGGAACACCTATACTACATTAAGAAAAAGGACATGAAAAGTGCTTTGTATAAGCACACTTTAAAATGTCCTAATTTCAAAAAGTTTTTATTTTCAGTAGTAGAGCAAGTACAGGTTGATTTAAGGGGTGGGGATTAAAAAAAAAAACATCTTGGAACAAAAAGGAGCCTACTGGCAAGTCAGGTTGGCAGCAGACAAATCCTCAGGCCTCAATGACACAGTCAATATTAAATGTTTTTTTAAAAAAACAGAAGTGTTTATGTTAATAAAGGTCATTAACAAATTATTTTATAGAATAATTATCTTATTATTGGTTACTAATTATTCAATTATGGTGCTTGCATTTAAAGATGGTTTTCTAGTATGTGTTTGTATTCTGATTAAGTCTTTTTTGACAAAAGCGGACAATAAACAGTGTGGATGCTATTTCAGTGGTCTAGTTTTTTTTCTTGCTGGTTTTCCTATGAGGTGGTTGTTGTTTGGTAATTGTTGTTCCTTGTATTTGGTTGCTGTTTCTGTTCCTAGTATTAGTTTCTACAATGTCCCATTCTGGCTTTGTCAAGTATAAAATAATATAATCTAAAAATAGAGCCAGCTTTTCCTGACTACCATACCAAATATATCCTTGAATTTCTGAATCCCTTACTTTCTTTGCCAATGGTTCTAAATATAATGCAAATAACGGGGAAAGTGGGCAACCCTGCCTTGTTCCTCTACTCAAGCATAAGTTATCAGAGAGGATGCCACCCACTTTAATTTTTGCTTTTGATCCCTCATATATATACTCCTAATCAACATTATAATTGTATCAGGGAAAGCAGATGCTTCCATTGCCCTCCTTGTGAAGTCCCAGTCTACTCTGTCAAATGCTTTCTCTGCATCAAGATCCACCAATAACAGTAGTATTTTCTTACATTCTCATCCCTCTGGACCATCAGTATTCTGTTAATATTGGCAAATGTTTAGCCTCCCCTCCACAAAACCATACTTATCCATATCTATCAATTTTGGCATCACTTTTGCCATTCTTGTAGCCTTTATAGACATAAACAGCTTATAATCATGGTTTAGTATTGAAATAGACCTGTATCTGATGGATCTTTACCCTCTTTAGGTGATACCATTATCACTGCTTTCTTCCAGGATGCTGGTACTTCTCCTCCTCTTAAAATATGGTTAAACAAAACCTTCCAGATCTGTATCAGTTTTTTTCCCTCCAAACTTCCATAGGAATACCATATATTCCTGGGTCTTTCCTGTAGACTGGTTATACATAGCCATTTTTATCTCATCCCTTCATATCCTAACAGTTAGTAATTGAGCCTCATCTACCTCTATCCTTGGTATATTTAATTCTTCCATAAACATTTCCATTTGTACCTTTTCTTGATTTCCATATTTCTCTGCTTTATATAAACTTTCATAAAATTTCTGAAATAGTTCTAATACTTCCACAGGAGCTCTTATCTTCCTTGTTACAGGCTCCCTAAGGTTGGTGACAGCCCTTTCCACTTTATGTTGCCTGACTCATTGTGCTAAAAGTTTTTGTGCTCTAGAATTATTATTAAAAAACAGTTGTGTAACAGCACTTTCTAAACTCATGCATATTACGAAGGTAGTCCCTTATTTTCTGATTAGCATTCTGCAGTTGCTCCTTTTCTTGTTCTCAGAGATTACCCCCCCCTATTTTGCAATACTTTAACATTTGTCAGCCCCTCAAAATAATTCTTGTTACTTCTTAACTATATCTCCCTTTCTTTTATTTCCTCCACTTTAATTTTATCCCACTCCCTAGCTATATTTGCAGAAGAAATTTCTAACTTCTCCAGTAGCTCCTGAATTAATTCCACAACCCATTCCTTAAATTCCTCTCTTTTTTCAACAGATAGGTGGGAAAGCGCCAGTCTCTCATTTTTATTTCATTACTTTGCATTTTTATTTTAGTTATCATTGGCGCAGGATCAAAAATAGTTATTGGGTGTGTTTCAAGACCTTATAAATTCTATCTAGCCTAGCCCCGTTTTTGGATCTTGGAAAATAAAATGTAAATTCACTCCAAACTCCTAGTACTGTATACACATCTTCCATGCCAAATATTTTCATAAATTTCTTCAAAAATCTACCCTCCTTTGTTATAATTTCCCTTCTAGCCCCCCCTCCCAGACACATCTTCACTGTTGCAAACCAAATTCCAGTCTCCACCTATAAATAATATTCCTTGCTGAAAGCTGATTATTTCTCCCAGAATTTTCTTAAGCTCCATTATAGCAGTTTTAGGTGGAATGTAAAAGTATGCCTGTGTAATCTTCCTCCCTTGCCAGTAGCCCCTTAGTACTATATATTATTCATTTATGTATTTATTTATTTATAGTTTGTTTGCCAGGATAGTCCATTGGGTCATGAGGAGCCCATTTTCAATGGAGTCATGGGGAGAAAAACTCCAGAAAATTACAGATTTAACATAAGAGTAAGTTATTAGAGAAATGCAATGTGCACAAAGGAAGCAAAATTAAACAAATACAAAAACACATATTAGTAGAGTGCACGTATTAGTACAATGCAATACGAGTAATATTTACAAACAGTCAAAGTTTTTAGCAGTTTAACATATTAGCACAATGCAATAACAGAAACAGTCTAATTTTTTTTGCAGTTATGCTAATTCATGCAGTTAATTTCTAGGTTACTGAATTGTACCATTCTAGGAGTTATGCTAATTCCTAGAGTTTATTAGGGGTACAAAACAATGGGAAGCTTTTGTGAATTATAGCTTATAGAGAGTATCTTCATTATTACCTTTTTTCCTCTTCTATCACTATTGGAGCTCCTCTTGCAATTAATATAAGTATTCCTCTTTTCCTTTGCCCAAGATATTCCGCTGAATAACCATCCTGAAAACCTTTATCAAATTCACATGTTCAGTTCTTTCCAGGTGTGTCTCCTGTAGCATAGCTACATGCACTCTACATCTTTTAATATAGTTCACTACTCTCTTTTTTATATTTATCTGTAAGACCATTCAGATTGAAAGACATTACAGAAAGCATCATTTTCTTTTATAGTTATTTCTTATATATTTACAAGTGCTCCGGACACCATTTCTGAACTTAAAAGTTCAGCAATTTATAAGTTAATTTTATATCTTAACTGCTGGCACCCTGTCTGACTACCGTTGTGACTTTCTTCTGCAGTCACAAGTGCTCCAGGCACCATTTCTGAACTTAAAAGTTCATCAACTTATAAATTAATTTTATATCTTAACCTTAACTGCTGGCACCCTGTCGGACTACCCTTGTGACTTTCTTCTGCAGTCACAAGTGCTCTGGACACCATTTCTGAATGTAAAAGTTCATCATCTTATAATTTAATTGTATGTAAGCTATTTTCCTTATAACCTAACTTCCGGGAGAGAGCACAGCCTCGGTCAGCAGCCATCCCTCATCCCTGTGCAACCTTCTCTCTCTTTCAGTACAAGATCAGACCCAAGTAGCTTTTTATTTTTCTCTCTCCTCCCAGCAAAATGTTTCTGAAGAGTACTCCTTATTAATTCATTATTTCTCTGAAGTGACATCAACTGATATCCCTTACATCTGCACAACATAAACTACCTTGCAATTTTCCTCATAGAGTCCTCTCACAGGTAGCACTGTACACCATTCATAACACTCACGTCTAACCCAGGCAGTTTTTTGTCAGGGCTCTTCAACTATTTTATTCTTTAAATTAAAGTGATTTTTTTTTCCTCGGCTTACCTTTCCATACCTGGCTCAACGACACGGTTCCTCCAATCCTCACCCTCCTAAGCCTTCACTCCTCCCCCCTTTTCACCCACTCGGAGGAGCTGAAGTTATCCTGCATGCTGGGTGTCATTTTTTTTATAATATCTGCCTGCTGTCCACTTCCCGTAAGTCTAGTACAACTGTTACACCATTTTTATACATATTTTCATCTAATTGTTATCAATGTGTTGTTTTTGTCATCTGTTTAGAAGCTGGAATGTTTGCCTGCTGCCTAAGCTAAAATAATCTACACAAGGAGTTGTTTCTAAACTTGCTGTCCTTGCTATTGTTTATCATAGATGGCAAATTGCATATTTTTGTTCAGAGCAAACATAGTGTCTTCAGCATTCAGCTATCCCTGTCAGCTATTTATCAGTAATGCAGCAGTTCATACATATACTGTGGTCCTGCATGATTCTTTGTTTTAGCCCTGCAAAATATAATTATAGCTGTTTAATGAGAATGTAGTATATGTTGACATATGCTTAGATATAATCTGTCATAAGTGAGTGCTTATTGCCTCTCCTAATTGACTGTTTGGATGGCATTGTTTTTATAACATGTGATATCACTACATGTAAAGTAGAGTGTTCTGGGTTCCATATCCCTCTTATCTTCACCTTACTTAGCTTTATCTTCTCTGATTTATTTTCAGTCATATCTTAACCATAACGTCTGGCACCATGGTCTGACTGCTCCCATGACTTTCTTCTGCAATCACAAGTGTTCCAGACACCATTTCTGAACTTAAAACTTCAGCAACTTGTAATTTAATTGTATGTAACTATTTTCTTTATAACCTAACTTCTGGAAGAGTGCACAGCCTCGGTCGACAGCCATCCCTCACCCCCCTGCAACCTTCCAGCTCTCTTTCAGTACAAGATCAGACCCAAGAATCTTTTAGTTTTTTTCTCTCCTTCCAGCAAAATATTTCTGAAGAGTACTCCCAATTAATTCATTGTTTCTCTGAAGTGACATCAACCGATATCCACTACATCTGCACAGCGTAAGCTACCTTGCATTCTTGCTTATAGAATCTTCTCACAAGTAGCACTGTAACCCATTCATAACACTCACTTTTAACCCAGCAAGTTTTTTGTCAGGGCTCTTCAACTATTTTATTCTTTAAACAAAAGTGATTGTTTTTTTTTCACTGCTCACCTTTCCAGTACCTGGCTCATCCCACTCTGTTCCCCCTCACTATGCTCGGGCTCACTCTTCTCCCTTACCCCCATTCCCACCCACCCCATCAATTACATTTATTTTTTCCTTAGCGCCTCCCCCCACTCCACCATCCAATAGCAAGTAACCCTTCTCCCAGGCTATCAACCAATAATAATCAATACCCATATCACACAATAACCCAATAATAAAATAACCTAATATACTCACCTTCAGAACCAGCTAGTACCCTTATACTAGTTTACCTACTACACCTGCTACCCCATACCATCTACTAATACATCCATATTATTCCTAACAATTAAGATCTTCTTGCACTTCTTTACTTTCCCATTATGTTGCCTATTCATACACCTTTCTACTCTGCCCCTTGCCCTTTCATTATGTCTCCTATCTCAACTAACATCCTTAAAACGTCTACACCCCAAAAACACACGTCTACAACTGGTGTACAATCTTCACCTCTCCCCAGTTACTTTAATATATGCCCTAGCCTGTACACACTCAATATATTTCTACATACCAAATTAAAACTACTTCCTCTCCATAAACATACTCACAAGCATGTTTCCATCTCTGGTCACTTAAAAAGAAACCCCCCACCCTTCAGCTGCCTGTCCAAGCAAGCTAACATATTTCTTTGTGGAGATATCCACCCTAACCCGGGCCCTGTCCCTATGAATACCACCCCCCAATTTACATAAATCACTAAATTTCACAACAGTCAATCTTCAAAGTATCAGATACAAAATACCAGAATTCCATGCCTGGCAGTCCCAGAATAAACCAGACATATTTGCTGCAATTGAAACTTGGTTGAAACCTTATGTAAAGGATTCAGAATTCCTCCCCCATGTTATGCCTACATAGGGGCTGATAGACCCCATAAAAAAGGAGGAGGCATTGCTATAATTTTCCCCATTTTCACCATTGTCCCATACTCCAAACCTATTCCTCAATTCACTAATGCCAAATTACTTATATCATTTCTCAAACTCAACCATTCTAAGTATCTCTGTATCACAGAGATATACATCTCCCCAGACAAAATTCCCCTTCTTGAAGATATTCTTGCCTGGATATCAAATTATATTAACAATGAAACAATCATCCTAGGTGATGTAAACATAAACTGGCTAGATTTCTTAGACCACTCTCCATCACCCGATATCAAACTCTTCAACTTTACACAGCTAAAAGGTATAACAAAAATAAAGGCAGTGGCTCAGTTCTAGACTGGATATTAGTCTCCGACCCTAACAAAATGTTAACAGCAGGAACACTCTCTTGCAGTATTAGTTACCACCTTCCAGCCTATATAATTCATAAAACCAACATAATACCCTCCCAACACCAATTTAAACAAGCTAGAAATGAAACTGAAGTAACTTTAACCCTACAATTCTCAATGAAACCCTTAGAACCATCAACTGGAATATACTAAAAATCCTGCCACAATATGAAGCTGTTGAGTTCTTCAACTCCACATTCCTAATTACCCTCAGCAAACTAGCCCCAGTTACTTATTTTATTTATTTTACATTTCTTGACCAGGATAGTCCGACTGGATGCATGTCCATTTTTACATAGGCCCAGGGAGAAAAGCTCCAAAACACAATGAATAGAAATTATATAGACAATACACAAGCATAATACACAGAAAAGTTATATTGTGAATACATAACACAGACAAGTTACATACATTGGTCGAGCAAGCAATTCTACATAAGTTCGTTTGTAACTTAATATAAGTAGATTGAATAACACAATTGTGGTATAGCACTTAAATAGTGGAGATGATGTTAGTCTGGTGTAGTGCAGGGACATAACCAGTGTAATTTAAAATATTTTTGAGACTTTTTTTAATAGAGAAAGTGAGGATTCTAGAGTAAGGTCTGCAGGAAGTACATTCCAGATTTTGCCAATGAAGTTGGAAAACCGAGGATCCCCAGCTGAGTTATTGGATTTGAATGTTAGAACAAGAAGTCTGTTAGATGAGAAAAGTGGCCTGAGGTTACTATAGTGGCTAATGATATTTTTAAGTGCAGGTGTATTTTCAGGATGGTTAAGGACTTTATGTGCTACTATAAGCTGGTTGAACTGCAATAGAGTGGGTAATTCAAGCCCCCTAGGAGATTTAGGTTTTGACAATGGTGTGTCCTATATGCTGAGCCTGTAGCAAATCTAGCAATGTGGTTGTAACAGCATGATAGTTTGTTAAGACTAGTCTTGTTCAAGTTGGTGAGAAGAGGGGAGGCATTGAGAAGGGAAGAGAGTAGGTGAGAACGGGTAATAGCAGTTCTGGCATGAGGAGTAAGGAAAGTTTTGATCTTGTAAAGGGAGCCACATTTTTTATTAATGGTTTTGATAGTTTGATTGACGTGCAAATCAAATTTGAGGTTATTGTCTACTATAACTCCCAGGAGTTTGGTTTAGACATCCGGAGAGATGATAGTGCCATTGCTAGATTTTATGGTAAAGGATTGAGGGGAGAACCTTTGAGTGGGGGAGAAAAGAAGAATCTTAGTTTTGTTGGGGTTTAAGATCAGATGGTAATTGGTGAGCCAATTTTCAACGGTATTAAAAGTATTTTGCATTAATGTCAAAAGAGTTGGATAGGTGGCTGAACAGATCAAGGTGGAATCATCTGCATATTGAATGCAGGTAGCATTAGGGGTGATTGAGTGGAGGTCATTAATAAAGATAGTGAAAAGTAGGGGTCCTAGAATAAAGCCCAGGGGGACTCCTAGGGTGATGGGTAGATAGCTTGTCTTGCCAAAGAACTGCTTGTTGTCTTTCAGAGAGGTAAGATTGAAAGCATTGGAGAGAAAGGTAGTCTAAGGAGAAGGTCTTCAGAGTTTGATTGAGTAATTGGTGGTTAACCATATCAAAAGCCTTGGAAATATCAAGAAAGAGTGCTGAGGATAATATGTGGTTGTTGCTGTTGTGATCAATGACATTAGAGAAAGAGAGGATAGCTGAGGTGGTACTATGGAATGGCCTAAAGCCATGCTGAGAGTCAGCTAGCAGCTTGTTCTGAATAAGATAGCCCATAAGTTGTTTTTGGATACATTTCACCATAATTATAGATAGTGGTGACAAAATAGCTATAGGTCTGAAGTTTGACAATTCAATGGAGCGACTTCCTTTATGGAGGGGAATAACAAGGAGTATTTTCCAGACTGAGGGTATGGTAGCTTTGGAAATAGTTCTATTAATCAAGATCGAAATAGGGTATGCTATGAAGTCTGCAGCAAATACTCTGCAGGCAGTAGGTCAGCAACTAGGGTGGTAAGCTTTAGTTTCTTGATTAGGGCTTTTGATTAGTGGAGTGGGAACAGGTTGAAAGCTAAAGGAGAGTAGAGTACTGGGTAAATTAGTGTCTGAATTAGAGGCGGTAATAGTGAGTTGACTGGATAGTCTCTGTGAAGAAGCTATTGAAGGTATTTGCAATGTTCCCCGGAGATTTATAGTTAGACGCACATGAGGTTGGAGTAGAGGTTTGGCCTGGGTGCAAAGGTTTGTTTAATCCATGTGATGTTTTTGTTGCAAATGGCAGTAGAAGTTTTTTGTCTAGCATGATAGATTTTTTAGTGTCATTCCTTAGCTGTCAATATTTAAGTTGATCATGCGGGGCTTTTGTTGAGTGCCAAGTGGCCCAAGCTTTTTTTTCTGAGTATGATTTTAGATTTGGTTTCTTCTGAAAGTCATGGTGCATTTTTTGTTTTGGTTCTAATAGAGTGAGCAGGGGCATGAGAATCCAGGATGGCAAGGAATTTAGTACTGAAGTGATCTGTTGCTTCATCCAATGGAAGTTGTTTTAGAGCTGACCAGTTGCAAGTCTTGAGTTCATTTTGGAAGTTGGTGAGGCTAAAGTTCCTATTGTTTCTTATTGTTTTATAGGTGGGCTGGTGGGGGTTATTCGCTTTGAGCTTAATTATGTATGTAAGACAGTGGTCACTTATGTCATCAGGCAAAGTCCCTGACTTATACATTTGGGGATGGCTATTGATAAGTATCCAATCTAGGGCACTCTCTTTACTACTGAATTTACTAATCCTGGTGGGGGAGGCTATGGTCTGTGTAAACCCATATAGGTTTACATGTGCAGTAGGAGATTCTGAGGAACAGGCGTTCCAATCAATGTTGAAGTATACAAAGACAATGGTTTCTTGGGGTAGTTACTAGATAACCATTTTAGGATGTCTTCTAGGGTTTTAACGTTCTTACCTGTGGGAATGTACACACAGACAACACATTTGTATTTGTTTTTGTTGATCTGTAGTTTGGTTATAAGAATTTCTGCATTATTAAGCTGGGGAGGTTGTAGGGTGTCTGAGGTAACAGTTAGGGTAGATTTGTAGAGTACGGCTACCCCACCACCCTTTCTTGTGGACCGGTCTAATCTAAGTATAGGGGTAGTACCTCGCTGTCCTTAGTTGTAGGTTTTAACCAGGTTTCTGTGAGACATTGGGGAATGAACTGCTAGGAGGGCATGCACGTTATGGACTTTATTTCAGCTTCTGGTGTTTTGATAACAGGCTAGAAATGAATTTGGGGGGCCTATTTGACAGATTTATATTAGAAGGGTTATTGGCATGGGATCTAGGTACAGCAGGTGAGGATAGGCCAGGATTAGGGTGGATGTCTCCATGCATCATGAGGTTATAGTGTAATCTACGAGTTTCAGTATTTTATTTATATGTTTTTGATAGTTTCTGGTTTTTGGGCTGATGTAACTAGCTCTAATAGGTTGGTAGTATTTAGGAGTTAAGGAGATGGCAGATAGAATTATGAAGTGTTCATTTTTATTTAAAACTGCTGGGGTTGAGGTTTGGAATCTAGGGTAGTGGTATCCTAGGTAGTACTGATTTTCATAGGTGGTGCAGAGATATGGAAGTAGCAGGAGAGGTGGTAGAGAAAGTAATGGGAATATTTTGGATACTAGCATTGCTACTGGCTGGGGCATTGTATTGATAAATTTAGAACAGAATGTATTGAGAAGACTAAGTAACTGGCTGGTAGAGGGTAGAGTTGTTAATTAGCAGGTTACTGTTGAGAGGCTAGTAAGGAGGAGGTGTGGTTTAGGTACTATAAATTTAGCAGCACTAAGGGTGGGTGGGATTTGGGGGCAGGGTAGAGTGGGGCTAAACCAGATCACAAGATACTTGTGGAAGTGCGTGCAAGGTAGGTATCATACAGAATGTAAAATTGTATATTTCTTTTAGAGTTACACAGCCAGGTTAGAATACAATTTTGGAGGAAGTATAGAATTTGTATTTTGCCTTTAGAGGGAAAATTAATTAGCGACTTTATGTTAGCCAATTTTAGAAGAGTTTTAAAGTTTTATGCGAGCTCAGATGATTAATTGCCAGTGCTGTGGACCCAGTTCGGTGTTAAGTTATACATAGATTATATAGAGATAGTTTGAAGATAGTAACCTCATGCAGACTTTTAAATTACAGGGGTTGGAAGGTTAAGCCTTCCATTAAACTCACAAGTAGGGAGATGTCCTTTAGCATTGCAAGCCTTTCAATGGGAGCAGTGGGGGGACAGTACCTAGAAAAGGGATATAGTGATTAGAGTTTCTTTTCAGTAAATAAGCTTAAGAGCACCAGTTAAAAACATTTAAACAAGCAACAGGTGCACTAGGAGCTTTACTATCACAAATAGTTGAGACAATAATCTTTATATAACCATTTAGTTACAAGCACAGGCTAGCGTTCTAATAACGATAGGTAATATAGCACTTTGTGTAGCATTTGGTTTAAAACACAGTTTAAGGCTCAAAATTGCATTCTAATGAAAGAAGCATTTAGCACACTTATTTTAGTTTCAAAAAATTATTCATGGCCAGTCAAAGTAACCATGCACTGTACCAAGTACAAATCACAATTTAGTTTAAAAGCACAAGCACGCTTCAAAATAATGACACACTTTTTGCACAACTTATTTTAGTTATAAGCAAGTAGGCATGGCCAGTCTAAGTAACCATACACAATGCCAAGAACAGATCACCAACACACTATCAGACAGTACATAGCAGCAAAATCTGTTATAATACAAAATTATCAACTAGCAGATATAGTCAAACAGAAGTATTTCTAGCAGAATACATATAAATGAAATAAAACAAATCCAATACGCAGTTCAGTTACATACCATCCTTCAGGAGAAGTCAGCTGACTGGGCCATGGAGCACACTGGGAGTTTAAAAAAATGGCGGTTTGTGTAGGGCATGTAGCCTCGGTTCAGTGATTGGAGGGGGAGGGAATCCAGCACCTGATAGGCTAAATAGATCACAAGATACTTGTGGAAGTGCATGCAAGGTAGGTATTATACCGAATGGAAAATGGTATATTTCTTTTAGAGATACACAGCCAGGTTAGAATACAATTTTGGAGGAAGTATAAAATTTGTATTTTGCCTTTAGAGGGAAAATTAACTAATGACATTATGTTAGCCAATAGTTTTAATGTTTTCTGGGAGCTCAGGTGATTAATTGCCAGTGCTGTGGACCCAATTCAGCGTTAAGTTATACATAGATTTAATAGAGACAGTTTGAAGATAGTAACCTTATGCAGACTTTTAAATTAGAGGGGCTGGATGGTTAAGTCTTCCATTAAAGTTGCAAGAAGGGAGATGTCCTTTAGCGTTGTAAGCCTTTCGATGGGAGCAGTAGGGGGACAGTACCTTATGCAGACTTTTAAATTAGAGGGGCTGGATGGTTAAGCCTTCTATTAAAGTTGCAAGTAGGGAGATGTCCTTTAGCATTATAAGCCTTTCAATGGGAGCAGTAGGGGGACAGTACCTAATGGAGACTTTTAAATTAGAGGGGCTGGATGGTTAAGCATTCAGTTAAAGTCACAAGTAGGGAGATGTCCTTTAGCATTGTAAGCCTTACAATGGGAGCAGTAGGGGGACAATACCCCACTTCAGGAGAAGTCAGCTGACTGGGCCATGCAGCATTGGGAGTTTGAAAGTAAGTTAGAGAAAAAAAAGAGCCAACATTAGGCATGCTATTTGGCTTACTATACTTACAAAGCAAATTATGAATGCCAGAGAAAAATATGAAAAAAAAAATGGCAAAAGAATAAAAATTCCACTGATCTTCTACAGTTCAGACAGCTCTGTAACCAAGCAAAACACCTAATCATTAATGATACAAAGGAATACTATCTAAAGCTTCAAAAATTACAAACAATATCCTAAAAAAAATTGGAACTCCATTTCATCTCTAATTAACCCTGGTACCAAAAAGAACCCATGCCCATTCCCTGAGAAAACTGCCAATGAAATAGCCACCCTCAAGCCTTTGATACAGTCTCCCACCCCCTGCTCCTCAGTAAACTCTCTACCCTAGGTATCTCCTCCCCCAACTCTAATCTGATTCACAAACTATTAAAAAGATTGACAACAATCCACTAGATGGCTCAACTCTTTTTCCCCATTTCTTAACTCTTCTTACAGGTGTCCCCCAAAGCTCTATCTTAAAACCCCTTCTATTCAGTATTTTTATAAATGACTTCCATGCCAACCTTAAATATGGAACTGTTGTACAATATGCAGATGATTCAACCATTATTTGCTCTGCTAAATCAACAACAGAACTTTTGCAGATAAGCCAGAATGCCTCTACCACCACCAAAATCTGGATGGCTAATAACTGTCTAGCTCTAAACCCAAACAAAACTAAAATATTATTTACTCCCAAGAAAATATTTTGGTCATCAAAGACAGATTTCACCATTCATTCCCAAACCAACACTAATATAGAGGTTGTCTCCCACACTAAATTACTAGGAGTTATCCTCGATGAAAACCTGACAATCAACCTTCACATCCACAATAATATAAAAAAAATATAAGCTAGGCACCCTCTACCAACAAAAATGCTATCTTAACTGCTCTACTAAGTGTATTCATGCCTTAACTTTTCTTACATTCACTCCTGTATGGTGCTCTTCTACTCACCAAGATCCACTAAACCCTAAAAACCAAGCTTGAGTCATATTACAACAAGGTAGCCAACTTTGCAACAAGCACAAAATACTCTTCTCATCACTGCATTGCCTTAAAATCACTTAACTGGTTTGAACTTCCACATCAGCTAACCTACCTACATTTAATCACAGCTCACAAAATTATTTGCAAACCCTCTGACTGCCCAGCCCTCCTACCACCCAAATAGGCTGCTTAGATCTGAAAATCAACTTCTCCTGCAAGTAGACAAACTCAAACTCCCAGCTGGCAACATGCTTTATTCTTTTTCTATTGCAAGGCTTTGGAACTCTCTCTCATTAGCTATCAGAACATCCAGTAATATCTCTTTCTTTAAAAAAGTTTGCGGCAACACCTCTTCACCCTATGGCAATACACATATCTCAATTCTCATTTCATCCATAACCTGACTGCCTACATTCTAAGTTTGTTCACACCTTAATTTACATCCTTATGCCCACGTTGGTGGTGCTGCAGTAGCGTTGTCGCCTCACAGTAAGATGCTGTCCGGTTCGATTCTCAGCTAGAGCGTCTTCTGCGTGGAGACATGCATGAATGGGCGTACCTTCGTTGAAGATTGTGCGTCAGGGCTGGTAACTCGGCACATAAAAATCAACTACCAATCATTAGCGGACCGGAATTCCGCTGTGGCGACCCCTAACCAGGAAAAGCCAAAAGAAGACTATTACTACCTCTTCAAACTTTCTTTTATCACTACTCAAAACAATTTAAATTTTGCTCAACTATCCAACTTTGCCCTTCTATCTAGACCTTCACTCCACTCTGCTGCCTTTACCCTCAATACATCTTGAGAATACTGCTAAGTTATTGTTTTCTTCAGTATATTACTGCTAGTGTTTAATATTACAATCACTTGACTAGTTTGTAACTTTTACCTATATAAATCTGTACATATCGCATGTTTGCACACTTTTTCAACTACTGTATATTATGGTCTGTTTTGTGAATACTGTTTGTATCTTTTAATTGTTATATATTTTATGTGCTTTATACTGTGGAGTTTTTCTCCCTGGGCCTCCACTGAAAATGGGTTCTATTGGTCCAGTGGACTTTCCCAGTAAACAAATGCTAATAAATAAATATTATTACCATCTTTTATGTACAACTACTTTCTTCTTAAATGTCTAGTTCCAACTTTTATGTTATATACATATACTGTTTGGTAGGTTGGTCTTTTATACAGTTGTTTCTTGTCATATCCATTTCAGCCTATGCCACATCTTAATAACTTTTTGTTTTTTTGAAAGCCCTCAAACAGAACAACCAACCCCCCCCAAAAAAAAAACAGCCATCAACTTAATACACCATCTTCAAATATTGAAGTTTTTGCTTACTAATAAGAACAAAAGCTCTAAGTTGATAGTCACACAGACAGGTAAGAGCTAACCAAAAAGAAAGGTCAGTCATTCTAAAATGCATGGTATGGCATGTGGTATTATTAAGTCCTATTTGATTTTGTCTATCTTTATAGCTCTCCCAGAGAAAACACTTGAATGCTTTCAGTAAACACTTTCTCCAAGGCATTTCTCTTTATCAAATTGTATTCTAGTGACATACAAAAATGCCAAGGATGCCTTGTTTACCAGGAAAAAAAGCCTTAGTTTCAGTTACATGCTTTGTAATAAGCATGTTACTGGATAACACCTAGGGTCTTAACCCGGTCACTTCCCTATACAAGCATGGGAAAAAATCACACTGATTTTTCTTTTGTCATACTCTCTTAACCTTTCCTCCCCCCCCCCTTTTTTTTACATTGCAATGCCTACATTTCTTAAAATTGAACAAAGAAAAATAGAGAAGGGAGAAAAAGGAAAAAAAAAAAACAAAAGCACCTATTTATATTAACATCCCCAATGCAGGTCAAAAAAAAAACAAAACAAGAAAACTCTACTTCAAGTCTAATTGGTTTTGTCTTATCCTTAAAGCTCTCCTAGCTGGGAAAACCCAATTGCTTTCAGAGAACATTATGTCCTAGCCAATTTCTCTTTTCTTTCTCCCTCAGCTAATACCCTTCCACCAGACTGTCTCCAGTTTCTCTTTATCAGATTGTCTTCATGGAGATGTGAGAACCAGATAGCCAGTTTCTCTTTATCAGATTGTTTCCATGGAAACATGAAGACCAGCTGCAGAATAGCTACTAAGTATACATGCATTTGCTAAAAAAGCTTCATACTATTCAATATTCTTTTTCATTTACTTGCTCTCTCTCTTAAAACTAATCAATCTAAGGTCCTTAATCCGTCATTTCCCCATGCAAGAATGCGATGAGAAAAAGCACATTAATTTTAACTTTGCCATGTTTTGTTAACCAGGTTCTTTTTTTTTTTTACATTGCATTGCTTACATTTCTCAAAACTGTACAAAAAGGAAGAGGGGAGAAAAAAAAAAAAAACAACAACAGCACCTGTTTACAATCGACATTACACTTAAAAATAACATGCAAAGAAAACCATACACCACAAATACAGTACTGTTAAAAAAATAAAATGTTGTCTTTACCAACAGTTACCCCACTCTTCTCCTCCCCCAAAGCATTTTTCTGAACATTAATGACATGAAGTACTGCATATACTTTAGAGTCCCCCACAAGTCCAACAAATTTTGAAGTCGCAATATTTCCAGATTTTCCTCTTCTGTCATATTTCACAAATATAATTATTGCAGTGTAATCCCACAGCAAGTTACTGTTTTTATTACTGCTCTTCTCCATCATACAAAATCCTGTCTCTGCTTAATTCCAATGTACTCTCAATTCTTCTAGTCAACTCTTGTGTTCCCTTCCTTTCCTCCAATATTTTCCGTTGAAATACTGGAAAAGGTTTCACAGGTACAGTCTCTCTGTGGTCTATATTACCAAAAGAACAAGCAGCAGAACCGCCTTCTGTTTCACAGCTCACATTTTGTTGGACAAACTTTTGTATTTCCTCCTTAGCATGCACTTCATAAAAAAATGATTTTGTCCCTCCAGGGAAGAATACCTTAAAGACAGCTGGGCAAAGCAGTTTGAATCTCACACCCACTTCTTGACGTGCCCTAAATAGTGGAATGAATTTTCTACTCTTCTGCCTGGTGTACAATGAGTAATCATAATCTGCAAACACTCTGCTGTCTCCCACTTTTAGTATGTTGTCGTCCTGCCACAGTTTTGTCAGAATCAACTCCTTCTGCTGGTAGTATTTCATCGTCACTATTAAAGGTCTAGGTTGCTTTCTTATAACTTGGTTTGGAGCATACACACACTGTGCCCTTTCAACAAACAACTCCTGCTGTGGAATACCAGTCTAGTTGTGTATTTGTGCTTTCATAAAATTAATGCTGTCAGTTCCTTCCATCTTCTCTGGTATAGCTGAAAATCTTAGGTTTTCCTTATGTGCTCTGTCCTCTAATTTTAGCATTTTTAAACATCTCTTCTTGAGCAGTTTCATATTCATCCAGCCTGTTCTTCATTCTGACCTCTGATTTTTGCAGCTTTATCATCTCATCATCTGAATATCTGTTTAAAGCTTCATCCATTGTTTCCAGCCTTTTATTTGTGTTGATATACTCTATCAATGTTTTGTTTATTTTAGCCAGATCTGTATGCAGTTGTCTTATATCTTCCTGTAGGTTACTGGAAGTCATATCTGAAGGTTGCATTGCTTTTTGCTGAACACTGCAGAACTTTCCCCAGTGAGTATTTCTTCCTCACTTTTGTAGCTGATTTTTTTCCAGGTCTTCTGTATTTCTTTATTCCTGGCATCCAAGCAGTGCACTTACTAGCCAGTTACTGAAATTTACCCATAAGCACAAGTCTACTGGCCTTCTCTGCTGAGTTTCTGTTTTCACACTGGGAGAGCTAGAAACACACTGTTACTCAATGTGCAGCCATCTTGGAAGTCCTTGAAACAGCTCTTCTTGAGAAGCCTCCTACTCATCCATTTTTTCATTTGAGCTTTTGATTTTTTTTCAGTTCATATGAATAGCTACTTAAAACTTATTCTATTTTCCAGTCTTTTATTCCTGAGTTTATATCTTCCTTCAATGTTTAATTTATTTTAATCATCTCTTGAATACATTTGATTTATTTTTCCTCTAAATTACTGTAAGCACTCTCTCGAACCAAAGCTGAAGCTTCAACTGCTTTTTGCTAAACAGCTGCAGAACCCTTCCTGGACAGTATTTTCTCTTTTCTTTTTCTGGTTGATTTTCTTTCGGGTTTTCCAAATTTCTTCTTTGCTGGTATCTAGGCAGTATACATACCAGTCAGTAACTGATTTTTTACAGCCCCCCCCCCCCAAAAAAAGGTTTCAGTAGCACTCATTTTGTTTTCAAATTGAGAGAGCTGAAGTTAAGCTGTTGATCAGTGTCCATCCATCTTGGAACATCTGACTGAAAGGATTGATGTTTACAGGTGTTCATTTTATTTTTAGGGCCAGCTTTCTATTGCTTTTTAAAACCTTCATTTCAGACACTTTGCTGCTTAAGTTGCTTATTGGAAAAGGGGAATCACTATCTGCTCTGAAACATTAGGGTTGAAAAATCTGACCCACTAATTTAATCAGTTTTCCTCTTTCATCACATTGCATAAGCATCTCCAGCTGTAGAGGGGCCAAAAAGAGCCTGTTTATCTAAGGGAGAATTTATAATCTCAGATTTTTCATCAAGAAGATTTTGATAACAAAGCCAAGCAAATAATCTCAAAACTGAGACAGAAGCAGTATAAGCACACTAAAATGTTTAATCACATGAGAAACAGCCTTCACAGAAGCTTTTAACAAATTATTTACCTCAGAAGAAGAAAGGTTAACCATTACTTTTTTCAAGTTCTCAAAGCATAACAATAAAAATTTCGTCAGTCTCTGGTGGCTGAAAAAGTTATACCAGAGAGCTGAAAGAAAAGATGGGGAGTCTGAAGAACAAGTTGCCACTGTAGTCTCACCCACCAGCAGCTGAGGCAGAATGGGAGCCAGGCTGACACTTGAAGACTCAATTACAACTTTCTTTTTGTGTGCTAGAGTATACTACCACGGAAAGCACAGGTTCTTCCACATATAAGCCAAGGAGGAGACTTTGAATGTGGGGAGCAGAGACTAGATGAGTTGGAAAAGAGTAAGGTAGAGAACAAGTAGTTCTATGTAAGTAAACCTATGAAAGTCCCCTATAAGCATAGTACCTTGCTCCAACCACACAAAACTTTCAAATCTAATTAAAACTTTAGTCAAAAATAATGTTTCCTCATAAAATGTACATATAAATATTAACAAGTCAATTCCCTTCAAAATGCAATGACAGTCTGAAAACATTCAGTTTCCTAGCTCAACAGCATCATTTTGACAGATAAATACCGGTTATCATCATAAAACAACAGATAATGGAAAGTTTTTCCCAATGGGGACTTGTCTATCCAGCTCTTGAAGATTTGTAACTGACTGACAGTTCCCCAGGACTTCTGTAACAAAAAAGCTCTGAAGATTTGTATGCCCCAACAATACTCCTGATAGTTATAGTGAGTGGAATTGTGCCCTTAGCTTTGTAAAGCTGGATGGTCACAGGGAGCCGGACAACATAGCTAAGTCTGCTGCAACAGTGATCTATGTCTCAACATCTCTTGTGTTCTTGCAATGAAAATAAGAAATCAGGTTTGCATGGGACAATTTTATACAAAAGTATATAAAGTGACACAAAATGATAAAAGTATAAAGGAATAGTTTCCAACAGGAAAATAAAAACATATGGAATTTGTATAACAGACTTAAGACAAAAATTGTGTGGAATGTTAATGAGTTAAAAGAGATGATGATATCATATTTATAGGGTCATAGAATAGCACTAGGCTAACTGCCCTTGTGAGCCATTTTAAGCCTAGCCAATTATCCCTTGTGAGACTCAAACACTGTACCTTGTGGTTGTAAGGCAAGCACCTTAACCATTAGGCCACCCTCCCAAACCCTTTACAACAGCAATGCAGAGATACTAAAGTTTCAAGAAACACACCATAAGTGTAAAGAAAAGTAGGAAGGAGTGTTTCATTTCTGTAATAAGATATGGGGGGGGGGTTGACATTAATTCAAATGGGTAACAAGATAAAGGTTGAGGAACAAATGAAGGATAGGCATGTACTGGTGAAAAGTTGTTGGAAGGGCCCAGGCCAAGGACAACCACAAGGCATTCTTTAACTATGTCCGCAACCTCAAAGGCAATACACAATTGTGTGCAGAACTCATTGTTAATGAGACCACCTATACTGAGCTACAAGATATAGCAAACCTAGTGACTGATAAATTCAGCTGCAATTTTACCTCCTCCCCTCAACCTTCCCTTAGAAAATGCCATCAAATATGACTTCCCCTATCACTAGGAAGCAGGTCCTTAATGCTCTCTCTAAGGCCAAGAACACTGCATCAATGGGCCTAGACAATATCCTGGGATGCCTTCTAAGTAACGTGAAACATGACCCATGAGGCCCCCTGGAATTGCTATTTAACTGTAGCCTCCAAACAGGCTTTGTGCCTCATGAATGAACAGCAACAGTTATCCCTCTTCAAAAGGTGGGCCATCTACAGACCCCAAAGTCTCCCTAGTCTCATATGCAAAGCCATGGAAATAATTATCAAGGAAATGATCAACAATGACACTGGATACAACCCAATTTGTTTTTGTCAAAGGCCTACTCGACCTGGTGGACTTCTTTGAGAAGGTCACCAAATCAAAGGATGAGGGCAAAATGGTTTCCATTGCCTACCTTGACGTGGCTAAGGCATTGACAAACTATCCTACTAGGTTAGGTACAGACTCTTATGCCAACCAGTGTAAAGCCAACTGGCTCACAGATAGGACCCAGGAAGTTAGAACTGGGGAATCCACCTATACAAAGAGGCTAGTCACAAGCAGTCTCTCTCTGGGATTGGTCCTGGACTGCCCCTTTTTGGCATTTACTTCTCTGAAGTCAAGGCCTCTGCAAATTAGCAGCAGTCACTGAATCCCCCACCAACACAAATGTTCTCCAGGAAGGGCTGACACAGAAAAACTACTGGTGTCAGAGCCAAGGACTAAAAGTAAATGCCAAGAAATGCAAAACAGTATCCTTCGGGAAGTCATCCACCCCTGGTAACTATGATATTGACTCACTAGCCAGAGACCTGGGGGACACAGAGTAATCTAGCCTTTGACTATCATGTGTCTACAGTAGTGAGAAAATCATTCTATGTTGTGCAACTTATAAACAAAGGTATGGCATCTAGACCCAAGAAAGTCATTGTTCTACTGAATTCAGTACTCATCAGACCTATCACGGAGTACAATGCCTCCGCTGGTATGTACTTAACAAGGTATATACAACAACTGGAAAGTCCTCAGAGGTTCCTCACTAAAAGAATACAGGGCATAAGTAAAGTACAGTTGTGTACACTTACCATAAATGTAGATTTACGAGTGTATTCACTGTTGCAGTTATCACATTTGGGTTAATGTAGAAAATAGAGAGATGGTGGAACCAAAATCCCAAAAATGTAAGTATAAATGTAGGTAAAGAGACTTCTAGGCTGGAGAGTAAAATACTTAAAATTTATTACAAAACACAGAATTAGGTAAGCGCTTTCGAGGCAATCCTCTTCATCAGACCTTAATATAGAAATGAATTAACACACAAGGTTTAAATAAAACCAATAACCAATAAAAATTCTTTAAAAATCAGTGGGGCAACCCTCTTTTTTTCAAGAGAGGTTTTAAGGATACAGTACTGTTAAGACCAGGTGATAAGTATGTCTTAAAGTCCACTATCCACCTTAATTCAGCATATTCAGTTTCATTGTTAATATCACCTTCACTAAGGCTCACATTCATTGTCTGCAAGACCAAAAAATTAAAACTGTGCTGATCACCACAGTCTAAAACATGCTTAGCTAATGCATTAGTAAGTTTGCTGTTCCTAATGTCATTAAGATGTTCCATCACTCTCTCCTTCATAGTTCTACTGGCTTTACCAATATATAATGAACTACAAAGATTGCACTTGACAGAATACACAATGTTTTTAGTAGAACAATCTGCATAAAATAGAAACTCTACAGGTTTCTGATGCACAGGGTGTAGAATCATGCAGGTGGACCAAATAATATTACAAATTCTACAGTTTCTACATGGGAAAGTCCCTCTATGCTGTGAAACAAACCTGTCACTTGTTTTATTCTGTTTATAGCAGAATTTCTTTTTCAAATTCTTGCCATTTTTAAAACTAAACCTGGGTGTAGAACTAACAACCCGGCTAATCTCGGGGTCAGTGTGAGAAGAATGGGCCAGTTCTTTTTAATGATGTCACATGTCTTGTAGACATCATTAGAAAAAGTAAGACATAGCCTATTGACAGATGATGAGGAGGCTTGTTTATTCCGGGGGTACATTCACTAAGTGCTCATCTGAGTAGTAGGGTTTAGTTTTGTGACGTTCATATGAGTCTACTTCAACTATCACTTTATCAATATCAACCCTCGTGTGTCCTCGCTCAACAAACTCTGCGGTGAGATGACTCATAGCATCTATTAATTCTTCCCTATCTGTATGCAGTCTCTTACAACGTAAGACTTGGTTCTTCACTATATTCCTAGTAATGTGCCTAGGGTGCATACTAGAACAGTGAAGAATATTGTTCTTCCTATATATCCTTGTCGAGATATTACCAAACATATTTTTGTTAACATTTACATCCAGAAAGTTTATTTCCTCTTTGGAGTAACTAAGTGAGAAAGAAAGGTATCCAGTGGTGTTGTCAAGTAACCTAACAAATGTATCCAATTGTGTCTCATCACCATGCCAAGCAAAAAAGATATCCACAAAACGTTTGCAAAATGTAATGTGCTGCTTTTACACACCATTTCTTTCTCCCATTGACCCAAAACAATATTGGCATATGTATTGGCACATGCCATGCCCATATCAACTCCCACCTTTTGGAGAAAGAACTCTCTTTCAAACAAAAAAAAATATTCTCTAGAATCAAGTCTAGAAGAGCACATATATTGATTTTGGTATTACTGAAATTACTTTCCTTGATAAGAAATTGCCTGACATTCTCAATCCCGTCATCATTGGGGATAACAATGAACAAGGAGTTCATGTCCAATGTAATAAAAATCACATCAGTCAAATTTACTGCTTGTTGAGTCTCAGCCCAATCATAAATATGTTCTAAAAACTGTTTACTGTCACGAAGGACAGTAATTACCTTATTCAACACAAACCTTAGCTGCTTTTCTACATATATAGACATTGGCTCTGTGAGCCAACCTCTACCCGATACAATGGGTCGAAATGGGGGATTTCGTGCATTCTTGTGCACTTTTGGAAGACCATAAATTGTTGGTATTGTCGGATGCTCTACACTAAAATAGTTGTAAAGACTATAATCTATTTGGTCAGTCATAAGCAAATCATATAAAAAGAAATTCAGTCTGTTGATAATACCATTAACCTGAAATTTCTGTAATATGATATACACTTTTTTGTCATGGAGCATGCTAAACATCCTATCAATATAGTCTTCAATATCAAACACGACAATTCCACCCCCCTTGTCTGCAGGTCTAATAACTAAGTATTCTGCATTAGTTAGTGTTCGTAAAGCCTCATTCTCTTTGGTAGTCAAATTATAAAACCTACTACTAGATCTCAATGTAGCAGTTTTCCTAAGGTCATCTTCACACATCTTTACAAAGGCATTCATAGCAGGGGAATTATTAGGAATGAAGCAACTTGGTTTCTTAAAAATGCATCCGTCAATATTATTCACATTGTTGTCATCATCGATAACTTTCAACATTGTATTCCTGACAAACAGATTAATATCTAAGATGGTATATACTAAATTCATACCACAAGCTGGTATGAAGGATAGTCCTTTGTTCAGGACCGAGAGTTCCTCTTTGGTAAGAGCAACAGAAGATAAATTGAAAACCAGGTCATCTATTTGTGAGCCCGTGTGTTCGGGCCTCTGCTCTGAGGTTTAGGGTTGGATTATAGCCTTCCCCATCTCCTGCAGCTTCTGGACCTACTCTTGCGCACATCCTGCCTTATAGGCAGAGCCTTGTCCAAAAAAAATGCTGACTTACACGGACACCCTTTTTGTCTTGTAATCCTATGGTTGCTGAATTACCATTGTTGAAAGAAAACGTTTTCGGTTTAACTACAGGTACATTGACAGTTTGATTTACTGGGTCCATTGTCATGCTAAAATCATTAACTGAATTCTGATTGCTTTGCACTTTTGCAGCGTTCTGAGCAATGGAGTCATTGTCAGTGTCATTAGATAATACTACTATGGCATCATTATCGCAGGTGCTGTTTGTATTCAAACTATTGCCCATGAAGACAGCTGCATCATTAAGAACAGAAGGTGAAGGCATATTCTGTTCAGAAATAATAACATCAACTTCGGTGTCTATCTCTATAGCGTCAGGTATTAGTGGTGTTTTAGTAGAATTAATTAAGCAGTCTTTATGTTTAAAAAGATCACTATTCATTTTACCTTCATGTTGACGATTATTAACGGTGGCTACGTGGGAGGTATTTCTTATACCACACACTTCTTTGCTAGCTGCAAGGTGGTTTTCTGTTCCCAAGCCAAAAAAGCTGCTGCCTGATTCAATTAGTCGTGAGGTGCATGCACCTGCTCTCAGACTGCTATTTCCAGTTGAATCAGGAGGAAGTGCTCTTTGTCCCACCCCTTCAACATTTCCCTGCATTCCTAATGGTCGAATCTCCCTCGGCAAAGAGAAGACATTCCCAGCTTGGAAATCGACGAAATCTCTGCAGAGTTTCTTCATTTTTTCCTCCTCCAGTCTCCTTTCATATAAAGAGGCATTTAGAAGGACATCATCAAGGTGTTGAACACAAATCTCATCTGTATAGGAATCCACAAGCATACTAGTCATCTTATTAATGTCAGTAGCTGAAGAGTCCTCTTCAGGCAAAAAGAACTCATTAAAGTCATGTAGTCAATACTCAACTGAAAATTGAGTATTTGCCATCTTTTTAAAAGTTCCGGATATGTATCCCCATAAGAGGGCATTTTGAGTACCCTGAGCCCTCTAGGTATCACTTTATGGAAGATAGAAGCCTCAAAGTGATAATGTTGCCAGAGAAGGCATTTGTGCTTATAAAGTTTGTTCTCAAGTTCCATCAGATGGCTCTTAAAAGTTGCTATCTCATTAGGATTTAGGTTAGCAGAATCAGATTCTATATCATCAAAGCATATAGAGAATAAAGGGTCCACACTATTACCAGTTGATCTAGATGAACCAACGCTTTCAGCAGACTCTTCAGTCCTTGCTCTTCTCTCCAAACTGCTATGGAATTTAGGTAAATCCCTATTCAGGGCTAACTCCATTTCGAGGAAATATGTAAAGAATCTCTCTACCAGCTAAATAGTTCCACCAAGCAAACAAAATTGTATAAATGTAGAAAATAGAGAGATGGTGGAATCAAAAACTCCCAAAAAATGTAAATATAAATGTAGGTAGAGAGACTTGTAGGCTGGAGAGTAAAATACTTAAAATTTATTACAAAACACAGAATTTGGTAAGTGCTTTCGAGGCAATCCTCTTCATCAGACCTTAATATAGAAATGAATTAACACACAAGTGCAATCTTTGTAGTGCATTCTATATTGGTAAAACCAATAGAACTATGAAGGAGAGAGTGATGGAACATCTTAACATTAGGAACAGCAAAGTTACTAATGCATTAGCTAAGCATGTTTTAGACTGTGGTGATCAGCACAGTTTTAAATTTTTGGTCTTGCAGAGAATGAATGTGAGCCTTAGAGAAGGTGATATTAACAATGAAACTGAATATGCTGAATTAAGGTGGATAGTGGACTTTAAGGCGTACTTATCTCCAGGTCTTAACAGTACTATATCCTTAAAACCTCTCTTGAAAAAAAGAGGGTTGCCCCACTGATTTTTAAAGAATTCTATTGGTTATTGGTTTTATTTAAACCTTGTGTGTTAATTCATTTCTATATTAAGGTCTGATGAAGAGGACTGCCTCGAAAGCGCTTACCTAATTCTGTGTTTTGTAATAAATTTTAAGTATTTTACTCTGCAGCCTACAAGACTCTTTACCTACATTTATAATCACATTTGGATTATCTGCTTGCAGTAGACCTCAAGTCGGCATGATTATCAAAGTCTTGGGTCCTGCGTCAGTTGCTGACTCATCTTCCGTGACGTCAGCAGTATAAAGCATGCAGCTGACACCATTACATCAGTTTTTCTTTCCCCAGATGTCAGGTGCCCCCCTAATGGGAAGCAATTAAATATGTACATACAAGTTTATACTTCCACCCAATAAAGCAAATACACCAAAAAGCTTTTAAGCATAGTAAAGGAGAGTAGAGGTAATGCCAAGAGAAGTCAGGTGGCTGGATGGAGGGTAACCTGGACTGCAACAGTGAATACACTTGAACATCTACATTTATGGTAAGTGTACACAATTGTACTATGTTCTTCATGTTTCACTGTTGCAATCATCACATTTGGGTAGATTCCCAAAGCTAATAATGGGAGGAGGAATTTAGATAGCATTAGGACCAGCTGTAAGGCCCTGCAACACTGCAGTGGTAAAGCCAGCTCTAGATTTAGAGAAAATTAGCAAATGGTAATGCTTGGTAAAAGTATGTACAGAACTCCAGGTAGCAACTTCTAGGATGCCCCTGGTAGGGACACCTCTGAGAAAGGCTGTAGAGGTAGATGCAGCCCTGGTTGAATGGGATCTAACCCCTGTGGGATAGGTTTTCCATGGTGCTTATAGCAAAAATGAATGCAATGGCCTATCCATTTAGAAATGGTTTGTTTTGAAATAGCCTTCCCCTCTGCCCCTGCTGCAAATGCCACCAGCAGTTGTTCAGATTTCCTTTGAGGTTTAATCCTGTTCAAGTAAAACCTAAGTTGCCTGTGCACATCTAAAGAATGCAGTATTCATTCCCCTTTATTCTGTGGATTAGAAAAGAAGGTTGGCAAATGAATGGACTGATTAAGAGCCACACTGGATACCACCTTGGGCATGAAGGAGGGGTTGGTCCTGAGGGACACCCTGTCCGCATGAAAGATGATGAAAGGCTCCACTGCCATAAGGGCCTGTAATTCAGATACCCTTCTTGCTGAAGTGATTGCTAAAAGGAAGGCTGTTTTCCAAGAAAGGACTTTTAAATCTGCAGTAGCAGCTGGCTCAAAAGGAGGGAGAGTGAGTTTTTCCAATACAAAGTTAAGGTCCCAGGCTGGAATAGGGGCTCTCCTGGGTGGTCTTAAGTTTTTGGCCCCTCTGAGGAACTGCTTGAGCAGTGGATGAGAGAAGAGGGCTGGTTCTGTGTTATAATGAGCTGAAATGGCTGAGGCATGAATTTTGATGGAGGAAAAAGAAAGGCCCTTGTGAAGCATCTCAGTTAAGTATTGAAGAATCTGAGGTAAATTAGGCACTGCTGTGCCCCATCCCTTGAGTTTGGTTCCAGGTACAGAATCTTTTCCATTTTTCAGCATAATATTTTCTAGTACTAGGTCTTCTTGCCTCCAAAATGACATCCAGCACTTGTTTACTGAGGGATGGTAACAGAGAGATTAGGTAATTAGCCAGGCTGCCAGGTTCAGGGTTTGAAGCTGAGGGTGGAGAATCTTGTTCTCCTGCTGTGATAACAGGGCAGGGGTCTGAGGCATGTGCCATGGAGCCAGCAGTGACACACTGTGCAAGTGGGGTTACCAGTGTTGGCATGGCCAGTCTGGTGCAATCAATATCATCCTTGGTTTGTCCTGTTTGATCTTTAGTAGTACTTTGGAGAAGAAAGGCATAAACTGAGATTTTTCCAGCTGAAGGACAGAGCATCCACTTTCCAAGCTTGTTTGTGGGGAGTCCTTGTGCAGAATTTGTCCAGTTGGTAGTTTTGGGGGGAAGCAAACAGGTCTATATCTGGGCTCCCCCATTTGTTTATCAACATGTTGAAAATCTTTAGTTCCAGTTTCCACTAGTGTGGGTGCATGAGATTTCTGCTTAGTTCATCTGCCAGTGTATTTAGTTTTCCTGGTAGGAATTGAGCCTGTAGATGCACTTGGTACAGAGCCATGGCTACTCTGCAGAGGGGGTAAAAATGGGTACCCCCTCCTTGTTTATGTACCACATAACAGTGGTGTTGTCCTTCTTTATCATTAATTGTCCTGGAAGAATGTGGTCCTTGAAGGTTGTCAGAGCATTCTGTACAGCTAACATTTCTTTTTGATTGATATGCAGGTGCATTTGACCTGGGTTCCATTTGCCTTGAATGCACTTCCCTGCCAGGTGAGCCCCCATGCATAGTCTGATGCATCTTTTGTTAGGGTTTGGGACGGCAGGGGATAGAGTGAATGGTAGCCCCTTGTTGTGGTGGCAGGCCTCTGCCCACCAAAGGAATTCTAACCGTAGGCAAGGTATGACAGGAATCATTGCTTCTAGATCCTAAGAATGTTGACACCATAGGCTTCTTAGATACCATTACAGTTTCCTCATGAGCAGTCTTGCATATGGAATTAGTAGAGTGCAGGAGGCCATGAACCCCAAGGCTTGCAGTATTTGCCTTGCAGTTAGCAGGGTTTTTGTGGCCAGTAGTTTGAACTAAGTTGTCAAATGAATTTGTTTCTCTGGCATGAGGAAAGCCATCTGGGAAGTTGTGTTCAAGCTAGCTCCCAGGAATATAATTTGTTGACAGGGTACCAAATGTGATTTATTTTCGTTTATGGTGTACCTCAGACAAATTAGCACCTTTTGTACAAATGCCAGATGATTCAAAAGTATGTCCTGGCTTTCTGCCTGAATTAGACTATCATCCAGGTATGGGTATATCTGAATATTTCTTTGCCTGCAAAATGCAATGACTGGAGCTAGGCACTTTGTGAATACCCTGGGCGCAGTAGATAAGCCAAAAGACAGTGCAGAGAACTGATAGTGCATGTAGCCTGCTTTGAAGTGTAGATATCTTCTGCAAGATTCCCTGATTGGGATGTGCAGGTAGGCCTCCTTTAAATCAATTGTTGCCAACCAGGCATCTTTGCCTAGCATGGGAAGCAACTGGTGAAGAGTTAGCATCTTGAATTTTGGAATCACCAAAAAGGTGTTTAAGATAGACAGGTCCAGGATAGGACACCATGAATTGTCCTTTCTGGGTAGCAGGAAAAGTCTTGAATAGAAACCTTGTCCCTTTTCCTCTTCTGGTACAGTTTGAATAGCCGCCTTTATGCTTTTGAGAGAGAGTACTTGCTGTTGAGCCTCTGCCCACTGATTTGGGGGTAGATCTGGCCAACCGTTTGGGGTTGGTAACGTGTGGAAGTGAAATCTGTATCCTTGGGAAACTGTATTTAAAACCCATTTGTCCTGGGTAATGAGTTCCCAGTTGTTTGCCTGCAGAGCAATTTTTCCCCCTAAAGGAGCAATCAGTTGAAAAGTGCTTGGAAGTTTTAAAGTCAAATCATTGAGACAGTTTACCATAGGGGGGAGTCTTACTACTCCCTGATTTGGAAATGGGAGCCCCCCCACTGCTTAGTCCTGTGCGTACCCTGGGACTGAAGCCTGGGTGTTCTGCTGGGTCTGGGTTTGGCCTGGAAGAGGCAGGAAAGGACCAATTCTTAGAGGGCCAATGCCTACTAAATCATGGAGGCTGTACTTGTAGGAAATCTTTTAACAGTTTGCATAGATTTAGCTTTTTCCTCCATCTTTCTAAGAACTTCTGCTTTGTTGCCAAACAGGTGGTCCTGATTTAAGGGAGCATCCAGTAATTTAGCTTTAACATGATCTGGCAAGTATTGCTCCTTAAGTCAAACATGCTTTTCTAAGTACAGACCCAGTGACAGCAGCCCTACAAGATGCCTCTAGTGAAGCAAAACCACATTACAAAGTATGTTTTCCAACCTGTTCTGCAGAATGCATTAAATCCTGTAAATCCTTATTTTCAGCACAGTCAGAAACCAACATCATTTTCTGTTTAAGCAATACAATAATATGCTGCTGATACTTTAACATATGAAACTGGCAGTTTAAAGCCCTAATGGCCAAGGTTGCAGAAGTGTATACCTTCTTACCCCACCTATCCAGTGCCCTGGCGTCTCTATTAGAGGGGGTAGGATTTTTGGTAGTAGTAGCCTTAATGCCTGTGAAATGGTCTCAGGATCTGGAGTAGGATTTTTAAAAAGGAACTTGAGAGAGTCAGGAACCCTCTAATATCTATCAGGTTTTCTGGGAGCAGGAGGTAAAGAGTCAGGGACTAAGCTAGATTCTGAAAAGGCATCATCAACAATGCCTGGTACAGGAGGGATAGCTAAAGGCCTGTGCTGGGGCAGGAGTAAGAAATCCCTAAGCCTCTTTTTAGAATCAGAATAATCCTGGCTTTCCCATTTAAGATGCTCCCCAAGACTATGCAAGGTTTCACTAAAAGAGAAATCCTCTGGGGGGAAGCAGAGGGAATAGAGTCCTCTGCATCAGAATACTCATAGGTAGATAAGGGTAACTCCTGGTCATCACAGGAAAAGTACAGTTTTGTACCTACCATAAATGTAGATGTTTGAGTGTTCACACTGCTGCAGTCATTACACTTGGGTTATCCTGCCGTCAGGCGGTCCCGCAGTCGACCAGAGTTCCAAAGTCTTGGTCCGGCGTCAGTTGCTGTCACTTCTTCCCTGACGTCAGTGCGCCAGGGGTACATAAGATGCATCCGACACCATTTTATTCAATTTTTCTTGCCCCAGATGTCAGGTGCCCCCAAGTAGGTAGGAAATACATATTGCTAATAAAACATATATATAAAATAAAAACAATACCTTCAGTTACAAGCAAATGCACCAGAAAGGTTGTATAGGGTAGAAAGGTATAGATGAGTCCAGCTAGGACAGAGGGGATGGAGGGTGGGTAACCTGGACAGCAGCAGTGTGAACAATCGAATATCTACATTTATGGTAGGTACAAAACTGTACTATGGTCATCGTGTTACACTGCTGCAGTCATTACACTTGGGTAGAATCCCAAAGCTGAGGTTGGGTGGCTGGTCTATAAAGAGTTAGGATTGACTATGAGGCCCTGCAGAACTGCAGTGGCAAATCCTGCTCTGGATTTAGAGTAAAGAGGCAAGTGGTAATGCTTGGTAAAGGTGTGCACTGAACTCCAAGTTGCAGCCTCCAAAATTTCCTTGGTTGGTACTCCTCTGAGAAAGGCTGTTGAAGTGGCTGTTGCTCTGGCAGAATGTGGCCTAATGTTATTAGGGACAGATTTCCCATGCTGTGTGTAGCAGTAACGAATACAGTGTCCTATCCATTTGGAGATAGTCTGCTTTGAAATAGCTTTGCCCTGTGATCCTGCAACATATGCTACAAACAGTTGCTCAGTTTTCCTGAAAGCTTTTGTTTTGTCCAAGTAGAAGCGTAGCTGCCTGTGTATGCCCAAAGAGTGCATAAGTTTCTCCCCTTTATTCTGGGGGTTTGGATATAAAGTTGGCAAATGGATGGTTTGGTTAAGAGCCGCACTTGATACCACCTTTGGCATAAAGGTAGGGTTTGTCCTTAAAGAAACCTTGTCCTGATGAAAAATTATAAAAGGTTCCACTGCCATTAATGCCTGTAGCTCTGAGACTCTTCGTGCTGAAGTTACTGCCAGGAGCAGAGCTGTTTTCCATGATAAAAATTTTAGATCGGCTGTATTGGCTGGCTCAAAAAGTGGCAGGGTCAGCTTTTCCAAAAGAAAATTGAGGTCCCAAGTTGGTGTTGGTGCTCTCCGGGGTGGTCTTAAGTTTTTAGCCCCTCTGAGGTACTGCTTTAGCAAGGGATGAGAGAATAAAGGAGGATCCATGTTGTAATGTGCTGAAATGGCAGAGGCGTGGATCTTAATTGATGAGAAGGATAGGCCTTTGTCCAGCATCTCAGTTAAGTGTTGCAAAATCTGAGGAATGTTTGGGACAAGAGGGTCAAGGCTTTGAGCCTGGTTCCAGGCGCAGAATCTCTTCCATTTTTCTGAGTAAGATTTCCTGGTGCTAGGCCTCCTGGCCTCAAAAATGACATCCATAACAGCTTTAGAGAGAGGTGTTGCCTGTTTGACTAATGAATCTGCCATGCAGCCAGGTTTAGGGTTTTGAGCTGACCGTGCAAGATCTGATTGTTTTGTTGAGTCAGAAGGTGTGGAAATTGAGGCAAAATCCATGGTGGGCCTTGAGCTAAGTTCTTTAAGATTGGGTACCAGTGCTGGCGTGGCCAGTTTGGAGCAATCAGGATCATTTGTGGTTTTTCTTGTCTGGCTTTTAGGAGTACCTTCGAAAGGAGAAGCAGTGGTGGGAAGGCATAAACGTTTAGGCTTTTCCAGCTGAACGAGAGAGCATCCACTTTCCATGCTTGTGTGTGATAAGTCCTTGTGCAGAATTTTTGTAGTTGGCAATTCAGTGGAGAAGCAAAAAGATCTATGTCTGGGCATCCCCATTTTTGCATTACCATGCTGAAGATTTGTGGATTCAGTTTCCATTCGTGAGGGTCCATGATATTTCTACTTAGATCGTCTGCCAGAGTATTTTTCTTTCCTGGCAGATATTGTGCTTGCAGATGAACTTGATAAGATAGAGCTGTGTTCCACAAGGTCATGGCTTGCCTGCATAGAGGGTAAGAATGAGTGCCCCCTTGCTTGCTTATGTACCACATTACTGTGGTGTTGTCTATCTTTAATAATAAATGTCCTGGATGCAGAAGGTTCTTCAAAGCTGTTAGGGCATTTTGAACAGCCAACATCTCTTTTTGATTGATGTGAAGATGCATTTGGTCTGTGGTCCACTTGCCCTGAATACATTTTCCTGCCATGTGTGCTCCCCAAGCGTAGTCCGAAGCATCTGTTGTTAGAGTCTGCCTGGCTGTGGGTAGAGTGAAAGGCTGACCCTTGTTGAGGTGACATGCCTGTGCCCACCATCAAAACTCCTGTTGTAGGCAGGGAATTATTGGTATTGCTGTGAGAGTGCTGAGTCCAAACACTTTTTAGGTACCATTGTAATTTCCTCATATGCAGTCTGGCATATGGCATTAGTAGTATGCAGGATGCCATGAATCCCAGGGCCTGTAGAATTTTTCTTGCAGGGAGATAGGACTTTTTTGCCATTAGTTGAAAATATTGAGTCAGTTGTCCTTGTTTGTCTGGCGTAAGATAAGCCATCTGGACCGTTGTATTTAAGCTGGCACCCAGGAATATTATTTGTTGTGAGGGCACTAGTTTTGACTTCTTTTCGTTTACTGTGTACCCTAGAGAAATTAGCAACCTTTTTACAAACGCCAGATGCTTTAGAAGAATGTCCTTTGTCTCTGCTTGAATGAGGCAGTCGTCCAGGTATGGATATATTTGAATTCCTTTTTGTCTGCAAAATGCAATTACTGGTGCCAGGCACTTTGTAAAGACCCTGGGCACAGTAGATAAGCCAAAGGGCAGTGCAGAGAATTGGTAGTGCATTCTACCAGCTTTGAATCTGAGGTATCTTCTGCAATTTTGTCTGATAGGGACATGTAGGTATGCCTCTGAGGTCCAGAGTAACAAGCCAAGCCTTCTTGCCCAGCATGCGAAGAAGCTGCTGTAGTGTCAACATTTTGAATTTCGGAACATCCAGGTAAGTATTTAGAGTTGAAAGGTCTAGTATGGGTCTCCAGGCTTTGTCCTTTCTGGGGACCAGGAAGAGTCTTGAGTAAAATCCTTGTTCCTGCTGTAGTATGTTTTGAATAGCTCTCATGTCCATGAGGGCTGATATTTGTTTTTGAGCCTCTGCCCATTGATTTTGTGGCAGGTTTGGCATTCCTTTTAGCCTTGGTAAAGTGTGAAAGTGGAACCTGTAACCTTGCGACACAATATTCAGAACCCATTTGTCTTGGGTGATTGTTTGTCAATTTTGATAAAAAAGTGCTAGTTTTCCCCCTAAGGGTGCTGCCAAAAGGGAAGTGCTTGGCGTATGAAGGGGGAAGTAATTGGGACTGTTTCCTGTATGGTTGAGATTTGTCCTCACCTCCTTTTGGGGTTGAGGTACCCCACTGCCATTGTCTGTTAGAGCCTTGGGGTTGAGATCTGCTTCTTGGGCATCTGTATCTGCCTCTCTGTGGCCTGTCTGACACTGGAAAGGACCAATTCTTTGTAGGCCAATTTGTGCTAAATCGAGGTGGCTGTGCCTGTAAGAAATCTTTGACTGTTTGCATAGATTTAGCTTTATCCTCCATTTTCTTTAACACCTCTTCTGCCTTAACACCAAACAATGTATCATGCTGTAAAGGAGCATCCAATAATTTTGCCTTAACATGATCAGGTAAACTCTGTTCTTTTAACCAAGCATGTCTTCGAATCACAGAACCTGTAACTGCTGCTCTACAAGAGGCCTCTAAAGAATCAAAACCACATTGCAGAGTATGTTTTCCCACCTGTTCAACTACATGCAATAAATCCTGCATTTCTTTATAGTCAGGAGCTTCTGAGCTTGTAAGCATTTTCTGTTTTAACTGAGCCATTAAATATTGTTGGTACTTAAGCATGTGAAATTGGCAATTTAAAGCCCTTACTGCTAAAGTTGCAGAAGTGTAAACTTTCTTCCCCCATCTATCCAATGCTCTAGAATCTCTGTCAGAGGAAACTGGATTTTTTGCAATGGAAGCCTTAACCCCTTTGGGACCCTGGGAAATGGTCAGCAGAAGGGTTTTTATAAAGAAACTTGTGAGAGTCAGGGACTCTATAGTACCTATCTGGTTTGGCTGGTGCAGGGGGCAAAGAATCAGGAGATAAGCTGGATTCAGAGAACACATCATCCACAATATCTAACACAGGCGGAATAGCAAGGGGCCTGTGCTGAGGCAATAAAAGGAAGTCCCTGAGCCTTTTCTTGGATTGTGAATAATCCTGACTTTCCCAATGGAAATGCTCCCTCATGGTATGTAAAGTTTCCCCAAAAGAGTAGTCCTCAGGAGGAGAGGCTGAAGGGATAGATTCTTCAGCATCAGAGTCCTCATAGGGGGGTAGATAGTATCCCTGGTCTGAAGAGGAATCAGTGGAAATGGAAACCTGATCAGAGGAATCATAGTCTGTATCCTGCCTAGGCCTTTTCTCAGGAGGGGCATGGGAACCCCTGATTAGAGTAATGACGTCTTCGGCCATTTTGAGCATCTGTTTCTTAGGCATGGAGGACTGTCCAGGAGAATGCTGTACTTGCTTCTTTGTCTTTAATGGTGTCTTTGCCTTGGCTGGTGCTTTAATGGTAAGTTGTGAAGGTATGAAAACACCCTCAGAAGCCGATGCCTGCTCAGCGACTCTGGACCCATCTGAGGGATTAGTTTCCATAGGTCCAATACCTTGAGTTTCCAGAGGCCTAGTTGTCTCCACGTGGGAGTCGGAGGTGACCTGTGACTCTGAGGTAGCGGGTGTCAGGGGCTGCGAAAGTGCCTCACTGAGAACCGGTGAACCAGCGACTGGCCTAGAAGAGGTTTCGTCATCGGTTTTGGACCTCGGATGCCTGGCTTTATCCTTTTCCTTGCGTTTTTTATGAATTGCGGTCGTCAGTTGTTCCGACGGCATTGTATAATTGAACCTTCGGCCAAAGTAGTGCAAAACAAAATCAAAACATTGTTTATAGTGCGTTTGTTAAATCTGGCACAAAACCGACAACTAGTGACGTCGTGATCAGGGCCTAGGCATGGAATACAGTAAGAGTGGAAGTCCTTATGAGGAATTTGCTTCCCACAAGAAATACAATTATTAACTTTTTCTGACATCGATCTGAGGCAAGAAAAAAGTTTCCCCAATGGGGTACTTAGCTTTATTGAAGACTTTGGATCTGAAATTCGACTTCGAAAATCTCAGGAGTCGGCTGACCGGCACTTGTGAACTGCTTTTGCTTCAGGCACCGCGCGGCAAGAAAGACTGAAGAAAATGGCGTCGGATGCATCTTATATACCCCTGGCGCACTGATGTCAGGGAAGAAGTGACAGCAAGTGATGCCGGACCAAGACTTTGGAACTCTGGCCAACTGTGGGACCGCCTGATGGCAGGATAACCCAAGTGTAATGACTGCAGCAGTGTAACACGAACATCAGAAATTTCAGAATCCTGGTCAGAAATATCAGAATCAAATTTAGACCTAGGTCTCTTAGAGGGGGAAGGTTGGCTTCCCCTGATTAAAGTAATAAGGTCTTTAGCTATTCTTATTTGTTTTTTAGGCATAGAGGCCTGACCATGTGGTTTGGGCATCAGTTTTCTAGGCATGGTTCGAGTTTTAGGCCTTGAAGAAGAAGATGGCGTCGGTTTAATATGCAAGTCAGTAGGCATGAATACACCCTCAGTAGCCGGTGCCTGCATAGTGGCTCTGGACCCATCCAAGGTAGAGACATCCGGAGGTTCCACAGTTGAAGTATCTCGTGGCATACCAGACTCTGAAAGGGTCTCAGTAGAGGCCTGCGAATCTGAAGTAGTGGGTATCAGGGGCTGCGAAAGCGCCTCACTGAGTACCGATGAACTGGCGACTGGCTTACGAGAAGCATTGTCGGTAGCTTTGGACCTAGGTGGTCTGTCTCTGTCTTTATCTTTGTGTTTTTTCGGAATGTCAGTAGGCGGATGGCTTACCGAAGACATATCTGGATAATTGAGTACCAAATTATTTAGAAGTGTAAATATACCTACGCCGAATAGTTTGTTGCTCAATAAGGTACAAAACAGACAGTGAGGTACGTCGTGGTCAGTGCCCAGGCAAGGAATACAGTACAAATGGAAATCTTTATGAGGTATTTGCTTTCCACAAGAAATGCAATTATTGACTTTTACTGACATCGGATTAGAGCAAGAAAAAGATTCCCCAACGGGGTACTTAGCTTTAGTTGAAGACTTTGGTTCTGAAACTTAAAAACGAAAATTTCAGGAGTCGGCCGACCGGCACTTGCAAACTGCTTCTGCTTCGGGCACCGCACGGCAAGAAACACTGATGTAATGGCGTTGGCTACATGCTTTATACCCGACTACCTCACATCACGGAAGATGAGACAGCAACTGACGCAAGACCCAAGACTTTGATAATCAGGCCGACTGAGGGCTACTGCAAGCAGATAACCCAAATGTGATGACCGCAACAGTGAAACACGAAGAATATCATGTCCTACACAGAACTTGGAAAAACACCTATAGGCTATATTATATGCAATAACACAAAAGAGACAGAAGAAACTATAATGAATATTTGGAAAAGAAAGAATAATGATTACGGGAACAGATGGAAACGGCAGATGAAGTTATAAAAAGGAATGACGCTAGACAAATTTTTGGGCTATTGATTTCAGAACAACTTGATATGCAGAGACTGAGCAATAAATGTTAAAACCTAAACAGTAGATGTTATAAATGAGGCCAGAACAGAAATGACAAACTGAGAGAGTAGTAAGTAGAGTATTTAAGATATAAGATTTGAAAAACAGTATAATATGAAAGATGCTAAGTTGCATATCTACCAGACCTTTATATTTGGCTGGTATCTGTCTGGACAGTGGAACTGCTAAATTGGTCAAGGGAGGCCTCTAGTACTTTCATGGTAACAAATTCTTGTTAGTTTAAGCTACTCCCCTGTCCCATAATGTTCTGTTCTCTTCTAAATCTCCAGATCAAACAAATATAGACATAATCAAGTTTGCCTAGGAATTACTGAACAAACATCCCTGGATTAAAAGGGAAAATTTAGAACCTAGATACCAATAACAAGGCCTCCAGTACTTCTCTACAGATTTCAGCGAGGTTTAGGTGGGTAGGTTTTTCCAGTGCCAGACAGATGCAAGCTAAATCTAATATTCTGTTAAGTACATAGCTTACATATTTATGCTGGCCCTGTCCAGATAGCAGATGGACAGAATCCCCAAGCATATTTGAGAATGAATGCTTCAACAGATTCCAGAGTTCTGTATAAAATACCCCAAATTAAATATTTGGCAAAAGTATGCAAGGTAGACCATTTAGTAGCAACACAGATTTCTTCCAAGTGCAAGTTTGTAAGACAGGCCATGGATGTAGCTTGACCGCTGACAGTGTGTGATTTCAGTCTAGAAGGCAGGGATTTATTAACAGACAAGTAGCAAATGTAATACAATCCAACATCCATTTAGACAGAATGATCTTAGCTACTTTATGACCTTTTTTAAGTTTGGAAAGGGAGGCAAATTACTTGCCACTCTTCTTAAATTCTTTACCGCTGTCAAGGTAAATTTTGAGTTGTCTATGTACATCTAAACAAAGTAATTTATATTCTACTCTATTACAATGAATTGGTAAGAAAATGCAGTTGTGTAAAATCCTACTATAACAGTAGATGTTCTTCTTTTCATTGCTGCAGTAGTCATCACATCTGGGATCTCCTTCCAAGGATAGCCCAACATCCAGTCCAGTCAGTATACCGAAGTCTTAATCACCTAGGAGCGTTGTATGTCAGACATATGCTCCCCGTTCAAGTGTAGGGCATAAACGTGATGTATGAATGCTCCCAAACCAGAAATGAAGTGCCTCAGGAGAACCAGGACCCCAGTCGAAAGGAGAACATGTACATCTAGAAAAAGGAAGGAACAGAAAAACCTCTCAGCCATAAGGAAAATACCACTCATGGAAAAGGAGAAAAAAGCACAGGGGGTAGGAGGGAGGGAGTGAATACTGTGAAAAGGACATCTACTGTTATGGTAAGATTTTACACAACTATGCTATGTCCTTCCATATCACTGCTGCAGTATTCATCACCTTTGTGAGTGTACAAAGGCTACTGAGAAGGTAAACAGGAGGAATGCAAGAAGAAGCCATCCAAAAACCTACTCAAGATAGCCTTGTCAAAACCTGCCCTGGCTATGGAAATGGCATCCAATTTACAATGTTTAGTGAATGTGTGAAGAGAATACCAAGTAGCTGCTTTAAGTATGAAGTTGTTGTCCAAGCCCTTGGCGGAAGCCAGAATGTGCCCTAAAAGAAGCAGACAACTGCTTGCCATGAAAACGCTACCAGAAAATATGGTCTTGGAAATATAGGAGGAGATGGTTTGCTTAGAAACTGCCAAACCCAATGCCCTGGTATGAAAAGAAACAGAAAACTGACAGATTTAAGAAAATCCTTTGTTTTGTCCAAATAATATCTGAGCTGTCTATGCAAGTCCAAGGTATGAAGAACCTTCTCACTAGCAGACTGAGAATAAGGGGAAAAGATGAAAGCTGGGTAGACTGATTAAGGGATAGCTCATTAACCACTTTGGGAATAAAAGAAGGATTGGTATGGAGACACCCCCATCTCCACAAAAAAAAGGAGGGACAGCCACTAAGGCCTAGAGTTCAGATACCCTTCTGACAGAGATTAAAGCAACCAATAAAACAGTCTTCCAGATGCAATTTTGCAAAAAAGAGGAGGAAACAGGCTCAAAAAGAGCCCGAGTCAGTTTTTCAATGACAAAATAAGATCTCAAGAAGGTGGAATGGGTTTTTGTAGGAGTCAGATATAAAAGAGACCTTTTAGAAATTGCTTGAGCTCAAATCTAGAGACCAGAGGTGCAATAAGAGGCAGACAGGAAGAAATAGCTGAAAAGAGAGGGTTCACTGAAGAACTGGTCAAGCCAGCATGCCTCAGTTGGAAAGAACCAAGGGGACCCCCATGGAAAAGTGATACTGGTGATGTTTACTACACCAGACAGAAAATCTCTTCCATTTGGACATATATATGGTTTTCTGGTATTGAGTTTCCTGGCCTCCTGCAAGACCCTAAGAAAGTCTGCAGAATATTGGTGTTGGAAAGGAATCAAAACCCTATCACCCAAAGTGTCAGCGGAGGAAAGGAATCAAAAACCTATCATCCAAAGAGTCAGTTGAAGAGTGGACAATTGAGGGTGGAAGAGAGATCCATTGTCTGTGAGAAGGTCTATGCAGTGAGGTAAATTGTGATGATTGCCTCTGGCCAGATGGAATAAGAGGGGGGAATTAGCTATCTGGGCCATAAGGGAATCACCAACAAGATTTTTGGAGTGTCATACTTGATTTGTGAAGGACCTTGGAAAAAAGAGGAAGGGGAGGAAGGCACAAAAGAACAATCTCTTCCAAGAAAAAGGCATGGCATCTACTTTCCAAGCCAAAGAACTTGGGACTCTGGAACAGAACTGAGGGAGTGGTCTGTTCAGAGGGGAGGCCAACTGATCCACTTGAGGAATACCCCACAAATGAACTATGTCAAAAAACACATCTCTGTGAAGCATCCATTCATGAAGCTGTGTCCTGGACCTGTTGAAAGAATCTGCTACAAGATTTCTCTCTGCAGGCATGTAGACCCATCCAGTCATCTGCAGATCAATGTCTATTACCCAGGCTTGAAGCGTTAGTCTGCAAAGAAGTAAGACCTCAGGCCCCACTACTTGCTGATGTACCATATGACTGTGGGGTTGTCCTTAAAAACCTTCAATTGATCTGCACCCAGAGAGAGTGGAAAGCTTGAAGAGTACAAATGAGAGCCCACATTTCCTTGATGTTGATAACATCTACCCTCTGCTGTGGAGGAACATAGGCCTTGAACCTTTAGGGTGCCTGAAGTATCTCCCCACCTCAGCTCTGAGGCATCCATGAAGACTTTCTGGGATAACTGAGGAGGTTGAAAGGAACAACCAGACTGAGAGACACCTACTGAGAATCTAACAGTGAAGTTCTAGTTTGAGACAAAACCCAGATAGTATAGTGGGTGGCAGTGTTGAAGTCACACTGATCTGATACCACTGAAACTTTCTTCATACGAAGCCTGGCCCAGAGAAGCACTGGGATGGTAGAGGCCCTGAACCCCAGAGCCCTGAGAAACTCCCTGGCTGGAAGACAGGACAGGGGAAGCAGGGGAAATAAAATAATTTGTGAGAAAGAGAATCTAGGTGGCAGGAAGAGATGCTAGCACTGGAACAGTTTGAATCCTGCAGCCTAGAAAGATTCGACTCTGAGATGCAGTCAACACTGACTTCTAAAGGTTGACCATGGACCCAGGCTGTTCAATAGAAACTGGGTTAAAAAGATGATCCTGCACTAGTTTGGTTTGGGAAGGGGCTTGAACTAAGAGGTTGTCCAGATACGGAAATATGTAAATACCCCAAAGCCTGCAAAAGGCAACCATAGGAACTAGGCATTTGGTGAATATCCTTGGAGCCACTGAAAGCCCAAAGGGTAAAGCAAAGAACTGAAAATGAGAGAAAGAAACAGAGAAACTCAAACATTTCTTGAATAGAGAGCTGATAGGAACATAAAAATGTCCTTTAGGTGCAGGGAAAATAGAAAGGCCTGGGGAAGCAAAAGGGAAAACAGAGTCTGAAGAGAAAGCATTCAGTAGGATTACACTATAAGTTTTCAGAAAGGAAAGATCTGGGACAGGTCTCCAAGATCCCACTTTCCGGGGGACCAGAAACATTCTGGAATAAAACCCTGGACCCCACTCGGTCTGAGGAATAGGATGAATGGTACCCTGGTCTAACAGACCTTGCAATACTCCTGGAAGATAAGGGAGGAGTTCTACAGGAGGTTGAGGGATACCAGATAAGGAGTAAAGGGTTTTCCAGGCCATAATGTAACCTTAACTGATAATGGGGACAACCCAAGAGTCTGTGGTGATGTTTTGCCAAACTTGGAGAGGGAGAGAGTGAGAGCCTGAGGGAGAAGGCAACATGGCTGACAGAAAGGGAGGGCAGAAAGTCAAATGGCTGCAGACTTGTCAGGAAAGGACTGCTTTTGGGGGTTATGCATTTGAGCAGGCTTAAACAAAAATACATGCCTAGGAGCCTTGTTACCATTAGCAGACTGTCTGGGCAGTCTACACAAAAAGGTAGTCTTACTAGGATAGCTCCTCTGAAATTTGGGAATGAGAGAAATAAATATTTCATTACCTTATCCTGATCCTGCAAGGTCTTAAAGAGCTCTGCCAACACAGTGCCAAACTAGTTTTGGTTATCCATAGAAGCATTCAGAAGTTTTGCTGTAATATAATCTGGAAAGGCTTGAAGACAAAAGCCAGGAATAGCACCTCATCACAATGCCAAAGGCAGCATCCGCTGCATATTTGCTGCACTTTATTGAGTGGATGGGCAATTTGGGAAGTAGAACTTAGTAATGAAAGAGCTGAGTTCTTACCCTCAGAGTCAGAAACAATCTTCTCCATTCAGAAAAGAAGAAACAAAATACATCTTGTCATATGGGTCTGGTAATTTATAGCCCTAAAGGCTACAGCAGAAGTGTAGACTTTCCTACCAATCCTGTCCATAACTCTAGATTCCTTGTCTGAGGGAAGGAGCTTAGAAAAAGACAGCCTAAAAGCTTTATCAGTAAACACAGAAACCACCACTGGATTAGATGAAATTAATTTATACAAGAACTTACAGGCCTATGGCACCTCACAGATCCTGGCAGGCATCTTAGGGGCTGAAATCTGGGAGTCTAGTGTTAGAGAAGTAGCCAAGAAGGCATTCAACAGAGCAGCACAGGAGGGACAGCTGAAGGTTTAGGAGAGTCCATTTGTAATAATGCATACATTTAAAGCATGTTGGATACCTGGGAGAAATCTTGCTTAAAATGTTCCATCATTTGTATGACCATGTCTCCAAAGGAGAAGCAGGATTGACTAATTCCTCTTCCTCCAACCCATAGTCTAAAGTAGAAGGCAACTAAGAGGAGTAGGATAAAGAGTAAGCATTAGAGTCAGCAACCTCATCTGAGGACTCAGGGTCCCTTGCACTTTTGAGGGTAGGGGACCAAGGGGGTGCAGGAACCAAAACCCCCTGAGGCGGCTTCAATGCTATCAAAGCATTGAACAAGCTTTGAGTGAAGTCCTGCCATTCCCTTCGTGGATCCCTGGCAGCAGACACCACGTTTAGGTTTCTGTCTTTTCTTCAATGGGACATCTCCCTTGACAAAATATGGTGGTTCATGCCCCTGCCTGGATTTGATCAAGGTACCCAAACACCTCTTCTTCCCTACCAAGGATCCAAGGAATCCCTTTCAGCCACCTCTGAGATAATCAGCTGTGGTTCCCCCTCAACATCCATGGCAGATGTTTGCAAAAGCCTCCAAGGATGTGTGATCAACAGGATTGGTGCTGGCCTCTGAGAAGGTCACAGCAGAAGAAACCAATGGCAAAACCAGACTGTCCTTGGGGTCGTCATGCACCTCAATAGAGATGTCCAGTGAAGGCATAGGCTTAGAGATCTTTTCCGCCTTCTTGAGTGACAGCTGTCCCTTAGGGAAGGCAGATTCTGCCATGGTACCTTGGGTCACAGCTCAATCTTGAGATGTTGGTTCTAACGATAAATGGAAAGAAATGAAAGACATTTACGTGAAGTCTCAGGTACAAAAGCCTGACAGATGGAAAACTGAGTGTGGTCGCAAGATGCACCTAAGCAAAACAGGCAACTATCGTGCTGGTCCGTATGGGGAATATACCTCTTACATTGATATTTCCCTTTCTTGAATGACATGTAACCCAATGAAAAATATAAGAAAAAAAAAAGGAATTCCAGCTGTGTACTTATCTTGAAGACGTAGTCTTGGTATAACCAACAAAGTGAAGGAAGGTCAGACCGGTATACAATAATGGTGTTTGGACTGGCGGCAATGAAGTTCTGGGTTGGGAGCTTTTGTACATCACCTTTGTACCCTACGCTTGCATGGGAGCATACAGCTGACATAAGATCCTAGGTAATTAAGGCTTTTTTATACTGGATGGACATTGGACTATCCTTGGCAGGAGAACCCAGAGGTGATGAATACTGCAACAGTGATACAGAAGGACATCCCTGGAAGATGAATGGACTAGTTAAGATTCACTTATGTGGAAACCTAAGGCATGAAGGCTGGATTTGTCCTTAGTGATGCACTGTTTCTATGAAAGATGACATAAGGAAATGTGGAATATAAGGCATGCAACTCAAATTTGTTTACAGAGGTGATGGCTACCAGAAGGAAAGTCTTCCATGACAGAAATGCAGTGTCTGCAGAGCCAGTTGGTTCAAATGGGGAATTAGTATGTTTCTCCAGGATGAAAATAAGATCCCGTAGGGGAGCAGGGTGAATTAATGGAAGCCTAGAATCAAATACTCCTTTGAAGCCTTGCAGTACTTGTGAGAATTCTTGATGATATTAAGACATAACATCCAAATGAATATTAACTAAAATGTAACCAGGCCCTGCTTTAAATAACTCTGCCAGAAAGGTTGGTACCTGGGATATGGATCAAAGTGAAGCACAGATAAAGAATTTTTTTCCACTTTGTCTTCTATATTTTAAGGTTGAAGGACTTTGGAAGGCTAAAATTAAGTTGATAGCTTTGTATGGAAATGCAGGGTCTCTGGCCATCACTGGAAGTGGAAAACACATGAAGTTAACCGAAGGAAGTGAATGTTGAGGTGAGGTGGACCAGAAAGATGAGACAGCAGGAGTTGGTGCTGATGCAGAAGGGGCTTTAATCTCAAATGAGGTCAAAGCACAGGGAGCCAAATCTGATGAAGCAGCAATGGGGGCTAAGAGAATGACCTTAGCTCTACATATCTTGTCTTTCTGTAACAAAAAAAAAAAAACTGTGAATGAGTGGAACAGGAGGAAATTCATTTAGAAGCTTGGAGGTATCAAATGTAGCAGAATGAGGGTCTTGGGGAGAGTTCTTCTTGGAGCACAACAGACTGTCACATTTAGTGTTTAATAATGGTGAAGCAGAGATTGCAATGAGGTTCAGAGGCCACTTGTGTAGCAGAGAATTTGTCCACTGAACCTGTCAGCGATCACAATGAAATTCCCCAGGATGTGCATTATCAGAAAACAATGTGATGTGACAGCCCACTCCCAAACACTCACAGTGCCTCTGCATAAGGGGCAAGAAGGTTTCACCTTACTTATTATGTACCATACCACTGTCAGGTTGTACTAAGTGTATGGGCACTGCAACTTTAAGGAGTGAGCACTACAAAGCCCACAGCACAAGAAAGACTATTCCCATCTCTACGACACTGATGTATAATTTGGCTCCTTTGTATTCCATGTTCTTACACCATTCTGTTTAGATAATGCCCCCTCCCCTTCAGTAAGGATGCATATGTGTCAATCATGGCAGTGCGGATAGGTTGAATGAAGTAACAGAGCTCAGGTTTTCTGATTTTGTCCACCAGAGCAAGCATCTTAGAAAGACTTTGAAAAGCTTTACAGTTCGTCTCACTGGTTGTGTTGCTTGACTGCACTGACTGCCAACAGTCTACTGCAGAACTCTCATATTTAATTTGATGTGTTTTACTATATGAATAGAAGCTGCCATAAGACCTATCACCTTGAGGACTGTGCGATAGATCTAGTGCTGCTTTCACAATTGTGGCAATGGGTTCTGGAGGTAACCTGGCTCATAGGTTTACTGTATCCAACTGACAGCTGATGAGTGTCGGGGATTAGGAAGGTTTCATTAGTGATTTGGATAAATAGACTGTTATCCCTAAGGATTAGCATAGCTGGAGCAAATTTTGCCTTGCTTTGCTAAGTCTTTCCATATTAGGTGAAGTGATGAGCTGATTGTAGGGAAAATTTATAAGCAAAGGAAGTGCATATGAGCTGTGACTGGAGCCGTGTACTTAGCGGTAAACACCTGGGGTGCTTGTTATGTTTACTCACCCCTGCCTCTAATACCCAAGTTTCTTTAGAAAGCACATCAGTTGAAGAGCAAATTAATTTTTGTTTCCCCCTACTGGGCCTGGCAGATATGGTTTCCCTTGCTATGGTCTCATCTAGTATGTCTGCCTTGGACACTGGATCCCACTCCAGATTTCCTGTCATATCCCGCAAGGATAATTCATCTGGACATTAAGGGGCTCAAATTGACTGCATGGTTTCTTCAATTCCAGTGATGGCTAGATATTACAGGCTGTCATCCCCAGTTTGTCAGTTTTTTTTTTTATCTCACAAGCCTTCAACCAAGTAGATTTATAAGAGCAAATGGAAAAGATTTTCTTTGTGGGCTCATCAGAGGGACTTGTATTCTTTCAATGGTCTACTTCGAGATACTTTAGATTTCCTCACCTGCATTTTTCAAACCAGGGTAAGTTTCTCCACCATTAAAGTGCAGCTGACAACCATCTCTGGCTACCACATTGGAAACGGTGTTTCTCCTTTGGCCTTAACTAAGTAATGTAAGGCCTTCCTAAAAGCTACATTTTTCCTTAGACCACCAATTCGAGATCCCACTCAACTTTGGGGTCTGACTTTGATGTTATAGGCTTTGGTACACCCACCATTTGAGCCTTCAGCTAAAATAGATCTTAAGTTTCCATCTTGGAAAACTGACTTTTTGGTGACTATCACTTCAGCAAGACAAGTGTCAGAACTCCAAGCATCATCTGTGAAACCAACATATTTCATTTTTCATAAGCAAAGAGTTATCCTATGCACTAATCCTTCCTTTCTACCAAAAGTGGTCTCTGAATCGAGCATCAATCAAGTCATCAACCTACTGGTTTTCGTTCCAAATTTTGATGATAAAGGAGAATATACCCTTCATCTCTTAGACATCCATAGCCAACTTCATTTTTATCTTATAGGAATAAAGAATTTAGAAAAACTGATCAATTACTTGTCTCATTTTCCAAGATGGAAAACCAGTTTCAAAAACTACTCTAGCTAAATGGATAACATATTATATTTCCTGTATTTATTCCTTGACAGGCCTAACTTTACCAAGATGACCAAAAGCTCATTCAACCAGGTCAATGGCTACATCAGCTGCTTTTTGGACTAGAACTTCCATTGATGACATTTGTGCAGCTGCCACTTGATCTAATGCTCATATACTTTTATTTCTCATTGCAATTTGGATATCATCTCCAGGAGCACAGCATCATTCAGTTTTGCAGTGCTTCAAAACATCCTTCCATGAGGGCCCCCAAGGTAATTGTAGCTGGGAACTCTGTCCCATTCTTTTAGGAACAAATGAAAATGACAATATCAAATAAAAAAAGTTATGTACTCACGATAATGTTCCGTCTGTGTTATCCATTTTCATTCTTCCTCAACTTCCCCTGTCTATGTCTTTGGGAAAGACTATTGGAATTGTTAGTTCCTCTTTGAACTCCTGATCTTTCAGCTATCACTGTTCTGTCATAGCTATCTTGAGTTACTTTTTCTTGTAATATTGTATAATACCAGCAAACTCAATCTGAGGTAATACAGTGATCAGGGGCATTATGAGTAAGGGAGGAGCTTATGAGTTGGATCACAGAATCTAAAGAAAGGGCTGAGTCAGATCAGAGGCTCAGATCTGAATCCATTCATTGAGGAAAAATGAAAATGGACAATACAGATGTAATGTCATGGTGAGCACATAACTTTTTTAATCAATCCTTTCCTTGAATGAATCTTGAGGTGTCAGAATGGTCCTGCGGAGCTTGTCCGCTAATATGTTGCATTTCCCTAGTATGTGCATCACTACCAGAAAGCAGTTGGAAGAGATAGTCTACTGTCAAACCATCATTGCTTCTTGGCACAGGGGATAGGCTCTGGTTCCCCGTTTGTTGATGTACCAGACTACTGACATGTCTGTCTGAAAAGCAATAGTTCCTAGTGAAAGAGGGCTCTGAAAGGCCTGCAACACTAGAAGCACCGCTCTCATCTCTAGAATATTTGTATACAAATTGGTCTCGTCTTGGGACCACATGCCTTGAGCTGTCCATCTCAATTAATGCCCCCCACCCCCAAATGGGAGGCATCTGTGGTCATCATGGCATTTGGTGGCAGAAGGACAAATGGGCGCCCTTGACAAATCTCCTAAGGGTGTATCCACCACAATAGGGTTTTTCTGCAAAATTTACATAATTCTTTTGGATGTCATAGGGATTGTCGATGGAAAGACCATTGTGCTGCTAGGGTCCATTGAAGAATTCTCATATGGAGATGAGCAGTGGTTATTAAAGCAGCCATCAACCCTATGGCTTTGACTACTATTCTCGCTGGGGAAGAAGAATGAGAAAGAACCTGACTGACGTGATTTCAAAGTAAGAGTTCTGCTTTGAGGCAGAAGAGCTAGGCAGCTGACTGTGTCTAGATGTACCCCTATAAACTCCAAGACCTGAACTAGTTGAGGTTGTGACTTTGCCAGATTTATCATAATCCCCAGAGACTGAGATAAATGGAGTATGTAATCTCTGGCCTTTTCCAGAAAATGCCTACCCCTAGGTCCATGTAAGGAGAAAGTAGTCTGAATAAGGAAACAACCTTAATCCAAGCAGTCATAGATGAGCTACCACTGCCATGCATTTTGTGAACATCCTGGGGACTGTGATGAGACCAAAGGGCAGTGCTCTGAAAGGGTAATGCCTGGCTCCCAGCCATAAGTGTAGATATCTTTGATAGCGGCTGTTCATTTTGATACGATAAGTGTCTTAAGATATAAAAAGCACATCCAGTCATCCTTCTGAAGGAGAGGTAGAATGGTCTGAACCAAAACCATTCAGAATTTGCAGTACTTTACAAACTGGTTTAGATAACTAAGATCCAGAATGGTTCTCAGGTGCTCTGTTTTCCTTGGCACTAAAAAGAATCATGAGTATAATCTGGATCCTCTTTGGTCTGGGAGAACCTCTTGGATGACTTTTTTGTCCAGCAGCTTTTGAATCTCTACAGCTGCTAACTCCTTCAAATTGGGTGGGACATTGGGGAGACATTTTCTTTTCCCTTTGGGAACTTGTAAAAAGAGAATGAAATATCGTCTGGATATGATCCTTTGCACCCATAAATCTTTTGTGATGGCTATCCAGGGTTTTGGGTGCAAAGACAAGTACCCCCCAGCCGAGTGCCTCCAGAGAGGAACAAGTTGGGTAACCTTTTAAGAGCGCTGATAGGATCTGTCCAAGAAAGAATCTCAAGAACCTTGATTCTGCAGACCCCCTCTGCCATAAGGGTGGAACTTCTCATTGTAGTTATATTCCCCTCTGCCTCAAGGGGAAAATTCTCTGCATGGCTCTTGGAAATGTCAGTGAGATTTACTGAACCATGTCTTTTTACCAACGTGTTGATTCCTGGAAAATGGTCTCTGCAGGGTAGAAATGTGGATTCCCATGGCAGATAAAGTCTTTCCATCCTTCTTACTGTGGGAGTGTCTCTGTTGTCCCAGACAAGGAAGATCATCAAAGGAAGCATTGATGAATGACATCTTAAAGGGTTCTGCAAAATTGCAAAAATACATCAAGGCATGTCTCCTTAATAGTTATGCCTGAACTGGCAGGCCACGAGGAATCTTCAGCTGCGTGCAAGGCAAACCTCAAGGATGCATTAGTAATGGACTGTAGGGTGGCCAGTTGTGAAGAAAAGGACTTCTGTTCCTCTGTGGACATGAACCTAGGGGTAGAGTTACAGAGTTTTTGAGCAAGTCTCTCTGTAACCTAGTTAAATGTGCCAAATAATTCAGTGACCATAAAGTGATGACCGCTGATGCACACACTTCACAAACCTGTCCAGTACCCTACACTCCCTGTTTGGAGGATGGACAGAGAAGCTCTGTTCAGCCAACTCCTCCTTAGTGGCTGCTGTAAGAACAATGGCATCTACCGGAACACCCTATATCTATTGTTGTCTGTCCTAAGGAGCACTCAAAATCTTGTCTGGATGTTTGGGGATCAGTTCTATGGAGTCCAGTTCCTTCCATGGTCTGTGCGAGGCAAGGTTTATTAGCTTGTCCACAGGCAGGGTAACCCAAGATGTAGAGGGTCCAGACCCGAAGGCTTTCAAGAATACCGATTCTTCCTGGGAAAAGGTCTGGGAAGACCAACTACCTTTTTGGCAAAGGATCTCTAAGATGTCTCTAAACAAGACATCTTCAGATAGAGATCTGAGCAACCCTTCTCCTTCATCCAAATTGGTGTCTTCTGTGAGGGATTCCTGTGGGGAGTCCATGTGCGTCCACTTGTATGTCCTCTTCCAAGAAACTCCTCAGTGGGATGTTCCAGGGAGGTGTCAGAAGAGACGGGAAGCTCCCTGGTAGGAATTGCTTAGAAGCCCATCTGGGGTGGCTGTCCCTAAGGTGTAGGATAAGAATAATCAGTCACAGGATCCAAAGAAGGAATGGGGCAAGGATCCGAAGAAGAAAGAATCAACACCACTATGGGATGTAAAAAAATAACCTCTCCACCACCCCAAATGCAGAGGGACCAGGAAAAGCCAAGGCCAACCCAGCCGGAGCCAAGGCTCTCAGATCAGACAGCCCCCCTGGTCTCAACAACCCTCCGCTCTGACGGAGGAGTCAGAGCCAAGCTATCCAGGGTCAAGGCTCCAAGAGAAAGAGATGGCTCCAAAAACTTCAGAGTTGAAGTTAACCCCTAGGATCTGAGCTCAATACTTCAGCTCCAAGATCCTTCATGTTCGAATGGGGTCAGAGCCAATCAGATCAGGGAAGTTGCCAGAGTAGAAGAAAAAAATAACTTTTGGATCAGATGGTTTGACTCTCAGTGATCTTGAATTCAAGGACTCTGAAATGGCCTGTCGAATTGGTGAAGAAGCAAAAACAGGCTAGAAAGAAGGCTGAAGGCTCATGGATCCAAATGGGAGACAGAGCTGGCAGGACCCCCATCTGGACCTATGTTCTGAGGAATTTTCTCATCACCCTATCCATCTCGGACTCAGAATGATTTCAAGATGACCTAATGGAAGAGGGCATGACAGGTGGCTTAGGGGTTTCTTGTATATAAAAAAAGACCTTAATCTTGAGGAAACAGGCTCTGGAGAAAACCTAGGAGCATAGGGCTGTGGAGTTGGTCTTACTTTGGAGGCTCTGAAGAAGGTGTGGACTGAGGAGACTGGGTAGGTGAGCGTTTATGGTGCTCCCTGGGTCATTTGAATTTTGAGAGGGGAGTTTGAGTGCCTGAATAAGTAGTGCCTGCAGAAGAAGTTGAAGTTGGATGGAGGTCTTTTTAAATTAACTTATTCCTCCTATTACTTATTGCTCTAGCAGTAATGTTCTGGGCCCAAACAATAAATGCACTCCCTGTGGGCATCAGAAGTGGGAATCTTATGCACTCAGGAAGTCATCTTCTTCTTCTGGCTTTTCCCGGTTAGGGGTCGCCACAGCGGATCTCATCTCTCCGCTCATGATTGGCAGTGGAATTTTACGGTGTCGAGTTGCCAGCCCAGCGCCCAACCTTCCACAGAAGGCGCACACACTCACACCTAGGCCCAATTTAGAGTGTCCAATACACCTAATGCATGTCTTTGGGATGTGGGAGGAAACCAGAGCACCCAGAGGAAATCCACGTGACCATAGGGAGGACATGCAGACTCCGCACAGAAGGCACCCCAGCTGAGAATCGAACCGGAGAACCTCTTGCTGTGAGGCGACAACGCTAACCGCTGCACCACTGTGGCTGCCCTGCATTTATTAAATGTAGTCAGCTTATCAGCCATACTGAAAAAACAAGCCAAGTAGAGAAAAAGGATCTTTTTTGAAAGACAGGAAAAGGTAGATAAATGCTAACTACCAACAATGGTATAGCAGAAAAAGGAAGATAAATGCTAACTACCAACAATGTTATAGCAAGAAATTACCTACAAGTAAAAGAGATAAACAGATACCAACAACAGTAGTACAGGATTACTGAAAAAAGCTCAGTAAGGAAAGATTACTGAGGGTAATGGAGATCATCTTAGAATACTAAGGAAAAGAAAATAAGTGAAAATAATAAGCTATTCAACTCACTATAACCTACAAGGAGCTTTACCAAATGCAATCCCAACCAATCTTGAAGAGTAGCAAACGAGATCTGAGGTGATACAGTGACCAGGGCATTATAGGTAAGGTGGAGCTCGAGAGTCAGATCCTAGAATCTAAAGAAAGTGGCTGAATCGGATTTGAACTCATTCATTGAGAGAATGAAAATGAAAACATCAGATGCCACTTTAAAGTGTTCTGAAAATATGTTAGGCATAGCTAAGCGATGCCTGAACCAGCAGGTCTTTATGCCCCATCCAGTGCATTATGTAGCAGGTGCACGTACGGTTAAGAAATAAAAGTAATGGTTGTCACCTAGGTCTCCAGCTGCTTCCACAGGTCACCGGTGGGCAACTGTATCAGAGTTTCCACAGCTTTGTCAGCTGAGTCTCTCATCACTCCAGTGGAAAATGTACTGGATGCATAAACTCTCTTTCCATACCTGCCCTTCATCTAGGAATCTCTATTAGAAGGATGGACAGCCTAAGCATCTTCCACAACATCATGTTTGATGGACAATGACACTACTATGGAAATAACAAGGAGGCCACTTGCTCCAGTGTTGCCTATATTTGGGGGGGGGGGGCTGCTTTCCATTATGGTGAGATCAACTACAACTAGCTCTTTCCATGCCTTGATGTAAACCATGTCTGTTAGCTTGTCTGAGGATGGCACTACCCAGACATTTGAGCAGGAGGATATATAGTCTTGCAAGATCTGTCCATGATCCCCTATGTCTCATCATTTCTAGAATTTCACCAAATGTGGTGTCAAGAGGAGACTTGGGGCAAACCTCCATTTCATCAAGATCTTTATCTGTGAAGGGACTCCAAGGTGAGTCTAGGTGCTTCCTCCTGCACCATGTCTTTTGAAGCAGACCTGTGGGGAAGGCAAATCAGAACTCAACAATCTGTACCTACAAAGTCCTTATTTTTTGAGGGGGCAAGACTGGTGAATGACTTACAGGCTCTGCATCAATGTTGCCTTGGGGATAAAAATGGTGTAGCATGTACCCATTTATACAAGATTGACTCTGATCTCCTCTGCACTGTCTGCCAAGGTACTCAGGACCAAAGCCATCAGTGCTAACCAAAGTAGTGCCAATTCAAAAGGATGGCCATCAACACAGACTGCCAGCACTGAATACTCTGGCATTGAAGTAACCTGGGTGGACTTTACCACAGTGGGGTCAAATGCTGAAATCAATAGTCCCAAAAGGGTAGGGCCAGAGTTGGCACCAGCATCTCAGTGCAGAGCCCCTCAAGCCTAATGGGGAGGTCTGTACAACAACACAGCTGACACCTCCACCTGTGCCAAGGGCATCAATGAGAAAAAGTCTTTCCTTAAGTACAGAACGTATTAGCACAGGATCTAACATAAGTTGAAACTGGGTCAGAACAGTCATGAAGATGGCTTGGGACTCTTGCTGTGTCACTCTAGAAACAGAGAGGACAGAAAGGACACCAAATTGAAAATTAGCCTTGAACACTGACATCATCCTGTCCCAATCTAGCTGTGTGGACCTCCAGAGAATCCTAGAGAAACAAAAGGATGCAGTTCAAGATGAATGTGAAGAACTGAAACAGGAAAGTTCCTGCTCCAAAAAAGCTTCCAATTCTCAGAGCAGAGTCCATGGTTCTCAATGACTCATAAGAGTTAAGAAGCAGCTCTAGATGGAATCGCCAAGGTAGATGGTCCTGGTTGGAGGGGGGGGGGGGATAACCACTACTCTCAGTATTTTTGCTGGAGACATTCTACAGAATGCACATCTCAGTTTTTTTTTTATCCTTTTTTTCTGGAAGATCATGCTTGTCTTCGTCAGAAACTGTCTTTTTTCTCATCTTTTCTCTTTCTCCCTTTCCTCTTCTTTGTCTTTGGATTGACCTTACTTAAGGAACAGTTTAATAAGTCAGTCCAGAAGAGTTGATCAAAAAGAATGGCTAGAAATTCTAGAACTTTTTCCACAGGTGCAGAGAAAGGGTCCAGATGATTATTATCATAAGGCCAGGTTGAAAATCTCTTCCACTTACTAAGGTAGAGTTTCCTGTTGGATGGTCTATGGGAAGCCAACAGACTTTTCCACGCTGGGAAAGGTAAATCAGTATACCTGATGACGAGCAGAATTTAAGAAACCAAGTTGTCAGCTTGAGATTTTGAAGGCTGGGATGCACCAGTCCCTGAGGGTGAGATATCAGGTCTGGAACTGGGTCCAGAATCTGTGGATGGTGAACTACATGAGGCCTTAGAAACGGGAACCAAATTTGTCAAGGCTAATAGGGTGCAATGATGATCACTTTGCTTCTCTACCTGGCTGCTTTCTTGAGAAAGAGAGGAATTAGAGGGAAGGGGGAAAATCATAGAGAAGACCCGAGGGCCAATCGAGGAGAAAAGCATCTCTCAGCAATGCCCCCTGAGGGGGATTAGGGCAAATTAGCTTCCTTACTTGTTGTTTTGGGGTGATGCAAAAAGGTTGCAGCAAGGATGGCCCCAGTGACAGAAAATCTCCCTTGCTATTCCAGCATTGAGAGACCACTTGTGAATCAGTAGAATGCATCTGATCAGTTTATCCGCCATCACATTTGAGCTCCCTGGGATGTACGTTGCTATCAGAAAGCAGATGGAGGAAATTGCCCATTGCCACACTCTGAGAGCTTCTCGACACAGGGGATAGGACTTGGTTCTGCCCTGTTTCTTGATGTACTAGACCACGGACATATCTGCCTGAAATGCAATGATTTCTAGAGGGAGGATAGATTGAAAGGCTTGCAATGCTCATAGCACTGCATATAGAAAAGCATTCCTGAGGAGGAACTAAAGCATAATAGCTGCTGTACTTGGTGTTGGATAGGGATACAAACAAATAGCAATATGTGGTGCCCCAGTGCTGAAAAATTACAGTGGAAATTCTCAGATTCAGGGACCAATCATGCAAAAAGAGAAACTTTCTGCTCGAACTGTCTACCAATATGTTAGACCTCCAGGGGTTTGGGGCAAGAGAGCAAAGAAAGAGCTAGACCCTGCAGGGCTGACACTCTGGAGAATGGAAATATTGCAACCTGAGAAATGGTGTCCAGGTGGCAACCTATGAACTCTATAGACTGCACAGAAAGATGGACTTCTGATAGCTGCTTGTGATTACCAAAGAGCTGTACAGGTGGAGTAAAGTGTCTCTGGCTCTGACTAAAGATACTCTTGTGGAGGTAGTAAAGAGCAAATCATCCAGGTAAAGAAAGAACTGGAAACTCTGCAGCCTGAGCCAGGCTTCCACAACTGCCATGCACTTGTTGAACACTTGGGGGGGTGAGACCAAAGGGCAGTGCTCGTACTTTGTAATGACTGGCTCCCAGCCAGAAGGAAAAAAAAAAAGCACATGGAACTGGCTCCCAGCCAGAAGCAAAAAAAGCATCTGGAACACGTTGCAATATTTATGATGGTAGGTCAAATCAAGCACATCCAGTCATCCTTCCTAAAGAGAGGTAGAATGGACTACACCATGATCATCTGGAATTTGGTCTGCTTTACAAAATGATTTAATCTGCTCAAATCCAAAACTGGCCTGAGGTCCTTGTTCTTCTTTGGAACCAAAAAAAAATCTTGAATAGACCCCAGGTCTGCACTGGTGTGGTGGGATCTCTTGGATGACTCGATTTTCTAGCAGTTTTTGACTTTTGATGGCTGTAGCCTTTATCTGACAAAGTGGCACATCCGGGAGTTGTTTGGGATTTAAATTTGGAGTTTCCAAAAATGGAACTGTACAGCCTCATGATACATCACCACCCATGTGTCTAAAGCGATGGTCTCCCAAGCTTTAAAGTTTAAAGTCAAATGACCCCAGACTATGTCCAGAACTAGACAGTCAGGCAATCTTTAGGGTTTCACCCAAATGCCAAGATATCGCCAATAAGTGACGATTAATACTTCAAAAACCAAGAAAAGCTTTATTTTATACAAAAATAAAAACATTAAACGCTTTCACCCAGCAAAGTTGGGCTTCATCAGAATGTAATGGTAATTAAATGCTGGAGCTTAAATACAAAACTTGGCGCCAAACATTTTTTCCTTAAAAAGATATACACATAATAATATATTCAACTGATGAAATGCATTATTTATGCCGTATGTAAACAACTAGCTACTCCAATATATTACTGTCAACCATTAAAATAAATTAATGCATTCAATTGTGTACACATTAATTAAAAATTCATAATAAAATTTCATGTTGAAAAATTGTTTGTATGTATTAAGAAATAATAAAAACATGAATAAAATTGAATTAAAAATGAAAAAAGTAGAAAAATACTGATAATAAACTTGGACTAATACATTATATATTAATAAGTCCCTAAGAGCAGTAAATACTACAATCCAACTAAATGGACTTTAAAGATGAAGAAACATATATATAATATGCATATAATGTATGTTTAGTTTGGTCTTGCATAAATAACACTTATGAAATCTAAGATGTATTGACGCTTAGGTTAAACGAATTTAAATAAGAGTTTTAAAGCTCGTATCTATCATAAAAATACCTTCTCTAATGACAACCTTGAATACACCAGTTACCATCCTGAAAAAGTAAAATATAATATATTTAAAGGGCAATGCATTCATGCAGCTCGAATGACATCACAATATGATGACATGATAGAAGAAATGGAATACATAACAGGTTTGTTCAAGGAAAGGGGTTATAAGGTAGACATGATAAATAATGTGAGACAGTAGGTTATACAGAAATGGGGGTTAAAGTACCAACCACTATTAGGTTCACATCTTGTTGATAATTCTGCCCAAATTAATGGACGAAGGGTAGACCAAGCAAGTGACAACCATTAACGTTCATGCATTCTCATGTATTGTCCTGAGGTAGGTCAAATAAAAAGTATATTGACCAAATATTGGAATTTAATGTTAGTGGATCAGGCTTTGTCTGATATAATTGGGGGGAACCGACCTTTGTATACAAGATGGGTAGGAATATAAAGAGTTATTTGGAACACCACAAAACATGTAACAATGGCTAAGGGTGCTACCAAAAATAGTAGACACACTAAAAAATGTGGGTGTTGTAATCAATGCTCATACATATTAGAAGAGGAAGCCATTTTATTACAGAATGGGGTAAACATCACCGTTAAGTTTAAACAGGGTAATTGCAATTCCAAAATGGTTATATATATGGCCAAGTGCACTCAATGTGCTGGATTTTACATAGGAAAAACAGAGAGATGTTTTAGGAAATGCATTTACGATCATATATATAGTATCAGAAGGAAGGACACCAACAATGCCTTGTACAGGCACATAGAAAAACAAGATGAGACTCATGATTTTAAGTTTGCCATCTTAGAAGGTATTGTGATGGATCCTAGGGGGAAGATTATAAAGCCCTTCTTGGGTATAAGGAAGTGTGGTGGCAACTTTTAACGGATGCTTCAACTCCACCTGGTCTTAATGACCATATTTCTAGTAAACCTATTTTGGCTTTAAAATAAGAGGAGTAATAATATACTAGTCGATAGGCAAAGAATACAGTTCACACCCATATTTAAATTCATTTAACCTAAGGGTCATTACATCTTAGATTTCATAGATGTTATTTATGCAAGACCAAACTAAATATATATTATATGCATATTATATATATGTTTCTTCATCTTTAAAGTCCATTTAGTTGGATTGTACATCCGCGGTGGTGCAGCGGTAGCATTGTTGCCTCACAGCAAGAGGTTCTCCCATTCGATTCTCGGCTGGAGTGCCTTCTGTGTGGAGTCTGCATGTCCTCCCCATGGTTGGGTGGGCATTCGAAAGTCATACGTAAATGGGCGTGCCTTCGTTGAAGGTTGAACGTCGAGCTGGCACCTCGGCGTTTGGGAAAATCTGCTGCCAATCATTAGCGGACCGGAGTTCCGCTGTGGCGACCCCTAACTGGGAAAAGTCAAAAGACAAACAACTTCTCTTAGGGACTTATTAATATAAAATGTATTAGTCCAAGTTTATTATTAATATTTTTCTACTTTTTTCATTTTTAATTCAATTTTATTCATGTTTTTATTATTTAATACATACAATTTTTCAACATGAAATTTTATTATGAATTTTTAATTAATGTGTACACAACTGAATGCATTAATTTATTTTAATGGTTGACAGTAATATACTGGAGTAGCTAGTTGTTTATATATGATATAAATAATGCATTTCATCAGTTGAACATATTATGTGTATATCTTTTTAGGGAAAAAATGCTTGGCGCCAAGTTTTGTATTTAAGCTCCAGCATTTAATTACCATTACGTTCTGATGAAGCCCAACTTTGCTGGGTGAAAGCGCTTAACGTTTTTATTTTTGGATAAAATAAAGATTTTCTTGGCTATTGGAGTATAATAGTCACTTACTGGTGATATCTTGGCATTTGGGTGATTTTATTCAGTATTGTTCCAGTTCATTTTTTATTCAACTTTTAGGGTTGCTGAAAGGGCCTCCCAAAGAAGGTGCCACAAAACCTCTGATCCTGTGAAACACCCCTGTCGTGAGGGTGGCACCCATTGTGGTTACCCCCCTCAAGCAAGGGAAACCTCAGAAAGAACTTCCTGGGAAAACCGCTGTGCTTTCCTAAAAGAAGAGATGCCCTCCCCCTTCTTGTTCCAACAGAATGTCCACCAAGTGGGATGAAAAGCACTCACATAACAGGCAGCATATTCTCATCCTGCTCACTTCTAGTCAAAGTGTACTTATCCTTATTCTCAAAAACAGAACAGCCAGCAAAGTGGACATTAATAAGATTCTTTGAAGCAATCTGCAAAATTACACAGCATCATCCAAGTGTGGCAACACACAGCAATGCTGGTGCCAGCAGCCATGTTAGTAAACACATGGACATGTAACAGACTGTAAAGTGGACATCTGAGTTTCCAAAATCTTCTGAGACTTTGGAGTCACGTGAGCCTTACCTACCCTTGACACTTATGGCACAATGTCACAGTGAAGTCTGGTCAAGTGGGTGAGATAGTTCCATGCTCTCACTGCAAAAGAGGATGAAAAGTAGGCCCGCCTCCCCAATCAGTCCAACACCAGAGATTCTCTATTTTGGGGAAGAACAAATGAACTCTCTTCTGAAATAGCCGCCACCAACACAACAGTACCCCTAAACCAGTTTTGCCAGTTCTTGGGAGGGGTGCAAATCTTGTCTGGTGTCTTAGGTATTGGTTCTAATGTACTGGGCTTCTTCCACTCCCCCTGGGACTCCAGTTCAATAAAGGAGTCCAGAGAAGGAACTGCCCAGGACATGGATGGTTCCGCCCTGAAGGACTTAATACTGACTCCTAAAGAAATGGGGCTTTGGCAGTTCAACCCCACACTGGCGAAGCAGCACCAAAGAAGTCCTCCTCATGGGGGGATTTTGGGGACTCCTCTCTTTCTTCAAGGACAGTATCCTCAGTGAGGTGACTCATCAGGGAAATCTAAGTGCTTCCTATTGGACTGCTTCTTTTGAAACATCCCGAGGAAGCCAAAGAACAAGCACCAGCTGGTAAAAGTCCTTTCAGGACCAACTTGGCCCTCCTCTTGTTAACAGCGCAGGTGCTAAAACCTTCACAAATAGCACAAAGCGAATCAAGATGGGCACCCCCTAAATAATGCATAAAACAGCTGTAAGCTTCCTATGAGGGAAGCTTGTGTCCACAAGGAAGACTTTTTAAACCCCTTCTCCACATCCAAATAAGTATAAAACCCATCAAACCAAAGCTAACCACACAGTAAAAATTAAGGAGATTTGAATCAAGTTTTGACATGCAAAGAAAAATGCTAGACTGACTGCTTCAAACACTAACGACTGCTTCAAACACTAACCCTAAGAACAAATACATTGGGTGAGAAAAGCCCATTAAAAGCAAAACCTAACCCAAATACCTGTCCTAACCTACTCTACCTACTAAACAGTAACACACTTTAGCTACAAGAAACCACACTAGTAAATATAAGAGTATGAGACATATAAAAATTCACTCTAAATACTTGTAAACACCAGAAAAAAAGGACAAACACCATTGGAGCAATCCACCCCACTGCTGTCCAGTAATAGCATTAAACTACATCTGGAGTAGCCCTGAGTTGAAGTAGTGGAGTGCGAAGGGCTTAAGTCTATGGTATATGGTCAGTCTCAGATCTGACAGGTTGAATACAGATGTTAAAAAACACTATCAGAGTAATGCTATGTAGTTATAAAAAAAATCATCTATGGAAAATTTAAAGTTAGCATTTCTGTCCAGGTCTAACATGAATCAAAATTGTATGCATACAGGGATTTTTATAAAAAAAAAAGTTTTATTTTTCATAGACAAATGAATTTTACACAAATTTTCATAATGTTTAAATCTCAAGGCAAATATAAGTTTGGGGCCACACCATGAGCACATAAGAAATTACTTTTGAATAACATGCGTAATCTGCCCAAAGTAGGCACATATAACAGCACAAATTCATATTGTTATTACTGTATGAACAGGGTCATTTTAAAATACCCTAACAAAAAATGAAAAAAGGAGAGTTTATACTTGAGAAAACATTACATTTTAAGAGATGCAAACCTTTAAAATTTACGGAAAAAACTTACACAGTGGGAAAAATACTTTTAGTTGCACTTGGTACTCCAATTCCATGACCTTAGATTTCTTCTCACCATATAGGAACTAAAAAAGCAGTCAGATTAAATGTCTCTCTGCATTATAAGCATGTATAAACAAAACAGCAAAACAGTACTTAAAAATCCCACCCTTTCTACAACTCCTTCAGATTCTTCTTAAGATAATGTAATTTGCCCATCTTTCAAAGCAGCACTAGAGATGTGTTTTTCTTTACACTACTGGACCATACTTTGTGGATGTCCAGTTACTAAATAAATGATTTTTAAGGGGAAGTCTGCACTGAACCAGTAAAATTTACCTTGTGAAATAAGATCCACCTATAACCTTGCCACCATGCTAGAGACCACCCAAAATACAATCCAAATGTACAATATACATCCTACATCTCTGAGTAAATTTACACTGATAAATGGCTTGGTACCTCTTGCTGCATCAGTCAACTATGACGCTAACTAAAAGCTACTGCTATTTTTACTAGCTTTGCATTATAACCATCTAGTTATTGCAAGTTTATTATTCAAACAAAAGGAACTTTCAGTTCATAACGTAAATAGTGATTATGATTATATAAACACGTTACTGAAATGTAAGCTATGTGCTCTTTAAATTGGAAACAGAACCTATACATAGTCTTATAAAGTACAGTTGTGCAAATTGCACTTACTCATAATAGTAGATGTTCCAGTTCCTCACTGCTGCAGTAGCCCTTAGGCTATATGGGTTGTTTCTTGCCTATGAAAGAACTACCAACCAGCTTCAAAAAGATCTGCTCCTCCCTCACTGTGACTCCTGACAGGATAATCTCAGGAAAGGAACTCAGCAGTCAGAGTGAAGATGTCAAGACTTTCTTGCCCATACAAAGAGAAAAGTACATAATCCTGAATCAAACTAATAATAAAACATACAAAGTAGAAACACATAAACCTACTTTATATCCCAACTATAACTATATACAAGAGTACAGGGAGAGAGGGTGGATGCAGCTACTGCAGCACTGACGAATTTAAACATCTACTAGTATGAGTAAGTGCAAATTATACAACTGTGCTATAATCATCATTCATACTGCTGCAGTAGCCTTTAGTCTATATAGGTTTATTACCAAAACACATCCAATCTGGGAGGGAGGAGGATATGAATCCAGGAGCCCCTGGAGAATAGTCTTACCAAAGCTAGACCTGGTCCTTGAAAAGGAATACATTTTGTAATGCTCTGTAAAATTGTGTGCAGAAGACCATGTTATATCTATAAAAAATGTTTGTATCCACCCTTTCCTGTGTGTCATGGAAGATGACAAGGCTCTAGCAGAATGTGCCTGATACTGCCTGGAATGGATTTGCTATAGTGGCAACAATAACAAAGCAATAGCAAAGGACAATCACCGGGAAACTGTCTATTTAGGCACAGGGTGTCTCCTTTTTGCCCCTTGATAAAAATAAATAGTGTGTCGGCTTTTCTAAAGGGTTTAGTTTTGTCAAGATAGTAACAGAGCTGTCTATGTATGTCTTGAATATGCATCATCTTTTCTCAGTTTTTTTAGATTCCGGGTAAAAAAAAAACTGAGAGACTGACAACTTGATTCAAAGTAAACTCTGAAACCACTCTGGGCATGAATGATGGGTTTATTCTTAAAGAGACCCTATCATTGTTGAAAATTAGATAGGGCACACCTACCATGAGAGCTTGTAACTCCGATACTCTTCTTGTTGATGTCAAAGCATTGATGAGTACAGTCTTCCAAGTCAAATATGTTAAAATCAGCTTGATGGGCAGTTTCAAAAAGTGAGAGTCACTTTATCTAGCACAAAGTTGAGATCCCAAGGAGGCACAACCTGTTTATGATGTCACAGGTGTAAAACTCCTCACAACACAGAAGAGGATCAATAGGCAGAAATGCTGAAATATGCATCTTTACAGAGGAATAAGAGAGGCCAGAGGAAAGCAACTCACACAAACATCTCCGCACCAGTGGTATAAAATCCCTGACAGGCCCCTGGTTATTGATTAGGCACCAAACAATAAAATCGTTTCCACTCACCAATATAGTATTTTCTAGTAGAGGTATTTTTTTTTGCCTTTTTTAGTACCTGCTGCATGTCATATCCTCACAAAACAAGTGCCAAAAAAGTATTAGAATTTAATCAACCAGGTAGTCAGATACTGGCTGAAGGGCAGGGAAGAGGATAAAGAATGCTGGTATAGTAATTCTGAGGTATTGATCTATCCCTCTTTCTAAAAAGACCCCCATTTTTTGTTATCACCCTCCAGCCATCTCTCTCTCTTTTTTTTCTTTGCATTTTGCTTGCCAGAAAAAGGCCAGTTTTGTTTAGCTGGCTTTTTTGTAAAAGAGGAGGGCCAATAATATTTGCACTGAAGTACATGAAAGATCTTAGAAAGTATCTGAATCAATTCTCCTCTTTCATCATATTGTTTGAGGACCTGGGCAGCAGAAGTGCCAAACAAGATGTCCTTATCTAAAGCAGAATGTAAGATTTCTGAATTTACCTTATCAGCAAACTTTTGGTTACATACTGAAGCATACATTTTCAACACTGTAGCAGTAGCTGTGGCCCTATACACATTACCTGCACAATCATACACACTCTTCATAGCTTGTTCAGAATCTTGGGATAAGTTCAAAATGGTACGTTTTGAGAAAAAAATAGCTTTCTTCTGTAGGATGAGCTGAAACCCATTCACTCAGACTGCCTGTAAGACAAAGCAAAAACTTCTACATATGTGTCTGATAATTTAGATTTCTGAAGGCTAAAGTGAAAAAAAAAAAAAAAAAAAGTTATGTACTTACCAGAACATTACAATTCTCTGACCTCTGTCCAGACACTGGATCAGGAGGATAGGTGCCTTTGGCACTCTTTTCTGATGGCAATGAACTCCTCATAAGCTCAACATTGATGCAGCTCTTCCAGATCAAGTATGCCTATTATAGATAGAAAAGGCCAAAAAAGTATCTTCATCCTAAATCCGTCTCCAAGAAGACCTATCGATTTTCAAGGCCAGGACAGTTTGGTGGGAGGATGGTTCACATGTGATCTTGGCATCCGGTCAGAGACCAGAGAAATCTAACATTCTAGTAAGTACATAACTTGCATTTTTCCTCGGATCTTGTCTGGACACTGGAACAAGAGGAGAATCCTTATCTAACTGGAAGAGGTCTATGGCAGTAAACGTTTCAAAAAGATCATTCCAATGGAAGCCCTTGATCTAGAAAATGAATCCAGGCTATAATGTTAAACAAATAATGCGAGCAAGACCAAATAGCTACTGCTATAATATCCTGCAGTGAAAGGTTCTTGAGAAAGGTCTCACACATGGTTTCAGCCCTGACCGAATGTCTTCTGGGAGCTACAGGCAAACTATTACCTGACTGCTCACAGAAAAACGATATACAATTAGTGGTCCCATTTAGCCAGTGTAACCTTGGGAGTCTTGCAACCCAACTTAGCTGGTGAAAAACTGATAAATAGCTGTTCATCTTTCCTGAATACTATACTGTGGTCCAGGTAGAAATGCAATTGTTTATGAACATGAATGCATTGACTGGCTTGTATAGGAGGCCACTTTTTGCAAAAAGGAAGGCTTCATTCTAAGAAAGACCCTACTTTACAAAAAAAAAAAAAAAAAAAAACACGGGGAAATTGCAATAACAAGGCTTTTAATTCAGAAACTCAGCTTGCTGCAGTGATGGCCACTAGGAAGGCAGATTTCCAGAACAAAACTTGACATCTGCTGAACTCGATGGTTTGAAGAGAAGTTTGGTTAAAGATTAAAAAAAAAAAAATTAGATCCCAAGAAGATGCCAGCCTAGCTAATGGAAGTCTCAAACAGATGACATCTTTAAGCAAGACCAATGAGCAACTTACAAACCCCTCATTAAAGGAAGAGGTGGCTTCTAAATAAACTTTAGCAGAAGAATAACTGGAACCCCTGTTATAAAGTTCAGTCAAAAACGTTAGAACTTCTCTCAATGATGTCAAAATTGGGGAAATATTCTTATTCTGGTCCCAAAAGATGAGCGCCTTCTCTTTGCTCTTGTAAATCCCTTTTGTAGAATTCTTCTGGGAAGCTCTGATAAGATTGCTACTTTTGGAGGGAACTGAGGGTCCCTGGCCATCACAGGAACTGGATAAACCAAGCAGTGAGACTGAGGGTAGCAAATGTCCAGGTAAGGCAGCCTGCATGGATGAGACAACAGAGTGGAGCTCTGAGGAAGAGATGGGGTCTCTTCTTCAGATGAGACCACAGCACGGGAAACCATGTCTGGTAAAGCAAGAGCAGTGCAATGAGAATGAGCTTGGCCATGCATTCCTTGGTTTGCTTTTGAAGTCTCAGGATCAGTGAGAATGGGTAAAAGGTGTGACAGAGACCAGAGGTACAATCGTGGGAGAATGTGACCCCTGGGCGACTACCCTTCTGGTGGAACTGTGTTATAAAAAAGAACTGGCATTTGGTGTCAAACAAAGAAGCAAAAAGATTGCAACAAGATTTTCCCTATTTCCTGAATATATTTTTCTCTACTTTGGTGCTGAAGGACCACTTCTGGGGGAGAAGGATTTGTCTCCTCACTTTGTCTGCAATCATGGTGAACATATCAGATATGTGTTGCCACTAGAAAGTGGAGCAAGGCCAATGTCTACACCCACCCTTTCATAGCTTCATGGCAAGAGGATAGATTTGGGTTCCCCCTTGCTCATGTACTATAACACCACCATGTCACTCAACTGTATGGTAAGTGCACCTCAAGGGAGCAGGGTCCCGAAATGCCTGCAACACCAGGACTGCCCTCATCTCAAGAACACTGGTGTGCAGTGAGGCCTTTCTACAGTCCATGAACCTTGAAACATCTTGTTCATGAAGTCCCACCCCCTTCCACCTAAGAGAAGACATGTTCAAGGTGACTGTAGCTTTGGGAATTGTTTTTTTTTTTTAAGGGAACCCCAACTGACAGATTTTAAGGGTCAGTCCACAAATGTAACATCCTCTTGACAGATCTTAATTAGGTGATTGTGTGCACAAACGGCTGTAAAACTTTGATTCCACTGTATCCAAAACATCCACTGCAAAAGCCTCATTCTGAGACCGGCTTTGGGTACCATTTGAATGAAGGTGGATATCAAACTTAACACCTTTAGAACAGTTGCCACTGAAGATTTGTCTTCTGATAATTAGGTGTGTTACCTCTTGTGTTATAGCCAAAACTCTTTCCTGGTGAAGTAATGCCAGGTGTTGCAGTGTTTTTATGTGACAGCCTGTGAATATCAGGTCCTGAGCTGCTTGAAGTTTGGACTTGGCCAGATTGATAGTAATCACCAAGAACTGACAAATCTGTTAAAGTTTATAAGGACTGACTAATCTGGAGCAAGTAATGCCTTGCATCTACTAATTGCTATCACAAGGTGACTGACAGGAGCCAATTGTTTAAATATGGAAAAATATGAATCCTTAAAAGTCACATGCATGCTGCGACTGGGACCATGTATTTTGTGAACCACTGTGACAGGATGAAGGGGGTCTGCAGTGGTAAATCCAAATGAAGGGCCCAGAATTGAAAATGACTGGCTCCTACTTGGAAGTGAAGGCATCTCCTGGAAGGTGGATCTATTTTTATGCATAGATAGGCATCCTGGAGGTCCAGAGAGCACATCCAGGAACTCTCCTTCTTTACATGATTATTGAGCCAACTAAGATCCATTATTAACCTTAGATCCAGAGGCTTCTTCGGCACTAAAAATAATATATAATAAAATCCAGATCCCTCTTTGGTCCTGTGGAATTCCCTGAATGTCTTTTTTTTTTGCTCTCTCTCCTTGGCTGTCTGGTACTGCAGGGAAGCAAGACTGATTAACCAGTGGTGTTTGTTTGAAGAACAGGGAATGAAAAAGCCTTTAGATAAGACCCTCCTTATCCATGAATCTGAAGTGATGGTCAGCAACGCTGGAATATGCACAAAGATGCATCCCTCGACTGCCACCAGAGGGATGCAGTTGGGCAACACTTCAAGGATCACAGAAATGAAATCCCTGAAAGAGTTCCCTAAACTCCCTGGTTGTCTGGACCACCTCTACCTTTGGGTCAGCGACCAGAATGAAACTCTCCCCTACAAGAGTTCCAATCCAATTGTGGTCTCTGATAACATGCTGTGACTTGTGGAACAAAAAATTCCTAGCCCCTCTTAGACTGTGTTGAAAGGCCCTCTGAGGGGATGAAAACTTACTCCCAACCACTGTGTGCATTTTGCCCTGTTGCTCTCAGCTGGACAGCCTTTCACTTGTTGCCCAAACAGTCAGGTAGCACTGAATGGGACATAAATGAACACCACTTTGAAGTGGTCCAGGAAGTCCATGAATCACAGCCAGGCTTGTTTCCTTATTGCTAAGCCTGATCCTACAACCCTAGCTGCTCCAGCTGTCATATTATGAATGACATGCATGGAGGGGGAAGAAATGGTACTCAACATAGCCAAAGATTTCTAGCTGGCAGCATAAATCACCTGCCTGTAGATGTTTCAAGGTATCAACAGTTTTCTGTGCAATGTCTATTTGGGGTCTGATCATATGTGCAATGTAGTTTGAAGCTGAACTGAAAGTGTATTTGACGCATAGAAGCACTTCCATAAATGGTCCATTATCCTAGACTCCTTACTGAGAGGATGAATGGACTGTGCCACAGCCACAACAACAGTATCCACAGGGGGTCCTCTGCTCCAAAAACGGTCTGTCCTTGGAAGTATGCAGAATCCTATCTGATTTCCTGTGGACTGGCTCAGCTAAGTCCAGTCCCTTTCCACACTTTGGAACATACTATGTCGACAAGCTAACCTGGTGTTCATACTATCCATGACCAAGGGAGAGAGGAGTTGTAGGCCTCCTGCAAGATGGTGTCAGTTGGCCATAAGCCCTTTTGCCTCATAATTTCTAAAATATTTAAAATGAAGAACAAAATAGCTGTATAGGTCGTATACCTCCAATAACCAGGAATATGTAAATACAAAGGAGATGTATAGGCTGAAAATGGATGCAATTCAGTTATAAGAATAAGGTGTTTAGTCCAAACATCCGAAATAATCCTCAGATAATACGATAAAATCCAAATAGGTATTTATTAAAACAGAACAAAAACTTCACAACTGGGTAGCATCATGATGATCAATGGCAAGCGCTTTCACCTAGAAGACTTCTTCAGGCCTGAGGAAGCCTTCTAGGTGAAAGCACTTGCCATTGATCATCATGATGCTACCCAGTTGTGAAGTTTTTGTTCTGTTTTAATAAATACCCATTTGGATTTTATCGCATTATCTGAGGATTATTTCGGATGTTTGGACTAAACACCTTGGTCTTGTAACTGAATTGCATCCATTTTCAGCCTATACATCTCCTTTGTATTTACATATTTCTAAAATATTGTTAGAGGAAGGATCTTCCGGATGGGATTTGTGGGAACTTCTCCCTCAACCAAATCTATAACTAAGTTGGGGGGAACTTCAAAGGGGAGTCTAGGTGCTTCTTCTTGCACTTACTCTTCAGGGAGGGATTAGGCTGACAACCTTTCTCAGAACTATCTGATCTCAGTAGCTCAGGCCTACACATCCCTCTTGTTCTTTCGGAGAAACTGAGATGTCCTTTGGGAGAAACTGAGATGTCTCCTTGGGTTGGGAGGGTGGCCTAATTGTTAAAGTCTTTGCCTTGCAAACACAAGGTGCAGGGTTTGAGTCTCACAAAGGACAATTGGCTAGGCTTAAAATGGCTCACAATGGCAGTCAGCTTAGTACTAATCTATGAACCTATGAATCTATGAAATGCTCAATCGTCTGCATCTTAGGGTGGCACTGATGCTGCTGCAGCAACAGGTACAAATGTACTTGAGTAATACCCTTCTGCACCAATATTGGAATACTTGGGCCCATTGCAACTGCTGCCAACAACAGTAACACTGGAACATAAGTAAACTTAGTTCCAACACTGGTGCCTCTCTGGGACCAAAGCCAAGTCAGAGATTTCCAGTCCTGGGGAATCAAAAGCCAAGCTCTCTGACTCTTCTCCTGGAGAAACAAAACTCAAAATATAATATTTTATTTCTACCAATGTAATGTACAAGTCAAGTGTGCTGGAAGATGGTGTTAATCCTACACAGGGCAGATATCTGCAAGACTTTAGCACCAAACTGGGGGCACTTCTGGACGAACATCTAAACAGTACTTTTATGTTTCTAGCCAGCAGTTAAAAAAAATCTAAATGGAATGTTCTCTGCAGTTACTGATATATAAAGTGCCACGGATAGCCTTCATTCTTATATACAACATGCCTGCCATTCTTAATACATGAGAACTGGATGCATAAAAGCATGCATAAGCAACAGTTCTGTAATGAGGTATTCTCTGTGCACCCTTTCAATATGTATGGGTGAAAAGCAAACCTGTAAGTGAAGAGCTAAGAGATCTGCAACTTCACTCCCAAATAACTAGCAAGTAGCTTATCTAAGAGAAGAGAGTAAAAATTTGGTCCTAAAATGGCACACACTGTAGTAGTAATTCAAAATGAAAAAGGAACATGGATCCATCAAAACAGTGTCTTGGTTTATTAGGTTCCAAGGAATACCCTGTTCACATACAATTATACAAATCTCAATCTTAGAATGACAAATTTACCTGAAACATTCAGGTGAAAACATCTGTGTTAATTTTAGCAGAAGTAGATGCCAAATTTTTCTATACCTGGCTACAAGGTGAGGTTGTCCTAATGAGATTTTGATGAGCACCCGTGAAAAGATGATAAAATGGAGTGAAGCTGTGAAGGCACATACAAACTTTCCGGCCAAGGAGAAATAACACCTCCAGCAAATCCTGCCATTTATTACTACTAAACTGGGACAATACTGCATTTAATTTAATGAAAAGGAATACCATCTGTCTGACTCAAGAGTTTTAAAGTACAGTATAACTTACTTACATCAGGAGCTTTACACATACATTCAAGAAGGAATTGCTGTTAAGTCTAGTTTATTTTGAACCGTATGAACACAGCAAGTAGAACACACAAAGAAAAACTCCACCTCCTCCCATCTCTCTTTGGAGTAACAGTATCACTTTATGTCTGCTGAACAGCAGACATACTCAAAAAAAAGTAGTGTTAGTGACACAAGAACATAAATACCTGTGAAGATAATTAGCTGGGATATGTACAGACAGCAAAACATCTTAGTTTTCAGCACAGCAGCATAAATGTTAAGCTTGAGAAGGAATCTTGCAGGGTTTCCGAGCTGTCTATGTAGAATAAATTTCTGTTAAGGATCTCCGTAGCTGAACATGATCTAAGCAGGGACTGGAAAACTAAACTGTGCAGTTGTACCCATAATTCCCTCCTGTGGGAAGACAGGTTTCCTGCCCAGATCCCTGGATACCTGATCCCAGTGAATTCTAACTGTTCCACTGAAGGACAATGATACCCTGGCCTTGCTAGCACCATCAACTAGATATACATACCTGAGAAACAGCAGTCTCAACCGGCATCAAGAAATTTCTTAATGCCAACACTGATGATACATGCCAAAGAAACGACAGTTTAAATCATCTCTATTACAAACAGGACCACAAAAGACAAAATCTAGAAATGCACGTATGAACTGTACAGTGTTGGAATGAATTATCTGTCCAGACAACAACTACTGAACATGACAGAAGAAACAAAATGTTGAAAACAGCTTGACCTACTTACTGGTTTACAAAGAAAATACATGGATGCTTAGATGGCACAGCTAAGCATAGATCAATGGTAAACAAATTAAGAGTCTGATATTACTGACATGCTAAAATAAAACAAAGAAAGGGAGTTTTGCAAGATAATGCAGCAATACTCAGAAAACAAAGTTTCAAAACATTGAAGGAAAACAAGTCCCAAATGTCTTCAGTGATTAAATGTGAATCAGAAAGCACATTCCCAAAGGCCATCCAAGGTGTTCTACTGTGAACACTAAGGAAATTAACTGCAGAAACTAATCATGTGTGGTGCTGACTTGAGATCGTCAAGGAAGCAGGTCAGGCATGCAGTTACAGAAACTAAAGTGTAAGAAAAGCCCCACACAGTTCTGAGGCCCGAACATGAAAAATACTATTTTTTTAGTTTTGAAAATGCTTTAAAGGGCAATAGGATTCTCTCGTGTCATTACCTGCAGAGTAAACAGTAATGCTACTATTTTACACACACACACACACACACACACACACACACACACACACACACACACACACACACCCACCCACACACACTCTCAGATTAAAATGCATCACTTTTAAGGCAACCTCTTAAAACATTTCTTCTTTTGTTCTATCAACCAAAAACTGCATGCTGTCTGTTTGAGCCAGGAAAGGCATATTGTACAAAAACTCTTGTGTGTAGCATAGTTCATTATTTAGTCAGACAAGATGTATACCATATTTTCCAAAAGGTGGTCAAATATGACGAAGAAAAAAAAACAAGTGTCAAACACTACCATAACAGCCTAAATAAAGGCAGCATTCAGAACGTATTGCAATGGCATCTTCAAATAAAACCTGGCAAATAAGACTGAGAAGAAAGACTGCCAATGAAAAAAGCCTGAGTAAATGTGGGTGGCAGGGCTAGTGTATATTCCTGGGTGTACTAAAAGGACAGCTGACTATCAGTACATCTCCTTTTGGTCAGCAGAAATACATACTATAATTAAGGAATGGTAGCATGAAAGGATCAGTGAAGGCACAGGAGCGGGTTGCTGTAGAAGACATCAGATGGGTCTAACAATTCTACAGGAAGACAGATGGAGCTTGCTCTGGGGTATTAGTAACAGCAGTGTGCTTGCAGAGGACTCTCCATATACTACTTTCCAAGTTAGAAAATGATTCAACAGCTGAGCAAGGAACTACGTTAAATGGCAGCACTGCCTATTGCTGAGGTGAGGATATCAAAGGTTTGAACAGACACCATGGCAGACGAAAATTTGCATGAGAAGCTAGATTGAAGTGTGTGACAAGTCTCTAGAGACTGCTAAGTAGGCAGATGTGCAGAGAGACACTGTGGGCTGGTTCTAGAAATAAGACAGAACTGGAAAGGAAGAGTTGGAATGAACTGCTCCAAGTACACAGCCTGGTCAGGAATGAAAATCAACCCTCTCAGATGAAGAAATAGTCCAATTTTCACCAATGTACTACCTAACAAATCAGTTGTCGCCTCACAGAAAGACGCTGTCCGGTTCGATTCTCAGCTAGAGCGTCTTCTGCGTGGAGACATGCGTGAATGGGCGTACCTTCTTTGAAGGTTGTGCGTCAGGGCTGGTAATTTGGCACGTAAAAATCAACTACCAATCATTAGCGGACCGGAGTTCCGCTGTGGCGATCCCTAACCGGGAAAAGCCGAAAGACACAAACAAACCTAGTACTGTAAGTATATTATTTAGTAGGAAAGTCTTCAAGGTACACCACCACAAGCTGAGATAAATGCTTTCTACTTCTTAAGCCTACTTCAGATCATGATCTGAAGAAGGCTTAAATAGCCGAAAGCACTTATCTCAGCTGGGAATTGTGTGTGTTTTTAACATTTTTATTGTTTTTCTTTGAATAAAGTGTGTTTTTATCACTGTGACACAATGCAAGCTCATGGTGGTGTACCTTGAAGAGTTTCCTACTTTGTTGTACCGCATATTTGGTTAAAATGAAACTCCTAACAGCAGTTATAAAGAGATATGTACTTACCATAACTTGGCATCTGTGTTATCCTATGTCTTCATTCAACATCACAGGGTCTTGGATCTGACATTGTCTCCAGCTACCACAGTTCCTGGGAAGCCTCAGTAAAGGACATGCCAGAGCACTGTGCAGCCAAAAAAAGCTCTACTCCTAGAAACTAAATCCAGTTTGTAAAGGGATATGAAGGTGTGATGATTAGACCAAGTGGAAGCAGCACAGATCATCATCAATAGAAAGCCTTTCTACAAAGGCTGAAGAACTGGCCATATATCTAGTAGAATGGGCTCTATCATGGCCCAGAATCTTCAGGTGATTCAGATTATAGATCGTAGCGATACAGCTAGAAATCCATTTGGAAATAGTGACCTTAGAGACTGGGAGGTCAAGCCTGTTCTCAGAGAAGGCCACGAAAAGTTGCTCTGACTTCTGAAAACCTTTAATCCTATGCAAGTAGAACCGAAGCGGTCTGTGAACATCCAAGGTAAGAAAGATATACTCTCCTCTGTTGGAGTAGTTGGGGAAAAACAGTGGAAGCTGAACACATTAATGGTCGACTCACAAGCAACCTTGGGAAAATAGGAGGGATTCATTGTCAGAGAGACCCTGTCCTTGTGAAAGGTCATATAAACAGGAATAATGGAAAGAGCCTGCAATTCTGAAACCCTTCTAGCTGAAGTGATAGCTACCAGAAAGGCCATCTTTCAAGTCAGAAACTTGAGATCATAGGAACTGGCAGGCTCAATAGGGCTCCTAGTCAAAGACTGCAGAACCAACAGGAGGTCCCAAGGAGGTGAAGGGTCCTTAATTGGAGGATGAAGGAGGAAGACCCCTTTTCATAAATGCCTTACAAAGCTGACATGAAAGGGTAGGTTCAAAGCTCTCATGGAAATTAGAAATCACCAACTGAAACTTAATAGTGGGAAACTTGATCCCTCTTGAAAAAGGGAGGGCAAGAATAAGAGTATGTCAGGGACTGAGGCAGAAAAAGAATCCTGATTCCTGCTTTTGGCCCAGATGGAAAACCTTCTCCATTTACTGCTGTATACTTTCCCGGTAGAGAGCTTTTGGGAGGCCAAAATGATACTTTTAATGGGGATGCTAGCCTGGACTATTTTATTATTGTATCTGGAGAAACCAAGTGGTTAGGCGAAGGGTCTGAAGGTTTGGAAAGGGAAGTATTGATGAGTGGGGAATCAGATCCTGACAGGGTTCCAGAATCCATGGCAGATACTTCAGATGAGACCCGATGAAGGGGGAACCATGGTGGTCAAGGCCAGAAATGGGCAATGAGGATCAGAGATATCCTTAGGCGTGAGTTTTCTGCAGGACCTTGGGTATTAGGGGGATAATAGGAGGGTAAGTGTAGGGGAAGACCCAGAGGCCAATCGTGGACTAGATCATCTCTTGTGGACTCCCTCTGAGGGGGGATTAGGGCAAAATACCAGCTGCATTTGCGGTTAATCAGAGAGGCAAAAATGTCACAGCATGGCTGACCCCCAATGGTCAAAAACCTGATTTGCCCCTGACAGATTGAGGGACCACTCATGAGGACTCAAGATAGATCTGCTCAGCCTGTCGGCCAACATGTTGGAATCCTCGGGTATGTGAGTTGTAATAAGGAAGTGGCTGGAGGACACAGCCCATTCCCACACTTTCATGGCCTCTCCACACAACAGGTAAGAGCATGCTCCCTTGTTTGTTCACATACCAGACAACAAATATGTTGTCTGCCTGGATTGGAATCATCCCTCGCGAGAGGCAGTCCTGGAAGGCATGCAACGATAGGAGAAATGCCCCCATCTCTAGTACATTTATATGCAACTTAGTCTCTTACTGGTGATCATGTGCCTTGGATGGTCTTCCACCGAAAATGCCCCCCACTCCAGGAGGGAGGTGTCCGTGGTAACAGTGACCATGGGCCGACAGAGAGAAAAGGCCCTGCTGTAGAGATCCTGTGACTGAAGCCACCACTGGAGGTAACATTTGCAAACAGGCATCAATTTTACAGTCATGGACAGAGGATAAAGAAGAGCTGACCATTGGACAGTTAAGGTCCACTGTAACATGCACATGTGGTACCTTGCCAGAGGAACAAGAAGAATGGCTGAGGCCATGGAAATGAAAGCCAGAAGAATTAAATTAACCAGGAGGCGAAGCAGGTCTAAAATTTGTGTGACCTGTTCCTGAATCAATCAAATTCTGCACAGAGGCAAAGTTGCAATCTCCGACACGGAGTCCAACTGCACTCCTATGAACCTCAACAGTTGAGTGGGGATGAGATTGACAGTTACACCCAGCTGGTGAAAGAGGGTAAGAAGATACAGAGTCACCTGAGTCAGTCGATGCCTCGAAGTTGTTGTGAGAAGCCAACTGTCGAAGTATGGCAAAGACCTGGAATCCCTGGAAACAGAGGTGAACTGCTATTACTGCCATACATTTGGTGAACATCCCATGCGCCGTGGTGAGACTGAAGGGTAGGGCTCTGAACTGATAATGCTTGGCCCTATCCAGAAGCAAATGTCTCCTGGACCTCCTGTCTATCTTGATGTGGTAGCAGGTGTCCTGGAGATCTACTGAGCACATCTAATCATCCCTGCGTAATAGTGGCAGAATGGACTGAGCAATGACCATCTGGAACTTTGACTTCTTGACTGATAGATGGAGTTCGCTGAGATCCAGAACAGAAAGTAGATCCCCTGTCTTTTTCAGCACTAAAAAGAAGAGAGAGTAAGTACCGGATCCTCTTTGTCCTGCCGGGACCTCTTGGATGGCACTTTTTAGAAGAAATTATTGAATTTCTTTGAGGGCCAACTTTCTCTGACTGGGTGAAATGTCAGGGAGATAACTTCTCACAGGAAGGGGTTCTGAAAAAGAAATGAAATAGCCCCTGGAAACAATATTTTAACACCCACTGATCAGAAGTGATTTTTGTCCAGGCTAGTGGGTATAGGGAAATGCAACCCCCGACTGCCTCCAGGTCAGAGCAGCCAGGCAACACTTTAGCAGCCCTGAAAGGGCTGCTCAGAGAAGGGTTCCCTGGAGCCCTGATTTTGCACCCACCCCCCGCAATGAGGGTGTTGTCATCCATTAAAACCTCTCTCCCTGCCTCTGGAAGAGGATTTGTCCATAGGGTCCTGAAAGGGAGACTGCACCTTATGGAAGCACATCTTCCTGGTTCCCCATTGGCTCTTGGAGAAGGACCTATGGGGGACCGAAAGCTTGATTCCTACTGCAGAGTCTTCCCTTCCTGCTCACTGTGGGTCAAGGTGTCCTTCACAGATGGTCGAAAGAGAGTGAAATCACTGAAGGGTCATTAGAAGCACAAGCGTAGCCAGGCATGACACTTCAAGGCAATTCCCGTGCCAGCCTCTCAAGAGGTAGCCTCTGCAGCGTTGGAGATTAGCCTCATTGAAGAATAAGTCAAAGAGGCGAGAGTAGTAAACTTGGGAGACACCTGCTTGAGGTTCTCCACTGGCAATAACTCTGCAATGGAAGTGGAGAGCTCTTGAACCAAATCCCATTGGAGGCAGATAAAATGTGCCAAATATTTAGTCACCCTCAGCACAAAGGTAGCTGAGGCATACACCCACTTCACAAAATGGTCTATCACCCAAGACTCCCAGTTTGGTGGATGGACCGTGGAGCTCTGCTCTGCTAGCTCCTTCTTTGTGGCATCGAGTGGTATGCCCTTACTCCAGAATAAACGGTCCACAAGGGGCCAAGGAATTTATCGGCCCTCTTAGGAACAGGCTCTACCATGTCTGGTACCTTCCAGGCCCTGCTGGCAATCAGATCCACTAACTCATGAGCAGGGGGGATACCCAGGAGGTAGATGGGCCCATCCTGAAGGCCTTCAAAAATACAGACTCCTCCAAAGATGGGGGTTGGGACCATCCGCACATTTGTTTTAGAAGCTCAAGGATGTTTCCAAAGGAGACCATCGGGCAGAGATCTGGGGGGCCCATCTCCTTCCTCGAAGTCCGTATCTTCGGTGAGGGACTTCACAGGGGAGTACAAGCGTTTCCTCTTGCACTTTCTCTTAAGAGGAACCTCCTCTGCTGGGGACTCTGGGGAGGACTCTGAAGAGACAGGGACTCCCAGAGGAGAAGAAACCCCCTGAAGGCTCAATTGGGAGGGCTGACCTGTGATAGGATTAGGGTCTCACCAGCTGAGACAGAGGGAAGGCAGGAGGGACCTGGAGGTGTGGCAGAGAAAACTCCAGACCTGCAGAAGGTCTCTCTACTACCCGGAAGGTCGAGGGGCTGGATGTCACCCATCCCCCACATCTGAGAGCAAAGTCCCCTGGAGGGGAGGAACGTTCCCCGAAACTGCTCCTGACTCCCAAAGGATATCAGTCTGGAGCTACTGAAAGCCGTAGCATTGAAGGTAAAGGTCCAGTCCAAGCAAGATGGTACCAGCCCCCCCAGAGCCAGCATCAACCGCTCCAGTACAGGGCTCACTCTGCTCCATGGTAGGAGGAACAGAATAAGCCAAGAAAGGAGGAACACTCAGCCTCGTCGGAATCTGGATTCAAACTTCCTGGTCCCTGGAATCCAAACCCAAAGGGGTTGGATGAGAAGAAAGGGAAGATGGAGGGGAAGAAACTCCCCTGGCTGGATGGACAGCAGAAGCCAGGAGACCCAACTCTATCTCGGCCTTGAAAAAACTCATCATCCTGTCCATATCTGAAGGCAGAAGACTCCTGGATGACTTAGAGAAGGAGGAGGAAGATGAGCGGGTGGACTTGGAAGGAGACCTCCCTGACCCATACCTCTCAACCATACCGAATTCCTCAGTATTTTAAGGTTTTGAGAGCAAAATAGTGGGGTGCCACGAATTCCCGAGTGGCCCCTTCAAATCCCGATTTTTTGGGAACCATCTTCAGCAGTGGCAACCAGTTTAAACTATTCCTCTGGTTTCTTTAAAGTTAAAATAATATGTATCACCCCCAAAATACTGATGTGTATTAAAGTACACAAAACTATCATCAGCACATGAAATTAACAGGCTCACATTTCTGTGCAAAATAGACAAGTCAGACATCAGAACCCAAAATGGCAGTATACAAAGCCACTAATTATCCAAATCCAAAAGAGACAGAGGCTGCCGTAGGAAAACTTTAATATTTAATAAATCACCGAATTAAAAAAAAAAAAACAGAATTCTCTCTCTTTTGGTTTTGGATAATTACTTATAAAAACAAAAAGGTCCATCTCCAAGAAATACCTGCAATTTGGTGTTGATGGTAGTAGGTGTTAGTCTTGCAAATCAGAATGGAACTTAAGTTGCCTGAGACAGTTAATATTCCTGATGTGCATGACTCATGGGAATAGGTTTGACAGTAAAACAGGGTACCAGGGTGTTTTTAAGGATTGAGGTCCAAATTCAATGGAAAAATCAGGGTGGCTGCTGCAGCCTTCTGTTTTTGGACAGATCTGAGCTGAAGTCCTGGAAAAATAGTTTGGTGCAATGCAACTCCCACTCCAAAAAAGTGCTAAAGTCAGTCTCCTGCACTCCTGTAATTCAGTGCAACACACCAGTCAGCTTAGTAATGTCTGTTCCAAAGGGGTAAGGATGAAGAGGGAAACAATAATGTATTGAAAGTCAAATTGCTAAGGAGCAGTGCGGTGTCCCTTCCTTACCAACAAGTGAACTAGAAACCTACCGTGGGACCTGCAGGGTCCACCTCTTGACACTTCCACTCCAAGTATCATCAGCCCCAGCTTTTCTGCAAATGCTAGCCATTTCTTCTGCCTAGGAGGCTTTTAATTATGACCTGCAGGTGGCCCTGATTCTGAAGAAGCCCCATCCTATTTAAAGAGCTGTTTCCCAAAGTGTGGTGCACTGCATAAGGCTAGCTGGTTAAACCCCTAAAGTGTGTCTCGCATAAGTCTCACGAGGGTAGGCGAGCTGATTTTATGTCTCAATCTGTATAGCAAAGGGAAGACTTTTCCAGCATTGGTCAACAGTTTTTTTTCTGAAGTATAAATTTGTAAGGACTAGTTAAGTTCTGTCATGTTGTCAATGTGTTGATGAAAGTAATTTTATTTCTTTTTTCTAACCAGCATTAGGAGTTACTCTGAGCTTAGAGTTTCTGAATGCTGTGACAAGATCAGAACCCAAGGCAAGTGTTGGTTTATCATTTTGTGTTATTTTATCAGGGTTATTATTGCTTTATCATATTAAGAAATGCTTTCTGGTTGGGCAGATTTCTATCTTGCCTTGAAACGGATGCAGTCAGTACTTAGTGTGATTCCAAGATATTAAGAAAATGCATTTGATATGCCCCACTCAATGTTCTCCTGTAAACTTACCAAGCCAAGGCATCAGAGGGGGTTCAGCTTAACCTTTGGTCACTCAGTTAATGGAACGGAACCTGCACACTAGAACCTATTCTCATTTATTTTACTACAACCATGCATGCAGTACACGTGGGGAAGAGTTAGACTTTAGGGCCTTTGTAATTCTTGCAACACAAATGTGTGGAATTCAATCTCCTTATACTTTACTGGAGCACTAAACTGCACCAATGTGATGCAGTCTGTTGAATGTGTTTCTGCAGATGTAATTATCTAGTACTTTCAACAGTTTCACAGATGGGTTCATTTTTATTGAAGCAGGACTGAAGGGATATTTATCCGTGTTTGCGTGATCTTTTGTTCTGTATTTCTTTGGCTTGTGTGAGTAGCTATGAGCTGGAGGAGGGTGTAATCCTGACCAGTATGGCCTTCAGCCTTGTGACTGGATTTTAACAAGAAGCACAGCTGGACAGTTAACCCAAAATGTTGCTTGTACTTTCTGGCAATAGTTCTGAGAATAATTTGCAAAGTTGAGACACCCGACCCGAGCATTTTTTTAACTTGTAAGGTGGACTTGTGTGACCCTTTACGAGCAGACATAGGAAACCTTTGGGAAAGTGTAAATACTTTGAACCATCTTACTGGAAAAGTTGTATTATGTTTGTGCTCCCTAGTGCTGTTACCTTAGTGAAGTGCTGCAAGCCTGCAACTGCAAGTCAGTGATTTACATTTCTTTCCAGTGTTGCTTACGGGATCTAGCAGTCAGCAAAGCTGTGATTGAGAAGTAGCAGTGATACCCATTGTGAGCAGATAACCATACCTCTCAATCTCTCACAGCAAGAAATCTGGACAAAGCCAAAAAAATAATGGTGGGACAAAGGCACAAAAATAGGGATAGATTTTAAATACTGCTCTTCTAAACTCAGACAGTTGCTAGAATAACAGGTTTTGCATTATTATGTATTTTATGAGGGATAAGAGGTCTGAAATTCAAATGTCTGCCAATTATTTATGGTTATTTAATAACTTCAATATTCAGGGCGGCCTCGGTCATGCAGCGGTTAGCATTGCCGCCTTATAGCAAGAGGTTCTCTGGTTAGATCCTCGGCTGGGGTGCCTTCTGCGTGGAGCATGCATGTCTTCCCTGTGGTCGCGTGGGTTTCCTCCGGGTACTCCGGTTTCCCCCACAACCCAAAGACATGCTGTAGGTAGATTGGACACTCTAAACTGGCCTTAGGCGTGGGTGCGTGCATGTGTGTGCCTTCTGCGGAAGGTTGGGTGCCAGGCTGGCAACTCAACACCGTAAAACTCCACTGCCAATCATGGATGGACAGGTGATCCGCTGTGGCGACCCCTAACTGGGCAAAAGCCGAAAGAAGTAGTAGTAACTTATATTCATGTTGGTATCCCACAATTCCACTGGAGTGGATAGGGTTACATAATTATGCATACAAATTATATGTTAATCGATGTCCCAATTTTTGGCCAGTTGTACCTACTTTTCACGGGACTTTGTCCAGATTTTGGATTTTTCCAGGTTGACAGGTACACCCTGTCCTACTGCCAGCCTCCAAAGAACGGATCAGATGCCTCAAAGCAGACAGTGGTCTCTGCTTGGAAGTGGAAGAGACTGCAGGCGCCTCCAAGATAATGATCGGACCCAATGAACCTGTCAGATCTGAAGGCTTAGATGGCTCAGCAGCCGGATCCCGACGAACCGGTTGGATCCAGGGACATTGTTAAACTGGTCGGATCCGAGGGCCTCTGATCAACAGAGGACCTGTACCCAACCGAAAGCTCAGTGGCCCTCGGGTCCAAAGATCTCAGATCCAAGGCAGACCAGACTGGGATCAGAACCAGGGACTTAGGATCCGACAGCCATGGTTTCTTGGTGGGAACAGGCAAAGCAGAAGAAGGGGTCTTCCTCTTCACGTCTGAAGAGGAAGCCTTTGAGGGGGGAAATAAAGGAACCCCCTTGCACCAAGTCTTTCAGGAGCAACTTGTTGCAGTGCTCCGCTAAAGCACTGGGGTTAAATGTAGCACTAAGGTCGCACTCAACCTCCAGGTGTGGAGCGCCCAAGCAATAAGCACACTTCTCGTGTATAGGAATAAGGCATTTTCTGACTGCACGAGGCGCACTTCTTAAAACCAGCAGGCCTATCAGACATTCTACCCATTAAAGTCACTAATGCAACCACGAGAAGCCCTAACAGCTAACTAAAGAAAAAGCACACCAAAGCCAACACACACACCCAACTACACTAAATATCTAAGAAACTAATGGGAGGAGGAGGATCTAAACTATAAACAGAATAGCAACAAGACTACCTATACTAAACGCTACAACTACCAAATTGTATGAGAAAATCACCTAGCTAGCCAGAGCCAGAAGGCACATGTCTGCACCACAAGCACAGCAAACAAGATCTGGGTGTTTGACAGCAGCAAAGCATTATGGGAGAGGGAGGAGCCAGAGCCTTGAATTCGTCTGTTGTATTTTGCCGGCTCAGATCTGATGTCAGATCCAAGACCCTGTGGCAATGAATGATGACATGGATAACATCAGATCCTGTTTTAATGCAAGACTACCTTGCAACATAAGTCAGATCTACAATTTACCTAACTTCATCATACTTTATAACATAGAAAGACCACATGACCAACACATTTCAATTTAGAAATGTCTTATAATGCTATTACTTGCAAAGTATTTTTGGCACAATGGGAAAGTTTTAAAAGTAAAACAGTTTGTCAAAATGGTGCAGCAATTAAGCTTGCTGCTACACAACATATGTTTTTCTTTCTCAGTTTCTGGCAATGGTGCCTTCTATCTAATTTGCATATCCTCCTTTTGTGCTTTTGGCTGGTGCTTCACTTTTCTCCACCTTAAAGAAAGACACTTTGAAAACAAACTTGAGATCCTCCAAATTATCATAGGGGTATGCAAGTGTTCGCAAGTTCTGTAGTGGACTTGCTACCTGCCCAGTTACCAGTAGGGTTGTATGAAGTCTTGCAATGGACTGGAATACTGTCCAGGATAAGGTCTCTTACATCCTTACAATGCCATGTCAGGCTCTCCCCCTGGCCGCCCCCCATAACTCTGAATCCTTAGATAAAACCAATACCAGACAGTGAATGAAAAAACAATTTTCTAAGTTACAACAATATTCCTTACGATAATGCAGAACACAGTCCACAGAATGTCTTCTAAATGCCTTTCTATTTGCAAACAAAGTGATTAAGGTACGTCACTTCATAAATAATACAGGTCTTAGGCACACATCTTTTCCCAGATGGGCAGCACAACTCTCCCTGTACTGTGCAGCATATACAGCCATAGAGTATGGGCAGTGCATATCTTGGATGCCCCAGACTACCAGAAGGTGGAGGAAAAATTCTAAACTCCTTTTATACAATGACATAATTGAAACTTTTTTCCCTTAAATAATGGCACTGTATAATAGCAATTATCCACTCCTGTGTGTGAGGATTTGCCCACACCCAGTCTTGGGTTATTGCATTCTGTTACAAACTTCTTTGACATAGTTCTGTTTTATGCATTCTTTGCCTGGCAGTGAATTGAAGAAGAGGGAAGCAGACTCAGTTTATCACCAGGTTAGACAAACTGGAGCATGCAAGTCTGAACTATATTCCCCGGTTATCACACATGCTGTTATTAAAAAAACAAAACATCCCTCCATCATTTAACTTTTGGAGTCAGATTTAGTAATTTCAACAGAGTGGCCATGAACATAAAGGGGTGCAAAAAGATCATTTTTGGAAACATGGCCTTCACCCCTTCTTACCTTGGGTCTATATTAGCTTGTCAAAGTGTCAAAAGAGTGAACGCTCTTTCATTGACTGCTAATATTTGAAAACACACAAAGTCGAACATACAGAACAGCAATTTTTTTCCAGGGAAAACAATCGCTGCTCCAAAAAAAAACAAACAAAACAAAAAAAAACAAAATAAAGTGGGTGGCTTCGCCACCCCCACACATACACTTAAATATACCAACTCCAAGATCGCACCACAGTGGAGGAAATAGCAAAGTCCTGACAATGGCCAAGCAAAATTTTTCCCTGGGGAAAAAAATCGCTGTTCCAGCCGGTCGACATTATGTGTTTTCGCATATTAGCAGTCGAAAGAGTGTTCGCACTTTTGACACTTCGACTAGCTAAAATAGACCCATTGCCTTCTAGTTGAAATGACCCATTCCCCTCCACTACCTTGAAAAGAGAAGCGTTAATTCTGGAATTTGCTATCATTACCGCTGTTGCAGCAAGTACCAGACAGCATCTGAAATCAGTTAACACCTTTGCAGATGAATCAGTCACAAACCATCAAAGTTGTAAAATGTTATTACATCGCCACTGTGCAGTCATCCTATATATCCAGGTCTTGGAATATGATCTTTTTGCCATCATGCCTGTCTTTATCACCTTTGGGGGTTCCTGCCATTTTAATTAAGTTGTCACTTGTTTTTCATGCTTGTTTGCATTCTCATTTGGACTGAAGGTGGCAGGCTTTATAACCAAAAGTTTAAAGATTTAATACATGGATGAACAACTTTGTGTGCGGGGGGTGGGGGGCAGTCTTTCTGGGATACTCAATGGAAGCATAGAAGCTTTGTTCAGTTTTTCACAACAGTTACACCTTAGCTTTATTTCCAAACTGAAATTATATACTGCCATACAAAGCAGCTGCTTTGATTAGGTACAAACCACATTTTCAATACCTCAGTTTAGACTACAAACTAAGTTTTTAATATATACAGCCCAAATTAGCTTGTGCCATGTGAATTTTCTTTTACTGTTTAGGCTGATAAAATTAATTTGGAAAATGTAGTGCCGGTTTGCCAGAGACTGCACAAAGCAGTATATTTCTGTATGGAACTTTGTGGCCATACCAGACCCTGCTTATCTTTCAGATTAAATAGATTAAGTACAAGATGAAATAAACATTAATTTTACAGTTAGTCATAACTCAGCAAATCGGGAATGTTGACTGCTCTTATCTTTTCTTTATAGTACTTTACACAGGTCAAGGCACTACATCATCTTACATTCAGGCTACACAGCTCTTGTTCTTATCCTATTTAAGTAAAGTACACCTATATAAAAATTGCATTCACTAACCAAAGGACAAAAACAAAAATGTAGTGGACTGTACAACAGAACCATGGGGAAATTATCTGTACGCTCTGTGACAGCAGAAAAATTAAAAGCTTGCTACTCCCATACAAATCAGCAGCACTATGCAACATGTACCTCAAAGAATTGCTGAAGTTCACTTGCGGTCCTAGTGTATGGAAGAAAGAATTGTTAATATTAACCACTTAAGACAGTATAATTTCTCTAGAACTAGATAGCTGGAATCCAGCCACTTTTTATCAGTGCAAGCTGGTATAAATTAATGTGTTCCCATGTGCTTCCTCCCATACCTTACAATGTCAAAAGGAAAAGGCAACACCCAAGACATGAAGTAACATAACAATCCAGAGGCCTGAAGATAAAGGAGAACAATAAATGTTGAGACTAAATGAGCACAATACAACAGTCTTCTGAAAGATTCCCTATTAACAGTACTATATACAGCGATTATACTCTCTTCCCTGCCTCGCTGGGCCAAAGGGATGGAGCCCTGTCTTGTGATCCTGACAACCAGGGTCCAAATTAGCATTCCCTGAACTGAAGAACCCAGGCAGGGAGGAATAGAGTGAAAGGGTGGGCCACCTGCCTTTCCTAGGAGAAGGGATAAAGGTCAGGCACTCACCAAGTACACTGGTGGATGTGGTTTTTCCTGCAAGACATCAGAAAAAGCATCACCATGTGCTTAAGGATGGGACAAGACTGTTTGGTAGCAACAGGCCTTGCAGAAGCATGGACACTCACTACTGACAGCCCACTGCACCATCGAGGAGGAGATGGTTTGCTTATATAAAGCCAAACCTAATGCTCTGGGATGAAAGGAAACAAAAACCTGATCAGACTTACGAATGGCCTTAGTTTTATCCAAACAGTACTAGAGTTGTCTGTGTAAGCCCAAAGTATGCAGGATTGTCTCACCAACAGACTGAGAAGGAAAAAAGGAAAAGAGTTGTACCCAACTGATTCAAGGAAAACTCATTTACCACCCTGGGTATAAAAAATGATTTGTACTAAGGGACACCCTGTTCCGGTGAAAAAACAAAACAGAAGACATGGTTTCAAGGCCCTGGAGCTCAGAAACTCTCCAAACAAAAAAAAAAAAAGGAGCCAGCAACAAAACAGTACTCCATGTACAATGTTGCAAAGAAGCAGAATCTGCAGGCTCAAAAGGAGCTCAAATCAATTTTTCCAAAACAAAATGATGGTCCCAAGGAGGAGGAATAGGTTTCCTTGGAGGCCTAAAATGCAGGATGTCTGTAAGAAATTGTTTGACCTCAAAACGAGAAGCAAAAGGAGAATTCAAGGGCAGACAAGCAGAAATGGCTGACAAATGGGCCTTCACAGAAGAATAAGCGAGGCCAGACTGGAGCAACTCACACAAATAAGACAGGACCAGAGGGACCCCCACCCCAAAAAAGGCTCCTGGTTACGATAATGGCATCAGACATGAAATCTTTTCCATTTTTTTCATATAAGATTTTCTGGTTGAGGGTTCTTTGCCTCCTGTAAAACTCTGAACATGTCTACAGCGGGTAGGCAAAAAGATCTACCTGAGGAACATCCCACCAATGGATCATGTCCAGAAAACACATCTCTGTGAAGCATCCATTTGGTAGTGTATGTTTGGGAACTGCTTAGAGAGTTTGCTACAAGATTGTGCTCTGAAGGAATGTATACTGCATGAAGAGTTAATGGATAACTGAGAGCCACCTCCCAAGCCTGATCAGCCATCCTGCAGGGGAGGTAAGATTTTGTGCCTCCTTTGTTGACATACCACATCACTGTAGTGTTGCATGTGCACACGTTCAAGGGGCCTGGACAGAACATGGGGTGAAAAGCCTGAAAGGCCAGAATTAGAGCTCTCATCTCTTTGATGCTGATATAATCTGACTTCTGATGAGGGGGCCATTGACCCTGAACTTTCAGGTGAACAACAGAAGCCCTCCACCCCATTTTCTGAGGCACTGGTGAACAGTTCTTGAGAATGGACTGTAGGCTGAAAGGGCAGGTTTGGGGTTGACAGCAAACTGTTGAATCCATGACTTGAATTCCTTTTTTAGATGGGGAAGGAAAGGGAGACTGAAATCTATAGGGTGACAATGCTGGAGCCAAACTGACCTGTGGCACCACTGAAGCTTCTGCATATGCAGTCTGGCAAGAGGCAGCATTAGAATAGATGAGGCCATGAATACCAGGGGCCATAGAAACTCCCTGGCAGCCATGGCAGTCAGAGGATGAAGAGACTGAAAGAAGGCTGTAAATGACACACTTTTTGGAGGTCAACACTGGCACTGTCTGAATCATGCATCCCAGATGCACATGATCCTGACAGTGAGTTAGGATGGACTTTTGGAAGTTGACAGTGAACCCCAGACATCGAAGGAGAGAGATGGTGAACTCCAGATCATGTAAAGTACAGTTTTGTACCTACCATAAATGTAGATGTTCGAGGATCCACATTGCTGCAGTCCTAACTATTGGGTAGTCCCAGATGTCAGAAAAGACAAGGCCAAAACCAAAAACTCCAAACATACCTGCACCAAAAATATATACAATATATACAAAAGTACCAGAATATAATCTCACCGACACAACCAACACAGACTGCAGCAATGTGGATCCTCGAACATCTACATTTATGGTAGGTACAAAACTGTACTATGTTCTTCATTCCACATTGCTGCAGTTAGAATCCCAAAGCAGAGGTAAGGGAGGCTGGCAAATCATAGCTGATAACATGCCTTGCAAAATAGCTGTCCTAGACTTAGAGTAGAGAGGAAGGTGGTAATGCTTGAGAAAGTATGCACTGAACTCCAAGTAGCTGCCTCCAAAATATCCTTAGTTGCCACCCCTTAGAAATGCTGTTGAAGTGGCAGTAGCCCTAGTGGAATGAGGCCTAATCCCAGCTGGAATCTCCTTGCCATGATGGGAATAACAAAATGCAATGCAAAACCCAATCCACCTAGAAATAGTTTGTTTTGACACAGGCTTGCCCTGCGAACTCAAAGCAAAAGAAACAAACAACTGCTGAGACTGCCTAAAATCCCTAGTCCTGCTTAAATAATAATGCAATTGCCTGTGTACATCTAAAGTGTGCAAAATCTTTTCCCCTTTATTTTGGGGATCTGCATAAAAAGTAGGCAAATGAATAGTTTGGTTTAAAGCCACACTAGAAACCACCTTAGGCATAAAGGAAGGATTAGTCCTATCCTTATGAAAAATCAAAAAAGGCTCAACCGCCATAAGGGCCTGCAACTCAGAAACCCTTCTTGCAGAAGTAATGGCCAACAAAAAAGCAGTCTTCCATGACAAGTATTTCAGTTCAGCAGTATTCTCCAACACAAAATTGAGATCCCAAGCAGGAGTAGGAGCTCAGGTCTTATATTCTTTGCCCTCTAAGAAATTGCTTGAACAAAGGATGTGAAAACAATGGTGGGTCACAATCATAGTGAGCTGAAATTGCTGCAGCATGAATCTTAATGGAAGAGAAAGACAAACCTTTGTCCAATAACTCAGTAAGATATTGAAGAGCCACACTCAAATTAGGCTCAGAAATCTCCAAATTCTTTGCTGCAGACCAAAATAAAAATCTCTTCCATTTTTCTGCACTTGTACTAGGTCTTCTGGCTTCCATAATCACATTTAAAACTTGGTGAGGAAGTTGAGACCTGCTGTCTTTCAAAACAGAATATGCCAGGCTGTTAGATGAAGAGAGTGAAGCTTGACATTGAGCAGATGACCGTCCTCTGAGACAACAGGTGTGGAATCAAGGTAAAGGCCATGGAGGCTTCCTTACCAGACTCCTCAGTAATGGGTACCAGTGCTGCCGAGGCCAATCTGGAGCTATTAAAATCATCCTTGGCTTGTCTTGTCTGACCTTTAGAAGCACCTTTGGGAGAAGAGGCAGAGGTGGAAAAGCATACACATGAAGATTTTTCCAACTGAAAGAAAGAGCATCCACTTTCCAAGCTGTGTGATGAAATAAACTTTGGCAGCTGGTGGTTTAGTGGAGAAGCGAACAGATCTATGTCTGGAGTTCCCCATGACACTGTCAATTTTTGAAATACATGAAGATCCAGTTTCCGGGGATCCATGATTTGTCTGCTTAACACATCTGCTAAGGAGTTCTGTGGTCCCGCAGAAACCTTGCCTGAAGAGTTAGTTGCAAGCTGGTAGTCTCCCATAAAATCATTGCTTGCCTGCACAATGGGTAAGAATGTGTTCCCCTTGTTTGTTGATGTACCACATGACAGTTGTGTTGTCTGTTAGAATCAACACCTGCCCTGGAAGAAGTAACTCCTTGAAAGCCATTAATGCAAACTGGACTGCTAACATCTCTTTCATGTTGATATGTAGATGCTGCAGTCTGGCAGGCCACTTGTCTTGTATCCACTTTCCATTTAGATGAGCTCCCCAAGCAATGTCTGAGGCATCTGTCGTTAAAATCTGACTTGCCTCTGGCAGAGTCCCTTGTTTAGGTGACATTCCTGAGCCCACCACAAAAATTCCTTTTGAATGCAAGGTATTATTTGAATGACAGTGTCCAAATCCTGGCAGTGCTGTGTCCATAGATTTTTGAGATACCATTGTAGCTTCCTCATATGCAGTTTGGCATTGGGAAGCACCAGAATACAAGATGCCATGAACCCTAAGGCTTGAAGGACTGTCCTTGCAGTCAGCCGGACAGAAGAGATAGTTGATGGAAGTAACTGGAAAGATTCTTTTGTTTGTCCGGGGTTAAAAGGCCATCTGGGCTGCTGTATTCAGTCTCACACCCAGAAAGCACATGTCTTGAGAGGGTACTAGACTGGACTTTATTTGCATCTTAGCACTGCTATGACATATTCCAAATGCTGTAGAAGGTCTTCCTTTTCTTGAGCCAGAATCAGGCAGTCGTCCAAGTAAGGATAGATTTGAATTCCTTTTAGCCTGAAGTAAGCTATCACTGGAGCCAGAACCTTTGTGAATACTCATGCAGAGAACTGATAATGAGAATTTCCAGCTCGAAACGCAGATACTTCCTGCAACTTAGTCTTATAGGCACATGAAGGTAAGCTTCCTTGAGATCTAAAGTTACCATCCAGTGATCTTTGCCCAGCAGAGGTAAAAGCTGTTGTAACGTCAACATTTTGAACTTGGGAATGTCCAGATAAGTGTTGAGGATAGATAAATCCAAAATTGGTCTCCACGTGTTCCCCTTCTTTGGTACTAGGAACAGAATAAAATCCTAGGCCCCTTTCTGGCACAGGAACTGACTGAATGGCCCCTATTTGGAGCAACAGAGAATTTGCTTGTGAGCCTCTGTTCTTTGTAGAGGAGGAATGTCTGGCATGCCTTTGAAAGGAGGCAAGGTATGGAAATAAAACCTGTAACCGTGGTGAATGATATCCAGAACCCATCTGTCTTGGGTAATTAAATCCCAATTTTCTTTGAAAAGAGACAGCCTTCCTCCCAAAGGTGCTGCCAGGCGAAAATGTACTGGCAGCTGAAAAGGCAGGTCATTGGGTCTGCTTACGAAGGGACTGACCCTGCCCTCACCGGAAGTCTGAGCAGGTGAACTCCTGTCCTAGGCCTAAAGAACCTTGAGCTCTGCCCCCCCCGTCTAGACCTACCCCTAGACTGGGAATCATAAGCAGGATAAGTCCACCCCTTAGTAGGCCAATTTCTACTAAACTTGGAGGCTGCACCTGCAAAAATCCTTAACAGTTTGCATAGACTTAGCCTTGTCCTCCATTTTCTTTAAAACTGCTTCCACAGGCGAACCAAACAACACATCAGACTGTAAAGGAGCATCCAAAATCCTTGTCTTAACATGCTCAGCTAAGTTCTGATCCCTCAACCAGGCGTGCCTCGAAGAACAGAACCAGTGGCAGCCAGAGGCCTGCACAGCATCAAAACCACACTGCAAGGAATGCTTTCCACTTGTTACATGAACTAAATCCTGCAACTCTTTACACTCAATACCTTCAGCCAGAGCATCCACCTTAGACTTCAATTGTGAAAGGAGATAATTCTGATATTTTAACATATGAAACTGACAATTCAACGCCCTCATGGCTAAAGTGGAAGAAGTATACACTTTCTTTCCCCATCTATCCAAAGCCCTTGCCTCTTTATCAGGAGGAACAGGATTTTTAACCACAGAAGCCTTCACACCTTTAGGCCCCTGAGAGACAGTTTCTGGGTCTGCCCTAGGACTCTTAAAAAGATACTTATGGGCTTCAGGCACCCTATAGTACCTATCCGGTTTAACTGGGGCAGGAGGCAAAGAATCAGGATTCAGGGAAGCCTCTGCAAAAACATCTTCTACCACATTCAGAACAGGAGGTATAGCTAAAGGCCTATGCTGGGGTAAAAACAAGACTTCTCTAAGCCTCTTCCTGGAATCAGAGAAACCTTGACCTTCCCATTTAAAATGCTCCCTCATGGAATGCAGAGTTTCTGAAAAAGAAAAATCCTCAGGAGGCGAAGCTGAAGGAGTAGAATCATCCACATCAGAATCAGAATAAGGAGGATACTCCTGCAAGTCTTCAGCGAAGACTCAGAAGCCTCGAACATTGCTCAAAACTCTCAAACTCAGGTTCCACCCTAGGCCTCTTATCAGGAGGGGCATAGAACCTCTAATCATTGTAATCAAATCCTCTGCCATTTTTAGCATATGCTTCTTAGGCAAAGACCCTGAAACACTCGGAGAAACCCCCACTGAAGCTAAAGTAGGCCTGCCTCTTAAAGAAGCCTTGGCAACAGGCGAAGGCCCTAACCACCTTAGGAAGAGATGGAAGAACAGCCACCTGAGAAGCCCCTTCAGCCTGGCCTACTTCCTGAGAGGACACATCCTGTAACAGTAAAGTTTCCCCCTGAGACTCCAAAGAAACTCCTGGCAGAACCTCCGGCTCCACTGAGCCTTCTAAAGAACCGAAATCCAGGACTGTCGGTTCTTCCACTCTAAACCGCTGCTTTGTCCTTGCGCTTTTTGGCTGTTATAATTACAACGCTTCCCAAACACTAACCTGGCACAGTCTAACCTTCTCTTAATAGTGCGTTTGTTAAATCTAGCACAAGCCTAAACAAGGTATACACAAAGTATGGTAATCCCTATGAGGTATCTGTTTCCCACAAGAAATACAGTTATTCACTTTTTCTGACATCTGGTTAAATACTGAGGCAAGAAAAAAACAAAATATTTTCGGTCTGAAACTCTGACTTCAGAAACTTTCAGACAGAGCACCGCAAAACTGCTTCTGCATCGGACCATGCGGCAAAAAGACTGAGGATATGGCGTCGGTCATGCGCATTAGTACCCTGACGTACTGACATCAGTCGACTGGACAGCGGACTACCCAATAGTTAGGACTGCAGCAATGTGGAATGAAGAACATCAGGTGATTGGGAGAAGGCACCAGAAGCAATAAATCATCTAAATAAGGAAAAATCTGAATGCCTTGGAGCCTGCAGAAAGCAATCACAGGAACTTGGCATTTACCCTTGGGGCAGTAAAGATTTCAAAGGAAGAAAAAAAAAGAACTGAAAATGAAAGAGACGCACAGAAACGTAGGATACGAAGGTAAGCATCTTTCAGATCCAAAGACACAAGAAAAGCCTGAGGAAGTAAAAGAGGAAACATTGTTTGGAAGAGTAAGTATCTGAAAAGAAGGGACCTTGGAAAAGGTGTTCAGCAGGGAAAGATTCAGAATAGGTCTTAAAGTGCCCTCCTTTCTAGGAATCAGGAACATCCTGGAATAAAAACCCTTTCCAACTTGGAAAGGAGGGACAGATTAAATGGTTCCTTGGTTCACCAGGGACCCTAGAATCTCTGGGAAATGAGGAAGTTGCTCTAGAGGAAGTTGAGGAATCCCTGAAAAAGGAGGGAGAGACTTACAAACCATGAAGTAACCCTAACAAATGACAGAACAAGAACAAGTCTAAAGTGATGAGACAGCAGTTTGGAAGACAAAGTGAAAGCCAAAGGGAGAAAGGAACCTGGTCTAAGATGGGGGGGGGGGGGGGGGGATTGTCAAAGAGAAGCAGGCTTATTAGAAAAAGGAGGCTTCTGGGCCACAGAAGTCTGAGAAGCCTTAGCAGAGGGAGACCACCTACCACCCTTCCTGCCCTTGGAGGTCTGGTAGGGTTGCCTACGAACAAAAGCAGATCTAGAAGGATAATTCCTCTGGAACTTAAAGACAGGAGAAACAAAAATATGTTTAAGGTCCTGCAAAGCTTTGCCTTTCTCTTAAACAGAGTTAAATAGGTCAGCAGCAGCAGACCCAAAAAGATGTTTATTATCCAAAGCAGCATCCAACAACTTGGTCTTAATGTCCACGGGCAGAGACTGGAGATGAAGCCAATAACAACACTTCATGACAGACCCAAAAGCAACCGCCCTGGAACAGGCATCATTATAACTACACATAGAGTGGTGAGCCACTTGAGAACCTAAAATAGAGAAGGCAGAGGATTTGCCTTCAGAATCAGGAAGGTCAGAAATAACCTGACAAGCCTAAGCAATCAAGGCCAGAGCATACCTGGTCAAGTGAATCTGATAATTAACAGCCATGAAAACCAAAGTAGAAGCAGTAAACTGTTTTACTAATCCTCTCCATTGCCCTACTATCCTTATTAGAGGGCAAAAGTTTGCAAGAGGGCAAGAACTTAAAAGGTTTGTCAGAAGAAACTGACACCACAGCAGGATCAGCAGAAGGACATTTAAATAAAAATTGACAATCCTCAGGAACCTTACAGAATCTATCAGGTTTCTTGGGCGCAAGAGGCTGAGAATCAGAAGACTTATAAGCAGCAATGAAAGTGTCTAACAAGGCAGCCACTACAGAAGGAAGTGCTGGTGGTTTAGGAGTATCCACCTGAAGCAACTCATATCTTCTCTGAATATCCGATACTTGAGCAGAATCCCATTTAAAGTATTCCATCATCCTATTAATTGGGTCCCCAAAGGACAGCTCCTCAAAAGGAGACTCAGGGCCAACAGACTCCCCCTCATCAGAACCATAAACCAAAGGCGAATGCATCTATGAAGAACAGGACAAAGACCCCTCATCAGACAATGAATCCTCATCTGAGAAAACTGGTTCCCTAAGCCATTTAAAATGAGCAGAGATCCAAGGAGGAGCAGGTACCGAAACCTCTTGAGGAAACTTCAGGGTCATCAAGACAAAAAACAAGCCCTGAGTAAACTCTTGCCATTCCCTGAGGATCCTTTGGATGGATCGAGCTTCAATTTAGTCTTTTCTTGGAAGGGACATCAGCCCTAACAAATACCGGAGATTCCAATCCTTGGTGAGATTTGATAGAGAACATGGAACCTCCTCCCTGATCAATATCTATAAAAATCCCTCTAGACCCTCTGAGATAATCAACCTTGGTTCCCCCTTGATGTCTGGAGCAGATGTCTGCAAAGCCTCAGTGTGTGTGCAAAAAGAGAGATCCATGCCAGCCTCTGACAGGGTCGCAGCAGAGGAATCCAATGTAGATGCCTAACGACCTACACAGCTATTACCCACTTCTGGAGGGATGTCCAGTGGAGGCTGGACAGCTAAACAATCCAGGCAACTTCTTGGGCTTCTAACCTAGTGGCAGTATCTCAAGGTTAAAGGATTTTGTCATGGTACCCTGGGCTAACTGTTTATGCCATAGGTTTTCAAAATAAATGGCCGAAGAAGACAAATGGCTTCTGAGTGCCTTAGGCACAAATGCTTTACAGATACTACAAGAAGTTCAGTCATGGGAAATACCCAAACAAAAAAAGACACTGTTCGTGACTATCTTTATGGAGAATCTGCCTCGCACACTGACTGGAAGCTAGGTATTCAGCACAGCAACGAGATGTTCAGATCAACTAGCAATAATGGAGTCTGAACTGGCAGTAAAGAATTACTGGGCAGTTGCGTCTGTACATCCCTTTTATGCCCTATGTTTTGTGCAGGTCAATGAGTGTGACATACACCACATACAAGCTCATTAAGGCTTTGGTATACTGGCCGAGTGTCAGGCTGTCCTAGGTGGGAAAGCCCTTCTGTCTAGAATACTGTAAATAGTGATACAGAAGAAAGTCTCAAGTTATAAAACAACAACATGCGGCTTAAGATTTTGAAATTAGATTTGGTTCTACACCTATGCATTCATTTTCCTTTACTTTTGATGCCGTAGACTATTACTACCCAAAATGTTTAGGTTTAGTACACATCATTAATAACATGTTACTGTGGACTATTAACACTACCTTGTATTGTCTACTTTTTGCTCTGTGCTACAGAACCCAACATTACCTGCATATTTTGGAAAAGACAGTCCTCCTCTAAGTGCTGTCTTAAAAAGTTAAGTAAATATGGAAAAATCATGGCAACTCCTAACAGCTTGAGCAAAATCATCCCATTAAATCACAGCTCAGTTCCTCGGACTACTTTCTTGTAATACTGAGTGAAAGCAAACTGCCAGTTAGAGGCAATGAAACATGCACATACTGTCTTGCTCAAGCATCTTGGCTTCAGTCCTGAATTAGGATTGCTCTCAGACACACATTTATGTATTTTTAAGTGTGTGTCTATTTATGCATGTATGCATATACATATACGCATGCTGTTGAGTGACCATGCTCACCACAGCAGTAGACTTTTCAGTATAACAATCACCGATGCCCAATTATTTATAAGTAAGGCAAACACCTTAACCATTAGGCCACCCTCCCAACCCCTGCTTGTGAATCAAATGTACGGAAACATACATCAAGTTTGATTTCAACTTCAGACATCCTGATGGCACAGCTGGTTTCCAACCAAGCTGATGTCATCAGTAAGACATAAGAGAGGGAAACAGCAGACCATGCAATCTTTTAATTCGTGTGTGTGTGTGATCATCATTTAGGAAAGTCCTTGTAAGAAGAGGATGCAAGGTCTTCCCAACAAATGGGAGAGGACAGATGTCAGAAGCAAGACATTACTCTGCCACTAAAAAAATTCACAATTCCAAAACATAGATGGAAGTGAAGACTGTTCCTAGGAGCTGACGGAAGGAAGCCAATACTTGGGCAGTGATACCTGCACTTGATCATTTATTATTACAGTATGATAATACAACTGTATTATGTCCATTGTAAGTATCGGTGATGCAGTACCATTCATAATGCTTAGGGAGAGTACTAAGGCAGTACATTCCTTGGCCACAGGCCCAGGCTGGAGGAATGCATACACCCAGAGGCAAAGGAAGCAGGTGCCCCTGGTGAAAGGTGTTAGGGGCACAACTGGCAGATGCCAAAGATACTTTAGTGCAGTACTAGCAATAAGAAAGGATTGACGACACTGTACTTACAATCATGGGTGAAGATCTAAAGTGCTTTGCGTGTGGCACTTTAAATGTAGCAAGTGATTTGCTATAGTTTAACGACAGAAGAGTTTTTTAGTTTTCAACATTGAGAGGACTTTTATTCTTTTTTTTTTTTTTTTTTACTTTTGCTGCTCAACTTAAGAGTTCATGGAGGTTCCAGATTGGGAAATTCCACAGGGTGTCAGCTAACCTAGGTATGGTTCAGTAAATCCCTCCACATTTTGTATGCATGTCTAAAGTCTTAAACAACCAAAAATGTGCCTGAATCAGGGTGACGATCTTACAAATAAGAACACTTGCAACAAAAAACTAAAAGAAGCCAAATTAAACACCATCAATTAAACTGTACTTTAATGAGTTTTAAGTGCTTTCATTACACTGACTGAAGCCAATGTGAAAAAACCGCCTAAACTAATTTTATTAAAATGTAGTCTATTAACTGATGGTGTTTCATTTGCTATTTTTTTTTAATATTTGCTACAGTACTATTTTATAAATGTTTGGAGCTGAAACATTTGAAAGGTAGTCAAAGCAATTACTTTCCTTTGTTGTCATAATAAAAGACATACATGCTATCATATACTATGTTGCAAAAAAGTTTGCCTGAGGAAGCCTTGATAGGTGAAAGCTTGTACTTGCAACAATAAAAGTTATAATGTTAACTCCACTGGCCTCTTCTAGTCTGATGCGTTTTCCTGTGTTTTTTGGTTTTAGGAGCTTATCGTTTTTGGTGAACCACCACAGGATTTGCCAGTTTGCTGACTGTTATTTTTATATTTTAAGTGGATTTTACACAGCTGGCTATGGACATGTCAAGAGCTGGAGCCATACCCTCTACCAGTAATGCACCTATTCACTTTACTTACTTTATCAGAGTTGATGGATGTCCCTATAAATCTCTTGTTTGGTGCTTTTGAAAATGAAGGTGTGCAAACTGAATCTCATGTCATGCTAGATACAAACACAGTACAGCAGTTTAAAATGAAACTCAAGCATTTTGAAGAAATCTGCTTTCATCTGAAGTGATTGCAATGGCAGCAGCACTTGAGTTTCTCTGCCTACATGACAAAATGATTCGCCATGGTCTAAGGATGCTCAAGATGCCCACTTATTGTAATAAGTATCCCGACCTTTTGAGGAGATGGCAGCTTATTAACCTGAATTGTTCATTTAGATTAATGGAGTTGATGAATGACTTTTTTGAGCATATGGAAATAGACTTAAACAGTGACACTGAGATGACTTATTTAGAGCTTGTAGCACCTGTTGAAAAGAACATCCACATTGAATTACAAGAGACCATGGACCACATTTCAGCCTTCAAGAAATGATTAATAGAAATGAAAAAAACGGAAATTATTAAGGGACACCAATGACTAAGAAAAGACATGTATTCATGTGGGCCAATCATGGAATTGATACATCTTTACATAACCGGGCACCAGATGTGGAACGAAGCACTAATAAAGACAAAACAAATGCATCTCAACCCACAGATAAATCGAACACATCCCAACCTGAAGCATCTGTAACAGTTTTGCAACCTGCTGACCCTAAAACAATATTGCAACAGTTTTGAACTTTAACACTATACAACAAAATAGGATTGCAGACTCAAATGCAATAAATGCACTAGACCCTATTCATTTCCATTTTTTTAGATCAGCCACTTCCTGTGTCAAAAACCAGCTCACAGAGAATGAAAGCAATGCATGCTCAACAACCCAGGAAAGATTACAACCCACTAACGCGCAGTCAGTCCATGATGTAGAACAACTTGTTTTTAATCTATCGAAGTACGCACTAACCAAGGATGAAGAGTCCATCCTTATTAAAGGATTAACCCTTGTACCCGCTTATACTGCTGACAATGCGAAGACACTTTCTAAAGTGAAATATTTTGTTAGAATGCTGAATTTAAAGGCTTCTCTTGGATCTAAATCTACATATAACGTAAGTACATTGAAACACTCTAGTACATTTATGCCAGTAATTAATTTGATAATTTGTGTGTTTGAAAAGGTGGTTGAATGTGATATTTACGACATGCTCACTAAAAAATAAGAAAAGTAGGTTTTACAATCTTACTGCAAATTATCGTTTTGCGGTTGTATCACTGAGCAAAAACCCTAACATTTTTATTAAGACTGCTGACAAGAGAGGTGGGGTCGTTGTTTTAGATACTTCCTTTTACACTGACTCTATGTACCAGATGCTAAACACCAATGATTAAGAGTGCATTGATAAGACTAAATGTAACCAAATTGTTGCTACTGTTGCTGAGCATTTATGGATGATCCTGAATCAAGAGCTGATTGACCTTTCATTGTTTGATTATTTTTATAATGAAACACAGAAGATTCCTTTCATCTATGGCATACCCAAAATCCACGTCTCTACTTAATCCACCTCTAAGACCCATGGTTTTGCTAGAGGTTGGATCACAGAATCCATTTCAAAATTTTTAGAGACGCAATTACGAGTAGTTTTTGATAAAACAGGGAATATTCTCAAGGACAATGATTTTTTACAATTACATATCTAGTCAAATAGAAATAATCCTGATAAATACTTTTTTGTGACCTTGGACATCCGATTCCTTGTTTACTATGATACCTAATGACACTGGGGTGCAATATGTGAAACAGTTTATTCTTGAGTTTGCTGAGTATAAACAAACCTACATAAATATGTTATGTCAATTACTTACGGTGGTGCTTACAAATAACATTTTCTTGTTTCAGAAAAATATTTTTAGGCAAGTGCGTGGTGTAGCAATGGGGACGTGTCGCTAACACCTACACAAATACTGTAATGCATACCCGGGAACGTAGATTTATTTGATCATCTCTGAATGTATATGCGAAAAATGTTATGTTCTATCGGCACTTTGTTGATGACTTGCTCTTGATAAGGCAAAGTGATGAACATTTATGTAATGATTTTTCTGGCTATATTTCTGAACATCTGAATTTCTGAAATTTAAGAAAAATATTTCTAGTACAAGAACTGATTTTTTATATGTTAGCATCTTTAAAAATAGTAGTGGCTGCATAGAAACTATGCTATATAAAAAATCAGTAAGGTGCAATTCATAGCAAAGTAGTATCCACCCACAAGTTACTTTAAATAATCTTGTACACAATCAAATGATGAGAGCAGCGAGATTGAACACTATAGAGAAAATGATGAATATCCAATTAGAAAATATGGTCCTTGATTTTAATAACAGAGGGTATGCTACTGAAACTGTTCGAAATCAGCATGATTCGACAAGTCAGGCCTACATTTTCTAATAACAAACCACATTATAAGAGGTTACAACCACAGCATAACACACTAGGATGCATGTTAACTTTCAATAAAAATACTTCTCAAGTTAAACAATATTATAAGCAAACATTGGCACACACTCCAGAATATACCTGAACTAAATTCTGTAGTTCCATCACAAACACAATTTGGTTACAGAAGATGCTTGAATTTGAAGATATTATATTTTCAGAGTATGCGAAAAGGCACATCTAAATGTGGAAGATGTGTGTGTTGTAGTTATATCAATACAGACAAGACCTTCTTATACCTAATAGATGGTTCTGTGGTAACACAAAGTATTTGGTAACTGTAATACAAAGAATTTAGTTTGTCTGGTGAAATGTGTGTCATGTAGTGCTTATTATGTTGGTAAGACGAATCAGAAACTGAAACAGTTCTTTAGCAGTCATGTATCTGAGATAAACAGGTGTATTTTAAACAATGGCCTCTATAAACATAATTTACAAAATGGACATAATCATAAGTTTACATTTTGTATAATAAGTGTTTACACCATAACCTAAGGGGTGGTGACATTGTCCAAAATACTGAAATGGCTGAATATTACTGGATATTGCAATTAAGAGCTCATATCCCCCTGGGTTGAATGGCTATGTCTCCCTTAAACATTTATTGAAGGAGCTACATAAGCAAGTATAACCATGATATTTTGAATGGATACAAATGCATTTTACATATTTATGTATTCTAAACTGTAATGAGTGGTTGTTTACTATTTTTACTGTTTTTATTATTTTCTACTATGTTTTTATATTCTGTTTTATCATGTGATTTTATCATGTGACCATTGATCATGTGATTCTGAAGTATACAACTGCTATTACTATCTAGAGAGTCTTGTTTGCCTGAGGAAGCCTTGATAAGTGAAAGTTTTTACTTGCAACAATAAAAGTTATAACGTTTTTAATTTAGTTGGCTCTTCCAGTCTGACATGTTTTCCTGTGATTTTTGTTTTTTTGAGCTTAATGTTTTTGGTGGAACACCACAGGATTTACCAGTTTGCTAACTGTTGTTTTTATAACCTTGCAAAATATCCACAACTAAAAATGGCAGAGGAGGTCAAAGAAGATCTGGAGTGGGTGGAGAGATGGGGAAGAAACCACCCTTAAGCTGGGCATGTGCTCCATAGTGTATATCATCGGATGCTGGAGTAGCTTCGGCTTTTTTAACCACCTAAACTGTGGTTTCTTGGCCTGCAGCAACAGGTTCCTCAATATAAAAGGTATAAAAACCCATATGCAGGGAGTAAACAATAGTAGTATGAAAGAAAATAACAAAATAGGTACTTACTGAAACCAATGGACATATTACTGATAACGTTTCACTCTGTTCTGGAGGAAAAAAGGCATAAAGATGGTAGCAAGCCGCTCTCCCTTTTCCATCAAGCATCTTAGCAATGGCCTCAACATGCAGAGAAGACCAGCTCCACTATGGGGACATCACTTAAATCCCAAATACTAGGAATGCCACTGCAGAGTAATCCTTAGCATAAACAAACATACAGAAAGAAAAGGTACAGTTACCTGACAGCATGTTTAATCTGTTGTGACTTTTCAGTTCCTCCTAAACAATTCAGTGGGGTCACTACAGGTTAACATTCAAACTATTTCTACTTGCCTTCTGAGGCTTGGAACAGCGACGGTTTGAGAAAGGTAATGTGGAAAGGAGGCACATACACTCAAGAAACCTTACTTACTGGGTTTCCTATGATATAGATTTTCCTCACAGTTGAGAATAGTTTTCTGGGCATAACAGGTAGAAAAGTTATTGTAACAAACACAAGCACAGAGATACCCACAAGTTTTTTTGGGGATTTAAGAATCTGTTTCACTTTAGTTGTGCCCTTGACTGATGTATTGCGACTCCTACCCTTCTCTCTTTCTATTCTCTACTGAATGTCTCCTTTTCCACAATTTACTTTTATGATTAAAGCTTTTAAGACATCTAGGGCCCTTTCACCTGATTTTGTTTTCTGCCTTCTATCTATGCTTCCTTTTAGTTGTTATGAAGAGAACAAAGAACCTTGTCACCATGCTTTTTTGATATAAAAAAATAAAACAAAGATAAAAAAATAAAAAAAAAACTGTTATGAATAATTAGTGCACAAACTAAGGAAAACATAGTCTGTTTTTCCCCCTAAGCTACTGTGTATCCCCTCCCTCCCAGACACATACAAATGCACAAAAAAACACCATGAAGTTAAAGACCAACAGATGCTGCAAGAAAAAGAAAACAATGCAATGTGACCAGTGCTATACCCTTTTAACAGTTTCTTTTTTACCAAATACAAACAAAATATAAATTTACAGGCCCTTCAAAGTAAGGCAACATTTCTTCAGTTTCTAGGACCAACACACATCATCAGTAAAATAATTTCAAATAAAATAAACTGAAATGTAGCCACAGCACAACACATTACAATATATATTGCAGAAAATGGAGATCTTGATGCAAAAATAAAAATAAAAAAATAATGCAGAAGACAAAAATCTACATAAAGCAAGTTATTCAGACTGCTTAATTGGAGAAAAAAATCCTCTCTCATATTGTTCCTGCTGAGCACTGTCACACACTACCACACCACCACACCATTAAACCAGTGTGTAAACACCATTCCACATTTCTTGAAAATAATAAATGCCATATACTCCAGGGCAGCTTTCTGGGCAAACTTCATTAGCAAGCATAACTAGTTGTTCCTAGGGCTGGAATTTCAGAAATCCTCCAAAATGTAACATGACTGTACATTAAACATTAACTAGGCTCTGGAGGGTGAATGGGCAATACAAACAACTTCTAGCCTTTGATGATCCATCAGGCTTATAGTACGCTGCACAAAAAAAAAAAATTGCATACATTACACCCAAGATGTTGAATTAGTACAGTGTGTGCAATTTTGCATTTTGTTTCTCTCTCTCTCTCTCTCTCTCTCTCTCACACACACAGAGACAGACACACACACATATAATTATATACAAACACACACTCACTCTGCCTTAATTCTATTATAAACTGAAAAGTAAACAAAGGCTAATAAGAAAGTTGTCACTTTATGTTCGCAATAATTTAAACTGGCTTTTTCCCACCTGCTCACAAACAGGGGAGAATAATACTTTCCAAGCTATGAAAATGGAAAGGGTTCCGTAAGAAAGTTTTTTTTGCCACTGATGCCAAACAGCTGGTTCCTTCTTAAAAGATGAGGACAGCTTTATACAAATGTTCTTTTTTGCTGATTAAACTGACAATGAAAATGTCAAAACTTATTTGGCAATGGTTCTTCAACCAAGGAAGCATGGTTTAGAGAAGGGATAAACAGATGTCACTGAGTTTGTTTCTTTTAGTCCTCAATAACTATTGGTTCATCATTCACTGGCTGTCGTGCAAACTGTCCAGAAGCAGTCTTAGTAACGGCAATGGGCCTGTAAGGGCGTCTTGCAGCACGTTTTGTTTCTGAAGAGGAAAGCAGCTTACGAATTTTCCTATAGAAACAAAAAAAAAACATTAACTTCATTTACACTGTAAATAGAAGTAAGAAGATAGAAAAAATGCTATGAAAACAGAAAAGTCCCTGCATAAACCACAACTTCTTAAATTAGGTTTTGGCATACAAAACACTCACCAACAGGCAAACAGCATACACAGATTGTACAGAAAGTGCGGTTACAAAAAGGGGTCACCCAGCTAAGGCAGTAAGACAGTGGATCTGGTAACAGTAATAAAAGACTCCATTGTTAGACACAGAGATGCACCACTTGCCAGGCCAATCAAAGTCAGAGTAATTAGCTGCCTCTCAGATGCCAGGATCTGCAGTGTCACTTAGGACCTCAAGTTCCTTCACCCCATATACACATACTACATGATCATTGAGCAGGTGGGTGAATGACTTGAAACATACTTCCTTGGATCATACGAAGGGGGAACATGATAGAGCTCTCAAGATATGAATCTGAAATTGATGTGAAAATGAAAGTTATGTACTTGCCATAAAGCTACATCCATGCTGTCTTTGTCCATCTGTTTCAACCTGTAGTTTTATCAGATTCAATCAGATCTGAGGCCTGGACTTCAGAATCTTAAGTTCCGAAACTCCACCACCTCTTCCATAATACATTGCCCATCTGAAGCTCCTCAGATTGAGTTTGCCCTACCATGCCTAATTTAAACACATACAGTCCCTCTAAAAAAGGACTGAGGAATACATTCCTTTTCTGGTTTCAACAACATACTTCAGACTGGCCCACAAGGTCCACCAAGAGCAACAAATACCAGTGACAATTTGGAAGGGATGTTTGAGATGGATGGCATAAGACAACATTGATTTAGCATTATATTAAGGACATAAATTTTGTAACCGATTATGTCTTTTCCTTTTACCTCAACCTGTGGGACAGAGTCTCCAGCCACACAACTAGGTGGTATCAAGAGGGAATACCCCATAAAATGGAAAAGCCAAAAGATGTTCTACATCTGGACTGAATGTCTAACAATAAAACACAAAGAAATGAATGTTAGACCAGGTATCTACTGCACAAATATCTACAGAAGCACTACCAAAGAAGGCAACTGAAATAGAAACTGCCTAACAGAGTGGGCTTTTGGTTTAAGTAAAGATACACCTTTCATAGCATAAACAAAGGGCATACATTCAAAAAGCCATCTTGACAAGGTTGCCTTGGACACTGATTTCCCCAACTTAGCTTTACAGGAGGACAAAAAAAGCTGATCGATTTCCTAATGCAGCTGGTCCTGTCCAAAGAGAACCTCAATTGGCAACTTGACAACTTCATGAAAGTACAGTTGTGTACACTTACCATAAATGTAGATGTTTGTGTGCATTCACTGCTGCAGTCATCACATTTGGGTTATCCCTGCCAGGGTAGCCCTCGGCCGGCCCTAATACCAGAGGCTTAGTATTTCTGCGTCGGTTGCTGTCGCTTCAGGACTGATGTCAGGTCGACAGTAGTATAAAGTAAGGCAGCCGACACCATTACATCAGTTTTTCTTGCCCTGTCAGGAGCCCCCAAGTGGGAGCCAGGATATGGTGGAAAACCCCACCAATAGAAAGTAAATACCAAAAAGTTCCTTGTAAAGAGAGAGAGCAAGAGAGAAGAAAAGGGGGATGGAGGGAGGGAAACCAGGACTGCAACAGTGAAAACACGAGCATCTACATTTATGGTAAGTGTACACAACTGTACTATGTTCTTAGTGTTTCACTGTTGCAGTCATCACATTTGAGTTGATTCCTAAAGCTGAGGAAAAGGGTGAAGGCAGTCAGGAAGACTAGGGGCTGGCTAGGATGCCCTGCAATACTGCAGTGGCAAAGCCTGCCCTGGATTTGGAGAAGACAGGCAGGTGGTAATGCTTGGCATGCGTGGATGTCCCTGGGTGGGGACTCCTCTGAGGAAAGCTGCAGAGGTGGACACTGCTCTGGTAGAGTGAGTCCTGACCCCCTTAGGGGGAGGTGTCCCATGCTGCTTGTAACAGAAAAGGATGCAGTGTGCTATCCACTTGGATATGGCTTTGCCCTGTGCCCCTGCAGCAAAGCTGACTAGCAATTGATCAGTCTTTCCGAATGATTTAGTCATGTCTAGGTAGAATCTTAGCTGTCTGTGCACATCTAGAGAGTGCAGGATCCTTTCCCCCTTGTTTTGTGGATTAGGGAAAAAGATGGGCAGATGAATGGATTGGTTGAGAGCCACAATGGACACCACTTTGGGCATAAAGGATGGGTAAGTCCTAAGGGACACCCTGTCAGCATGGAAGATGATGAAGGGCTCTACAGCCATGAGTGCTTGTAGCTCGGATACTCTTCTGGCTGAAGTGATGGCCAGAAGCAAGGCTGTCTTCCAGGACAGAAACTTTAACTCTGCTGAAGATGCTGGTTCAAAAGGGGGCCAAGCTAAGGTAGGTGCTCTTCTGGTTGGCCAAAAGTTGCTAGTCCCTCTTAGGAACTGTTTGATGAGAGGGTGTGAGAAAAGATGGTGCTCAGTGTTGAAATGAGCAGAGATAGCAGAGGCATGAATTTTAATAGAGGAAAAGGAGAGACCACTGTGAAGCAGGTCAGCTAGGTAATCCAGGATGAGAGGTAGGGAGGGCTGTGCTGTATCAGCTCCCTTAGCCTGAATCCAGGTGCAGAACCTTTTTCAATTTGTCAGCATAAGACTTTCCAGTGCTAGGGCATCTTGCCTCATGTATAACATCTAGAACCTGTTTACTGAGATTGGCAGATTGATCAGTGGTCAGAGAATAAGCCAGGCTGCCAAACTGAGGGTCTGCACTTGGGGATGCATGAATTCTCCTTCCCTCTGGGTCAGAAGGGTTGGGGTCTGAGGGAGATGCCATGGTGGCAGTGGGGACAGGCTGTGCAGCAGTGGGTACCAGTGCTGGCAAGGCCAGTCTGGAGCAATCAGAATTGTCCTTAGTTTTCCTCCCTTATTTTGAGCAGTACCCTGGTAATGAGAGGTAGCGGTGGAAATGCATAGACCAAGAGGTTGACCCAGGGGAACAATAGGGCATCCACTTTCCAGGCCCTGCAGTGAGGCTCCCTGGTACAGAACCTGCTGAGCTGATGGTTGGAGTAGGAAGCAAAGAGGTCAACCTTCAGGGTGCCCCATTTCTGAGTTCTTTGGTCTAGCTGCCACTCGTGTGGGTCCGGAAGATTTCTGCTTAAGTGGTCTGCCAGAGAGTTTAGAGAGCCTGGCAGGAATTGTGCTAACAGGTGTAGTCGCATGGCTGAGGCTGTGTGCCAAAGGGTCATGGCGAGCCTGCATAGAGGGTAGGAGTCCCTCCCTGCTTGTCAATATACCACATCACAGTGGTGTTGTCTGTTTTGATCAGGGGAGTCCATGGGGAGAGAAGGGGCCTGAAAGCTGTCAATGCGTGCTGGACAGCTAACATCTCTTTTTGGTTGACGTGCGGATGTATTTGCTGTGGGCTCCATTGGCCCTGTATTCACCTGCCGACCAGGTGTGCACCCCAGGCACTGTCTGTTGCTTCTGTGGTGAGGGTCTGGTTGGCTGTGGGTGGTGAGAAAGGTAGTTCCTTGTTGTGGAAGCATGCTGCTGCCCACCACAGAAAATCTTTCCTTAGGCAAAGTATCATTGGTAAAAAAGTTTCCAGGTCTTGAGAGTGTTGACACCAAAGGCTTTTTAGGTACCACTGAAGTTTCCTCATATGCAGTCTGGTATATGGAATGAGTAGAATGCAAGATGCCATGAATCCTAGAACTTGTAGGATTTTCCTTGCGGATAACTGGGGTCTGGTGGCTAGTTGAGAGAAGTAGGCTGTCAGTTTAGTTTGCTTTTCTGGTGTAAGGAAAGTCATCTGGGATGCTGTGTCCAGGTTTGCTCCCAGGAATATAATCTTTTGGGTCGGCACTAGTTTGGATTTCTTTTTGTTGATAGTGTACCCTAGGGAGGTCAGTAGGGACTTTACAAAGGCCAGGTGTTTGAGCAGCTTTTCCTGACCGTCTGCCTGAATCAGGCAGTCATCTAAGTATGGGTAAACTTGTATATTTCTTTGCCTGCAAAAATCAATGGCGAGAGACAGACATTTGGTGAAAACTCTGGGAGCAGTACATAAGCCAAAGGGAAGTGCAGAGAACTGAAAGTGCAGAGTTCCTGCCCGATATTTCCTACATGATTCCCTGATTGGGATGTGGAGGTAGGCCTCTTTTAGGTCTAGGGTGGCTAGCCAAGCATTCTTGGAGAACACAGGTAGTAGTTGCTGGAGGGAAGGTATTTAGAATGGATAGATCGAGGATGGGGCGTCAGGTACCCTCTTTTCTGGGTACCAAGAAAAGTCTGGAGTAGAAACCTTGGCCTATCTGTTCTGCAGGAAAGTGCTCTATTGCCATCACAGAGAGCAGGGAAAAGACTTGCTTTTTAGGCAAAAAAAGGATTTGTTTGCAAAAAAACTCTGCCTATATGAAAAAATTAGACAGGGTGGGATACAGTACAAAGCTGGAAGTTCAGAAACTCTTCAGGCTGAAGTGACTGCCGCTAAGAAGAATGTTTTCGATGAAAGGTTCTTTTTTGAAAGGGGACCTTGTCCAGGCTTGGAGAACAGGAGGCAAATCCCCAAGAAGGAATCAGATCTCTTACTGGAGGTCTGAGCAGAAAGGCACTCTTCATAAAATTCGTGGACAACTTCATAGAAGTGATTAGCATATAGTCTTAACCAGTTTGGAAATATAAAATGGACGTTAACTGACCACACACTGAAAAAGACCAGCTATGAAATCTAATATTTCATTTAAAGAAACAGAAAAGGGATCTAAGCCCTTAAAAAAGGCCCAGATATACTTTTTCCTCTTCCCACCATGAACCTTTCTGGAAGAAGGCTCATGATGAGAAGAAGATGATGATGACAAAGATACGCACACCTCTCTTAGAAAGCTTGGGATCTTTGGCTATTAGTGGAAAAAAAGAACCAAGCAGTTAGCCTTCGGGATTTCAGACTCTGGTGATGCTGGCCTGAAATAAGATGTAAACAAGTGAGACCAAAGGAAGGGGGAACAGTCTTTCCTTGGCCAGAAGGTGGCTATGAGGATTATTGTCACTCTGCAACGGGCTGCATTCTGCATGAACTTTACTATCAAGGGCTTTGGAGGACAGGAGTACAGGAGACCCAGACGGCCAAGCATGCAGAAGAGCATTCCTCGGTAATTGTCCCTTGGGGGGGGGGGGGGAATCAGGGCAAAAAAAAAAATATGGTGAAGTTGGTGTTTTTGGCGGGGGGGGGGGGGTCACATACAGATTGCAGCACACCTGACCCCAGTGGTTGAAAATGTGTGCAGTCACTGAAGGACTGAGGGACCAGAATTCTCTTGCTCAGATTGTCCACTAGCATGCTGGATCTCCCTGAGATATGTATTGCTATCAGAAAACGTTGCAAGGACATCACCCCCTCACAAACACACACAGCCTCTCAACACAGGACATAGGATTAGGTTCCCCCTTGCTTGTTTTGTGAACTAAACTACTGCCATGGATAGCAATCACACCTCTGTGGATGCAATCCTGAAAAGCCTGCAATGCTAGGATGATTGCTTTCATCTCTAAATACATTAAGGTTTAGATGGGACTCTGACTGGGAACAGGTACTTTGGACAGTTTTTCCTTCCATAATGCCCTCCCCACCCCAGGAGGGAAATGTCCAGAGTCACCATGGACATGGGCTGAAAAAACAAACAGTCATCCTACAAAGACAATATCTGATGTCAGTAGCAAGAGTTGTAATGATGACAAATGTCAGTGAGACACGCAGGAAAATTCAATGGGTGAGTTGTGATAGTCCACCGAACTGAAACAGTCCACTGGAGAACCCTCATGAAGAACCTGGCTACAGGAACAAGACTGCAGCAGCCAACTGACCGAGAAAGTGAAGAATCCTCTGACATAGCAACACTTGATTAGCTTGACGTCATTAGGATAGCAATCTCATTGGAGGAAGTCTGGCAATCTGACTAGAGGTGTCCAAAATGGCAATTATAAATTTTAGGGCTACAACAGGTTCAAGATTAGACTTGTTGAAACTAACTATAATGTCAAAGGACAGGAACAGATGGAGCAAGAAGTCTTGACTGGATCAATGATGCCTTTGAAGTCGGTGTAAAGAGCCAATCATCCAGGTGTGGAAAGACCTGGAACAACTTCTGTGCATTTGGTGAACACACAGGGTGGATGACGAATAACCCCTGGCAAAGAGGAATTTCCCATCACTGCCATCTATAAACTTGACAAATGACTTCCTGAACCCATTTGGCTGAAACTATCTGTTGCCAAAGAAAAAGTAGACTTTTTTGGAAAGGAAAAGGGACTGCCAGGGTGAGAGGAGGGAACAACGTTCCTTAAATAGTCAGACTGACTTGTTGGACTGGGGGGGGGGGGGGGGGGGGGGGGTGACTTGATTTTGGTACACCGTTGTCATTTTGCCAAAACTGGATGAAGGGTTACAAATTCCCATAGAAAACTCATTAGAAGAAAAAAAAAAGGTTATGTACTCACCATAACGCTGCATGTGTGCTTTCTGTTTTTGTCCTTCCATAGCTACTGGGTTTCAGATCAGAACTTTGATCCAACTTCGGCCACTTTTCAGACTGAATCCATAGCTCAAGCTCCTCCCCTTATCCTTAATCCCATCTAAACCCTTATTACTTCAGGCTGAGTTTACCCCCTTACACATGTAAAATAGAGATAGGAACATGAAATTAAAGGTATCTGGAGCGCAGGTAGGAAAAAATCCAAAAGGGATACATCCAGGTTACACCAGGAAAATATAATAGCATCCTCCATGAAGGAAGTGGGGATTGGAGGGAGGGAGTTTAAGGAAGGATGAAAACAGACAACACAAGATGCATCATTGTGAGTATATAACCTTTGTATCCTCTGTTGCCTTTTTCATCCATTTTCAGCCACCAAGATAGAGTCCCCGGCTAGTAAAAACCCCAGTGTGGTATCAAGGGTGGATATTTCGGAGTACAGAGGAGCCAAATTCAGCTCTTTCTCCAGGTAAAATGTCCAACTTGCAATGAAAGTATCAGCACTGGACCAAGTAGCTACAGCAAAAATATAATTTACAGAAGTTCTTAAGAAGGTAGAAGAGGTGGAAACTGAACTTGTGGAATGAGCTTGTGGTGGTCTTGGTAAAGTCAAACCTTTTTACTTGTAAACATGAGAAATATAATCAATGACCAACCTAGCTAAGTGAATTTTGACATATATATACACTCTCAAATGAGGCTTTGAAAAGGAAATAACTGATAGATTTCCTGAAATTCTTTGTTCTGTGCAGATAGAATCTTCTTAACTGTCTATGGACATCTAACGAATCAAGCATATATTCTCCCTTATGAGAAAACTTGGAAATAGAAATGGTAGACGAATGGATTGGTTAAGGGCAAAGTTGGATGCAACTTTTGGGAGAAAGGAAGGATTAGTACGAAGGGGAAACCTGTCCTTATAAAAAAAAAATAAGGCGGTAGCTTGCAACACAATGCCTGGAGTTCAGATACTGACCTGGTGGATGTAACGGTGACTAAAGAAAGTACAGTTGTGTACACTTATCATAAATGTAGATGTTCGAGTGTACTCACTGTTGCAGTCATCACACTTGGGTTATTTGCCTGCAGGTAGCCCTCAGTCGGCCCGAATACCAGAGTCCTGGGATTTCTGCTTTGGATGATGTCGCCTCTTCCATGACGTCAGGTCGTCAAGGGTATAAAACATGCAGCCGACGCCACTACATCAGTTTTTCTTGCCCCAGATGTCAGGAGCCTCCAAAATAGGAAGCAATCACATGGTGTGGAACACCTCCAGTAGAAAGTAAATACCATTGCCATAAGATATGGCCAAAAAAGAGGATAGGTAGAAAGTATAGAAAAGACAGGGGGCTGGAGGGAGGGTAACCAGGACTGCAACAGTGAATACACTCAAACATCTACATTTATGGTAAGTGTACACAATTGTACTATGTTCTTCGTGTTTCACTGTTGCAGTCATCACACTTGGGTTGATTCCCAAAGCTGAGGAAAGGTGGAGGCAGTCAAGAAAATATTAGGGCTGGCTAGCAGGCCTTGTAAGACTGCTGTGGCAAATCCAGCTCTGGATTTAGAAAAGATAGGTAAGTGGTAATGCTTGGTGAAGGTGTGTACAGTACTCCAGGTTGCAGCTTCCAGGATGTCCCTGGTAGGGACTCCCCTGAGAAATGCTGTAGAGGTTGAGGTAGCCCTACTGGAATGAGGTCTGATCCCCTGTGGGGTAGGTTTTCCATGGTGTTTGTAGCAGAAATGGATGCGGTGTGCTATCCATTTATAAATGGTTTGCTTTAAAATAGCCTTGCCCTCTGCTCCTGTAGCAAAGCTGACTAGCAGCTGGTCAGATTTTCTGAAAGGTTTAGTCCTGTCAAGGTAGAACTAGAGCGGTCTGTGCACATGCAAGGAGTGCAGCATCCTTTCCCCTTTATTCTGAGGATTAGGAAAAAAGGTTGGTAAATGGATGGATTGGTTTAAGGCCACACTGGATACCACCTTGGGCATAAATGATGGGTTAGTCCTGAGGGAAACCCTGTCCGCATGGAAGATAATGAAGGGTTCCACAGCCAAAAGGGCCTGTAACTCAGACACTCTTCTTGCTAAAGTGATGGCTATAAGTAAGGCTGTTTTCCAAGAGAGGAATTTTAATTCTGCTGTAGCGGCAGGCTCAAAAGGGGGAGCGTGAGCTTCTCTAGTACAAGGTTAAGGTCTTAGGCAGGAGTGCAAGCTCTCCTTGGGGGTCTTAAATTATTAGCTCCTCTCAGGAACTGTTTGATTAGAGGGTGAGAGAATAGGGGTGGCTCAGTATTGTAATGAGCTGAGATGGCAGAGGCATGTATCTTAATTGATTAGAAGGATAGGCCTTTGTGGAGCAGCTCTGCTAGATAATCTAGGATTTGAGGTAAAGTGGGCACAGCTATGTCCTTTCCTTGAGACTGGCTCCAAGAACAGTATCTTTTCCACTTTCTGATTAGGATTTCCTAGTACTAGGCCTCCTGGTCTCAAGGATAACATCCAGCACCTGTTTGCTGAGGGTTGCTGGTGATGTATTCAGGGAATAAGCCAGGCTGCCAGGTTCAGGGTTTGCAGCTGAGGTTTCAAAATCTGTCCCTCCTGCTGGGACAGCAGAGAGGGGGTCTGATGTAGGTGCCAGGGTGGCACTGCTGTCAGACTGCACAGACGTACCAGTGCTGGCGTGGCCAGTCTGGTGCAATAAGGATTGTCCTTAAACTGTCCTGTTTGATCTTGAGTAGTACTTTTGAAAGGAGGGGCAGAGGGGAAAGGCATAAATTAAGAGGTTTTCCCATGTGAAGGATAGGGCACATTCCATGCTTGGCTGTGAGGAGTTCTGGTGCAAAATTTGCTCAGTTGATGGTTTTGGGGGGGGGGGGGCAAAGAGGTCCACATCTGGTGTTCCCCACCTGTGTATTACAAGTTTGAATGTGTTGGGTTCCAGTTTCCACTCGTGTGGGCCCATTAGATTTCTGCTTAAGTCGTCTACCAGTGAATTTTGTTTGCCTGGCAGGAATTGAGCTTGCAGGTGCACTTGATAGCTCAAGGCTGTGTTCCACAGAGCCTTGGCTAACCTGCAGAGAGGGAAGGAATGAGTTCCCCCCTGCTTGTTTATGTACCACATAACTGTGGTGTTGTCTGTCTATCAAGAGTTGTCCTGGCAGGATAAGGTATTTGAAGGCCGTCAGTGCATTCTGTACAGCTAACATTTCTTTTTGATTGATATGCAGGTGAATTTGTCCTGGGCTCCATTTGTCTTGAGTGCATTTGCTTGCCATGTGAACCCCCCCCCCCCATGCATAGTCTGATGAGTCTGTTGTCAGGGTTTGGGCGGCAGGGGGTTGAGTGAAAGGGAGTCCCTTGTTGTGGTTGCGTGCCTCTGCCCACCATAGGAACTCTGCTCTTAGGCAAGGAATGATAGGAATCACTGTTTACAGGTCCTGAGAATGTTGACATTTCCAGAGACTTTTTAAGTACCACTTGAAGTTTTCTTATATACAGTCTTGCATATGGAATTAGTAGAATGCATGAGGCCATGAACCCTAAAGGCTTGCAGTATTTTTCTTGCAGATAGCTGGGTTTGGGTGGCCAGTAGCTTGAAGTAATTTGTCAAATAAACCTGCTTTTCTGGAGTGAGGAATGCCATCTGGGAAGTTGTGTTCAAGCTTGCTCCCAGGAATACAATCTTTTAGCTGGGCACCAGATGTGATTTTGTTTCGTTGATGGTATACCCCAGAGAAGTTATGAGTCTCTTTACAAATGTCAGGTGCTGAAGTAGCAATTCCTGACTGTCCGCCTGAATCGGGCGATCATCCAAGAATGGGTAAATTTGAATATTTCTCTGCCTGCAGTATGCAATGGCTGGAGCCAGGCACTTTGTGAAAACCCTGCGCGCAGTAGATAAGCCAAAGGGAAGGGCAGTGAACTGATAGTGCATAGAGCCTGCCCTGAAACGCAGATATTTCCTGCAAGATTCCCTTATGGGGATGTGCAGATAAGCTTCTTTTAAGTCTAGGGTGACTAGCCAGGAGTCCTTGGCTAGCATAGGAAGCAGCTGCTGGAGTGTAAGCATTTTGAATTTTGGTACCACCAGGAAGGAGTTGAGAGATGACAGATCCAGAATAGGGGCCAAGAGTTCTCGTTTCTGGGCACCAGGAACAGTCTGGATTAGAAACCCTGTCCCTTTGCTCTGTTGGAACTGGTTGAATAGCCCTGATACTGAGAAGAGAAAGTACTTGCTTTTGGGCCTCTGCCCACTGGTTTGGAGGAAGGTCTGGCAATCCGCTTGGGGTTGGCAGTGAGTGGAAGTAGAATATGTATCCCTGGGATACAATGTTTAAGACCCATTGGTCCTGGATAATATACTCACAGTTTTTTGTATGCAGGATGAGTTTTCCTCCTAGGGGGTGCAAGTACTTGGGCATGGCTGGGAAGGATGAAGGACAAGTCATTGTGAACTTATTCCATAAGGGGATGGCTTACCGCTCCCTGTTTTTTGAGGAGGGAACACTCCATTGTTTACATCTGTGCATACCCTGAGACTGTAGTCTTTGTGGTCTGTTGCCCCTCGGTTTGGACTGAGAAGGTCTGGGAGGGACTGGAAAGGCCCAGTTTTTTGAAAACCAACGCCTACTGATTCTAGATGGCTGTGCCTGTAAGAAATCTTTAACAGTTTGCATAGATTTAGCTTTTTCCTCCATATGATTAAAAATGTCTTCTGCTTTTGAGTCAAACAAACATTCTTGGTTTAAAGGAGCATCTAGTAATTTTGCTTTGACATGGTCTGGCAAGATTTGTTCCTTCAGCCAAGCATGCCTTCTCATAACAGACCCAGTGACAGCAACCCTGCAAGATGCTTCTAAGGCATCAAAACCACAATGCAAAGTATGTTTACCAACTTGGTTTGCCGGATGCATTAACTCTTGTAAGTCTTTATTTTCTGCACAATCGGGAATCAATAACATGTTTTGTTTTATTAGTTCCATAGTATGCTGCTGGTACTTCAACATGTGAAACTGTCAATTTAAAGCCCTGATGGCAAGAGTTGCAGAGGTATATACCTTCTTATCCAATCTGTCTAAAGCCCTAGAATCCCTGTCCGAAGGGGTAGGGTTTTTGGCTGTAGTAGCCTTAATACCTTTAGGTCCCTGGGAAATGGTCTCTGGATCCGCAGTGGGATTTTTAAAGAGAAATTTGTGAGAGTCAGGGACTCTGTAGTACCTGTCAGGCTTTCAAGGAGCTGGTGGTAAAGTATCAGGAGTAAGACTGGATTCCATGAAGACATCATCTACAATATCCAGGACAGGGGGTATAGCTAGAGGCCTATGCTGAGGCAAGTCTAAAAATTCCCTGAGTATCTTTTTGGACTGTGAGTAGTCCTGGCATTCCCAGCGGAAATGTTCTCTCAGGGTATGCAAGGTTTCACCGAAAGAAAAGTCCTCTGGGGTGAGGCAGAGGGAATGGAATCCTCTGCATCTGAGTCCTCATAGGTAGATAACGGTATGTCCTGGTATTCACAGGGGTCGGAGTCATTGGACTCATGGTCTGTAGAATGAGAAGGAAAATCAATTCTTTGTCTTTTAAAGGGGGAAGGCTGGCTTCCTATAATTAAAGTAATAAGGTCGTCAGCCATTCTAAATATTTGTTTATGTGGCATGGGAGCTTGAGCATGCACTTTAGTTGTCGCTTTTCTAGGCGTAGCGTGAATTCTGGGCCTGAGAAACTCGGTAGTTTTAGTCAAAAACAAAGATGATTAATGCAAACATCAGAAGGTCGGAATACACCCTCAGAAGCTGGAGCCTGCACAGTGGCTCCGGACCCATCCAAGGTAGAGACATCCACAGGTTCCATAGTCGAAGAAGCATCTCGTGGCATACTGAACTCCGAATGGCCTGCAAATCTGTAGAAGCGGGTATCAGGGGCTGCGAAGGCACCTCACTGAGCACTGGCCTATGCGGTCAGTCTCTGTCTTTATCCTTATGTTTTTTTGGAAGACTGGTAGTTGGATGACTTGTCGAAGCCATTTCGGAATATGGAGAGTGAAAGAATTTAGCGAAAAAGATAGCCCGACGATGAATAGTTTAGACGTTGAACAAGGCACAAAACTGACAGTGAGGTATGTCGTGGTTTGGCCCTAAACAGGTGACGCAGCAAGAATGAAAATCTCTGTGAGGTATTTGCTTTCCGCAGGCAAGACAATTGTTAACTTTTTCTGACATTGGTTAGAGCAAGAAAAAAGGATCCCCAATGGGGTACTTAGCTTTAGAAGACTTCAGGTTTAAAACTCGAAAAATGAAAATTTCAGGAAGCGGACGACCAGCACTTGCGAACTGCTTCTGCTTCGGGCTCCCGCACAGCAAGAAAAGCTGATGTAATGGTGTCAGCTGCATGATTTATACCCATGACGTCATGGAAGAGGTGACAGCATCTGATGCAGAAATCCCAAGACTCTGGTATTCGGGCCGACTGAGGGCTATCCGCAGGCAGACAACCCAAGTGTGATGACTGCAACAGTAAAACACACAGAACATATGGTCCAAGACAAGTATTTCAACTCAGCTTTGGCTGCTAGTCCAAATGGAGCCTGAATCAATGTCTGAAGGAGAACTGTCAAGTTTCAAGGGGGTGTGGGTTCTTGACAGATGGACTACGGAAAAACAAACCTTTGAGAAAAGCTTTGCATAGTCTGAGGGAAGCCAAGGACAAATGGTCTTTACTAACATGACAACTGGAAATTGCAGCAAATTGTACTTTGATTGTGGAGTAACTTGCTCCACTATGAAAAATGGAAGCCAGAAAATTATCTGATATATGAGCTGAAAAAGGGATCCAGGTGCCTCTGATTGGCCCAAACAGAAAAATCTTTTCCATTTGCTTTTGTATACCTTTCTACTGGAATTCTTTCGGGAGGGTGTAAGGATGTGTACAACTTGGGAAAAAAGCCTGGATTATCTAGCCATCATAGGATGTGGAGAAACCATGCAGCTGGCTTGAATGTCTGGGTGAAGCAGAAGATTTGGACAGAGCTCCAAGACCCAAGTTGGGCATATTATGCGAGGCCAAAGGAAGGGAAACACTTATCGGGGCCAGAAGACGGCAATGGCAATCACCCTGCCCTTCCACTAAGATGCTTCCTGCAGAAATTTAAATGGGAAGTTAGAGGATAAGCATAAAGGAGATTGGGGGATGAACAGTAAATCATAGTGTCTCCCAGTAATTCCCCCCTTTGACGGTATTTGGGAAAATAACTGTTGCACTTGAAATTGTGGGCAGAATCAAAGAGGTTGCAACATTTCTGGCTTGTCTGTCTACTAAAATGTTGGACTTCCTCGGAATGTGCATTGCCAGAAGAAAGTGGCTGGAAGAGATCACCCACTGACAAACATCCATAGCCGCCAGACAAAGAAGATAACAGTGGGTTCCCCTCTGCTTGGTGATGCACAAGACTACTGACATATCATCTGTCTGCCTATATAGCAATCATCCCTAGAGGAGGGATGTCCTGAAAATCCAGAAAAGTGTCAGACGTGCATGTGGTGTCCTGGATGAGGAACGTCTCAAGGCCTAGATGGACCAGCTGTCCCAATGGAACATAATTTGCAGGCTCAGAACCCAAGGCAATCAGCTGTGGAGTGGGAGAATCATAGGAAGGCAAGGATGTCCTACCCCTGAAATGCAGAGACCTCTCTCCACTGTATCAAAGGTTTAAGCCATGAGTGTGCCCAAACACCACCTTTGAAGGCACAGAAGCTAATGGACCAGGTCAACCTAGGGAATCACCATGACTGTACCCTGAAGCAGAGGTTGGCACTGAGTTGTCTAAGGCTGAAACTCTGAGGGAAGGAAAGACTCCATCTACCTCGGAGGCAAACTCCTACCCCCACACCCAGTGCTGAAGCTACTCTTGAGATCCATCTGGCTCTAAAATTGTCAGAGCCAGCTGGATCAAATAAGGTGTTGGAGTTGATGAAGGCCAACCCTTAGGATCAGACATGGACAAACTAGGAAATCCTGGGTCAGAAACCTCCAATGCTGAAGGGCAGATCAGAGTAGGAGTAACAAACGTTGTTTGGGATTGAACAAAGCTCACGGGTCCAATGGGAGACAGAGATAGGATAACTCCCAACTGAATTTGGGTCCGAAGAAACTTTCTCATTATTCTGCCCATAGCAGCTTCAGAAAGGCTCCTGGTAGACCTGAAGGAGAAAAAGAGGTGGATGGGGGTCTAGAAGCACTGAGTGGTGTGTCCTGCATTAAGGGCGAGTACAACCTTGATGGTATCTGCTCCAGTGTAAAACTTTTACAGACTGGAGAATTTGAGGGTACTGAAGTCGTTAAAGTCAGATCTGAGGAAGTTGACAAATATGAAGTTTTAGCAACTTTCATAGGAGGAGTTGACCCTGGAGCCGAATGAGGAAAGTGGTTGAGAAAGCGCTTCCTCGACACCTTAGGTTTCTCTCAAACTTTTTCAACTGACTCCCCTTTGGATTTCTTCTCCAGCTTACTTGCAGATGGGAAAGCTCCAGACACCGAAGAGGAAGAAGGCAGTACCCCTTTCAGCACCAACCTGTTTCTATGTTCCACTAGCACACTGTGATTAAAACCCAGCCTAAATCTCGCCCTCCACATCCAAATGCCTGGCTCTGAGATTCCAGACACATTCCAAGTGGGCGTCTCAGTTGGAGATCTTATACCCACAAGAAGAGGATTTCTTAAATCCAGATGGTTTGTCCAACATGATTACCAAAAAACAAACAGTGCAGATGACACAAGAAAGGACAGAACAAATACCAGCAATGATAAGACAAAAAAAAAATTCCCATAAAGAGAAATAGAATATCAACAATAGTATGGCAAGCTCTTAAAAACATAGGAGAGAGGGAAGGGAGAAGGACAGAAGAGCAAGACCTACGAAAAGAGCAACAGCAATAAAAAATAAAGCTTAATATAGAGGACTAATCTAAATATAGTAATGTTAAAGCTATTTTCTAAAGTACAGGGGAGAATTCTGTAGAATACAAGGACCATCAATACAGTCTGAAACAATTATCTGAACGAAACAGCTTGCGCTACAAAAAATCACATCTATTTCCTGGAAGTGGCAAATGAGATCTGAGTTAATAAGGAGTTTAAATGGTATCGGTGTAAGTGGAGGAGCTTGAGCTACAGACACAAAGTCTAACTCGAAACCCAACTGTTGAGTAACAGATTTAAAAGACATCATCAGATCGTATCCCTTTCATCACACTTTTTGATCACCTCTGCAGCACATGAACCAAAATGTGAATCTCTATTTAAAGGATAAATTAAAATCTCATTATTTGCATCCTCTTGGGTGGTTCTGAGAATCCAGCCAGGCAAACCTCCTCAAAGGTACTTGAGGCCATGGCCCTGGAAGAAGTATCAACCGAGTCACACACACACACTAAACTGAAAGCAGTGATTGGTACAACAAAAAATAAATAAAATAAAGCAGATTTTTCCTCACAAGAAGAAATGCCAAACCAAACATTCCTCACACTTCACAATTAGGATAAACATTAACATGTGAACCTGATAACTTAAAATTCTGAAAATCAAAGTTGCAGAAGCATATACAGTTTTTCCCTACCCATCAATAACCTTCTCAATCTTATGAGAAAGAGTAGGATAACAATAATCTGACTGTTCAGCAGCATGATTACTAAAAGCTATAGTTGCTGGGTCAGGTTCGGGAAAGTGTATATTAAAATGTAAGACTGAGTAACTCTATGCATTCTATCTGCCTTTTTAGGGGCAGCAGGTTGGCTATCAGGAAAAATTACAGGCAGTCACACACATCCTCCAAAGCTGACAGAAATGGAGAAATTGGTGAAGGTCTGGGAAATTCCTTCTGTAACAGCTCAAACTTTTATGAGGGACTGAGAAACCTTAGTGTATTCTCACTGAAAATACTGGCATATTCTGGAAATAGTCTCAAAGAGAAAGGAACCCCCAAAGGGAGAATGAGAAACTGAGCTCTCCTTTGAGTCTGAATTACAAAACTGAAGAGAAAACCCTGTATCTGTCCCATTATCTTCCTATCCATTTTCAGAATATTGAATCTCTTCAAGAAAAGAGGTATCCTTCTTTCTTTTACTAGAAAGCAGTTAAGAAGGATCAAAAGCCTGAATAAAACCCTGAGCCAGACCCAGTAAACTAATCTTGTCTAAGGAAAATTGAGGAGGAGTAAATATATGTTTACATATTTTTGGCAAAAAAAATGTGGCCATCAGTGTTATAAATGGGAGTAGCAGCTTCCCCAGGATTAGGAAGAACATTCTGACAGAAGAAAAAAAGCTTTCCTTGCTCCCTTCCCCAAGGACCAACAGAGTGGCTCTCCCTTGCCCACTGAGGGGAACCCAAAAGCTGCAGAGGATGTGGCTAAACTCCAGTCTATTGTGGCTGTAGCTGCTACACCAGAGGTATCTGGGGTAAAAGAAAAATGGTCTGACGTACATCAAATGGCCATAGCACAGTCACCCACCTTAGGCCAAGTCAACTTGCTAACCTGCTGTGGTAGAAATGGCTTTTTGCTTGACTTTATCTTTCGTGACTGGAAGGACTGACCGTGGGACTGACAATTTGTTCCATGGATAAGCCAAAAATGGTGTCTCTTTCCCAGGCAAAACACGCAGCAAAAGTTGGCAAAAATTTAAAATCTCAACTTCGTCCGAGCCTGGATGGCTGAATGAAAGCAGCATTTTTTGACAGCTCTGCAGTAACTTTAAATTTTCTCAGGAAAAGAATTGTCATAAAAGAAAAAATTTCTTCACTGGAAATCTTATAAACACACCGAATACACTCCTGTCAAACTTTGTGAAGCTATTCTAAAATCTTCCTGTCAAAATACTTTGGAGACTTACCAGACTGCTGAAGAGATGAATATTTCTAAAGATTCTAATGCTGATTCCTCACTAAAGAAGGATACAAAATAAGTAAATTCTACTCTTCAATAATTATCACTGAAAAGAGATGGACTCCAGGATATGGAAAATGCTTTTAATGATGTAGAAGGAAGACTAAAGGAGAAAGAAACTACTAGAACAAAACACATAGTTAATAAATGAATTAGAGGACCTTGGAGAAACAGAGAGGGGATGTAACATTATAAAATCTGGTTTACCAGAAAAAACAGAGGGAGAAAACATAATTGCTTTTTTTTTAACTACTTGGACACTTGGACTGTTAAACACACAAGAATGATTGTCGATATGGTATAGAGTGAACTCGCAGAGCCATAAGCAACCATTTGCCCTCTGCTTCATTTCCAAAAACATCTATAATTGTCAAATTTCCTTCTTTTACAGACAAGGAACTTATCTGTAAAGCATAGTGGGAAAAATCTCCTTTCAGGTTTGGACAGCATAGCATGAGACTTGACAATAATTACTCAACAAAAACATTGGAACTTAAAGAAATGCTGGCCATTAGTGAAGCTCCTTAAGCAAAATGGAATTAAATCTTAAATAATTTTCCCTGCAAGAATAAGAATACACTTATCTACTGGATCTAGGCTCTTCAACTCTATTGAAGAAGCCACTTCCTTGTGAAGAATAACAATGGGATGCCCACAACAGACAAGATGGACTGGTCCCTCTCCTGTCTTAAAGAAATCCTCAGACAAAACTTCAAGGATTGACTTAAAAAACTGAACTAGCCACTTATTCCAACAACAAATCTCAAAAGACTTCACAGATAACATGAACTGGAAATATAAAGTTCTCTCTTACTGATCTTCAAGGATATGTATTGTGCTCTACTATACAGTTGCTTAAAAAAGATATATTTTAAAGCAAATACAGATTACTTGTTCTTGCTAACTTATTTAAAATGCTTTACATAACATAATATTGTGTTAGATTCTGGTTAAGTTACACTTGGAATTATGTGAAAGAGATATTTTGGGAAACAAGTTTATTTTATGTACGAGGCGTGATACTATGAAGCATGGTTGTAGGGTTCCTATTAGAAGACTGAAGATGCATTCTTTCGAATGCGTCTTGGTCGAACTTAAAAGACTGAAACTGCAAAATATCGAAGTAGCCTTTAAGCGAATTCTTTCCATGGGAAAGAATTCGCTTGGCCGCTTTGTTACTTTGCCGTTTTCAGCACTGTAGTGTGGTCTCCGAGTTGGTATATTTAAGTAGGGGGGTGTGCTTAATGTAATGTTTAAAGTGTTTTATTTTTTATTTTGTTTTTGTTGGAACAGCGATTTTTTTTCCCTTCTGACAGTTCGACATTGTAAGCTTTCGCTTATATAGAGGCAATTAATCACCATTTGCTTTTTTAAGCATTTGGTGATCTAATATAGACCCTGATTTTATATATATATATATATATATATATATATATATATATATATATATATATATATATATATATATGTGTGTGTGTGTGTGTGTGTGTGTGTGAAATGATTATATTTTTTTCTTGTGTCTCCTGTCATCTCATCTCTTATACTTGAATTTTCTCTGCTCTCTTCCTTTCCACTATTGGCTTATGCCTAAAGATTAGGTTGTTTCTTGGTGACTGGATGATTTGTGGGTGAACATGGCAAAGATTTTCCTAGGGATGGAGGGCACTTTACATTTAAATTGGATAAAATAAGATCCACTGGTGTTCTGATCGATAATTGCTGCTGTTACTTGGGACTTAGTAATTAGTACAATGACAGGGTAAAGGGAAAAAGATCGTATTAAAGGAAAGTAAAGGAGGTCTGTATTTCCCCCTGTTCACGTATATCTTCCTACGTGCCTCAACATCCTGGTTTCTTGTCAAGCAGAGGGGCAATGCATACAAGGCAGACCTCGGCCTTCTTTGTACAACAGATTAAACTGCAAAACTGTTATATTATTCTGTTAATATGCCTCTGAAATATTTTTTGAACGTTTATTTAGGCTTTAGTGATAATAGTGCTTGAGCATATCACTCATGAAGGCAGGGGGTTACATGGGAAGCTTGCATTTATGAACAAATAATGCTGTGATGTTTAGCTCTTAGAAATATTTTCCCTTTTACCAGTGTGTGTTGTGGACTGTGATCATAGTTATGAGCGATGGATATGAAGTGGCTTGAATGAGCTGTATTTTAGGATCAGTTGGATTTTATGTGTGGAGAGGGCTGTGGAGCACGGCTACATATGTGCAAAAAAAGAAGTTATGTACTTACCATAACATTCCACGTGAGTTCATCTCGCCTTTATTCTTACACATAGGTTTGGAGCCGAGCCATCGGCTCTGAGACGGCCGCTTTACTAGCTAAAGATCTCAGAGTAGCTTGACACCAGGCCCCTATCCCATGATGCTCTCTGCCCCACCCCACATCTAGTTTGCTGAACTCAACATGAGCAAGTATAACTCACCAAATACTCCAGCCAGAGTAAGAAATCCCAGAACAAGACTACCAGACCCCAAGTCTACCCGTTCTTCGAGACCCTGGAGGGGGAAGGTGGGTGGGAATGTAAGAATAAAGGTGAGATGAACAACTCACATCGAACGTTGTGGTAAGTACATAACTTCGTTATGTGAAGTTGTTCAATCTCGCCATTTATTCTTACACATGGGTAGCGTCCCAAGCACCCTAATCTTGGGTGGCTCACTGGAGTATATTCCTGAAGATAGTGGAACCAAAGGAAGCCCAATCCCTGGAAGCCCTGTCCACTTTGTAATGAGTGATAAAGGTATGAGACCTAGACCAAGTGGCAGCTGCACATATAGTGTGTCCAAAGATAAACGAGCCATATAAGTTGAAGACGTGGAGACAGCTCTAGTTGAATGAGCCTTCACACCATGTTCTAATGTTTAGTTCGCTGAACAGTAGATAAATTTGATGCAGTCAGCTAACCACTTGGAAAGGGTAACTTTAGAAATGGGTAATCCTTTCTTGGTGTCACCATAAGATACAAACAGTTGGTCATATCTTCTAAATTCCTTTGTCCAGTCCAAACAGAATCTCAATTGTCTGTGGAAATCAAGTTTATGCAACATGTATTCCAACTGATTAGAGTGATTACTGAAAAAGGTAGGAAGTTCAATAGTCTGGTTCAGATTGCTCTCAGAACACACTTTTGGCAAAAATGAAAGATTAGTCCTCAGAGATACCCTGTCTGGATGGAACACCAAATATGGTGGTTTGACAGAAAGGGCTTGAAGCTCAGATACCCTGCATGCTGAAGTAATGTCCACCAAGTAAATAGTCTTCCAGGAAAGAAACTTCAACTGACAGGATGATGTGGGTTCAAAAGGGGGAAGAATAACATGGGACAGCATAAAATTTAGATTCCAGGGAGTAAAGGGCTGTCTATCAGGAGGCCTAAGATGAAGGGTGCCCTTAAGGAAGGCCCGACATAATCTGTGAGACATTAAGTTAGAACCTTCAGTTCCGAGGTGAAAATTCGAGATGGCAGCCACAGCACCTTCGTGAAAAAGCTTAGAGAGGAATTCCAGGAAATTAGCAAGCGGGGCAACAAAAGAATCAATGTTATTCTGAGAGGCCCAAAAAGAAAACCGCTTCCATTTACTAGCATACAACTTTCTGGTGGAAGTCTTATGCGAAGATACAAGAATGTGCTGTACCTCAGAAGAAAAATCGTGTGACCTGGCTAGGTAGGGAATTGGAGCAGCCAAGCTGTCAGTCTGAGGGAACGAAGGGAGGGATGGAGGGGCCCTGATGAATGTGTCAGTAGGTCTGGAACTCGGTCCAGATTCCAAGGTTCCTCCAGTTGATAGAATTGGAGGAATGGGAACCAAATCTGACGAGGCCAAAGAGGGGCTATTAAAATTATAGTCCTTCCAAATGTTTTGGCATTATGCAAGAACTTCGAATCAGGGGTATAGGTGGAAAGGCATACAGGACTCCCGGGGGCCAATCGTATACGAACGAGTCCCTTGGGCTGTCCCCTGGGTGGGGATTCAGGGCAAAGTAGCTTCTGTATTTGGCATTCACAGGGGATGCAAACAGGTCGCAGCAAGGCTGGCCTCATCTGAGGAAAATCTTCTCTGTAACTTCATTTCTGAGACACCACTCGTGTGGTAGCAGAATGGCTCTGCTCAATTTGTCCGCTATCACGTTGGATTTCCCCGGGATATGCGTTGCTCAGAATGCGCCCGATGGACACAGCCCACTGCCAAATTCTCAAGGCCTCTCGACACAGGGGATAAGTCTTGGTTCCCCCTTGCTTGTTGATGTACCAGACTACCGACATTTTGTCCATCTGTATTGCAATCGTCCCTAGAGGCAGAGAGTCGTGGAAGTGCTGCAACACCAAAAGCACCACTCTCAGCTCCAGAACATTGATGTACAACTATGACTCTGTCTCCGACCAGGTGCCTTGGGCTGTTCTTCCCTGAAAAGGCCCTTCTCCACCCTATCAGAGAGGCATTCGTGGTCACGATGGCTGATGGTGAGGGGAGAACAAATGGTCGACCCACTGTAACTTGTTGGCTGGTCAACCACCAGTGAAGATCTTTCTTGCAAAAGTCCGTAATCATGATTAAGAATGACATGAGAAGTTGTTGGTATGACCACTGGGTGAATAGTAACCATTGAAGAATTCTCATGTGCATACGTCCCAAAGGAACTGCTATGAGCGTAGCTGCCATGGTGCAGAGGAATTTCAGTACTTGATGGGCCGGTACCTTTCTTCTCTGCAGAATGTCCGAGACCTGTTTTCGGAGAGTGGCTATTCTGTCCAGGGGCAATCTTACTGTGGTGGTGGTAGCATCTAGTTCTGCTTCGATAAAGGAAATACGCCACGATGGTGACAACGCAAATTTTTCAAAATTGATAGTGACGCCTAACTGAGAGCAGAGATTGAGAGTATGATCCCTGGACAGAATTAGTTGATGACTGGAGGTGGCGGTATGGAGCCAGTCATCCAGATACGGAAACACTCGGAATCCTAGACGCCTCAAGTGAGCCGTAACCACTGCCATGCATTTGGTAAACACTCTGGGGGCTGTTGCGAGTCCAAAGGGCAGTGCTCGGAATTGGTAGTGACTCGCTCCCAGACGGAAACACAGATGATCTCTGGATGGCCTGGCCATTTTGATGTGGTAGTACGCATCCTTGAGATCTATAGAACACATCCAATCGCACACTCTGAGGAATGGGAGAATAGACTGAAGCATGACCATCCGGAACTTCTCTTTCTTTACAAATATGTTGAGTCTGCTGAGATCCAAGATGGGCCTCCAGTCTCCTGTCTTTTTTGAAACTAAAAAGAATCTGGAGTAAGTTCCGGATCCTATCTCGTCTGCTGGGACTGGCTGGATGACTTTTCCTGTAGCTTCTGTATTTCTATGGCTGCTTGATCCCTAGGATTGGGTGGAACATCTGGGATTTTTATGCCAACAGGTGGATTTTCTAAAAATGGGATGATGTATCCTCTGGTAATGATGCTTTGTACCCAAGAATCTGTTGTAATTCCTAGCCAGGCATCTGGATACAAAACCAAGTGACCCAGACTGCCTCCAGAGTAGGACAGTCGGGTCTCCTTTCAGGGGCTCTGATAGGGCTTACCAAGGAACTGATCCCTGTCGCCCTGGTTCTGCGTACTCCCTCTGCCACCAGGGCGGCGTCTTCCATTATTGTCCCCTCCTCTGCCCCTGGAGGGGGGGGTTCACTACAAGTGTTCTGGAAAGCTCCTTGGGATTTTCGGAACCACATTTTTCCACCTTTCTGCCCTTTGGGGTATGGTCTGGTAGGGGGTGGAAAAATGGATTCCTACGGCAGATAGATTCTTTTCCTCCTGCTCACACCTAGTGAGAGTCTCCTTGACTTTGGGCCCAAACAGAGAAGAGCCATCAAATGGGGTGTTGACAAAGGAAGACTTGAAGGCTTCTGAAAGGAGCATAAGCCCATCCAGGATGGTCTCTGAAGAGCTATCACTGAACCCGTTGCCCGACTTGAACCATCGGATGCATAGGAAATGAGCCGCATGGACGAGTTCACAATGGAGTTAAAAGTATTAAGTTGTCAGAGACAGCTCCACCTGTATGACCCTGCAGAGTATCTCCAAACTCTTTCAGGAGATCTCTTTGAAGACGGGTGAAATAAGTCAAATAGTTAAGCGATCGCAATGGCAAATGTCGCAGAACTAAAGATGCGTTTCCCATATCTGTCCATCGTCCTAGAATCCCTATTAGGAGGATGGACAGTGGAAGAGGTTTCTGACATCTCTTTCTTGGCAGCCACCACCACCACCATGGCATCAACGGGGACTTCCTTAGTGAAGAACATCTTGTCTTGGGGGGGTGATAAATTTGCTGGGCCTCCGAGGGACCGGTTCCATAGAATCAGGAGACTCCCACGCCCTTCGAGCAACCAATTAGATCAACCCATCGAAGGGCGGAGTCAACCAGGAGGTGGAAGGTTGAGACCCAAAGGCCTTCAGGAGCACCGACTCATCCTCAGTAGGGCTAACGGACTGCCAGTCACCCCTCTGCTTTAGGACTTCCAGGATATCTGCAAAGGAGACATCCTCTGATGAGGACTGTGGAGACCCTTCTGATTCCTCTAAGTCGGTGTCTGATGTCAAAGATTCCTGAGGGGAATCTAAATGCCTCCTCTTGCATAATCTCTTCCTGGGAACCTCATCAGTGGAGGCTTCTGGTGAGGTCTCAGTAGAGCAAGGGCCACCCAATGGGGTTACCTGAGGCTCCGGGTCTCGACGCTTCACAGGGACCTACGATTTAGAGGCAGAACGTGGCACTTTAGGGGAGGAAGAGGAAGGACCTGATGATGTGTGTGTCTTAGATGACATAACCCTCCTCATGTTGTCCAAGGCACAAGAAGACGGGAACTTCCCCGGCGCCAAGACAGTGGGCTCCGAACCAGAGGACGGAGCCGAGCTTATCCGCACAGAAGCCCCGAGAGGAAGGGTTGGAACTGATGCATCGGTTCAACCCCCCCCCCCGTAACAGACGAGAGAGTGTCAGCTCAGAGATTCTTCCAGTGGAACTAAAGTAGTCAGGGTTGATGGAGCCGAAGGCACTGGAACAGGCCGTGGCTCAGAGGGCTCCACAACCATCAGATCATCCTCCTCTGGCTCCGAAGGCCCTGCTTGGCTCAGAGGATGAGTAGTCACAGCAAGTAGGACGATTTCAGGCGTTGAACCATGTTGAGTCGAAGCCGATAGCAATTTAGCCAGTGCCGGGTTCTCCAGAAGCCTCTGCACCACCCGGTCCACATCCACATCAGAAAGGGTCCTCGAAGAACGGGTCAAAGGAACTGAAGATGCCACCGATTGAAGGATGGGTGACTTCAGAGTTTTGGAGACCAGTTCCAAGACCGGGGACCTGCTCTGAAACACCTGCTCGGTGCACGGCTCCAAAGACTGCAGAGCTTGCGACCGCACCTTCACAGGAAGGCTTGGAGCCAATGACCTGGGCTCCGAGGACGCCTTCAAAGACTTCGACCCCTTCGAGGACTTGGAGGTCTGGTCAGCCTTATCCAAGGTCTCTTGAAAATCTGGCTTCAACAAGTCTCTTTCTACCAGCTTCCTTCTCCTCTCTAATAAAACCCTACTGCTGAAGGAGTGGAAGATAGAGAAATCCTCCTGGAGGTGAACAGGCCCCAAACAATAAACACAATTTACATGTGCGTCCGTAATGGATATCTTCTGCCTGCATTTTGGACACTTCTTGAAGCCAGATTTTTGCTTCTCCCTATGATCAGCCACGTTATAGCAAAAACAGAATACGCAAGTACGCTGTAGAAGTTGTCAGATCCCTAAACAACCTTCAATTTACTCAGAAAAATACAGTAACTCTAACCTAAAACATGGTTACTGCACTAACAACAATGCACGCAGTAAATATCAAAGTTCTAAGTTGCTCAATCCCTGTACAACTAAGGAATATAAATGTATGTTCTAACTAGCAAACACACCTATCTAACTAGAACACTATATATATATACATATATATATATATATATATATATATATATATATATATATATATGTGTGTATAAAGGATAGGGGTAACCAAAAAACGGCCAAGCCCTAAGAGCAACCGCTCTGTAACAAACAAAGGGATCTTAATTTTAAAGGATTCTAAAGGCTAACTCACCTAAAAGTTATAATAACTAGAAAATACAACAAACTACTTCAATTACCTAAAGAAATGTAGCATAAAGTTTGTCAAAAACTTAAGAAAATTCTACTGGCCCGAACTCTCTGACGACCTTGCGATCAGTTGCAGCGGCAAACTAGACCTGGGGTAGGACAGAGAGCATCATGGGAGAGGAGACTGGCCTTGAGCTACTCTGAGATCTTTAGCTAGGAAAGCGGTTGACTCGGAGCCGAAGGCTCAGCTCCGAACCCATGTGTAAGAATAAACGGCGAGATTGAACAACTTCACATTAATTGTTTTTTCATCGGCTTCTTCTCATTATTTTTACACACTTGAAGATTCATCTCCATTTCTTATTGGGTTTGGCTTGTGCCTACTGTTTTGGTCTTCTCTTGATGACGGACTGCTTCATGCTGGGACATGGCACTGTAGCTTCTGGAGATGAAGAGGAGCTTACTTTTGAATTTACATGAAGTATGACATGCTGACATGTTGCTGCTTTGTTCTGGGGTTTGGTTGATAGTTTGTGTGGTAATGGGACAGTAGAGAGGGGAATGTGGTTGGGGAAGGAGGAGGGAACTTGAGTTTTCCTACTGTTTATATGCAGGTGCTTGATTACATTAACATCCTGGCTTCATATAGAGGGGTGAGATGGAGTATGTAAAAAGTAATTTAACTTTCTTGAAATAAAAGAAAATCTGCAGAATTATTTTTTAAAATATCTTGAAATACTTCTTGAACATTGATCTAAGCTTAAACTGGTGATAAGTTAATCACAAGAGTTTGAAAGAGAAATTACTCTCTGTTTATTAAAGGAATATAAAAATCTGAGACTGAAGATTGTTGTCAATATTATTTGGTACAATAGGAACATCTACAAGTATAACTATTACTTAATTTATTGAATTATTTAAATGCATTAATATGAATATTCTACAATGAATAATGTAGAGGAAGAGTTGGCTTTATTGTTTGACATATATTAATAATTCATATATAAAGATGTTAAGTTTTCTAACAGTTAATGACACAAATTAAATATTTCTATATTAGGACAACAACTGTAAACCTCCTTAGTTACACAAGAAAAGAAGGGAAAAAATATATTTGGGATATGAAAATGAAAGAGAGGGGAAGGAGGGAAGAGAAACAGGAAAATATAGAGTTGACTAATTTAAGTTTAAATATTCTTTACTTTAAAACATTTGATGATCACACTAATATTCTAAGTAGTTATAATTTACTCACATTTAATATTAACATGCTTACACTTTTAGAGAAAAACAAATTAAAAACAAAATGAGACTGTAGATGATCTGAAAAGAAGTGGGAAATGTGTTGGTTTACAGCTGTATATAGGTGTAGGTACATGTTTGTGCATCTCTCTCTCTCTCTCTCTATATATATATATATATATATATATATGCATATACACACATATATATATAAATATATATATATACACACACACACACAAATATAAAAATGGTTAAGGTCTCAAATACATACCTCAGACTATATTAAAATTTCTTTACTAAATTTAATTCCTTTTTGGCGTGATAGCGCAAGGACAGTCTGTCTAGACAATCCTTATATTACTAGGTTGGGAATTTCGTCGTCTATATATATATATATATATATATATATATATATATATATATATATATAAATGAAACCAAGCACAAAAATCCAGAATCTAAGTAGGAGTGTGCTGTAATAAAATAACCAAAAACCAGCCAACAGCACGTAAAATGCAACCAGATTAAATGAGGCTCCTGTGGCAACGGCCAAAGGATAGACTTCACCACAGATAGATACGAAAAATCCTTTTCCACAGTATAAAATGCCTCACATCTATTTCATAAAGAATCAATCCATAGGGAACAAAAAAATAGTAAAAAAACACTTTTTTCATTTATTAGGCTGAGAATCCAATAAAAAACAAAAAAACGAAAGACAACGGATAAGCGCTTTCAGGTTAAAACATCAACCCTTCTTCAGATCCATTTTCTAAAAGGCGCCCAAACTTTTTTTAAAAGGCTCTGTACCAATGGCATATCAGTTAGTATGATCACACCCATCCGCATCATAGCAGACACGCCTTCTCAGTCTCCTTTGCCTTAATGCAGGCTGAATGGGAAATGCCGCATTTAACCCAGGTTTCAAATGTGCTTGAAGCTTGCCAATCCAATACATTTCCTCTTGTTCAAGCCTATTATTGATGTCACCCCCTCTTTTAGACACATAAACCTTCAAAACTCTAAAAACAAAATCATGATTCGGGTTGGCTCCAATATGTCTCACTAACGGATTCTTAGTATCTTTAAGTCTAATGTCACTAACGTGTTTAGAAAGTCTCTCTTTCAGTTTTCTAATGGTTTTCCCTATATATATATATATATATATATATATATATAGAGAGAGAGAGTTAATCAAATTAATTTTATCAAAATGTACATAATATTCTTAAACTGCATGAAAAAATATTATTTACTATTCAAAAATGTATGGAGATATAGCACAAAGTTTATTCTTGAAGGTTAAAATAATGATACATTTTCATTTTTTATTAATTCTCCTATGGCTTTAACACTATTAATGGACAATCAAAGGAAAAGATCAAATCGGATTAAATTTTTACATATAAGTATATTTTCCAAGAACCTCATATTGAAATAAAAGTTATGTACTCACCATAACTTTCCATCTGTGTTGACCATTTTCATTCTTCCTCAACAAATGGGTTCAGATCTGACCCTCGGGCACTTTCTTCAGATCCTAGAATATGACTCTCAAGCTCTTCCCTTACCCATAATACCCCTGACCACTGTATTACCTCAGATTGAGTTTGCTGCCATTACACAATATCACAATAATGCTCAAACAGGAGCTATGGGTCCTAATAATTCTGTTAGGTCTCTCCTAAAGACATGGATAGGGGAAAGGTGGGAGGGAAGCTGAAGACGACTGAAAATGAACAACATAGATGGAAGGTTATGGTGAGTGCTTAACTTTTATATCTGAGGTTGTCATTTTCATTTGTTCCTCAATGAATGGGACAGAGTCCCCTGCTACAATTACCTTGGGTGGCCCTCAAAGAAGGATATTCCGGATCACCGCAGAATACAATGATGGTCTGCTCCTGCAGACTATGTCCAATTTGTAACGAGAAGAAAAGGTAACAACATTAGCTCAAGTGGCAGCTGCACAAATGTCATCAATGGAAGCTCTGGCCCAAAAAAGCAGCTGAGATAACCTTCGACCTCATTGAAATGTGCTTTAGTTGTTTTGGCAAGGTTAGGCCTTTTAAGGAATAAATATAAGAAATACAATCTGTAATCCATTTTGCTAGAGTAATCTTTGAAACTGGCTTTCCCATCTTGGTGTTAGAAAAGGAGACAAACAACTCATCTGTTTTTGTAAACTCCTTTGTTCTATGTAGGTAAAACAATGTTGTCTATGTATATCTAAGAGATGGACATATTCTCCTTTATTTTCAAAATTTGGAAAGAAAACTGGTAGATTAATGACTTGATTGATGTTTGATTCAGAGTCAGAGGCCATTTTAGGTAGAAAGGAAGGATTAGTGTACAGGGTAACCCTATCCTTGCGAAAAATTAGATATGGTGATTTTGCAGAGAGCTTGGAGTTCTGAAACTCATCGAAATGAAGTGATTGTCACCAAAGCGACAGTTTTCCAAGATACAAACTTAAGGTCTACTTTAGCTGAGGGCTCAAATGGAGGATGTACCAAAGTGAGATTCCAAGGTGGAATGTCATCTCGAACTGGAGGTCTAAGCAAAATGCACCTTTTAGGAAGGCCTTACCCAACTTAGGTGAAGGTAAATGAGAAGCCTCATCACCGATGTGGTAGTTGGAGATGGCTGCTAACTGTACTTTAATGGTAAAGAAACTTGTTCTGATTTGAAAAATAGAGGCAAGAAAATCTAAAATAGCTAGGAATGGAGCAGCAAAAGGACCCAAGTCTCTTAGATGCACTCACAAAGAAAATCTTTTCCATTTGCTCTTATAAATCTTTCTGGTTGAAGGTTTGTGGGAAGAAGAAAGGATAGGATGAACTTTAGGGTAAAGTCTGGAATATCTAGCCTTCATTGGAATTGGAGAAACCAAGTGGTCAGTTTGAGGCCTGTTATGTTTAGATGAGTCATTCCTGCAGGATGTGACAGATCATCTGGAGTGGGATCCAATGTCTGAGGTGGATGTACAGGTGAGACCACAGAAAAGGGAACCCATATCTGCTGAGGCCAGAAGGATGCAATGAGGATTACTCTGCTCTTCAACCGACTGGCTTTCTGAAGAAAATTGGGTATTATGGGTAGGGGAGGTTAAGCATAAAGGAGACCAGAGGGCCAAGCTTGGACTAGAGCATCTCTCTGTGAATGACCCTGAGGGGGAATTAGGGCAAAAAACCTGCTGCATTTGTTGTTGAGGGGAGAGGCAAACAGATCGCAGCATAGTTGACACCATTTGCGGAAAATCATCTTTACCACTGACTTATTGAAAAACCACTCGTGAGGAGTCAGGATGGTCCTGCTGAGCTTGTCTGCTAATATGTTGGATGTCCCCAATACGTGCATCTCTACAAGAAAGCGGCTGGAGGAGATGGCCCACTGCCAAACTGTCACTGCTTTTTGGCATAGATGGTAAGATCTGTTTCCCCCAGTGTGTTGATGTACCAGACTACTGACATGTTGTCTGTCTGAACAGCAACAGTTTCTTGTGGAAGAAAGCTCTGAAGGGCTTGCAACACTAAAAGCACCACTCTTATCTCTAGAACACTTATATACAAACTGCTCTCATCTTGGGACCACGTACCTTGAAATATCTGTCTCAAGTAATGTCCCCCCACCCTTACCGGGAGGCATCAGTGGTCAACGTGACCTTCGGGGAGGAAGGACAAATAGGTGGCCTTGATAAATCTCTTTGGAATGTATCCACCACAGTACAGATTTTCAGCAAACCTGAAATAATTTTATTGGTTGTCAAAGAGATTGTTGATGAAAAGACCATTGCACTGTCAGAACCCATTGAAGAGTTCTGCTATGAAGATGAGCAATGGGTAGTAAAGTTACTGCAACAGTCATCGACCCTAGGGCTCTGAGTATTAATCTTGCTGGGGGTGCTGCATGACACAGAATCTGACTGACATGCATGCTCAGAGTAAGAATTCTGTTTTGAGGCAGACGAGCTAGGCAACTGATTGTGTCTAGATGAGCCCATATAAACTCCAAGGCTTGAACTGGTTCAGGTTGGGACTTTTACCAGATTTATTATAATCCCCAGAGACTAAGGTAAAAGTAGAAGGTAATCTCTGGCTTTTTTCAAAAGATGCTTGGTCAGTGCAGTTAGGAGCCAGTCATCCAAATATGTAAACACTCTGAATCCATGCAGTCTTAGATGAGCTGCTACCACTGCCATGCATTTGAAAACTCTGGGGGCTGTGGTGAAATCAAAGGGCAGAACTGATAATGACTGCCTCCCAGCCAGAAGTGTACATATATTTGCAAGTGTCTGTTTATTTTTATATGCTAGTACGCATCCTGAAGATCTGGAGAGCATGTCCAGTCATCCTGATGTAGGAGAGCAGAATGGACTGAACCGTGACCATCTGGAACTTCAAATTCTTTACAAACTGGTTGAAATAACTGAGATCCAAAATGGGTCTCAGGTCCCCCGTTTTCTCTGGCACTATAAAGAACCTTGACTAAATTCTGGATCCTCCTTGGTGGGGAGACCTCCTGGATGACTCTTTTGTCCAGCAGCTTTTGAACTTCTAGAGATGCTTGTTCCCTCTGACTGGGTGGAACATTGGGGAGAATTTCTCTTTGGTGAAGGAACTTGGGAAACGGGAATGAAATATCCTCTGGATATGATCATTTGCATCCAAGAATCTTGTGCAATGGCTGTCCAGGCTTCTGAGTGCAAGGAGAGGGACAGTCGGGTAACTTTTCAGGAGCAGTGAAAAGGCCTAAGAAAGAATCTTGAGAACCTTGGTTCTGCAGACCCGCTCTGCTATGAGGGCGGCATCTCCTATTATAGTTATTTTCCCTTCTGCCTCTGGGGGAAAAAACTCCACACAATTCTTGGAAAGGCCCTTGGGATTTTCTGAACCATGCTTTCTTAACACTGCGTTGATTCCTGGAAAAGGTTCTTTGCAGGGTAAAAAAGTGGATTCCCACTGCAGACAGAGCCTTTCTATCTTTCTCACTGCGGGAGAGTATCTGCTGGCCCAAATAAGGAAGATCCAAAAGAGAGCATTGATGAATGACACCTTAAAGGGCTCCGTAAAACCACACAACCACATTCAGGCATGTCTCCAAATGGCTATGCCTGAACCGGCAGCCCATGAATAACCTTTAGCTGCATGTGAGATTAACCTCATGGATGCATTAGTAATGGATTGTAGGGTAGCCAGTCATGAGGAGAAGGACTTCTGTTCCTCTATGGACATAGACACTGGGGGAAGAGTTAGCAATTTCCTTGATTAAGTCCCTCCGTAGCCTCATGAAATGCATAAAATCATTCAGTGAAAGTAAGTGAAGGTTCCTGATTGAAGGTTTGCTTCTCAAACCTGTCCCAATGCCCCAGTCTCCCTGTTAGGGGGATGGACAGAGGAGCTCTATTCAGCCAGCTTTTTAGTTGCTGCCGCAATGACCATGGCACCTACAGGAACACCCTTTGTCCAATGTAACCTGTCTGACGAGGCACTAATAATCTTGTTTGGGTGCTTAAGAATCGGTTCTACAGAGTCCAGTTCCTTCCTTGCTCTGTGGGAGACCAGGTCTATAAGCTCATCCGCAAGTGAGGTGACCCCCAATTTCTAAGAACAGGGACTCCTCCTGAGAAGGGTTTTGGACAGACCAACCGCCTTTTTGGTGAATGACTTCTGATATGTCCCTGAACAAAACATCTTCAGGTGGAGATCTCAGGGACCCTTCCCCTTCATGAAAATCTGTCTCTTCTGTGAGGGATTCCTGTGGGGAATGCAGGTGCCTCCTTCTTGCATGACTTCTTCCGAAGGATCTCCTCAGTGGGATGCTCTGGGGAAGTGTCAGAAGAGTTAGGAAGTTAATGATAGAACCAGCTTGGAAGGTCATCTGGGCTGGTTGCCCCTGAGGTGTAGGATGAGAAAACTCAAACACAGGATCCAAAGGAGGTTGGGCGCATGGATCTGAAGGGGGAGGAGTTGAAGCCAATCTTAGTAGAGACAATACCCTCTCCACCACCTCAAAAGCTGAGGGCCCAGGAGACACAGAGGGCAATATCACTGGAGCCAAACATCTTGGATCAGACAACCCCCCTCAGTCCTAGAACCCTTGGATCCGAAGGGGAAGTCGGAGCCAACCAATCCAACACCGAAGCTCCAAGGCAGCTCTGAAAACTTTGGAGCTGATGTCAACTCTCGGATATGGCACTAATGCTTCAGTTCAGAGAGCCATCATGCACCAAGAGAGTTGGAGTCGATTGGGTCAGGGAAGTAGTCAGAGTCTAGGATGCCAGGACTTTTGGATCTGACGGTTCCACTCTCGAGGTTGTCGGATCTGAGGACTTCAAAACAGCAGGTTGGATCAGAGACGGAGCATGTACAGGTTTGGAAGGTGGGCTTAAGGCTCAAGGATCTAATGGGAGACGGAGCCAACAGAATCCTCATCTGGATCTGTGTTCTGAGGAACTTCCTCATCATCCTATCCACCTCTGAATCAGAGAGACTCTGGGAGGACCTAATGGAAGATGAAGTGGATGGTGGCCTGGAGACTTTTTGGGGGTCTCCTGGAGAAAAGGAGACTTGAATCTAGGAGAAACTAGACAAAGAAACTTGGTGCCAACAGGTGTAGGATCTGAAGCTTTTTGTATTCAAGGTTTTAGGTACTTTGACAAGAGGTTGAAAAAGAAGGTACTGACTGAGGAGACTTGGAGGAGGAGAGTTTCCTATACTCCCTAGCTTCTTTAGTTTTCTGAGAGGTTTCAGCCCCCAAAGAAGATGTATTAGCAGAAGGAGCTGAAGCTGGAAGAAGTCCTTTAAGAATCAACTTATTCCTGTGACCACTAGTAACATTCACATTAAAGGCCGCACAAATAGAGAAGGAAGTGTCTAGATGTGTAGGCCCCAGACATTACATGCACTCCCTTTGGGCACTGGAATTACAGATCCTGTGTCCACAGGAAGTGCACTTTCTAAATCCAGTAGGTTTATCAGCCATACTGGAAAGTGAATTAGCAAGGTAGCAGAAAAAATTAAAGCAACTACAACAGAAAAATAAACCTTTTTTTAACAGAGAAAGAAAAAGCTACCATTATGGTAGGTAAAGAATATCTCAAAAGGAGGTAAGGAAAAAAGTAATTATCAACTATGGTATGACAAAGTTTACCTTTAAGGAAGGAAATTCAGAAAAGAGGCAAGGGAAACAGTACACATTAAAAATATAAAGACACTGGAAAAGGAAGTGACAAATTTTAACTATTCACTCACAAAAAGACCCATTAGAGCTTGAGAAGTCACAATCTCGACCGATCTTGAAGAGCGACAAATTAAATCTGAGGTAATATGGTGGTCAGGGGCATTACGGGTAAAGGAGAAGCTAGACAGTCAGATCCTAGAATCTAAAGAAAGTGGTTGAGTGGCATCCAAGGGTCAGAATCGAACCCATTCGTTGAGGAACGAATGAAAGTTACATCAGATTATGCTGAAACATTTGGAATCCAACAAATTATGTAATATCTCAATCTAATTTCAAAACAAGAGGTGTTATGATACTATGGAAAAATCTCAATTCTTATAAAAAATATGAAAAGATAAAAACGAACTAATATATCTTATAACAATAAAATATAATCAACGGAATATAGACTATAGTCAGTTTGTACTGGTTTCCTCAGATAAGTTTAAATTTAGCCAAAAAACATCTGGGTAATATCCTTGATAATGGTTAACTTCATAGCAGGAGTCTAATATTATATTAAACAACACAGAAACTACTGAAAAAAGAAAATTATGACTGACTCTCACAGCTAAAGGTCTCAAAAACTGGACAGAGATTTTAAAATTGAAGGATGCATTATCCTTACAAAACAATAAATTATTAAATTTTACTAATTATTCATTTAACAATGTTACACAAACTAGAATTGATAAGATATTAATTTCACAAGATATGACAAAAATATTAAGGAATAATATTATACACTGTCCAATTTCTGACCATAATGTCCTTATTTTAAAACAATATACAATAAATTAACCACAAAAAGGAGCGAAAAAATAAAATCAGTTAAACAGCTTTTCAGCTCATAAAAGAATGGCACAAAGTATATCAAGCAAGCGAGACTTAGCTAGAGCTAGCGTCAGTCGCTCTGGCTAGCTAATTAATTCATTCTTTTGGGTTCTCTTCTGAGCTGAAGAACCAGCACTTTACTTGCACTTGCACTTTACTACTTTTTTGAGCTGTTTTACTTTTTTTTACTTTGGAAATAGAGGTTTTTTTTTTTTTTTTTTTTTTTTTTACATTGGATTTTTTTTAAATATATTTAATTATAATACTTAATTATTTGATTTGGGCTGACTTTTTACTTATTACGAGCTTTTTTTTGCCTTTAGGCTTGTTGCCTTACAATATACAATAACTCCATCTGTATGCAGAATACCAGCATATGAAACAAATTTAAAAAAGTCCTGGCTAATTTCTGAAGTAGATTTTTTATAATAAGAAACTACACAGAGGAAACAAAATTATGGTTTGGGATTCACTTAAAGCATACATAAATGGCAAATTGCTATCTTGGTATAAACACAACTTAATAGAATGGGAATTTGAATTAGGGAGATTACAAAATGAATTACATAAAGTTAAAGCAAACTATAAAAATAATGACAAATCTACAATATCTACAACTGAAAATTTAAACAAAAATCTTTTGAAATTCTTTCAAATAAAATGGCTTTAGCAGTAGAAAAATAAAGTTTTCTCATTTGCCATGTCACGCTCAAATGCACAACTTGTCTAGAAGAGCTAAGATTCAATCTAGAAATAATAAAGTCATTGAGATAAAAAAAGATAATAAAACATATACTTAAATTGGAGCTATTTTAGACACTTTCAGACAATATTACACTTCTTTAAATCAGGAATTTGAACATACAGTATCAAATATAGATCCAAGTATAGACCTCTCACAAGTGAAAAAGATTACCCCTGAAACGAAACGAAAAAGAATTTGCTTAAACAGATTACTTACAAAAAACTCAATAATAAAATCTAACATCTGAAATATATATACTATTTTCACCACCTATTATACATTTTTTACAGAAAACTCTCTTGGAAATTCAAAACAAAGAAATTAATCCTTCATTTGGAAATATTCTTTAATTATACCAGTATTAAAAGAAAACATAAATTCCAAATTATGCTCCCCATATAGACCTGACTCGCTCTTAAAAAATTATTATAAAATTTTTATATCAACTTTAAGGATAGACTAAAAGAACCCCTAACACAAATAATTAAACCAAACTGGTTTTATACATAAGAGGCGAACACATGATAGCATCAGAAGAATTTTAACTCTTACAGACATCCTTAATAACAGAGAAGGAGAAACTATATTTGTGAGTGTAAATACTGAGAAAGGCCTTTGACTCCTTAAATTTGAATTATTTAGAACACTACAGAGATTTAATTTTCCTACACAATTTCTCTCTCTTAAAATCTATACAACAATAATAAAGCTTATGTCAAATTAAATCCTTTTACTTCTGAATCTATCACACTGACAAGGGGCATTAAACAGGGTTGGATCCCTTATCTCCAGTATTGTTTGCCTTGGCTATAGAGTTTTTAGCAGTCGCTATTCTAAACAACTCTAGAATAAAAGGATATAGAAGCAGCAAATATCTACACCTCAAAAATAATGCTGTTTGCTGATGATATTCTATTAACACTTTCAAATTCACAAACATTAAAGGAAATAAAACTCTCAATTAATAAATTTCAAGCATACTCAGGAGTAAAACTTAATAACTCAAAATCACAATATTTACATTTAAATAGCAGATCATAACTGCATAAAAATTATATTATTGATGAACAGACAACTTTAAAATATTTACTTATAAATATGCCTACATTAGAAGAAACTAAAGACATGGACTATAATAAATCCTGGAAAACATTACAGATTTAACTATCAAATGGAATAAAATGATACTTTCCTTTGAAGATAGATTGCAATAAATAAATTTTTTTTTTCCAAAAATATTATACATAATACAAGCTTTAGCTTTTCTTCTAGACAAAAAGCAAATAAAAGGAATTAAGAAAATAATGTTAAAATTCCTTCAGTTTCCAACATCATATTAAATCATAGGACACAGAAGGTATTAATTTTCCAGAATGAAACACCTGTGTAAAATCAAAGTATTATAAACTGGATAGATCCTAACAACAACTTAGATTGGACAATGTTACACATCTCTCTTTCATGAAAAAAAATGAAAGTTGATGCAACAAATTTAACTGAAAAGAATAATCTTGTCTAGTACTATATATGTAATTATTACGCAATAACAGACAAGTGGGTATGTATATTGAAGATTTATCTAATGGTTGGCATAGTTTGTTGACTAAGGTGAAGCTTGAGCGAGTAAACAAAGCCAACCGTGGGTAAATCTTCAATATACCCACACCCACGAGTTGATTATTGCTACTATACAATGACAGTATTTAAGAAATAAATTATTTTTCTCAAATTATGTCTTTGTATAATGCCACTGTGGTATTTCCCTGCATTGTTTCTGCATTCTTTATGTACTGCACATGCATATGGGACTTGTTTTCTCGTACTTACACAGTACCTCAGTGCTTTGGAAAGCAAAAATAAAAATTGTAAAATCCAGTTTAGAGGTATAAGACAGGTCTAAAACACAGTGAAAATCAGGTACGTTTCTTTAGTTTCACAGAACATATCTGATTTTCTTGTATTTTCTCTGCCCTCTCTACATCTCTCTCGACTTCTTAGCTCAAGAAATGTGCAAAGCCTTAAATAAGAGGGACAAAGGTCCCTATTAGAAATGTTGTTGTTATAAAATTAGAAAGCTGCTAGAATAGCAAGATTCATGCTATCATGCAGTAAATTCCACAGCCTATACCAACTAAAGAAAGTCCAGCTGGACTTCAGTGGCTGAACTTTTTTCTATAGGCAAATGCTCAATTTTACAATGGGCAAGCTGGTTGGACTAACTAATCAGAGTGCATGTTTTTGAATACTAACAACAAGCTACCACTGTATAATTATCAACATAACATTTCTTCTCCCACTGAATCAAATTATAGTAATCACTTTTTAAAACATAAAAAAACCCGCTATTATAGGCAACATAAAACTAATATCTACTTTGGATTACTATGGCTGTGGAAGAAAAAACGTAAGTGGAAAAAACTGGTTCCACTTGAAACCATCAAATGTTCAGAACATTGAAGTTCTGATCATCGAGACCAGAACATCGAAGGTTCAAAGTGGAAGTGCCAGGTAGGTAAAAATGTAAAATTGTGGGTGTGTATGCTGGGCAGCAAGGTGCCCTGCATGTTGTGTGTGTGGGTGTGCCATCTGAGTGTTGGCATTGCAGGTAGGGTATGAGAAATCTCCCGTTTAGCGCTACCACATATAGCAGTAAATGGGAGATTTCCTTTACCACACTGTAGTGCGATCTCAGAGTTGGAATATTAAAGTAGGGGGGTGCAGGTGGGCGAAGCCCTCCTGCATAAAATAGATTTTGTAAGTTTATTTCTTTTTGTGTGGTTCACTTTGAACCGTCGATGTTCTGAACATCGATGTTCTGGTCTCGATGATCACAACTTCGATGTTCTGAACATTCGACGGTTTCAAGTGGAACCAAAAAACTCATCACCACTTCAGTTTGAAGAAATTTTTGTCATCATTAAAAGAAACAACCTTCAAAGAGGTTAGAATAAAGGAAAGCAGAATATATCCTAGGACTATTCAGAAGAATCCTTGGACTGAAGTTCTATCACTGATTTTTATCAGAACATTGTTACCTCCATAATTTGATAACTATATAACTATTAAACTGATGCATTAACTTTCATATTAACATGTATTAAATAAGAATTCTGGCAACTGTGTACATATTGCACATGCTTTTAAAATTTGTTTCAGATTTTATGAATGTATGCATCAATGTAAAAAATCACAAAGAGTGTGTGTGGGGACTAGTTTATGGCCACACATCAGATGCTTGCAGAAGTCTGAAGTCTTATGCACATCAAAAAGTCAATACAGTGAAAACAACAGAGAAATATGAAAACAGCAGAGAACACCGCACACAGGAAAAATAATTATACAAAATTCATAACCTCTAACAACAGCAGAAGAAAACTACTAACTACTTTCATTGTATGCGTGTCGGAAATGGTAAACATGGAATTGGCATTCGAACACTGGAAGTTCCAATGTTGAAATTCCATGTTACTGGTAACTTTTTTGCAGGAGGGGCAAGCCCCCCCCCCCCCGGCACAACCCATAACACCTGCATATTATATGTTCCAACTCTGAAATCACACTACAGCGAGGAAAAGGGTAAATTTCACGATCCTCACTGCAGTGCGATCTGTTATCAGAACATCGATCCCACATTAGAGAATGCATAGAATCGTTTACTAATGAGGATTTGAAGATTTATGGATCGGCATTATGGAAACTGGAAAACACGCATTCAGCCATCCCAGTTTTGTGCAAGTACTGTTCCACATTTTGATAGTAAACCATATATATATATATATATATATATATATATATATATATATATGGTTTACATGGTCGACTTTTCACAAAGTCAACTTTCATATGGCCGAGACCATATGATCGACTTTCGGAAAGCCGACCATGTAAAATGAACACAACAAACACTTACATTAAAACTGTTACCAGGGGGGCAAGCCCCCCTGCACCCCCCCATAACTTAAATATACCAACTCCGAGATCGCACGACAGTGCGGAAGATGGAAATTTTCCCATTCCGCACTGTACAGAGATGGCACTTCCCCATGGTCGGCTTTTCGAAAGTCGATCATATGGTCTCGGCCATATGAAAGTCAACTTTGTGAAAAGTTGACCATGTGAAGAGGACCCATATATCTGTGTCCTCCTTGACCTGATGAAGTTCAAGTGCCCTCCTTACTCTGATGAGACAATATCACATGCTACTACATTTATGGATAACTTCTATGCCCACCTCAAAGCATGCATTGAGACATCTGCCCTTATAAGACTCAAATACAATGTTATATTCAGGAACAAACCCCTTGGACAGAATCCTAGTATAAACAAGTAATACAATAAGAGGATCACATCAGAGCAGGTTTGGAATGCTCCCAAGGCCAAAAACACTTGCTCTTTGAGTCCTGACACTGTGCCAGGCTGTCTTCTAGTCAGTACCAGACACTGTCTAGAAGACTCACTATTAAGCCTATTCATCTTTAGCCTCTCTACTGAATTTGTGCGGTAGTCATCTCACTCCACAAGGGGGAAGCCACTTCTTAACCAGGAAATTACAGACCTATAAGCCTTACTAGCTTTATCTGCAAAGCAATGGAAGTCATCTGTATGGAATTTATTAACAAGGACATAGGTAGTCTGTAAATCCTGGACCCAAGACAGTTTGGGTTTGTTAAAAGCAGATCCTGCTTCCTTAACCTTACGGGATTCTTTGAACACGTTGATGCATTACATTCTGGCAAATCAGTTCATGCTGCCTACCTGGATCTGAGCAAAGCCTTTGCTACCATCCCACATTATAGTATTAATCGACAAGCAGATAACACTAAATGTAAACCCCTGCCTTGCTTACTTGACACCAAACTGGCTAACTGATAGAACACAATCTATTAGTGATAAAAGCATGCTCTTTTCAAAAAGAGTTACCAACAGTATCCCCCAGAGACTGATGCCGGGAGCTCTACTGTTTGGCCTGAAGCTGACCAAGACTGCAGATGACTCCAAACTTGATGCTGTCATTAACTCCCCGCCTGGCATCCAAATTAGTCAGAAGGGACTAACACACACTAATAAGTGCTGTCTGGACCTCAAGCCTAAAACTAAATGCCAAGAAATGCAACACTGTATCCTGAGGCAAAACTGGGCACCCATGTACCTACCACCCCTTTGAAAGCTGATTCAACTATTAGGGACCTAGGCAATTTCTTTGACAACTAACTATCTTTTGATCACTATACATCCACTGCTGTTAGAAAATTCTTTTACCTTGCCAGGCTAATCACAAAGGGTATTTCCTTCCAGATCTAAGAAAGTTATCATACCTCTCTAGTACTCCCTCATCTGGCCCACAGTTGAGTATAATGGCCTGCTTGGTATGTATCTGTCTAAGCGTATGATCCAACTTGAGAGACAACAGTTGATGTAATAAACGGCTGGTGTATATTTTGGCATTGTCATGGATTTTTATCTTATAAGTTGGTGATTTTGGCTGTGGAAGCGTTCTTGAGAGACCACAGTGTTGCCTCAGTATGATCAAAAGATATGCCGTCTTTGAGCTAGCCCGATCTCCTTAAAGTGCTCTCTCTCTCTCTCCTGTTTCCTACTGACTTGAGAGGTGACCTCTACTTAGCTTACACAGACTTGAAGGATCCAATCCTATGTGTCCTTGTACACATCCACAAAACTAACACCCTCCTCAACACCTGCTCAAGAAATCTTCACTTCCACTGAATAAACAGGACTTGTCGGCAAGGCAGATATACATCCCAGAAAAATCCATTTTATAGAATATACTTCAGTTAGATGCAAAGAAAAGTAGCTCACTGACCTCCTAGGCATAACTTGGATGAATAGATCAACAACTGTAAATACACCCTGGGTCTGGCTCCTCAAGTTCTCACTGAATGGGACCAGAATTAGGTATAACAGAATTAGGTATAAATCAGTCATATCAAAGGGAATCTACGATTTGGGTATTGCAGCTAAGCTACTCTGGATCAACAGCCCAGCATTGACTTATGAACCTATCTCACGTAAATGCAATATAAAATGGAAACTAATGAATCACAGCACCAGTACAAAGCAGTGCATACAACTTAAAAGTAATCACCACATTAGAAAGTCATCATGCAACATTTGCATATGCACAAAGAAATTCTAGGGGATAAAAGTTGAACATTTTCAAGTTGTAAGCGTTTGGGATGCTTTAGAAGAAATGTAATGAGATGCATCACGGCATAAAAAATACTCACCTCTGAACACACCAAGTTATTCCTTACAGACTAAATCACTGAAGCATTTCAGTGAACATTCCACCATCGATAGCCACCATTAAAAAATAACACACTACAATGGTAACCCTATTAAAATATTAGAACTTGTAGATGCTGGCAAGCATCTAGGACAACATAAGAAGGGAATGCTGGTGTTCTGTGGAGACCACTTTGAACTTCTGACAAATAGAAATGTCACCATAAAATTCCAGTAAGGTATATATACACCCCCCTCTGTTTTGAAAAAAAAAATAAATTTAAATAACTGAACACAACATCATTAACATTAATACAATGTCGCTGCAAGGTGCACACAATTCTATTCCATTCTTGTCTATTTTCGTACATTCCTTCACTCTTAACAGATATTATAACCACAAATGTTACAACTAAAAATGAACTTGTACTCTATGTCTTTCAACCTTTTTTCATTTACAGTTCCTAAATATCTTACATCAACAACATTCGTTTACCTTTCCTATCCTTTTGGTCTTTTAATAGTAATTCCAAGTAATTATTTATTAAGCGAGGCTTCTCAATTACTTGAGTGCTTTACTAAGAATCAGTTCCACATTTCCCATTTTTTGTATTTTTTATTTGGTTTGCCCTTTATCCTTATTTACATCTAGGACTCTCCTTTTATTTACTATACTGCATGCTTCCTTAAGTAGTGCCATTATAACACTTTTCCATCCTCCATTAATTACTCTCTTGGCTGATAAGACAAATCTATTAACGCTTTAGTACATTCAGATGTCCTCTCATCCTGAATCCATCTCAGTAGGATATATTCTATACTTATCTGCCATTACCTTCCCAAAAATACTACTAACAACAACAATTCTGCCTTAAGCTGGCCCAACCCTGGGCAAGTCCAAAAAATAAGAACCTGCAGGCATCTCCAATACTTTGGGCTTTCTAGTGTAAAAAAATGTTTGGGAAGACATTTCTAAATAAACATTATAAACTTTCTAGATTTAGTTGCCTTTTCAGGTACATGACATACTTTCCTCCATTCCTTCCTTGAATACTTATGGCCTAGTTCATTCTCCCAGTCTTGCTTCCACTTTACAAATCTAGTATCCTGCATGGTTGGGAGGATGGAATTATACAGCATTAGGAGCAGCTATACGGCCATTTAACTTCACCTTTGTCTCTAGCCATCCTTCTCATGACCTTCCACAGGTACTCCCAGTGGACCCTAGGAAACACCTTTTCCATGTCTAAGCTGACTAAAAATTGGGATAACCTTGCTCTCTTCTTCTTTCTGGATTAGGTGAGTTGCTACAAGTCTACCTTACGGTGAAACATCTGCACTGATCTGGGTTTATAAATCTACTTATCACTTTAGCAAGTCTAGTAGCCAGTATCAATATACATACTTTGTAATCATGACTATCAGCAATGGCCTACAAGACACTGCTAACATTGGATCCCTTCCTTCCTTTCAAAATAACAGGGACATGGAGAAAAGCAATATTTACTGTTATTTTGAAAGGTCGTCAGGGGTACAAAACATGCAGCCGACGCCATTACATCAGTTTTTCTTGCCCCAGATGTCAGGTGCCCCCCAAATGGGAAGCAAAAAATATATCTATCTATCTATATATATATATATATATATATATGTATGTTTATAATTTAAAACACAAAAAATATACCTCCAAACAAAAGCAAATACACCAAAAAGGCTTTTAAGCATAGTAAAATAAATGAGAGGTATAGTAATAGAAAAACAGGGGGCTGGAGTGTGGGTAACCAGGACTGCAACAGTGAATACACTCGAACATCTACATTTATGGTAAGTGTACACAACTGTACTATGTTCTTCGTGTTTCACTGTTACAGTCATTACATTTGGGTAGAATCCCAAAGCTATGGTTGGGAGGATGGAATTATACAGCATTAGGAGCAGCTATAAGGCCCTGCAGGACAGCAGTGGCAAAGCCTGCTCTGGATTTAGAGAAGAGAGGTAAATGGTAATGTTTGGTGAATGCATGAACTCAGCTCCAGGTAGCTGCTTCTAGAATGTCTCTGGTAGGAACCCCTCTGAGAAAGGCTGCAGAAGTAGATGAAGCCCTCGTGGAATGAGATCTGATCCCCTTGGGGACAGGTTTACCATGGTGCATTTAGCAGAAACGAATACAATGGCTTATCCATTTTGAAACAGTCTGCTTTGAAATAGCCTTTCCCTCTGCCCCTGCAGCAAATGCCACCAGTAATTCCTCAAATTTTCTTAGAGATGTTGTCCTGTTTAAGTAGAATCTTAGTTGTCTGTGTACATCCAATGAATGCAGAATCTGCTCACCCTTGTTCTGTGGATTTGGGAAGAAGGTTGGCAGATGAATGGTCTGATTAAGAGTCACACTAGATACCACTTTAGGCATAAAGGATGGATTGGCCTGAGAGCCACCCTGTCCGAGTAAAAGATAATAAAAGGCTCCACTGCCATAAGGGCCTGTAGTTCTGAAATCCTTCTAGCTGAAGTGACTGCTAAAAGAAAAGCTGTCTTCCAAGAGAGAAATGTTTAGGTCTGCAGTAGCAGCTGGCACAAAAGGTGGTAGAGTGAGTTTTTCCAACACAAAATTGAGGTCCCATGCAGGAGTTGGTGTTCTCCTGGAAGGTCTTAAATTTTTGGCCCCTCTGAGGTACGGCTTTAGCAGAGGATGAGAAAAGAGGGGAGGCTCTGTGTTGTAATGAACTGAAAAGTACAGTTGTGTACACTTACCATAAATGTAGATGTTCGAGTGTATTCACTGTTGCAGTCATTACATTTGGTTAATCTGCTGGCAGGTTGCCCTCAGTCGGCCTGAATATCAAAGTCTTGGGTCCTGCATCGGTTGCTGTCTCCTCTTCCATGAAGTCAGGTTGTCAGGGGTATAAAACATGCAGCCAACGACATTTTATTCAGTTTGTCTTGCCCCAGATGTCAGGTGCCCCCAAATGGGGAGCAAAATAAATAAATAAATAAATAAATAAATATATATATATATATATATATATATATATATATATATATATATATATATATATAAATATAAATAAACTGCAATATATATGTAAATGCAATTGTAGCAACATAAACTTTACCTTCATCTAAAAGCAAACACACCACAAAGGCTTTAGAATATAGTGAAGGAAAGAGAAGCTCTAGAAAAAAAGGGGGGATGGCGGGTGGGTAAACAGGACTGAAACAGTGAATACACTCGAACATCTACATTTATGGTAAGTGTACACAACTGTACTTTGTTCTTCGTGTTTCACTGCTGCAGTCATTACATTTGGGTAGAATCCTAAAGCTATGGAAGGGAGGCTGGAACTAAATAGCATTAGGAGCGGCTATAAGGCCCTGCAGAACTGCAGTGGCAAAGCATGCCTTGGACTTAGAGAAGAGAGGCAAATGATAATGCTTTGTGAAGGCATGAACAGAGCTCCAAGTAGCAGCTTCTAGAATGTCTTTGGTTGGAACTCCTCTGAGAAAGGCTGCTGAGATAGATGCAGCCCTGGTGGAATGTGACCTGATTCCCTTGGGCACTGGTTTACCATGATGCAAGTAGCAGAAACAAATGCAGTGGCTTATCCACTTTGAAATAGTCTGGTTTGATATAGCCTTCCCCTCTGATCCTGCAGAAAATGCCACCAGTAGTTGCTCAGACTTTCTTGAGAGATTTGGTCCTGTTTAAGTAGAATCTTGGTGGTCTGTCCAAGGAATGAAGAATCCGTTCCCCCTTGTTCTGCGGATTTGGGTAGAATGTTGGCAGGAGAATGGTTTGGTTAAGAGCCACACTGGATACCACCTTAGGCATAAAGGAAGGATTGGTCCTGAGGGATACCCTATCCGGGTGAAATGTAATAAAAGGCTCCACAGCCATGAGGGCCTGTAGTTCTGAAACCCTTCTTGCTGAAGTGATTGCCAGAAGGAAATCTGTTTTCCAAGATAAAAACTTTATATCCGCAGTAGCTGCTGGTTCAAAAGGAGGCAGGGTGAGCTTTTCCAGCACAAAACTGAGGTCCCATGCAGGAGTTGGTGATCTTCTGGGAGGCCTTAAATTTTTTGCCCCTCTAAGATACTGTTTTAGCAGAGGATGAGAAAAGATGGGAGGCTCTGTGTTGTAATGAGCCGGGATGGCAGAGGCATGGACTTTTATTGAAGAAAAAGATAGGCCCTTGTCAAGCATCTCAGCCAAATATTGTAAAATCTGAAGAATATTTAGCTTTGCTGTGTCCATTCCTTGTGCTTGGTTCCAAGCACAGAATCTCTTCCATTTATCAGCATAAGATTTTCTAGTACTAGGCCTTCTGGCTTCCAAAATGACATCCATCACAGATTTACTGAGAGGTGGTGTTTGAATAATTGCATGATCAGCCATGCTGCCAGGTTCAGAGTTTGGAGCTGATTGTGCAGAATTTGATTGCTCTGCTGAGACAGTAGATGAGGTATTTGAGGCAAGTACCAAGGAGGGAGTTGAGACATATTCCTTAGAATTGGGTACCAGTGCTGGCGAGGCCAGTCCCGAGCAATTAGGATCATTTTTGTCTTTTCCTGTCTGACCTTTAGTAAGACCTTGGGGAGAAGAGGCAGAGGAGGAAAGGAGTAAACCGATAGGTTTTTCCAACTGAAGGATAGGGCATCGACTTTCCATGCTTGTCTGGGATACGTCCTTGTGCAGAATTTGCCCACTTGATAATTTTGGGGAGAGGCAAATAGATCTATGTCTGGACTCCCCCATTTCTCTGGTGGTATGCTGAAGACTTGTGGATCCAGTTTCCACTTGTGAGGGTCCATAAGATTTCTGCTTAGGTCATCTGCCAGGGTATTTTGTTTTCCTGGCAGGAATTGAGCTTGAATATGTACTTGGTAAGTCAAAGCTGTGTCCCACAATGCCATGGCTAGTCTGCAAAGGGGATAGGAATGTGTACCCCCTGCTTGTTTATGTACCACATAACCGTGGTGTTGTCCGTCTTTAACAGTAGTTGTCCTGGATGAAGTAAGTCCTTGAAGGCTGTCAGGGCATTCTGAACAGCTAACATCTCTTTTTGGTTGATATGCAGATGCATTTGTTTTGGGCTTCATATGCCCTGAATGCATCTCCCCGCCAGGTAGGCCCCCCAAGCATAGTCTGATGCATCTGCAGTTAGGGTTTGGGTGGCAGGGGGTAGAGTGAAAGACCGTCCCTTGTTCTGGTGACTTGTCTTTGCCCACCAAAGAAACTCCTGTTGTAGGCAGGGAATGAGAGGAATCATTGTTTCCAGACTGTGACAATGTTGACTCCATAAACATTTTAGATACCACTGTAGTTTCCTCATATGCAGTCTTGCATACGGAATTAGTAGAATGAAGGATGCCATGAACCCCAAAGCCTGCAGAATTTGTCTTGCAGATAACTGGGTTTTTATTGCCATCTGTTTGAAGTAAATAGTCAATTGTCTTTGTTTGTCTGGCGTAAGGTAAGCCATCTGGGCAGTTGTATTCAAGCTTGCACCCAGGAATGTAATTTTTTGAGAGGGTACCAGTTGTGATTTATTTTCATTTATTGTGTACCCTAGGCATGTTAGAAGCCTTTTTACAAATGCCAGATGTTGAAGAAGAATGTCCTTGTTTTCTGCTTGAATGAGACAGTCGTCCAAGTAAGGACAGATTTGTATGCTACTTTGTCTGCAAAATGCAATTACTGGTGCCAGGCACTTTGTAAAGACCCTGGGTGCAGTAGATAAGCCAAAGGGCAGTGCAGAGAATTGGTAATGCATAAAACCTGCATTGAAGCGGAGGTATCTTCTGCACGATTCCCTTATTGGGATATGCAGGTATGCCTCTTTTAAGTCTAGAGTCACTAACCAAGTGTTCTTGCCCAGCATGGGCAGAAGCTGTTGTAAAGTCAGCATTTTGAATTTTGGGATGTCCAAGAATGTGTTCAAAATCGATAAATCCAGTATTGGATGCCAGGCATTGTCTTTTCTGGGTACCAGGAACAGTCTTGAATAAAAACTTTGTCCTTTTTCCTGTTCTGGTACTGGTTGAATAGCCCCCATATCCATGAGGGATGTAACTGTGTTTCTGAGCCTCTGCCCACTGATTTTGTGGCAGATCTGCCCAACCGTTTGGAATTGGCAAGGTATGGAAATTAAATCTGTACCCCTGGGATACTATGTTTAATACCCACTTGTCCTGGGTTATTAACTGCCAGTTTTGAGCATGAAGTGCTAATTTTCCCTCCAAGGGGGCTGCCAAAAGATAAGTGCTTGGTGAAGGTAGAGGGAAGTCATTGAGACTGCTTACTGTAGGGTTGTGCTTTGTTTCCTCCACATTTGGAGGTAGAGGCACCCCATTGCTTTGACCTGTAAGAACCCTGTGATTGGTATCCAGAGCCTTTTGAGTGCTTGGATTTGCCTTGTGAGGCTCTGTTGGACACAGAAAAGGATCACTTTTTAGTAGGCCAGTGTCTACTGAATCTGGGTGGTTGCACTTGTAAGAAATCTTTTACAGTTTGCATAGATTTAGCTTTGTCTTCCATTTTATTTAAAACCTCTTCTGCCTTATTACCAAACAGAGTATCATGCTGTAAAGGTGCATCCAATAATTTAGCTTTAAAATGATCAGGCAGATTTTGCTCCTTGAGCCAGGCATGCCTTCTAATCACAGATCCAGTATCTGTGGCCCTGCAAGAGGCCTCCAAGAAATCAAAACCACATTGCAAAGTATGCTTTCCAAACTGTTCTGTTGCATGCAATAATTCCTGTAATTCTTTATTTTCCACACATTCAGAAATCAACATCATTTTCTGTTTCAATAATCCCATAACGTGCTGTTGATATTTAAGCATATGAAACTGGCAGTTTAAGGCCCTAATTGCCAAGGTTGCAGACGTATAAACCTTCTTTCCCCATCTATCCAGTGCCATGGAATCTCTATCAGAGGGGGTAGGATTCTTGGCTGTAGAGGCCTTTACACCTTTGGAACCCTGTGAGATAGTTTCAGGTTCAGCTGCAGGATTTTGAATAAAAATTTGTGGGAGTCAGGAACCCTGTAATATCTGTCTGGCTTACTAGGAGCCAGAAGTAGGGAATCAGGAGCCATGCTTGATTCTGAAAACACATCATCAACAATGTCTAATACAGGAGGTAAAGACAAAGGCCTATGCTGAGGAAGAAGAAGGAAACCCCTAAGCCTCTTTTTTGATTCCGAGAAATCCTGACTCTCCCAATGAAAATGTTCCCTCAAAGTATGCAAGGTTTCTCCAAAAGAATAATCCTCAGGAGGAGATGCAGATGGGATGGATTCTTCTGCATCTGAATCCTCATAGGGTGGTATAGAAAATTCCTGATCAGAAGAGGAATCAGAAGAAATAGAAACCTGATCTGACGATTCATAATCAGTATCTTGCCTAGGCCTCTTATCGGGGGGGGGGGGTTTGGGAACCCCTGATCAAGGTAATTAAGTCCTCAGCCATTTTGATCATCTGTTTTTTAGGCATAGGGGCCTGAGCACATGGCTCATGCGTCGGTTTTTTAGACTTAGAAGTTGTTTTTGAAGCTGGTGTCGGTTTTATATAGAAATGTTGAGGCCTGAAAACACCCTCAGAAGCCGGTGCCTGCTCAGCGGCTCCGGATCCATCCGAGGGAGAGACATCCGCAAGTACAATACTCTGAGAATCTCGCTGCATTCCGGACTCCGCATGGGTCTCGGTAGAGGCCTGCGACTCAAAAGTAGCGGGTACTAGGGGCTGTGAAAGCGCCTCACTGAGTACCGGTGAACCGGCAACTGGCTTAGGAGAAGCTTCGTCGTCGGTTTTGGACCTCGACAGTCTGTCGCTGTCCTTTTCTTTGCGTTTTTTGTGAACTCCGGAAGTCGGATTGCTATCTGACGACATTTCAGGGTAATTAAATCTGGATCCAAAATATTTTGAAGCAAAGATATACCGACGCTTAACAGTGCGTTGGTTTAATATAGCACAAAACCAACAGCAAGGCACGTTATGATCTGGGCCTAGGCAAGGAAATACAGTACAAATGAAAATCCTTATGAGGTATTTGCTTCCCACAAGTAATGCAATTATTAACTTTTACTGACATCGGTAAGGAGCAAGAAAAAAGTTTCTCCAATGGGGTACTTAGCTTTAGTTGAAGACTTCGGTTCTGAAACTCGAATGCGAAAATTTCAGGAGTCGGCCAACCGGCACTTGCGAACTGCTTCTGCTTTGGGCACTACACGGCAAGAAAGTCTGAATAAAATGGAGTCGGCTGCATGTTTTATATCCCTGACGTCATGGAAGAGGAGACAGCAACCAACGCAGGGCCCAAGACTTTGATATTCAGGCCGACTGAGGGCAACCTGCCAGCAGATTACCCAAATGTAATGACTGCAACAGTGAAACACGAAGAACATTGGCAGAGGCATGGATTTTTATGGAAGAAAAAGATAGGCCCTTGTGAAGCATCTCAGTTAAATACTGCAGAATCTGAGGAATATTGGGCATTGTTGTGCTTATTCCTTGTGCTTGGTTCCAGGCACAGAATCTTTTCCATTTGTCAGCATAAGATTTTCTAGTACTAGGCCTTCTAGCCTCCAAAATGACATCCATCACAGGTTTGCCGAGAGATGTAACTGGTGAAATTAGTTGATTAGCCATGCTGCAAGATTCAGAGTTTGGAGCTGAGTGTGCAGAATTTGATAGTTCTGCTGAGACAGTAGGTAAGGTGTCTGAGGCAGGTACCATGGAGGAAGGTGAGACATATTGCATAGGAGCAGGTACCAGTGTTGACAAGGCCAGTCTGGAGCAATCAGAATCATTTTTGGTTTTCCCTGCCTGACTTTTAGTAAGACCTTGGATAGCAGAGGCAGAGGGGGAAAGACGTAGGCTGATAGGTTTTTCCAGCTGAAGGATAGAGCATCCACTTTCCAAGCTTTTTTGTGATGAATTCTTGTGCAGAATTTGTCCAACTGATAGTTTTGGGGTGAGGCAAAAAGATCTATGTCTGGGCTCCCCCATTTGCATGTCAACATGCTGAAGATTTGTGGATCCAGTTTCCATTCGTGTGGGTCCCTAAGATTTCTGCTTAGTTCGTCTGCCAGAGTATTTTGCTTTCCTGGCAGGAATTGAGCTTGTAGATGCATTTGATAAGTCAAGGCCGTGTTCCACAAAGTCATGGCTAGTCTAAAAAGGGGGTAGGAATGGGTACCCCCCTGCTTGTTTATGTACCATATGACTGTGGTGTTGTTTGTCTTTATCAGTAGTTGTCCTGGATGAAGATAGTACTTGAAGGCTGTCAGAGCATTCTGTACAGCTAGCATCTCTTTCTGGTTGATATGTAGGTGCATTTGATTTGGGCTCCAATAGCCCTGAATGCATCTCCCTGCCAGATGTGCCCCCCTCCCCACCCTCAAGCATAATCTGATGCATCTGTTGTCAGGGTTTGGGCGGCACGGGGTGGAATGAATGACAGTCCCTTGTTTTGGTGGTAGGCCTCTTCCCACCATAGGAACTGTTGCTGCAGGCAAAGAATGATAGGAATCATTGTTTCCAGGCTGTGACAATGTTGACTCCATAAGCTTTTTAGGTACCATTGAAGTTTCCACATATGCATTCTTGCATATGGAATTATTAGAATGCAGGAAGCCATGAACCCAAGGCCTGCAGAATTTGTCTTGCAGACAGCTGGGTTTTTGTGGCCACCTGTTTGAAGTAAGTCATCAATTGAATTTGTTTTTCTGGCGTAAGGCAAGTCATCTTGGCAGTTGTATTCAAGCTTGCACCCAGGAATGTAATTATTTGAGAGGGTACCAGTTGTGATTTCTTTTCATTTATGGTGTACCCTAGACAAGTTAGAAGTCTTTTTACAAACGCCAGATGTTTTAGAAGTGTCCTTATTTTCTGCCTGAATTAGAGAATTGTCCAGGTATGGATAAATTTGAATATTTCTTTGCCTGCAAAATGCAATTACTGGTGCCAGGCACTTTGTGAAGACCCTGGGCGCAGTAGATCAGCCAAAGGGCAGTGCAGAGAACTGGTAATGCAAATAGCCTGCTTTGAAGCTGAGGTATCTTCTGCAAGATTCCCTGATTGGGATATGCAGGTAAGCCTCTTTTAAGTCTAGAGTTACCAACCAGGCATCCTTGCCTAGCACAGGTAGCAACTGTTGTAGAGTCAGCATCTTGAATTTTGGAATGTCCAGAAATGTATTTAGAATGGATAAGTCCAGAATTGGACGCCATGATTTGTCTTTTCTGTGTACCAGGAAAAGTCTTGAATAAAAACCTTGTCCCTTTTCCTTTTCTGGTACTGGCTATATAGCTCCCATATTCATGAGGGATATAACTTGTTTCTGAGCCTCTGCCCACTGATTTGGAGGCAGATCTGGCCATCCGTTTGGGATTGGCAACGTGTAGAAATGAAATCTGTATCACTGGGATACGATATTTAAAACCCACTTGTCCTGGGTAATCAGTTGCCAGTTTCGTGCATGAAGTGCCAGTTTTCCCCCCAAAGGGGCGGCCAAAAGATAAGTGCTTGGTTATTGCAGTGGAAAGTCATTGAGACTGTTTACCATAGGAAGGTGCCTTGTTACTTCCAGATTTGGAGATGGAGGCACCCCATTGCTTTGTTCTATAAGTTCTTTGTGACTGAAACCTGGAGCCTTTGGAATGTCTGGGTTTGACCTGGGCAGCTCTGGTGGGTACTGGAAAGGACCAGTTCTTAGCAGGCCAGTCACTACTGAACCTGGGTGGCTGCACTTGTAGGAAATCTTTTACAGTTTGCATAGATTTAGCTTTATCTTCCACCTTTTTCAAAACAACTTCTGTCTTATTACCAAATAGCCTGTCCTGTTGTAAAGAAGCATCCAACAATTTTACTTTAACATGGTCAGGCAGATTTTGCTCATTGAGCCAAGCATGCCTTCTTATCACAGATCCAGTTACAGCAGCCCTGCAACAGGCCTCCAAGGAATCAAAACCACATTGCAAAATATGTTTTCCAACTTGTTCAGCTGAATGCAGTAAATCCTGCAATTCTATTTTCCACTCAGTCAGAAATCAAAATCATTTTCTGTTTAAGTAAGCCCATGACATGCTGTTAATATTTAAGCATATGAAATTGACAGTTTAAAGACCTGATTGCCAAGGTTGCAGACATGTAAACCTTCTTACCCCATCTATCCGGCGCCCTGGAATCTCTATCAGAAGGGGTAGCATTTTTAGCAGTAGAAGCCTTAACACCCTTGGGACCCTGACAAATAGTTTCAGGGTCAGCAGTAGGGTTTTTACAGAGGAATTTGTGGGAGTCAGGAACCCCGTAATATCTGTCTGGCTTACTAGGAGCCGGAGGCAGGGAATCAGGAGTCGTACTGGATTCTGAGAAAACATCATCAACAATGTCTAGAACAGGAGGTATAGCCAAAGACCTATGCTGAGGAAGAAGAAGGAAATCCCCAAGTCTCTCTTTAGATTCTGAAAAATCCTGACTCTCCCAGTGAAAGTGTTCCATTAAGGTATGCAAAGTTTCTCCAAAAGAAAATTCCTCAGGAGGAGAAGCAGAAGGGATGGAATCTTATGCATCAGAGTCCTCATAAGTGGGAATAGATAATTCCTGATCAGAAGAGGAATCAGAAGAAATAGAAACCTGATCTGAAGACTCAGTCAGTGCCTTGCCTAGGCCTCTTAGCAGGAGGGGGATGGGTACGCCTGATCAAGGTAATTAAATCCTCAGCCATTTTGATAGTTTGTTTTTTAGGCATTGAGGCCTGCACACGTGGCCTATGCGTCAGTTTTTTAGACATAGAAGTAGTTTTTGGCCTTAATTTTGAAGATGGCATCAGTTTAATATACAAATCTTTAGGCCTGAAAACACCCTCAGAAGCCGGTGCCTGCTCAGCGGCTCTGGACCCATCCAAGGTAGAGACATCCGCGGGTTCAATACTTAAAAGTATCTCGCGGCATACCGGACTCCGAATGGGTCTCAGTAGAGGCCTGCGAATCAAAAGTAGCAGGTATCAGGGGCTGCGAAAGTGCCTCACTGAGTACCGGCGACTGACTTAGGAGAAGCTTCGTGGTCAGTTTTGGACCTCGACAGTCTATCTCTTTTTCTTTGCGCTTTTTAGGTATTCCAGTAGTTGGATTGCTAACTGACATTTTTGGATAGTTAAATCTCGAGCCAAAATACTTAGAAGCAAAAATATACCGACGTTTAATAGTGCATTGATTAAATTTAGCACAAAAACCGACAGCAAGGCACGTTGTGGTCAGGGCCTAGGCAAGGAATACAGTACAAATGAAAATCCTTATAAGGTATTTGCTTCCCACAAGTAATACAATTATTAACTTTTACTGACATCGGTAAGGAGCAAGAAAAAGTTTCCCCAACAGGGTACTTAGCTTTTAGTTGAAGACTTCGGTTCTGAAACTCGAAAACGAAAATTTCAGGAGTCGGCCGACCGGCACTTGCGAACTGCTTCTGCTTCAGGCACCGCATGGCAAGAAAGACTGGTGTAATGGTGTCAGCTGCATGTTTTACACCCCTGACGACCTGACATCATGGAAGAAGGGACAGCAACCAATGCAGGACCCAAGACTTTGTTAATCAGGCCGACTGAGGGCAACCTGCCAGCAGATTACCCAAATGTAATGACTGCAACAGTGAAACACGAAGAACATCCTCATTAATTCATACATTTATAAATTCATAAATATGAAAAATTTGTAAATTTCATATAGTTACCTCAAGGTTAAGACCCCTATGAAACAATGTTCCATAATTGAGAATGAACTTATTTTCTAACTCGTTCAACCTCCTCACCATATCACCCCCCCCCCAACTAACACAGGTTGTGCCAAAATACTAAAGAAAAAGGAACTAGTGCTACCCTCATGAATATTCACAAAATGTTCAGCCACTGGACTCTTAAAGTTTCTATTGATAATGTCCCTCAAATGTTCCATGATCCTAACCTTTACTGCTCTTTTTGTCTGACCAATGTACCATTTTACATTTGCACAACCACACCCCACGATATAAACCACCCCACAAGAATTACATCCAAAATTGCCCCTGCAGGTGAATTTTCTACCATTAATAAATGTGCCAGAAATATTTTTAATATAACTACATACCTTGCAGCGTCAACAAGCAGAAACACCTACATCAGTTTTAGGGCCTCTAGTTAAGGGCATATACAATACTTCTTTTAAATTGGCATATCTACCTTATGAAAATCTAACATATTTTGGAAACAGATTGCCAACTGTGACATCTTCACAAACAATATACCAGAGGTCTAAAAGCGCCCTTCTCATTAACTCTGAAAAACCAGAGTATCGAGAAAAAAAAGAAGAGCATTTTTTCATCACAAGCACTGGTAACTGAATCCCTGTTCATAACAGATTTATAGCTACTCATAGCTTTTTGCCCAGATTTTATTTCCAATGCCTCATTTAACGCCTGATTTAAATGTTCAACCTTGTATCCTCGCTTAACAAGTCTATCATTAGCTTCCCTCACAAATTTCTTTTTAAATCTCTCTTCAGAAGTGTTTCGACAAATGCGTCTAAATTCACCCAGGGGCAACGATTTTAACATGTGGGGAAGATGCATACTGCCCGCATGCAAAAAATTGTTAACTGATGTGTTCTTCCTAAATGGTTTATACTGAATTCTATTGCTGTTATCCACATAAAGTACTACATCCAAAAATTGAATGCAAAATTCAACTCTTTTCATGGAAGAATTTAACCCACTAAAAAAGCAATTAAATTCACTAACATCACCCCTGCACAAAAAATAAGGTAATCTATAAAGTGTTTGTAAATCAATACATGTTTTTTTAAACAATTCAGTACAATAAAAGAACAACTTTTCAAAATACCCCATATACAAAATAGTATACGTTGGAGCATAGGAAGCCCCCACCCCCATAGCTGTTCCCTTATGTTGCAAAAAACATCACCATCAAATTTAAAGTAATTATGAGTAAGGCAAAATTAAAGCAACCGGATTACAAAACCAGTTTTAGGCCCATCCCCCATAATACTCCAAATGGCGTCGTTTTTTATTGCCATGCTTATTTAGCCCATTATAAATGTTAGTTATAAATATTAGATATATTTCCTAAAAAGTTCATCAATCAATGTTGGATAGTTTACATTTAAAATTAGTTATTTAAAATGTTTAGGATGGCTGTATTTAATAAAATGTGTATGCAGTTGTTGTTTGTCTTTCGGCTTTTTCCTGGTAAGGGGTCGCCACAGCGGAACTCTGGTCCACTAATGATTGGCAGTAGATTTGTGTATGCAGCATTTTAAACAAGATGCAATTTTTAAATTAGTTATTTAATTGTATTAATTGGGGTTTGAACCTATGTATATAAAGATAGTTGTTTGCAATTGCATATTGTCCGTGAAGGCAAATGGCCGAGGTACCAGTTGAAGTAAAGAAAACTCAAACAGTTCGGCTGCGTTCCTACCTTTTTCGCTATAAAAGAATCCTATAGCCTCCTCTCACTTTTACAACAGCCCCTTTTCCACTTTCTGATGCACCAGTTTACTTGCAAGTATCTTCTGCATCTTTGGGGTGTTCTACTTTTAAGCTTGCGCAATTCAGATAAAGTGTCTTCCAATCTGCTCCTCTTCAGCACCCTCGTCTCTTCCTTCTGCACTCCCTTCTAAGTGTTGCATGTGCTTCAATTTTCCCTAAATTTATTTACATTTCTCACTTGTACTTCTGCTTTCTTCTTCGTAGTCAACTTCCGATTTACATGTTTAATTTTTTCTATGCTGGCACAATTACATCCCTCTCCTGCTCACATTAATAAGTATACTATGCAACACGGACTAAAAAAAAAGTTCATGTTTCTAAGATTTCAACCAACAGCTGAGAAATCTTCAGAGCTTCACATTTGCAGTGATATGTTGGGGGGAGATTTCTATACTCACACCTCAAGATCAAGAACTGTAATCGGACAGCTCTTAATATCCTTAACTAGATATAAATGTTCCTCAGAAATGTACATTCTACCTAGCTTTACCCAGGCCATATGGCTCCATGAGTAAAATGTGTAGTTTCCTGCCTCAGCAGTTAGACTAGCTACATCTCTAATACCATACGTTTTTAAGTAAGCCTTCAAAAATCTCCCTTCCTGGGTGACCACTTGATTTCTAGCTCCATTGCCTACATCTTCTTTCTCTACCACTATGTTCCAGTCACCCGCCATGATCAACATCCCTTGCTGAAAACTCGTTTCATATACAGTTTAGCTCCCTTTTCATTTTGGCAATGCATATACACATGAAAGGGTTATACTTTCCCCTATCAATTTCCTCCAGATCTTTCTTCCTCCAGTTCTGAAGTTCAACCTCTTTCAATAAAACACCCTACTCCAGTTTTCCACACAACATGGAATTTGGCTCTTCCAAAAACCCTTGCTTTGCTAACAGCTTATGCTCTTGTTTATTTAGGTGAATCTCTAGCATTAAGATTGGTGGTTTATACACACTAACACGGGTTAAGGTTTTCCTCACTTTAGTTTTAACAATTAAAATTGTTTATAGGCCAAGAGTAAACCATCTTATTTCTTCCTTCTGTGTCATTAACATTAGCCCTTTCATTCTGTAATTTATGGTCTGTTACTGGCTACATGAAGAGATCTGCAAATTACCCTTTAGCTCCCATAACCAAAGCTCTGTTTTAGCAACCAATGCAAATCACTTTTGAGATCTATAAACAAAGCTTTCATAACTTGCAGTCAAACTTTCCATTTCCTGAAGATGAGCCATGCTCATCTCAGCAATGCCTCCCCAAAATGAAAAGTAAAGATACAAAATTACCCACTTGTAAAACAGTACCCCCAGTCAACCAGTTTGTGAATTGTACGTTGCTGATGGGTAAGCAGATATGCCCTTACTTTCCTCACAACCATTCTGTAATCTCTCTTTAAAGAACATTCCTTTTGCAGTTTCCTAAAATAATAATTTGCAAATGCCTGATTTCCTAGAGATTCCTAAAAATATATATAAACAGCTCCTCAAGATGATAGCATTCAGAAACTCCCTCACCAGTGAATCCAAACAGTGAGATTGTCCTTCAAGACCCACCATTCTCACATATGCCACCCCTTTCTCAGAATATTCCAGGTTAGAGCAACAAGTCAGCTGTTAGCTAGCTGATACTCCTCCCTTAATGGACTTACATTACTTTGATCGGAATAAGCATGAATAGGGGAAATATTTTTGTTGGTTAACTACTTATATATTGAATTTATGTCCCATTAATGTAGAACGTAGAATACACTGCCTTCCTCCCCAGGATAACATTTCCTACATATTACAGTCCATTTACCACAGATTCCTCCTTGAATAGGATACTTACAATCATTTAATAAGTACTTTACAGTCAGGCCACATTTATTGTCCCGCTTGTATTTTCTCAATTTGTTGCAACACCGCAGTCTTAATTGCAGCCATGTTTTCAATCACACGATATGTTGTCGTTTTCCCTTTTTTTTATATTTTATTATCTTTAAGATGGCTTAACAGACTTCCTTTCCCTTCCAGAGTTTTGATCTTCCTGTTTCTTTTCTCCTGACTCATTTCGGTTGCCCTGGGAAATAGTTTGCTCGCCTCTTTGTAGAGTCTTCTAATCGGTGTCTACTCCAGGTTCAAGAAAGCCTTGACACAAATTGGGAAAATTACTTTGATATGAGAACTTGAATTTCAAACTAGTTGCTGGTACACTGGGATAAATGTATTCCTTCTAGCTCTGGTGGTAACTGAGGAGTCACTGTGACCAGTTTCAGATTCCCAGAGACCAGGCTATTCACTTAGAACTTCCTCCAAGTCCAGGGTGTTTCTTCCTTTATTCCCTGCTGGAATGTTGAAAAACATGAAGTTTTCTCTTCTAACTCAGCTATTTTTTTCTTGAACTACTTATAATGCTTCCATTTCTGATAGTCTCTCAGTACATTTCTAGCACAACTTCTGAAGGTCAGTTACAGATTCTCATTGGCAGTTCTGTCATTTGATTAATGTAATCTGTCAGAGTATCACTCATCTTAATTACTTACTTATATATTCTATTACTGTTTTCATTCAGCACTGCCACTACCCTATCCTTATGAAAAATAACACTTTGTGCAAGTCAAAGCCAGCAGCAATACAGTTTTCCAAGTACATAATTTCACAAAGATCCAGCATGCTCAAAAGGAGGTAGGGTAAAAATTTTTTCCAATATACAATTCAGATCCCAAGAAGGGCTTATGGCTCTCCGTGGTATTATGATGTACAGAATGCCTTTCAAAAATGGTTTGACCTCAAAACAAGTAGAAAATGGTGGATCTAGAGTCAGGCAGGCATAGATGGCTAAAAGATATGTTTTGATGCTAAAGAATGCCAATCCAGGATTAAGAATCTCAAACAAAGAATATTAGGAATGCCCAGTTTTTGTGTCGCCATAAAAAAAACCTTCCATTTAGAAACATAAGATTTCCATATAGTTGTTTTTCTAGCTACCTGTAGAAGCTTAAGTACATCCTCATTAATATGGTGTCTAAATGGAATTAAAATTCTATCATCCAAAGAATCAGACTCAAGGTTTGTAGACTGTGTAAATTAGAGAACTCTCATTCTGTATGAGCAACTGAGGAATCTTGATGACTGTTCCCGGACAACTGACAAAGGACAAAATAGTACCGCCTGGGATTTGGGGAATTATAGGAAAAGGCCAGTATGCATAAAAGAACTTCCCCTTCCAAGAAAAGGTGTGGTGTCCATCCTTCATGCTTGAAGACATGGCACTTGAACAAAACCACTTGAGTGTCTGTTGTGTGAGGAGACAAACCATCTACCGGGGAGTACCACCACTGATGAACTATGACCAGAAAGACCGCTCTATTCTGCATCTATTCATGAAAGTCTGCTCTGGATCTGCTCAAAAGATATGCCACAGTGTTCTTTTCTGATGGGATATACACAGTCTAATGGAACATGCTGTGTTGAACTGCTGCGGCCCATGCAATCAAGGCTAGCCTTCAGAGACGGTGCATATTTATGTACTGCATTACTATGGTGCTGTCTGTGAAGATCCAGGGAGGATCCGGAATCCAAAGGTAATGTAAGGATTGAAGAGGCAAAAAAGGGCTTTCATTATCTTTACATTTATGTGGTCTTTTGACTCTTTGGACGACCAAATTCCATGGACCCTGACGCTCCTGCAGCAAACTCCTCACAACAGATTTGAAGCATCTGTGAATAGCTACTGGCAAGGGAGAGGAACTAGAATATGCAGCTCCTGGGTTGAGTGAAATCTGGTTGATCCATCAAAGAAACTCCTCCTTGATGAAGAATTGGGAAACTTAACAGATGGCAGTGCTGAGTCCAAAGTGACTTGAGATACCACTGCATCTTCCTCTTGAGGAGTCTGGCATAACATACCATCAAAATTGTTCCTGCCATGTTTCCCAGGGTTCTCAAAATCTCCCTTGCTGAGGTTATATCCAAGGAAAGAAGGGTTTTGAAAATATTCTGAGAGGAACTAAACTTTGTTTGCAGGAAGGAAGGAAGGCTGTAACTGACAAAACATTCCGTCAGTATCCTAGAAAAAATAGATCTTGGGATGTGCTTAAGCAAGACTTTTTGAAGTGAAGAGTGAACCCCAGACTGTGCAAATGCTTCATTACAAAATCCAAGTCCCTTAATAGAATCTCTTGGGAAGGAGCCCGAGTGAGGAGATCAAAGACCAAAGGGTAAAGCAGAAATCTGAAAGTGATATGAGGAGACACAGCACCTTAAAAATTGACTGCATGCTAGATGAATATGAACATGAATGTAAACATCCCTTAAATCCAATGCAACTAAAAAAGGATTGGGGAAGGATCAATGGAAGTAAGGATTGTAGTGTCAACATCTTTAAACCTGGAATTTTGAGATACAGGTCAGGAGAAGAAAGATCCATAACAGATCTCCAATTACCCTTCTTTCTGGGAACCAGAAAAACTTTGGAATAAAATCCTCTTACTAACAGATGAGGGGGAAAATGTTCCTGTCCCCTGAGTACAGGGGGGTCTTGAAGAAGAGGGAGAGAATAAGGTGAATATGGTTTTGAGGAGGCTGGGGGAAACTTAAAAGATGTGGAGGAAGACATCTTTGATGGACAGAACCCATATGCCTGAAGTTATTAACTGTCAGGTTGGGAAAGACACAGTTCAGAAGAAGAAAATGTTGACATTCATAAAGAGGGTAGTCTATCAGAAAGGAGGGTTTAAGACCCTTAGAATCCTGCTTAGATTTGTACTGAAATGTTTTTGATTTTTTTTACCCCTTTGAGATAATGTTTGATACTTGTGTAGAAAAGAGCCAGACTTAGTAGGATACGTTCTCTGAAACTTTAAAACAGGTGAAAGGAAAGTTTGCTTAAAATCTTGCATAACCTTGCTTTTCTCTTGTAAAGTTCTGACATCCTCAGGTAAGGGTTGAAGTCTTGGTCACAAGCATCCTAGAAGAGGAGACCCACTAGCAACTGTTCTAGAAGAAGCATCAGCACCATAACTGCATTTAATAGAATGCCTAGTAAATTGAGAGTCAGCGTTAAGAAACAAGGCATAAGATTTAGTGACAGAATTAGATAAATCTGAAAAGACATTGCAAACACTCCCCAAAAGACACAAAGGATGACTGATCATATGGGTTTGATAACTAAAAAATCAGGGTGGCAGAGGTGTAGACCTTTTTGCCATATTTATCAATTATGTTTATCAGTGGGCAAAGCAACAGATAGGTGAAGCAATTTTGCAGGCTTTCAGTGGAAAGTAAGATAACAGCTGGATTTAAGGAGGGGCTATTATACAATATTTTTGTCAGTCAGGAGCCTTGTAAAATCTAACAGGTTTTTATGGGTCAAAGTGTCTCTGACTCAGGATTAATAGAGGCAGTAGAAAAGGTGTCCAACAAAGCTTCCAAAACAAGAGGAATGCCAGAGGCTTTATGGACACCCATCTCCAAAAGGGCATAGTATCTGTTCAGGACATCAAATAACTGGGAACCTTCCATCAAAAATGCTGCATCATTTCAATGACAGTGTCTAAAAAAGGAAAGTTCTTCAACAGGAAAATCAGGAGACAAGGTATCCTCATTATCAGTGGTGTAAAGCCACTTGAAAATGGATTTGGGAGGAACAGGCTAAAGAATCTTTCTCCTCAGAGTCTGAATCCTCTTTCAGGAAGAAAACACTCTCACTCTTGATAGAAAAAGGAGTAAAAGCAGCAAAAAAAAAAAAAAAAAAAAAAAAAAAGGAGTTCAAGAAAGTAATGGATATGAAAAGCCCCTGTGTATTATCCTACCATTCCTTCACAGGATACCTAGACATCTGAAGGAAAATAATAGACTTCTGTTGCTTCTTAAGCGGGACATCTGTCTGCACAAAACTTGGTGTTGCTAAGTCCTGACATACCTTGATCAAAAACTGGAAACCTTTCCCTAAGATCTGAGGTATGCCCTCAGATACCCATGAAATAATAAGCAAAGGTTCCCCCTTCTCTCCAGAACTGAACTACTGGTTGGATGTTACAGATGTGCAACATGGCTGCATCATACTGGCCTCCAACTGGGTCACAAGAGAGTACCTGAAGGAAGCGGATGATCTGAGGGATCATCTAGAGAGAGAATGGAGACATTTAGGTCCAAATGAACCAAAGAAGCATTAAGCTTTATGTTTTTAGGATTATATTCTTGCATTGGAGGGATGTCAGAGCACAAAGACTCAAGAGGCCATTTTTCCTTGTGCAAGCTCCTTAAGCCTCTGATTTTCCAGGTACATTTCTAAGATAGACTGACAGCTACACAGGGTCTTAGGAGAAAAGCAAGTGACAGACACAGTCTTCATAGCTGTGATCAGCACCCAAAAAGGCACTTTTAAGTGATGACCTTAAGTGACGACCTCTGGAATTTATCACATTTCCCCTTCTTGATGACACATACAAAAGTAATATAACAACATACAAGAGAAGAGGAAACGTCCCTAACAGGGATACTTATCTGCCTAATGGCGAAGGAACAGACATGAACTGTACATCTGACAGACTGAAACTAAAGTGATAACTCAGTGTCTGGGGTGACAAAAAAGCTCTGAGGTAATTCATACCCATAGGTCCTATACACACCTCTTAGCACCTTAGGGTTGTGGTCATATGTTGGACACATAGCACAAAAGAAAGGTGCCTAGTCTTTAGTATACTGGCCAGGCATATGGCTATTCTTGGAAGGATAGCCAATCTGTTAGTAGCACTACAAAAAAGATCCAAGGAAGGACATCATCCAATCTCCTGCTTGCAAACAAGGTATGATAGATTTCACTGTGAATATATAAGAAGGATTTTTTCTTTGCATATTGACTCAGATGATTAATGTCTAGAACTGGACTGAGGTCTTAAGTCTTTTTGGACAAGAAACTTGTGTAAAATCTGGATCATCTCTGGTCTGGTGGGACCCCCTGGACATCTCTTTTTAAGAGAAAGTTTTTCACCTCCTACTGAACTGTCTTCCTCTGATGTGGTGGCACCACAGATAGGTGAAACAACAGTTGTATGGGTGTTGTAATAATGGTAATGTACAGCCTCTAGATATAATCTCCCCAAACCAACAGTCTTGCATGATGGCCTACCACACAAACAGTTGCAAGGAGAGTAGGCTCCCGGCTGCCTGCAGTGTAGGAGGCAGTTGATCAAGCTTTCCAAAACCTTTTGCATACCTCTACCGCATTTTCCATTTCCGCACATAATTTTGGTTATAAGTGAACACACTGGTTTCTTTATTCCTTACAAGTGTATGAAACGAATGGAGCCAGGACAGATGACTAGGCAAGATATTGCACTGGCTTGCTTCTAAGTGGCAGGCATGTGCAAGCTAAAGTAGTTACATACAAAGGACAAGGGACAGTAAGAAAGGAGGAAAGAATCCCCTCAATGTATCAGGCTCTAATGATGGCTTCCCTGGCCCACCACTAATCTTTTAGCAACAATGCCACCAGATACATATCAGGGATTGGTTTATCAAACTAAAATTGACAAATGCAGTAGCAGCTGATACCTGGGACAGCATTTAAATTCAAGTCTTTAGTGAGTGTGCCAAAAAGAAAATGGGAGGAAAAGAACACAATGAAACTAAAATATAATAAATGTATTATTGGGAGATCATTTAAATATACTACATGCAGCAATGCAAGAGTCTTTGTGGGTTCTGTTCAAGCAGCTTTACATCATACAAACATCACTACAGAAGTTATGTACAAACGAGCTATTGAAGTCATATATGCGCTCACTCTGGCTGCTCTTACAAAATGGCACTAGGGAGCGCACGTGTCTGAAATATATACGTCCACGTACAGCCTTGACATGCTTTTTAAAGACACAGCACACTTCACTTGCATTTTGATCTACATCCTCTCTCTTTGAGAAATAGATCATACAATACCTATGGGTCTAGTTAGCATGTAGAAATCACAGGTAATTCTTTGTTATGCATTACACAATACTAAAGACACACACACACACACACACACACACATATATATATATATATATATATATACATATACATATATACACACACACATATACACAATCAAGTCCACTTTGCTGCACATCTCACACTAGGCTTTAATACTCATCCATATCATGTAAAACTAGGAATTAGATTTAGCAACTATAACTGTCTCTGCAAAATGTTTAATCTGTGGAATGTCTGGAATAGTTTCTGGAATGGAATCAATTTTGAACACATTCTGGTAAGGAAACAGTATAGTACAGTTGTGTACACTTAGAATAAATGTAGATGTTCGAGTGTATTCACTGTTGCAGTCATCACATTTGGGTAGCCCTCAGTCAGTCTGAATACCAGACGCTTAGTATTTCTGCGTCGGTTGGCATCGCTCCAGGACTGACGTCAGGTCATCATTGTTATAAATTAAGGCAGCCGACATCATTACATCAGTTTTTCTTGCCCTATCAGGAGCCCCCAAGAGGGAGCTAGGTTATGGTGGAAGAACACCACCAGTAGAAAGTAAATATCAAAACATCCTTGTAAGAATATATATATAGAGAGAAGGGGAATGGAGGGAGGGAAACCAGGACTGCAACAGTGAATACACTCGAACATCTACATTTATGGTAAGTTTACACAACTGTACTATGTTCTTTGTGTTTCACTGTTGCAGTAATCACATTTGGGTTGATTCCCAAAGCTGAAGAAAAGGGTGGAGGCAGTCAAGATGACTTGGGGGGGGGGGGGCTGGCTGGCTAGGATGCCCTGCAAGATTGCTGTGGCAAAGCCTGCCCTGGATTTGGAGAAGATAAGCAGGTGGTAATGCTTGGTGAAGGTATGAACAGATGTCCATGTTGCAGCCTCCAGGATGTACCAGATGGGGACCCCTCTGAGGAAAGCTGCAGAGGTGGAGGTTGCTCTGCTGGAATGTGTCCTGACCCTCTTGGAGGGAGGTTTCTCGTGCTGCTTGTATCAGAAATGGATGCAGTGTGCTATCCATTTGGAAATGGTTTGTTTGGATATGGCCTTGCCCTCTGCTCCTGTAGCAAAGCTGACTAACACTTGATCAGTCTTCCTAAATGATTTAGTCTTGTCTAGGTAGAATCTGAGCTGTCTCTGCACACCTAGAGAGTGCAGAATCCTTTCCCCCTTGTTTTGTGGGTTAGGGAAAAACATGGGCAAATGAATGGATTGGTTGAGAGCCACACTGGACACCACTTTTGGCATGAAAGATGGGTTAGTCCTTAGGGAGACCCTGTTAGCATGGAAAATAATGAAGGGGTCTACAGCCATTAGTGCTTGCAGCTCGGATACTCTTCTAGCTGACGTGATGGCCAGAAGCAAGGCGGTCTTCCAAGAGAGGAACTTTAACTCTGCTGACGCTGCTGGTTCAAAGGGGGGTAGGGTGAGTTTTTCCAAAACAATGTTAAGGTCCCAAAGCTGGGGTAGATGCTCTTCTGGGAGGCCTTAAGTTGTTAGCCCCTCTTAGGAACTGTTTGATGAGAGGGTGTGAGAAAAGAGGTGGCTCTGTGCTGAAATGAGAAGAGATGGCAGAGGCATTAATTTTAATGGAAGATAAGGACAGACCCCGTATGTAGTAGGTTAGCCAGGTAATCCAGGGTGAGAGGTAGGGAAGGTTGTGCAGTTCTGGCTCCCTTAGCCTGGATCCAGGTGCAAAACCTTTTCCACTTGTCAGCATAAGACTTTCTAGTGCTAGGACATCTGGCCTCACGTATAACATCTAGAACTTGTTTGCTTAGATTGGCAGCTTGTGGAGTGGTTAGGGAATAAGCCAGGCTGCCAAACTGAGGGTCAGCAATTGTGGATGCATGAACTCTCCATTCCTCTGTGTCAGGAGTGTTGGGATCTAAGGGAGATGCCATGATGGCAGTGACAGTGCTGTCGTGGCCAGTCTGGAGCAATCATGATTGTCCTCGGTTTTTCCTCCCTTATTTTGAGCAGTACCCTTGTAATGAGTGGTAGAGGGGGGGAATGCATAGACCGAGAGGTTGACCCACTGGAAGGATAGACCATCTACTTTACAGGCCTTGCTGTGAGGTTCCCTGGTGCAGAATTTGCTGAGCTGATGGTTGGAGTGGGAAGCAAAGAGGTCGAACTTCGGGGTGCCCCATTTCTGGGTTACAAGGGTAAAGGTTCTTTGGTCTAGCTGCCACTCATGTGGGTCCAGAAGATTTCTGCTTAAGTTGTCTGCCAGAGAGTTTAGAGCCTGGCAGGAATTATGCTAGCAGGTGTAGTTGCATGGCTGAGGCTGTACGCCAAAGGGTCATGCCGAGCATGCACAGAGGGTACGAGCAAGTCCCTTCCTCCCTGCTTGTTGATATACCACATCACAGTGCTGTTGTCTGTTTTGACCAGTAGAGGCCCCGGGGAGAGTAGGGGTCTAAAGGCTGTCAGAGCTTGCTGAACAGCTAACATCTCTTTTTGGTTGATGTGCAGATGTATTTGGTTTGGGCTCCATTGGTCATGAATGCCCCTGCCGTCCAGGTGTGCACCCCAGGCATAGTCTGATGCATCTGTGGTGAGGGTCTTGGCGTGGGGTTGAGAGAAGGGTAGTCCTGTGTTGTGGTTGCATGCTGCTGCCCACCAAAGGAAATCTTTCCTTAAGCAAGGCATCATTGGTATAAGAGTTTTCAGGTCTTGGAAGTGTTGACACCAAAGGCTTTTTAGGTACCACTGTAGTTTTCTCATATGCAGTCTGGCATATGGAATGAGTAGAATGCAGGAGGCCATAAACCCTAGAGCTTGCAGGATTTTCCTTGTGGATAACTGGGGTCTGGTGGCTAGTTGAGACAAGTAAGCTGTCAGGTAGGTTTGTTTTTCTGGTGTTAGGAATGCCATCTGGGATGCAGTGTCCAGTCTTGCTCCCAGGAATACAATTTTTTGCGTGGTTACTAGTTTGGATTTCTTTTTGTTGACAGCATACCCCAGGGAGGTCAGTAGGTCCTTTACAAAGGTCAGGTGCTTTAGCAGCTTTTCCTGACTGTCTGCCTGAATCAGGCAGTCGTCTAAGTATGGGTAAATTTGAATATTTCTTTGTCTGCAAAAAGCAATGGCGGGAGCCAGGCATTTTATGAAAACTCTAGGAGCAGTGGATAAGCCAAAGGGAAGCACAGAGAACTGAAAATGCAGTGATCCTGTCCTGAAACGGAGATATTTCCTGCAAGATTCCCTGATTGGGATGTGTAGGTAGGCCTCTTTTAGGTCTAGGGCGGCTAACCAAGCATCTTTGGAGAGCATAGGTAGAAGTTGCTGGAGGGTGGGCATTTTGAATTTTGGTATCACTAAAAAGTGTTTAGAATGGATAGATCGAGGATGGGGCGCCAGGTGCCCTTTTTTCTGGGTACCAGGAAGAGTCTGGAGTAGAAACCTTGGCCTACCTGTTCTGCAGGAACATGTGCTATTGCCCTCATCGAGAGCAGGGAAAGGACTTACTTTTTTGCCTCTGTCCACTGGTTTGGGGGAAGCTCTGGGAACCCTTTTGGGGTTGGCAGAGTGTGGAAATAAAATTTGTATCCCTGGGACACTATATTGAGGACCTAGTGGTCGTTGGTAATGGTGGCCCTGGTGCTTGTGTGGAAAGAGTGTTTTCCTCCTTGGGGCAAGAGCAGGTGGGCAGAGGGAGGGGGTGGAAACGTGAAATCATTGTGAAGTCTAACCATGAGGGGGTGGCTTAGCACTCCCTGGTTTTGAAGAGGAGGAACTCCATGCTTAGATCTCTGCATTCCCTGGGGCTGATGTCTGGGGGTCCTGGGCTGAGCTGACCTGGAGGGGGCAGGAAAGGACCAGTGCTTGGAGGGCAATGCCTACTGAACCTCAGTGGCTGGAACTACAAGATGTCTGTCTGCATAGATTTAGCTTTTTCTTCCATTTTTTTTTAAGACAACCTCTGCCTCGGTGCCAAATACGTTGTCTTTGTGCAGTGGTGCTTCCAATAATTTGGATTTGACATGGTCTAGCAAGGGCTGTTCCTTTAGCCAAGCATGCCTTCTAAGGACAGAACCAGTGACTGCTGCCCTGCAAGATGCTTCTAGGGTGTCAAAATCACACTGTAAGGTGTGCTTAGTTACTTGACTTGCTGAATGCATTAACTCTTGTAACTCTATTTTCTGCACAAGGAGGAAAGGAAGATATTTTTTGTTTGAGGAGTTCCATGGTATGTTGCTGATATTTCAGCATATGGAACTGACAATTTACTGCTCTAATAGCAAGAGTAGCAGATGTGTACACTTTTTTACCCCATCTGTCTAATGCTCGGGAATCCCTATCTGAGGGGGTGGGATTCTTAGCAAAAGTTGCTTTAATTCCTTTAGGTCCTACAGAGATAACCTCGGGGTCAGCAGTAGGATTTAATAGAAATTTGTGAGAGTCAGGGACTCTAAGTACCTATCTGGTTTCCTAGGAGCAGGAGGGAGCGTGTCAGGAGTCAAACTGGATTCCATAAAAACATCATCCACAACATCCAGGACAGGAGGTATGGTCAGAGGTCTGTGCTGTGGAAGATCTAGGAATTCTCTGTGTTTCTTTTTTGACTGAGGGTAGTCCTGACATTCCCACTGGAAATGTTCCCTTAAGGTATTGTAGGGTTTCCCCAAAGGAGAAGTACTCGGGTGGAGAGGCTGAAGGGATGGATTTCTCTGCATCAGAATCTTCATAAGGTGAGAGGGGTTGCATATCTTCATAATCAGATGCATCAGAGTCACCGGACTCCTGTTCAGATAAAACTACTGAGGACAAATTTATTTTTCTTTTGGAAGGGGTAGCCTGGCTTCCCCTGATAAGCATTAAAAGGTATTCTGCCATTTTAAGCATCTGAGACTGAGGCAAGGAAGCAGGTGCCTGAGATTGGGTCGTCGGTTTCTTGGGTGTGGTTCATATCCTGGGCCTTAGAAACTTGGTAGTTTTCAAAAGAATGGTAGACGCGAAAGAAGTTGTTGGTTTGTGTCGAGAATCGGTAGTGCGAAGTACTTCCTCAGAAGCCGATGCCTGCTCAGCGGCTCCAGACCCATCCAAGGTAGAGACATCCACAGGATCCTTAGTCGATGAAGAGTCTCATGGCATACCAGACTCCAAAAGGGTCTCTGCAGCGGCCTGTGAATCCACAGCAGCAGGCATCAGGGGCTGCAAAAGCACCTCACTGAGGACCAGAGAACTGACGACTAGCTTAACAGAAGTGTCGTCGGCAGTTTTGGACCTGTGCAGTCTGTCTCTGTCTTTATCTTTATGTTTTTTCGGAAGATCTGCTGTCGGATGGCTTACCGAAGCCATATCGGAATTCGAGGACTAACAGCGAAAATATCTAGCTACAATAAGGGCCCGATGATGTATAGTTCTGGCATTGAACAGAGCACAAAAGTGACAGAGGGGGACGTCGTGGTTTGGGCCTAAGTGACACAACAGGAATGAAAATCTCGGTGTGGTATTTGCTTTCCACAGGCAAGGCAATTGTTAACTTTTTCTGACATCAGTTAGAGCAAGAAAAAAGGATCCCCAACAGGGTACTTAGATTTAGAAGACTTCAACTAAAATTTTGGAAACGAAAAACTCGGGTAGCGGCCAACCGGCACTTGTGCGAACTGCTTCTGCTTCGGGCTCCTCGGCAAGAAAGATTGGTGTAATGGCGTCGGCTGCCTTAATTTATAACACTGAAGGCCTGACATCAGTCCTGGAGCAACGGCAACTGATGCAGAAATATTAAGCCTCTGGTATTCGGGCCGACTGAGGGCTATACCCTGGCAGGGATAACCCAAATGTGATGACTGCAACAGTGAAACATGAAAAACATCTGACTCACCCTTAGATTTGAAGTCTGCATGACAGAAAATGTGATGATGATGATTCTGGTACAGGAAGATGATGTCTATGGTTCCTCCTATATTCCACACCCTCAGAGTTTACCTGGTAGGATCTTGGCTCGGCACAGACGCCTGTAATCTGTCCAATTTGATCAAAACGTTTCACTGTCTGGATTCATACAGTCTCTCCTTCCCTCAAAAGACAAAGTAATCTGCTCGAGCTGTCATAACTAGATTTCTAGATATTACACTTCTTAACCAATTGAGCCTTGATGGTTTTACTGTTCTTGGGTTTAGGCTTCAATAAACTGGAAGTAATGGGTAGCGTAGTTCTAGTTAGCCTGGAAGGTAGTCTGAGCAGGTGAGCCAAGAAAATCATCACAAGGTATGTTTCTGAAATTAAGCAAATTCAAGAACACATTGGTATTGTCATGCTTTGACCTTTCAAGTAACTGCTTTGCACTCTGTACTGCACGTTCAGCTAGACCATTTGACTGAGGATATTCCGGATTACTAGTGACATGTACAAAGTCCCAATCTTTTGCAAATTTCTGAAACAACTGACTAGTAAATTGAATACCATTGTCAGAAAGAACTTTGTGTGGACTACCATGAACTGAAAAATGACATTTCGACTTAGTAACAGCAGCAATGGATGTTAGGTTAGGTAGTAGATCAATCTCAAACCAATTCGAATAAGAGTCGACCAAAACCAAGTAGAGTTGATCACTCCACTCGAAGACATCAGCTGCTAACTGTTGACTGAGGTAATTCAGGAACTGGACTTAGCTGAAGTGGTTCTCTCTGCAAATGTGGTCTAGTACTATTGCATACTGAACAAGAAGAAAGCACTTTATCAATGTCTTTTGGTAATGAAGGCCAAAATACTAATTCTCTTGCTCTTCTCTTACTAGATGCGGATCCTGGGTGATCACGAGGAAAAATCTGGATATATTCTTGTTGTAAGGAAGCAGGAACAACAATTCTAGGACCTTTGAAAATAATGCCATCTTCCATCAACAGTTCATCTCTGTAAGGAAAATAGGTTTGCACTTCAGGTGGTACACTAGATTGCTTTGACGGCCACCCAACATTAATGTAATGATTCAGCTTCTGCAGAATTGGATCAATTTGAGTGTGATCTCCCAACTCATCAAGTCTAGTGGCAGAAAAATTATGCACTGACATCACATCAAAGTCAAATTTCTCTGCATCAAGCTGTTCTATCGTACTTCTGGGTGATCTGGATAAGGTATCGGCCATATAGAGCAATCTGCCTTTCGTGTAGACCATTTTGAAATTGTATTTTTTCAGTTTGAGCATCACTCTTCGTAATCTCGCTGGAGCGGACAGTTTCAATCTGAATAGCTCGACCATAATATAATCATGAAATTTAGAACATGCAAATCCTATTGCCAAAAGCTCCTTCTCAATCTGAGCATACTGCACCTCAGTTTGGGTTAATGTTCTAGATGCACAGGCTACTGGTCTGCCTTCTTGAAGTATAACTGCGTCAAGACCAAATTTTGAAGCATCACAGGAAAGAGTAACAGGTTTGTTCACATCATAGTATCTTAAGGTAGGTGGGGTGGCAATTTTCCGCTTTAGGTCTTCAAATGCCTTTTGGTGCTATTCCAACCATAACCATGCAACATTTTTGCGTGTTAGCTCTCTTAAAGGTGCTGTCAACTCAGAGAAGTCTGGTATAAACTTGCCTAAATATTTGACCATGTGTAGAACTTGTACATTATCTGATGCTGACATCTCAAGAATAGCTGTGCTCTCAAGCCTGTACTTGTGAACAAATGACCTACGTAGGTAACTTCTGGAAGTCTGAATTTGCACTTCAGAAGATTCAGCTTCAAGTTTACTTTATGTGCTCTGTCTAGAACTTTCTTGAGGTCTCTGTCATGCTCTGCTTCACCATTGCCTCCAACCAATAAATCATCTATTATGGCACAAGGATAACCCAAAACAAATTTGCTCCACTGCACGCTGAAAGACTTCACTTGCGGGATTTATTCCAAATGGCATCCTTAAGAATCTGTATCTGCTAAATGGAGTACCAAAAGTAGTTAGAAATGAAGATTTGCGATCAAGCATCACTTGCTAAAATGAACTCTCTGCATCCAAGACAGAGAAAACAGTAGCATTTGGTATTAAGGCTGCGACCTCTTTGACTGTGTGCACTGGATGCTATGGTCTCTTTAATGCTTTGTTCAGATCTCTTGGGTCAATACATATTCTGATTTTGTTTGAGCCTTTTTTGTGAGCTGCTACCATGGATAACACCCACTCAGTTGGTTCTGTGACTGGACAAATCACACCTTGCTGCAACATTTTATCCAACTGAGTTTTAACTTTACCTTGCATAGCTATCGGAACTCTTCTTGCTGGTCTGACTACGGGAGTGACCTCGAGGTCTACCTTCATGGGCTACACAACTGGAAGTTTGCCCAACTTGTCATCAAAAACATCAGCATACTCTGAGAAATGGCTTCAGAAAAATTAGAACTCTGAAATGCACTTACATGATGGACTTCTTTAGCAAAAGAAAGCAGATTCCTTCTTAAACTGTCTTTGAGACCCAAAAAAGATTGCACTGGTCTTCTGACTACATATTTATTTATTTTTATTTAACATTTGTTGACCGGGAAAGTCCAACTATGCTCCACAGAGCCTATTTTCAGCGGAGGCCTGGTGAGACAAGCTCCAGTCGCATGTCTTTAGAATGTGGGAGGAAACCCATATAAGAATATACATATACATAAAACAACAAGGTGCAACAGTTATTGGCCAAATAACATGAAAGCATCACTGAACCTTTGGTATGAATTTCTTCACCTCCATAAGCAACAAGTCTCGCACTACTGGCGACATTGAGTTGTTCGTTAGTTCTCACTTCAGCAAATGTGTCTGCTGATATAACATTACACATTGAACCAGTGTCTATTTTAAACTCTGTGAATTTTCCATTAACCCAGACAGTACAAAACACTTTGCTTCTCATTAATAAATTCACTGCATCAACTCCTTCATCAAGCACTGATAATACATCATCTACATAGAAAGCTGTCTGCTTAGGTTCTATTTGATCAACTTGCTTCTTTGTGTGACTTTTCTTTACAACTCTGTGAGGCTTACTTGATTTACAAAACTTTTGGAAGTGGTTCCATTTTTTACACTTGTAGCATTGCTGACCAAATGCTAAGCACTTCTCTCTTTTAGACTCATGATTTGCACCACAATTGTGACAGTTAACATTAAAGCTGGACTTGGGTTTTGCTGATTCATGCTTGTACTGCACTGAGCTGGAGCGTGCTCCTTTCTTAGAACTTACTAGAAAGCTATGCGTTTCCCTTGGAAACTTTGTAGTTGCCATGTGCTTGGGCCTGCTTTTGTTAGCCATGTGTTGCATACTATCTACATTTGCTCTAGAGCCAACTGAAACCATGCACTTGTCACTCGCAAGCATACTCATGTGTTTTTCTGTCACCTCATGGATTTGGCAAATCTCTACGTTTGTGCTCAAGGTTAAATCACTGTCACGAACTAAAATCTTTCTCACAGCAGCATTGGTAATACCACACACAAGCCTGTCCTTTATCAACTCACCTTTTAAGTCACCAAACTGACATGTTTTAGCTTTGTTTCTCAGGTCAGTTATATAAGCTGCTAATGTTTCCCCTAGTTTCTGATCTCTCATGAAAAACAAATGCCTCTCTAATGTAACATTTGTCTGAGGGTTACACATTTCTCTGAACCTGTGCTTCAAACACTCTGGGTCTTCTCTTCATTCAGCTTGTACAACAATATGACGGTTTTCACCTTCTCCTTCATATACTGAAGGTGCATACACAAATGAACGCTCTCTTTCTATGGCCTCTGACCATGCTAGGTTTAGCAAAATGAATGCCCTGGTGCATGTATCTCTATCTGCACAAGCTGCTTGTATAAAAATATTGTACTCTTGTTCAAATATTCTCCAGTTCTCTGCAATATTCTGATCAAATGCAAGTGGTAGGGGCTTTCAAAATCCTTCTTCCATATTAACACATACCAATGAAGGGTTTTGCAAATAAGCACAAACATACACTCGTGCACATATGCCAGTATTTGTAACTTTGTCCAATGCCTTTGTGCTTCGGAATTTATACCTTTTGGGGTTTTCAAAATAATGCTAATGAACAAACTTGTAGTACCTTTGAATAATTGGACTTTGGGAAATAAACTTCTTGGGAGCTTTAACACTCTTGTAATATTGTTTTGCAATGCTAAATGCTAAAGTCATTTGTCATCATTTTGCTAAAGTCATCTACCATCATTTTGACAAACATCTCAAGTTTACGATGCGAGTGAAATAAGCTCTCGGGCACTGTAATATTCTTGTAATATCGTTTTGCAATAAATCACTTCTTATCAGTGTAAGAAACATATCAAATAATTGCACAATGTGAATAAACTGGACCTCTCTTGCCCAAAAGTCAATAACATTTCATAGTAGTTGCACTTTGTGAATAACTGCATACAGCACACTGAAATGTCCCCAAAATGGCAGTACCTTGCTAGGCAGCTCTTTACTGTGCAAGAAACACACCGTAATGGTGGCATTTTGCAAAGAAATACACCCAGCACCAGAAAGTTTTTGAAATGGCTATACTTTGACTGTATTTCAAGAAATAGTTGCACTTTGCACACAATAAAGTCTTTAAAATACATGCATAATAATAAGCACACACTAAGAACTTTTACACAATTTGAGTTACTTTGAATAACTTTAGTTATGCCCTTGATACAAATACAGTCGCAGTTATGCCAAAACATAGCACTTTTCCAAAACACATGCAATCTCCTTGCTTTATTTTTGCTTAATATGCCTTTTTGCCCTTATTACATTCATTTTGCTTGTTTAAGCCCTTTTCATGCAGAATGTACTTTTCTTGTGCTCGTTTTACTCTAGACAAGCCCAGTTTTGCTTTAAACACACTTGTTTTACTTTAAACAAGCTAATTTTATCTTTAATCATACTTGCTTTGCTTTAAACATGCTCATTTTGCTTTACTGTTAATCGTTTCATCAAATACCTTTATTTTAAACATTTCTTTTTAGCCAACAAACTTTTCATGCCTTCCGCTTGCTCAATAATGCAGTTTATACCCTTGTAATGCTCTGTTTTGGCTCTTCTATCAAATAAACAGTTTGAGCTACTTTTCATTACCTTTGATTCTTTTATGGCTCTTTTTGTGCTCATTTCTCTTAGTTTTACCTTCACTGTCGTCTCTGCACTTCATGGCTCTGGATCTTATTCTCTTTGATCCCAGTTCTGGCACCATGTCACTCTTCTATTTTGGACAAATGGGTTCTGTTCAAGCAGCTTTATTTTATACAAACACATCACTACAGAAGTTTAATGACTTTAACTTAAGTAACTTATGTACAAACTAACTACTGCGGTCCTGTATGCTTTCACTCTGGCTGCTCTTACAAAATGGCACTAGGGAGTGCACATGCCTGGAGTTTATACATGCACATACAGCCTTGACATGCTTCTTAAAGATACAGCACACTTCATTTGCATTCTGATCTACAGTATACATTACAAGAGTACTTATACCAAAATTCAAGACTGAGTTCTATAACTATTTATCCTTGGACAAATTAATTTACTACAAAGCATGGAGGAGTCACAGTCGATAGTGAAAAAGTACAGTTTTGTACCTACCATAAATGTAGATGTTCGAGTGCTAATACAGCTGCAGTCATAACAGATGGGTTCTCTTGCCGTCAGGCAGGTCCTCGGTCGGCCGAATTCCAAAGTCTAGGTCCGGCATCGGTTGTCGTCGCTTCTTCCCTGACGTCAGTGCGACAGGGGTAAAGAACCAGCCAACGCCATTTTCTTCAGTTTTTCTTGCCTTAGATGTCAGGTGCCCCCAGAAGGAAGGCAATACATAAATTTATGTAATAATGCAGTGCAATATAATCAAAAAACAGTAGTTGCAAGCAAATACACCATAAATGAATACCCCAATCAAGTTGTATGAGGAGGTGTTAGCCAATAGGCCTGTCCCAAGAGGGGAAGGAGGGAGGGAAACCTGGACTGCAGCTATATTAGCACTCGAACATCTACATTTATGGTAGTTACAAAACTGTACTATGTTCATCATGCATACAGCTGCAGTCATAACAGATGGGTAGAATCCCAAAGCTAAAAAAGGGGTGGTAGGCACTAGGTGGAACTAGGAGGAGCCAGGATGACCTGCAAGACTGCAGTGGCAAAGCCTGCTCTAGTTTTGGAGTATAATGGTAGGTGGTAGTGCTTGGAGAAGGTATGCACAGAACTCCAAGTGGCTGCTTCCAAAATATCTTTGGTAGGAACTCCTCTGAGGAAAGCTGCAGAGGTAGCTGTGGCCCTTGTGGAGTGAGATCTGATGCCTGCAGGCACAGTTTTACCATGAAAAGAGTAACAAAAGCGTATGCAGTGGGCTATCCATTTTGAGATTGTCTGTTTGGAAATTGGCTTCCCTTGAGCTCCTATAGCATAGGACACAAAGAGTTGTTCTGATTTTCTGAAAGGCTTTGTTCTGTCCAAATAATAACGCAGCTGTCTGTGGATGTCCAAGGAATATAGTAGTCTCTCCCCTTTGTTTTGAGGATTAGGGTAAAAGGTAGGTAATTGAATAGCCTGATTCAAAGCTACCCTGGATACCACCTTTGGCATAAAGGACGGATTGGTTCGTAAGGAAACTCTGTCCTGATGGAAAATGATGAAAGGCTGCACAGACATGAGGGCTTGTAGTTCCGATACCCTGCGAGCTGAGGTGATAGCCAGAAGGAAGGCTGTATTCCAGGACAAATATTGCAAATCTGTTGAGGCAGCTGGCTCAAAAGGAGGTAAGGTCAGCTTTTCTAAAATGAAATTGAGGTCCCAAGCAGGTATTGGTTGTTTCCTTGGGAGTTTTATATTCTTAGCCCCTCTGAGGAACTGTCTTAAGAGGGGATGAGAGAATAAAGGAGGATCAGTGTTGTATTCTGCAGAAATGGCTGAGGCATGGATTTTGATGGAGGAGAATGAAAGTCCACTGCTTAGCAGCTCAGCTAGATAATGTAATATTTGAGGTAAATTCAGTATTCCAGGATTCTGGCCCTTTTTCTCATTCCAGGCACAAAATCGCTTCCATTTTGAGGAGTAAGCTTTTCTAGTAGAAGGCCTTCTGGCCTCCAAAATGACATCCTGCACCTCCTTGGAGAGTAGGGTCTGTTGTGAAGTAAAGAAATCTTCCATGCGGCCAGATTGAGTGTTTTCAGCTGACTGTGAAGAGTTTTGAAGCTGTGCTGAGTCAGAAGAAGAGGCATTAGAGGTAGGGTCCATGGTGGGGAATGCGTCAGGCTCCTCAGGAGTGGATACCAGTGCTGTCTTGGCCAGTCTGGAGCAATGAAAATCATCTTTGGTCTGTCTGCTTTGGTTTTTAATAGAACTTTGGGCAGCAGAGGAAGAGGTGGAAAGGCATAAACTGTCATTGTTGTCCAACTGAAAGAGAGAGCGTCCACTCTCCAGGCCTGTGGATGAAAAGTCCTTGAGCAGAATTTTGTCAATTGGTGATTTTTGTGGGAGGCAAAGAGATCTATGTCTGGCCTTCCCCATGCTTGAATTATTTCTGTAAAAACTTGAGGGTGCAACTTCCATTCGTGTGGGTCTGTCATATTTCTGCTTAGGTTGTCTGCCAGCGTGTTTTCCTTGCCTGGCAAGTACTGTGCTTGAAGTTCGATTTGTAATTCCAGAGCCATGTTCCAAAGTGACATGGCCAGCCTGCATAGGGGGTATGAATGGGTTCCTCCCTGTTTGTTTATGTACCACATTACTGTGGTGTTATCTGTCCTTATCAATAGTTGGCCTGGATGCAAAAGGTCTTTGAAAGCCATAATAGCATTTATTACTGCTAGCATTTCCTTTTGATTGATGTGTAGGTGCTTTTCTTTTTGGGACCATTTGCCCTGAATGCACCGATCTGTCATGTGTGCCCCCCAGGCGTAGTCCGAGGCGTCTGTTGTGATGACTTGATTTGCTTGAGGCTTGCTGAATGGAAAACCTGTGTTTCTTTGGCATGCTTGAGCCCACCACAGAAATTCCTTTTGAAGACATGGAATCAGTGGTATTATTGTTTCCAAACTGTGGCTGTGTTGAGACCATAGCTTTTTCAGGTACCACTGAAGTTTCCTCATATGCAGCTTTGCACATGGGATTAGTAGGATGCAAGATGCCATGAATCCCAGAGCCTGCAGGATTTTCCTTGCAGTCAGCCTGGTGAAATTTGCTAGTTTTCTGAAGTATTGAGTTAGTTGCCCCTGTTTCTCTGGCGTGAGGTAAGCCATCTGGGTGTTTGTGTCCAAGTTGGCACCCAGGAAAATTATTTTTTTGTGAGGGTATTAGCCTTGATTTCTTTTTGTTGACTGTGTACCCCAGAGAATTCAACAACATTATTACAAAAGCCAGATGTTTCAGAAGTATGTGCTTGCTGTCCGCTTGGATCAGGCAGTCGTCCAAATATGGGTATATTTGTATCCCTTGAAGTCTGCAGTAGGCAATTACTGATGCCAGGCATTTCGTGAATACTCTGGGCGCAGTAGAAAAGCCAAAGGGCAATGCAGAGAATTGATAATGGGTTGAACCTGCAAGAAATCTGAGGTATCTTCTGCAATTTTGTCTGATTGGGACATGCAGGTATGCCTCCTTGAGGTCCAATGTTACCAGCCAAGACTCCTTTCCCAGCATGGGAAGAAGCTGCTGTAATGTGAGCATCTTGAATTTTGGCACGAGTAAAAATGTGTTTAGGATGGATAGGTCCAAAATAGGTCTCCAATCTTTTCCCTTCCTTGGTACCAGGAATAGTCTGGAATAAAAACCTTGACCTTGTTCTTGAGTAGGTACCTCTTGAATAGCTTTCATGTCCATGAGATCTGAAATTTGTCTTTGTGCCTCTGCCCTTTGATTGTGTGGCAGGTTTGGCATGCCTCTCTTTTGTGGAAGAGTGTGAAAATGGAATCTGTAGCCTCTGTTTATAATGTCCAGGATCCATTTGTCTTTTGTGACAATTTTTCGAAAATAATGCCAGTTTTCCGCCTAAGGGTGCTGCCATTTGAGCCTTGCTTGGCATGCAAAGGGGAAAGTCATTGGGTTTGCTTTCTGAATGGCTGTGAACTATCCTCACCACCTCTTTGTGTAGGAGCTTGCCATTGTCTGCCTCTAAACGATCCTTGAGCTTGCCCCCTGCCCCTCGGGCGCCTGTATCTACCTCTTTGGGGTCTGTCCGTGGCTGGAACGGACCAATTTTTGGAAGGCCAATTTCTACTGAAACGTGGAGGTTGTACCTGTAGACAATCTTTCACTGTTTGCATTGATTTAGCCTTTTTCTCCATTTTCTTTAATACTTCCTCAGCTTTAACACCAAATAATACATCTTTTTGTAGAGGGGCATCTAGTAATTTAGCTTTGACATGATCTGGTAAGGTTTGCTCCTTGAGCCAGGCATTTCTATGTATGACTGATCCTGTAACAGCAGCTCTACATGAGGCCTCTAGAGCATCAAAACCACATTGCAAGGTATGTTTACCCACTTTTCTGCACTATGCATCAAATCCTGCAACTCCAAGTCTGGTTGTTCAGGTTGTGACATTTTGCTTCTCAACTGTGATAACAGAAACTGTTGGTACTTTAACATATGGAAATGGCAGTTTAATCCCCTCATGGTTAAGGTGGCCGAGGTGTATACCTTTTTCCCCACCTTTCTAAAGCTCTGGAATCTCTCTCTGAAGGTAATGGATTTTTAGCAATGGAGGCCTTAATTCCCTTGGGGCCCTGTGAGATAGTTTCTGGGTCAGGCACATGGCTTTTGTATAAGAATTAGTGTGAGTCAGGAACCCGGTAGTACCTGTCAGGCTTGACTGGGGCTGGAGGTAAAGAGTCTGGGTTAAGGCAGGCCTCCGAATACACATCATCTAATATGTCTAAGACAGGAGGTATAGCCAGAGGCCTATACTGAGGGAGCAAGAGAAAATCCCTAAGCCTTTTCTTGGAGTCTGAGTACTCTTGGCCTTCCCAGTGGAAGTGTTCCCTCAAGGTATGCAAGGTTTCCCCAAAAGAGTAATCCTCAGGGGGGGAGACAGAGGGAATGGACTCCTCTGCATCAGAATCTTCAAAAGGGGAGTAAGAATGTTCCTCTTCATCAGAGTGCTCTGAAATAATGGAGGCCTGGTCCGAGGAGGGGGATTCTTCCTCCACTCTGGGCCTTTTGTCTGGAGGGGGTTGAGAACCCCTGATAAGAGTAATTAAATCCTCAGCCATTTTAAGCATCTGTTTTTTAGGCATGGGGCCTGGAGAAGGGTCCTGTGTAGCTTGTCTCTTAGAATGCATGGCTGCTTTAGACTTAGTGAAAGCCTTGATGGAAAAAGAAGAGGAAGGCCTGAAGACAACTTGAGAGGAGGCAGACCTGTCTACATTCTGAGTTTCACCGCCTAGAGTGGCTTCGGTATCTGTAGTCGGGGTGTGGGCCAAGGAGCCTGCGACCTCGGGCACAGGGGACACCGCCAATGAACTGTCATCGGTAGGCAGGGGCTGCGTAGATGCCTCGCTGAGAACCGGACCACCTGTAGTCGGCTTTGGCGTAGTGTCGGTAGAGGCCGCGGACCTCGTGTGTCGGTCCTTATCTTTGCGTCTTTTAGTCAAAACTGGAGTTGGAGTATCCGACGACATAATGTAGTTAAATTTTTTGCCAAAATAGTGCTGGGCGAACTCCGCCCGACGCTTAATGGTGCGTTTGTTGAATGTAGCACAAAAACGACAGACCGAGACTTCGTGGTCTGGGCCTAAGCAAGGAATGCAGAGGGAATGAAAATCCTTATGTGGTATTTGCTTCCCACATGAAATACAATTATTAACTTTGTCTGACATAGGTCTGAGGCAAGAAAAGTTTCCCCAACGGGGTACTTAGCTTTCAAGAAGACTTCGGTTGCAAAATTTTCATAATCTCAGGAGCTGGCCGACCGGCACTTGCGAACTGCTTCTGCTTCGGGCACCGCGCGGCAAGAAAGACTGAAGAAAATGGCGTTGGCTGGTTCTTTTATACCCCTGTCGCACTGACGTCAGGGAAGAAGCGACGACAACCGATGCCGGACCTAGACTTTGGAATTCGGCCGACCGAGGACCCGCCTGACAGCAGGAGAACCCATCTGTTATGACTGCAGCTGTATGCACGATGAACATCTGAGTGACACAAAATTTTCTCCTGGAACAATTAATAACGGGGGTAGGGAGACTTGCAGATTTGCCCATGACGTTCCTATACAGAAAACATAACATTTCTGAAATGGAGCATCATTTCTCCTACCTGGTCTCATCAGTGGCCATATAGAATACGTCATCTGGTGCATCAATCCAGTTCATTCTTCTCCGTTTCACTGGTGGCATTGACCCACCTCTGAGTAATCTGACCTTGGTTGGGTAGTATTTCCCATTGAGCAGCAAGGTACGACTTGGCCCCTGTTGCAGAGTGTAAGAGAAAGCCAATTAAAATGACAGGTCATCTACTACTACAGAACACTGAGTTGCATGACATTAAGATACATTCACTCCTCTCTTAGCTAAACAGTCAGGAATTTAACAGCTATACAAAAGCCTATATTAAACAGCACCAATTATACATTTTTCCACATAAAAAGTTAGACTTTTTTATTCTCCTACGACTTAAAATTATTACTGCAGAAAAAACAATGCAAGGGGAGGAATAGCTTAACATGAAATATCTGGAAGAAATTTTTGCCACTTAGTTATGCGAGTACTCTCAATATCAAGAGTCCACTCTACCATCTGAAGGAAATACTGGAGTACATCCTTTTAGGCCACTTCAAGAAGCTCCTCTTAAAGCATATTGACCACTCACATAAAGCAGCACACACCTACACTGATCCACACAAAGAGTTTGTGTGCTGGGGTTAAAGAGTCTGCATAAACCGCCAAGACTGAACATGAATCAACTCAGTGTATCAGCTGAACTATGAGAAGGCCTCCTACATAAACAGGCAACAGTTTGGATTTCCTCTTGTAATATCCCCAGTGCAGTGCAAGTTATAATTTTCTCAAACTCCTACATACCCAAAGGGTGCACATGCATTTGGCAGACACATTTCCAGACTTGGATGTTCTGTCCACAGAGTGCTCACCCCAGTTCATCTGCCACCCACTAAGCAATACCAGCCTGGAATTACAAAAAAACTGGGGATAACATACCCAGCTTTGTACAATTCTGAATTTCTCTCATTCTCACAAGCTCTAGGGTTCGGTTAACACTTCTCCATCTAGGACACACCAGAATATTACACATCAAATTAAGAGGGTGCACCATAGTCTGTGCTACTCAGTTTGACCCCATCTAATGAGTAAACACTCCATGCAACACAAAAAATATGTGCAAGAATATAATGTTTTTGTCAGACAAAGGAAAATCCACACAGCCACAGGATGAAGAATATGTTCAAATAAGGGGATGGCAGGATGGCAATAAACACTCCACTGTATGCAGCCTCAACATATATAGATAAAATATGTTTTTATAGTACCAGCTGACCATCAAGGGTACCCCCCTTTGACAGTACAATTAGGATTATTCACCTTATTACTCCCACTGAAAGGGGCATGTAAATTCTAAGCCAATGCATGTTGTGCTATCACTTGCTGCACTAGGAGTGTGTGCACAGCTGCTGAGCCTACCAGTTCCCAAAATGCCAAATATGCATACGATCAGGAAAGAAAGAAAGAAAAAGGGCAAATCTCTAGTCCAAAGATTTTAAAAAGTTACATAAACATATACTTACTTGATTAACATGGAAACACAACAGCAACCCTTGAATTCAGGAATTGTCCAATTACAGGAGACAAAATTAGGATCCCCTCTTAGAACAACTGATAATACAACAAAATTACCTGTTATATCTAACATCAGGGAGTCCCCCCAAATTGGTCTATGAATGGGAAGAATCCCAAGAATCAGAACACCCAAAGCTGCAGCAGTAAGACAGGAAAGATTTGAAGGCAGACTTCTGAAGTACAAAGGACTAAAGAATTCCTAAATCCCAAGAATTACGGCTTGAGCAATTATAAATAGAGCACATGTGAAACGACAAAGTAGTCATACCATAAATTTCTGTAAAGGAGACGCTTCTGAAGGAAGCAAGCATGAAAGCAGCTGTACACCTGAAGAATAGGTCTTTAACATCAGTATTTTCCAATGAGTTTCTTCTTACCGGCTGACAAAAAAATACAGCTGGCAAGCCACACCTAGTTCCAAAACAAAAATGATGTACAGAACTATAACGGGGATGAATATCAAGTCTGTCTTTCTAAGCTTACTCAAATAAGGAAGAAGTTAAGCAGTCTGGGTATATCCATGGCATGAAGGGCTTTCTCGCTTTTTTTCGAGGGGGGGGGTTAAGATGCAACTTTCAAGAGTAAACGGAGTAAATGTGGACTGCTATGCATTTATCAATTGATTATAGAATGACTTTATTGCTGTTCTCACATAACAGACTTACTGCTCATCTTTAATCTGAATTTACAGACATTTCGTGGGAGATAATTTTGATTTTTATTTTTTAGCCAATGGCTGGCTTTGCATCACTGGCTAGGGGATCAAACAATACTTCGAGATTTTTCACTCTTATACTTTCATCCATTTTTGTCCCCAAACTCGTCACACAAATTTTACTCTTGTACGAAATTTCATATCTTGAGGCAAAATAAAGCAGGGTTTTACAGATTGGAGAGATCATATTCATTAGGATATGCCAGTGGCACTGTATGATCTCTAGAGATCAGATGCCATCTTGGACTGAACTGCTCCAAAGCCCAATTTTCTGTTGTGTGTATCCCACACAGTGACCAGTTCTTAACATCAGAAAGAAACCAAGGACCTGGGGAACCACTGGTTTCTTAAAGGTGCTGTATTATGTCAGTTCCATCTTCAACAAGCCTAAAGTTATTCTGGACTTGCTCTACTCTGACCTGGCTTTTGTTACAGAAACCTGGCTGGAGAATCCCTGTTCTCTCTTGGAGGCTGCAGTGATTCACCCTCACTGACAATTCTGAAATTTATAGTCCCGGGATGGACAGTAAAAAGGAGGATTTGCTTTCACTCTCTTCTGTGACTAAGACAAAAACGGAGCTATCAATTACTTTATGCTATGGGGAAAGGAACAAGTTATCTTCCTCAATATCAATCAACCATCCCAAAGTTTAAGGACATTTCAGCAACATTTCAGAGACATTCTTGTTGATGCAGTGATGGGAATCCTCAAATCAGATAAGAATTAATGACGGGTGACTAATATCAAGGATGATGAGTCCATGGCTCCAGATCGAAAATTCCTCAGCATTATGAGGGGCTCTGGCACTACTCAGCAGTTACTTCTACTTGTTATCATTTTAGAATTGCACTTAACCTGATGCCCCACCTATGACATGGTGTCGAATCCACTGAATTGTTAGACAGCAACCTTGTTGGATTCATAGCAGTTTTACCTCAGATAAAGCCTCCAACATATCGCACTAGTGGAAAGCAGGAATCTGCAACCTGCATTTGTTGATCAGTTCAGTATACATGTTTTCTTTTTATCAATTCTCATTCACTTCATTAAATAAATTGCTAAATTCCTGCCTTTCCTTAAACTTCACTCCTCCTCCTGAACATTATTTTGCATGTACTTGTTGTTGTTTGTCTTTCGGCTTTTCCCGGTAAGGGGTCGCCACAGCGGAACTCCAGTCCGCTAATGATTGGGAGTAGATTTTTACGAAAAGCCGAGGTGCCAGCTCGACGCCCAACCTTCAACGAAGATACGCCCATTTACGCGCACGTCTTTTGAACGCTACCCAACCGCGGGGAGGACATGCAGACTCCACACAGAAGGCACTCCCAAGCCAAGCCGAGAATCGAACAGGAGAACCTCTTGCTGTGAGGTAACAATGCTACCGCCGTACCACCGTGGCAATCCATTATTTTGCATGTACTGTTCCCCTAAAATCTATTTACTTATAAGAAATCATCTCCTTTCCTTTTGTAAAACTCCCCCTTCCAGTTAATCTCCTTTACAATATTCACAACTGCCTTTACGTTGGGTATAGATTTTAATTTCCACTCTCTAGTAGTTGTTTTTTTTGTCAACCAATAAATTTACACTTAGTAAGGCTTAAATATTGTCTAGGAAATTTGAATCCTATATCCCAGCTCAAAAGAATCACTTCCTTAGTTACAAACCTTTATTCCTCCAACAATTCTGTCAATGTATTCTGTAGGGAATTCTTAAAATCAGCCAAACCAATGCATTTCCAAAAATATGTTCCCAATTACCTCTAACATCCCCATCACACTGCCAGCATTTGCTATCTACGTGAGGAAAAAAAATCTTATGAAATTGATTTGGGATATAAAAATGTCTGCAAACACTTCCTCATGAAAAAAAATACTTCTCGACTTTGTTGTTACCTGGGAGCCTTACAGATTTCTTCCATTGTTCTTTTGTAAACTACCTTTCCATGTTCTCTTGCCAATTTTTTCTGACCACCTCTAATTCTTATAGTTATCAGGTAATATTTTATATGCCCTACTAATTATCACCTTTTTATTATATTTTCTTTGGCACCCTGGTGCCTATTGATCATCAGCTCCCCAAGAAGGATTAGCACATTAGGTCCTTACGGACAAGGAACATTCTTTTCACTTTGAGGGAAGAACCAGTCTTGGAGCTGTCATCCTGGCAGCCATTAGGGCATTTTTTGACATGCTGTCTAATCCCTCCCCTGGTAGCAACATGAGCTCATCACAGGGGAGGGACAGTCTATGCCCTTAATATGGGGAAGTGCCTACTCCCTAACAACTAATGATCCTTTTTAACAGCTGTTTCCACTTAGACTCAACCGAAAAACACTACCAGAGCTGGTCATTCATTTAATGCTCCCCATCACATTTTCTTTGCCTATACCTATTGTTAATCACGGGTAGGGAGGTAACCTCAAACCTGTGCTCCAAGTTTCTACTTAGCCTCTTCACACTCCATTCCCTTTCCGTCCTTAGTTATTTGCTTCCAATACCTTGGTTTCTTTGTTAATTTCCTCCAGCAAATTCTGACCCAGTCTTGCCTATTTTCCATACTCCTACTTGCAGTCATCCCTGGAGTAAGAACCTCCTTTCTTTTTTCCCCATGTTGTCTTAGTTCTGAGACTACTGTCTGCTACTTTATCAGTACTCTGTTTTTGCTCTTTAATTTCTCCAAATCTTTTGGGTTTCTAATACCATGATGGGAATGGACTCCATTCCTAAGTCAAAGTGCAATTAAAGTTAAGGAAATTATTATTGCTTAAATCGTTGATGTCAGCCAGAAGTGCTCTTCGCAGCACCTGCAATGTACCCAGTAATGACTACTTTTGCAATCTGTACAAAGTTACATGTATGGGAAACATATCTAAATATGACTGCACATTCTTTTTTAAAAGACCTGTTGTTCCTACTATTACTGGAACTGTCTGGGTATCTTTCTTCCACACTGATCTCATTTCTGCCTGCAAATCCTGATGTTTTATGACTTTTCTCTCTCCGTGTGCAAGACACTGTAGTCACTGGGTGTGGCAATTTCAATGATCAATGTCTTCTTTTCATGGACCACTACATGAGGTTTTCTAGCATCTGTCTTTTGAACTGCTGGTAATGGGTGATCCCATGTGATGTAGACTTCATTTTCTCTGATGCTTTGTGGCTCATGTTGAGTGTTTTTCAGCCACTTCAATACCATGTTTACACAATCCCCAGTGCAACAGTCTTGCCACATTATTATGCCTTTCAGTATACAGACCTTCTGCCAGTATGTCACAACCAGGAACAAGGTGTGCAACTGTTTCCAATTCTGTTTTACAAAACCTACATTTATCTGTTTCTACCAAATGTTCAATGAACTATGTAAACCAACGTGTACGTAGCCCACTATGTTGGGCCACCACTATTAACCTTTCATCTCTTGGTTTAAATTCACCTCTCCTTAACCATTCCTGTGTTAATTCCTGATCAACATGAGGTTCTTCCAGAAGTTTTCTATACTTACAACTATATTTATGCATTTTCCACATTTCTTGCCTTCTCATCTGGTCCTTAACCTTATATTCTTTCTTTTGATTTTTTTTTGGTACATTCAGTTGCTGCCTGATTTTTATCTACTTCTGGTTTGATTTCCATTCCTGCTTGATGCCAATATGCTTCTGCTAGACTAAGCAGGGAAGTCATCTTAGATTTATTCTCCTCATGCTTCAGAACTTTCAGTACGTTTGGGTCTTGTGAGGTCAGCAGATATGTCTGGAGTCCCACAGCTGCAGATCTCTACATATAATTCAAGAAGGCCCATCCCTCCTTTGGAACGGGGAATATATAATCTTAGTATGCACTGATTTTTATAAATCACTTGATGAGCATGAAGCATCCTTCTTATTTTCCCGTCTGATGTATCCAACATGTTTTGGGGCCATTCACTCCAAAACTGTAAGTTAGGACAGGAACAGCAAACTGGTTTACAGCTTGAATTTTGTTACTAGACGTCAATGCAGTTTTCAAGATTAATTTAAGTCTAAAGTATTCCTTACTTATTCACATTTGTTCGTGTTGTATTGCTGATCCTTCAGCAATTCTCCAATATTTATACTCTCTCTCTCTTGGTGAAGTTCTTTTATATCACACTTTTGTCCCAAACTGATGTTTTTTTTGGTGCTGCAGTTTCCTGCTTTAATGGTTGCTTTTGCACATTTATCAAGATCAAATGACATTCCTATATCATCTGAAAATGTTTTGACAACTTGTAGTTGTGCTTTCAGTTCCTCATCTATACAAGTTTTAAATCATCGACAAAGAGAAGATGAGAAGTCTTTGCACTTTGTTGTTTTCTAGGAGCAAAATTATATCCATGGCCTAAGCTGTTAAGTAAATAGCTTAATGGGTTAAGGGCAAGACAGAACAGCAACAGTGACACAGTCACCCTGGAATATTCCTGTTGAATTTTTATCCCTGGAATAATAATTTGTCCTTTATCATGGCTTAATTGCAAAGTGGTTTGCTACTGTTTCATGGTCACTGTGATGTAGTTTATCAGTATAGGATGTATCTTATACATTTTTAAACACTCTTTTATCCATGAATATGGGATACTGTCAAATGCTTTTTTGTAGTCAATCCATGCCATACTTAGATTTTTTTTCCCCTTTTTACAGTTCTCCACTATGACTTTATTTAACAAAATATGATCCTTTGTTCCATAGGAGTTTTTCATTGCCATGACTGAGTTTTCTTCTAAATCACTACAAACTCTGTCAGCATTAATTCCAGTGTATAGCTTACACGTCGTCAGAAGACAAGTTGCTAGTCTATAATTTTTAGGGTAGCTTTCACATTCACTCTTAAGCAGGAGCATTGTTTTTCCTGTTGTTAGCCAGGTTGGGGTCTGTTCGGGGTGCACATATAAATAGTTCTTACTCGTAGCTAAATCTTCGTGCAAAGATGTTAACACTTTTGACAGTTTGACTGTTCTGTATTGCCACTGTTATTCTCCTTAAGGACCTGCATCTAAAATCTTTAATCTCTATTTCTAGGACATTCCTCTCATTTTGTCATCATCTTTTTCCAATTTGATTTATAACCTTTTGCTTGTATTATTTTATAGTAGTCTTAACTGTGTAACTCTAAGGTGTTCCTTCAAATCAGGTAATCAAAAGCAAACTTCTTCTATCAGGTAATCCAAAGCCAACTTCTTCTATGAGGAGAATCAACTTATGCTACTGAAACTTTTCCCTCTTCAGCTCCTAATACACACTCCTTCAACTCCGTTTATCATCATCCACATCTTCACCTCAGTTGATAAAATTATGCCTAACCTGTACAACTACAACAACGAGTTGAAAGGCCTTAAGAATTCCCTGCAGATTACACTATCATCAATACCAAGTGAACAAACTAGTGTAACTAAGGAATTTTTTGTAGCTGTTTTATAGAATTGGAATTGCCTAGACATAATAAAGCCTTCCTGAGTTTAATTCTGTTGGCTGCCAAAAGAGCAATTACTAAAAATGGAAATCAAAGTCGAAACTAACCATACTAAAAGTAGTGAATAAAATAAGAGAGATAAAAGAACAGGAAGTGGGATATTTAGAAAAGGGTAGCAGCAAATTACATAGAAAAAATGGGAATTGTGGGAACAGTACATACAGAATAATGTTTTGGAGGAGGAATGAGGTTTAAGAGAAGGCAGGAACTGAATGAACTATAATATTTGACTAACAATGACTATACAGATTACAAGTGATGTATAATGTTTGCAAATGAAAACACATCAATATAGTTTGTTTTCATTTATATAAATGTATGTTTGCCTATGTCATAAATGATAATTCAATAAAGATGTTCCTTGTTTAAAAAAAACTGCTTGATTTCAGGCCTCCCAGTATGAAAAAAGAATCAGAGATAAGGGCCAGTAACTCTGCTAGTTTTAGAAAATTCAGTTACTGGCTAGTAAGTGCACTGCCTGGATACCAGCAAAGGAGAAACTTAGCCTAAAAGAAAATCAACTAGAAACGCTGAAGAGAAAACACCGACTGTGAAGAATCCTGCAGCTGTTCACCAAAAAGCAGTTCAAGCTTCAACTTTTGTGCTAAATATGCCTACCAGCAATCTAGTTGAAAAAAAAATGTGCTCATTGCTGATTAAAATAAACAAAGCATTGGAGTATATAAACTCAAAAAAAAAGTGGAAGAAATGGAAGAAGCCTTTAACAGCTACTAAGATGAACTGATAAAACTGCAAAAATCAGAGGTTGAAGTGAAGAAAAGGCTGGATGTATATGAGACTACTCAAGAAGAACAGTTTTAAAAATGGTAGTTAGATGACAGAGCATGCAGGGAAAACCTGAGATTTCCTGCTGTATCACAGCTACTGGAAGGAGCATATTGTATTCATTTTAAGAAATCACAAATAAGCAACTGCACTGGTATTCCACAGCAGTATTTGTTAACTGAAAGGGCACATTGTGTATGTTGTCTAAACCCGGCAGTCAGAAAACCAAGACCTTTATTAGTAAAGATGCAATCATACCAGTAGAAAGAGCTGAGCCTGACAAAATTGTGGAATAAGGGCAAAGTATTAAAAATTGGAGATAGAAGAGTGCTTGTGGAAGATGACTATTCACTGTACACTAGGCAGAAGAGAAACAAAGTTATCCCAACAGTCAGGGGATGTTGAGAGGCAGGGGTGAGAGATTCAAGCTCCTGTATTCCACTGTCTTCAAATTTATTCCCCTGGATGATCAGGCTAATGAGGAAATACAACAGTTTTTCCAATAAAAAATGAGCCAACAAACTGAAAGGGATTAAGCTTCTCACTACATTGATAATAAAAACTCATAGAAAGACTTTGCCAGTGAAACCTTTTCCAATGTTCCAAAGGAAAATGCTTCACACACTCAAAAAGAGCACAAGAGTTGACAAGAAGAATCTGGAGTACCCTTGGACTTGAACCAGAGTCTGGGGTTGGGAGATGGAAATGAATAGGAAGACCAGCAACACTGAAATTAGTGAATAAATGTGAGAATATAAATAACCAATCCCATTTGCAAAATTACAGCTTTAAAAAAAAATGGAAAGACTGGACTTCTGTTGACTTTATTAAACTTGCATGAGTCTGAAAATCATATACCCCACTTCATGTTATTAATGTTCAGAAGGACACTAAATGGAAAGGAAAAAAAGTAACTTAAGTAAAACAATCTCTGCTCTTAGCAGTATTTGTATAAAAGATATAAATTGTGTGTTGTATGTGATAAAGATACTAGAGAAAACAAAAACTTTTTTCTCAATTTTTAATTTTAGAAAATGAAGACATTACAATGTAAAAAGAGAAGAAAGGCTGGCTAAAAGTATGTATAAGTTAATATGTTGTAATCTTGAGTTGGTGGGGTGAGAAAAGGGGTGTAAAAGTGCACAGATTATAACATATGAACAGGTGATATGTTTTACATAATTTTCACACCGTTGAATATCTGGATTAAGGACCTTGGCTTAAGCTAATTATTTTTTTGTGTGAGCAAGTAAATAAGAGAACACTGACTGTAATGAAAAGTTTTCCTTTGGCAAATAAATGTTCAGTGTGAGTTTAATAGTCTGCAGCTGAGGGCAGCTGTAGATTTTGTTCTTGTATTTACATGGGGACAAGCTGACGAGGGTAAATAAATAAAAGACAGAGCACTTATTTTAAGGCTAAAAGTTAAAGTAAATACAAGCCATTTTTCTCATATTGTAGGGGATTAAAGATTAGTCTAGAAGATTCAAGCAATTATTGTAACATGCGTCTTAGCAGAGATAACCTTCATTTTAGGTTAGGTAATGCCCATGTGTGCAGCTGTATATCTGGGACAACTGTTCCTATCAGGAGGGTTAAACTTCATTATTTGAATATGTACATAGGCTGTGTGTTTGTTTTAAGTTAATATGTTATAGGGGTGTTCTGTGTTATTTTTTTGAGGATTATCATTGAAACAAAAAGGCATTGTAAAAATGTGGCATAGGTTCAAATGCAGATGACAAGAAAATGTATAAAAGATCAACCTGCCAAATACTAAAGGATGTATGTAACACAAAAGCTAGAAATGGACTTAAGAAAAAAGCTGCCATGTACACCAGACAGTAATAATACATTCTTATCATAATGGCTGCACTATCCATAATATTTTGAAATGTTAATGGCCTCACATGTAAGACAAAAAGGAAAGAGTATTGCAATAAATTAAGTAATGCAGAGTGCAAATAACAATGCTAAAGGAGACACATTTGGAGAGAAGTGAGAATGTGAATTTAATAAAGGATTTCAGGATGGATATCCAGCAGACTATCAGGGACAAAGGAAAAGGGGGGTAACTTACACTTATTGCTAAAGGAGCACCAATAGGGAAAAAAGATAATAATGGCAAGGGAGAAGGATTACACTGGCACACATTTATAGTCCACCTAAAACTGCTATTATGGAGCTTAAGGAAATGTTGGGAGAAATAATTAACTTTCAGCAGGGAATATTACTTGATTTGAAACAACTTCTTCTTTTGGCTTTTCCTGGTTAGAACAACTGGCAGTGAAGTTTTATGGTGTCAAGTTCTCAGCCCGGAACCCAACCTTCCACAGAATGCACACACACATTTACACCTAGGGCCAATTTGAAGTGTCCAATCCAACTACAGCATGTCTTTGGGATGTGGGAGAAAACCAAAGCACCCGAAGGTAATGCACGTTACTGCAGAGAGGACATGCAGACTCCACACAGAAGGCACCCCAGCAGAGAATCAAACTGAAGAACCTCTTGCTGTGAGGCGGCAACCCTAACCACTGCACCACCACAGCTGTCCTATTACTTGATTTGCAACAGTGAAGACATATCTGGGGGACCTAGAAGGGAAAAGTACAGTTGTGTACACTTACCAAAAATGTAGATGTTTAAGTGTATTCACTGTTGCAGTCATTACATTTAGTGTTATCTGCTTGCAATAGCCCTCAGTCGGCCTGATTAAGAAAGTCTTGGGTCCTATGTCAGTTGCTGTCTTTTCCTCTGTGACGTCAGGCGATCAGGGGTATAAAACATGCAGCCAACGTCATTACATCAGTTTTTCTTGCCCCAGATGTCAGGTGCCCCCCTAATGGGAAGCAATTAAATCTATAAATATACAAGGTTATACCTCACACAAAAAAGCAAATACACCAAAAAACTTTTAAGCATTGAAAAGGAGAGAAGAGGTATAGCCAAAACAAAGTCAGGGGGCTGGAGGGAGGGTAACCAGGACTGCAACAGTGAATACACTCGAACATCTACATTTATGGTAAGTGTACACAACTGTACTATGTTCTTCGTGTTTCACTGTTGCAGTCATTACATTTGGGTAGATTCCCAAAGCTAAGGATGGGAGGAGGAATTTAGATAGCATTAGGACCAGCTATAAGGCCCTGCAAAACTGCAGTGGCAAAGCCAGCTCTGGATTTAGAGAAAACTGGCAAATGGTAATGCTTGGTGAAAGTATGTACAGAACTCCAGGTAGCAGCTTCTAGGATGTCCCTGGTAGCTACGCCTCTGAGAAAGGCTGTAAAGGTAGATGCAGCCCTGGTTAAGTGGGATCTGATCCCCTGTGGGATAGGTTTGCCATGGTGCTTATAGCAGAAGTGAATGCAATGGTCTTATCCATTTGGAGATGGTTCGCTTTGAAATAGACGTCCCCTCTTTCCCTGCAGCAAATGCCACCAGCAGTTGTTCAGATTTCCTTTTAGGTTTAAACCTGTCCAAGTAGAATCTAAGTTGTCTGTGCACATCTAAGGAGTGCAGTATCCATTCCCCTTTGCTCTGTGGATTAGGAAAGAAGGTAGGCAAATGAATGGACTGATTAAAGGCCACACTGGATACCACCTTTGGCATGAAAGAGGAACTGGTCCTGAGGGAAACCCTGTCCGCATGAAAGATGATGAAAGGCTCCACTGCCATAAGGACCTGTAATTCAGACACCCTTCTTGCTGAAGTGATGGCTAAAAGGGAAGCTGTTTTCCAAGAAAGGAATTTTAAATCTGCAGTAGCAGCTGGCTTGAAAGGAGGAAGGGTGAGTTTCTCCAATACAAAGTAAGGTCCCAGGCTGGAGTTGGAGCTCTCCTGGGTGGTCTTAAATGTTTGGCCCCTCTGAGGAACTACTTGAGCAGTAGAAGATAGAAGAGGGGAGGTTCTGTGTTACAATGGCTGAGGCATACATTTTTATTGAGGAAAAAGACAGGCCCTTGTGAAGCATCTCAGTTAACATTGCAAAATCTGAGGTAAACTGGGCACTGTTGTGCTCATCCCTTGAGATTGGCTCCAGGCACAGAATCTTTTCCATTTCTCAGCATAAGATTTTCTAGTACTAGGCCTCCTTGCCTCTAAAATGACATCCATCACTGGTTTAGTGAGGGATGGTAAAGGAGAGCTTAGGTAATTAGACAGGCTGCTAGTTCAGTGTTTGAAGCTGAGGGTGCAGAATCTGGTTCTCCTGTTGAGACAGCAGGGTAGGAGTGTGAGGCAGGTGCCATGGGGCCAACAGTGACACACTGCGCAGGAGGGGGTACCAGTGTTGGCGTGGCCAGGCTGGTGCAATCAAAATCATCCTTGGTTTGTCTTGTTTTATTTTTAGTAGTACTTTGGAGAGCAGAGGCAGAGGAGGAAAGGCATAAACTGCTAGGTTTTGCTAGGTTTTTCTAGCTGAAGGACAGAGCATCCACTTTCCAAGCTTGTCTGTTGAGAGTCCTTGCACAAAATGTTTCCAATTGATAGTTCTGGGGAGATGTAAACAGGTCTATATCTGGGCTCCCCCATTTGCTTGTCAACATGTTGAAAATCCTTGTTTCTAGTTTCCACTCGTGTGGGTCCATGAGGGTTCTGCTTAGTCTATCTGCCAGTGTATTTAGTTTTCCTGGTAGGAATTGAGCTTGTAGATGTACTTGGTAGCTCAAGGCTGTATTCCACAATGCAATGGCTAGTCTGCAGAGGGGGTAAGAATGTGTACCCCCCTGCTTGTTTATGTACCACGTAACAGTGGTGTTGTCTGTCTTTACCATTAATTGTTCTGGAAGAATGTGGTCCTTGAAGGCTGTCCGAGCATCCTGTACAGCTAACATTTCTTTATGATTGATGTGAAGGTGCATTTGAATTGGGCTCCATTTGCCCTGAATGCACTTCCCTGCCAGGTGCGCCCCCCCATGCATAGTCTGATGCAGCTGTTGTTAGGGTTTGGGCGGCAGGGGGTGGTGTGAATGGTAGTCCCTTGTTACTCTGCCCACCAAAGGAACTCTAGGCGTAGACAAGGAATAATAGGAATCATTGCTTCTAGATCCTGAGAATGTTGATACCATTGTAGTTTCCTCATATGCAGTCTTGCATATGGAATTAGAAGAATGCAGGAGGCCATGAACCCCAAGGCTTGCAGTATTTGCCTTGCAGATAGCATAGTTTTTGTGACTACTTGTTTGAAGTAGGCTGTCAAGTGAATTTGTTTCTCTGGCATGAGAAAAGCCATCTGGGAAGTTGTATTCAAGCTTGCTCCCAGGAATACAATTTGTTGACAGGGTACCAGGTGTGATTTCTTTTCGTTTATGGTGTACCCCAGACAAGTTAGCACCCTCTGTACAAAAGCCAGATGGTTCAAAATTATGTCCTGGTTTTCTGCCTGAATTAGACAATCGTCCAGGTATTGTTATATTTGAATATTTCTTTGCCTGCAAAATGCAATGACTGCAGCTAGGCACTTTGTGAATACCCTGGGCGCAGTAGATAAGCCAAAGGGCAGTGCAGAGAATTGATAGTGCATGTAGCCTGCTGTGAAGTGTAGGTATCTTCTGCAAGATTCCCTGATTGGGATGTGCAGGTATGCTTCCTTTAAATTTAGTGTTGCCAACCAGGCATCTTTGCTTAGCATAGGAAGCAACTGGTGCAGAGCCAGTAAACTGAATTTTGGAACCACCAAAAAGGTGTTTAGAGTAGGCAGGTCCAGGATAGGACGCCATGAATTGTCTTTTCTGGGTACCAGGAAAAATCTCGAGTAGAAACCTTGTCCTTTTTCTCTTCTGGTACCAACTGAATAGCCCTTATGCTTAAGAGAGAGTACTTGCTTTCGGGCCTCTGCCCACTGCTTTGGAGGTAGATCCGGCCAACCGGTTGGAGATGGTAACGTGTGGAAGTGAAATCTGTATCCTTGGGACACTATATTTAAAACTCATTTGTCCTGGGTAATGAGTCCCCAGTTCTTTGCACGAAGTGCAATCTTTCCCCCCAAAGGGGCAGTCAGTTGAGAAGTGCTTGGAAGTTTTAAAAAGAAGTCATTGAGACAATTTACCATAGGAGGGGAGTTTTATTACTCCCAAATTTGGAAGTGGAGGCCCTCCACTGCTTAGTCCTGTGCGTCCCCTGGGACTGAAGCATGGGTGCTCTGCTGGATCTGGGTTTGGACTGAGAAGGTCTGGAAGAGGCAGGAAAGGACTAATTCTTAGAAGGCCAATTGCCTACTAAATCTTGGAGGTTGTACTTGTAAAAAGTCTTTAACAGTTTGCATAGATTTAGCTTTTTCCTCCATCTTTTTAAGAACTTCTTCTGCCTTGTTACCAAAAAGGTGGCCCTGATTTAAGGGAGCATCCAGTAATTTCTCTTTAACATGATCTGGCAAGGATTGCTCCTTAAGCCAAGCATGCCTTCTAAGTACAGACCCAGTTATCGCAGCCCTGCAAGATGCCTCTAGTGAATTAAAACCACACTGCAATGTATGTTTACCAACTTGTTCAGCAAAATGCATAAAATCCTGTAAATCCTTATTTTCAGCATAATCAGGAATCGACATAATTTTCTGTTTAAGCAATCCAATAATATACAGCTGATACTTTAATATATGAAACTGCCAAATTCAAGGCCCTAATGGTCAAAGTTGCAATACGTGTATACCTTCTTACCCCATCTATCCAGCGTCCTGGAGTCTCTATCAGAGGGGGTAGGATTTTTGGCAGTTGTAGCTTTAATGCCCTTGGGTCCCTGTGAAATGGTTTCTGGATCCGCAGTAGGATTTTTGAAAAGGAACTTGTGACGAGTCAGAAACCCTGTAATATCTATCAGGCGTTCTGGAAGCAGGAGGTAGAGAGTCAGGGGCCATGCTAGATTCCGAAAAGGCATCATCAACAATGTCCAGCACAGGAGGTATAGCTAAAGGCCTGTGCTGGGGCAGGAGTAAGAAATCCCTAAGCCTCTTTTTTGAATCAGAGAAATCCTGACTTTCCCAACGAAAAAGCTCCCTGAGAGTATGCAAGGTTTCACCAAAAGAGAAATCCTCTGGGGGGGAAGCAAAGGGAATAGAGTCCTCAGCATCAGAATCCTCATAGGTAGATAAAGGTAAATCCTGGTCATCAGAGGAAACAGAAATTTCAGAATCCTGGTCAGAAGTAGCATAAGCAAACTCAGTCCTAGGTTTCTTAGAGGGGGAAGGTTGGCTTCCTCTGATAATAAGGTCTTCAGTGACTCATCATTTGTTCTTTAGGCATAGAGGCCTAAGCATGTGGTCTGGGCATCAGAATGGTTCGAGTTTTAGGCCTTGAAGAAGAAGATGGCACCGGTTTAATATGTAAGTCAGTAGGCCTGAATACACCCTCAGAAGCCGGTGCTTGCACAGTGGCTCCGGACCCATCCAAGGTAGAGACATCCGCAGGTTCCACAGTTGAAGCATCTCACGGGAAACCGGACTCTGAATTGGTCTCAGTAGAGGCCTGCGACTCTGAAGTAGCGAGTATCAGGGGCTGTGAAAGTGCCTGCGTACCGGCGAACTGGGCGGCCTGTTTCTGTTTTTATCTTTGCGTTTTTTAGGAATGTCGGTAGTCAGACAGCTTATCGAAGACTTATCAGGATAATTGAACAGAGCACCAAAAAACTTAGAAGCGCAAATATACCGACGATGGATAGTTCATGGTTTAAATAAGGCACAAAATCGACAGCGAGGTACGTCATGGTCAGGGCCTGGGCAAGGAATACAGTACGAATGAAAATCTTTAGGTATTTGCTTTCCACAAGAAATGCAATTATTTACTTTTACTGACATCGGTTTAGAGCAAGAAAAAGTTTCCCCAACCAGGTTACTTAGCTTTTAGTTGAAGACTTCGGTTCTGAAACTCGAAAACAAAAATTTCTGGAGTCAGCCGACCGGCACTTGCAAACTGCTTCTGCTTTGGGCACCGCACGGCAAGAAAGATTGGGGTAATGATGTCAGCTGCATGTTTTATACCCCTGACGACCTGACGTCACAGAAGAGGAGACAGTAACTGACATAGGACCCAAGACTTTGTTAATCAGGCTGACTGAGGGCTACTGCAAGCAGATAACCCTAATGTAATGACTGCAACAGTGAAACATGAAGAACATGTACAACAAAATGGGTAGAATTCTGAAGAAATTTATGAAAATATTTTTTATGATTTCAGTAGTAGGTACTCAGAGAATTTACATATTATGCTCCAAGATACAATAACTGGGTTAGACTAGACAGAAAATTATATTTCACAAGAACATGTGCATTTAATTGAAAGCCTTGACATGCATCGAGAAACAATTTCAGATCATGCACCAATCACTACTAAGATAAAAATGCAGAATGAAGATGTAAAAAAGAAGACACTTGTGCTTCTTCACTCGCCTGATAGAGAGAGAAATTTAAGGCATGGATAGTGGAAATTATTCAAGAGTTATTAGGGAAGACAGAAATTTCTTCAGAAGATAGAGCTAGTGAGTGAGATAAAATGAACGTGAAGTTTAAAAACAGGATTAAGATTAAAATTTAACAAAAAAGAGATGTTTAAGAAGTAACAGGAATTATTTAGAGAGGCTGACAAAGGTTACAGTGTTGCAGAACAAGTGAAATCTTACAGAACAAAAAGGACTGCAACTGCTGAGAGCTAAAGAGAAAATTAGAGAGTATCTGGATAATAAGCATAAGTTTAGAAAGTCTGCTCTTAAGCAACTGTTTTCTGTTAACTCCAGAGCACAAACTATTTTTAGCGCAACAATTTAGGCAGAATAAAAAGGGCTGTTGCCAAACCTACGGAACATACAACAATAAAAATAACCAATGATTCTGTAGAGGTATTACAGATATTTCAGAAATGTTATGAAAATATGTATAATGCAGAGAAATGTGGAAATGAAGATAGAGCACAAATGGGAGTATCTATGGAAGACTTAAGTAAGCCAAGGTTGATATACACAGATGAAGCTCAACAATTAAGTTAAGTGGAGTTGAGATAAAAAAATGGTGATGTGCAATCAATCTTCAGGAAAGTCTCCAGGAATAGATGGTATTTCTGAGAAATTTGGAAGCTAGGAAGGAAGAAAGGGATAAAAATTTGGAAGATTTGTTTAATAGTATTTTAAAAGGAGGGGAAGTGCCGGCATCCTGGAAGACAAATGTACTGGCTGTAATACCTAAAGATGGTAGTGGCCCATTTCAATTTTAAACCACGACTATAAAGTGTTTATGTCTACAATAATTAAAATGGCAAAGGTGTTGCCAAAAGTGATGAGACAGATCAATATTTTTTTTGGTAGGGAGGCAAACATTTGACATCAACAACAGAACAATGATGATCCAAAGTGCAAGAAAATACCACTGTTGTTGGTGGGTCTTTGTGCAGAGAAAGCATTTGGAAGAGTAGGCTAGGACTTCATGAGTATGGCAATAAAAGCATTTGCATTCTCTGATACAATAATAAGGTTAATTAGAAGGACATATGACGGATCAGAGGGAAGAATAAAAGCAGGAGGATTCCTTTCTGACAAGTTGTGCCTGAACAGAGGAACCACACAGGGGTCTCCTCTTTCCCCTTTGTTATCTGCTTTACATTTAGAGTTACTTCCATAGAAAATAAGGGACTCAGAATTTCAAGGATATAATTGGCATGGTAATCAAGAAAAAGGTTGCTTTATTTGCAGACAATATTATTTTGTACCTGATAAAACCAGAAAGGACATCTAAGGTATTGTGGAACATCTTGAGGCAGTTTCAAGACTTTTTGGGATATAAAAGTAATGAAGATAAAACAAACGATTTAGCTATAAACTATGTACCCACACATTAATTGAAGTATTTAGGTGTATGGAGTAAAAAGGATTATGTTATGGCAGCTAAGGATATGTGGGAAGACACTAAATAAAAGATAATACAAAACCAGGGAAACGGGAATCTCTTCTTTATGGATATGGATAGCAAAATACAAGTAATAAAAATATTTTGAGTTCCTTCAGTTTTATGTACAGGCCATGTACGTTTTTATCAATAAGAGGATAAGTTGCTGTGGACAATAATTAATAATGAGTTGAAGGACTTTATGTGGGAGGAGAAGAGGGCAAGGGTCAAGTGGGACAAGTTCCTCCTTCCAACAGAAGGAAGTGGTTTAAGATTACCTGATTCAAAGTAATATTTTATAGCCACACAGGTAGGGCTCACGTAATACAAGAAAGCTATAATTTAAAGTGGAAAAGAATGAGGGAGACAGAGGGGGGAATTCAAGAAACTAAGAGAGAGTGGGATTTTGGATGCAAATCATTATGGAGAATAACAGACATACAGAATATTATATTCATAAAGTAGTAGAAAGTATTCTAAGAACTAAGCCAACACAAGAATGAAGAAAGCAAATTTTGCCAACAGGGACAACTGCAACTAGGGGTACAGAGAATAGGCAAAATGGGGTGGAATCTACTTATTGGACAAAACTGGAAAAGGAACTAAGAAGCAAATAACTAGACAGGGAAAGATAACAGAATAGGAAAAGGAGAAGAAGAGATTTGGACTGCAGGCTACAGACTGCCCCCTCCCTATCAGAGAAAGGGAAAAGGGCATCCTAAGTGAAAGACCTGCTCTAGTAAAGTTTTTATTTGAATCTAGAACAGAAGCTGCTGTTAAAAAAGGGATAATTACTAAGGCATATAAAATACTGCATGGCAACTATGGGAATCAATCACAGGATGTTAGGAAATACTGGGAAGAGAATATAAAAGCAATTCACAAGGGAACAATGGGAAGACATATATATAGCTTCCATGTATGTGACAAAGTCTAGAAAATTTATAATTTTTGCCTGAAGTGTTTGTATAGGTATTTTATACTCCAAGAAGATTCCAAAAAAAATTTCCTCTGGTAGACTGAAAATGTTGGAAGAGTGATGAGGAAAGAAACAGGTAACTGGGAACATACGTTTTGTGTGTAATGTGTTAGCAGACTTCAAAAATGTCTTACAGAATAAATTGTCAGAAATACTGGGTGAACAACTGGATGTAACTAAGGAAATAACTTTTTTGAGCTGGGACACAAGATCTGAATTGCCTAGATGCTGTAAGGCCCTGCTGAGTTTAACTCTGGTGGCTGCCAAAAAAGCAATTACGATAAAATTGAAATCAACATCTAAACCAACTGTATTTGAAGTACTGAAAATTGTAATAGGTAAAAGAACTTGGAAGCAGGATCTTTAGAAAAAGGGTATGAGTAAATTACATACAAAACATGGAAATTGTGAGAACAACACATGGAGAATAATGTTTTGGAGGTGAGTGAGATTTAAGGGAAGGCAGGAATTGAGCAATTTATGTAATAATGGTGTTAAACTGAAATTAACAGATTACAGAGACAAGATGCACAATTGTATATTAGCAACTAATGATAGATTAATTGAAACAAGCCGACCAAGCACTACTGTAAGATTATAAACATTTTCTTTATAACACAGATCACTGTCAGATACACTGCACTTCCTCAGCTGACTGAGATTACAAAAATGTCCACCAAAAAAGTACCACTTTTGCAGTTTTAAAACTGTGTCCTCAATGAAAACATTATTTTCCTATATTGAAGCCTTCTTTGTCTGCATCCTTATCTCAAATCCAGAGAAAACCAGTTCTCAGCAGCTCAACATCTTTCATTGACAAGATAGTTTGTACCTTTTTTCTGCTGTGTTAGCCATTTCCCTTTTCACTTGAATATCTGTGTACATCCAACTGTTTAGGATATTTTCAACAAGCCTCTACTGATAATGCTATTTGTAACAAAACATTCAGAAGTATAATACTGTTTGTTTCACACAAACACTTTCCGTTAAGCCAATGCATATTTCTTTTTTGTACTTGTAGATGCTATGTCACATGATTATTTCTAAAAATATCACACTATCATGACTACCAAGCCTCTGTTACTGTGAAGAAAAATCAGTTCTACCAATATATATTTCTATCAAATACATATTGCTATGAGGGAAACAAGTATTAACTTGTATAATTCTATCAATTCCCCCTTTTTATTTTGAAGACCAAAAAAAAATTTCAATCATGTCTCCATTGGTTGTTACTTTTATCGCCATGTACATTAGTTACAGCAGATACCAGAGTAACAGTCTTTTTAATACAAACATTAATACACATGCATGCTATTATGGTCAACAAAATAATGGCTACTATAGCAATTAAAACTGTGATAATGTTTTTTTTTTTTTTACCATTTTGAAAATAACCCATTTAACCAATCACTCTAGTCACTGTTCCATGTCTTTCTAGACTTCTCAGATACTAGTTGTATTTTACTTAAATGTCGCTTCATGGAGTCTGTCTTGTAAGTACAACACTCCTCGTTGATCAGAGCACAAAGACCCTTTTGCTTCTGCTGCATTTATGTCATGACTGCAGATCTATGACTGATTTAATGCACCAATACTGTTTCCTAATTCTCTCTTTCTCCTGACATTTTTTTTTTATTTTACCTTCAGGTAATTCTGTAGTTAATTTCATTCATGTTATTACATACCCTACATAACAGGTTCCTTCCCATTCTATAGGAAGCCATTTGTATGCTTTTGTACTGCAAATGTAGTATTCCCTAGCTACTGTGATATTTCATTCACTGATCCCTACTGGTTTTGATCATATCTATTGTATACATACACTTCCCTTTGGAACTGTCCTTACTTTTAAGGTTGGAACATCTACCTTGTCTAGTTTACCACAACTCTATTCCTGTTACTAATTTTTACTTTGCTCTTTGGCTATTTCTTGGCATACTTCCTGCAGGTGTTTTATCCATTGCTGATGATTTGCTTTTAACTTTAAAATACTGATGTGTCCCTGCAAGTTGTACTTTTGAATCAGTCCTGCACTATCAGCAAACCCTCTTCTAGCCTAAGTTGCCATATGTAGCCTCAAAGAAATTATTACATAAGTACTGTCACTGTAAATATTTACTGGATGTAAATGCTGCAAAACATATTTTACAGTCTGTAGTTCAGCCCTTTGTGTTGACATGTATCCTGGTAATGTAACTATAATTGGTTTGTCTTCCTTTTGCATTGTCACTATTACAAACCTAGTGTAGTACTTCCCCATCCTTCCAGAAACGTCCACCATTCACATACACTGTAAGAATGTCTAACTAATCCCTTCAATGGTTGTGTTTATCTCACTGTCATTTAGCAAAGTCAAATGTGGAGTTTGAACTATAACCCCCCCCCAAAACGTTGTCAAATACTGTCTTGTTCCCCAGTAAATGGCCAAAAACTATTTAATGCAAGGATGATATCCTTTTTCTACAGGAGTCATTTGCCTGCTACAAAAGGTAACCTGTCTTAATTTAGTCTCCATTCCCTGAGATGCCTCTTATGGCCAAACCTGTAATAATACCATTGAAAGTGCATCCTTCCTCGCTGCTTGCAAAACAAATGGTAATTGACTGGTGGCAGCTATCAGGTCCATTGCCTGTGCCAACCTCTGCTTTAACATTTTAAATGCCTTTTCCTCTGTGCAACTCTATTGTAGAGTCAGCTCTTCCTTTTGATTTGCCTTCTGCAAATCCAAAATTGTCAAAGGCTTTGGCAACTGCGGAATGCCCCTCACCCTTTCCTAGCAAGGAGTCCTCCATAGGTCTGATAATGGTTCTTATAAATTTTACTTTTTGTGACAAGAACTGTATTTTGTCTTTGTTTACTTTGAATCCTGCCTCTTGCAACTATCTCATAACTTTCCTTAGCTGTGATGTGTGTTTTTAACCTTGCCATTTTTACTCACATCCTGTAAGAATGTCCCTACTATCTGATGAAAAATGACAGGACTGAACTGAAAACCTTAAGGTAAAATGTAATTCCCTGCACCTCCCACACCAATGTAACTGGAACTTTTAACTTTCCACAGTCTGTTTTTGTCTCTGCCCATAAGGTCTGAAAATTCTCTAACTTGTATTGTCGCTCACTTTCGGTTAACACTAAGTTCAGTTTGATGCTCTTATGTTATCATCCTGCAACATTTACTTCCTTTTTGAATGTCCTGGAAGGCTTGCAATAATAAAAGGACAGCTCTCATCTCTAGGATGTTGATATGCACACTGGTTTCTGTTGGAGTGCATGTGTCTTGGACCATCTTCCCATGAAAATACTTTCAAAAAATGTCATTGTTTAACCTTCTGTAATCTCTGTTAGTGTATTTTCATGTTTTTCCCATTTTAACTTGTTTCAATGTCACTATTGTGCATACATATCTTTCATAATGCATGCTCACTGACCATTTCAGTTCTTCTCTGTTACAAAGCTTTTTCTATGTTTATATGTTCTAATTTGTTTCCTATGTTGAAATAATTTTATCTCATTTTTACATTGTTATACATTTCCTATGGTACTATCTCTGTATTTTATGTTTCTTATTTTCTTCCTATGTTGAAATAATTTTATCTCATTTTTTTACATTGTGATGTATTTTTCTATGGTACTATTTCTGTATTTTTATGTTTTTTTCCCTTTTGGAGCTTTTCTCCCCGGGTCTCTGCTGAAAATGGGCTTCTAACCTAGTTGGAAAATACCCGGTAAACAAATGCAAATAAACAAAAATGCACCCCCACCCTAGGTGGAAAGCGTCAATGGTCACAATGGTAGAAGGAAAAGGAAGAGTGAAGGGCCTGCCTATCATCAGATTTGCGCAAATCCACCATCGTAGATGGGACCAGCAAATGTTTGTCAGCCTGATAGGTGCAGACAGGGGATGAATCAGAAAAGACCATTGAACAGTGTCCACTGGAGAATATGCATATAATACCTGGCTAGGGGAACCAAAAGAATGGCAGCTGCCATGGAGCCCAGAGCTCATACACCCAGCCTGGCTGGAGGAGATGGTAGATTCAAGATGGCCTGTACCTGACCTTTCAATGTGTTGCTGAGATGTTGAGGTAAGGCCACTATCTGAGTAATTGTGTTCAGCTGGACCCCAATGAACTCCAGGGAATGAACCAGCGTTGGTTGTGACTTGTCTAAGTCTATGGTAATACAGTAAACTCTCAGTTAACTGGCACCCATGGGGATTGGTAGATGCGGAACAACTATAGTTTCTGGTTGCTTGAGATTTGCTATTAAAAATAGGCCTGACTAATACTGTACCTTATACTACTTGTTTGGTTTGACTTGTTCTCAGGTTAGGGAGAGAGGGAATTTATCCCTATCTTCCTTTTTAAAACTCAGACTCTAAATCTGTAAGGTATGTTTCTGTGTGGGGAAAACAGAAACTGCAATACATGTAAATTGTACTGTATTTCTTCAATATTTTTTGCTGGTTGCTTGAGAGTGCCGGTTGCTTGAGCTCTGGTTATCTGAGAGTTTACTGCTCCCAGCCATTTAGAAACTTGGTAAAGATGGTCTCTGGTCTGACAAAGTTGATGCTGAGTGGGGACAGTCAGGAGCCAATTCTCTAAATACAGGAATACTTGGAACCCTTGATGTTGGAGATGAGCTGCCACCACTGCCATACATTTGGTAAACACCCAAGGGGCTGTGGTGAGACTAAAGGGCAGGACCCTGATGACTTCTGGAGCATCTATTTTTATGTGATAGTATGTGTCCTGTCCTTGGAAGTCCACTGAGTACATCCAAATGTCCTTCCTCAGTAACGGGAGGATGGACTGTACCGTCACCATCTGGAACCTGGTTTTCTTTACGTACAAGTTGTGTATGCTTAGGTCTAAAATGGACTGTAGGTCCCCATCTTCTTTGGCACTAAAAAGAAATGAGAGTAAGTTCCAGACCCATTCTGATCAGTGGAGACCTCTTGGATGACTCTCTTCTGCAGCAGCTTTTCGATCTTGACTGCTGCCAGCTCCTTCTGAGTGAGTAAAACGTTGGGGAGTCTCTTTAGAGTTTTTGGAGGAAAAAGAGAAAAGGGAATGTAGTAGCCTCTGGATATAAGGTTTCACAACCAAATATTTGTTACAATTTAGGCCCAGGTGTTTGAGTGCAGAGCAAAATGGCCCCGACTACCTCCACAGTAGGACAGTCTGGCAGCACTTCAGGAGTACTGAAAGGGCTCGTTGGTAAAAGGTTCCCTTGAGCCCTGGTTCTGCAGGCCCCCACTGACTCTAGGGTGGTGTCTTCCATTAAAGCTTCCTCCTCTGCCCCTGGAGAAGTACTCTCTGCCTTGATCAGGGAAAGAAGCTCGACACTTATAAAACCAGGTTTTCTTAGGCTCCCTCTTTGATTCTTGGAATATGTTCATCGGGGGGTAGAAAACTTGATCCCTATGGCAGACGAGGTCTTACCCTCTTGCTCTCTGTGGGTCAGGGCTTCCTTAACAGATGGTCCGAACAGAAAGGAGCCATCAAAGGAGCGTTGACAAAAAATGCCTTAAAGGGCTCTGCAAAATCACACCTTCCAAGCATGTCAAGGTACTGCGATGCTGGTGTCGGCTGCCATAGAAGGGGTCTATATTAGAACATCGAAGTTTCAAAACTACTACTGTTCTAATATCAAACCCTATTCAGCGAAAGCTAAAAATATCGAAGCAACAGAAAAACAAATTTTTTCCTAGAGAAAGAATTTGGTTGTTCATTTCTGTTGCTTCGGTATTTTCAGCGCTGTGGTGAAAAGTTATGGGTCGGGTTCAGGTAAGTGCACGATTGAGTGCGGGTTAAAGTCGTTAGGGCGCGGGTTAGGTATGTGTGCGATTGTGTGGACGTGAGGGTTAGGGCGGGTTAGGTGAGTTAGGGTTAGGGCGCGGGTCAGGTAAGTGTGCAATTGTGTGGACATGAGGGTTAGGGCGGGTTAGGGTTAGGGTGCGGGTCAGGTAAGAGTGCAATTGTGTGGACGTGAGGGTTAGGGCGCGGGTGAGGTGAGTGTGCAATAGTGACAGACCTTAGGGTTAGGGTTTGGGTTAAGGTAAGTGGATAGTTAGTGGTGTGTGTGTAGTTTAGTGTAGGGTTAGGTGTAAGATTTTAGGTGTGTGTGTGTGTGTGTGTGTGTGTGTGTGTGTGTGTGTCTGTGGATTGCTGTTTGTTTGGTGTGCTTGTGTTTTGTGTATGTGTTCTGGAACAGCAAATTTTTTCCCTAGGAAAAAATTTGCTGTTCTGTATGTTCGATGTTTTCAGCTTTTGCTGAATAGGGTTTGATATTAGAACATTTGAAGTTTTGAAACTTCGATTTTCTAATATAGACCCCCATAGAAGAACCCTCTGAAGAGTGAGAAATGAGTCTCATGGAAGAGTTTGCTATGGACGTGAGAGTGGGCAGCTCTGGAGAAATTCTGTCAAACTCCTCCTTAGGCATGTACTCTGCCAAAGAATCAGAGAGTTCCTCGACCACGTCTCTCTGAAGGTGAACAAAATGTGCCAGATAATTGAGAGCTCTCAAAGAAAAGGTCACTGAGACCTAAACGAGCTTCCCGAACCTGTCCATCGCTCTGGACTCCCTGTTCAGTGGATGGACACCGGAACTCTGCTGGGCTCCAAGGGGAAGAGACAGATCCAAGAACACCAGAGCCAGACCTCACACCCTTGGACCCGGCCACTACATCCCTGGTCCAGGACACACACTGATCAGAATATCTCAGAGCAGAGATGGTCAAGATATCGGTCGGAGTCAAGGAAACAAAGATCTTTGGATCTGACTCCAAATCCCTCGGAAGACTACCATGCTGGGGCTCTGAAACTGCAATGCACATCAGAGAATAAGATAAAGAAATAGGTAAAGCAGGCTCGGATCCACAAGGGGATAGAACTGGAAGAACTGCCATCCGGATCTGGTGCTTGATGACTGTTCTGACCACTTTGTCCATATCAAGGTATAGGCTCCGACAGGACCTGGAGGAAGCCACCAATGATGGATAGGAGTGCCTCACGGTCTGTAGTATCTTAGATGGTAAGGTTGGAGATATTGACACAATGCATCTCCCTGGAGACCTAGAAGAAGACTGCAGATCCTGGAATCTATGAATCTGAATAAGACTTCTTGGATCCAGAGACTTAGGATCCAAGGGCACAGTCTACGTCGAGGGCTCACTTGGAGCCATTAAGTCAACTGGATTCAACACCACCGACAAAGGCCTTGGCGCTGAAGCAGTCTAATCTGAAATCCTCGGAGCCTTCAAAGGTGGTTCCAAAGAAGCTCGGGACTCCTTAAGGCACCTTTTCTTCGCCTCGGAGCTGTGCTGGGTGGGGGTTGGGGTGGGGGTTGAGCCCCTGGAGGGGAAGCAGAAGCAAGCAAATGGACCTTCAAAATCTATTTATTTCTCCTTTCCTGGATAGCTCTACGATTAAACCTCTCACAGATGTTGCAAGGGGTACCCAAGTCAGAAGTTCCTAAACAATATACACACCTATCATGTGCATTTGAGTGTAGAATTTTCATCTCGCACTTGGAGCACCATCTGAACCCTGTAGGCTTATCCATCTATGAAATTATCAAAAGACAATCACAAATAGGACTATAACAAGCCTAAGGAAGAAACTATAACTACTGATACATGAAACTACAACAAGATAGCAATACTAAGATACACATCTAAAAACTGTATTCTAAGACAGGGAGAAGAAGAAAGAAGATCCTAACACACCTCTGGAGCTAACTGCTAGAAAAAGCTACTATAACTACTTAAACAATTTAACTAACTATATAAATTCACAAAGTTAACAGTTTTTTTTTTTTTGACATAGCTGGAAGCCGAGTACTGGAATCACGTCTGAGCACATTGGCGGAAAATGAGATCTAAGGAGGTTAGGCTAGGGGTGGAGGATTGTGGGTAGGGGAAGAGCTCGAGCCTGGAAAATTAAGTCTGCTGCAGGAGGCAGGGTCGGAGCCAAGGATCGAATCCAAGACCAATAAATGAAGCAGAATGAGGAGGACAACATAAGATACAGCTCTTTTGTTCCCACTGAAGAGAGACTTCTTCAGAACATAAATGAAAAATGAAATGAAGAGCTGGGTACCTATGCCCATAATGAAATCATTACATCATTAACTACATAACTGAAATTGCAACCAATAAAATAAATTTTCAAATTATCAGTTGAAAATCCTGTATCTAGAAATTCTGTTAAAAAACACCTATTAGTGGGAAAACTTTATACAAAATTTAAAGGCAAATATGCCGAATGTCTCAGAACTATAATATAAGGACCCTGGAATCCAAGGTATGAGGTAATGAAAATCAGTGCAGGTCTAGTGCCAATAAACCATGCTGAATAAATAAGGTGGAACTGATGTTCACAATCCGCTGACCACAAGTCTAGTCCATAAAACACCCACGAATATAGACAAAGAAATAAAATAAAAAAAATGTTGCATAAATAAGTATATATTTCAAAAGAATGAACAGAATATTAACATAAAATTCCATAGGAATTTCATTATGGGTATATATACCCGGCACTTAATTTCACTTTTCATTTAGGTTCTGAAGACATCCCTTTTCGGTGGGGATGAAAGCACTGTATTTAATGTTTTGAAAGTGCTAAACTACTTTTCTGTTTGAATTTAATAAATCAATTTTAACATTATATGGAGCAGTTCCTTGTTTTTTTGGCTACATCCTCCTGAGGATTCTTATATTTCTAGGTTCTAAAAGAAATTCCAGTACCAATGGAAGGGGGGGGTGAAAGGATCTAATCCTTTTGAAGACATACAAATAAAAAATATTTTCCTTTTGTTATTAGTCGTTTTGGTTGATTCCTTTTGAGAGTAAGAGATTATGCAGACTACCAGCGAAGACAGTCTGGCATATATGACTACTGTATTGGAAAAACTATGCAGTTAGTTTTAGGTTCAGCAGATCCAAGAGAGGCATGCTGAACAAGGGAGATAGAAGATCTCAGATGGGATCCAGCAACCAAATTGCAGCAAATGAGGCCAAAGAAAGGGGAATCAAACCTGCTGGGACCAAAACAGGGCAAAGAAGATCACCTTGTAGCTTTCTGTAAGAATTTTGTCAAGAGAGGTATCATTGGAAAAGCATTCAGGAGATCCAGGGGCCAAATGTGGACTACAGCATTTCTCAGTGACTACCCCTGTGGAGGGAAAAGGGTAAAGTAATTGCTGCATTTGTTGTTTAGGTAGGAGGCAGAGGGACTGCAGCATGGTTGGCCCAAATGGCTGAAGATCTCTACTGTCACAGTCTGAGTCCAATTGTGAGGTAAGAGGTTACACCTGCTCAACTTGTCCGCTGGTATAATCAACACCCCAGGGATGTGCTTTGCTACCACAAAATGATGGGAAGACATCACCCATTGCCAGACTTGCATGGTCTCCCAACAAAGAGAATGTGTGTGTGTTCTGCCTTGTTTGTTGATGTACCATAAAACTAACACATTGTCCATCTGGATGAAAATCACACTCTTGGGTAGGAAGGCCTGAAAAGCCTGCAATGCTAGGACAACTGTATTCATCTCCAAGACGATGTAAAGTTTGGCTTCCAAAGATGACCAAGCCACTTTGAAATCCCACCCCACAAAGGAGGCATCCATGGTTACTGTGGCCTAGGGAAATGGTAGGCAGAAGGGTCTCCCTGACCCTTCCGCCACCGACAGAGAAGTTATCCAACAACTTAAATTGTTTCTGCATATTTGGGTGAGATGGATTCTGGGGTGTAAGGGATGAAGACGCTGTGACCACTGGGACCAAAAGTGTCTACTGTAACACTCTCGTGGAGTATCTTTCTAGGGGTACTAATGTGATGGCAGAGGCTATCAGACCTAACAAATGAAGAACTACCTTTTTTGTGGGCAGGGATGCTGAACTACTTGAGCGGGCACCAGCCTTAATGACAGTAGTCTTGTTGTTGGGAGTCTGGAAATTTATCCAGTTGTGTCAATCTGACACCCAGTGAATTCTACATGTTGGATGGAGGGCAATTTGCTTTCCGTACAACTGACTGATATCCCTAGATGATCTGCAAGGCAGAGAAGAAATGTTTGATGCTGTAGCAGTAGATCCGTAGAGGTAGCAGTTAAGAGCCAACTGTCTAGACATGGGAAGACTTGGATCCCTTGCAGTTGTAGGTGAGCTGCCACCACTGCCATAACTTTGGTGAACACCTGGGGGGCTGTGTTGAGACAGAATGGCAGTGCTCTGAACTGGCAATGATTTGCTCCAGGACAGAAGTAGAGAACAATCTTGGATTGCCTTTGAATCTTTATATAGCAGTAGGCATCCTGGAGATCTACAGAGCACATTCAATCAACCTTCCTCAGAGAGGCAATACGGATTGTACCATGATCATCCAGAATTTAGTTTATGACATACTGATTGAGGTGGCTAAGGTCTAGTACTAGCCTGAGGTCCCCTACCTTCTCTGGAACTAAAAAGAACCTGCAATTGACTCTGGATTTCAACTGGTGCAGGGGGACCTGTTGGATGGATCTCTTGTCTAACAACGTTGAAACTTCTGTTGCTGCAGATTTAAACTGATTGTGTGGAATATCGGGAATATTTAATCTTTTCTTTGGAGGATACAAAAAGGGTGCAGTGTAGCATCTAGTAATTATCCGTAACATATATGAATCAGAAGACATGACATGCCAGGCCTGAGGGTATAAGGTTAAGCACCCTCCAAATACCTTCAGAGTTCAGCAGTGGAATAACCCTTCAGGGGCCCTAGTAATGCTTCTCAGTGAGAGGACCATGGAAACCATCATTCTGCATTCTACCTTTGCCTCTGGGGTGATGCCCATTTGAGTTGCCTCCTCCTCTGCCTTGGGGAGGCTAACCTCCAGGAGTGTCATGGTGAACACACTGTGTTTTCTTGAACCACGTTTTATTAACCCCCCTTTGATTTCTGGAATAGGATCTTTGTGGAGTGGATTCCTTCTGCAGACAGGGTCTTAGTGTCTTGTTCACTCCTGGTAAGTGTCTTTTTTCTCTTGGGTCCAAAAAGTATGAAACCATCAAAAGGGGCACTAATAAAAGATGTCTTGAAACTTTCAACAAAATTGCATCCAGGCATGGTGAAGCATTGTAATGCCAGTACCAGCTGCTCTTGAAATACCATCTGATGCATTTGACAGCAATCACACATCAACATTAGAAGTAGATTGCAGGGTAGACATTTGGTGGTCCACTGTCTTTTAGACATCTGATGGCAAGTTACTGAAAAGAGGGAGATATCTTCTTGATCAAATCCCTTTGGAAACAACTCAAATGAGCATGATAATTCAGTGCCCTAAGTGCAAAAGTCACTGAAGCATAAATCCATTTCCCCTAGCCTGTCCAACCCCCTGGGGCTCTGTGCTAGAGGGGTGGACAGATGAATTTTCTTCAAACAGTTCTTTCTTTATGGCAGCTGCTGCCACCATGGCATCTACTGAAGGGCCCTTAGACCAGTGTTCTCTGTCCTTCGGAGCTATTAAGATTCTGTCTGGCTTCTTGGGAAATGGCTCTGTAATAGCAAGGTCCTTCCAAGCCCTCTGTGCTATGAGGACCACACAGGATGCAAATGAGCCAAACCCAAACACTTCAAGGAACACAGACTAATTTGAAGGAGTGTCAGTGAGCCACCCCCCCTCTACTTCATCAATTCTAGAATGCCCCCAAATGTGATGTATTCTGGGAAGATCGCAAGATCTTTCTCCCTCATTCAAATCCATGTCCTCAGTGATCAACTCAGTTGAGGAGTCTGTATGCTTCAGTTTGCATGCCTGTTTTTTGCAGACCATGTCTCTGAGGCTATGATGGAAACCAGTCGAAATCAGGACTTGAGCTTGAATATCAAGCTGTCTCAAAGCTTGTAAGTTCTGCCGGTCCCTGTCGACTCAAATGAGGTGAATGGAGCACAGGATCAACTGGGTATCAAGACAGATCCAAACTCTGTTTACACACCTGTCGTCTTGGACCAGCCAAGGCCATATCCACAGCCTTGAAACTAACTCTGCCACTGGAGCCAAGGAAAAACTTCACTCTGTCAACTGACTCAGGATGTTTCCCTGTTTCATTGGGGATCAGCTCTGAGAAGGACCTTGAATCCAAGCAGTGAAGTGCCGAAGCACCGAGTACAAGAAACAGCTGTGAGAACTTTGGGGCCAACTCCACAGTAGGATCTCTGGGACCTGCCTTAATCCAAATCAACATCAGACATCAATATTTTTATCAATAAGCTACATTCATCAGCTTGTGAAGGCGCCTTGATTCAATATGCAAATGGATCTACCATCATCTGCTCTTCAAAACACATTAACTCACCTCCAAGAAATCACTCAACAAGCTGTCACCTCTATTAAAACCTGTCCTACAATGGCACAACTCCTACTCAACCCCCAAAAAATCAAACTCCTCATCTTTACCCCAAAATCTCACATCTCTAACAAAGCATCTTTCAAAATCTTTTTGGCAAATGGCACAGAAATAGAGTTAGTCCACTATACCAAACTATTAAAAGTCATAACAAATGACTATTTAAATTTGACCTCCACAACCAAAGCAATATCAAGAAAACCCATCATAAACTAGGCATGCTACACAGAAATAATCAATCATTTTCTCAGCATACACATAAAAATTACTCTAGCCAAAACCTGCCTTCTGCCTTCTCTACTCTATGGAGCACCAATTCTAACCAATTGACAAATGTGCACGAAAAACAAACTTGAAAGCTGCTACAACAAAATTGCCAAGTTTGCTGCTAATTCATCCTCCTTTACTCAGCAATGCAAAACTCTGCATAACCTTAGTTGGATGGAACTCCCCCATTACTTCTCTTACCTTCAATCTACAACAATGCATAAAATCATAAAAAAAACATTAGCTGCCCAGCTCTTACCCCTTTAATCAATATGTACATTCCAAAAAAGAACTCTTGGATCAGAAGACAAAACTTCAAATAAATCCCCTGGATAAAGCCTATACTCGTACTCAGTAGCAAAAAAAAAATGGAACTCCTTACCTCTAACCACCAGATCTATTTCTAACCTACCTACCTTTAAATACCCCTTACAAAATATTGGACCTGCTCCTGTGCCAATCCTGGCTGAACTTACTCACTATCCTCTCCAACCTCCTACTTCATACCTTCTGTTTTCCCCACTACCTTACCTTATTTAATTCATCTTTGCACATCTTTTCTCTACCTCTTTCCTCCCTACTCACCTGAAGACATCCTACCCTGCACTCTTCTCATAATCTCCTCCTCTCTCATCCTTCTTTCTTCTATAACCAAAATATAAACACCTATGTCATACTAAGACATCACTTAATTCCAACTCAGTGTCTCTAATCATGTAATCTCTGATATCTCTTTAAATATCTAATTAGAATTGTCTAAGATCTCATTTACCACATACTAATCTATGTAACAAATATCACTACTGAATTTCTCCTCACATATTCTCCAACTCATGTTATTGTTTCATTGCACTCTACTATGAAACACGTTCTATGTTTTTTTCATTACATTTTTTCCACTCTTACGTTTGTAGTGTAACATGATACTTGGTGATTTAAAACTTTGTATTTGCTGTTTTATAATGTAACATGATACTCTGTGATTGAAAATATATGAACTTGATTCTTGAAATAATGTGATTGTGGGGGGTTTCTCCCTGGTCCTCAGCTGAAAATAGGCACTTTCTGGCCCAGTCAGACTTTCCCGGTAAACAAATATCAAATAAATAAAGCCTGAGGGCTTGTCTGACATTAGAAGACAATCTACACTTACTATTACACTGCAAATAAAGACCTACATATGTGTGTGTGTGTGTATATATATCTATCTATCTATATATATATATATATATATATATATATATATGGTTTACTATCAAAATCTTGATGTTAAAAACAAAATCCGTTTTTAACATCGAATCACAATGTTGAATCCATGAATACTAATGAGGTGTAAATGTCGAATCTGACAAACGAATTCAGGAGATTCAATATATACTTCGAATTCTGAACGGGATGTCAGCATGGGAGCCAAGGTATACCTAGCTACTACCCTGGAATTCACTGTTATGCAGGGGGACAAGTCCCACACACCCCCTGCTAACTATATATTCCAACTCCGAGATTGGACTACAGTGAGGAAAGGGATGAATTTCCCAGTCCGCACTGTACCGCGATCTGTACTCATAACATCGACCTCCTATCGGCAAATGCACAATGCATTCGCTGATACAAACTCTCTCTCAATTAACGTTTGGCAACATGGAAATCGTCCATCTGCCATTTGACATTCTCATGTTCTCCGAAGGTTAATTCTATCTTTTGATAGTAAACCTACACACACACACACACACACACACACACATGTATATATATATATATATATATATATATATATATATATATATATATATATATATATATACATGGGTCTACCTGAAAATATCGAAACACCACATCACTGAAGTACTACCTATCCCACTATTAACTTATTGTTGACATAGGCAGAGATTTCTTGGTTAGGGTATCTGAGGAGCCACTGGCTTAACAAAGGTGCAGAAGTCAAATACTGCAGGTTCTTTCATGACTTGAAAAGCAAAACAAAGGTCAGTGAGGAAGAGTCTGTTACAGAGTGAATATCTAACAAGGACAGTTACCGGACCATCTGAGAAATGAACAAAAGTACAGTTTTGTACCTACCATAAATGTAGATGTTCGAGGATCCCATTGCTGCAGTCCTTACTATTGGGTATAGTCCGCATCCAGTCGGCCCGAATACCAGAGTATAAGGCTGACGTCGGTCAGGGCGCATTAGACTGACGTCAGTACGTCAGGGTACTAATGCGCATGACCGACGTCATATCCTCAGTCTTTTCTTGCCCCAGATGTCAGAAGACCCTAAAAAGACAAGTCCCAAAATACCTGCACCAAATATATGTACAGTATATACAAGAATATATACAAAAAATATAAGCATGTAACCTCACCTACACAACCACCCCTAAACACAGAGGGGAAGGAGGGAGGGTAAATTGGACTGCAGCAATGGGATCCTCGAACATCTACATTTATGGTAGGTACAAAACTGTACTATGTTCTTCGTTCCCCATTGCTGCAGTCCTTACTATTGGGTAGAATCCCAAAGCAGAGGTAAGGGAGGCTGGCAAATCACAAAGAAGCAGGAGCTGACAACATGCCTTGCAAAACAGCTGTGGCAAAACCAGCCCTAGACTTAGAGTAGATAGGAAGGTGATAATGCTTAGAGAAAGTATGCACTGAACTCCAAGTAGCTGCTTCCAAAATATCCTTAGTTGCCACCCCCCTTAGAAATGCTGTTGAAGTGGCAGTAGCCCTAGTGGAATGAGGCCTAATCCCAGCTGGAATCTCCTTGCCATGATGGGAATAACAAAATGCAATGCAAAAGCCAATCCACCTAGAAATAGTTTGTTTTGACACAGGCTTGCCCTGTGAATTCAAAGCAAAAGAAACAAACAACTGCTGAGACAGCCTAAAATCCTTAGTCCTGCTTAAATAATAACGTAATTGCCTGTGTACATCTAAAGTGTGCAAAATCTTTTCCCCTTTATTTTGGGGGTCTGCATAAAAAGTAGGCAAATGAATAGTTTGGTTTAAAGCCACACTAGAAACCACCTTAGGCATAAAGGAAGGATTAGTACGTAATGATACCCTATCCTTATGGAAAATCAAAATGGCTCTACTGCCATAAGGGCCTGCAACTCAGACACCCTTCTTGCAGAAGTAATAGCCAACAGAAAAGCAGTCTTCCATGACAAGTATTTCAATTCAGCAGTAGCCGCAGGCTCAAAAGGTTGTAGAGTAAGTTTTTCCAACACAAAATTGAGATCCCAAGCAGGAGTAGGAGCTCTACGTGGGGTCTTATATTCTTTGCCCTCTAAGAAACTGCTTGAACAAAGGATGCGAAAACAATGGTGGGTCACAATCATAGTGAGCTGAAATTGCTGCAGCATGAATCTTAATGGAAGAGAAGGACAAACCTTTGTCCAATAACTCAGTAAGGTATTGAAGAGCCACACTCAAATTAGGCTCAGAAACCTGCAAATTCTGTGCTGTACTCCAAAATAAAAATCTCTTCCATTTTTCTGCGTACACTTTCCTTGTACTAGGTCTTCTAGCTTCCATAATCACATTTAAAACTTGTTGAGGAAGTTGAGACCTGCTGTGTTTCAACACAGAAGATGCCAGGCTGTTAGATGAAGAGAGTGAAGCTTGACATTGAGCAGATGACCATCCTTCTGAGATAACAGATGAGGAATCAGAGGTAAAGGCCATGGAGGCTTCCTTACCAGACTCCGGAGTAGTGGGTACCAGTGTTGCCGAGGCCAATCTGGAGCTATCAAAATCATCCTTGGCCTGTCTTGTCTGACCTTTAATAGTACCTTTGGAAGAAGAGGCAGAGGAGGAAAGGCATACACATGAAGGTTTTTCCAACTGAAAGACAGAGCATCCACTTTCCAAGCTGTGTGATGAAACCCCTTTGTGCAATACTGTGGCAGCTGGTGGTTTAGTGGAGAAGCGAACAGATCTATGTCTGGAGTTCCCCATGACACTGTCAATTTTTGAAATACATGAAGATCCAGTTTCCACTCGTGGGGATCCATGATTTGTCTGCTTAACACATCTGCTAAGGAGTTCTGTGCTCCCGGCAGAAACCTTGCCTGAGGAGTTAGTTGCAAGCTTAGCGCAGTCTCCCATAAAATCATTGCTTGCCTGCATAGAGGATAAGAATGTGTTGCGCCTTGCTTGTTGATGTACCACATGACAGTTGTGTTGTCTGTTAGAATCAACACCTGCCCTGGAAGAAGTAACTCCTTGAAAGCCATTAATGCAAACTGGACTGCTAACATCTCCTTCATGTTGATATGTAGATGCTGTAGTCTGGCAGGCCACTTGTCTTGTATCCACTTTCCATTTAGATGAGCTCCCCAAGCAATGTCCGAGGCATCTGTCGTTAAAATCTGACTCGCCTCTGGCCGGGTCACAGAGAGTCCCTTGTTTAGGTGACATTCCTGAGCCCACCACAAAAATTCTTTTGAAGGCAAGGTATTATTTGAATGACAGTGTCCAAATCCTGGCAGTGCTGTGTCCATACATTTTGAGATACCATTGTAGCTTCCTCATATGCAGTTTGGCATTGGGAAGCACCAGAATACAAGATGCCATGAACCCTAATGCTTGAAGGACTGTCCTTGCAGTCAGCACGGACTGATGAGATAGTTGATGGAAGTAAAGTGATAGACTCTTTTGTTTGTCCGGGGTTAAAAGGCCATCTGGGCTGCTGTATTCAGTCTCACACCCAGAAAGCACATGTCTTGAGAGGGTACTAGACTGGACTTTATTTCGTTCACAGAATACCCTAGGCATCTTAGCACTGCTATGACATGTTCCAGATGCTGTAGAAGGTCTTCCTTTTCTTGAGCCAGAATCAGGCAGTCGCCCAAGTAAGGATAGATTTGAATTCCTTGAAGCCTGAAGTAAGCTATCACTGGAGCCAGAACCTTTGTGAATACTCTGGGCAGTAGATAAGCCAAAGGGCAATGCAGAGAACTGATAATGAGAATTTCCAGCTCGAAACCGCAGATACTTCCTGCAACTTAGCCTTATAGGCACATGAAGGTAAGCTTCCTTGAGATCTAAAGTTACCATCCAGTGATCTTTGCCCAGCAGAGGTAAAAGCTGTTGTAACGTCAACATCTTGAACTTGGGAATGTCCAGAAAAGTGTTGAGGAGAGATAAATCCAAAATTGGTCTCCACGTGTTCCCCTTCTTTGGTACTAGGAACAGGCGAGAATAAAATCCTAGGCCCCTTTCTGATACAGGGACTGGCTGAATGGCCCCTATCTGTAGCAACTGAGAAACTTGCTTGTGAGCCTCTTTTCTTTGTGGAGGAGGAACGTCTGGCATGCCTTTGAAAGGGGCATTGTATGGAAATAAAATCTGTAACCGTGGTGAATGATATCCAACACCCATTTGTCTTGAGTAATTAAATCCCAATTTTCTTTGAAAAGAGACAGTCTTCCTCCCAAAGGAGCTGAGAAAACAGGTCATTGGGTCTGTGATGTATTCTGGGAAGATCGCAAGATCTTTCTCCCTCATTCAAATCCATGTCCTCAGTGATCAACTCAGTTGAGGAGTCTGTATGATTCAGTTTGCATTCCTGTTTTTTGCAGACCATGTCACTGAGGCTATGATGGAAACCAGTCAAAATCAGAACTTGAGCTTGAATATCAAGCTGTCTCAAAGCTTATAAGTTCTGCCGGCCCCTGTCGACTCAAATGAGGTGAATGGAGCACAGGATCAACTGGGTATCAAGACAGATCCAAACTCTGTTTACACACCTGTCGTCTTGGACCAGCCAAGGCCATATCCACAGCCTTGAAACTAACTCTGGCACTGGAGCCAAGGAAAAACTTCACTCTGTCAACTGACTCAGGACGTTTCCCTGTTTCATTGGGGATCAGCTCTGAGAAGGACCTTGAATCCAAGCAGTGAAGTGCCGAAGCACCGAGTACAAGAAACAGCTATGAGAACTTTGGAGCCAACTCCACAGTAGGATCTCTGGGACCTACCTTAATCCAAATCAACATCAGACATCAATATTTTTATCAATAAGCTACATTCATCATCTTGTGAAGGCGCCTTGATTCAATATGCAAATGGATCTACCATCATCTGCTCTTCAAAACACATTAACTCACCTCCAAGAAATCACTCAACAAGCTGTCACCTCTATTAAAACCTGTCCTACAATGGCACAACTCCTACTCAACCCCCAAAAAATCAAACTCCTCATCTTTACCCCAAAATCTCACATCTCTAACAAAGCATCTTTCAAAATCTTTTTGGCAAATGGCACAGAAATAGAGTTAGTCCACTATACCAAACTTAAAAGTCATAACAAATGACTATTTAAATTTGACCTCCACAACCAAAGCAATATCAAGAAAACCCATCATAAACTAGGCATGCCACACAGAAACAATCAATCATTTTCTCAGCATACACATAAAAATTACTCTAGCCAAAACCTGCCTTCTGCCTTCACTACTCTATGGAGCACCAATTCTAACCAATTGACAAATGTGCACAAAAAACAAACCTGAAAGCTGCTACAACAAAATTGCCAAGTTTGCTGCTAATTCATCCTCCTTTACTCAGCAATGCAAAACTCTGCATAACCTTAGCTGGATGGAACTCCCCCATTACTTCTCTTACCTTCAATCTACAACAATGCATAAAATCATAAAAAAACCATTAGCTGCCCAGCTCTTACCCCTTTAATCAATATGTACATTCCAAAAAAGAACTCTTGGATCAGAAGACAAAACTTCAAATAAATCCCCTGGATAAAGCCTATACTCGTACTCAGTAGCAAAAAAAAAATGGAACTCCTTACCTCTAACCACCAGATCTATTTCTAACCTACCTACCTTTAAATACCCCTTACAAAATATTGGACCTGCTCCTGTGCCAATCCTGGCTGAACTTACTCACTATCCTCTCCAACCTCCTCCTTCATACCTTCTGTTTTCCCCACTACCTTACCTTATTTAATTCATCTTTGCACATCTTTTCTCTACCTCTTTCCTCCCTACTCACCTGAAGACATCCTACCCTGCACTCTTCTCATAATCTCCTCCGGTCTCATCCTTCTTTCTTCTATAACCAAAATATAAACACCTATGTCATACTAAGACATCACTTAATTCCAACTCAGTGTCTCTAATCATGTAATCTCTGATATGTCTTTAAATATCTAATTAGAATTGTCTAAGATCTCATTTACCACATACTAATCTATGTAACAAATATCACTACTGAATTTCTCCTCACATATTCTCCAACTCATGTTATTGTTTCATTGCACTCTACTATGAAACACGTTCTATGTTTTTTTCATTACATTTTTTCCACTCTTATGTTTTGTAGTGTAACATGATACTTGGTGATTTAAAACTTTGTATTTGCTGTTTTATAATGTAACATGATACTCTGTGATTGAAAATATCTGAACTTGATTCTTGAAATAATGTGATTGTGGGGGTTTTCTCCCTGGTCCTCAGCTGAAAATAGGCACTTTCTGGCCCAGTCAGACTTTCCCGGTAAACAAATATCAAATAAATAAAGCCTGAGGGCTTGTCTGACATTAGAAGACAATCTACACTTACTATTACACTGCAAATAAAGACCTACATAAGTGTGTGTGTGTGTGTGTGTATATATATATATATATATATATATATATATATATATATATATGGTTTACTATCAAAATCTTGATGTTAAAAACAAAATCCGTTTTTAACATCGAATCACAATGTTGAATCCATGAATACTAATGAGGTGTAAATGTCGAATCAAATGTCGAATCTGACAAACGAATTCAGGAGATTCAATATATACTTCGAATTCTGAACGGGATGTCAGCATGGGAACCAAGGTATACCTAGCTACTGCCCTGGAATTCACTGTTATGCAGGGGGACAAGTCCTACACACCCCCTGCTAACTATATATTCCAACTCCGAGATTGGACTACAGTGAGGAAAAGGATGAATTTCCCAGTCCGCACTGTACCGCGATCTGTACTCATAACATCGACCTCCTATCGGCAAATGCACAATGCATTCGCTGATACAAACTCTCTCTCAATTAACGTTTGGCAACATGGAAATCGTCCATCTGCCATTTGACATTCTCATGTTCTCCGAAGGTTAATTCTATCTTTTGATAGTAAACCTACACACACACACACACACACACATATATATATATATATATATATATATATATATATATATACACATACATGGGTCTACCTGAAAATATCGAAACACCACATCACTGAAGTACTACCTATCCCACTATTAACTTATTGTTGACATAGGCAGAGATTTCTTGGTTAGGGTATCTGAGGAGCCACTGGCTTAACAAAGGTGCAGAAGTCAAATACTGCAGGTTCTTTCATGACTTGAAAAGCAAAACAAAGGTCAGCGAGGAAGAGTCTGTTACAGAGTGAATATCTAACAAGGACAGTTACCGGACCATCTGAGAAATGAACAAACTCGAGACTTATGATTATTTTTCCATTTATCCTTTATTGACAGGGTTAGTTCCACTAGGCTATTTTTCAGGGGAGACCCAAAGGGATATTTATACTAGTTGGTGTTTTTAGTGAAGAATCTCTGAAGTCTACCAAGCTGAGCAATATGCTTGGAAAGTTAAATGATAAAGGATCATTATTTTCAATGACGGGCCATGCGAAGGATCAGTGCAGAAGGACTAAAACTTCTTTAGCTTTACAACAGCTGCCTTTGGAAATCAGTTTGGCCAGATAAACAGCAGGGAAACTCTTTAGCTTTAGAGCAACTCAGTTTGGTCAGGTAAAGATTTTTAAACTACTGTGGAGACTTGAAATTCAAATGATAATGAACTGTCAACATATGTTAACATAAGATAGTGTGCATGTCTAAGTGGGTGTGACTTTTGTCATAAATGTGGTGCCCTGGTAACTTGATAGAGGCTGTTGGTAGACCAATGTTTGTAGATCATGATTTCTTGGAGAATACCCTGCAAATAGTCAAATCCTCCATCTTACAAAATCCCAGGGAAGTGCTGCTTTTACCATCTTGCTCTGTCTCATGTCATAACCAGCTTTTGCTCAATTAGATTCTTTGGCTGCTTAGTTCCATGAGCTTATTTTACACATCAGCCTTTTGTGGCTGAAAAGGCATGATGGAGTCATACTGACGTTTTAAGAACTCACTACAATCATACCTAGACAGTTCAAGCAGCTGACCATTGCAGATCAGTTCAGGAACAATTTTTATCTGCTTACTGACTACTTCCATATCTGCTTTCCATAACTTTATAAATGTTCGGCAATTGCTGACGCCATTGGGTTGACAGGTTGAGCATCCACAAATTGCCCCTTACACATCATCTGCTCCTTAAATACAAAACCCTTCCCTAAATCCAAAGCCATTATCACAAAAAAAAAAAAAAGTCCTGTGCACTTTTTCTTGTTATATGCAAGCTTATAGACTGCTGTAAAGCAGTTCTGGTTGCACAAGTTAAGATAATAATTGACACTACCAGTAGTCCTTAAAGTGTTTTTCCAACAGGGATGCAACTGCTCACTGCAGCTCAGCTGGACAAGATACAAAGGTTACTGCCATCACTGGATTATACAAAGGAGTAATCTGTGACAGCCACGCTAGATAAAAGTAGTGACTGCCTTGATATTGCTGAATTAAAAAAAATAAATAAATAGATTGGGAAGAAGATCCCGAACAACAGGGAGCTAAGACTGTTGTTATATGTTCACTTAGAAATATGTGATAGAAAGAGAGATGCTGCCTACATACTTGAGTGCATCTTGAATTTTGGGGAAATTATTGCAATTTTCAAGTACAACTAATGGAAGGCTCATAATGGGGGATTATGTGTTTCAATGCTGGTCGACCAAATCAATGCCAAATCTGCAAACACCCAAAACAAGACTTCATTGCACCTCTTGGCCCTGAAGTGTTGGTAACCCCCCCCCTTCTAATTTCAAAATCATCTCCCCTTAGCCACATTCCACTCACAGTTAAAGCTCATCTCAAGACTCAAGCTAAATCCAAATGCTCTCCTTCAAGACATACCACCTAATACAACCAACCACCCCAACCTTCGACATACTGTTTAAATATCCAACTCTCTCATCCATACTGTTCTGCATAACTTCAAAATAACCTTTACTGCTGTACATTACATCTGGACCTGATCATTCCATGTATTTGTAAATATTACAAATAGTTGACTGGTGTGTGGTATTACTGCCTACATTTCTCCTATCATTTTATGTACTGTTTTGTTGCGATTAACTTCTTTCTTGCTGTTTTTGCACTTCCGGGCACAGTATAAAAATGGTTCATAGGGACCAGTGCTTTATTCTAGTAACCAAATTTAAATAAATAAATCAAAAAAATAAATACAGCTAATCAATAACTAACTTTGGAGCTCATGTAATGGAATACAAGTTATGTACTTACCATAACTTGGCATCTGTTCTATCCAATTTCATTATTCATCACAAATGGGTACTCGGATCCAAGCTCGGATTCGACTGGCACAAGTCTCCAAGCAAGATCTAAGGCTCGAGCTCCTCCCTCTCCCATAATCTACCACCACCAGAAGCTCCCAGATCGAGTTTGCCAAGAATCCCCCAACTAGGAAATGAAAAACACTTAATAGTCAATACCTTGAATAAAATGAGCGAAGGCAAGGGGTGATCCCCCAAGTATTACAGGCCCAGATCCAGAGATCCTCTAGAAGTGGAAGGGGGGGGGGGTAGTGATGAATAATGAAATTGGATAACACAGATGCCAATTCATGGTAAGTACATAACTTCTAATCTGATGTTATGTTATCCATTTCAATATTTATCACAAATGGGTCAGAGCCCCCAGCTATCATGTAGACCTTGGGAGGCTCTAAGGAAGGCTATGCCGGTGCACCACGGAACCAAAGGCCGCCCTGTTTCTAGAGACAATGTCCAATTTGTAATGACACATAGGTATGCGGGTGAGGCTCAAGTAGCAGCAGCACAAATCTAGTCTATGGCCAATCTGGCTGAAAAAGCTTTGGAGGTAGACAATGATCTCACAGAATGGGCGTTAGGGACCTGAGGCAGTTCCTTACCCTTGGTCATATAAATAACAGAAATACAACTGGAGATCCATTTAGATATGGTGACCTTAGAAACTGCTTGTCCTCATCTGTTTATGGAGAAAACTATGAATAAACTGGTTAGATTTTCCAAAATCTTTCGTTCTGTGTAGGTAAATCACAACTGTCTATGCACATCCAGGTTATTTAATAAGTATTTGCTATGGTTACAGTAAATAGGAAAAAAGACTGGAAGGTGAATGGATTGATTAATATTGGATTCAGTAGCTTGCCTTCAGCATGAAAGACGGGTTAGTCCGTAATGTCACCCTGTGTTTGTGGAAAATAATATACGGTGAATTGGAAGATAGAGCTTGCAGCTCAGAAACCCTTTTAGCTGAAGTAACTGCCACCAGAAAAGCCATTTTCCATGACAAATGCTTTAGATCACAAGAGTGAGCAGGCTGGGGGAAGTGGGGGTTGGATGCGAGACTGAAAAACAAGCGAAAGATCCCATGGAGGAAAGGGATCCTGAAGGGGAGGTCTGAGAAGAAACAGCCCTTTCAGAAAGGTTTTACACAAATGGGACAAAAAAGCAGAAGAATGATTACTATGAAAAGTGGAAATTGCCACCAATTGCACTTTGCTGGTGGAGAAAAGTACAGTTGTGTACACTTACCATAAATGTAGATATTCGAGTGTATTCACTGTTGCAGTCATCACATTTCGGTTATCCCTGCCAGGGTAGCCCTTGGCCAGCCCGAATACCAGAGGGTTAGTATTTCTGCGTCTGTTGCTGTCACTTCAGGACTGACGTTAAGTCGTCAGTAGTATAAAGTAAGGAGGCCGACACCATTACATCAGTTTTTCTTGCTCTAACCTGTCAGGTGCCCCCAAGTGGAAGCCTGGTTCTGGTGGAAGAACCCCACCAGTAGAAAGTAAATACAAATATGTTCCTTGTAAGGAAAGAGAAAAAAGAAGAGGGGGATGGAGGGAGGAAAACCAGGACTGCAACAGTGATACACTCGAACATCTACATTTATGGTAAGTGTACACAACTGTACTATGTTCTTAGTGTTTCACTGTTGCAATCATCACATTTGGGTTGATTCCCAAAGCTGAGGAAATGGGTGGAGGCAATCAAGGAAACTAGGGGCTGGCTAGGATGCCCTGCAAGACTGCAGAGGCAAACCCTGCCCTGGATTTGGAGAAGACAGGCAGGTGGTAATGTTTGGTAAAGGTGTGAACAGATGTCCAGGTGGCAGCCTCCTGGATGTTGCTGGTGGGGACTCTTCTGAGGAAAGCTGCAGAGGTGGAGGTTGTTCTGGTGGAGTGAGTCCTGACCCCCTTGGAGGGGAGGCTTTCCATGTTGCTTGCAGCAGAAATGGATGCAGTGTGCTATCCATTTGGAAATGTTTTGTTTGGACATGGCTTTGCCCTCTGCCCCTGCAGCAAAGCTAACCAGCAATTGAACAGACTTTCTGAAGGATTTAGTCTTGTCTAGATAGAATCTGAGCTGTCTGTGCACATCTAGAGAGTGCAGGATCCTTTCCCCCTTGTTCTGTGGGTTAGGGAAAAAGGTGGGCAAATGAATGGATTGGTTGTGAGCCATGCTGGACACCACCTTGGTCATGAAGGATGGGTTAGTCCTGAGGCATACCCTGTCAGCATGGAAGATGAAGGGTTCCACAGTCATGAGTGCTTGCAGCTCGGAGACCCCTCTGGCTGAAGTGATGGCCAGAACGAAAGCTGTCTTCCAGGAGAGAAATTTTAGGTCTGCTGAAGAGGCTGGTTTGAAAGGGGGGCAGGGTGAGCATTTCCAACACAAAGTTAATGTCCCAAGCTGGGGTTGGTGCTCTTCTGGCCTCAAGTTGCTAGTTCCTCTTAGGAACTGTTTGATCAGAGGGTGTGAGAAAAGGGGCTGCTCAGTGGGGAAATGAGCAGAGATAGCAGAGGCATGAATTTTAATAGAAGAAAAAGAGAGACCACTGTGTAGCAGGTCAGCTAAGTAATCCAGGATGAGAGGGAGGTAGGGCTGTGCCGTATTGGCTCCCTTAGCCTAAATCCAGGTGCAGTACCTTTTCCACTTGTCAGCATAAGACTTTCTAGTGCTAGGGCATCTGGCCTCGTGAATAACATCTAGAACCTGTTTACTGAGGTTGGCAGATTTATCGGGGGTTAGGGAATAAGCCAAGCTGCCAAATTGAGGATCTGCAATTGGGGATGTATGAATTCTCCTTCCCTCTGGTTCAGGAGGGTTGGAATCTGAGTGAGATGCCATGGTGGCAGTGGGGACAGGCTCTGCAGCAGTGGGTACCAGTGCTGGCGAGGCCAGTCTGGAGCAATAAGAATTGTCTTTGGTTTTTCCTCCTTTATTTTGAGCAGTACCCTGGGGATGAGTCGTAATGGAGGAAAGGCATAGACCAATAGATTGACCCATGAGAATGACAGGGCATCCACTTTCCAAGCCATGCAGTGATGCTCCCTGGTGCAGAACTTGCTGAGCTGATGGTTGGTGTGGGAGGCAAGGAGGTCGACCTTCGGGGTGCCCCATTTCTGAGTTATAAGGGTGAAGGTTCTTTTGTCGAGCTGCCACTCATGTGGGTCCAGAAGATTTCTGCTTAAAGTGGTCTGCGAGAGAGTTTTGAGAACCTGGTAGGAACTGTGCTAACAGGTGGAGTTGCATGGCAGCGGTTGTGTGCCAAAGGGTCATGGTCAGCCTGCACAGAGGGTAGGAGTGAGTCCCTCCCTGCTTGTTGGTATACCACATCACAGTGGTGTTGTCATTTTGATCAGGAGAGCTCCTGGGGAGAGAAGGGGCTTGAAAGCTGTCAAGGTGTGCTGGACAGCTATCATCTCTTTTTGGCTGATGTGCAGATGGATTTGCTGTGGGCTCCATTGGCCCTGTATGCACCTGCCATCCAGGTGTGCACCCCAGGCATAGTCTCATGCATCTGTGGTGAGGGTCTGGGCGGCGGGGGTGGTGGTGGTGAGAAAGGTAATCCCTTATTGTGGGAGCATGCTGTTGCCCACCAAAGAAAATCTTTTTTGAGGCAAGGTATCATGGGTATAAGAGTCTCCAGGTCTTGAGAGTGTTGACACCAAAGGCTTTTTAGGTACCACTGAAGTTTCCTCATATGCAGTCTGGCATATGGAATGAGTAGAATGCAAGATGCCATGAACCCCAGAGCTTGCAGGATTTTCCTTGCAGGTAACTGGGGTCTGGTGGCTAGTTGAGAGAAGTAGGCTGTCAGGAAAGTTTTCTTTTCTGGTTAAGGAATGCCATCTGGAATGCTGTGTCCAGGTTTGCTCCCAGGAATATAATCCTTTGGGTGGGCACCCGTTTGGATTTCTTTTCATTAATTCTGTGCTCTAGGGAGGTTAGTAGGGACTTTACAAAGGCCAGGTGCTTGAGCAGCTTTTACTGGCTGTCTACCTGAATTAGGCAGTCGTCTAAGTATGGGTAAATCTGGATATTCCTTTGTCTGCAAAAGGCAATGGCTGGAGCCAGACATTTTGTGAAAACTCTGGGAGCAGTAGATAAGCCAAAGGGAAGTGCAAAAAACTGAAAGTGCAAAGATCCTGCTCTGAAACAGAGATATTTCCTGCATGATTCCCTGATAGGAATGTGGAAGTAGGCCTCTTTTAGGTCTAGGGTGGCTAGCCAAGCATCCTTGGAGAGCATGGGTAGCAGCTGCTGGAGGGTGAGCATTTTGAATTTTGGTATAACCAGAAAGGTGTTTAGAATGGATAGATTGAGGATGAGGTACCAGGCGCCCTCATTTCTGGGTACCAGAAAAGTCTGGAGTAGAAACCTTGTCCTTTCCATTCTGCAGGAACGTGTTCTACTGCTCTCATAGACTGCAGGGAAAGGACTTGCTTTTGCGCCTCTGCCCACTGCTTTAAAGGTAGATCTGGGAACCCTTTTGGAGTTGGAACAGTGTGAAAAGAAAATTTGTATCCCTGGGACACTATGTTGAGAACCCAGAGGTCGTTGGTGATGGTGGCCCAGGTGCTTGCGTGAAAAGACAGTTTTCCTCCTAGGGGTAAGTGAAGGTGGGCAGAGGGAGGTGGTGTGGGAGGAGAGTCGTGAGTTCTTACAATAAAGGAGTGGCTTAGAACTCCCTGTTTTTGAAGTGGAGGAAGTCCACTGTTTAGATTTCTGCATTCTATGTGGCTGCTGTCTGGGGGGGGGGGGGGGGGGTCTGCTTCCACGTGTTCTGGGCTGAACTGACCTGATAAGAGCAGGAAAAGACCAGTGCTTGGAGGGACAATGCCTGCTGAACCTGGGTGGCTGGACCTGTAAGAAGTCCTTAACTGTCTGCATAAATTTTGTTTTTTCTTCCATCTTTTTTAAGATCTCTTCAGCCTTAGTGCCAAATAAGTTGTCTTTGTGCAAGGGGGTATCCAACAATTTAGATTTAACATGGTCTGGTAAGGGCTGTTCCTTAAGTCTTCTAAGGACAGAACCGGTGACTGCTGCCCTGCAAGAAGCTTCTAGGGTGTCAAAACCACAGTGAAAGGTGTGTTTAGTTACTTGATTGGCAGAATGAATTAACTCTTGTAACTCTTCAGATTCTGCACAAGCAGGAAAGGAAGACATTTTTGTTTGAGGAGTTCCAGGGTATGTTGCTGAAATTTTAGCATATGGAACTGGCAATTTAGTGCTCTGATAGCAAGAGTAGCAGAGGTGTATACTTTTTTAACCCATCTGTCTAGTGCTCGGGAATCCGTGAGAGGGTGGGATTCTTAGCAGAGGTTGCTTTAATTCCATTATGCCCCTGAGAAATTACCTCAGGGTCAGCAGTAGGAATTTTAAAAATAAATTTGTGTGAATCAGGAACTCTGTAATACCGGTCTGGTTTTCTGGGTGCAGGAAGGAGGGTGTCAGGAGTCAAACTGGATTCCAGGAAAACATCTTCCACAACATCCAGGACTGGGGGAATGGCCAGGGGTCTGTGCTGTGGAAGATCTAAGAATTCCGAGTCTCTTTTTAGACTGAGGGTAGTGTTGACTTTCCCATTGGAAATGCTCCCTTAAGGTATGAAGGGTTTCCCCAAAGGAAAAGTCCTCTGGAGGAGAGGCTGAAGGAATAGAATCCTTTGCATCAGAATCCTCATTAGCAGAGAGGGGTTGCATGTCTGCATATTCAGATGCATCAGAGTCATCAGACTCCTGTTCAGACAAAACTACAGGGGACAGATCTCTTTCTTTTGGAAGGGGTAGCTTGGCTTCCCCTGATCAGCATGATAAGGTCTTCCGCCATTTTAAGCATTTGAGACTGAGGCAAGGAAGCAGGTGCCTGAGATTGAGTCGTCGGTTTCTTGGGTGTGGCTCGTACACTGGGCCCAAGAAACTTGGTAGTTTTCGAAAGAACAGTAGACGCGAAAGTCGTCAGTTTGTGTCGAGAATCGGTAGTGCGAAGTACTTCCATGGAAGCCGGTGCCTGCTCAGTGGCTCCAGACCCATCCAAGGGAGAGACAACCACAGGATCCTTAGTCGAAGAATTTTATGGCATAACGGACTCTGAAAGGGTCTTGGTAGCAGCCTGCAAATCCACAGAAGCGAGCATCAGGGGCTGCAAAAGTGCCTCACTGAGGACCGGAGAACTGATGACTAGCTTAACGGAAGCGTCATCGGTAGGTTTGGACATGCGCTGTCTCGGTCTTTATCTTTACATTTTTTCAGAAAATCTGTTGTCTAGATGGCTTACCGAAGTCATATCGGAATTCGAGGACTTTAAGTGAAAATATCTAGCTACAATAAGGGCCCGATGATGTATAGTTCTGGCATTGAACAAAGCACAAAAGTGACAGTGGGGGACATCGTGGTCTGAGCCTAAGCAAATGATGCAGTAAGAATGAAAGTCTCGGTGTGGTATTTGCTTTCCACAGGCAAGACAGTTGTTAACTTTTTCTGACATTGGTTAGCTTTAGAAGACTTCAGCTTCAATTCGGAAGATGAAACTCAGGTAGCGGCTGTCCGGCACTTGTGCAAACTGCTTCTGCTTTAGGCTCTGCGTCAAGAAAGACTGATGTAGTGGCGTCTGCTGCCTTACTTTATACTACTGACGACCTGACGTCAGTCCTGAAGTGACAGCAACTGACACAGAAATACTAAGCCTCTGGTATTCGGAACAGCCGAGGAATACCCTGGCAGGGATAACCCAAATGTGATGACTGCAACAGTGAAACACAAAGAACATCTAGCTCCTTCATCATAGACAAAAGACACAAAAAGAAAAATGTTCGGTATACAGGCTTTAAAGGGGTCCAGGTTGCATTTTGTAGCCCAGAAAGTGAAATGCTTGCATTTGCTCCTATAGACCTTTTTAGTAGAAGGCTTGTGAGAAGCGAGAATGATTCTTTTCACAGGAGAAGAAAGCCTGGACTATCTAATCATGAAGGAAAGTGGAGAAACCATGTGGTTAGACCTACAGTCTGAAGACTAGGGACAATCTGTTTCAATGGATGAGAAATGAGATATGAAATTAGATCCAGTAGCCAAAGGGGATACTTCAGATGAGATCTGAGAAGGGGAAACCACACCCGACGAGGCCAGAAAGGGGCAATGAGTATCAAGGACCTACTCAATCAGAAGGCTTTCTGCAGAACTTTTGGAATCAAGGGAATCGAGTGGGGGGTGAACTATAAAATGAACCAAGAAAAACAGGAGGGAAGGTATGAAAAACTACTGCTAACAGGCTAAACCTAACTAACTAGGAGGAAAAACCAAAAAGATAGCACCTGATAAAAATCTGAAAAACACCCCTGCATGCCCGAGCCAAAGAACCTCGCCTGAATGACTACGCGGCAAACGAGATCTGGGGAGCTTCCAGTGGTGGGGGATCATGGGAGAGGGAGGAGCTCAGGCCTTAGATCTTGCATGGAGACTTGTGCCAGTTGGATCCGAGTACCCATTTGTGATAAATAATTAAATGGATAATATCAGATCACAGTACTTGAGTACTTGTGATTTGGACAAGGTGATTTGTCAGAGCCTTCGATTATTAACTAAATTTTAACTGCATGTGAGGACACCTGTGGAATTTGAACTTTGTGGAAATTACAATAACAGTGAGCAAATTCAGTAAATGGAAGGCTGCATAATAGAGATTGTGGATCCACGTATTTAGCCAGAGCTGTAGCTATGGCAGAGCAAAGGGGGCAACTGGCTCAGATAAAAGCTGTCAAGGGGCACAATCAGCACTGTAGAAGAGGTGCCATTTTGTCCCACAAGCCAGTGCGCTTGGACAGCTCTGTACAAGTGCAATTTTGGAGTAGTTTAAGTAGAAGTAAAGTATATGCTATATTGCCAAGTGTCAAAAAAGCGTACACTTGTTGTACTGGATGTCTGAATATAAAACTGTCAAATGCTCTGTTGTACCTTAGAATATACAAAAAGAGCAGACATGTTTTTAAACTGTTATACTGTTAATGTTAACCTGTTTACATTGTGTAAATAATTCCTATTGTTCATGTTGACAATATTTCTGTTTCTGCTCAATAAAGGTTGTTTACTACGAAAAAAAGGAGGATGAACCATGCATGTTGCACAGAAGACTATTTTAGACAACTGGTTTTAACTGAAATGACAGTGTCTCCACGGGACCCTGAAACAATGAACAAATTGTATACATAAGAAGAGATAAAACTGCCTTATCTGCATAAAGTCGCCACAACTGTGTGATAAAGAGGATAAAATATAAAAGGCAATGCCTAAAAATAGAAACTTTACTTTTGCAACTGAAATTTTAGAATCCTGTCGTGAATGGTCTGAATTAATATGTACAACTGTGAGTTTGAATGATCGGGGTGCAAAACAATGGCTTCTTCATACAAGAGGAAAAACTGACTACAAAATGGCCAATTTTAACTTCTTGCAGACAATGTGATGCAGGACAAAATTCACCTGCTGATGAACTTCTGAGATGGCTGCAGGTTGGGCAACTGTGATAAGAACTCTCCTAGTGTAAAAGCTGATAAATTATATGAACTCCTGCCCACCTTTCCACCCACTCAAAAAAGTAAGTTACCGAACTAGATGAAATTCACTTGCTGGCTAGCAATGATACTGTCTGGTTGCTAGCACAGTAAAGAAGTAATCTGGACAAAGTAAGTAAAAATCAACTGGGAAAAAAAAACAGAAAAAAGAACTCTGCCTGAGAAGAACTTTGCAGCTGTTCAGCACAAAACATTTCAAGTTTCAGCTTTAGTACAAGAGTTGGCTTCCAGCAGTTAAAAAGAAACAAAACATCAACTGCACTTAGAGATGTTTAAAACAATGTAAATAATGGAGGAATATATAAAGAGGATGGAAAAACAGACTACAGCTTTAAGCAGCTGTTCAGATGAGCTGATAAAATTGCGAAAAACAGACACTGACATATGAAAGCAAGAATGGCTGAACAGAAGGTTTCTCAGGAGCTGTTTCAAAAACCTGTAGAGTTATTAGACAAAGCGTGCATAGAAGACCTGAGATTTTCTACTATACAACAGAGACTGGAAATAAGACTGCAGTAATTCTTACAAAAGTACAAATAGGCAAATGGGACTGCTGTTTCACAGCAGGATTTGTTAACTGAGAGAGAACATTGAGACTTAAATTTAGTGAAGAAGCAATCATATCAGCAGAACTGCTTAAGTCTTATAATTGAAAACACCAAAGTGTTTGTGGAAAATGATTATTCACTGTACACCAAACTAAAGCGAACAAGTTTATCCCAACAATTGGGGGGATATTGAGAGGTAGTTGGGATACTCACATTGATACATCCATCTTCAGAATATTTTTCCAAGAGGACCAAAGACATTTTTGGATGCAGAGCATGGTATGGAGGGAATAAAGTTTAGCTGACCAACAGTCAGGCAGCAAGCTGATGGAGACTGTTTCTCTTAACACTTTGACAAGAAGGAAGCCCACAGAGAGACATTGCTAGGGAAAACCGTTCCATTGTTTCAAAGAAAAATGCCTGAGAGTCATAAAAAAGCCCAGCAGCTGACTATTGGAATTAGGAGTACCTTGGACTTGAACCAGAAACTGGTGCTGGGAGACTGAGATGATTGAGCAAAACAGCAACAACGTGAAATTATTAAATAAATTGGAGAACTGCAAATTACTGATATTGTTACTATATGTAAACTGTGGTTCTGAAAAAAAAAATCGATTGACAGACTACAAATTTGCTGTGTGAAATTGGTGGGAGAACTGTAAAGCTTATGGCCCACTTTTTGACATTAATATTTAAAAGGACACTGAATAAGTAACTATAGTGCAAGTAAAATATCTTTGTTATTAACACTTATATAAACCCTTTATGATGTTAGCTGCATGTCATAATGTAAATTAGTTTTAGACAGTACGCAGTCAGAGGTGCCTTAAATGGGAGGTGGGAGACATTTCACCTCGTGACAGCTACACATATCAGTGATATTCAAGTAAGAAATTAAGTTTTGGCTCCATACTGAAATGTTGACAAAAAAGACTGAAAATGCAGAAGAAAATCTCAATCATCTCTCTTTTTCTTTATACTACTTTTACTGCAAGAGGCAAGCTCTCCTGCACTCTCCGATGTGGGGGCAAGCCTCCACATACCCCTGAACTTATATATACTAACTTCAAGAACACCATACCTCACAAAAAAGGGAATATTTCTGGAAAGGCCATCTCAAACTTGGTATATGCAAGTCCAATTTTTTTGGGCATTCAGTCCCAGCATTTTGAGACTTGTTATAGTGGGTCCTGACATTTCAAATGGTTATTAATTTTCTTAGCTGTAATATATCCAGACTTCACACTGTAAGAAATGCTGGGAAGAAGCTAACTAAAGATAACATGGGGGGTGAGTATACTATTCATACCATGTATTGAATTAAAATATAATTTCCCAGTTTGCATACAGGTGGATGTTTAGCTTAATCTATGTTTTGTACAGAAAAAAGCTTGAAAAACAAGAGAAAATTATGAAAAATGTGAAGAATTGTGATTTCTTGCATTTACAAAGCAGCTGTTTTTCTCCACACTACCTACATTTAGTTGAAGATGAGCAGTCTGCAGGTGCAATGTAATTAATCATGAAGGCTGCACTTCTTTCATTGCAGCCTTTCTTCCTGTCCCCCATCCTCTTCTACCCAATTTCTGCCATTTTATACCCTTTGCTTTCTTTTTCTTACTTATTCTAGGTAAGATGCTTTATCTTTCAAATAGGGTTATGTTTGCACTGGGCTTCTTAAGCTCTGGCGGCCTCTCTTCCTACTGTAACATTCCCCTTTTTCTTAACAGTCCCCACAGTTTCCTGTTTTCAACTCTTGCTATGTTCTGCATTCTTTAGACCCTGCATCCTTATTTTCTTCTACATCTCAATAAGCCACACAATGGCCTTATACGTATCTCACCTCTTCTAGTCACAAAACTCCTTTGCCTTGCTTGATTACCTGGTACAATAGTCTACTCCCCCTTTGGGTGTTGTGTGTTATTTTTTTACAGCTAGCAAAGTACAATTGTGCAGGTACTTAATATAAATGTAGATGTTAAGAGTATCTTCAATGTTGCAGTAATTATTCCTAGGACTCCTGACCTTGATGAAGCCCAAGGCAGGCCCAGATACTAGAGAGTTTTTCCTTCCACCATGGCTCAGCAGATACCCTTCTGCTCATACACTGTGGTATACAGGGACATTGGTTGGTGTCATTTTTCAGGTCTTTCTTGCCTCTGACTGAAGTCCCACTCTCTGCAGGCTAGCCAGGAGCATGACTTGCCCAGAAATGTCCATAGAACAAACTTAGGGGAAATGGGGGTAGATACAGCAGCAAGGAAGACACTCTAACATCAACATTTATGTTAATGTAAACTGTAACATGTTCATTGTACTTCATTGCTGCACTGATTACTCTTGGAAAGATTCCCAAAGTTACAGTGGGATGGGAGGACAGGCAGTGGTAGGGGCAGGTAAGATGAACCCCAGTACGATGACTGACCCTAGAAACAACAGCAGCTAGACTGTAGTGCTTTGACAAGGTATGGGCAAAGGACCAGGTCATTGCTTCTAGAATGGATTGCGTAGGCATTACTCTAAGGAAGGTAGTAGCAGCTGACGTTGCCCTAAGGTAGGGTAGTGTGTTCTGACCCTTTCAGGTGCTAATGTTGAATGGTGCTTGTAACATAAGGTGATGCAATTGGCAATCCATTTAGGGGTAGTTTGTTAAATGGCATTCCTTCTAATGTTTACACATGCCACAAACAGATGGTCGGATCTACTGTGAGTTTTAGTTTTATCCAAAGTAAATCTGAGTTGCCTGTGCATGACCAGTGACTGCAGTGTCCTTTCTTTGTTTTTGGTGTTGGGAAAAGAAGACAGGCATGTTAATGGATTGGCTTAATGAAAGCTCAAACATCACTTTAAGAATAAATGAGGGTTGGTCAGACTGCAATCTTGTTTTTATTGAACATGAGAAAAGGTTCATTATACATAAGGGCTTGAAAATTAGAAATTACAGCTACTAGAAGAGAATTCTTCTATGCAGAGTATTTTATGTCTGTGGAAGTGACATGCTTAAATGATGGGGGCAGAGTCAGTTTTTCTAGGATAAATTTAGACGCTAAGGAGTCGTCAGGTTCTTCCTGGTGGTCGCAAAAGAGCTATACAGTTCATGAACACTTCATGGTATGACAGAAAAAGGAAGGGTGAATAGGCAGAAAAAAGTGCACTGGCAGAAGCACAGGAAACATGAGTTGTAGAGTTCTGTAAAGAAGCTCAGGACCAGGGGCAGCCTGGCTTGCAGTGACTGTTACCCTGTGTCAAAGCACCAATGAAAAAATCTTAACCATTTTGGAATGTAGGATTTTCTGGTAGCTGGTCACCTGGCTTCCCTGAAGATTTATAAGACGCCCTTTGGAAGTAAGTGTCTGGAGGATATAAGTTTCATACTATACACCCTGACAGCTTCAGACTGTCCATAGGGGAGGGGTTGGGGGGTGAACAGCGGAATCATCATTCTGTGTGAGAGGACAACCTTCACAAGTAACACCCATGGCTCTTGCTTGCCATTCGGAGGAGAATGGAGAACCAGTACTGCCTGGGCAAATGGGTGCTATTAGGATCACTTCTGAAGTACCCTAGGGATGAAGGGAGGAGGAAAGGAGGCATGGCGAAACAGAACTATCCATGGGAAAGAAAAGACATCAGTTCTCTAGGCTCCCTTGAGCAGTACTTCTCGACATGTATGTTTTGGTCTGAGGCAAAAAAGGTCAATTTCTGGCACACCCCACCTGTTTGGTGAAGAAATACCTTTATATTGAATATCCACATGTGAGGCTCTATGGTTAACTTGCTGAGTGAGTCTGCAATGCAAGTTTTGTCTTCCTGGTTGATTTTGAAGCAGAAGGGTAAAACCCATCACCTGTGACAATTCCCAGAGTTTGCATGGTCAACCCAGACTAACTGCAAATAAGGGTTGAGGCCATAGAAGAGATAAAGGCATCCCAAGTGTGCAAACTACTGCTGAGTGTGTTTTCCTATCTTCTGGGCTTGCCCTTTGTGTGACCTGTAACACTTCACAGGGTGTACAACAGGCAGACTGTACTGATCGACTCCTCACTTCCACAAGGAGCTTATATCAGCATGCTCCCAACCCACCCACAGGAAGTAATTCACAGTTCTTTCTCCAGCCTCTGTTAGGAAAAATCATGTGTGCTCTGCGCATTTACCCCCCCCCCCCCCCCCACACACACACACAAACACACTATGAAAAGCTTGCCCATCCTAACTAGCCAGTCCTTCTGATGCCCGAGCATCAGGTCATCTGAGCCACATTCAGGGCTTTATCCTATTCCATGGTGCTGGCTACAACTATTTATTCTTCTTGAGTATCAGACACTTATATAACCTGATAACCAAAAGCTCCTGTTTCTAGCATCCAACTTACAAAGAAGAGTTTCACAGTGAGATATACATTTGTCAACTTTGGACGTCAGACCAAAAAGATGGAATGAAAAGATTAGCATCTGCTTGCTGATTTTGGAGAAAGCCAAAATCCTGCATGAGGAGCAGAATTTGTCAGACTCGTACGTAGTTCAATGCACAGCGACTCCAGACAGACATTAACCCTGCCAAGCAGAGTTAAAGTACTCAAGCAAGGGAGAAGCATGTATCCATCTTATTGGCTCAGTAATCAGGCACTGCACTGGCCTTCCTAAATGAAAAAGGGACAGGACAGAAAAGCACTGCAAAACTGTAAGCCAATGAAAGATGACAGCCAACCTCAGACTCTCAGGTGTCCCATTAGTTAGAGGACATAAACTTCAATACTCTGAACATGAGAACTTAAGTGCAAAAGAGGGAATATATAGTAATTCCAGGATGGTGGTATCATGGAATATCATCTCTACACTGAAGGAGAACAATCTCAACACTTTGGCACATGTATTTCACACACACATACATTATTGATATATACATGTGCATGTCTATAAATACACACACTTATCTCCTATGCACATATTCTAACACACATACAACCATGAAATGCAACTGGAGACTAAGCAGCACAGATCCTCATGAGAGGAGGTGTAGGGGGCTAAAGCAAGCCCCCCCCCATGCACACATGATTTTGAAGTGTAATGTGAGACTCTGAATTTGCTTTTTTGTTTTTGATATCAGATTCAAAGCTGACATGCCAAAGTTCACAGTGTCAGATCTCATACCTCTGAGAGGAAACCCTTGAAACTCAACCTTCTCCACCTATACAAATCCCCAGATATAAGGTGATGAAGGGAGCTAATGAAAGATCAGATGTAGGGCCAAATGGGGTGTTTGTCAAAGGGTTAAGTTAAGGAAAGGAAAAATAAATCACATTCTTGAATTTCAACACAAAGGTGCAATCTCTCCTCCACTGACCTGCTCATAAGAAGTAATTCAAAGCAAAAATAAAGACAACACCAGAAGTTCTGTAATTCTAAAAAAAAGTAAAATACTGCAACTAAACACTTACCAAGTTTCAAAACCTCCTTAGCTCTGTAGCACAGAAAGATAAAGCCCTGGCTATGACTTAGATATCCCAAGTTTTGACATGTGGTCCCGCCACTGAAGAAACTGATGTAGAAAGGGAGAGGAACACATTACAGTTGTGTTCCACTTACCGTAACTATAAATGTTCGAGCAGATCAATTTTGTAGCACTGATTCTTGGGTTTTCCTGCCATGCAGAAGCCTGTGTCTGGCTTGATTTCCAAAGTCTTTTCATCATCCCTAGCCAATTGATGTCAGAAGACCGATGTTTGGACGTCAGAGTAAAAGAAGGGCATCCATCAATGCCATCTTCAGTTTCTTCTAAGCAGTGAACAAGCAGTCTGATGCCTAAGGACTGCACAACCTCCCAAGTTGCCTGAATTTGAGTGAGGAGGAAGAAAATCATAGGAGGCAGAGAGGGGATGATTGAGATGAGAGAACTACATGCAGAGAACTTCTCCACCCTTTGCACCTAGCAAGGGAGAGAAAAGTGGTCAATAGATAGAGGTGTTGGAAGGTGGGGATCATGTACTGCAACAATGACTACTCAAACATCCACAATTATGGTAAGTGGGACACAACTGTACTATATTCTTTGCAGTCAATGTTGCAGTACTGACTCTTGGGAGGACTCCCAAAAACAACAGGTGGGTGGTAAGTCATCTGTATGACCCTAGGAAATAAGGTTTTGCAGGATGGCAGTAGGGAATCCTGCTCTAGCCCTGGAATTACTGTCTAGGGGTTGTGTAAAGGGAAGCCTCTTGTGGTTGCATGCTGCTGCCCACCAAAGGAACTCTTTCCTTGGACAAGGTATCATAGTTATGATAGTTTCCAGGTCCTGAGAATGTTGGCACCAAAGACTTTTTAAATACCAATGAAGTTTCCTTGTATGCAGTCTGGCATATGGAATTAGCAGAATGCAGGAGACCATGAACCCTAGGGCTTGCAGGATTTTCCTTGCGTATAGCTGGGTTCTGGTGGCCATTTGAGAGAAGTAGCCTGCCAGATAGGCTTGTTTTTTTGGAGTAAGGAATGCCATCTGGGATGGTGTGTCCACGCTTGCTCCCAGGAATACAATTTTTTTGACTGGGGGCTAGTTTGGATTTCTTTTCGTTGATAGTGTACCCCGGGAGGTTAGAAGGTCCTTTACAAATGTGAGGTGCTGCAACTGCTTTTCTTGACTGTCTACCTAAATCAGGCAATCGTCCAAGTAGGGGTAAATTTGAATATTTCTCTGTCTGCAATAGGCAATGGCTGGAGCCAGGCATTTTGTGAAAACTCTGAGAGCAGTGGATAAGCCAAAGGGAAGTGCAGAGAACTGATCATGCATAGATCCTGCCCTGAAATGTAGATATTTTATGCAGGAGTCCCTGATGGGGATGTGCAGATAAGCCTCCTTTAGGACTAGGGTGGCTAACCAGGCATCTTTGGACAGCATAGGGAGAAGCTGCTGTATGGTGAGCATTTTGCATTTTGGTACCACCAGTAAGGTGCTTAGAATGGAAAGATCTAATATTGGGCGCCAAGTGCCCTCTTTTCTGGGTACCAGGAAAAGTCTGGAGTAAAAACCTTGATCAATCTTTTCTGCAGGAACAGGCTGGATGGCCCTTATGGAGAGCAGGGACTGAACTTGGTTTTGTACCTCTGCCCACTGGTTTGGAGGAAGGTCTGGGAACCTTTTGGGGCTGGCAGTGTGTAGAAATGAAATTTGTACCCCTGGGATACTATGTTGAAGACCCAACGATTGTTGGTGATGGTGGTCCAGTTTTTTGCATGGTGGGCAAGTGTTCCTCCTAGGGGCACAAGCAATTGGGCAGAGGTGAGGGGAGGAGTTGAGAAGTCATTGTGAATTCTTTCCATAAGGGGGTGGCTTAGCACTCCCTGTTTTAGAAGTGGAGGTACTCCATTGCTTAGATCTTTGCATACCCTGAGACTGTAGTCTGGGGGGGGGGGGTCTGTTTCCCCTAGGTCTAGTTTGAGGTGGCCTTGAGGGGGGCTGGAAAGGACCGATGTTTTGAGGGGCAATGCCTACTGAATCTTGGAAGCTGCACTTGCAAAAAATCTTTGACTGCATAGACTTAGCTTTTTCTTCCATCTTTTTTTTAAACCTCTTCTGCTTTGGTGCCAAACAGATTGCCCTTGTTCAAAGGTGCGTCCAATAATTCTGATTTGACATGGTCTGGCAAGGTCTGCTCCTTAAGCCAGCATGCCTTCTAAGTACAGAACCTGTGACTGTTGCCCTACAAGATGCTTCTAGGGCGTCAAACTCACATTGCAGGGTATGCTTGCTGACTTGGCTTGCAGAATGCATAAGTTCCTATAATTATTTTCTGCACAGTCAGGGAAGGTAGACAATTTTTGCTTAATAAGTTCCATAGTATGTTGCTGGTATTTCAGCATGTGGAACTGACAATTTAATGCTCGAATGGCAAGAGCTGCAGAGGTGTATACTTTTTTACCCCATTGGTTTAAAGCTTGGGAATCCCTGTCTGAGGGGGTGGAATTCTTAGCTGTAGTTGCTTTTATTCCTTTAGGTCCTTGGGAGATGACCTCTGGGTCAGCAGTAGGATTTTTGATGAGAAATTTGTGAGAGTCAGGGACTCTGTAGTACCTGTCAGGTTTCCTGGGAGAAGAGGGTAAAGTATCAGGAGTTAGACTGGATTCCATAAAGACAACATCCAGAATAGGAGGGATGGCGAAGGGTCTCTACTGTGGTAAATTTAAAAATTCCCCGAGTCTCTTTTTGGACTGAGGATAATCCTGGCATTCCCAATGGAAATGCTCTCTCAAAGTATGTAGGGTTTCACTAACAGAAAAATCCTCTGGAGGGGAGCAGAAGGAATGGATTCCTCTGCATCTGAATCCTCATAGGCAGATAAGGGCATGTCTTCATAATCAGAAACCTCAGAGTCATCGGACTCTTGGTCAGATAAAGCTGCTGGGGACGTCTCTTTTTCTTTTAGCAGGGGAAGGCTGGTTTCCCCTAATCAGCATGATAAGGTCTTCCGCCATTTTAAGCATCTGTGATTGTGGCAAGGAAGCAGGCGCTTGAGTTAGGGAAGTCGTCTTTTTTTTTTTTTAGGCGTAGCACGTACTCTTGGCCTTAGAAACTTGGTAGTTTTAGAAAGAACTGAAGATGCGAAAGAAATCTGTTTGTGTCGAATATCAGTAGTGCGAAGAACTTCCTCAGAAGCTGGTACCTGCACAGTGACTCCAGACCCATGGTGACTAGCTTAATGGAAGCGCCGTCGGCAGTTTTGGACCTGTATGGTCTGTCTCTGTCTTTATCCTTACGTTTTCTCGGAAGATCGGTAGTCGGATGGCTTACCGAAGCCATTTCGGAATATGGAGATTGAGAACGAAAGTATTTAGCAACAATAACAGCCCAACGATAAATAGTTCGTGCACTGAACAAAGCAAAAAAACTGGCAGCGAGGTACATCGTGGTCTGGGCCTAAACAATTGACCCAGTAAGAATGGTAATCTAGGTGTGGTATTTGATTTCTACAGGTGAGACAATTGTTAACTTTTTCTGACATTGGTTAGAGCAAGAAAAAAGGATCCCTAATGGGGTACTTAGCTTTAGAAGACTTCAACTTCAATTTCGGAAAAGAAAAACTCAGGTAGTGGCCGACCGGCACTCGTGCGAACTAATTCTGCTTTGGGCTCCTCAGCAAGAAAGACTGGTGTAATGGCGTTGGCTGCCTGTTTTTATACCACTGATGACCTGACGTCAGTCCTGAAGAGACAGCAACCAACGCAGAAATACTAAGTCTCTGGTATTCGGGCCGACTGAGGGCTACCCCTGGCAGGATATCCCAAGTGTGATGACTGCAACAGTGAAACACGAAGAACATCTTGCTCTTCCCTGTTCTTTCTGTGGATTTGGGAAGAAGACTGGCAAGTGGATAGCCTGGTTTAGTGTAAGATATCACCTTGGGCATAAATGATGGGTTTCTTCCAACAATAACCTTGCCCTTGTGAAAGATGTGAAAGGCTCTTTACACATGAGGGCTTGTAGCTCTAAGACCCTCCTTGCTGATGTGACAGCTATAAGGAAAGGGGGTGGTCTTCCAGTGAGCATCTACAGAGTGGCAGTGAAAGTAGGTTTAAAGGACAGCAAGGTAAGCTTCTCTAGCACATAATTTAGATGTTAAGAAGGAAAAGGGTTCCTTCTGGGTTGTCTCAAGTGAATTACCCCTTTTAGGAAAAACTTCATGTGGGGGTGTAAGAGAATAAATGGAGCACTGTGCAGGCAAACAGAGATGGCAGACACATGCACTTAAACACTAGAGTAGGAATACCCCTGTCTAAACAGGCCTGAAAGGTCCTGCAAAGACTTAGCTGATGTCTGCCTGACCCTGAGAAGGGTCAGTCTTCTTGCTGAGACACTAGATGTTAAATATCTTCTATTTTGCCAGATATGATTCTCTGGTACTGGGTTTCAATGCTTCCTTTAGAATGCAAGACATGACCATGGGATAGGAGGCATTCCTTGGTGTCAAAACCCAATTCTCAAGGCTGTTAACCTGAGTGTGTGAAGATGGAAGACAGATGCTTAGGCTTGGAAGAAGAAATCAACATAATGCTGTAGGGTATGGAATCTTCTCTCACTAAGGGTCAAGAGGAAAGAGAAATTACAGTTGTGTAAAATCTTACCATAATGGTAGATGTCCTCCTCTTCACTGTTGCAGTATTCATTACACTAGAGATCCCCTGAAAAGGGCAGCCCAACATCTGGCCAGTATACCAAAGCCTTTAGTTTGTTTTAAGCTACAATGTATGTCACATGCATGCTCCTTGTGTAGGGTAGGACATAAAAGCGACGTCTGGGTGCACCATCCTCAGAACTGAGAGACCCAGTAGGAATGCCATTCCAAGGAAAAGAAAGGTAATCAGTACATCCAGAAGAGAAATGGACCAGGGGGTGGAGGGAAAGAGTGAATACTGCAAAAGAGAAGAGAAGGACATCTACCATTATGGTATGATTTTACACAACTGTACTATGTGTCCTTTTATTTCACTGTTGCAGTACTCGTTACATTAGGGAGAGTGCCAAAGCTCAGAAAGCAGAAAGGGAGAAGAAAGGACCAGCAGAGCTCTCCAGGAAGACATGAAGGATGGCCCTAGCAAAACCAGCTCTAGCTTTAGAAATTCCATCCAACTTGTAGCGCTTCGTAAAAGTATGCACAAAGTTCATGGAAGGTTAGTATCTAAACCCTTGAAAAAAGCATCAGAAGAAGCCACAGCTCTAGTAGAATGAGCCTTAACAGAAGAAGAAGGGTTCTTACCATGAAAGGAATAAAAAAAGAAATGGCTTTAGAAATCCAAAAAGAAATAGTATGCTTGGACACAGCCAACCCTCAGGACCTAGGATGAAAGGAAACAAAGAGCTGATCAAATTTACGAAGTGTCTTAGTCTTATCCAAATAAAATGCAAGTTGTCTATGCACATCAAGCCTGTGTAGCACCTTCTCACTGGCAGACTGCTGAGAAACGAAAAAAGTGGGAAAATGAATAGACTGATTAACAGACAACCATGCACCACCTTGGGCATAAAAGAAGGATTAATATGAAGGGACACCCTTTCCTTATGAAACACCAAAAAAGGACAAGCCATAAGGACATTTATTTATTTATTTTATTTATTTACATTTGTTGATCGGGCTAGTCTAACTGGATACATGTCCATTTTCAGTAGAGGCCCGGGGAGAAAAGCTCCAAGCATAGACAGAAAAACATTATTATACAATATTAATATAAAAACGCTATTATCAAGTACAGATAATAACAGTATTGGAATATTTGTGAAAGAAAAAAAGAAAAACAAAAATAATGTGTTCTGAGGTATTTAGAAGGGAATGAACTAAGAACAAATACAGAAGAATAAACAATATTTGACAGAGAAAAAACACAGAGTAATACATTTTTAAAAAAGTTATAACAAGTTTTTTTTTTTTTTTAGTACAGGTAGGAAACAGTACAGCAAATAGGACATTGAAAATTTTGAGCAATATAGTACACTGGAGAAGTGAAGTAAAAGGGAGATCAGGAATGAGTAAAGTGGAAAATCAGTCAGGGTTCGTGCAGGGGCAAAGCCAGTGAGTTTTAAAATGTTCTTTGAGATGTTTTTTAAAAAGATGTGTGGAAGAGAGAGTAGAAAGTTCACTTGGAAGCTGGTTCCAGGCTTTACTCACTGTGTTAGTGAAAAGTGAGTCTCCAGCTTTGTTTTTAGATTTAATAGTGGAAACTAGAAGCTTATTGGCTGAGCGAAGAGTTGTAAGGTTTTTGTAAGGGGTAGTCAGATTAGTGAGGACCGGGGTATTATTAGGGTGGAAAAGTATCTTTTGGGTTATAGTAAGTTGATGACAGAGTAGTTGGTGCTGCAGTTCTAACCATCCCAATTGTTTGAGGTTGAGACAGTGGTGGGCTCTGAAAGGGTTGCCAGTAGCAAATCTGGCTATGTTATTATAGCTAGTGGCAAGTTTGTTAAGGTTGTTTTTAGAAAGGTTAGTATAAATGGCAGAAGAATAAAACAGGGTAGAGATCAGATGAGTCTGGGCTATAGTGGTTCTGGCTGTTAGTGTAAGGAAGGGTTTGATTCTATACAGGGAACCTAGTTTTTTGTTGACTGATTTTATGGTAGTGTTGATGTGATTGTCATAGCTAAGGTTGTTGTCTATGGTTATGCCCAGGAGACGGGTTGTGGTATCAGGGGATATGGTGGTTCCATTGTTAGAGGTTATACTGAAGAGAAATTGTGGTGATTTTAGAGTAGGAGTAAAGAGTAATAATTTTGTTTTTTGGGGGTTCAGGAGGAGGCAGTGTTGCAAGAACCAGTTTTCAACAGTATGAAATACAGATTGGGTGAGGGTCTGGAGTGTGGTTGGGGACCTAGCTGAGCAGATTAAAGTACAATCATCAGCATATTGTATACAGGTGGCTTGAGGAATTTTAGTATTTAGGTCATTAATAAACATTGAAAAGAGAAGAGGGTCTAGGATAGAGCCTTGAGGTACTCCAAGGTTTACGAGGAGGGGAGTTGAAAGCTTATTGTCCCAAAGGACTGCTTGATTTCGGTTGTCTAAATAGGATTTAAACCAGAGTAATGCCTGTGCATCCAGTGAATGGGCTTTTAATACCTCCATAAGCAGATTATGGTTGACTATGTTGGCAGTTGGCAAGTAAATTGCTGTGGAGAAGATGGTCAAGTAGTTGTTGGTGGATACATTTTTCCATTATTTTAGCTATAGAAGAGAGTAGGGCGATTGGTCTAAAGTTGGAAATATCAGTTGATGTCCTACCTTTGTGTAGAGGAATGATGTGAGAGACCTTCCATATAAGAGGGATTTTACTTTCTGAAATAGTTCTATTAATAAGGATAGAAATAGGGTAGGCAATGACTTTAGCTGCAATTTGCAGGTATTCTGCTGGTATACAGTCAGCAGAAGGGATGCATGGCTTGAGTTTTTGAAGGAGGTTATGAATGAGGGATGTAGGTACTGGTTGTATGTGAAAAGAAGGAACTGAATTTGTTGTAGTATTAGGTGGGAGGGAGCTAGTGGGGGTAGAGTATTAGCTAGAGTTTGTATCGCTTCTACAAAGTAGTTGTTAAAGGAATCAGCTATCAGTTTAGGGTTATTATGGGTGATTCCTGATGGCGTGGGAGACTTGGTGTGCCCTGGGTGAAGTAATTTGTTCATAGCTGACCAGAAATTTTGTGGTTTTTGTTTGTGGGTTTCTTGGAGGTGCAGGTAAAAGTTTTTTTGTCTAGCAGAATTTCTTTTTTTGGTGGCATTTCTTAATTGTTTAAAGTAAAGGTGGTCAGAAGGGCTTTTAGAGGTTCTCCACTTGGCCCAGATTTTATTTCTTAGGAGGATTTTTTGCCTAGTTTGTTTTGTGACCCATGGGGCAGTTTTGGTCTTTATTCGGGATGAGTGATAGGGGGCATGGAAGTCTAGGATTTGAAGGAATCTAGTATTAAAGTAGGTGACTGCTTCATCAAGTTGAAGATGGAGCAGTGGTGACCAGTCACATGCCTTCAGTTCTGTTTGGAAGTTCTTAGGGTGAAAGTTTTTTTTTGAACGGGAGGTTTTGAAAATAGTAGGATTGGGCCTATGAAATTTTTGTTTAATTATATAGATAAGAGCATGGTCACTGATGTCATCTGGAAGGGTTCCTGGTTTATAAGTAATAGGGTGACTGTTTATGAGAATCCGGTCTAGTATGGTTTCCTTACCATTTTGTTTATGGGTTCTAGTAGGGGTGGTTATTATTTGTGAGAAACCATAAAGATTTATGTGATTAGTGGGATTGGGGGACCTACAGGTAGCCCAGTCTATATTAAAGTCACCTAACACAATGGTTTCCTGGGGTAGGTGGATAGATAGGCTACTAAGTACATTTTCTAGAGTACTGATATTGTTACCAGGGGGAAGATAGGAACAGATTATACAGATGGATTTATAGTTATTGATTTGCAGTTTGGCTAAAAGGGTTTCTGCAATGGAGTTTGTGGGAAGTGGCACATTGAAGGGTGATACTTGGAGTTCTGATTTATAAAACATGGCTACTCCCCCACCTTTTTTGGTAATACGGTCCTTTCTCAGGATGTTATATCCTGGGGGGGGGGGGGTAATCTCATTGTCTTTGGTTGAAGGTTTAAGCCAAGTTTCAGTAATACAGAGGATATCAAATTTGTGTACATCTAGGAGTGCATGAAGATGGGATATTTTATTGTTAATGCTATGGATGTTAAGGGGAGCTATCCGAAGGGAGTTAGATGGACTTGTTGAGGTAGAGGTGGTGTGGGGTTTTTGGTTAAGTGGATCACTGGGAAGTCTTGTATCGGGACCAGGGTTTGGATGGATATCACCATCTAAGAGGGGATGTTGTTGAGGTTTTTGTATTAGTTTTATGATTTTAAAGTAGCTGTAAGGGGGTTTCTTGTCAAGGAAGTAAGTGATATGGGTAGATCTGTGGTACTTTGTAAGGGTATAGCTAGAAGTAGAGGTTATGTTAATGTGTTTGAGGGAATTTATACGCGAGAATGATTGGGTTTGTTGGTAGTGGTGGTGATGTTTTAGCATAAAATAATGTTCAAAGAAGGTTAGTGTGAATGCTAGAGTTAGGGAAGCTAGAATAGTAGGTAAGAGTAGGAGGTATGTGTAAATAGAGTTATGTTTAGAGGCCATTGGGTTGAATAGGTAAGGGTGGTGCGAGGTGAAGGAAGGTATCTTGTATTGTGTAGCAGTAAAGGTGTCTAGTAACAGGTGAAAATAGAGGTAACAGAAGGAGGGAAAGAGTTGTAAGAGGTAGTGGACTGAGAGAAGAAATTTTAATGAGTTGTTATAGGGTTACAAATATAAAAGGAAGTTAAGTTTAGTTGGTAAAACTAGAAAAATGGAGGTGATAGAAGGAGGGTGAGAGTTGTAGGAGGTAGAGTGGACTGAGGGAAAAAAGTTTAATATGAGTTGTTATAAAGGTTACAAATGTGAAAGGAAGTTAAGTTTAGTTGGTAAATGAAGGAGGTAATAGGTAAGGGGGGAGGACATGAAGCTCAGAGACCTGTCAGGCAAAAGTAAGGGCTAACAAAAGTACAGTCTTCCAACAGCAATGTTGTAAGAAGCTGCAGGTTCAAAAGGAGCCTAGGTCAATTTTTTTAAAACAAAATTAAGATCCCGGGGAAAGGAACAGGCTTCCTGAAAGGTCTATGATGAAGTACGCATTTAAGGAATTGTTTAGCTTCAAATCTAGAAGCTGCTAAAGGAGATAATAAAGGCAGACAAGCAGAAACAGCTGAAAAATGGGTCTTAACCGAAGAATAAGTCAACCCAGTATTGAGCAATTCACACAGATAAGACAGAACCAAAGAAACATCCACTGAAAGTGGATCCAGGTTACAAGAAAGACACCAAACAGAAAATGTCTTTCATTTGTATAAGCAGGATTTTCCAGTAATGGGCTTCCTGGCCTCCTGCAGGACCCTATGCACGTCCTCAGACAAAAAGGTGTCTATGTGGAATCAAAATCCTATCACCCACAATGTCAGTTTAAGAGTGAAGAGGTGGGGATGGATGAGAGATCCCATGACTTGTGCGAGTAGGTCCATCCTGTGAGGTAAATTGGGATGACTGCCCCTAGCTAAATGCAGATGAAGAGGGAACCAATGCTGTCTTGGCCAAAAGGGAATCACCAACAAGATTTTGGGAGCATCCTGTTGAATTTTGAACATGACTTTTTAAATGAGGAGAAGGGGAGGGAATACATAGGAAAAATCCCCTTCCAAGGAATTTGGCATCCACCTTCCAAACCAGGGGACCTAGGACTCTAGCACAAAATACAGGAAGTTGTCTGTTCAGAGGGGAGGCAAAAATATCCATTTAAGGAGTACCCCACTGGTGGACAATGTCAAGAAACACATCCCTGTGAAGCATCTATTCATGGGACTGAGTTATCCACCTGCAAGAGTCTGCCACAATGTTTTGAAGGAATGTATAATACCTGAAGAGTCACTTGGAACTGGACAGTTAGTTCCCAGACTAGGAGAGACAACTAAAAAAGAAGACAAGACCTTGTCCCACCATTTGTTGACATACCACATTCACTGTGGTATTGTCCATAAGCACCTTGAGAGGTCCTGGGGAGAAAAAGAGGATGAAAGGCCTGAACAGCAGCCCTCATCTCCTTGATGTTGATGTGATCTTTCTGTTGAAGAGGCGACCTGACTCTCTGCACTTTGTGAGCCAAAAGCTGCTCCCCATCCCACATCTGAGGCATTGTGAACAGCTCCTGAGAGGGATGAGGTGGATGAAAAGAAAGCCCTGGAATGAGAGTCAACTGCTGAGTCCACCACTAAAGTTCCTGTTTGTGACAAGGGAGAACAACAACTAAGAAATTGAGGGAATGAGAATGCTGAAGCCAAACTAACTTTAGAAACTACTGAAGTTTTCTTAAGTGGAGTTTGGCAAAAAGGAGCATAGGAAATGTGGAAGCCATGAACCTAAGAGCTCTCAGGAACTCCCTTGCTGTTACAGAGGTCAGAAGAAGACGGGACTGAAAAAAGGACATGACAGATAGGGCCTTGGGAGGAGGCAGGGATGCCGGCATAGGGACAGCCTGGATCCTGCATACCAGGAAGACACGATCCTGAGGAGTCATCAGAAAGGACTTTTTGAGATTTATAACGAATCCCAAGCTCTGCAGAAGGGAGACTGCAAAGTAAAGATTTTGCAACAAGGTCTCTGGTGAGGATGCCTGAAAGAGGAGGTTGTCCAAGCAGGGAAAGACTTGGAGCCCCCTTAGCCTGCAAAAAGCAATCACAGGAGCAAGGCATTTGATGAATACCCTTGGGGCAGTAGAAAGGCCAACCACAGAACTGAAAATGCCAGGAAGCAACAGACGAAACGTAACAACTTCGTGAAAAGGGGATTAATTGGGATATGGAGATAAGCATCTTTGAGATCCAGAGACACCATGTAAGCCTGAGGAAGCAAAAGAGGAACAAAGTCTGAAGGGACAACATTTGAAAAGAGGGGACTATCATAAATGTATTTAGTTGAGACAGGTCTAAAAATTGGTCTCCAAGTACTCTCTTTCCTGGGTACTAGAAATATTCTGGAGTAAAACCCCCTTGCCCTTTGGGAAACTGGATCTTCCTAAATATTATCCTGAGTCAAGTGATCCCTAAGCACCCCTGCAAAGGAGGACAGCTGTTCCTGAGGGGGATGACGAATTCCCATAAAAGGGGGAAGATATTTCCAGACCATGAAATATTCTTGGCAAATAATGGACAGAGCCCATGAGTCCTGAGTGATCTTTAACCAAACACGGAGAGAGAGAAAACAGCAAACAGAAAGAGGAATATGGCTGGGAAGAATAGGATAGTCAGACACAGTACCAGGTTTATCAGGACAAGGAAACTTATGGGGCACAGAAGTCTGAGTAGCTTTAGCAGGAGAAGCCTGCCTCCCACCTTTTTGGACCTTGAGGGGACAGCGAGACTGCCTATGAACAAAGGCTGGTTTCTTAGGGTAGTTTCTCGGAAACCTGGGTATACGAGAAACAAAAACATGTTTAAGATTCTGTAAAGCCTTGCCCTTATCCTGAAGGGACTTAAATCAGCAGCAGCTTTGCCAAACAAGTGTTTACTATCCAGAGGAGCATATATCAACTTAGCCTTGATATCATCAAGCAAAGGTTGAAGCTGAAGCCAAGAATATCTCCTCAGCACAGACCCAAAGGCAGCAGCTCTAGAGGAAGCATCTGCTGCATCATAACTACACTTGATGGCATCACGAGCCACCTGTGAGGAAGTCCCTAACAGGGAAAGGGCAGAAGTCTTCCCTACAGAGTCTGGAAGATCAGAAATTAACTGACAGGCCTGGGAAAGAAGAGCCCACATGCACCTGGACATATGGGTCTGATAACTGACAGCCCTAAAAGTTAAAGTAGCAGAGGTGGCAAACCTTTTTCCCCAACCTTTACATAGTTCTGCTATCTTTGTCAGAAGGCAATAACTTTGGAGAAGGAAGCAATCGTGATGGCTTGTCAGAAGCCAGACACTACTGAAGGGTCAGCAGAAGGGCACTTATAAAGAAATTTACAGTCCTCAAGCACCCTATAAAACCTACCTGGTTTCTTGTAAGCAGGGGTTTGGGAGTCAGAAGCCTTAGAAGCATTGGAAAAGGCATCCAGCAATGCAGACAGAGCAAGAGGTACAGCAGAAGGCCTGGGAGAATCCATGTGCAGGAGCTCATAATACCTTTTCTGCACTTCAGAAACCTGAGCAGAATCCCATTTAAAAAACTCCATCATTCTAGAGATTGTATCCTCAAAATGAGTATCAGGACAAGTAGATTCCTCTGCCTCAGACCCATAATCTAAAGGAGAGGGAATCTGAGAAGAGTAGACAAGGGAATCCTCATCCGAATTCACCTCCTGCTCAGAGAAATCCTGTTTCCTGGGTCTTATGCAGGACAGAGGACCAAAGAGGAATTGGAAAAGAAATACCCTGAGGAAGTTATAAAGCCATCATGCATTAAACAACCCGAGTGAAATGTTGCCATTCACTCTGTGGGTCCTTTGGAGCTTGAGTAATATGTTTAAATTTCTGCTTTTTCTTCAAGGGGACATCCGCCTTATGAAATGTAGAAGGCTCCAGCCCCGGACAGCATTCAATAATTGTAGTAGGAACTTCTTCCCTGACTAAAATTTGAGGAAAACCCCTGGGCCCCTTAGAAATAATCAGCCGCAGCTCTCCCTGAAAGCACAGTTGTGTAAAATCTTACCATAACGGTAGATGTCCTTCCATTCACTGCTGCAGTATTCGTTACATCAGGGATTCCGTGCCTAGGGCAGCCTGACGTCTGGCCAGTATATACCACAGCCTTAGGTTGCTTTAAGGTACGCCGTATGTCACACACATGCTCTGTGCGTAGGGTAGTGCATAAAGGTGATGTCCTGACTACCATACTCAGAACTGAAAGCCCAAGAAGGAATGCCAGTCCAAGGAAAACCAAGAGGTAACCAGTACACCCAGAAGAGAAATGGACCAGGGGAAGAAGGAAGAGAGTGAAATACTGGAACAGTGAAGGGAAAGACATCTACCTCTATGGTAAGTTTTACACAACTGTACTATGTCCTTCCATATAACTGTTGAAATATTCATTACATTAGGGAGAGTGCCAAAAGCTCAAGAAAAAACTTGGAAGGAGGAAGGACCAGCAGAGCTCTCTAGGAAGTCATGAAGGATGGGCAAGCAAAACCAGCTCTAGTTCTGGACACTCCATCCAACTTGCAGTGTTTGGTAAAAGTATGCACAGAAGTCCAGATAGCTGCCTCAAGAACAGAGTTAGTATCCAAGCCCTAAAAAAAGCACCAGAAAAAGCCACAGTTCTAGTACAATGAGCCTTAAGAAATGCTCTTACCATGAAAAGAATAACAAAAAAATAGCTTTTGAAATTCAAGAAGAAAGTCTGCTTGAATACAGCTAATCCCAAGGACCTGGGATGAAAGGAAACAAAACGTTGATCAGATTTCCTAATGGTCTTAGTCTTATCTAAATAAAATCTGAGTTGTCTATGCACATCTAACGTGTGTAGCACCTTCTAACTAGCAAATTGCGGAGAAGGGGAAAAAGTGGGCAAATGAATAGACTGACTAATGAACAACTCATTCGTCACCTTGGGCATAAAATAAGGATTAGTAAGCAAGGACGCGCTTGTCCTTATGAAACACCAAAAAAGGAGGGCAAGCTATAAGGGCTTGAAGTTCAGATACCCATCTGGCAGAAGTAAAAGCCAACAAAAGTACAGTCTTCCAAGAGCAATGTTGTAAGGAAGCTGAAGCAGCAGGCTCAAAAGGAGCCCCAGTCAATTTTTCCAAAACAAAATTAAGATCCCAAGGAGGAGGAACATGCTTTCTGACAGGGCTAAAATGAAGGATGCCTTTAAGGTATCGTTCACCTTCAAATCTAGAAGCTAAAGGAGGAGATAAAGGCAGACAGGCATAGATAGCTGATAAGTGGGCCTTAATAGAAGAATAGGCCAAACCAGCATTGAGCAATTAATATAAAAGAATGAACCAAAGGTATACCCACAGAAAGTGGATCCAGGTTACTAGAGAGAGAGACACCAAACAGAAAACCTCTTCCCATTTGGACTTTCAAGTATTGGGTTTCCTGGCCTCCTGCAGGACCCTAAGCACATCCTCAGAAAAAAGGTGTCTATGTAGAATCAAAATCCTATCACTCACAGTGTCGGTTGAAGAGTGGATAGCCGGGGATAGAGGACAGATCCCTTGTCTTGTGAGTCGGTCCATCCTATGAGGTAAACTTGTGATGACTGCCCTTGGCTAAATGCAGAAGAAAAGGGAACCAATGCTGTCTCGGCCAAAAGGGAGTCATCAACAAGATTTTGGGAGTGTGTTGTTAAATATTGAACAACACTTTTGGAATGAGGGGAAGGAGAGGGAAAGCATAAAGAAACATCCTCTTCCAAGAAAACGAGAGGCTGTCTACCTACCACACCAGAGGACCTGGGACTCTGGCACAAAATAGAGGAAGTTGTCTGTTCAGCAGTAAGGCAAATAGATTTACTCAAGGAGTACCACACTGGTGGAAAAAGTCCAGAAACACATCCCTGTGAAGCATCCATTTGTGGGATTGAGTTAAGGATCTGCTCAGAGTGTCTGCCACAATGTTTTGACCTGAGGAAATGTAAACTGTCTGAAGAGTCACTTGATACTGGATAGCACGATACCATACCAGGAGTGCCAACCAGCAAAGAAGATAAGATCTTGTTCCCTCCTGCTTACATACCACATCACTGTGGTGCTGTTTGTAAATACCTTGAGAGGACCCAGGGAGAAAAGGGGATGAAAAGCCTGAAGAGCCAGCAGAAGGAGACTCATCTCTTTGACATTGATGTGCTCCTTCTGTTGAAAAGGAGAACAGACCCCCTGCACCTTCAGGGAGCCAAAAGCTGCTCCCCCTCCCACCTTTGAAGCTTCTGTGTACAGCTCCTGAATGGGAAAAGGGGTATGAAAAGGGAGCCCTGCATTTAAGGACAACTGCTGGATCCACCAGTGAAGTTCCTTCTTGAGACAAGGTAGAACAGGAACTACAAATTCTAGGAAATGTGAATGCTGAAGGCAAACAGACATCAGGAACCACTGAAACTTCCTCATGTGAAGTTTGGCCAGAGGAAGCATAGGGATGGTGGATGCCATGAATTCCAGAGCTCTCAAACTCCCTGGCTCTAATGGAGGCCAGAGGAAGAAGAGTTTGAAAGAAAGAAATGAGAGTCAAGGCCTTGGGAGGAGGCAGGGATACCAGCACATGCAAGTCTGAATCTTGCAACCCAGGAAAACATGGTCCTGAGAAGCAGTCAGAGATGATTTTTTGAGGTTTATTGCAAACCCCGGGCTGTGAAGAAGGCAGGTGGCAAAAATGGAGATTTTGCAGCAGGAACTCTGCTGAGGATGTCTGAAAAGTACAGTTGTGTACACTTACCATAAATATAGATGTTCAAGTGAATTCACTGTTGCAGTCATTACATTTGGGTTATCTGCTTGCAGGTAGCCCTCAGTTGGCCTGATTAACAAAGTCTTGGGTCCTGCGTAGGTTGCTGTCCCTTCTTCCATGACATCAGGGGTATAAAACATGCAACTGACGCCATTACATAAGTTTTTTCTTGCCCCAGATGTCAGTTGCCCCCCTAATGGGAAGCAATTAAATATAAAAGCACAAAGATATACCTCCAACAAAAAAGCAAATACACCAAAAAGGCTTTTAAGCATAGTAAAGGAAAGTAGAGGTATACCCAAAAGAAGTTAAGGGGCTGGAGGGAGGGTAACCAGGACTGCAACAGTGAATACACTCGAACATCTACATTTATGGTAAGTGTACACAACTGTACTATGTTCTTCGTGTTTCACTGTTGCAGTCATTACATTTGGGTAGAATCCCAAAGCTATGGATGGGAGGCTGGAGCTAAACAGCGTTAGGAGTGGCTATGAGGCCCTGCAGAACTACAGTGGCAAAGCCTGCCCTGGATTTAGAGTAGAGTGGCAAATGATGGTGCTTTGTAAAGGTGTGCACTGAACTCCAAGTAGCAGCCTCTAAAATGTCCTTGGTTGGTACTCCCCTGAGAAAGGCTGCTGAAGTGGCTGCAGCTCTGGTTGAATGTGGCCTAATGCCCTTGGGCACTGGCTTGCCATGGTGTAAGTAGCAGAAACGAATGCAGTGGCCTATCCACTTTGAAATAGTCTGCTTTGAGATAGCCTTTCCTTGTGATCCTGCAGCATATGCCACTAGTAATTTCTCTGTCTTTCTGAAAACTTTGGTTCTGTCCAAGTAGAATCTAAGCTGTCTGTGTACGTCCAAAGAATGCAGAATTCTCTCCCTCTTGTTCTGTGGATTTGGTATAAAAAGTTGGCAGAAGAATAGTTTGGTTAACAGCCACACTGGACACCACCTTAGGCATAAATGTTGGGTTTGTCCTCAGAGAGACCCTGTCTGGATAAAAATGATAAAAGGTTCCACAGCCATGAGTGCCTGTAGCTCTGAAACTAAGTTATTGCTAGGATCAGAGCTGTTTTCAAAGATAAAAACTTTATATCAGCAGTAGCAGCTGGCTCAAAAGGAGGTAGGGTAAGTTTTTCCAAGACCTAGTTTAGGTCCCATGCAGGCATTGGTGATCTCTTTGGAGGCCTTAAATTTTTGGCTCCTCTGAGATACTGCTTTAATAAGGGATGAGAAAAGACTGGTGGCTCTGTATTGTAATGAGCTGAAATGGCAGAGGCATGAATTTTAATAGATGAAAAAGATAGGCCTTTGTCCAGCATCTCAGTTAAATATTGCAAAATCTGAAGAATATTTGGCACAGCTGTATCAGTTCCTTGTGCCTGGTTCCAAGCACAGAATCTCTTCCATTTTCCAGCATAAGATTTTCTAGTACTAGGCCTTTTGGCTTCCAAAATAACATCCATCAAAACTTTACTGAGAGGTGTGTTTTGTATGACTACATTATCCGCCATGCTGCCAGGTTTAAAGTCCTGAGTTGGCTGTGCAGGATCTGATTGTTTTGCTGGGCTAGTAGATGAGGTATTTGAGGTAAGGTCCAAGCTGGGCATTGAGACAAGTTCCTTAGTATTGGATACCAGCACTGGCGGGGCCAATCTGGGGCAATTAGTATCATCTTTGGCTTCTCCTGTCTGACCTTTAGGAGTACCTTGGGGAGGAGAGGCAGTGGGGGAAAGGCATATACTGATAGGTTTTTCCAGCTGAAAGATAAGGCGTCCACTTTTTAGTTGGTAGTTGTGAGGGGAGGCAAATAGATCTATGTCCGGGCATCCCAATTTCCTTGTTATCATGCTGAAGACTTGTGGATTCAGCTGCCACTTGTGGGGATACATGAGGTTTCTGCTTAGTTCGTCTGCCAGAGTATTTTTCCTTCCTGGCAGGAATTGTGCCTGCAGATGTACTTGGTAAGTCAATGCTGTGTCCCACAAAGCCATGGCTAGTCTGCAAAGGGGGTAAGAATGTGTGCCTCCCTGCTTGTTTATATACCACATGACCATGGTGTTGTCTGTCTTTATCAGTAGTTGTCCTGGATGAAGTAGGTCCTTGAAGGCTGTCAGGGCATTTTGAACAGCTAGCATCTCTTTTTGATTGATATGTAGATGCACTTGGTTTGAGGCCCATGTGCCCTGAATGCATCTTCCTGCCATGTGGGCCCCCCAGGCATAATCTGATGCATCCGTTGTTAGTGTCTGCCTGGCTGAGGGTAATGTGAATGACTGTCCCTTGTTTTGGTGACAAGCCTCTGCCCACCATCGAAACTCCTGTTGCAGGCAGGGAATGAAAGTAATCATAGTTTCCAGGCTGTGGCAATGTTGAGTCCAAACACTTTTTAGGTACCATTGTAGTTTCCTCATATGCAGTCTTGCATAAGGAATTAGTAGGATGCAGGATGCCATGAAGTCCAAAGCCTGCAGAATTTTTCTTGCAGATAACTGGGCCTTTGTTGCCAACATTTTGAAATAGGTAATCAGTTGCCTTTGTTTGCCTGGCGTGAGATAAGCCATCTGGGCAGTTGTATTTAAGCTTGCACCCAGGAATATTATCTCTTGAGTGGGTACTAGTTTTGATTTCTTTTCGTTGACTGTGTACCCTAGACATGTTAGAAGCCTTTTCACAAATGCCAGATGCTGTAGAAGAATGTCCTTGTTCTCTGCTTGAATTAGACAGCCGTCCAAGTAAGGATATATTTGTATTCCTCTTTGTCTGCAAAATGCAATTACTGGTGCCAGGCACTTTGTAAAGACCCTGGGCGCAGCCGATAAGCCAAAGGGCACTGCAGAGAATTGGTAATGCATTGAGCCAGCCTTGAATCTGAGGTATCTTCTGCATATTTGTCTGATTGGGACATGCAGGTATGCCTCTTTTAGGTCTAAAGTCACAAGCCAAGCATTCTTGCCCAGCATGGGCAGAAGCTGCTGCTGCAAAGTCAACATCTTGAATTTTGGTATATCCAGGAATGTGTTCAGAATAGATAGGTCCAGTATTGGCCTCCAGGCCTTGTCCTTTCTGGGTACCAAGAACAGTATTGAGTAAAATCTTTGTCTCTGCTCTTGCTCTGGTACTTGTTGAATGGCACCCATGTCCATGAGGGATGAGACTTGTTTTTGTGCCTCTGCCCATTGATTTTTTGGCAGATCTGGCCAGCCGTTTGCCTTTGGCAGGGTATGGAAATGGAACTTGCAGCCTTGTGACACGATATTTAGAACCCACTTGTCCTGGGTTATGATGCACCAATTTTGAGAAAAAAAGTGCTAATTTTCCCCCTAAGGGTACTGCCAGGAGATAAGTGCTTGGTGCAGGCAGGGGGAAGTCACTGGGACTGTTTCCTGTATGGTTGAGATTTGTCTTCTCCAACTTTGGAGGTAGAGGCACCCCATTGCTTTGACCTGTATGAACCTTGCGCCTGGGATCTGCCTCTAGGGTGTCTGGGTCTGCCCCTGTGAGGTCTGTCTGACACAGGAAAGGACCAATTCTTTGTTGGCCAGTGTCTACTAAACCTAGGTAGCTGTACTTGTAAAAAATCTTTGACAGTTTGCACAGATTTAGCTTTGTCCTCCATTTTCTTTAACACCTCTTCTGCCTTAACACCAAATAAAGTATCATGCTATAAAGGTGCATCTAATAATTTAACTTTGACATGATCAGGCAGATTTTGTTCCTTTAACCAAGCATGCCTCCTAATTACAGAACCCGTAACTGCGGCCCTGCAGGAGGCCTCCAAAGAATCAAAACCACATTGCAAAGTATGCTTTCCAACTTGTTCAGCTGCATGCAATAAATCCTGCATTTCCTTGTTTTCTGCACATTCAAAGTTTAACAACATTTTCTGTTTAAGTATTGCCATGATATGTTGCTGATATTTGGGCATATGAAACTGACAGTTTAAGGCCCTTATAGCCAAGGCAGCAGATGTGTATACCTTTTTCCCCCATCTATCCAGTGCCCTAGAATCTCTGTCAGACGGGGTATGTTTTTTTTTGCAGCGGAAGCTTTAACTCCTCTGGGGACCCTGCAAAATAATTTCTGGGTCTGCAGCAGGGTTTTTAAAAAGGAATTTATGAGAGTCAGGAACCCTTTAATATCTGTCAGGCTTAACAGGAGCTGGAGGTAAGGAGTCAGGGGTAAAACTAGACTCTGAAAACACATCATCTACAATGTCTAACACAGGTGGAATGGCTAGTGGCCTGTGTTGAGGTAGTAAAAGGAAATCCCTGAGCCTCTTTTTAGATTCTGAAAAATCATGGCTCTCCCAGTGGAAATGCTCCCTCATGGTATGCAAGGTTTCCCCAAAAGAATAGTCCTCTGCAGGAGAAGCTGAAGGTATAGATTCTTCAGCATCAGAATCCTCATGGGGGGAACAGAATATTCCTGATCAGAAGAAATGGAAACCTGATCTGAAGATTCAGTCAGTCTCTTGCATAGGCCTCTTATCAGGAGGGGTATGGGAACCCCTGATCAAGGTAATCAAGTCTTCGGCCATTTTGAGCATCTGTTCTTTGGGCACAGAGGCCTGACTCAGGGATGTCCACCTGTGTCCCAAGGTCTCTTATCACCGAAAGTGTGATAAGAGACCTTGGGACACAGGTGACAGTAGTCTCTCCTTTGATATTCATATCACCACAATAGTCAGGAAATCCTTCTATGTGGCACACCTCATCACAAAAGGTTTCTCATCCAGAAAAAAAGAGGTCATTGTTCCCCTCTACTCATCACTCATTAGACCCATTATAGAGTACAACGCCCCTTTTGGTATGTACCTCACAAGACATCTACAACTGGAAGGCCACAGAAATACCTCACAAAGAGGATTACCGGCCTCAAACAGATGCCCTACGCAGACCGTCTCAAAAAACTCCAGCTTTACTCTGTCTCATATCGCCTATTCAGAGGTGATCTCTGCCTAACATACAAAGCTATGTCAAACCCAGAGCTGTTGGACATGCTCCACTTAAAGAAATCCCAATCCCTCCGAGCTACATGCTCTAGGGACCTAAACCTTGTCACCACAATAAACAGAACATGCCGGCGGGATAGATTCCTGTCCCAGTGACTTCCCGCACTCTGGAATAAACTACCTATCTATATCAAACAAAGCTCCTCATTAACACTCTTCAAGAAAAATCTTGATGATTGGATGGGAAATAGGAAACTCACCCTAGGGATCACCTCTGTGGCACTGCTCGACAGTGGCACAGGAAAATAATTTTCTTGGGTGGCAAAAGCCAGGGTACCTTTTTGGCTGGGCTTGCATAAGCCCCAGGGCCGATAGCCTAGTACCTACCTATGACCCTATGACCACGTGGCTCTTGAGTTTGTTTCTTTACTTTAGAAGGTGCTTTAGTCTTTGCCTTTGAAGCTGAAGTCGGTTTAATGTAAAGATGTTTAGGTCTGAATGCACCCTAAGAAGCCGGTGCCTGCTCAGCAGCTCCGGACCCATCTGAAGGAATAGTATCCGAGGCTCCAATACCTTGAGTATCCAGCGGCATGGCTGACTCCGCATGGGAGTCAGTAGCAGCTGTCAGGGGCTGCGAAAGCGCCTCACTGAGAACCGGCGACTGGCTTAGGAGAAGCTTTGTCGTCGGTTTTGGGCCTCGGTTGTCTCTTTCCTTTTCTTTGCGTTTTTTGTGAACTTCGGTAGTCGGATGGCTATCCGATGACATTTCTGTATAATTAAACCGGTGCCCAAAATAGTTTAAAGCAAACTCATACCGACGCTTAATAGTGCGCGGGTTAAATCTAGCACAAAACCGACAACCACAAACGTTGTGATCAGGGCCTAGGCAAGGAATACAGTAAGAATGAAAATCCTTATGAGGTATTTGCTTTCCACAAGAAATACAATTATTTACTTTTTCTGACATCGGTCTGGAGCAAGAAAAAAGTTTCCCCAATGGGGTACTTAGCTTTATTGAAGACTTCTGATCTGAAACTCGAACACGAAAATCTCAGGAGTCGGCCGACCGGCACTTGCGAACTGCTTCTGTTTTGGGCACCGCACGGCAAGAAAGACTAAAGAAAATGGCGTCGGCCGCATCTTTTATACCCCTGCCGTCAGGGAAGGGGCGATAGCAGCCAACGCAGAACCCAGGACTTTGGAATTCGGGCTGACTGAGGGCAACCTGCCAGCAGGATTACCCAAATGTAATGACTGCAACAGTGAAACATGAAGAACATCCTGGGGTTTTTGCTATGTCTGGGTTAGGCTTGAGAAGACCTGGAAGGGGCTGGAAAGGACCAATTCTTAGAGGGCCAGTGCCTACTAAATCTAGGAGGTTGAACTCGTAAAAAATCTAACAGTTTGCATAGATTTAGCTTTATCTTCCATCTTTTTTAAGAACTTCCTCAGCCTTGTTGCCAAACAGGCAGTCCTGATTTAAAGGAGCATCCAACAATTTAGCTTTAACATGATCAGGCAAAGATTGCTCCTTAATCCAAGCATGCCTTCTGAGCACAGACCCAGTAACAGCAGCCCTGCAAGTGGCCTCTAATGAATCAAAACCACATTGCAAAGTATGTTTTCCAACTTGCTCAGCAGAATGCATTAAATCCTGTAATTCTTTATTTTCCACACAGTCAGGAATCAACATCATTTTCTGTTTAAGCAGTCCAATAACATGTTGCTGATACTTTAACATATGAAACTGGCAGTTTAAAGCCCTAATGGCCAAGGTTGCAGAAGTGTAAACCTTCTTACCCCATCTATCCAGCGCCCTGGAGTCTCTATCAGAAGGGGTAGGATTTTTAGCAGTAGAAGCCTTAATGCCCTTGGGCCCCTGTGAAATAGTCTCTGGATCTGCAATAGGACTTTTAAAAAGGAACTTGTGGGACTCATGGACCCTGTAGTATCTGTCAGGTTTTCTGGGAGCAGGAGGCAGGGAATCAGGGGCCAAACTAGATTCCGAAAAAGCATCATCAACAATGTCTAGTACAGGAGGAATAGCTAAAGGCCTATGCTGAGGTAGGAGAAGGAAATCTCTAAGCCTCTTTTTTGAATCAGAAAAATCCTGGCTTTCCCAGTGGAAATGCTCCCTTAGAGTATGTAAGGTTTCCCCAAAAGAAAAATCCTCAGGAGGGGAAGCAGAGGGAATGGAGTCCTCTGCATCAGAATCTTCATAAGTAGATAAGGGCAAATCCAGATAATCAGAAAAAACAGAATCCTGATCAGAAGATTCATAATCAACTTCAGTCCTAGGCATCGTAGAGGGGGGGCGTGGTTGGCTACCCCTGATTAGAGTTATTAAGATCTTCAGCCATTCTTATCTTTCTTTTTTTAGGCATAGAGGCCTGAGCATGTGGCCTGGGCGTCGCTTTTTAGACATGAATCGAGATTTAGGCCTAAGTAATGAAGGAGGCGTTGATTTAATATGCAAGTCTGTAGGCCTGAATACACCCTCAGAAGCCGGTGCCTGCACAGCGGCTCCGGACCCATCCAAGGTAGAGACATCCAGGGGTTCCATAGTTGAAGCATCTTACGGCATACTGGACTCCGAATGGGTCTACGTAGAGGCCTGTGAATCAGAAGTATCAGGGGCTGCGAAAGCACCTCACTGAGTACCAGCGAACTGGCAACTGGCTTAGGAGAAGCATCGTCGGGAGTTTTGGACCTCGGCAGCCTGTCTCTGTCTTTATCTTTGCATCTTTTTGGAATCCCAGTAGTCAGATGGCTAACTGACAACATTTCTGGATAATTAAACCGAGAACCAAAATACTTAGAGGCGAAAATATACAGATGATGGATAGTGCGTTGATTAAATATAGCACACAACCGACAGCAAGGTACGTCGTGGTCAGGGCCTAGGCAAGGAATACAGTACGAATGAAAATTTTTATGAGGTATTTGCTTTCCACAAGTAATGCAATTATTAACTTTTACTGACATCGGTAAGGAGCAAGAAAAAGTTTCCCCAATGGGGTACTTAGCTTTAGTTGAAGACTTCGGTTCTGAAACTGGAAAACTAAAATTTCAGGAGTCGGCCGACGGCACTTGCAAACTGCTTCTTCTTCGGGCACCACACGGCAAGAAAGACTGATGTAATGGTGTCAACTACATGTTTTATACCCCTGACGTTATGGAAGAAGGGACAGCAAGCGACGCAGGACCCAAGACTTTGTTAATCAGGCCGACTGAGGGCTACCTGCAAGCAGATAACCCAAATGTAATGACTGCAACAGTGAAACATAAAGAACATCAGCAGGTTATCAGGAAATACTTGGATCCCCTGAATCTTGAAAAAAGCAATCACAGGAGTGAGGCATTTGGTGAATACCCTTGGGGCAGTAGAAAGGCCAAAGGGCAAATCAGAGAACTGAAAATGCCAGGGAGCAGCAGAGAAATGCAAAACCTTCCTGAAAAGGGGATGGATTGGGATATGGAGATAAGCATCCTTGAGATCCAGAGACACCATAACAAGCCTGAAGAAGCAAAAGAGGGAACAAAGTCTGAAGGGACAACATTCGAAAAGTGGGCACCTTCAGAAAAGTGTTTAGATGATAGAAGTTTAAAACTGGTCTCCAAGTACCCTCTTTTCTGGGTACTAAAAACACCCACCCCCTATGAGGCACAGCACCTCTTGAATAGTACCTAGAGTACGAACTACCTCTGGGAAAAAGGAGACTGAGGAATACTCATAAAGGGGAAAGGGATTTCCACACCATGAAATACCCCTGGAGAATAATGGACAGAACCCAGGAATCCTGAGTCATTTGTAGCCAAACAGGAGGAGGGAGGGAGGGAGAGAGAGAATAGGAAGAGGAACGCGTCTGGCAGGAAACAGATAGTCAGAAAGCACCTGGTTTATCTAGAAAGAAAGACTTCTGAGTCCTTAAAGTCTGAGTAGCCCACTTGCCACCCTTTTTTCCCTTAGGAGGAGGGTGAGATTGCCTGGGAACAAAGACTGGCTTATTGGGGTAGTTTCTCTGAAATTTGAGAACAGGAGAAACAAACATGTTTGAGCTCCTGTAAAGCCTTCCCCTTATTTTATTTTATTTATTTTACATTTGTTTACCGGGAAGGTCTGACTGGACATACCTGTCCATTTTCAGCGGAAGCCCAGGGAGAAAAGCTCCAAAACAACAAGATGATTACACAGACATCATGATTTAAACATAAAATTATCAAGTATAACAGCTTACAAAATATGATAAGAACCATAAGATAGAACAATTGTAGAGATATACAGGTAGAATAGTAAAGGTAACATAGGACTTGTAGAGTAAAATTGTAAACATATCTATGAGAAGCTATAAACGTATTTACATTTGGATCAGGCACATAAGAAGGCAGAACTCTTCTGCTCAGTCTAGGGGAGAAGTAATAATACAAGATACAAGGAGACAAGAAAGAGAGAAGTGTCAGGTGACATTGGACATCTTGGAGTATTAATGGAAAACTTATTTAGGGGATAACGAAGGGACATTTGAAGAGGTCAGCCAGGTGGTAGGCAATTGCATGTCCAGTTGTTGTTTAGGTAGGATTTAAGCTGATTTTTGAAGGTGATTTTGTTAGCTTGCACCCTAATTTCAAGTGTTAGGGAGTTCCAAATCTTGGCAATGGTACTAGAATAAAGGGAGTCCCCAGACCTGTGATGGCTTTTGGAAGTTGCAATTAGAGCCTTGTAAGTGGATCTTAGTTCTCGGTGACTGGAATATTGGGTGATCAGGTCTTGTAAGGCTGGAGTTTTATTGGGATGGTACAATACTTAGTGAGCTAGAATAAGTTGGTTTAGGGCTAAGGTGTCTGGCAGATCCAGCCAGGAAAGTTGTTTTAGGGCTTGACAGTGATGTGCTCAATAGGAGGAGTTTGTGGCAAATTTTGCTATTTTGTTGTAGCATGCAGATAGCTTCTTTAATCACTTTTACTCAGATCAACTAGGACAGGAGAGCCATAAAGTAAAATTGAGAGAAAAAGTAGTTATGTCTTACCATAATGTTCCATCTGTGTTGTTCATCTTCTTTCATTCATCACCGATTGGTTCAGTTCTGAGCCCTCGGAACCAAGTCGGCCTAGTACAAGCTCGCACCAGACAAAAAAAACTCTTGAGCTAAGCTTCTACCCACAATGCCCTTCTCCCTGTTACCTCAGATTGAGTTTGCCCATGTTATACAAGTAAAGCAGAGGCCATTTCTGCGCAAATGCCCTAAGACACCACTTGGACCCAAAGTATCCGCCAGGAGCCTTTGGCAGGGAGGGTGGGAAGTGATGAATGAAAGAAGATGAACAACACAGATGGAACTTTATGGTAAGACATAACTTCTTTATCTGATGTTGTTAATCTTCTTTCCATTCATCACTGATGGGACAGAATCCCCAGCTACCTTATCATTCTTGAGCGGCCCTTATGGAAGAATGCTCCTGAGGACCACTGAGCCGAAGGCAGCTCTCCCTCTGGAGACCACATCCAATTTGCAATGATTGATAAAAATGTGGGGTTTAGCCCAAGTGGCTGCTGTGCAAATGTCATCCATAGAAGCCCTGGAATGGAAGGCTACAGAAGTTGCTATAGATCTGGTGGAATGGGCTTTAATATTCTGTGACATAAGTTCTTTTGCAAATGAATAAGTGAAATGTATGCAGTCCCTTAGCCATTTCGATAAAGTGACCTTGGAGACAGAGTTTTCCATTCTAGGCCCAGAAAAAGAAATGAACGGTTGGTCAGCCTTGCGTATTGTTTTGGTCTTGTCTAAACAGAATCGCAATTGCCTGTGTACATCCAAGGAATGTAGGCAGTATTCTCCTTTATTAGAAAAGTTTGGGAAAAATACTGGAAGAATCAGAAACAACTTTGGTGAGAAAGGATGGGTTCATCTGGAGTGACACTCTGTCCTTGTGAAAAATTAGGTAGGGTCTTTTAGTGCACAATGCCTGCAACTCTGAAACCCCTCTGGCTGACGTGATGGCTATCAAGAAGAGAGATTTCCATAACAAGCATTTGAGGTCACAATTCGCTGGGGCTTCAAAGGGGGGTTGAGTCAAAGACTGGAGAACTAGCATGAGGTCCCATGGCTCTATAGGCTGTCTGACTGGAGGTCTAATGTGAGAAAAGTACAGTTTTGTACCTACCATAAATGTAGATGTTCGAAGATCCACATTGCTGCAGTCCTTACATATGGGTAGTTCGCTGTCCTCAATACCAAAGTATGCCTTAAAACTGACATCAGGACGCCAGGGTATAAAAGCGCATGACCGGCGTCATTCCTCAGTCTTTTCTTGCCCCAGATGTCAGAAGGCCCTAACAAGACAGGCCAAAGCCAAAAACCAACAAAACCCAACCAACCACCCGTGCACTAACCATATTTACAATATGTACAACACAAACCACACCACCACCTTCAACAACAGAGGGGAAGGAATGTGGATCTTAACATCTACATTTATGGTAGGTACAAAACTGTACTATGTTCTTCATCTCACATTGCTGCAGTCCTTACATATGGGTAGAATCCCAAAGCAGAGGAAAGGGAGGATGGCAAAACTATAAAGCATTAGGAGCTGCCAACATGCCTTGTAAAATTGCAGTTGCAAATCCAGCCCTAGATTTAGAGTAAAGTGGAAGGTGGTAATGCTTAGAGAAAGTATGCACTGAACTCCAAGTAGCTGCTTCCAAAATATCTTTAGTAGCCACCCCTTAAAAGCTGTAGAAGTGGCAGTAGCCCTAGTGGAATGAGGCCTAATCCCAGCTGGAATCTCCTTACCATGATGGAAATAACAGAAAGCAATACAAAAACCAATCCACTTAGAAATAGTTTGTTTTGAAACAGGTCTGCCATGCGAACCCAAAGCAAAAGAAACAAACAACTGCTGAGACTGCCTGAACCCTTTAGTTCTGCTCAAATAATATCGCAACTGTCTGTGTATATCCAAAGTGTGCAAAATCTTTTCTTTATTTTGGGGGTTTGCATAAAAAGTAGGCAAATGAATAGTTTGGTTTAAAGCCACACTAGAAACCACTTTAGGCATAAAAGAAGGGTTAGTACAAAAAGACAGACCTATCCTTGTGGAAAATTAAGAAAGGCTCAACTGCCATAAGGGCCTGTAATTCAGAAACCCTTCTAGGTAATGGCCAACAAAAAGCAGTCTTCCAAGATAAATATTTCAACTCTGCCGATGCTGCAGGCTCAAAAGGTTGTAGAGTGAGTTTCTCCAACACAAAATTGAGATCCCAAGCAGGAGTAGGAGCTCTGGGGTCTTATATTCTTTGCCCTCTAAGGAATTGCTTAAACAAAGGCTGAGAAAATAATGGTGGGTCACAGTCATAGTGAGCAGAGATTGCTGCAGCATGAACCTTTATAGAGGAGAAGGACAAACCTTTGTCCAATAACTCAGTAAGGTATTGAAGCCACACTTAAATTAGGCTTAGAAACATCAAAGTCCTTTGCTGTACTCCAAAATAAAATCTCCTCCATTTATCTTTGTACTAGGCCTTCTGGCCTCCAAAATAACATTCAAAACTTGTTGTGGAAGCTGAGACCCTCCAGGGTTTAAACCAGAATATGCCAGGCTGTCAGATGAAGAGAATGAAGTTTGACATTGAGTAAATGACCGTTCTCCTGAGACAGCAGGTGAGGAATCAAGGCCATGGAGGCTCCTGTACCAGACTTCTCAGTAATGGGTACCAGTGCTGTCGAGGCCAATCTGGAGCTATTAAAATCATGTTTGGCTTGTCCTGTCTGACCTTCAGCAGTACCTTTGGGAGGAGAGGCAGAGGTGGAAAGGCATACACGTGAAGATTGCTCCAATTGAATGAGAGAGCATCCACTTTCCAAGCTGAGGGATGAAACCTTTTGTGCAAAACTTTGGCAGCTGGTAATTTAGTGGAGAAGCAAACAGATCTATGTCTGGAGTTCCCCATAACACTGTCAACCTCTGGAATACATGAGGATCCAATTTCCACTCGTGGGGATCCATAATTTGTCTGCTCAACACATCCGCTAAGGAGTTCTGTGCTCCTGGCAGAAACCTTGAGATTTAGCTGTAAACTGAGAGCAGTCTCCCACAAAATCATTGCTTGTCTGCATAGAGGATAAGAATTGTTGATGTACCACATGACAGTTGTGTTGTCTGTTTGAATCAACACCTGCCCTGGAAGAAGTAAATCCTTGAAAGCTATCAATGCAAATTGGACTGCTAACATCTCCTTCAAGTTGATATGTAGATGTTGAAGTCTGGCACTTGTATCCATTTTCCATTTAGATGAGCTCCCCAAGCTTTGTCTGAGGCATCTGTCGTTAAAATCTGACTCGCCTCTGGCCGGGTCACAGAGAGTCCCTTGTTTAGGTGACATTCCTGAGCAAAATTCCTTTTGAATGCAAGGTATTATTTGAATGACAGTGTCCAAATCTTGGCAGTGCTGTGTCCATACATTCTTGAGATACCATTGTAGCTTCCTCATATGCAGTTTGGCATTGGGAAGCACCAGAATACAAGATGCCATGAACCCCAAGGCTTGAAGGACTGTCCTTGCAGTCAGCCTGGACTGATGAGACAACTGGTGGAAGTAAAGTGAAAGATTCTTTTGTTTGTCCGGGGTCAAAAAGGCCATCTGGGATGCTGTATTCAGTCTCACACCCAGAAAGCACATGTCCTGAGAGGGTACTAGACTGGACTTTATTTCGTTCACAGAATACCCCAGGCATCTTAACACTGCCATCACATACTGTAAATGATGAAGAAGTTCGTCCTTTCTTGGGCCAGTATCAGGCAATCGTCCAAATAAGGATAGATCTGTATTCCTCTTAGCCTGAAGAAAGCTACCACTGGAGCCAGAACCTTTGAACACTCTAGATAAGCCAAAGGGCAATGCAGAGAACTGATAATGTGAAGTCCCAGCCATACTTCCTGCAACTGGGCCTGATAGGAACATGAAGGTAAGCCTCTTTGAGATCCAGAGTCACCATCCAGTGATCTTTGCCCAGCAGAGGTAAAAGTTGTTGTAACGTTAACATTTTGAACTTGGGAATGTCCAGATATGTGTTGAGGATGGATAAATCCAAAATTGGTCTCCACGTGTTTCCTTTCTTTGGTACTAGAAACAGGCGAGAATAAAATCCTAGGCCCACTTCTGGCAGAGGAACCATTTGTATGGCTCCTATTTGAAGTAGTAGAGAAATTTGTTTCAGTCTTTGCTGAGGAGGCATGCCTTTGAAAGGAGGCAAGGTATGGAAATAAAACTTGTAACCCTGGTGTATGATATCCAATACCCATTTGTCTTGGGTAACCAACATCCAATTTTCCTTGAAGAGTGCTAACCTTCCTCCTAAAGGTGCTGCCAGGCAAGAAGGATCTGGCAGCTGAAAAGTAGGTCATTGGGCCTGTTTACGAAAGGACTGGCCCCTGCCCTCACCGAAGATTGTGCAGGTGAACTCCCTGTTCTAGGCCTGAAAGAACTCTGAGCTCTGCTAGATCTACCCCTAGACTGAGAATCATAAGAAGGATCCTTACCAGGCCAATTCCTACTAAACTTGGAGGCTGAACTTGCAAAAATCTTTAACAGCCTGCATAGACTTAGCCTTGTCTTCCATTTTCTTCAAGACTGATTCCACAGGTGAACCAAACAACACATCAGACTGCAAAGGAGCATCCAAAATCCTTGTCTTAACATGGTCAGATAAATTCTGATCCTTTAACCAGGCGTGGAACTGAGCCAGTGGCAGCCACCCTAGACGAGGCCTGCACAGCATCAAAACCACACTGTAATGAATGCTTACCCACTTGTTCAGAGACATGCACCAAATCTTGCAACTCTTTACACTCAATGCCTTCGAGCATCCACCTTGGACTAATTGAGAAAGAAGAAAGTTTTGATATTTCAACATATGAAACTGGCAATTCAAAGCCCTCATAGCTAAGGTAGAAGATGTATAGACCTTCTTTCCCCATCTATCCAAAGCTCTGGCTTCTTTATCTAGAGGAACCGGATTTTTTACAACAGAGGCCTTGACACCCTTAGGTCCCTGACTAATAGTTTCTGGGTCCGCCCTAGGACTCTTATAAAGATATTTATGAGCCTCAGGCACCCTGTAATACCTATAGGAGGCAGAGAATCAGGATTAAGTGAAGCCTCTGCAAACACATCTTCCACAACATCCAGAACAGGGGTATAGCCAAGGGCCTATGCTGGGGTAACAGCAAAAACTCCCTAAGCCTTTTCCTAGAATCAGAGAAGTCCTGACCTTCCCAATTAAAATGTTCCCTCATAGAATGAAGTGTCTCTGAAAAAGAAAAATCCTCTGGAGGAGAAGCAGAAGGAGTGGAATCATCTGCATCAGAATCAGAATAAGGAGAATACTCCTGCAAGTCTTCAGCTGAAGACTCTGAAATATCCAAAGCCTGCTCCAAACTTCCCAACTCTGGCTCCACCCTAGGCCTCTTATCAGGAGGGGGCATAGAACCTCTAATCAGAGTAATTAAATCTTCTGCCATTTTAAGCATGTGCTTCTTAGGCACAGACCCTGCTGAACTAGGAGTGACACCAACAGAAGCTGAAACTGGCCTGCCTCTGGGAGAAGCCTTGGAAACAGAAGGAGAGGCCTAACCACCCTAGGAAGGGAGGGAGTACAGGGAAGCCCCTTCAGCCTGACCTGCCTCCTGAGAGACCACCTCCTGCAAAATCAAAGTCTCCCCTGAGACTCCAGAGAAGGAACCACCGGTTCCACGACTCATCTTGCCTGGGTTTAACTGCTTTGTCTTTGCGCGGCATATTATAATTGCACCGCTTCCCAAAGACCAGCCTAGCACAATCCAACCTTCGCTAATAGTGCGCTATTGAACCTAGCACCAGGCCCCAAACAAGGAATACACAAAGAATGATAATATCTGTTTCCCACAAGAAATACAGTTATTCACTTTTTCTGACATCCGGTAAAACACTGAGGCAAGAAAAACAAAATAATAAAAGACTGAGGAATGTCATGTCATGCTTTTATACCCTGACGCCCTGATGTCAGTTTTAAGCGCTTTGGCGCCAGCCTGACAGCGGACTACCCATATGTAAGGACTGCAGCAATGTGAGATGAAGAACATCTCCTTTGAGAAAGGCTTTACATAAATGCAGTGATAAGAGCGGAGTACCATACAGCCCATTATAGTAATTTGAAATTGCCGCCATATGTACTCATTTAGTAGAGGCTGTGGCTCCATCTTCAAAAAACATAGATATTGCAAGACCACTGTGACTGGAACAGAATATGGATCTAGCATCCTTTCCTTTGACCAAATAAAGAACCTTTTCCATTTGTCCCGGTACAGTCTTCTGGTGGATGGAAGCCAGAATTATATCACGAACAGGAGAGGGGAGGTCATCCTGCCTGGCAACTAGCAGAAGTGGAGAAACAAAGCTGTCAGCTTCAGACTGGACAGATTCGGGTGAGTCAACCCTTGGGGGTGAGAGATCAGATCTAGAATGGGGTACAGAATCCACGGTGGGTACATGAGATGAGGCCGAAGGAAGGGGGAACCAAACTTGTCGAGGCCATAAAGGGGCTATGAGGATAACTTTGCATTTCAACTGAATGGCTTTTTTGATGAATTGTGGAATCAGAGGAATGGGGGGATAGGCATAAAGAAGTCCTGCGGGCCAATCGTGAATCAGTGTGTCCCTAGGGGACTCCCCCTTTGGAGGCAACAGGGCAAAATAGCTGCTGCATTTGTTGTTTGAAGGGGAGGTGAAGAGGTCGCAGCCCCCAACGGGTGAAAATTTCTGCTGCTACGCCAAGACTGGGACACCATCTCATCACGTTGGATTTCCCGGGTATATGCGTTGCTATGAGAAAGCAATTGGAATCTATCGCCCATTGCCAAATTCTTATGGCCTCTCGACACAGGGGGTAGGATTTGGTTCTTCCTTGTTTGTTGATATACCAGACTACGGACATATTGTCTGACTGAACTGCAATCGTTCCAGAGGGGAAAACCAGCTGGAATGCTTGCAACGCTAACAGCAACGTGCTCAGTTCTAGAATGCCGATATGCAGGTTGGCCTCCATCGTGGACCATGCGCCTTGGATGGTCTTTCCCTGGAAATGGCCTCCCCCACCCTATCAGGGAAGCCTCCGTGGTCACAATGGCCTTGGGCTGAGGGGGCTGGAATGGGCGGCTACAAAGTTCTGTGTATGGCCTCATCCACCAATGAAGGTCCTGTTTGGAAGAATTGGTTATCCGGATCTGAAAAAATAGAGGGTGATGGTTCGGGAACCACTGAGAGAGAAGAAGCCATTGGAGGATTTGCATATGCAGTTTCACAAGAGGCACTATTGGTATTGAAGCTGCCATGGATCCTAGGACCTGAAGGACCTCTCTCGCCGAGACTTTGCTTTGACAGAGTATCACCCAGAGTTGAAACCTCAACCTCTAGAGTCTGTGAACTAGGAGTGACACCAGACAGGATCGGGTGTCGAAGACTGCTCCGATGAATTCTATCTGCTGGGCTGGAGTAAGGTTGGACTTCACCCTGTGCACAGTTATCCCCAAAATTTCTACCAGAGAAAGGGTGTATTGCAGGGCTGTTACCAGAAGATGCTTGGAGGGGGTGGTAAGGAGCCAATCGTCCAAATATGGAAACAACCGGAAACCTTGCAGTCTCAAGTGAGCTGTGACCACTGCCATGCACTTTGTGAACACTCTGGGGGCTGTAGAGAGACTGAACGGCAGGGCATGAAACTGGTAATGATTGGCTCCTAGCCAGAAGTGAAGCAGACTCCTGGAGCGTTTGTCCATTTTGATGTGGTAATACGCATCCCGGAGATCTATCGAGCACATCCAATTGCCCTCCCTGAGAAAAGGGAGGATGGACTGAACTGTGACCATCCGGAATTTGGTTTGGGCAACATATTTGTTCAAACTGCTGAGATCCAGAATGGGTCTCCAGTCCCCTGCCTTTTTTGGCACCAAAAAGAATCTCGAGTAAAATCCGGATCCGCACTGGTCTGGTGGAACTAGCTGGATGGCTCTTTTTTTGATACAGCTTTTTTTTTTTTACTTCTGAAGCTGCTGCTTTCCTCTGACTGGGTGGAACGTTGGGACATTTTGTTGGAAGTTTTGGATAAGATATAAGGGGAATGGTGTAACCTCTGGCAATGATATTCTGCACCCAACGATCGGTGGTGACAGAGTGCCAGTCAGCTTGGTGCAGAGGGAAACAACCCCCGACTGCTTCCAGAGGCAAACAATTGAGCCACTCTTCAGGAGCGCTGGTAAGGCTGTCCAGAGAAGGAGTCTCTGGGGCCTTGGTTGCGTGGACCCCTCTGCCTCGAAACGGGCGTCTTCCGGAATAGTTACCCCCTCTGCCCCAGGGGGTATCACCACCATATGCGGCATGGAAAGGACTCTGAGATTTTTTGTGCCACATCTTCACACTCCTCTGATTCCTGGAAAAGGAACGTTGAGGGTTGGAAAAACATGGGCCTACGGCAGACAGGGTCTTACCATCCTGCTCACACCTGGCCAGAGTGTCCTTTACCTTGGAGCCAAACAGGGGAGATTGCTTCGATGGGGGGCATTCAGAAAGGAAGACTTGAAGGGGTCCGGGAGGTCACAAATGTGCATCCAGGTGTCACAGTAATTAATTAACCACCAAGCCATCACAGCAGTAAATAAACAGCCTTTGCTAGTCTTGAACCCAGAACCCTGAACACTACAGTCACATTAGTTAACCACTAAACTACAACAGCGTGACGTCTCATAACTATGCCTGAATCCACAGCTCTAGCCACTCCTTTGGTTGCATGTGAAAGCAACCTCATGGATGAATTGGAGATAAGACTCCAGGGTTGCGAGCTGCGAGACGATTTTGTCCCTCACCTCATCAGACACCTGCCCTGTGAGTGTTCCAGAGAGTTCGGAAATCAAGTCTCTTTGGAGCCTCATAAAATGTGCCAAGTAGTTCAGGGACCCTATGGCAAAGGTCGCTGATGCAAAAACACGCTTCCCCAATCTGTCCATGGCCCTAGACTCTCTGCTGGACAGATGGACAGTAGGACTCTCTTCAGCTAGGTCCTTTTTAGTGGCCGCCCCCACCACCATAGCATTGAGTGGGGGTTTCTGAGGAGGACTCGGAAGAGTGGGCACCCTTGTACAGGGGGGTTCCTGTGGCTTCCCTGTTCGGTGTCCCGGGGCGGTGGCCAGTGGCAGCAGTTCAGGGGGAGAAAACTGGGGTTCTGACGACAGCGGAATGCTTCCAGAAGCAAGAGCCCTCTCCGCACAGAAAGCAGGTCTGCCCGAAGAGGGATGGGAGCCCAGAACTGAGAAGGACAACCTTGGAACCATGCTCCGCCAAAACCTCTCCCGAGGATGGAGCCTCAAGCAGGATCAAAGCAGACAAAGCTCCTGGTACTGAGAAGAAACACTCGGGACTGTGTCACTGCAGCCCACAGCCCAATCACAGGGTTGAGGAAAGACTGGTTCAGTAGGAGAGAGCCAAAGTGAGGTCCACTACTTGCGCCGAGACGGGGTGTTCCAAAAGAAACATCGGAGCAGGAAGCTTTGGAACAGAGGTGGTCAAAGGAGTAGAATAGGATGGAGTCCATGGAGAAATCAACCCAAATCCCATAAGAGGATGGGTCCTGGAAGCCATGGGTATGCCCCGGCTGCCAGCAGCTGATCCACAAGATGCACACATCAAGTTCTGAAAGGCTCCTGGTGGATCTAGTGGATACTCCCAACGGAGAGTCTGGTCAATCTAGGAATGGGCTATACACTTGGCCTAGAAATGGTTCTACGGACGGAGAGTATCGGGTCCGTGGTGCAGGGTCTACCAGCACCGAAGTCTCAAGTTTAGAGACCGGGAGCAGTGGAGTCAGCTCTATTGTAGTCGGAGCCATAAGACAGCTTGGTGCTGAAGGGGCACTCTGAGCCGATACAGGAGGTTGAGTCGTCATTGCAGAGATAGGCATCGAAGGAGTGCACTGTGCCAAAGTGGCACGCAGTGTCGAAGTTGTAGTAGGCAAAGAGAGGTTTATGGTCGGTGCCAAAGACAATATCGGTGGCAAAGCTGGCGCAGATATAGTAACAGTCATAGTGCCTGGAACAGATGAAATCAGTGCCAACAAGGCAGATTTATGCTCCGAAGAAAGTTTTTGTACCTTAGGTTTGACAGAGATGTGTCCTGGTCACCTGAGGGTGAAGAGGGGACCAAATGGGGCCTTTTCTTATCCTTCCTAGGAGGGTTTGAGACCTCTGTCGCAGAAAGGGCATCTGAAAAGGGCAATTTAAGTAGGCCCTTTAGAATCAACTTATTCTTGCGCTTGTTCAGAGTGCGCTGCCTAAAACTTTGGCAAATCACACAGGGAGGTTGCACTGAAAGATGGGGCACCCCCAAGCAATAAACACAATCATTCGGAAGTTTACCATTACACGAAGTACAGTGCTTGAAACCTGAAGTACCCTTCTTATCAGACATCAAGATAAGCTACACACAACAACTGAAGTCTTCAAATACAATCTTAAATTCTATTTACTCTATGTCTAAACCTAATAAATACACACAGTATCTATCTAAAGAGCCAAAAACACACAACTAGATAGGAAAGGAAAGACGAGAAGAAATAACAGCTATGGTATTCAAGGAATACCACAAGGGTAAAGAGAGAGGGCCATACCACCAATGGTACTTAAAAGATTACCGGGTAGAAGGAGAGAGATATAGGTGTAAATCTAACTGTAAAAGTGAAGATCAATGAATATAAATCACTAACGATAAGAGAATAGTCCAATTTTCTCACAAAATATCAAAAGGTTTCCACTTAGCTGAGAACTCGGCTGAAACGTGGCTATGCGGCAAACAAGATCTCAGCTAAGAGGGAGAAGGGCATTGTGTGTAGAAGCTTTGCTCGAGAGTTGTTTTTGGCTGGCATGAGCTTGGTACTAGGCCAACTCAGTTCTGAGGGCTTGGAACCGAACCCAACGGTGATGAATGGAAAGAAGATTAACATCATCAGATGATGGGTTCAAGATGACTTTACTGTTGTTTGTTAGGACGTTTTTACATCTGTAAAGAGTACCTAGTTTTTTGTGGAATTTGCTTACTGTTAAGATCTATATGTTTATCAAATTTCATACTGTGGTCAATAATGACTGCTAGTAACTTAATTTGTGCAAATGGAAAAATAGGGGTAATGTCCGATGCAAAAATAGTGAATGGGGGAATGAGTACTTTTGCTTTAGAGGGATGAAAGAGCATAAGCTGGGTCTTTTTAGGATTTAGTATTAGTTGGAAGGTTGATAGCCAGGTTTCGATGGATGTAAAGGCTTCTTTGGTTTTTATTTGTAGTTGTTGGAGAGTGGGGACAGAGCAGTTTAGGATGGAGTCGTCAGCATATTGAACCAGGTTAGCTAGAGGGGTGGCTTTGTGCAGGTTATTTGTGAATATAGTGAAAAGTAGGGGTCCAAGAATTGTTCCTTGGGGTACTCATAGTTTCACAGGAGGAGTGGGGAAAGGGAGTTTTTCCACTGAACGGCTTGTTGGTGCTGAGAGAGGTAGTCTTGAAACTATAATAGTGTGGGAATAGTTAGTTTTAGTTCTGAGAGTACTGTTAGCAGTTTAGTACTGGAGACTGTATCAAATACTTTTGATAGGTCAGGGAATACTGCAAAAACTAGTTGGCCATTGTTCCATTGCTGATTTAATAGGTTACTAAATTTGATGACTGCACTGGTAGTACTATGGTTGGGGTGAAATCCATGTTGAGTTTTTGTTGTATAGAAGATGTTTTAGGATAAGAGTGGATAAAATTCACGAGTCTTTTTGCCAGTGGGGATAGTATAGCTATTGGGCGATAGCTAGGTCGGCAGAATTGCCACCTTTGTGACAGGTATAATGTGGGAGATTTTCCAGAGAAGTGGCACTTTTTGTTCAGAGATTGATATGTTAATGATTACTGAGATTGGGTAGGATATGGGTTTGGCAGCTATTTGAAGGAATTTGGCAGGTAGTTTGTTTGCACCGAGGGTGGTGGGTTTATGTTTAGTTAGGTGTCTAAATATGGTGTCAATTGACACTGGTTGAAGGGTGAAGGAGTTGAGGTTATTTGATGGGTTGTGTAGTATTGTGGGGGTTGAGCAGTGTGGGTCTGTTGACATTTTTATTACAGAGTTAGTAAAGAACTCATTAAATTGGGTTGCTGTGTTTACAGTGGTGGTACCTATGTTAGGATGTGGAGTCTGGGATTTGCTGGTTGAAGAATACTGTTTATAGCAGCCCAGAATTTTTGTGGGTTGGCATTGTGCTTGGTTTGGATTTCATTAAAGTATTTATTTTTGTTTACTCTGGTTTGTTATTTTTACTTTGTTTCTCAGTTCTAAAAATGTTTAACTATTAGGAATAGTTTTGTTTCTGTGCCAGGTGTCCAATGCTTTGTCCCTTTGTTTCATAAGTCATCTGCTGCTTTGGTAAGCCAAGGGGCGTAGATGGTTTTAGTGCGGATTTGTCTTGGGGGGGCAAGTTGGTTGAGAATGCCTATGAAGTAAGAGTTGAAGTAATCAACTACATCGTCTAGGGATGTGTTACAAGGGGAGACCTGTTAGAGTGATTTAGGGCTGTAATGAGGTTGTCAGTGCTGAAGTTTTTGGTGTATCTTATATATTTTAGGGCGGTAGTTTTAGGGACTTTACTTTGTTGTCTGATAAAAAGGTTGGGTGGTGGTCACTCAGAGTGTCAGGTAGTGTTCCATAGTTTTGAGAGGTAGTTGGGCGATTGGTGAGTATCCAGCCCAAGACAGATTCTTTTTTCGTAGTTTTGTCTATCCTAGTAGGGGTTTGTATAAGCTGTAAGAAACCGTAGAGGTTAATGTTAGTTAAGGGATGGGGGAGGGGTGAGCTGAGTGAGGTCCAGTCTATACTGAAGTCCCCCAGAATTACTGTTTCATGGGGGAGGGCTTCAGAGGCCCAGGGGATTAAATATTCTAGGGTAGTGTTGTTATCCTCTGGAGGAATATATGACCCTAGAATGTTTGTTTAGTTGTTTTTGTGTACTTAGTCTTACCTTGGCTAGTAGGATCTCAGCATTATTACATGTACGAATTACTATGTTAGTTCAACATTAAGGGTGTTCTGGTATAGGAGGGCAACTTTGCCTCCTCTTTTAGATGTGCAGCCTTTTCTTAGTATGCTATATCCAGGGGGAAGAATTTCTTCATTTCTAATGTATCATTTAAGCCATGTTTCTGTGAGGAAGATGATGTTGGGTAAGTAGAGTGCTACAGATGCATGGATCTCAGCGATTTTGTTAAGGATGCTTCTTATATTATGATCTATTATTAGTATGTTGGATGTTTCTTGAGTAAGTTAATGTTAGTGCTCAACTGATTTTGGTGATTGGATGGTTTAGTTAGTGGACCAGGGTTAGAGCGGATGTCTCCACTACATAATAAGCGACATGCAATGTTTATGATAGTAGGTATTTTGAGAAGGCTACATCAAATTGTACAGATAGGCTAGATTTACTAAGATAATGGAGTTTGAAGGGGTGTAGTCCATTGGTGGTGTGTTTAAAGAGTGATGGTTAGATGAGCAGGGGATATTTTGTAAATTTTGGAGACAAGGTTGAGGTGGAGTGACTGTTGTTTGGGTTTGTGATGTTCTTGGTGCTGTACAAGGTTAGATGGGCTGCAGTGGTGAGTGCTAATGTTAGTGTAATTTGTAGGGAGTACGTGCACTGAACGTTAGAAGTGGCAGGAGTGAATAGGGATAAGCCTGAGGAATGTGCAGGGGCTCTAGTATTATCTAGGTACGTTAGGTTGTAGCTAGCTTATGTAAGGGGCGGTACTGTATGTAGTGTGTGTAATACGAGAGCAGAGATAGGGATGAGGATGGTTCTAGACATTTACTTGACTGGCTGAGACTGGTGGGATGTGGATGGGCATGGCATAGCTAGCTATAAAGGAAATGAGGGGGGCGGTGGGAAATGGGGCACGGTAGGGGAGCGAAGCAAGGGGGAGTGTAGTGGGCAGAGCCCTGACTAGCAGGTATGAGCAGAAAAAACTATCAGGAGAAAGCGTTGTTGAAGGTAAGTACCATTGAGTGCTATTCAACTATACTGAACCCCATTACGGTATTTTCAGCATTTACTCAGTAGTTATTAAGAAGAAATTCTAAGAAGGGAAAAGTGTGCCTTTATTGTAAAAAAACAAATCTTAGAGAAGGTAAATATTTACAGAGCAACCTCCAGCTTACTGGACTAGGTGTTTATCAGGGCATAGATTGAACTTTTGGTGATTTTCCGCTGCTACCTAGCGGGAGCTTACTGTAATAGCAGACAAAGGAAAAGGGAAAAGCCTTTGCGAGTGTGCACGCTGTGCCATTAACACAAAAAATAAATTAACACTTTAGCAAGCTGGAGTAGTTACTTTCAAGAGAGTACACATACATGAAAGCAGTTCAGTGGGTGAAAGTTTCAGCAGTACTCTCTTGCCTTTCTGTTCGTGAAGGGTAACTTGCAGATTTATTCACTTGAGAGGGAGGGGGGCAGCTGTGAATGAAGAGGAGCAGGAGCTGTAGGAAAAAGGAAAAAGAGGGATACAATAGCAGAGTTGTAATGGGTAGTCAGCAGGAAGTAAGAGTAAGCAGTTAATAGCTAGAAGGAAGGTGTGGGTGCGTATCCATGGAGAGTATGGGAAAAGTTATAACCATTTCGCTTATTGCATTCCTTATCAGTGGATAATGCAAATAAGTTCATTGCGAGCTAAGTGAGCACTGTAATAATTTTCATTTGCAATATGTTGTCAAATATCCTATAGCTACATCCAATTGATTTAAGCAGTCTATAACACTGTCACTAACATTCGCAGTGGAAAAAGAAGTAAAAACAAATTAAATAACTGTTACAAAATTAGCAGTGCCCTTGTACAAACAATTTCTAGGCAGGTTTAAATTGTTTCTGGCAGGATATAGTGTTAAAGACCAGCATTCACACTGAAAAAAAAAATACACACAAAATTAACAGAGAACAATTAGCATTGCCCTAGTACATTCAATTTATAGACTATTACTTCAGTTTGTTAGTCGATATAGAACACAGTCCAGATGACACGTGTGTGCAGGCATTGTTGACCAGAGAGAGAGAGAGGATAACAGAAATATTGTTCAAAAATAGTTACAAATAATCAGCAAATGTAATAAGCATAGCAGACCATACGTTTATAGCAACATTTCGCATGATACACGTGTGCAGAGGCCAGAGTTCGAGATTTAAACAGAGTAAGACAAAGACGGAAGAAAAACCATCAAAAAGTAAGTAATAATACAAGCCAGAAAATACCTACATGCATGCACATTCCACAGAGGGACCGGGAGGGGAGAGACTGTAGCAGGAGCAAACCTTAGACTAATTCAAAAATGGCACCACAGTCTGCCAGAACTTAATGTAGCTTTCCTGGGGGAAGGGGAGGGGGTGAACATCCTGTGAGGGGATGGCAAGTGGAACCTGATGCATAGCCTTACCTAGTGGGTATGAGCAGAAAAAAGTATCAGGAGAAAGCATTGTTGAAGGTAAGTGGTGTTGAGCGCTATTTAACTATATTGAACCCTGTTATGGTATTTTCAGCATTTACTCATTAGTTAATAGGAAATTCTAAGAAGGGAAGAGGGTGCCTTTACTGTACAAAAACAAATCTTAGAGAAGGTAAATATTTACAGAATAACCTTCAGCTTACTGGGCTAGGCGTTTACCAGGGCTGAGACTGAATTTTAGTGGTTTTCCACTGCTACCTACCTGGAGCTTATTGTAATAGCTGACAGGGGGAAAAGCCCTTGCAAGTGTGCACCCTGTGCTATTACCAGAAAAAGGAAATAAACACTTTAGCAAGCTGAAGTAGTTACTTTCCAGAAGGGACTTAATCAAATCAGCAGCAGCTTCAAACAAAGAACACCTCATATAGTTGAGTCAGTAAGGATATCAATACAAAAGCTTTAGTGTCCACACTGTTTATTAGCCGCTTTCATCAAAAGACTTCTTCTGAAAACAAATTCACTATAAGTTACACCCTTTATAAATACTGCATTCAATTAACAACCAATAAAACAATCAAGTAGCAACAACAATTAACAGATTCGCCAAGCAAATGTTCATTATCAAGAGGGGCATCCATCAACTCAGCCTTGATATCATAAGGCAGTGGCTGAAGCTGAAGCCAAGAATACCTCCTCATTACTGACCCAAAAGCAGCAGCCCTAGAAGAACCATCTGCTGCATCATAAGTACACATGATGGAATGACGAGCCACCTGTGAGGAAGTTCCTAACAGGGAAAGAGAAGAAGTTTTACCCACAGAGGCAGGAAGATCAGAAATAACATGACAAGCCTGAGAAAGGGGAGCCTACACATACCTGGACATACGGGTCTGATAATTAACCCTAAAAATCAAGGTAGCCGAGGAAAAACTTCTTACTTATCCTTTCCATGGTTCTGCTGCAGTAACCTGGGTGAAACAAAGCCACTGAGAGGGCTTGTCAGAAGCTACAGACATCACTGCGGGGTCAGCAGCAGGACACTTGTACAAAAAGTTACAGTCCTCAGGCACCCTATAAAACCTATCAGGATTCTTGGGAGCAGGGCTGAGAATCAGGAGCTTTACAGGCATTGAAAAACGTATCTAACAAAGCAGCCAAAGCAGAAAGAACAGCAGCAGGTTTAGGAGATTCCATTTGCAGCAACTCACAGTACCTCTTATGGATCTCAAGACACGTGAGCACAATCCCATTTAAAAAACTCTGTCATTTTGGAGATTGTGTCCCCAAATGAAATCTCTTCAAAGGGCATATCAGGATTGGTAGATTTCTCTTCCACAGACCTATAGTCCAAAGGAGAAGGAATTTGAGAAGAGTAAGCAAGGAATTCCTTATCAGAATCCAACTCCTCAGAGGAATCCTGTTTACTGGGTATTTTAAGTACAGTAGAGGACCAAAGGGGAGCTGGAACAAAACCACCCTAAAGAGGTTTCAGTGCCATCAAAGCACTAAACAAGCCATGACTGAAGGCCTGCCAATCCTTAAGGGCAGGAGAAACATGTTTAGTTTTTTTTTTTCCTTTAATGGGGCATCTGCCACATAAAACTTGGAAGGCTCTGACCCAGCATGGCGTTCAATAATAGTGGCAAAAACTTCTTTTCTGAATAAAATCTAAAGAACAACCCTAGGCCCCTTGGAAATGATGAACTGTGGTTCCCTCTGAACATCTCAGAAATGGATGTCTACAAAGCCTCCTCACATGTGCTTAAAGTTGGATCCTCGCCGGCCTCCAACCTAGTTGTGGCAGAAGAATCTGACAACAAAGCCGGGAAAACCTCCAGGTATTCATTCATCTTGGGAGAAACGTCTGCCAGAGGATGAACAGTGGAAGATTCTAGCCTACGCTTCATAGCCTTCTTCCCTGACAGCTGTCCCTAAGGGCAGGAAGTTCCCTCCATAGTATCTTTCATGAGAAGTTTATCTCTCTGATTCTCAAGATATAGCACCAAAGAATAAAGTCTACTACACAAAGTTTAGGTACAAAAGCCTGACAGAATAGGACATATGGTTGTGTGAGGCACCAAGGCAAAACAGACACGGTTTGTGGTGGTCTTTATAGAGAATCTGTCTTCCACACTGGCATTTACCTTTATTGGATGACAGGAAACTCCACAAGCAACCAAAAAGACAAGTAAAAAGGAAACCCCAAAGGGGCACTTATTTGCAATGGCTCAAAAACCAGCAATGGAACGTAGGCATTCAGACCGATGATCAAGAGATAGCATTCTGACTGGTGGCAAAGTTGTTCTGATGATGGTACATCTAGACATTGCCTTAATGCCCTAAGCTATGCGAGGAGCATACGTGTGACATACGGCCTACCTTAAAGCAACCTAAGGCTATGCTATACTGGCCGTACATCAAGCTGCCCTAGGCCCTAATCCCTAATGGAATTCCTAATCCCTAATTGAAGGAATACTTCAACAGTGATATGGAAGGACATCATCTGATGTGGACATCTGCTAGGCCTCCAACGACATGTCTAAAGTTGGATCCCCGCTGGCCTCTAAACCAGTCGTGGCTGAAGAATCCAATGATGGAGCTGGGTGAACCTCCAGGCTTTCACTCACCTTGGAAGAGATGTCCAGCAGAGGCTGTAGAGCAAAATAATTCGGCCTAGACTTCTTGGCCTTCTTCACAGACAGCTGCCCCTTGGAGCAGGTATTTCCTTCCACTGCGTCTTTAGCTAAAGGCTTAAAACGTTGATTCTCCAGATACAAAGCTAAAGAAGAAGGCCTATTACCAATGGATTTGGGAACAAAAGCCTGACAGACTGAACATGACATGGTCGTGTAAAGCACCAAGCCAGAACAAGCACTGCTTTTAACTGTCTTTATGGGGAATCTGTCATATACCCTTCCTGGATGGCACAAAACCCTACAAGCAATAAAATATAAAAAAGAAGATAAGATACAATGAACCCCAAAGGGGAACTTGTCTGCAATGGTTTGGTGTACCAGCAAGGGAACGGGCATACAGAACACAATCAAAGAGATGGTGTTTGAACTGGCGGCAAAGAAATTCTGAGAATGGTATGTCCGGATGTCACCTTTATGCCCTACACTATACAAGGAGCACACGTGATATGTATTGCGTACCTTAAAACAACCTAAAGGCTTTGGTATACTGGTCAGATGCTGGGATGCCCTTGGGAGGGAGATCCCTAGTGTAATGAATACTGCAACAGTGAAATGGAAAGACATCTAGTGTTGCTTCAGCCAGAAGGCTGCCACTAGAATTCTGCTGGGTCTAGCCACACTGACTTTTATCAGCACCCTTGGGATCAGAGGCAAGGGTTGGAACAGTTACACAAGTTTGTCCATATGAAAGAGAAAGTATCCAAGTCTCTGATTAAGTTCTAGAGCAGAACTTCTGTAGTTGTCTGTTCTGGTGGCAGGCAAATGGGTGTACTGAGGGGGACCCCCCCACAAGTACAGTTAGGTCCAGGAACAACTCTCTCTTCAGCATCCATTCACTGGGCTCTAGAACCACCCTACTTAGGGAATCTGTCAAGGGTATTGTTCTGACCTGGAATATAAGATGCTAAGAAAATTAGCCCAAGATTTTGAGCCAGCATTTAAATATTCCTAATGAGGCTGCACAAAGGGTTGAAGAGGGTACCCCCTTACTTATCTTTTTTTAACGCCTTTATTGAATTACCACTTAAGATATAGGCAAACATACATTTGCATAAAAGAAAACAAATATTAGCGTATTCCCAGTTGCAAAGATTATACAACACATACATTCTTTTGTACAACTCAACATTACAGAAATTGCTCAGTTTCCTGCCTTCCATTAAACCCTGTTTCTCCACCCAGTTATTATTCTACATATATTGTTCACACAATTTCCATTTTTCTATGTAATTTGCTCCTAGCCTTTTCGAAAGATCCCACTTCAATTTTTTTATCTTTGTTACAATATTCAGTACTTCAAATACAGTTCATTTAGACTTTGATTTCCATTTTCTAGTAATCTGCTATTCTGATAGCCACCATAATTAAACTTAACACAGCCTTACTATGCCAAGGCAATTCAGATCATATCTACCAGCTCAAAAACATAATTTTCTTAGATATACCCATTTGCGCACACAATATTTCTGACAGAGTACTCTGTGGGGAATTCTTACTCTGCCAACTCATTAAATTCCTAAAACATATGTTCCCAAGGATTTATTTTAGCAGATCAAATGAACACATAACCGAAATTTAAAATGCTGAGACGATAACATCTAAAGAGTACACCACCGAGAGTGCAGAAGATTGGAATGTAGAAGATCGAATCAAGTAAATATTCTAAATGGAGAACACTGTACAGTCAGGATTGGGAAATCTAACCTTTTCCTCACTGTACTGTGATCTCAGAGTTGGTATATAAAATTTACAGGCATAACTAATTTATTTTATGTTTTTGCAGGAAGACAAGCACAGTACAGTTGTGTACACTTACCATAGTCATCACACTTGGATTATCCTGCCAGGGGTAGCCCTCAGTCGGCCCGAATACCAGAGGCTTAGTATTTCTGTGTCGGTTGCTGTCGCTCCAGGACTGACGTCAGTGGTATAAAATCAGGCAGCCAACGGCATTACATCAGTTTTTCTTGCCCCAACTGTCAGGAGCCCCCAAATAGGGAGCTTGGTTATGGTGGAAGAACACCACCAGTAGAAAGTAAATACCAAAAATTCCTTGTAAGGAGAGAGAAAAAGAGAGAGAGAGACAAGGGGGGTGGAGGGTGGGAAAACAGCACGGCAACAGTGAACACACTCGAACATCTACATTTATGATAAGTGTACACAACTGTACTATGTTATTTGTGTTTCACTGTTGCAGTCATCACACTTGGGTTGATTCCCAAAGCTGAAGAGAAGGGTGGAGGGAGTCAAGAAGACTGGCGGGTGGCTAGGATACCCTGCAAGACTTCAGTGGCAAAGCCTGCCCTGGATTTGGAGAAGATAGGCAGGTGGTAATGCTTCATGAAGGTATGAACAGAAGTCCATATTGCAGCCTCCATGATGTCTCTGGTGGGGACTCCTCTGAGAAAAGCTGCAGAGGTGGAGGTTGCCCTGGTGGAATACATCCTGATCCCCTCTGGGGGCAGTTTCCCGTGCTGTTTGTAGCAGAAATGGATGTAGTGTGCTATCCATTTGGAGATGGTTTGTTTGGATATGGCCTTGCCCTCTGCCCCTGCTGCAAAGCTGATTAGCAATTGGTTAGTTTTTCCAAATGATTTAGTCCTATCCATAGAATAAGAGCTGTCTGTGCACATCTAGAGAGTGCAGAATCCTTTCCCCCTTGTTTTGTGGGTTAGGGAAAAAGGTGGGCAAATTAATGGACTGGTTGAGAGCCACACTGGACACCACTTTAGGCATGAAGGATGGGTTAGTCCTGAGGGAGACCCTGTCAGCATAGAAAATGATGAAGGGCTCTACAGCCATGACTGCTTGTAGCTCTGAAACTCTTCTAGCTGAAGTGATGGCCAGAAGCAAGGCTGTTTTCCAAGAGAGGAATTTTAACTCTGCTGAAGATGCAGGCTCAAAAGGGGGGGAAGGTGAGCTTTTCCAACACAAAGTTAAGGTCCCAAGCTGGGGTAGGAGCTCTTCTGGTTGGCATTAAGTTGCTAGCCCCTCTTAGGAACTGTTTGATGACAGGGTGTGAGAAGAAAGGTGGCTCTGTGCTGTAATGAGTAGAAACGGCAGAGGCATGAATTTTAACAGTAGAGAAGGATAGACCCCTGTGTAGTAGAGGTCTGCTAGGTAATCTAGGATGTGAGGAAGGGAGGGATGTGCTGTTTCGGCTCCCTTAGCCTGGATCCAGGTGCAAAACCGTTTCCACTTGTCAGCACAGGATTTTCTAGTGTTGGGGCATCTGGCCTCACATGTAACATCCAGGACTTGTTTGCTTAGGCTGGCAGCTTGAGGAGAGGTCAGGGAATAAGCCAGACTGCCAGGTTCAGGGTCTGCAATTGTGGATGCATGAATTCTCCATTCTTCTGGGTCAGGAGTGTTGGGATCTGAGGTAGGTGCCATGGTGGCAGGGGTGACAAGCTGCGCAGCAGTGGGTACCAGTGCTGGCATAGCCAGTCTGGGGCAATCAAGATTGCCCTTGGTTTTTCCTCCCTTATTTTGAGCAGTACCCTTGAAATGAGTGGTAGAGGGGGGGGAATGCATAGATCGAGAGGTTGCCCATTGGAAAGATAGAGCATCCACCTTCCAGGCCTTGCTGTGAGGTTCCCTGGTGCAGAATTTGCTGAGCTGATAATTGGAGTGGGTGGCAAAGAGGTCCACCTTCAGGGTGCCCCATTTCTGGGTTACAAGGTTGAAGGTTCTGTGGTCTAGTTGCCACTCGTGTGGGTCTAGCAGGTTCCTGCTTAAGTTATTTGCCAGAGAGTTTAGGGAGCCTGGCAGGAATTGTCTAACAGGTGTATTTGCATAGCTGAGTCTGTGTGCTAAAGGGTCATGGCGAGCCTGCAGAGAGGACAAGAGTGAGTCCCTCCCCTCACTGTGGTGGTGTCTGTTTTGATCACTAGAGGTCCCAGGGAGAGTAGGGGTCTGAAAGCTGTCAGGGCGTGCTGAACAGCTAGCATCTCTTTTTGGCTGATGTGCAGATGTATTTGATTTCGGCTACAATGGCCCTGAATGCACCTGCTGTCCAGGTGTGTACCTCAGGCATAGTCTGTTGCATCTGTGGTGAGGGTCTGGGCGGTGTGGGGTTGTGAGAAGGGAAGTCCCTAGATGTGGTTGCATGCTGCTGCCCACCAAAGAAAATCTTTCCTTAGACAGGGTGTCATAGGTATGATAGTGTCCAGGTCTTGAGAGTGTTGACACCAAAGGCTTTTTAGGTACCATTGTAGTTTCCTCATATGCAGTCTGGCATATGGAATAAGTAGAATTCAGGAGGCCATAAACCCCTAGAGCTTGCAGGATTTTCCATGCGGATAACTGGGTTCTGATGGCTAGTTGAGAGTAGCCTGTCAGGTAGGCTTGCTTTTCTGGAGTAAGGAATGCCATCTGGGATGCTGTGTCTAGGCTTGCTCCCAGGAATACATTTTTTTTGTGTGGGGACTAGTTTTGATTTCTTTTTGTTGATAGTATACCACAGGGAGGTCAGTAGGCCCTTTACAAGGATCAGGTGCTGTAACAGCTTTTCCTGACTGTCTGCCTGAATCAGGCAATCGTCTAAGTAGGGGCAAATTTTAATATTTCTTTGCCTGCAAAAAGCAATGGCTGGAGCCAGGCATTTTGTGAAAACTCTGGGAGCAGTGGATAAGCCAAAGGGAAGCACAGAGAAAGTACAGTTTTGTACCTACCATAAATGTAGATGTTCGAAGATCCACATTGCTGCAGTCCTAACACTTGGGTAGTCCGCTGTCCCAGTCGGCCCGAATACCAAAGTATAAGGCTTGACGTCGGTCAAGGCGCATTTGACTGACATCAGAACGTCAGGGTACAAATGCGCATGACCGACGTCATATCCTCAGTCTTTTCTTGCCCCAGATGTCAGAAGACCCTAAAAAGATAAGGCCAAAACCAAAAAACACCAAAACACTCCTGTGCCTAAAATATGTACAATATATACAAATGTACAAAAATAGAACCTCACCCACACAACCACCCCTAAACACAGAGGGGAAGGAGGGAGGGTGGACTGCAGCAATGTGGATCTTGAACATCTACATTTATGGTAGGTACAAAACTGTACTATGTTCTTCATCTCACATTGCTGCAGTCCTAACACTTGGGTAGAATCCCAAAGCAGAGGTAAGGGAGGATGGCTAAGCTATAATGAAGCAGGAGCTGCCAAAATGCCCTGCAACACAGCAGTGGCAAAACCAGCCCTGGACTTAGAATAGAGAGGAAGGTGGTAATGCTTGGAGAAAGTATGCACTGAACTCCAAGTAGCTGCCTCCAAAATATCCTTAGTTGCCACCCCCCTTAGAAATGCTGTTGAAGTGGCAGTAGCCCTAGTGGAATGAAGCCTAATCCCAGCTGGAATCTCTTTGCCATGATGGGAGTAACAGAATGCAATGCAAAACCCAATCCACTTAGAAATAGTTTGTTTTGACACAGGCTTGCCCTGAGAGCTCAAAGCAAAAGAAACAAACAACTGCTGAGACTGCCTAAAATGCCTAGACCTGCCTAAAGAATAACGCAACTGCCTGTGTACATCTAAAGTGTGCAAAATCTTTTCCCCTATTTTGGGGATCTGCATAAAAAGAAGGCAAATGAATAGTTTGGTTTAAAGCCACACTAGAAACCACCTTAGGCATAAATGAAGGATTAGTACGTAATGATACCCTATCCTTATGAAAAATCAAAAAAGGCTCCACCGCCATAAGGGCCTGCAATTCAGAAACCCTTCTTGCAGAAGTAATGGCCAACAAAGAAGCAGTCTTCCATGACAAGTATTTCAACTCAGCTGTAGCCGAGGCTCAAAAGGTTGTAGAGTAAGTTTCTCCACCACACAACTGAGGTCCCAAGCAGGAGTAGGAGCTCTTCGTGGGGGTCTTATATTCTTTGCCCCTCTAAGAAATTGCTTGAACAAAGGATGAGAAAACAATGGTGGGTCACAATCATAGTGAGCTGAAATTGCTGCAGCATGAATCTTAATGGAAGAGAAAGAGAAACCTTTGTCCAATAGCTCAGTAAGATATTGAAGAGCCACACTCAAATTAGGCTCAGAAACATCCAAATCCTTTGCTGCACTCCAAAATAAAAATCTCTTCCATTTTTCTGCATACACCTTACGTGTACTAGGTCTTCTGGCTTCCGTAATCACATTCAAAACTTGTTGAGGAAGTTGAGACCTGCTGTGGTTCAAAAGAGAATATGCCAGGCTGTTAGATGAAGAGAGTGAAGCTTGACATTGAGTAGATGACCGTCCCTCTGAGACAAAAGGTGTGGAATCAAAGGTAAAGGCCATGGAGGCTTTCTTACCAGATTCCTCAGTAATGGGTACCAGTGTTGCCGAGGCCAATCTGGAGCTATCAAAATCATCCTTGGCTTGTCTTGTCTGACCTTTAGGAGTACCTTTGGGAGGAGAGGCAGAGGTGGAAAGGCATACACATGAAGATTTTCCCAACTGAACAAAAGATCATCCACTTTCCAAGCTGTGTGATGATAACTTTTCGTGCAAAACTTTGGCAGCTGGTGGTTTAGTGGAGAAGCGAACAGATCTATGTCTGGAGTTCCCCATGACACTGTCAATTTTTGAAATACATGAAGATCCAGTTTCCACTCGTGGGGATCCATGATTTGCCTGCTTAACACATCTGCTAAGGAGTTCTGTGCTCCTGGCAGAAACCTTGCTTGAAGAGTAAGCTGCAAGCTGAGCGCAGTCTCCCACAAAATCATTGCTTGCCTGCATAGAGGATAAGAATGTGTTCCCCTTGCTTGTTGATGTACCACATGACAGTTGTGTTGTCTGTTAGAATCAACACCTGCCCTGGAAGAAGTAACTCCTTGAAAGCCTTCAATGCAAACTGGACTGCTAACATCTCCTTCATGTTGATATGTAGATGCTGTAGTCTGGCAGGCCACTTGTCTTGTATCCACTTTCCATTCAGATGAGCTCCCAAGCTATGTCTGAGGCATCTGTCGTTAGAATCTGACTCGCCTCTGGCCGGGTCACAGAGAGTCCCTTGTTTAGGTGACATTCCTGAGCCCACCACAAAAATTCCTTTTGAATGCAAGGTATTATTTGAATGACAGTGTCCAAATCCTGGCAGTGCTGTGTCCATACATTTTGAGATACCATTGTAGCTGCCTCATATGCAGTTTGGCATTGGGAAGCACCAGAATACAAGATGCCATGAACCCTAATGCTTGAAGGACTGTCCTTGCAGTCAGCACGGACTGATGAGATAGTTGATGGAAGTAAAGGGATAGACTCTTTTGTTTGTCCGGGGTTAAAAGGCCATCTGGGCTGCTGTATTCAGTCTCACACCCAGAAAGCACATGTCTTGAGAGGGTACTAGACTGGACTTTATTTCGCTCACAGAATACCCCAGGCATCTTAGCACTGCTATCACATAATCCAGATGCTGAAGAAGCTCGTCCTTTTCTTGAGCCAGAATCAGACAGTCGCCCAAGTAAGGATAGATTTGTATTCCTTTTAGCCTGAAAAAGCTACAACTGGAGCCAGAACTTTTGTGAATACTCTGGGCAGTAGATAAGCCAAAGGGCAAGGCAGAGAACTGATAATGGGAATTTCCAGCTCGAACGCAGATACTTCCTGCAACTGAGTCTGATAGGCACATGAAGGTAAGCCTCCTTGAGATCTAAAGTTACCATCCAGTGATCTTTGCCCAGCAGAGGTAAAAGCTGTTGTAACGTCAACATTTTGAACTTGGGAATGTCCAAATAAGTGTTGAGGATAGACAAATCCAAAATTGGTCTCCACGTGTTCCCCTTTTTGGTACTAGGAACAGGCGAGAATAAAATCCTAGGCCCCTTTCTGGCACAGGAACCGCTGAATGGCCCCTATCTGGAGCAACAGAGAAATTTGCTTGTGAGCCTCTTTTCTTTGTAGAGGAGGAATGTCTGGCATGCCTTTGAAAGGAGGCAAGGTATGGAAATAAAACCTGTAACCGTGGTGAACGATATCCAATACCCATCTGTCTTGGGTAATAACACTCCAGTTTTCTTTGAAAAGTGCCAGCCTTCCTCCCAAAGGTGCTGCCAGACGAGAAGGCTCTGGCAGCTGAAAAGGCAAGTCATTGGGTCTGCTTACGAAAGGACTGACCCCTGCCCTCACCAGAAGACTGGGCAGGCGAACTGCCTGCTCTAGGCCTAAAAGAACCTTGAGCTCTGCCCCTACCATGTCTAGATCTACCCCTAGACTGAGAATCATAAGAAGGATAAGTCCACCCCTTAGTAGGCCAATTTCTACTAAACTTTGGAGGCTGAACCTGCAAAAATCTTTAACAGTCTGCATAGACTTAGCCTTGTCCTCCATTTTCTTTAAAACTGCGTCCACAGGCACCAAATAACACATCAGATTGTAAAGGAGCATCTAAAATCCTTGTCTTTACATGTTCAGCTAAATTCTGATCCTTGAGCCAGGCGTGCCTCGAAGAACAGAACCAGTGGCTGCCACCCTCAAGAGGCCTGTACAGCATCAAAACCACATTGCAAGGAATGCTTACCCACTTGTTCAGAAACATGAACTAAATCCTGCAACTCTTTACACTCAATACCTTCCGCCAGAGCATCTACCTTAGACTTCAATTGTGAAAGGAGATAATTTTGGTATTTCAACATGTGAAACTGGCAATTCAAAGCCCTCATGGCTAAAGTGGAAGAAGTATACACCTTTTTCCCCCATCTATCCAAAGCCCTTGCCTCTTTATCAGAAGGAACAGGATTTTTAACAACAGAAGCCTTAACACCTTTAGGGCCCTGAGAAACAGTTTCTGGGTCTGCCCTGGGACTCTTAAAAAGATACTTATGAGCTTCAGGCACCCTATAATACCTGTCCGGTTTAACTGGGGCAGGAGGCAAAGAATCAGGGTTCAGGGAAGCCTCTGCAAAAACATCCTCTACCACATCCAGAACAGGAGGTATAGCTAAAGGCCTATGCTGGGGTAGAAACAAAAATTCCCTAGTCTTCAGCCGAAGACTCAGAAGCTTCCGAACACTGCTCAAAACTTTCAAGCTCAGGTTCCACCCTAGGCCTCTTATCAGGGGGGGGTAAAGAACCTCTAATCATAGTAATCAAATCTTCTGCCATTTTAAGCATATGTTTCTTAGGCAGAGACCCTGAAGAACTAGGGGAGACCCCCACTGAAGTTAACCCTGGCCTACCTCTAGAAGGAGCCTTGGAAACAGAAGGGGAGGGCCTAACCACCTTAGGAAGGGAGGGGAGAACAGCTACCTGAGAAGCCCCTTCAGCCTGGCCTACCTCCTGAGAGGACCCATCTTGTAACAGTAAAGTCTCACCCTGAGAATCCAAAGGAACTTCTGGTAGAACCACCGGCTCCACCGAGCCCTCTAAAGAACCGACGTCCGGGACAAACGGTTCTTCCACCCTAGGCTTCGCTGCTTTGTCCTTGCGCTTTTAGGCGCGTCGGAGCATCCGACGGCATGTTGTAATTACAACGCTTCCCAAAAACTAACCTGGCACAATCTAATCTTCTCTTAATAGTGCGTTTGTTAAATCTAGCACAAGAGCGACAGCCAACAACGTCGTGCTCAGGCCCTAAGCAAGGTATACACAATGTATGGTAATCTCTATGAGGTATCTGTTTCCCACAAGAAATACAGTTATTCACTTTTCTGACATCCGTTAAATACTGAGGCAAGAAAAACCAAAATATTCCCAACGGGTACTTAGCCAACTTTGATTCGGTCTGAAACTCCGACTTCAGAAAATTTCAGAACGCCAACCTGCACTCGCAATACTGCTTCTGCATCGGACCATGCGGCAAAAAAGACTGAGGATATGACGTCGGTCATGCGCATTTGTACCCTGACGTTCTGATGTCAGTCAAATGCGCCTTGACCGGCGTCAAGCCTTATACTTTGGTATTCGGGCCGACTGGGACAGCGGACTACCCAAGTGTTAGGACTGCAGCAATGTGAGATGAAGAACATCTGAAAGTGCATAGATCCTGCCCTGAAACGTAGATATTTCCTGCAAGATTCCCTGATTGGGATGTGTAGGTAGGCCTATTTTAGGTCTAGGGTGGCTAACCAAGCATGCTTGGAAAGCATAGGAAGAAGCTGCTGGAACTTGAGCATTTTGAATTTTGGTATCCCCAGAAAGGTGTTTACAATGAATAGCTCGAGGATTGGGTGCCAGGTGCCCTCTTTTCTGAGTACCAGGAAGAGTCTGGAATAGAAACCTTGGCCTATCTGGTGTGCAGGAATATGCTGTGTACTGCCCTGATGGAGAGCAGGGAAAGGACTTGCTTTTTGGCCTCTGCCCACTGGTTTGGAGGAAAATCTGGGAACCCTTTTGGAGTTGTCAGAGTGTGGAAATAAAATTTGTATCCCTGGGACAATATGTTGAGGACCCAACGGTCGTTGGTAATAGAGGCCAAGTTGTTTGCATGGAAGGAGAGTTTTCCTCCTAGGGGCACAAGCAGTTGGGCAGAGGAAAGGGGTGGAGGTGTAAAGCCATTGTGAGTTCTTACCATAAGGGGGGTGGCTTAGCACTCCCTGTTTTTGAAATGGAGGAACTCCATTGCTTAGATCTCTGCATTCCCTGGGACTGCTGTCTGGGGGGGTCTGCTTCCCTTGGGTCTGGGCTGAGCTGGCCTGGAGGGGGCTGGAAAGGACAAGTGCTTGGAGGGGCAATGCCTACTGAACCTCTGACGCTGGACCTGTAAAAAGTCTTTAACTGTCTGCACAGATTTAGCTTTTTCTTCCATCTTTAAGACCTCTTCTACCTTGGTGCCAAACAAATTGTCTTTGTTCAATGGTGCGTCCAATAATTTTGATTTGACATGGTCTGGAAAGGTCTGTTCCTTAAGCCAAGCATGTCTTCTAAGGACAGAACCAGTGACTGCTGCCCTGCAAGATGCTTCGAGGGTGTCAAAGCCACATTGCAAGGTGTGCTTAGTAACCTGGCTTGCAGAATGCATACGTTCTTGTAATTCTTTATTTTCTACACAAGCAGGAAAGGAATATATTTTTTATTTGAGGAATTCCATGGTATGCTGCTGATATTTCAGCATGCAGAACTGACAATTTAGTGCTCTAATAGCAAGAGTTGCAGAGGTGTATAGCTTTTACCCCATCTGTCTAAAGCTCGGGAATCCCTGTCTGAGGGTGTGGGATTCTTAGCTGAGGGTGCTTTAATTCCTTTTGGTCCTTGGGAGATGAGCAGTAGGATTTTTGAAAAGGAATTTGTGGGAGTCAGGGACTCTGTAGTACCTGTCAGGTTTCCTGGGAGCAGGAGGAAGGGTGTCAGGAGTCAAACTGTATTCCATAAAAACATCATCCACAATATCCAGGACAGGAGGAATGGCTAAAGGTCTGTGCTGTGGTAAATCTGAGAATTATCTTTTTTGACTGAGGCTAGTCCTGACATTCCCATTGGAAATGCTCCCTTAAAGTATGTAGGGTTACACCAAATAAAAAATCCTTGGAAGGACAAGCAGAAGTAATGGATTCCTCTGTATCAGCAGAGAGGGGTTGCATGTCTTCATATTCAGAAACCTCAGAGTCACTGGACTCCTGTTCAGATAAAAGTACTGGGGACAAGTCTCTTTTTCTTTTGGAAGGGGTAACCTGGCTTCCCCTAATAAGCATAATAAGGTCTTCTGCCATTTTAAGCATTTGAGACTGAGGCACGGAAGCAAGTACCTGAGCTTGGGTCGTCGTTTTTTTTTAGGAGTAGTTCACACCCTGGGCCTTAGAAACTTGGTAGTTTTAGAAAGAACTGAAGATGCAAAAGAAGTCGTCGGTTTGTGTCGAGTATCGGTAGTGCGAAGAACTTCCTCGGAAGCCAGTGCCTGCTCAACGGCACCGGACCCATCCAAGGTAGAGACATCTGCAGGATCTTTAGTCGAAGAGTCTTGCGGCATACCGGCCTCCGACCGGGTCTCAGTAGCGGCCTGTGAATCCACAGAAGAGGGAATCAGGGGCTGCAAAAGTGCCTCACTGAGGACCGGTGAACTGACGACTAGCTTAACGGAAGCATTGTCGGCAGTTTTGGACCTGTGCGGTCTGTGTCTGTCTTTATCCTTATGTTTTTTCAGAAGACTGGTAATCGGATGGCTTACCGAAGCCATATTGGAATACAAGGACTGACAGCAAAAATATTTAGCTACAATAAGGGCCCAACGATGTATAATTCTGGCGTTGAACAAAGCACAAAAGTGACAGCGAGGGATGTCATGGTCTAGCTCTAAACAGGTGATGTAGTAAGAATGGAAGTCTCTGTGTGGTATTTGCTTTCCACAGGCAAGGCAATTGTTAACTTTTTCTGACATCGATTAAATCCCCAATGGGGTACTTAGCTTTAGAAGACTTCAATTCGGAAATGAAAACTTAGGTAGCGGCCAACCGGCACTCGTGTGAACTGCTTCGGGCTCCTTGGTAAGAAAGACTGATGTAATGGCATCGGCTGCCTGATTATATACCACTGACGACCTGACGTCAGTCCTGGAGCGACAGCAACCAACGCCGAAATACTAAGCCTCTGGTATTTGGGCTGACTGAGGGTTATCCCTGGCAGGACAACCCAAGTGTGATGACTGCAATAGTGAAACATGAAAAACATCCCTGCGTTCCCCACACCCCTTGCAAATTATATATACCAACTCTGAGATGGCACTACAGTCAGGAAAAGGGTAGATTTCCTGATCCTGACTGTACCACGATCTCTATTTAGAATATTCAACTGGTTCGATCTTCTACATTCCAATCTTTCACATTCTCGGTCTTGTAACCTTTCAATGTTATTGTCTCGGCATTTTAAATTTTGTGTGTTCATTCGGTCTACTAAAGTAGATTTGCCCCCAGTTACCTTTTTTTCCCCATCACACCATCATTTGGCATCTGCCTGAGGAAAATAAAATCTTTGGAGTCTGCTTGGGGTATAAAAATACATGCAAACATTCTAAATCTTTTAGACTTTGCTGCATTTTTGGGAGCCATACATATGTCTGCCCATTGTTTCTTTGTGAATTTCTTATCCAATCGCTCTTCCCAATATTTTCTATTCTCCTCTGTTTGATATCTATAGTCATTGTGCAATTTTATGTGCCCTACTAATTATCCGTTTCTTCTAGATTCAACTAAAAACTCTATCAGAGCAGGTCTTTCACTTGGGATTCCTCTATCCCTTTCTACTTGCTTATACTCTGGCGTCAATCTCAGGTTGAGAAGTCAGTCTCTAGCCTGCAGTCCAAATATCTTCTTGGCCTCTTCCTATTGTATTACATTTCCCTCCCAATACCTTGGTTATTTTGCCAGTTTTCTCCAGTAAATTCCAGCCCCCTCTTGCCTATTATCTGTACTTCTAATTACAATTATTATTGCCAAAATCTGCTTTCTCCATTCTCATGTTGGCTTAGTTCTTAGAATACTTTCTGCTAGTTTATGGATATAATAATCTGTATGGTTGTTATTCTTTTTAAGTATCTGCATCCAAAATCATACTATCTCCTTATTTCTTGAATTTTTCCTCTTTTCACTTTGAATAAGAGCTTTCTGCTGGTTATGTATACAATATATTGCACTCTTCCCTCCTAGATAAATTCCTTCAACTCTATTAATTGTCTACAACTTCTCTGCTTGAGAAAATATGTCTTACTTGTATTTAAAACTAAAGGGACTAAAAACATATTCAGTGCTTGCATCCTGCAATACATTATCCAAAAATAAGTGTTATGTACTTACAATAACTTGGCATCTGTTATCCTATATCTTCATTCATCACCGCAAGGTCTTGGATCTGACATTGGATCCAAGCTGGCAAAATACAACAGACAGATCCAAGGCTCTGGCTCCTCCCTCTCCCATACTCCCCTGCTGTTCTCAAACCCCAGATAGAGTTTGCCACTATACTCCTGAGCTATTCCTACCAAAGTAGGAAGAAACCCATCCCAACTTCCTCCAGCAGAAAACCAGGAGGGGCATGGCAGGTGGGAAATGTGATGAATGAAGACATAAGATGACACATATGCTAACTTATGGTACATAACTCTATCCGATGTTATCCGTGTCTTCATTCATCACCACAGGGTCAAGAGTCCCCAGCTACCACACATCCTAGGAGGCCTCAAGGAAGGACATGCCAGAACACTGTGGAGCCAAAAGAAGCCCTACTCCTAGAAACTAAATGCAGTTTGTAATGGGATATGGAGGTGAGAGGATTAGACCAAGTGGCAGCAGCACAGATATCAATAGAAAGCCTTGCTACAAAGGCTGAAGTGGCCATAGTTCAAGTAGAATGGGCTCTTCTAACACAGCTCGGAATCTCCAGGTGATTCAGATTACAGACCACAAAGATACAACTAGAAATCCATTTGGAAATAGTGACCTTAGAGACTGGGAGGCCATGTCTGTTCTCAGAGAAGGCCATAAAAAGCTGCTCTGACTTCTGAAAATCCTTAGTCTTATGCAAGTAGAGCCGAAGCTGTCTGTGAACATCCAAGGTATGAAGGATATACTCCCCTTCTGCTGGGGTAGTTGGGGAAAAACACTGGAAGCTGAATGCATTGATAAATGGTTGATTCTGAAGCAAGCTTAGGTAAGGAGGAGGGACTCGTTCTCAGAGAGACCCTGTCCTTGTGAAAGGTCATAGAAGGAGGGGTAATGTTAAGGGTTTGCAATTCTGAAACCCTCCTAGCTGAAGTGATAAAGACCCGAAAGGCCAGCTTCCAAGACAGAAACTGGCAGGTTCAAAAGGGCTCCTTGTCATTGACTGCAGAACCAACATGAGATCCCAAGAAGGCAAAGGGTCCTTAATTGGAGCACAAAGAAGGAAGACCCCTTTCATAAACGGCTTACAAAGCTGAAATTTAAAGGTGGGTTCAGAGCTCTCGTAGAAATTAGAAACCACCACCAACTAAAGCATAATAGCAAAAAAACTTGCTCCATTTTGAAAACGGGAGGACAAGAACAAGAGGAACTGAGGCAGGAAAAAGGATCGAGATTCCTGCTTCTGGCAAATACGGAAAACCTTCTCCATATACTTTTCTGGTAGAGGTTTTTTGGGAGGTCAAAATTATATGTTTAACGGAGGACACTAGCCTGGACTGTTTAATCATCACTGGAACTGGGGATACCAAGCAGTTTGCCGAAGGGCCCGAATGTTTGAAAGAGGAAGTCCTGACAGGTGGGAAATCAGATCCTGACACGGATCCAGTATCCATGGCAGACACTTCAGGTGAGCGGTCTCGCCAGTTGAGGTAGAGAGAAGCTGAGAGGGACCCGGAGGTGCAGCAGAAGAAACTCCAGACCTGTATAAGGTCCTATCTACCACCCAGAAAGCCAAGGGGGATGGAAGTGGGCCCAACCCCCACATCTGAGGGTAAAGTCCCCTGGAGGGGAGGAATGTGCTCGGAACTGCCCCTGACCCCCAGATGATACTGGTCCAGAGCTATCAAAAGCCAAAGCACTGTCAGGAAGGGACCAGTCTGGCAAGATGGTACCGGACCACCTCTCCAGGAGCCAACGTCGACTGCTCCAGCACAGAGCTCACCCTGCTCTGCAGGAGGAGGAACAGACTAAGCCAGGAACACCGACACGGACGACAAAGGAGGAACACTCTGCCTCATCGGAATCTGGCTGCAAACTTCCTGGTCTCTGGAATCCAAACCCAAAGGGGTTGGACGAGGAGAACAGGAAGATAGAGGGGAAGAGAATCCCCTGGCCGGACGGGCAGGAGAAGCCAGGAGACCCAACTCTATCTGGGCCTTGTGAAAATTCATCCACCTGTCCATATCTGAGGGCAGAAGACTCCTGGATGACCTAGAGGAGGAATAGGAGTGAGTGGACTTGGACCTCTTTGATCTACTGCCTGGCTCCAGCGAACGGATCCGATGCCTTGGAGCCACCAGTGATCTCTGCTTGGAGGTGGAAGGGACTGCAGGCTCCTCCAAGATGATGATTGGCTCTGATGAACCTATCGAATCCAAAGGCTTAGAAGGCTCAGCGTCCGGATCAGACAAATGGGTCTGATCTGAGGACCTCTGATCTAGAGAGGACCTGGATCTGAGTGAAAACTCCGTGGCCCTCAGCTCCGAAGACCTCGGATCTGAAGCAGACTGGGCTGGGATCGGAACTAGGGACTTAGGATCTGACAGCTGTGGTTTCTTGGTGGGAACAGGCAAAGCAGGAGGAGGAGGTCTTCCTCTTTGGGTCTGAAGAGGAAGCCTTTTAAGGGGGGAAAAAGGGACCCCCTTGCACCAAGCCTTTCAGGAGCAAATTGTTGCACTGCTCCACTAAAGCCTTGGGGTTAAATACAGCACAAAGGTTGCCCTCAACCTCCAGGTGCAGAGCACCCAAGCAATAAACACACTCCTTGTACGTATCGGAATAAGGCATTTTCCAACCGCACGAGGAGTACTTCTTAAAACCAGCAGGCCTATCAGACATGGTACCCACTAAACTCACTAATGCAACCACGAGAAGCCCTAACAGCTAACTAAAGAAAAAGGGCACCAAAGCCCACACACATTCACCCAACTACACTAAATATCTAAGAAACTAACAGGAGGAGGAGGATTTAAGCTATAAAAAGAATAGCAACAAGACTACCTACACTAAACACTACAACTACCAAATGGTACAAGAAAAAAATAAAAAAGTTTTCACTTAGGTCGAGAGCCAGAAGGAATGTGACTGCACCATGAACACGGCAAATGAGATCTGAGGGTTTGACAGCAGCAGGGCATTGTGGGAGAGGGAGGAGCCACAGCCTTGGATCCATCTGTTGAATTTTGCTGACTCTGAGCCGATGTCAGATCCAAGACCCTGTGATGATGAATGAAGACATGAATAACATCAGATCAAGAGCTCCCAATTTCTAAGTTTTTGTATTATCTTTTGTTTAGTCTCTTCCTACATATTCTTAGCTGCCATAACAGAATCCTTTTTAATCCATATTTCTAACTACTTCATTTTACAGTATCCCCATAAATACTGGTATTGATGAACCAATTCATGTGTGAGTACATAGTTTATATCTATATTCTTTGTTTCACCTTTTAATGTCACATATTTTAGTCTCTTGTTTCATCTTTTAATTGTATATCTTGAAAATACTTGAAACAGTCTTGGAATGCTCCAAAATACAGAGATGCCCTTTTCTGGTGTTATCAGGTACAAAATAATACTGTCTGCAAATAAAGCCAACTTTTGTTTACCACATCAATTATATTCTTGAATTTCTGAGTCCCTTATTTTCTTTGCCAGTGGTTCTAAATATAAAGCAAACAACAAAGGGGAAAGAGGACATTGGTGCCTGGTTTCTCTGTTCAGACACAACTTGTCACACAGGAATCCTCCCTCTAATTTTTGCATCCGATCCGTCACATACCCTCCTACTTAACCATACTATTGCATCAGGGAATGCAAATGGTTTTAGGGCCCTATTCAAAGTCCCAGGTTACTCTGCAGAATGCTTTCTCTACATCGAGACCCACCAACAAAGACAATATTTTTCTACATTCTGCTTCCCTCTGGATGATCTTTGTTCTATTAATGTTGTCAAATGTATTGTCTTCACTGCACAAAACCACACTGATCCACATCTATCAGTTCTGACAACACCTCTGGGATTCTTTTAGCTACTACAGGCAAACACTTTATTCTTATGATTTAAAATAGAAATGGGCTTATAAGAATCTGGACTGATGGGTCTTTGCCCCTTTAGGTATTACAGCCACCACAGCTTTCTTCCAGGATGTTCGTGCTTCACCTCCTTTTAAAATACTGTTAAACAACATCTTCAAGATCTTTATCACATTCTTCCCTCCTAGCTTCCAAATGTCTACAGGAATACCATGCATTCCTGGAGACTTTCATGCAGACTGATTATATGTCACAGTTATTATCTCATTGCCTCCTATCATAACTGCTAATTGTTCAGTCTCATCTCTAACCGTGACATACTTAAGACTTCCACAAATATTTCCATTTGAGCTTTTCCTTGATTTCCAAATTTTTCTGCTTTATAGAGAATTTCATACAATTTCTGAAATATCTCAAGATACATCTCCAGGATCTCTAGTTATTTTTCTTGTTACAGGCTCCCTAAGTGTGGCAACAACCCTTTCTTCTTTCTGTTGCCCAAGTTGTTCTAAAAGTTTTTGGGCTCTGGAGTTATTATAAAAAAAATGGTTGCTTAACTGCAATCTGTCTATCTAAACTCATGCTTATTATCCAGATTCTTCTTTATTTTCTCATTAACACACTGTAGTTGCGTCACCTCTTGTTCTGTGAGATTCCCCTTATTCTGCATTATTTAACTTTTGCCACACCCTCTAAATAATTCCTGTTACTTCTTAATCATCTCTTTTTTATTTCTACCCTATTTTTAAACTATTTCAATTAATCCCACTCACAGGCTACATAATCTGAAGAAATTACTATCTTCTGTAATAATTGTTGAATAATTTCTACTACTCATTCTTTAAAATTCCTCACTTTTTAAGAGGTGGGTGGGAAAGCTCCAGGGTCTCATTTTTACTTTATTTCCCTGCATTTTTATCTTACTTGTTACTGCTGCATGAACTGGCAACAAAAAAATACAAAAATAAAGGGATATGGAGAGAGAAAGCTGCTACTGTGGTAATGATAATTTTAACACTTATTGTTATAACTTTACTTACACAGCTGTACTATTTGAACCAATGCTACAGTAGCCCTAACTGTACAGGTAGACTACCATGGCTTAAACAGAGAAGGAAGCATGAGAGTCCAAGGAGCTCCTGGAGAATGCTGCTAGCAAAGTCTGCCTTATACTTGGAGAAAGAATCAAGTTTGAAGTACTTTGTAAAATTATAGAGAGAGGACCAAGTTGCGGCTTTGAAACCCTTCCCAAAAAAGCAATAGGTGACACCAAAGCCCTGGTAGAATGATCCATGACCCTACCTGCAATTGCCTTACTGTGGTGAGTATAACAAATTGTAATTGCATGAGAGAACCATTTGAAGATAGTCTGCTTTGACACTGACAGTAGTACAGCTGCATAACAGTAGATGTTCATAGGATGCACTGCATAACTGGCATATGGATACTAGTGCCCTGCTACCCTCCACCTGATAGTCTGTCAAAACTCCTACCACTGCTCGTCTGTGAGAGTGAAGAATCAATAAATGTCAGGAGCAGGAAAACCTTTCACACGCAGGTATATATTATTTGAACGAAAACTGGAATGCGTGAATCCAGTTTGAGTGACACTAAATGAGCGAATGTTGCAAACATCGAATCACAAAAATAACAAAAGTAACACACGACAACTTTTACTAACTGTTTTATGCAGGGGGAAAGCCCCCCCCCGCACCCCCACGTGGGGGGCTGTGTCCCCCACACCCCCGCTACTTAAATATACCAACTCCGAGATCGCACTCCATTGAAGGAAAGGGAAGAATTCCCTATGGCGATCTCTGTTCATTCTTTCGATATTTGCGACATTCGCTCATTTATTGTTGCTCAAACTGGATTTGCACATTCCGATTTTTGTTCGAATAATATACACCCTTCGCACGCACAGACAGGACTCTCTCAATTTTCCTGGGTCCAACAGGAAAAGCAGATGAAACCCAACACCTACTGTTCTGTAGCAAATGCCCCCCCCCCACACACACACACGACTGCTGTAACAAACTCAACAGTACCTTCTACAACAAACAATATACATCCAAAAAGGTGGTGGTGGGTGGGTACTGCCAAAAAGGCAGTGTGTTCTATGGACATGTACTGTTACAGGTAAGAGGAACATGAGCAACTGTATTACGTTCAATAAAAATATTGCCTTACTGGCATATGGGTGGATTCCCAAAAGTTTAGCCTACCTGGTAGGAGGATATATAAGGGTCCATGAGCACCTGCAGAATAGTCATAACAAAGCCTGTATGTAGTGCTTTGTGAAGTTAAGGATGGAGGACTATGTTGCCGCCTCTAGAATACATAGGAGTTCACTCATTTCAAATTGTCAGAATACGCAAATTAATTTTTGTTGTTAAGAACTTAAGATCAGCAAGAGATGCCAGTTCAAATGGTGGCAAAGTCAATTTTTCAAGAACATAGTTGAGATCCCATGAAGGAGGAATTTGTTGGTGATGGGGTCTCATAAGCAATACTCATTTCATGAGCTATTTTAACAAAAAGGAAGAAAGAAACACGGGGATCCACTGGCAACCAGAGATGGCCACTAAATGCATCATAATGGACTCATACGCTAAGCCATTCTGAAGTAACTCATACCAATATTTTAAGACCAGAGGGATAATATCCACACTGGACCCTTTGTTTCCATTTAGGCAACACTCAGAAAATCTCATCCATTTGTAAACATAAGATTTTGTAATAGCAGGTTTTCCAGCTTCCTTTAACACATGGTGCACGTCCTCAAGAAGCAAGTGCCTAAATAAAGTGAAAACAAACATCCAGGCTGTCAGTAGAAGTATCAACAAATCAGGGCATACCACTCGCTACTGAGACTGTGTGAGCAGGTTGAGCGTGTGAAGAAGTCTGTGGTAATTGCCCTTCGCCAATACCATAAACAAGGAGAACCAAGATTACCTGGGAGGACGGAGTTGGGGGGGCGGTCACCACAATAATCTTTGGCATTTCTCTCTGAAGTTTCAGAAGTGTATTGTGAATCAGTGGAAATGCATAGAGGTGCACGTGTCTGTCCTCCAAGCATGGTTGTAAGGATTTCTGGAACAGAATTTCTCTAGCTGCATGTTTTGAAAGGAGGTGAACAGATCTATTAGAGACATTTCCTACATCCGGACTACATCCTGGAATACCACTGCCTTGAGCTTCCATTTGTGTGGGTCTGCCAGGATCTGGTCAGTCTGTCTGCCACAATGTTCTGCTCTGACAGGATGTCTGATGCCAGAAGAGACAGAAAATACAAAAAACCCCCACTCCAAGACCATCACTGCCAACCGGCACAGATGGCAATACCTCATCACTGTGGTTATGTTTATAGCCACCAGAAGAGGACCCGGAGTCCAAAGACAGTGAGGGACTTTCACTGCATGAACCACTGCCAACATTTCCTAGATACTGATCTGCCGCATTGAGTCCTTGGGACCACAAGTGGCTGGCACATGCATCTCTATTGACACAGCTCCCAAGGTAAAGTCTGCCAAATCTGTCTGGATAGACTGTACTGGCATTGGGGAGGTGAGGAACCCCTGGATTGACACTCATTTCTATACCACTGTAAACACTCTTCTGAAGAAGGGCTGCACTGGCAACTGGGATTCCAGGGGAAAAAGTGTTGCGTCCAACAGTTTCAGACATGCCATTCAATTTTTCTCATGTGATGAAGGGACCAGTGGTAAAATGAGAATCATGGATGCCAAAAGTCCAACATTTTTTTGGAATTCTCTCGCCGAGCCAACATTCCCCTGGGAGAATTCCAGAAACAACATCTTGTATGTCAGGACCTTGTTTTCAGGCTGAAAAAACAGACCCTTGTTGAAGTCAATTAAGCACCTCAGAAAGAAGAGTCTTTGTGAGGGTGTCAAATGCAATTTTAGGAGGTTCTACTTAAACCCTAGATGGAAGAGTCAAGATGAGACCTTCTCTAGCGATTTCACACACCTGGATGGAGACACTGAACAGATCAGCAAGTCCTACAAAGTAAAGAAAAAAATGAATGCCCACAGTCTGTCACTGGGCTACTACTGGAGCAAGGCATTTGTAAAACACTCACTTTGCAGTGGACAGCCCAAAGGGCAATGCAGAAACATGACAGTGCAAAACAAAAGTAATGAATCTCTGATATCCCACTCAAGCAATGAGCCCTGGGGATACAAAGAAAGGCATCCATCAAGACCACAGTCACAGTGAAGCAGTGGTCTGAGAACACAGGAAGCACTGTCCGCAGGTTGAACATGGTGACCTTGGCAAACACATTCAAAAAAGAAAGGCCCCACAATAGTCTGTATGACTGCTGTTTTTGGAGAAGCAAGAAAACACTAGAGAAGAAATAACTGGTTCTTTTTGAAGAAGGGACCAGGTCTATGACTCCCGAGTCCAGCATTTTCTGGAGAATAGGAGGGAACAGTAAAGTCTGATCTGAAAGCAAAGGGAGAACTCACCCTGAATGGAAGTGGAAAGTCTTTCCACTTCCACCTGAAACTCCTTCCAACAATATTTAGCATGCATTTGTCAGAAAAGACTGAAGGTCAGGCTGCCTTGTAGACAGTCAACTTGAGAAAAAGGGCACCTGACAGGTGCTTGACAAATACAGGTGCCATGCCTCGACACAGTCATAAGTTGGAAAGGGGGTTCTACCCTTTCAAGGAAAGGAAAACCCTTCTTGTTAAGCTTGGCGGAGTTGTCAGCTGTCATCCTGCCATTTCATTTTACTGTCTTGGATACTGTTCATTTGGGACTTCTGCTTGTTATGTCACTGAAAATTATCTTACTTAGAGGAGGAGAACTTTGGAAATTGAGACATTTTCGATACTCCTTGCATCAATTTACTTTTGTCTTCCCAATGTTTAATGATCTGACTAGCTGCTGTATCAAACACACAGCCAGACTCTCAAGAAGCATTCATGATCTAATTTTTTTTTTAGCTCATCAGAAAAATTCTGGGAGAGCAAAACCAAGCATACCTTTTAATAACTACTGACAATGCTGCATGTCTAAAGACAGTATCAGCCCCCCCAAAGGCACCTTTTACAGCATGTTTTGACATCTGAGAAACATCAAAAACAATATCTTTAACACAGATGTTTTGCTCTGTAGGCAATGATGCAGCCAACGTGTCTAAACTGCACATTTACCTCAACATAACCTTCCATATGCAACACTGACAGTTAAACACTTTAAAAACTACTATGATAGAGTGCACCAGCTACTTTCCCTAAGACTCTAGCCACTTGCCTGGTTAATTTAAGGACAGGGCACATGACACAAAGAAGGCATGGTCTTCTTAGTAGTAAAAGTCACTGAGGACACAAACATCTGCAGACAAAAGGGCTTGGAGGTCATGCACGGCCCTCACAGACTCTATTGCCAAGCTCACCACATCTTTCCTTCCGAACCCCATTGCTCCATCCACTCCTATTACCCATAACCCCCCTCTCTCTACCACACTTAGTTCCCACCCCTCTCTCTTCTCCTTCAAAACCATCCCAGTCCCCAGTACAAAAAACTCCTCCAAAAACTAAAACCCTGTTTCAACACCCCTGACAACCTTCCTGCTAACTTCCTTAAGCTAGCTGCAGATGGCATCGCACTCCCCATTTGTATACTAATCAACCGTTCTATCCAAGAATCCTACGTACTCCTCCTCTGGAAAAAAGCCTTTATCATTCCCTTACATAAAGGAGGCAACAACGCTGACATCCCCAACTTCAGCCCAATTGTCTTCCTCTCCCCCATCTCAAAAATCCTTGAAAAATGTGTTCACCTTCAACTTTTACCCTACCTCCTAGACAACCACTTACTTATGACAACACAACATGGATTTAGACCTGGACATAGCACCACCACAGCCCTTCTATCCTTTCTTGAAAACATCACTGCCCCTGTGATTCTGGTAATACTGTATCTGCTCTTCTCTTACACTTTTCTAAGACCTTTGATACCATATCCCACAGTCTACATCTTTTTAACCTCTCCCAGCTTAATCTCCCTCCTTCCTCTTTGAATTAGTTTTACAGTTATCTGACAGACAGCAAGCTGCCAAATAGAATAATTCCACCTCCCCCTACTTTAACACTCAGACTGGCATCCCCCAAGGATATATCCTGGTCCGACTTTTATTCAATATCTTAAAAATGACTTCCACCAAAGCATCCCCAATGCCAAACTTGTCCAATACGCAGACAAATCAACTTTTATTTGTTCTGCAGAATCCCTTCCTAAACTTATACAAATAACACAAGCCGCATTTAACAGCACAGAGATTTCGATGCAGAATAATCACTTGGCTCAATGCATCCAAAACCAAAATCATGAGCTTTACCCCTTCAAAAAATACCAAAATAGGCACAGACGCCTTCTCCATAGTTAGCCAAAATAAAACTCCAATAGAAATAGTCTTTCAAACTAAGCTTCTAGGCATCCTTATCGATGAACAGTTAAAATTTGACCTCCACCTTCAAACCAACGTTAAGAAAACCTACCAAAAACTAGGAATGCTTTACCGGCACAATCTCTACCTTACGTCTTCAACTAAGCTTATCCTCTCTACCACATACCTTCTTCCCCTCCCTCATGTACAGAGCTCCTCTCCTTACCAATCTGCAAGCAACCCGCAAAGCTAAATTAGCATCCTGTTACAATAAAATGGCAAAATTTGCTACCAGCTCAAAATCCTTTTCCCACCACTGTTACTCCTTACTTTCCCTAACTACCTATCTTACATTCAACTCTCCACTGCCCATAAACTCATTTTCATCCCTTCTCAATGCCTCCCCTCCATCCTATGTATCTTCCTGACCGAACCCTCAGATCTAATAATCAAACCTCCTTGCAGTACACAAACCATCACGTACCCCCAGTCAACGTCTACTTTCTCCCTTGCACGAAAATGGAACTCGCATCCTCCCCACATCTGTACTAAACAAAATTTTTCCTCTTTTAAGGCCTTGCTCCATTCTTATCTCTCCTCTACCTGGGAATGCTCCTGCTCTCACCCATCCTAATCTTTGTCCCACTACTCCTCCTCCTACTGCCTTACCCTAGCTCAGACATGCATTCTGCCTGTCACATACGATAACATGTATATTCCCTATTTAGGGTTCTATACTACCGATGTAACATAACTCTATTGTATTATATCATGTTTTTGACCACTACTTGTTTGTTTCTAGATTGTATTCACTCTTGGTACTATCTCTGGTATATTCATTGCATGTAAATACAATTGAACTATTACTGTACTGATTTCTTCTTTTTATTTCTTGCTGATTTTTGTACATATACACTGTGGAGCTTTTCTCCCTGGGCCTCCGTTGAAACAGGGCTCATCTTGGCCCAATGAACTTTCCCAGTTAACAAACTGCAAATAAAAATAAATAAACAAATGGAAGTCTATTTCTGCAGGGTTACTATTCTAAAGACTGCAATGAATAAAACAGTTTCAGCAATAAATGCAGAAAAGTCCCACACTTTTGAAATAAAAAAAGAGGGCTACTTCATCAAAATGAATGGATCTAGCCTAAAACAGTATTAGACAAGAAATCAAACTGATGAAAAATTCCCATCAGAAATGTTGTACAAAATGGTGCCAAAATTGCAATTTAAATGAAAAAAAAATTAAAATACTGCAGTCCTACTCAAGCACCTCAAATAGTCATAACTTCATAGAAAATAAAGTTCAGTAGCAACTTTTCCTGTCAAAACTTCCAAATGAAGCTTTTAATCAATGGGCCTTAATGTCCTAGCCAAAGTAAAAACAGAAGCATATACAACATTTCTAATCAGAAAAACAGTCAAAGTAGATTATGCTATTCAAGCACTGACAGAAAAAGGCAGAGGATGGAAATAAAACCGCAAAGGTATTTCTTATCTGAGCTATGCAACTGATTTCATTCAATTTGAGAGAAGCCATATCCTAAGAGATCTTTCTTAAAGGGTTCTGTCATGTGTGTGAAGAGCTGGTCCTGGTCCTGCCAGGTGATCGGTTCTTCAGTCTCAGAGACAATCAGTGGGAGGAGTTCTGAGCTTTGACAGTCTGCCAGGGGGATGGTACCAGGGCACTATGACCCACATGCCAGTAAGGCCATGTGTTTGTTGAACATTGCCCTTTCTTTTTACCTTCATATGGAATGAATAACTAATTACAATTTCTTAAGGTTTTAGTTCTGTCAAGATTATATCAGAGATGTCTGTGGACATCCAGAGTATGAAGGATCCCTTCTCCCTTGTTTTTAGACTCTGGAAAGACGACATGTGATTGACAGCTTATCTCAAAGCATTTGAGATGCCACTTTAGAGACAGAGGAATAATTAGTTCTTAAGGAAGCCCTGCTTTTGTGGAAAATGAGAAGGTTGACCCACCATAAGAGCTAGCACTTAATCAGCAAAACTGTTTTCCTTGTTAAGAACCTTAAATTAGCCTAATGACCTGGTTCAAATGGAGCAAGAGGTAATTTTTCTAAAACAAAGTTAAGATCCCAACAGGAGCCACCTGTTTTGCAAGAAGTGTGATATGCAACACCATTTCAAACATATCTGTACATAGGAATGCATTGAAAGAGGATCCACGGATTGGCATGTTGAAATGACCGATAAATGAACTTGGACAGAGGAGTAAGAAAGTGCAGTAGATAACTAACTCTCAAATACTGCAGAACCACAGAAATACTAGCCTTAAAAATGTCCTCATTCTTGTCTTAGCACCAACTTGAATTTTTTTCCATTTGATAATACACAATTTCCTAGTAGTAGGTTTTATTGTCTCCTTTAATACTTGCTGCACATCATCAGAAAATAGGTGACAAAAATTAAGACCATCATCTAGGAGGTTGGTTACTGTTGTTTTAAGTTGGGATGCATTGACACCCCTAGTCTTGTTTGAGTACGCCCAGTCTGTGCCAAAGCTCGCGTAAATTGCCCATAACCACTTTCAAAAGAAGGAAGAAACACTGTTGCCTGGGCCAGAAAGGAGTCATCTCAAAGATCTTTTGAGTCTCTTTCTGAAACTTCAAAATGGATACTGGACATCAGTAAAGGGCAGAAAGGTGAACAGAAGCATTCGGTACTTGTGTATTACTGCAACCACATTTTCGCGGTTCCAAAATTCGCATACTAGAAAGGAAACGAGTGCAGGAAACACTACAAAGTGTTTTGGTAACTCGTTACTGCTAAGGAATACGTTTGGATTACCTTAACTTTTGACAAATAACTGAACGATTACGCTTCTTGTTTTGCGTGCATTACACACGCACATTCAAATTGACATGGCTGCTGTCTTACTAATGAAAGGAATGCTTGCACTGTGAGGAACGAATCCTGAGAATAAAAAGACAGACATAGGAATCATGCTTTTAGTAAACTATTTATTTCTGACAAGTTGTGAACACGATTGAAAATATCCCTTTAATGTCAAAGTTGCAGTAACTGATGCTTTTCTAAAGGGGAGGGTGGATTATGTGAACAGCTTATTCTGGGGTTGGTATACAATCTCTCGAGCGTGAATACACTTTATGAAATCCACACAGACCAAAGAGGCGTGCACTGTTTTAAGAGTGTTAACCTGCACAAGTAACAGGTATTTTGTTCCTCCACACTCATGATGGGGGTGGCATTCTTTTCAAAGTCCTTTTAAACCAGAGTTTATGGAAATGTCAGAGGTGCATGTAGGTTGTTGATTTTCTCACTTAGGAATTAAGAAGTGTCAGAAGCAGCAGTCACCATTGTGAGCGCTGTATTCATTGCCTGACGTCAGTAAAACACGCTACCCACGTCCTTATTTCATTCTTATTCTTCTTCCAAGCCCATTACCAATATCCCAGAAAACTTCTTAACAGTTTTGCCGACCCTTTTAAACTTAACAGAGATTATTTGAGTGAAACAAGAGCAATTATCCCAACCGTGAAAATGTGGTTGCGATAATACGCAAGTACCAAACATTCCTGTCCAAGGAAAGTAAAATACTTCTGTTTTTCATGCCTTCTTGCATGGAGCCCTGGAGCAGAATTTTGCCAGCCATGTGAGGTGTTCTCACAGCTGGATCAAATTCTGAAGACATCCTGATTCAGTTTAAATTTGTGAAGGTCTGACCTGGTCCACCTCAGCTTGTCTGCCACAAAATTATGCATTGACAGAACATAAGATGCCTGTAGATTGAGATTGTGTAGAAAAGCTATACCCTCAAGCTACCATGGCTAGTCTGCACAGAAGGTAAGATCTAGTTCCTCCCTGTTTATGCACATTACTGTGGTGTTGTCCATAATCACTTGTAGTGGTCCTGGGACCCACCAATGACAGAGAACTGACAGTATTTATGAGTGCCACAGGTCTTTATGTTTGTGTGTTTTGATCATTTTTATTCCAAAGATCCTATGTTTTACTGCTATAAACAATGCTCCAAAAGCAAGGTCAGAGGCATCCATAGTTGCAGACTATGATGGAAGTTGAAATGGAAAATAGAAGACTAGGATTCAGAAGAAACTGGTCTCTTCACCAAAGTTGCTCCATTTTTACAACTCCTAAAACAGGAAATCTGGATTGTCAAGAGATGTTGATGCCACAACCATGCTGATTTTAGCTGCCATTGTTTTTCTCTTGTTTGGAGTCTGTCAAAGAATCATGGAGGCCATGAGTACTAATATCCTGAGAAATTCCCTTGCTGAGGCATTGATATGAGTGGAAAACTCGGAACGGAACTACATATAAATCTTGGAACTGAAGTATCTTGGAGACCCTATGAAAGACAAGTAAGATTTTGGATATTCTCCTGAAACCCCAGTCTGTGCAAGAGATCTTTCATACAGGTGAGAGATTCCAGATGCCTCATTCAGATGAGAGACTCCCGACATTTTGAAAAAGACTCTGCAGAATCTAGCAAGTCCTCTAAATAAGAAGAAACGTGTATACTCTGCGATCTGCAGTAGGCTATCACTGTAGCTATACGCTTTCTGAATATCCTGACAGCAGTAGATAACCCAAGGGGTAATGCAGAGAAGTGAAAGTGTGAGCCAGACCTACAAAACCTTAAGGAGCATTTAAAATATGACACTACAGGAATGTGATGGTAAGCATCTTTGTAATTTGGTTCAAAAATGTAAATGGGGAGTAAGCTGTTTCAGGTCATGAAAGGATAACATTTTGAACTTTGATAAACTGGTTTAGAATGGAAAGGTCTAGGTCCAGTCTCCATGAAACTTCTCTGGCCCCAGAAACATTCCTGAATAAAAACTTTTTTCCTTTCTAAGAAAGGTGTACAGCCTCTACCACCCCAAGTTCGCAGATGCTGAACAAGAAAAAAAGTTTGATTTAACTGGTGAGGAGGAATCCTACTCATATCCACTGTCCAGATTTTCACTTCATATTTTGGGTCTGTTCCTCATAAAATTTGTGGTTTTCTGATTTTTGTGGCAAATCCATAAGGACTGATTTCACTAAATAATGACAGGCATTTGAGTTTCGGACTTCATATCCTTCAGAAAATGCATGGTAACACAAGACCGTTTATTCTAGCAACTCGCTAAGTTTATAATAGCAATAATTTAAAATTTGCCCCTATTTTTGGGACTTTGTACCCCCATTTTTTTGTATTTGTCCAGATTTTTTGTGCTAACAGGTTGAGAGCTATGATCCTTCTGCTATCTGTACCCCCTGATGAATCACACACAGAACCCATCTGTCTAACAGTATCTCTTGCCAAAGAGTGAAATGGAAGGTCAGACTTTGGGGAGAATTAAAGGTTTGTCAGGGTGTAAAGGTGGAGGGGACAACACTCATAAGATAGTCATTCAGAATAGTTAGATTGCCCTTATTTCTAGGAAGCTCCCCCTTTCTTTTACGAGGCACATTGCCATTGTTTTTCAAAAGTCTGCTTACCAGCAGCTTGCTGTACCAGATTATTTTGCTTTCTGTAAAATGTTGCAGAGGTAGCTGCAAAACCACTGAACAAAGTTAGAGAACGAAGGCTGAAAAATCTGAGAAACTCTCTGAACAGCTTATTTCTCTAGCTCAGTAGCCCTGGAAGCAGCAACAGCAGAATCCTAAGCACACTTCGAAGAATGTTTAGTCTCTTGTGACACAGAACCAATAAAATTACACAAAAATGATTTTTTCCTCAGACTAAGGACAAGAAGGTATAATGTTATTCATATTCTCCAAAGATGTAAGCAATCTGTTTTAAGGTTAAGAGCTCTGTTTTAAGGTTAAGAGCTGCTAAATTGTAGCAATCAATTTTATTGCATCTTGTTTGTTAGTATAAATTTTTGATTGTTATTTTTAATGTTTCTACACAGAAGACCATATAATTCCTCTATGGGACTAACTGCGTAAAAATTTGACATTATTTTAAGGGTACTACTACATATTAGTATATATTTGTAAGCATTTGTTTCTTTCAAAAGAATGAAGAAGAGCTGGTATTTAAGGATATGATGCATTTAGAGACATTATTCTGATAAAGTGCCACTAAGGGACAACAGAGCTAAACCTTACATTTTTATGTCTGAATAAATGAATTGAGTGTAACCAGGTTGCAGTTTGATTCTTGCACTTTGTATTTGGTCACAGAAACCTTACTATATTAAAGTAGGTTTACATAGGTATGTTGGTGAATCAATGGTATATAAAAAAGGAGGAATGAAGTCAGTCAGTTCATACTTGCTGGGCTTTCCTGGAAGGGGATTTGTGCTAGGAAATATAGTTCCTTGTGAAGCACTGCAGAGTAAACAGAAACCTGGGAAAAAAACACCAGAAAAAACCTGGATATCCCTCCCTCCTACCCGAAGGAAAACATGAAGAAAGTTTGTGTTTCAAAACCTTAAGGCAGGCTTGCTAAGAGAGTCTGTATCCCTGCTGTACAGACCATGCTTATATAGAAATTAAGTGCATGTATGCAACTGTGAGGTTTTTAGGGTTAGGAGGCAGACTTAATATGCGTGGTGAGTGTTTAAGCTGTCTTATGTACTGGTAGTGTTATGGGAAGGGCTTTTTTTTTAAAGTTGACATGAATGTAAAGGTTATTGGTAGGTACAAGGTTAAGGTTAGCACTTATTACAGATGGTAGGGTTAGGGCTATCATAAATGTCCTCATAACTGGATAATATAGAGTGGGCGCATAAGCTCCCACAATGATGGTCACCTCTAACAACTCACACCTTTATGATTCTAGATGACTCTCCACCATATATGGAAAAATGGGCTCAAGTCCAATCAGGGGTGGTTTGACGGTTGGCAGACACAGGGATAAACATATGGGTCTATATTATTTCATTGAAGGATCACATCATTGAAAGGTATTTCACTGGAAATGCTGTTCAAGTCCCCCAATCCCCCACTAATTATATATACCAACTCCGAGATCACACTACAGTGGGGAAACGGAAAATGTCCTCAACCTAACCGTAATGGTTTGATGAATGGCATGTTCAATAAAATGCTTTTCTAAATTGTGTTTGATGATGTTATCCTTCGATGAACTAATAGGGACCCACAAATAACACTTGGAAAAAGATCTTTCTATAGAATTAATTTTTCCATATTTATCTCATACAATGACATGCAGATTCATCTCTACCACTTACCATCTCCACTAACTGCACATCTTGGTTTGGATGCCTTCCAGTCAACTTCAGGTTCAACCTGAACAGTTTCCCATAGATTCTAAATTCTTCTCTGTATACAACCTGCAAGTGTAGCAGTCTTCTGCAGTTTCTATCACAACAGCATTTCGGTATTGGCTGATTACTTTCAGACATGTCTTTTATGCAGATTTTCAGGTACAAGCAACACAAATGAAATAGGCAATTTGCTTTTCAAACGTCTGCTCCTAAACAGCCAAGGTGATGAGAGAATGAGTGCATGCAGTAGATTATGCCTGTAAACCAAAAATTGGAAGACAACACTCTTCATAGCTTTTGCTACTGCTCTTTCTCATGAGATTCTTTGAAGCATCATTAATTCTCTCCAATTGTCCAATGGATTGAAAACAGTGTAGCCTGGATACTGTGTTTGTATTCCCCAGTCACTCTCAACTCTTCTGCATTCCTGACTTAATATATTTTGATTGTCAGATATGAGAACATCCAGAATACCTTGTCTTGAAAATATATACTTTAATGTATTTTTCAGTGTTTTCTTTTATCTGCCAATTTGACTACTTAATGGAACTAGGAATAGAAAATCTACCCAGATGAACTACATGATATGGTTTCTTTGAAACAGGACACAGCTTCATGCAGTTAAACTCATGGGGAATCTGGAACTCAGCATGGTAGCTGGACTGTTGTTATGAGATGCATTACAGATAAGATGAGACTTTTTCGGTACTTGCGTATTATCGCAACCACATTTGCGCAATAATGCCGGTTGCTTCCCAATGTTCAAATGTAACCGTTAATGCAGTAGAAATGTGAAGCAGTGTGTTTTCTTTCACACCGAAGGTTATTTAATGCAGTGTTATCACTCAAAAAAAAAATGAAAAAAGGTAATGTGGCTGTTGAAAAGTTTGCACTTCACCGCTACTATTTCATGTTGCTTTGCATAAGTCACAATCTGCGTAATGCACGTTAAATTTTATCCTGGCAACAAATACAGTCAAGGAAAGACTCACTGAAGACATAAATAAAAGAAAATGGTTGGGAGGGAAGTAGTACAAATAGTTAAACCAACTGCCTACTACTTTAGAGATACAACAAGCCCTGTGATCACATTAGAGGTATATGCAGAATAAGTCACACAATGCCGTTCCTTGATCCTTTTAATTTTTGCATGTCTCCCTGCCGAAAGTGCGGTTTGTAAAGCAGAAGTGAGGCCAACAGGGCAAAAAAAATAAAAATAAAAAAGGACACAAACCTGTGCAGTTTCTGCAAAAAGCTGGAGAGAGAGTTCAGAGGTGTCTCCCACTTCTCTTGTTACTCGCAATGCGGAACTAGTTAATGTTACTGAAGCAAAATGTGTACCTGCAGTGATTAGTAGACAGTGTCAGGCCACTTCTGTACATTAAGCACAATGTTTCTTACTCTTACTACCTCTTTCTAACTTTCTTGGCGATATACAGTTCCATTGCTTTTCAGAACATTTGTCGGCATTACTGCGCCTTGGAAAACAGCTGTTTGTCACCCTGCAAATGTGGTTGCGATAATACGCAAGTACCCTCTTTTCTACTTGTCTTAGTTGAGATGACACAACAACAAAATTTATTCTCAGGATAAGATACATGTATCCCTCTCCATCATCTGTATTCAAAGCTGGCTAGGCCCTATTATTTTATCAGATGTGAACATTATTTTCTGGACAAAGTATTTCTTTCCTAAAAGAATAATTTGTCCAAATTTCTTTCCTTACTGATTATTTTTGCTCAGCCATCCTTTCATGGTACATCTTTATGTAGCTGTATTTTTAGGTCAGTATCAGTATAACTATGTACTGCGGTGGTGGTGCTCCGGTAGCGTTGTCACCTCATAACAAGACGTTGTCCCATTCGATTCTCAGCTAGAGCGTCTTCTGTGGGGAGGCATACATGAATGGGGTGTACCTTCATTGAAGGTTGTGCGTCAGGGCTGGTAAACCGGTATGTAAAAATCCACTACCAATCATTAGCGGACCAGAGTTCAGCTGTGGCGACCCCTAACCAGGAAAAGCCGAAAGAGACAAACAATCAGTATAACTATGGAAATAATGTTCCTTGTTCTTCTTTGCTTTAACTAATAACTACAGTACTAACCAAATAATTTCTACTTCACCTCCTCCTTCCCCATCACACTTCCAAAATTTAACTAAATGAGGAAAAATTGTTTTGAAGTCTGCTTGGGTTATTAAAATACCTATGCAAACACTTCCAAGCAAAAATCCTAAACCTTCTGGACTTTGCGGCATACTTGGAAGATATACATATGTTCTCCCATTGTCCCCTTGTAAACTACTTTTCCAGTTTCTTTGTACCCAATCTTTTCTAACCCCCCCCCGCTGACTGATTCTTATAGTTACCATCCAATATTAGATATGCCCTACTAATTATACCCTATTTAACAGCAGTGCCTGCTCTAGATTGGACAAAAACTTTGGCAGAGCTGTTAGAATCTGCATCCAAAATACCATTCTCTATTTCTTGAACCCCCTGGTACTACATCATCATCCCTTTCAACTTTGAATTATGACCTACAGTCTAGCACTAAAATATCCCTTCAAATGAGGTAATCCTAAACCACCTTTTCTATTGGGAGGATCTACTTATCCCACTTAACTCTTCTCTCCTCTCCCTCTCTGATAAATTCCTTCAATTCTTTAATTATCCACAATTTTTCTTCTGGTTGATAAAAATATGCTGAGCAGTATACAAAACTAAACGGACTAAAACATTTCCACTGCTCGTCTCTTATTGCCCACATTCATAAACAAGAGTTTCCAGTGGGTTTACATTATAATCTCGAAATTACAGATCATCGAATACAAAATGGTTGACACCAAATGATCGAAGTTCCCTAACTTCGAAGATAAATAAAAAAAAAAATCAAACATCAAAAACTTACCCCGATGGGTTTAAGCAGGGGGGCAAGCCCCCCTGCACCTCCCACACCCACTGCTACTTAAATATACCAAATCTGAGATCAGACTACAGTGTAGGAAAGGGAAATCTTCCCTTTCCGCAGCATACTCTGTTAAAGTGTGATCTCGAAGTTGGTATATATTTAAGTCCCAGGGGTGTGGGGGGTGCAGTCCCCCATGTGGGGGCTGCAGGGGGGCTTGCCCTCCTGCCTAAACACCCTTTACATTTTTTTTAGGATTTTGATGGTTTAATGGTTCGATCACTAAAGTTCGATCTTTAGTGACTCGAAGCATTAAACCTTCAAGATTATAATATAGACCCGTTTCCAGTTTCTCAGTTTTTTCATTATCTTTTTAGTCTCTTTCCACATATCCTTAGCTGCCATAACAGAAGCCTTTTTAATCCATACATCTAAACACTTCATCTTGTGTCCCCACTGGATTGCTGAAAGTCATGAATGGTCAAGTAATTTACTGCTATAGCCTTTGTTTTACCTTCATTAATTTTATATCCTGAAAAGACTTGAACTTGCCTCAAAATGTTCTGTAGCACCGAAATGTCCTTTTCTGGAGTTATCAAGTACAAATTATTATTTTACGTAAACAAGCCAACTTTTCTTCAATACCATAGCAATTATATCCTTGACTTTAGGAGTCCTTTATTTTCTTTGTTAGTGGCTCTACATATAAACAAATAAAAAGGGGGAAGGAGGACAAACCTGTCTGGTTACTCTGTTCAAATAAACTTACTGGAGAAGAAGCTAACCTCTAATTCTTGCCTCAGATCTTTCGCATATCCTTCTAATGAACATTATTGCATCAGGGAATGTAAATGCTTCCCTTGTCCTCCTGCTAAAACCCCGCTTTTTTTGGTGAATGCTTTCTCTACATCAAGACACTAACAGCAGCTGTATTTTCTTACATTTCACTTCTCTTTGGATCATCATTGTTCTATTGTTATCAAATGTTTTCTTCCCCACCATAAAACAACACATCCCTATCAATTTTGGCAACACCTTTGCAATTCTTTGGTTATTATAGACAAATGCTTTATAATCATGGTTTAAAATTGAAATGGGTGTATATGAGGCTGGGTCTAATGGGTTTTTACTCTTATGGGTATAAAGCAGTGACAATGTGAGATAATGACATTTGTGCCAAAGAGAATAGGGCAGTGCATGTGTAACATATGCCAGCATTTAGCTGGTGTTTTGTAACTAAGTTTGTGTCATTTGATTATCACATTGACTTGTACAACAACGCAATTATAACTGATTAAATGTTTATGTTTAAACAAAGAACTCTGGAAGGGAAGAGTAAAAGTTTTTGAAATTGTTCTATAATTTTCAAATACTGGAACAGATCTTAGCAAAGCTGTGTGTGTGTATTGTACCAGAGTCAGGTGATCAAATGTGACGTCATTCTTTAACCAGCACTGAGAGGTTGGAACTCTCACAGCAGTTTGCTTTGTTTTCTTTGGAATCTGATATAAAAAGTTATATGTCAGTTAGTTAGAAGCTCATCACCTTTCCTTGAAGAAGTAAGCATCTCAGCATCTAATCTTGCCATGCTCTATTAAATAAGTTAGCTAGGGAAGAGTTATTCTTTAGACAGTCAGGAAATACAATGAGATCAGTTAAGTAGTGTTTTTCTGCATCTGTTTGAATCTGTCCATCTGTGTTATTTTTATTTCTCCTGTGATTGAAACTTTGGTGTTTACTGTACTTAGATATTCAGTATTCTCATTTTTTCTATTTTATTACATATTACTACATATTTGTATACCTTTCATTGTGGCTGGTCTTTTAGAGAATACCTTTAACATCTTGAGAGTACTTGTGCTTATTTTAGTGATGCCGTGGCCACTAGTAAAGCCTTAATGCTTTAGTTACATTCTACCACTTATATTAGTATTGATTTTACTCAGTATAATTCGGTAGCCTTGTAAGAGCCTGAGAGTGGCTGACTGGTAGCAGCATAGTTACCTTATAGTTTGGGCTGAAGGGGTACAGCTAGTAAATCTGTTCCAGCCTTTCCCAGGAGAGAGACAGTGTGTGTGTGTGTGTGTGTGTGGGGGGGGGGGGGGGAATCAAATACACACGTGTGGGTGTATCAACTACTTGGAGCTGGGACACAGTGCTCCAAAGTGAGTATTGTTTGGGATCTGGAGAGAGAGAAGGTCCTATAAGTCCAGTCCCTGGTCTGGAGAGTGTTCCCTGTGTGCTCTTGGGGGAAACTGTGCTTGATCTAGAGAGCTGCATCTGAAAATACTGTGTAAATCCATTCCTGTTTTTAGTGACCATCTCTCACCAGTGTCAGTGGTGAGCATTGAGGCTCCTTGATTACTGGCTTGGGGTTGAGAGACAGTCACAAAAACCACTAGAGCCTTCTTCTCTTGTGGCTGGTCTCTCTTGTGCTTCCCTCCTTTTAAAATACTATTAAATAAAATCTTCCAGATATTTATCTCTTTCTTCCCTTCTAAGTTCCAAACTTCCATAGGAATACCATCTAGTCCTGGAGATTTCTATGCAGATTGATTATACATCATCTTTATTATCTCATCTACTATCTAAATTATTGGTTGTTGAGTCTTATTTTCTCCTACTCTTGGCATAATTAAGTCTTCTGTAAGTATTTGGTTTCCACATTCCTCTGCTTTATAAAAATGTTCATAAGATTTCCAAATTATTCCTAACACCTCTAAAGGATCTCTGGTTATTTTTCATGTCACAGGCTCCCTAGGTTTGGTGATGACCATTTTTACTTTCTGTTCCCTTGTCGCAGAGGTAATGATTCTGTCCTCTACAGTTATCAACAAATAGCTGCTTAACAGCAGTCTTTCTAACTTCTCCCTTCTTTTCTTAAAGATAATTCCTTTTACCCTATTTTCCATTCACAAATAAAAGCACATTTCAAGACTCATGGAAAACGTAACTACTCTCTCTCTCTGGTTATATAACTTAACCTCTTCATTCCCTTCTTCTAGCTACACACCTTGCCCTGACTACGTTTAATTGTGATTCTGGACATCAAACATCCACAATGTTGCAAAATGAAGAAAAACAAATACCTGTTCAGCTATGAAGCAGTGATACCACTTTATTTGCAAAAAAACAAAACAAAAATAGATAAAGAACATGTGAACTAATCACCTTCACCCCTTATACGGCTTCTTCAGAGTCAACGTGTTAAACAAACATTCATCTTTTATTTCCTATGCAGCATGAAATCATACCCTGAGAAAACACCCCCTAAAAATACATTTTTAATAATCTCATCTAACTGCAGTATATATACATGAAATATGCTGCATAGGAAATAAAAGATGAATGTTTGTTATACAAGTTGACTCTGAGGAAGCCCTATAAGGGGTGATAGCACTTAGTTCCCATGTTTTTTTTACCTATTTTTTACTCTTTTTATTGCAAATAAAGTGGTATCACTGCTTTACAGCCGAGCACGTATTTGATTTCCTTAACTGCGATTCTTTCAGAATGCCAACTCTGATTTCTCTTCTCAATATAATGCATGTATACACTTTTTGTGTATGATGCCATTTATCTATTTCCCTTTATTCCCTCAAACCAACTATAATCGTCACTATGTGTACAATATATGCATATATTGCATTTTGTCATTCACTCTGCATATAATGTTACGTACGTGTTGTGTTTTCTCTGGGCTGAGACTAAAATAGATTCAACTGGATGACTACCAATGTTAAATTCAAAATTTAAATTAATTAAAATTAAGCAAAATGCATGTATATTATCCAAATACTCCCTCATTTTCTCTTCAGCACTCTGTATTTGCTCTTCCTCTTGTTCTGTGAGATTCGCCTTATTCTGCAATAATTTAATCTTTGTCAGTCCCACTAAATAATTCTAATTACTTCTTAACTACATCTCTTTCTCTTTTATTTCTATCCTACTTTTAAAATTCATTATATCCCAGTCAGTAGCTATGTCTTCTGAAGAAATTTCTATTTTCCCTAATAAATTTCAAACACCATCTACCAACCATTCCTTAAATTCTTTTTTTAACAGGTAGGTAGGAAAGTGACTTGGGTTTCATTTTTACTTCATTACCTTACATTTTTATTGCTATGACTGCGGTGGTGGTGCTGCGGTAGTGTTGTTGCCTCACAGTTCGACATTGCACGTTCGATTCTCAGTTAGAGCGTCTTCTGTGTGTCGACATGCGTGAATGGGCGTTCCTTCGTTGAAGGTTGTGCGTTAGGCCCGGCAATCATTAGCAGACCAGAGTTCCGCTGTGGCGACCCCTAACCGGGAAAAGCCAAAAGAAAGAAAGACCTTACTTTTTATTGCTGCATATTATAAAACAGTTACTGGAGGTGCGTTGATGCTTTCAATTAAATGCACGTTTATGTGAAATATAATGTCTATGTAGTCTAGCTCAGTTACTGTACCTTGGGGAATAATAATATGTAAATTCTGTCAAAGTTCCTACTACTGAATTCATGTCTTCCATACCAAACACTTTTATAAATTTCATCGGAAATGTACTCTCTTTTGTTATATTTTCCATTCTTAGTCCCACAAAACATCCTTACTACTGTAAATTGAGTTCTAGTCCCAACCTATAAGTGATATTCCCTGCTGAAAATGGATTTCTTGCAAAATTTTCTTAAGTTCCACAACAGCATAGTCAACATTTTGAATAATTATATATTAGTTTGCTTGACATAGGCCATCCACTTCTCCAGTGTGCATTGCTACTTGCAGTACATTTTGTATTTCTGATAGCAATTTATCCTAGTAATATTTCTATAAATGTTTTTCAATCTGTGTTTTTATCTACTGTGTGCATAAATTACTTATCAGCTACTATAAATGGTTTTTGGGTACATTTCGGTGGAGCTTTTCTCCCCAACTCATTGTAAAATATTTCATCTGTTGCAGGGCTTTTTTCTCCTCTTGTAAATAATTACTCATCATCAACTGTTTAAATGTTTTTAAATCTGCTGTGGAGCTTTTCTCAATAGGCCTCTGCTGAATATGGGTCACTAGCTCAGTCGGAATTTCTCATTTATCAAAGGATAAATAAAAATAAAATATTTGTTGGAATATAAATACATGCCAGTGTAATCACCCCCCCTTGCCATTAGCCCCTTACTACCACATATCTACTTCAATTGTTTTTTTTTTTAAAACTCTTCTACCAATATTAGACCCCTCTAGCAATTATTAGTAATTACTTTCCATTTGCCTTTGTCCTCGATATTTTGCTGTATATCCATCCTGAAATCCTTTGCAAATTTCACATGGTCACTGATGTCAAAATGCATCTTGTAGCATTCCTATTTGCACTTTGCATTTCTTAATATAATTCAATCCTCTTTCCTTTTTGTCTATAGCTGTAAGGCCAATTACATACCAAGATACTATGGCTAGAGATGCCATCATGATAAAAAGCTACTGTCCCCACTTATTATACATAAAATATTTTGAAGGTATATTTCCAACTGTCTTATATGCACATACTAACATTTGGCAGACTGATCTTTTATATAGTTGTTTCTTCTCATCTCCATTTGAACCTATGTCACATTTCTCAAGATATTAAACAAAACCCTCAAAGAAAAAAAAAAACTAAATATATTTTCAGAACACCCCATTCCCCTATTAACTTAGAACAAACTCACAAAACTATGTACATTTTCAACAAATGAAATTTAACCCTCCAGACAGGAACAACTTTTCCAAATTGACAGCTGTACCCATAGGCATATGTATCTAAAATGAAAGGGAACCATGCTAAAATATGTGTTACAGCCTGTGTTCCCACTTTTCCCACTTACACTAATTGCTGACTGCACTTTTCTCATCTCTGTTCCATTCCCAGATGTCAAAAGCAGCGTGTGTGCTTTCAGAAAACATTAACTTAAGTCCTAAGAAACAATGTGCTAGCTACATTTAAATAAAACTAAAGTATGCACCATTTTATTAAATGCATTAAGGCTATCATACTCACTTTTCATAATTTCAAATTTATTTTTCACTGTCATGGCACCTTTATATTTTGCATCTTCCTTAAAGGGTGATCAGAGCTTTTGAGATTAAACCTGTAGTTAGCTTGTTTACATGTAAAAGGAGTATGCAATGAGAAAAAATAACTAACAACTTGCAGATGCATGAAGGTATCTTTGTACATTTCACTCTGAACAGAATGTAAAGAATTCTCTTGGCTAACTACCTTCAGCTGCAGATTTCTTGACTCTTTAGAACATTTTTCTAATGTAAATAAACAAAAAATATTTATTCAGAAACAAGAAACCTACCATTTTCAAGCCTGTTTGCTTATAACATGTTTATAACTTTAGCAAAGTACATTAATCTAGACATCCACTCTTCTAAAAATAAGGGAAATTATCACCTTAGTTATACATATAATAAAATCAGTACACTTTTACACTACACTCCCACCCCAGCAGCCCAATGTCACAGCATTATACTAACTTAAAATTGCTTCTCTTCAGCCTTTCTCATTATACTGTAAAACCGATATGTCTTACCACTAAAAAGGTACTTGTCTGCTTTAATATCCAATACATACAACAGTAACTGAAAAGATCCCACACACTTAAAATACCTCGGACTGCACATTATATAAAATGACTTTCTAATATGCAATTTTATCATGAAATGTTTTATACAAATACCAATAAGAACAAAAATGTTTTACTTAGTTACTTCTTTTTTGCAGTTAGTGTCCTACTAAACATTACAGACAATGTGGGGTATATGCTTTACAGTCCACCCACAAGATTACCAAAGTCAACAAAAGTCCAGTCTTTTCTTAGCTACTTTTATTTGCAAAGTCATAATTCACAAATGTGACTGATCTATGCCTGGCATACAAGGCATCCTTGAATCCAGCTCTGATGGACCTTCTGCATATCTGCAAAGTGAACACCATCAGAACACTAGATTCAAGGATTTACATTTAGCTTGTGACACATACAAGGTATGCTGGCGAGACAGATGTGTCTCAGAAAATTCCCATTCTAGAGTCCTTCCCTAAACCTATTTAAGTGCAACATTGACCAATGGATGGGAAATCTGAACTACACCTTGGGTCTAGCCCTACGTCTCTGACAGAGGAAGACAGCAAAGTCTAAACTGATATACTCCCCTATATACCCTCTAGAAATTTTGAAACATACCCCTTCCTAATAAATGCCCATGTTACACAGGGACACAATTGGGTTGGGTTTCATGGCTAGGCTTATAAAGGCCCTGGTTTTCATTAGCCTAGTATATAAATATGAACCTATAAACCTATGCTTTATAATCTCACACTTATTCACTAATTTCAGTGCTGTTGGTTTTCATCCTGATCATCTCCATCTCACAATGTCAGACTTTGGTTCAAGTCTAAGGTACTTGTGATTCTTCTAGTTAATTCCTGAGTTTTTTTCTGTCCTTCAAGCTATTTATTTTTGTTGAAACACTGGAAAACACTTCACTGGCAAAGTCTTTCTGTGAGCTTCATTGCCAGACAATTGAGAAGCAGAGTTCCTTCTGCTTGCTGGCTCACTTTCTGTTGGACAAACTTTTATTTTTCCATAGCCTGCTCTGTATCAAAAATGTATTTGATCAAGATGGCTAAACACTGATCAATAGCTTAACTTCAGCACTCCCAGTGTGAAAAAAAGAGATACTGAAAGCCAAGGGCCATGAGCTAATCGAAGGAAGGACACTGAGCAAACTCGGATCTATAACATATAACATTAAGTATCCTGTTTTTTTGCTTATTTTTTCGAGTTATTTATAGCACTTGTCTACTCTATATTTTTCTAGCTAGTTTCACTGTGTGTGAGGTATTAACTGGAAATTGTCCACTTTTATTAAGTATCTGTTGGGTTGTTTGATTCTGATAACTTGTTTGCAGTTAAAAGCTTTCTCTACAGGCTCCTTTAGCTGTTTAAAACTTTCATTTAAAGGCTCACTGCTGCTTTTCTGCTGTGAGAAACATTTCTGCAGTTTGTTTCTTAGTGTGGATATTTGTAGCATTGTCCATATTCAGGCTTGTGTTTGGGCCTAGTGCTTGTGGAGGCTGTGTGTCTGGGCATCAGGGACATCTTGGTTTAGCCAAAGCCATCAGGCATTTCAGTGAGAGAGAATTGTTTAAGGTCATTGGCTGACTGAGGTCACCTGGACTACAGCTTAGGCTAAGCACCTCATTGGTTCTTTTGAGCTTTTTTTCTTAAAAGTTGTCTCAGGTTTCAACTTTCTGTTACCTAAGAAGTTAAGTTGTGAGTGTTTCTGCCATTTCATACTGAGCTAATCGAAGGAAGGACACTGAGCAAACTCGGATCTATAATATATAATATTAAGTATCCTATTTTTTTGCTTATTTTTTCGAGTTATTTATAGCACTTGTCTACTCTATATTTTTCTAGCTAGTTTCACTGTGTGTGATGTATTAACTGGAAATTGTCCACTTTTATTAAGCATCTGTTGGGTTGTTTGATTCTGATAACTTGTTTGCAGTTAAAAGCTTTCTCTAGAGGCTCCTTTGGCTGTTTAAAACTTTCATTTAAAGGCTCACTGCTGCTTTTCTGCTGTGAGAAACATTTCTGCAGTTTGTTTCTAAGTAGTGTGGATATTTATTGCATTGTCCATATTCAGGCTTGTGTTTGGGCCTAGTGTTTGTGGAGGCTGTGTGTCTGAAAACATATTCAGGGACATCTTGGTTTAGCCAAAGCCATCAGGCATTTCAGTGAGAGAGAATTGTTTAAGGTCATTGGCTGACTGAGGTCACCTGGACTACAGCTTAGAGTAAGCTGTGAGAGACATTTCTGCAGTTTGTTTCCCACCCTCCTTCCCTATTGGTATCTGTTCTTATAGTTGGTAGCCTTGCAGTTGCCCGCCCCTACTGTAAATTTCATCTGGGACCCTCCGCCCAGTCTAGTGTCATTACCTCATTCTACCTAATGCAGGGAGAACATTTGAGAAGGCCAATCTGCTTAGTTTCTGCTCCTCCTTTCTCTCTTTCCACTAAAAAAAAAAAAAAAATTTCTAAGCTTGTTTCCTGCCTTTCTTGTGGGTAGTCTAGTCTGGATACAGATTTGCTGTGTCCAGGACTATTTGTGGGCTTCTAAGCCCCCAAGCCTTTCTGTGTTGGAAGAAGCCTTCTAGTTTAATTTTGTTTCAAGAACTAGCCAGTTTTTTGTTTCAGCACTCAAGTCTCTAGTTACAGGTGACTCTATAGTCAGGCACACTGATGTTCCACTCACCAGGCTAAACAAGGAGAAAGTTACTGTCAGCTGCCTGTCGGGTGCCAGGATCCGCCACATAAAGCATGCACTCAGGTCACTCCACAACAAGTAGAAATAGGACTCTGTCATTGTCCATGTTGGTGTGAATGACCTGAGACGTACCTCCCTGGACTACATTAAAAGGGACATGGAGGAGCTTTCTGATCTTGTAGCCCAGGCAGGTATGACCCTAGTCCTGAGTAGCATCTTGCCATCACCCAGAATGATACCACAGTACAAGGACAAAATGATTGACTTCAACAATTGGCTAAGCTTCTGGTGTCATTCTGAGAGGATCCAGTATCTGTCTGCCTGGGATGACATGATCGACAAACCACGATGCCTTGCCAGAGATGGCCTACACTTGTCACCCCTGGGATTCCGGATACTGGCTAAGGCTCTAGCCACCCCTATAGTGCCTTTTTTAGGCAAGGTTCAAATGACAAACTCATCACCGTAACAGGTACAAGCAAGAAGAATCTGAGGGTATTGCTACTCAATGCTAGAAGTCTAAACCTCAAAATGCACTCACTCGAGCCACTCCTTAAAATGGAGAACATAGACATCTGTGCAGTGACGGAGACCTGGTTCAAGGCTCCAGAGAGTACCCCTGCATTACCAGGCTATAATTTATACCACACCTTTTGGCCACCTAACCTGGAACGAAACACTAAAGGCGAGGTGTGTCCATATTCATTAAGGATATCCACACCTCCAGGCTAGTTGCTCAGCATAATGCATCCGAGATTATCCAAGTTCAACTAACTCTGGGCAAGACAGCAATCCAAACTGTAGCTTGCTACAGATCCCCCACCATGCCCCAGGATTCCCACTCCTCATTTCTTGATGCACTGAAAAATATTAGGGTACACCCTAATAATGGGTGATTTCAACCACCCCACCATTAACTGGGAAAACTACTCGTGTACCAACTCTTGTGCGCAACGTTTTCTGGAATTCATACATTCCAATGCCTTGGATCAACTTATCCACACCCCCACCAGGGGCAACAATATCCTAGACCTGGTTATTACCAACATGGGCAACCGGTGCTCCACACCACAGGTCAGTTCCTCGTTGGTCAGATCCGACCACAAGCTAATCACCCTAGACATCCACATCCCACCCCCCATCAGGGAAACCACAGTAAAAAATTTCTCCAAAGCCAACTTCACGCTTCTTAAGACAGAAGTGGCAAACTTCACGACACCCATGCTGACAGACAATAGAGGTATGACCGCTGAATCCTACACAAATGCACTTTAGAAGCACTTACACGAGTGCATGGATCGTGCAATCCCTAACAGAACCAAGATGCTATCCTCCAAAAAAAGGAAGCCAATCTGGTGGTCCCCTGCCATAAACAAACTCTACAACAGAAGAAAGAAACTGTTGCAAAAAAAGAGTAAAATCCCATGATTGGAGAAACTCTCTGGTCAGCCTCAGTAAGAAGCTGAGATCCCTCATAAAATCCACCAAAGCTAGTTACGAAAACAAAATCGCCACTGACTCTAAAGACAACCACAAAGCATTCTATAGCTATGTCAAGAATCTCAATGGCAACACTCAGATCTGCTCTGAATTACAGCACAATGGCACTAAATATACAGAAACAACTGATATTGCCAACATCCCGGCAGATAGGTTCAGTGCTAACTTTAACCCTCTGTTATCCCCTAAAGGGCCGATCTCTATACCAGAAGAATGCAAAGTTCCTGTAATCACGGCTGCTCAGGTAAAAAACACACTATCCAAAGCCAAGAACACAGCATCCATGGGACCTGACAACATCCCAAGCTGTGTTCTACATGAACTACAGAACGAACTAGCACCCCACCTAAGTACCATGTTCAATCATAGCCTCACCTCAGGCTATGTGCCCACTGAATGGCGCACAGCGACGGTTATCCCACTCCACAAAGGGGGAGCCACCACAGACCCCGGAAACTACTGCCCCATTAGCCTAACGAGCCTGGTCTGCAAGGCTATGGAACGTATCATCATGGAACTTATAAACAATGACATTGGTAATCTCCAAGCTCAGGACCCCACCCAGTTCGGATTTGTAAAAGGCAGATCATGTCTCCTAAACCTGATAGACGTCTTTGAAGCAGTCACCAAAGCCGTAGATGAGGGTAAGGTGGTTCACACAGCCTATCTATATCTCGCCAAGGCTTTCAACCCATCCCCCACTCTGGAATTATAGATAAACTCACTAAACTAGGTATAAATCCCTATGTCGCAAGATGGGTTGCCAACTGGCTCACTGACCGAACCCACATTGTGAAAGTAGCAGACTCCAAATCCAACTTCAGACCAGTGACAAGTGGAGTACCACAGGGTTCAGTCCTGGGTCCTCTCCTGTTTGGTATCTACTTCTCTAAAGTACAGGCTAACAAAGAAGGTCTTTTGGCTAATGAAGTTCACAGATGACTGCAAACTAGGAGCCATAATCAAAACTCCAAAAGATGTGGACATCCTACAAAAGGGCCTCTCTGAGACATATGTCTGGTGTCAAAGCCATGGCCTCAAGCTCAATGCCAAAAAGTTCACTGCCATCCCTTTTGGTAAAAACTCTGTACCCATGAACTACCACATAAGCGGTAGTCTACTTAACACCGAAAGTGTGATAAGAGACCTTGGGACACAGGTGGACAGTAGTCTCTCCTTTGATAATCACATCACCACAGTAGTCAGGAAATCCTACGTGGCACACCTCATCACAAAAGGTTTATCATCCAGGAAAAAAAGAGGTCATTGTTCCCCTCTACTCGTCACTCATTAGACCCATTATAGAGTACAATGCCCCTTTTGGTATATACCTCACAAGACATGTACAACTGGAAAGGCCACAGAAATACCTCACAAAGAGGATTACTCACCTCAAACAGATGCCCTACACAGACAGTCTCAAAAAACTGCAGCTTTACTCTGTCGCATATCGCCTAACACACAAAGCTATGTCAAACCCAGAGCTTTTAGACATGCTCCACTTAAAGAAATCCCAATCCCTATGAGCTACACGCTCTAGGGACCTAAACCTCGTCACCACAATAAACAGAACATGCTGGAGGGATAGATCCCTGTCCCAGAGACTTTCCATACTCTGGAACAAACTACATATCTATAACAAACAAAGCTCCTCATTAACACTCTTCAAGAAAAATCTTGATGATTGGATGGGAGATAGGAAATTCACCCTGGGGATCACTTCTGTGGCTCTGCTTGACAGTGGCACAGGAAAATAATTTTCTTGGGTGGCGAAAGCCTGGGTACCTTTTGGCTAGGCTTATATAGGCCCTAGGGCCAACAGCCTAGTACCTAACTATGAACCTATGAACTCTGTCACTTTTAGTAAATCCCATTACTGGCTAGTAAGTACACTGCTTGGATGCCATCAAAGAAGAAACTGAGACAGCCTGGAAGAAAATAAACTAGAAAAGGTGAAAGAGAAAACAATGACAGAGAAGCTATTCAGCAAAAAGCAGTTCAAGCTCCAGCTTTGGTGCAAGACATAGCTTCCAGTAATCTAGAGAGAAAACTAGGTACTTTCTGCTGTACCAGAGAAACTAGAAGAAACTGACTGAATTAATTTTATAAAGGCACAATAAGCAACTGGACTTGTATTCCACAGTAGGATCTATTAATTGAAAGGGCACATAGTGTGTATGCTCCAAACCTGGCCATGTGAAAGCAGCCAAAACCTGTAATAGTAAAGATGCAATCATACTAGCAGAAATAGTTGATCCTGACATAACTGTGGCAAAAAGTAAAGGTACTGAAAGATGGAGACAGTACTCATTTATGGAAAATGATTAACTGTACATCAGGCAAAAGAGAAGAAAATATTCCAGCAATCATGGAATGTAGAGATGCAAGTCTAAGATTCAAGCTGCTATCTTCAGAACACTTTTTTCCTGGAGGAACAAAGTCATTTTTGATGCAGAACAGACAAAGGGGGAAATACAAAAGTTTGTCCAACAAGGGGTGAGAAACAGAAGGGGACTCTGCTTCTCATTCAACTGATGGTAAGGCTCATACAGAGACTTTGCCAGTGAAACCTTTTTCAATCTTCCAAAGGAAAATGCTTGAGAGACGGAAAAAAAAGTACAGGAGTAGAAGAATCAGGAGTATCTTTGACTTGAACTGGCGTTAGGAGATGCAGATGAATAGGAAGACAACTAGTAATATTGAAATTAGTGAATAAATGAGAGACTATAAAGCAACCATGTTTGTGAAGCATAAAAATGGCTGAGAAAGACTGGATTTTTGTTGACTGTGTTAAACTTTTTTGTGAGACTGACAGGCATATGTCCCACTTCATGCCATTAATGTTTGGAAAGACACTAAAAGGGAGAAATAGGGAATAAGTAAGTAAAGCAACCGTTTGCTCTTAACAGTATTTGTATAAAAGAGTTTATGACAATCTGCATGTGATAAAGTAAAAGTATTTTTAGTGACTGGTGTATGTCATAAAGATACTGAAGTAATCAAGTGCTTTTTTTCTTCTCTCTTTTTTAGTTTTAAGAAATGAAGGCATTGCAACGTAAAAAGAGAAGAAAGGCTGGACAAAAGAACATTTAAGTCAATAGGTTGTAATCCTGAGTTGGTGGGGGTTGTGGGGGTGTTAAGGTGCACTTATTATAATACACGTAGAATTGAAATGTTTTCTTTTACTTTTCTGTAGGTAAATATCTGGAATAATTCCCTTGCCTTAATCTAGTGACAATTTTTTGTTTATGCAAAGGTTTTAAAAATGAGAGACCACAATGTAATAAACCATTTCCTTTAAGCAAATAAATAGTGCTATTTAAGAAATCTGGAGCTGAAGGCAGCTCTGCATTTTGATCTCATCTTTCCATGTAAACAGGCTGACTACAGGTGAAGGCAATAAACTGAGAGGTCTGGACATTGTTTACTGTGAGCAAAGTAAATTTAAAATGTACAATGGCAAGCAGTTCAGTAAAAAATAAAGTCTGAAATTACTGGAAGTGAATAAGAGATAGCAGCTTTTCTGGTAACTAAATACATTTACTAGAAGAGTGTATAATTTAGTTTTACTTAAAAATAGCCAGTGCACTTTTTCTTAAGGCTAAAAGTTAATGTTTTCTGAAAGCATACAAGTTATTTTTCACAAATGTGAGGTTAATAAAGACAAGACCGACAGCAGTTAATGTGTACAGGCGCAGACACTAACATGTATCTTAGCATGGATAACTCTAATTTTACTTTAGGTTTTGCCTGTGTGTTTAGCCGTCAATTTGGGACAATTATTCCTATTAGGAGGGTTAAACATTTTTTTGTGTGTAAGTTAATAGGTGTGTTGCTTTTTTTTTTTTCTTTGACAGTTTTCATTAACACAAAAAGTATTGTAAAATATGACACAGGTTCAAATGGAGCTAGCAAGAAACAACTATAAAATATCAACCTGTCAAGCATTAGTGAGTGCATACAATACAAAACCTGAAAATAGACATTTAAAAAGCCTGTCGTATACAATAGGTGGGAAACATAACTTCTATCCATAATGGCTACACTAAACATGATTTTGGAATGTGAATGGTCTCACAGATACAGACAAAAAGGGTATTTATATTAAAAATACAGAAAGCAAATAGCAATGCTACAGGAGGCACACTTAGAAACGAGCATGTGCATTTCATAAAGGATTTCAGGTGGGACATTCAGCAGATATCAGGGACAAAGGAAAAGGGGAGCAATCATAGTAATTGCTAGAAGAGCTACAACAGTGACAAAAGAGGGGAAAAGATAATAATGGTAGATTTGTGGTACTAAGGGACTACTGTCAAGGGAGAAGGAAGGATTATGCTGACATGTATTTACATTCCACCTAAAACAGCTATTATGAAAGTAAAAAAAAATTGGGTGAAATAATCAGCTTTCAGCAGGAAATACTACCTATAGGTGGGGACTAGAACTTGATTTGCAACAGTAAGGATGTATCTGGGGTACACAGAAGGGAAAATATAACAAAAGAAGGAAGACTTCTGAAGAAATGTATGAAATATTTGGTATGGAAGAGGTGAATTCAATAGCAGGAACTCAGACTTTATATATTTTCAAAGGTGCAATAACTAATAACTTGGCTAGACTACACAGAAGTTACATTTCACATGAATGTGTGCATTTATTTGAAAGTTTTGACAATCATCCAGTAACTACTGCAGATCACACACCAATTAAAAACCAAGGCAAAAAATGCAAGGTAATTGAAGTACAAATGAGAAACTGGTGCTTCTACACCTACCTGTTATAAAAAGAGGGATTTAAGGAATGAGTAGTGGAAATCATTCAATTGTTATTAGGGAAGACAGAAAATTCTTCATAAGTTATAGCTAGTGAGTGGGACAGAATGAACATGGAGTTTAAGACAAGGGGTAGAAATGAAAGAAAAAAATATGTGGTTGAGAAATAAGAATTATTTAGAGGGGCTGACCAAAGTTAAATTACTGCAGAACAAGAAAGCGTGCAAATACAGAGTGCAAAATAGAAAAAAGGGAATATCAAGATAATATGCAAGAGTTTAGAAAAACTGCTTGATAACGTAGGAGCACAAAAACGTTTAGCAAAATGACTTAGGCAACAGAAAGTAGACGGGGTTGTTGCTAGACTTAGGACACCTATAACAAGAAAAATAACCACAAGTCCTGCAGCAGTATTGAGATATTTCAGAAAGTTTACAATAATGTGCATAAAGCAAAGGGATGTACAATTCAAGAAAAAGCAGAAATGAAAATATTTATGGAAAACTTGGTTACATCAAGGTTAGAGGTAGAGGAGGAGGCACAGCAATTAACAGTTAAGATAGGAGATAAAATAAAATGGTTATGTATAATCAAGCTGCTGAAAAGTCTCCAAGGAACAGGTGGTATTCCTGTGGTAGTCTGAGAACTAGGAGGGAAGGTAGGTTTTAACAGTATTTTAAAAGGAGGGGAAGCATCAACATGCTGCACAAAAGATGTGATGGCTGTAACACTAAAGACAGAAAAGAACCATCAGACCCAACTTTATACAAGTCCATTTCAATTTTACATCATGACTATAAACTGTTTGTGTCTATAACTGCTACAAGAATGGCAAAGATGTTGCCAAAATTGATATGAATCAATCTAGTTTTGTGGATGGTTGGCAAATATTTGACAACCTTAAAAGAACAATGATCCAGAGGGAAGCAGAATGTATGAAAATACTGCTGTTGGTGGTGGGACTTGATGCACTGAAAGCATTCAGCAGAGTAAGCTGGGAATTTCAGTAGAGCAATGGAAGCATTTGTATGCCCTGATACAATAAGGTTAATTAGGAGGATATATGAGGGATCAGAGGCAAAAATTAGTGTGTGTGTGTGTTGGGGGGGTGCTCTCTGATACGTTGCGTCTGAACACAGGATCCAGGCAGGAGTGTCCTCTTTTCCCTTTATTTCCATTAAATTTAGAGCCACCAGCAAAAAATAAAAAAGTGACTCAGAACTTCAAGGATATAATCAGTATGATAATCAAGAAAAGCTGTCTATTTATAGACAATATTATTTTGTATCTGATAAAACTAGAAAAGGACAGGTCTGTGTTGTGGAGCATTCTGATACAGTTTCAAGTCTTTTTGAAATATAAAATTAATGAAGACAAAGCAAAGGCTATTCAGCAATACCCATATTTATGGGAAAATGATAAAATGAAGCATTTAGGAGTATGGAATAAAAAGGATTCTGTATAGCTGCTAATGATGTGTGGGAATAGACAAAAGAAAATGCTTTACTGGAAAGGCTCACCCAGACTCCGCTACAGTTTGCTGTGAGGGAAAGGTTAGTTTGCTTTTTATTTGTTGTATTTTGTATTACTTTATTGCCTTTTTCTATTTTGTATACTGTGATTTTTCTTTACACTGTGTTTTACTTGTATTCTGCTTTTAACTGCATATTAAAACTTGAAAAGAGACCATAGCTCTGTCTCTTGTGAGTCGGACAGAAATTAGAATAGGTCAATTAAGGAGTCACACAAGTTAGAACAGGTCAGTTAAAGTTAATCATCTTGAACTGAGGGAGTGGAGCTAGGAACTAACCTTCTATTTAAGGAGTAAAATAAAACATTTCAGAGCATTACTGGAAAGGCTCATCCAGACTCTGCTACAGTTTGATGTGAGGGATAGGTTAGTTTGCTTTTTATTTGCTGTATTTTGTATTACTTTATTGGTTTGTTCTATTTTGTATAGTTTGATTTGTTTTCTTTACACTGTTTTACTTGTATTCTGCTTTTAACTGCATATTAAAACTTGAAAAAAGCCACAGCTCTGTCTCTTGCGAGTCAGACAGTAATTTTCTCCCACCCGGTTACTGTTGTGTTCTTAAACACCCCTGTCTTTCTAGATGCCTGCTCCTTATGTTAATTTGACCATATATCTCATTTCCTCTCTGCTTTTAATGGCTGGAGTGAGTAAGCACAAAATTATCATTTTGCGAAATCACTCCCCTTCACCTATTTAAATTTATTGGCCATCCTACTGTATTCCATAGTACCAGAATACAAAACCAACCACCCCTTTCAATCTATCTTGCTGTTTTAAAAATAGTGACTCTCCAGTAAAACGTAACTATTTAGACTGGTAAAAAGTACAGTTTTGTACCTACCATAAATGTAGATGTTCGAGGATCCACATTGCTGCAGTCCTTACTATTGGGTAGTCCCAGTCAGTCTCGGGTCGTATACCATATAGTGGGAGGCGCGTGGTCTGGCGGCGATAGCGCGCAGCGTCACGTCACGCTACTAAGGGTGACCGACGTCATACTCAGTCTTTTCTTTCTTGCCTTTGAAGAGCCCAGACCTAAAAAAGACCCACAAAAAACCTGCACCAAAAAATATATACAATAAAAAATATATATATAATACAAAAATATATACAAAACTACAACCACACAGACACCCCAAGAAGGAGGGAGGGTAAGGAGGGCAACAACATGGGGGATCCTGGACATACATTTATGTGTGGTACAAAACTACTATATGTTCTTCTTTCCACATTGCTGCAGTCCTTACTATTGGGTGTGAATCCCAAAGCAGAGGTCCTGGAGGCTGGGCAAATCATAAAGGAGTGGAGGGAATGACAACATGCTGACAAAACAGCTGACAAAAAACCAGCCCTAGACTAGAGTAGATAGGAAGGAGTAGACTAGAGTAGAGAAAGTATGCACTGAACTCCAAGTGAAGTGGCAGTAGCCCCCCTTAGTAAGGGTCCTTAGAATACTGCTGAAGTGGCAGTAGCCTATGTTGAAGAAATATAAGCCATGCTGCTCCATCCCATGCCATGATCCTTGCAACAAATGCCCTATGATAAAATGCATAAAAAAACAAAATTGACCTAGACTGCCTAAAAAGAATTTTGAAGCAAATAAGCCTGAACTCAAAGCAAACTGCCTAAAAAAAAAAACAAACTGCCCTGCTTTTTCTAAATTGCCTGTTAATGCTTAAAAAAAGTGTGCAGGTTGGTTCCCTGTTTAAAGCTTTTCCTTAAATTTTGGGAGTCAAAATTGAAGTTTGCAATAAAAATACATAAAAAAATACCTAAACAACCAGCAGTATAAAGGAAGGATTAGTAATGCAAATTACCCTCTATCCCCATGGGAAACGGCCTTAGCTCTCTACAATCAAGTGGGCCTAGAAACTTAAGTTACCTACTTTCGCATCTAACTCCTCTAGTGCACACTGCAGTGTTTAGGATAAACCATTTTTTCATCTTACTTTAAGCATCTATTGCAAGACCACCAGTTATTGGAGAGCACACATTCTGCTTCTCAGAAGTTATCTTGGGATTAGTGCTTCTGTTTTCTCCTGGTGAGAGAAGGAGTGCAGTTACATTATTTCATGGAGACTGTTGATAACCAGAAAGCCCAATAACTGCTTTATAGGTGGCAGCTTGGAATCTGTGCTTATATTCTGATCCTGGTGACAGTAGGAACAGAGTGCATTGATTCCTGTCTCTTTCTGGTTGGAGAGTGAGTGTCTGTGATTAACGTACCTGATTAGTCTGGTTGCTGTTTGAGGCATCTACCAGAAAAAGGCTACAAAAGCCTGCAGACCCTTGCATCATCTGGGACAAGAATGTGGATCACCAAACAGGCCATGTCTTACTTCTTGTCTTGGGACTGGTGCTAACATTTTGCTTCTGGTGAGAGAAGAAGCAAAGGAGTACTGTATCCCAACATAGTGAAGCTGTGAGACCAGCATTAGTAGTAGCCAGGCAGTAGCCATTTATGCGACTCCCCTCTTTTCATCATTCTTGACAACCTAATTCTTTATTTTTCACTAAATGCTGCTTGATTTCTTTCTAACTTCAGAATATCTGCCTAAATACTTCATCCTTAAGTTTTCAGGGTCTACGTATTAGTTTCCCCTCAAGTGTTTGGCACTGCTCTTTACAGACTCTGACACATTGAGTGACATTTTTCCTGTAAAAGGAATATATAAGAAAACAGCATCAATACTTAGTAATAATGACCATCCCTCCTAGCATGTCTAAAGGTCAGTTCCCTGTGCTTTCTCCTATTAACCTGGTGAACCTGGGGATTCTGAGGCAGTATAGCAACTGCCTCGTACACAGACAACCCTCTCCTCTTACCTCCCAACACTCAGACTTGTGAGAGATGCACTTATATATCCAAATTGGAAGTCATGCACTCTCAGGCCAGACCGGAATAGCTGGTCAAGAGGAGAAGGTCAACACCTGTACCATAATACATGCAACACCATCACAGCTCTCACATAAACACACAAACCACACTCCCACCTTTGTGGAGGCTCTCAATAGAAATCTACCCAAACAGCAAAAACCTCCAAGGCAGAAACACACTCGACCACCACAACACAACACAAATCACAAGACACATAGGTCACCTACACAACACAACACAAATCACAAGACACATAGGTCACCTACACAGTGTGCCCTCAACCTAAGCCCCTAAGGCAAAACAGCTTGCCCAATACATTAATCATAGGTGACTCGATAGTGAGGCACATCGATGACCCCCCTCACTAGGGTGAATAAGGAGAAGATAACAGTCAGCTGTCTATCAGGTGCCAGAATCCGATACACAACACATGCACTCAGGTCACTCCACAACAAGTACAAGTTATGACTCTGTCACTGTCCATGTGGGTGTGAATGACCTGAAACACACCTCCCTGGACTACATGAAAAGATATGTGGAGGAGCTCTCAGATTATGTGGCCCATGCAGGTATGACCCTAGCCCTGAGCAGCATCCTACCGTCGCCCAGAATGATACCGCAGTACAAGCATAAAATGATTGACTTCAACAACTGGCTAATTTCTGGTGTCATTCTAAGGAGATACAGTATCTGTCTGCTTGGGATGACATGACTGATGGACCTTGATGCTTTGCCAGAGATGGCCTGCATCTCTCACTCCTGGGTTTCCGGATACTGGCTAAGGCTCTTTCCACCTCTATAGTGCCTTTTTTAGGCAATGCTCCAAAAACCAAATTACCACCATAACAGCTATAAATAAATACAATATGAGGGTCATGCTGCTCAACGCTAGAAGTCTAAATCTCAAGATGCACTTGCTCGAAGCACTCCTCAAAATGGAGAACATCGACACTGGAGATCTGGTATAAAGCAGCAGAAAGCACCCCTGCACTACCAGGTTATAGCTCATTCCACACATTTTGCCCCCAGAACATGGACCGAAGCTCCAACGGTGGTGGTGTCTCCAAATTCATAAAGAATATGCATACCTCCAGACAAGTAGCCCTGCATAATGCATATGAGATACTTCAGGTACAACTAACATTGGGTAAGATGGTAATTCAGGTCATAGGCTGCTATAGGTCCTCAACCATGTCCCAAGACTCTCACTGCATGTTCCTAAGCACCCTGGAAACTATTAGGGTCCAACCAGATACTCTCATACTAGGCGACTTCAACTACCCCTCCACCAACTGGGAAAACTACCAATGCTCCAAATACACTGGCCAAACACTTCCTGGAATTCATCAATTCCAATGTTCTGGACCAGCTCAATCTTAGCCCCACTACAGGAAGCAACATCCTTGACCTGGTTATTAATAACATGGGCAACCGTTGCTCTACACCAATAGTCAAAGCCTCCCTGGTTAGATCCGACCACAAACTAATCACCATGGAAATCCACATCTCACCCACACCCCCTGCAAAGGTAACCACCATGAAAACCTTCTCCAAAGCTGACTTTGGGCTCCTAAAAACAGAAGGTGGCTAACTTCACTGCACCCATGTCACTGGAAAATAGATGAATGATTGCAGAATCATACACCAATGCACTGTACTAACACAAATAAATGCATGGAACTAGCCATACCCAACAGAACCAAGACACTCTCCTCCAAAAAAGGAAGCCAATCTGGTGGTCCTCTGCCATTAATAAACTCTACAACAGAAGGAAGAAACTGTTGCAGAAAAAGGTGAAGTCCCAAGACTGGAAAAACTCCCTTATTAGCCTCAACAAAAAGTTGAGATTCCTCATCTAAGCCTCTAAACCCACCTATGAAGGCACAATCACAAAGCCTTCTATAGTTATATCAAGAATCTCCACAGCAATACCCATGTTTGCTCTGCATTACCGCACAATGGTACCTCCTATACTGAGCCAACAGATATTGCCAAAATACTGACAGATTCAGTGCCAACTTTACCCCTCTCTCCCCCCAAAGGACCAATCACAATACCAGAGGAATGCCAAGCACCCAGCATTACTGCAGCAAAGGTTAAAGCTGCATTGTCCAAGGCCAAGCATACAGCTTCCATGGGACCCGACAATATCCCTGGATGTATTCTACATGAACTACAAAGTGAACTGGCACCACATCTGTGTGCCCTGTTCAATTAGAGTCTCACCTCAGGCTTTGTCCCTACTGAATGGCGTACTTCTACAGTCATCCCTCTCCATAAAGGGGGAGCGACTACAGACCATGGGAATTACTCCATTAGCCTGACAAGTCTGATATGTAAGGCTATGGAGTGCATCATCATAGACCTAATTAGCAAGGATACAGGAAACCTCCAAACTTTAGATCCCACGCAATTTGGTTTTGTGAAAAGTAGATCATGCCTGTTCAACCTGGTTGACTTCTTTGAGTCAGTCAGCAGAGCTGTAGATGAGGGCAAGGCAGTTCATGCAGCCTACCTCGAGCTGTCCAAGGCCTTTAATAACCATTCCCCATTCAGGAATTACTGACAAACTCACCAAACTAGGCATCAACCCATATATCACTAGGTGGGTTGCAAACTGGCTCACAGATAGAACCCACAGTGTGAAAGTAGTGGACTCCAAGTCAGACTGCCGCCCAGTCATGAGTGGAGTCCCACAGGGATTGGTCCTGGGTCCTGCTTGGCATCTACTTCTCAGAATTCCAGACCAACACGGAGGGACTCTGGCTAAGTTCACAGACGACTGCAAGCTGGGAGCCATTATTAACTCCCCAAGTGATGTAGACATACTACAGAAAGGCCTCACTGAGACCAATGACTGGTGTCGAAACCATGGTCTTAAGTTTATTGCCAAAAAATGTATGGTCATCCCCTTTGGGAAAAACTCAGTTCCCACTAATTACCACATCGATGGGAGCCAACCGAACCCTGAAGACATTATAATTGATCGGGGGACACAGGTTGACAGCAACCTCTCCTTCGACCACCACACTGCCACTATGTTTAGAAAGTCCTTCTATGTGGCACATCTCATTACCAAGGGTTTTGCATCCAGGAAGAAAGAAGTCATCATCTCTCTCTACTCTTCCCTCATTAGGCCAATCATCGAGTATAATGCCCCATTTGGCATGTACCTCACTAGACACATGCAACAGCTGGAAAGGCCACAAAAGTACCTCACGGAGAGGATCCTAGGCCTTAAACACATGTCCTACACGGACAGACTCAAAAAACTCCAGCTATTCTCTGTCTCATATCGTCTACTAAGAGTCAATCTCTGCCTTACTTACAAAGCTATGTCTGACCCAGCTCTGTTAGAAATGCTACATCTAAAGAAATCCCAATTCCTCCACACCACATGCTCCAGAGACCTCAACCTCATTACCACAATCTACAGAACATGCTGGAGGGACAGGTTCATAACCCAGAGACTGCCCATGCTCTGTTATAGACTTCCCATACATGTCAAGCAGAGCAACTCACTGGCCCTCTTCAAGACGAATCTTGATGAGTGGATGGGAAATAGAAAGTTCACCCCAGGGATCACTCCAGCGGCTCTACTTGATAGAGGCACTGCAAACTAAAGTTGGGCTGCATTATGCCAGGGCACTTCTATGGGCTAGGCTTGTAAAGGCTCCAGGGTCATTAGCCTAGTACACACCTATGAACCTAAAAGATAATGCAACAACTGAGAAGCTGTAAGCTCTCGTTTATGGATAACAAGATACAAGCAGTGAAAATGTTTTTAGTCCCTTTAGTTTTATATGAGAGTCAGGCATATTTTTATCAACCATAGGAAAATCTGTGGACAGTAATTAATAGAGAGTACAAGGATTTTACCTGGGAGCAGAAGAGAGCCAGGGTCAAGTGGGGTAAGTTAATCCTTCCAATAAAACAAGGTGTTTTAGAATTACCCGACATGAAGGGACACTTTAGAGCTACACTGTTAAGGCTCATATACATAACAAAAGCAGCCAGAAAGCTGTAATTCAAAGTGGAAAGGGATGATGAAGCAGGGAGAAATTCAATAAATAAGGGGAGAGTGGGATTTTTGGATGCAGATCCTTAAGGAAAATAATAGCAGCCACAAAGAATATTATATTTATAAAGTAGCAAAACGTATACTAGAACAAAGCCAACACAAGAATAGAGAATTCTATCCAATTGATAGGGATGATTGCAATTGGGTCTATATCACTTTATCAAATGCTTTATTCAGCGAATCATTATTAATCAAACTCACTTAAGCGAAACCTCATTTAAGTGAATGATCGCTTCAGCAAAATTTTTCCAAGGGGGGAAAAAAAAAACTAGTGGGCCAGCTACCAACCATAACAAACGCAACACAATGTAAAACTTAGCACCCTCCACACAACAACTAAATATACCAACTCTGAGATCGCACTACAGTGGGAAATGGCAAATTCCAGATGATGGCCAACTACTTCCTTTCCCTGAGAAAAAATTAGCTGAAATGATCATTCGCTTAAATGAGCTTTCTCTTAAGTGAGTTTGAATAATAGTGATTTACTGAATAAAGCATTCAACAAAGTGATATAGACCCCTGCAATTAGGGGCACATCGAACAGGCAAGTGGTAGGGCTAGAATGTACTGGAGAAAACTGGCAAAGGAACCAAAGAATTGGGAGAAAATAACTAGAGAGAGAAAGGTAATGGTGTTGGAAGAGACCATGAAGACATTTGGACTGCAGGCTAGATACTGCCTTCTGTAGGGATAGACAATGCCTTCTCTATCAAAGACTGATAGAGTACAGACAAAGAGAAAGGGATAGGGGGAACCTTAACTGAAAGACATGCTTGAGTAGGGTATTAGTTGACTATAGAATAGAAACTGCTGTTACAAAATGTAGTAGGGCATATAAAATATTGCACAATAAATATAGGAATCAGAAGAGGTTAGAAAAGATTGGGAAGAAAGAATGGATAAGCAATTTACAAGGAACAAAGGGATGACATATGTATGCATGGCTCCTGCATATGCAATAAAGTCTAAAAGATCTCGGATTTTTGCTTGGAAGTGTTTGCATAGGTATTTCTATACCCCAAGCAGACTCAAATATTTTTTCCTCGGGTAGCTAGAGAATGTTGGAGGTGTGATGGGGAAGATAACGGTAACTAAACATATGTTTTGGGAGTGTAATGTATTAGCAGACTTTTAAAAAATTCCCTAGAGAATATTATGTCAGAAATACTGGATGAGGAACATGGTGTAACAAAGGAAATTATGTTTTTGAGCTGGGATACAGACTCTGTATTGCCTAGACATAGTAAGGCCTTGGTAAGTTTAATTTTGGTGGATGGAAAAAAAATGCAATATTAGAAAATAGAAATCAAAGTCTAAATCAACCGTATTTGACATAGTGAATATTGTAACGGAGATAAAAGAACCGCAAGTGGGATCTTTAGAAAAGGGTAGGAGCAAATTGCACAGAAGAAATGGAAATTGTAGGAACAACACATGCAAAATAATATTTTGGAGAAGAGTGAGGTTTAAGGGAAGGCAGGAACTGATCAATTTATATAATATTAGATTGATAATTGTATATAAAAATATGCATCTCCTACAGGCTGTTGAGGGAAGATCTATGCTTGGCATACAAGACATTGTCAGACCCCAACTTTGATGGACCTCCTGCATATCCGCAAAACAAACAGCACCAGAATTACACATTCTAAAGACTTAAACCTTGCCTGTGATATAAACAGGACCTGCTGGACAGACAGGTATTATCCCAGAGACTACCCCTTCTCTGGAACAGGCTCCTCATCCATGTGAAGCAGACTTCCTCCCTAACCCAATCCAAGTGTAACTTGGACAACTGGACAGGGAACAGGAAATTCACCCCTGGTTTGGCACTCATGTCTCTAATGGATATAGGCAACCTGCAAATGGTTCATCTCCCAGACCCCTGCTTGTAAATGTTTCACCTCCCAAGCCCCTGCTTACACTTATGATGGACACCTAAACTTATCACAGATTTAGGATGCATGGCTAGGCTTAAAAAGGCCCTTGTGGTCATTGGCCTAGTAAACACCTATGAACCTATATGTGATGTATGTTTGTAACTGTGAAGATTTTTAACATGCTGGTTTTTCTAAGCATATGAATAATGCAAAGATGGATTTTTAATAAGATGGTTTGGTTAGCTCATCATTATTTTTTATCAGAGTTTATGTTTTTTGTTAGACAGTATATAATATATGGTATTTCATATACGTATGCATGCGTAGTTGTGTTTATATATTCTTTTACAATTCATGTCTTGGGCAGTGAGGGCTTGTTTAAACACAAATATTTTGTTTAAATAGAAATTTATTAGCTATTTTTTAACCTTTAATTTTTTAATTAATTGATTAATAGAACCTGTGATATCATAATTAACTAAGGTTCTGTATTGGCTGCTTTGAGAGGTGCTTTATATAAAGCGACGATGTGTAGTTTTAAAAATTTTAGTCTGAAGAAGTTGGAGTATTCTCTCCAACGAAAGCGCTTACTTAAATAAAGTTTTTGTGTTCCTGAAGCCTGCTAGCATCATCTTTACTTTAGTAACTGTCAAGATGTCAACATGGTTTGTGTTCTTCTATATAAATGTTTGTTTAGCTACGTCTTAAGTGATAATTTAATAAAGGTGTTTAAAAAGTCTTTGATCCTCCAGGAAAACAAGTACTCTGAAGACAGCTGGATTCAGCAACTTGAAATCAAACACCTGCCTCTTGACATTCCCAGACTGCTGGGAAAAATGTTGCTTATCTTCTGCCTGATGTACAGTGAATTATCATTCCCATATTCTGCTGTTTCCAATGTTTAATTATTTTCTCTTATGCCAGAGTCAAGATGAACTCTTTCTGCTAGCATCATTGCATCTTTATTAATAAAATGTCTTGGTTGCTTTCTTATAGCCAAGGTTTGAAGTATGCACTCAATGTGCACTTTCACTAAACAAATACTCAGGAACACCAGTTTAGTTGCTTATTTGTGCTTTCATAAAATTAATACACTGTATTCCTTCCAGTTTCACTGATACAGCAGAAAAGCTCCTGTTTTCTCTGCATGCTGTCTTCTAAATGTAGTTTTTTGAAACATCTCTTATTAAAAAGCCTTGCACTCAGTAAGCCTTTTCTTCTTTTTTCACACTGATTTTTTTTTCAATTTTAGCAACTCATCTGAATAGCTACTTAAATCTACTTCTACTTTTCCAGCATTTTGTTGACTTGACATATTCCTTCAATGTTTTATGCATTTTAATCACCTCTTGAGTACATTTGATTTATTTTCTCTCTAAATTACTAGAAGCCAATCTCATGTACCAAAGCTGAACCTTGAACTGCTTTGTGCTGAACAACTGTAGGATCTTTCACACACAATGTTTTCTCCTAACATTTACTGGTTGATTTTCCTTTCAGGTTCTCAAATCTTCTTCTTTCTTCACATCCAGTCAATGTACTTACTTAGCCAGTAACTGAATTTTACCCAAATAAAAGTTTCAATGGCATTTTTTCTCAGTTTCTGTTTTCAGGTTTATATTAAATCAGCGAACGCTTAAAAAAGCGAATGCTGATTTATCGACCCCATGTAAGCGAAAGCATACCATCCTGAACACTCAAAACAGCAATTTTTTTTCCCAGGGAAAAATATCGCTGCTCCACAAAAAAGAAATAAATAAATAAAAAGTTCAAAACATTACATAAAGTGGGGGGTTGTGCCCCCACCCACTTAAATATACCAACTCAGAGATTGCACTACAGTGACGAAAATGGCAAAGTAACAGAGGTGGTCAAGTGACTTCGTTTCGAAGGATTGCGTCTTCGATTATATAATAGGAACCCTTTGTTTTCACACTGTGAGAGATGAAATTAAGCTGTTGATCACTGTGCAGCCATCTTGGAAAGTCACAACAAGGCTTTTCTGTCAGACACCATGATTTATGTCTTGTACCAAAAAATTTGGTACTTCGCATTCTAAAAACAATTTATTTCTTTGCCAGCAATGGGTAATGTTCTCTCACTCACCTTATTTACATCCTGACAATCAATGCAAAAGCAAACTTATCATGCTCTGCATCTCTGACCACACTTTTAATCCATTCTATTGGCCATCACTCCTTTTCAGTGACACTTATGTTTTCCATTATCTCAAGTCCCCGCTCAACTGCAGCTCTAACTATGCTGGCAGTTTTCTGGCATCATATTCTCTGCACTGTATTAAACAGCATATCATACAGTTATGGTTTTAAACAGTATCTCAGATGTCTGACTCTGTAATTGATTCTGACCACAAACAGTCTTTTCTTTCACACTGTGAATTATTTTTTCACCATTCTTATCTTCTCACAAACCACAAGACCCAAAATATTAGGACAACTAGAATTCCAGGATGACGGTTGACTCAGGAACTTGTTCATTAGGGTCCGCCCCTGTGGGAAAAACTGTCAAAAAGCCAGTAAAAGTCATATATGTTGGAGAAATTTCATTACTAGCTAGTAAATAAGTGCCTTGATTTCAGCAAATAAGAAATTTGGGAAAAGTAAGAGAAAGTTGACCAGAAAATGAAAAGAAAGTTGTGGATGTGAATAATCTCATGGTTGATCAGCAGGAAGCAAAGTCTTTTAAATCTTTCATGCAGTAGAAAGCATCTAATAAATTAAAAGGGACATTAACCAAATGCAATATGCTCTAAATGTAGGACTTTGGAACACTATTTAAAAACAAACTGATGAAAAAAGAATCATCATCACTAAACAATCAGGATGATGAGTCTGAAGGCATCAGAAATGGAAATCAAGGAAAAATGGTCACAGACTGGGATGTCAAATGAAGCCATGTTTCAAAAAATAATAGCAGACCTAGAGTACAGCGTATGAAGAAACCACCTGATATTTTCCAAAATGCCAGGGGAGCTACTGGATGGATTACACTACAGCAAAGCCTCAAACCTTGTTTCCAGAAAGTTTTACATTATATATATATATATATATATATATATATACATACACACACACACACACACACACACACACATACAAACATCAAAACTGTAGTCGTACCAGCAGAAAGAGATGCTCAACAAAAATGTGATAAAAAGAAAAGGTGTTGAAAACTAGTCACAGCAGAATATTTCTAGAAAATGATTATTCAGTCTATAAACAGGCAAAAGAGAAGTTTATTCTGATCATTAGGAGAGGCTGGTGTGAGATTCATAAATTTATACTGAGTAGTTTTCAAAATATTTTTCCAGCTGGTTTGAAAATTTATACAGAGGCAGATGAGGCTATGGAGAAAAGATTTAATCAGCAGCATTCTAGTCTGCAAAGCTTTTCTGCTTCCAAATCTCATAATACTGCTGACAAAACCTTGTATTCCAACTTTGTGTCGAAGCTATAGAATACTTCACCAGCCAAAGAGCTGGAAAATATAGAGTTCTTTAAAACATATCCTGCATCTCAAAAATCATATGGCTTTGCTCCTGCTTCTCTGTCAATGGTTAAACCTCTCAACACTTAATTACCTATATTTTATTTTTACCATACCAGCACCATTAACCCAATATATGATTAACTACAATCACTGAAATTGCCTCTGTCATTAGTCACTCCACCTATATCCCTCCAGCCAGTCATACCTTTCTACTACCACTTCTCTGCTACTATCCTCTTCCTACATATTTCTCAACAATTACTTTTCAGTCTTTTTCCTGAATTATTTAAATTTTCTATCCCTTATATCAACTTACCTCTTATTTTCTTTTCTTTATATAATACAATTTATTCTATCCCCTTTTTTAGTTCCTTCAACATTTTTGACCATCTCATTATCATCTTCCTCTATGCTGACACCTTTCTCAAATTACAATATCGCATATTCCATATTTTTACCTGTAACACTACCTTGTGTACTAAATCATTTTCCTTAATATCTTTATACTCTTCTGAGCTTACTATATGAGAATGCATACCTGCATCATGCAGTTCTGTGAAATTAACTGTTAACAAAAACTGACATTACCTGCTAATCTATCACAAATTTTGACACTACCTCATACTAGCTTAACTCTTATTTTCCGTTGAATACATGTTACCAAAACACTATGTAAATTATGTAATAACTGCTGTGTTATTGCTGTTCACTAAAGTTGCTATCTGCAAATTCAACTTTTCTGTAAACAGCCGTGTCCAAACATTTATAATGGTTACTTTTTTGTGTTATTTTTCTATTGTACTGGGCCTCCACTGAAATTGCTTGTTGCCCAGATGGACTTCATGGTAAACAAATGCAAATAAACAAACTGAAGGGGACTCTTTCTTAACCCTCTATAAGGGAGGTAGATTAAGGAGAGACTGTTGGTAACCAGTTTTCCCCCCACTTTCAAAAAAAAAAAAGGAATTATGTACGCATTACTATTTTATAGAGTGGTGGTAGATTTGAATCCAATAAATCCTGCTGAACTAATGGTACTTTAGTTTATAATATTCTAATGCTAACATATTAGAGATATGAAAAAGGGAAATACTGTATAAATGGTAGTTCTATAGTGTACTGAGAAGGAATTAAGTAGACTTTGTTGGATAAGGGGAAGCATAGTACAAGTGCAGAAAAAGATGCATTACAGATAAGGAAGTAATTGACAAGGGGATGATTAGATAACATATTCTAAAATAAACCTTCTTAGTGGATCTGTGAGATGATTAGTGACTGACTCTTAAAAGGTCAATGACTTGTAGTTGAGACAGAAGCTGTTCAGATAAGAAAGGAACATAAAAACAGGGAAATAAACAATACTAAAAGTGAAATTGTCCACATTAGCTTTCATTTTTTAAGAATATACAAGGTGTAAAGCTATACAATTAGTTTCACTGCTCGATGCTAGTCAGTGATTTTTTTCTGCAAAGGGCTAGTTTCTAATTAATAGATAATTGATACGTACAAGTTTTTTGCATCTGAGAAAAGGAGAGAGATAATAGCAAAATAAAGGGTTATTTACTTAGATGTGTACAATTACACGTGCTTTACTATGGTTAGCCTTAGTAGTAGGATAAGGAGCAGCTATTCTTAGATGGAGTGAGAATTTTCTTTTTCTGTTAATATACATGCTCTCTGTGTGTTACAGAGACAAAGGTACGGTCAAACTGAACTGTACTGTATGGAAAATGCAACTTGTGCTCAAATAAAGCTACAAAAGTCTTATTTTTGTCAAACATTAGAAAGTACTTATAAGCTGGAATTTGATAACAGATGTATCATGCATTGTGGGAGTTGCAATGACTTGTCGAAATGGCTACATTGTCATTTTTATATGGAATGTAAATGGCCTTACAAGTACAGAAAAAGAGTGCTGAACCACATTAAAAAATGCAGGGTACAAATATGCAGTGCCACAGAAGTGAAATTAAACTTTATAAACAGAGGACTCCAGTGTGGATATTATGCAGGCACTGATAGGAAAACTGACAAAATTGTGGTAGAAGAAAAGATGGACAATAATGATGGATTTTTGGCAGCAATGGGCTATATGCAATGAAAGAGGTTCACCCCAACTAGAATATTTATCAAGGGGTCCCAGAACTAGATAGGGTAAAGCTGTAAAGAGCTATTTGAAAGTTATCGATACGGAGGGCACTACTGAAACTGCAGCAGCTCAGGGGGATTTTAAACGTTCTCCATGATATAATAATTAGGACAGGCTGGACAGAAATTATACATCACAAGAGCATATACACATATGGTTGACACACTGACACATAGTGGATAATTATACCTGCCCATATACCTATAAGAACTATAATAAGGGTTCAAAAAAATCAAAGCACTGGCATTATATATATATATATATATATATATATATATATATATACACACACACACACACATATATATCTATATATATATATATATATATATATATATATATATATATATATATATATATATATATATATTTATTATTTTTTTTTTTAACAGAGGAATTATTTAAGGAATGGTTGTGTCTTTCGGCTTTTCCCGGTTAGGGGTCGCCACAGCGGAACTCCGGTCCGCTAATGATTGGCAGTAGATTTTTACGTACCGAGTTGCCGGCCCTGACGCACAACCTTCAACGAAGGTATACCCATTCACGCATGTCTCCACACAGAAGACGCTCTAGCTGAGAATCAAACAGGACAACATCTTACTGTGAGGTGACAACGCTATCGCAGCACCGCCACCATATTTAAGGAATGGGTAAACAAGCAAAATTGCAGAATTATTAGGAAAAATAGAAATTCGCCCAGAAGGGGTTGGAAACGTACAGTGGATATAAAAAGTGTACACATTCCTGTTAAAATGCCAGGTTTTTGTGATATAAAAAAATGAGACCACAATAAATCATTTCAAAACCTTTCCCACCTTTAATGTGAACTATAACCCGTACAATTCAATTGAAAAACAAACAAATCTCTTAGGGGAAAAATATAAAAAACGTACAATAAACTGGTTGCATAAATGTGCACACCCTTAAACTAATACTTTGTTGAAGCACCTTTTGATTTAATTACAGCATTCAGTCTTCACACCTGCCATCAATTAAAGAGACCCTGATTAACCCTAAATAAAGTTCAGCTGTCCTAGTAAGATTTTCCTGACATTCACTCAGTTTCCTGGTACAGCAAAAGTCATGGTCCACAGAGAGCTTACAAAGCATCAAAAGGATCTCATTGTTGAAAGGTATCAGTCAGGAGAAGGGTACAAAAACATTTCCACAGCATTGGATATACCATGGGACACAGTGAAAACAGTAATCAAAAAGTAGAGAAAATATGGGACAACAGTGACGCTTTAAAGAACTGGGCTTCCCTCCAAAACTGATGAAAAGATGAGACAAAAACTGGTCAGGGAGGATGCCAAGAGACCTACTGCAACACTGAAGGAGCTGCAGGAATTTCTGGCAAGTACTGGTTTTGCACTACATTTGACAACAATCTCCCGTATTCTCCACATGTCTGGGCTATGGGGTAGGGTTGCAAGACGGAAGCCTTTTCTTACACAGAAAAACATATAGGCCCGTCTAAAATTTGCAAAAAAATACATCAAGTCTCCCAAAAGCATGTGGGAAAATGTGTTATGGTCTGATGTGACCAAGGTTGAACTTTTTGGCCTCAATTTCAAAATGCAGGTTTGGCGCAAAAACAACACTTTGCATCACAAAAAGAACACCATCCCCACGGTGAAGCATGATGGTGGCAGTATCATGCTTTGGAATTGCTTTTCTTCAGCTGAAACTGGGGCTTTAGTCAAGGTGGAAGGAATTATGAATAGTTCCAGATACCAGTCACTTTTGGCTCAAAACCTTCAGGCGTCTGCTAGAAGCTAAAGATGAAAAGGAATTTAACCTTTCAACATGACAATGACCCCAAGCATACATCCAAATCAACAAAAGAATGGCTTCACCAGAAGAAAATTACAGTTTTGGAATGGCCCAGCCACAGCCCAGACTGAAATCCAATAAAAAAATCTGTGGGTAGACCTGAAGAGGGCTGTGCACAAGTGATGCCCTCGCAATGTAACAGATTTGGAGCACTTTTGGGCAAATATTGCCAAGTCAAGATGTACCATGCTGATAGACTCCTACCCAAGAAGACTGAATGCTGTAATTAAATCAAAATGTGCTTCAACAAAGTACGTTTAAGAGTGTGCACACATATGCAAACAGCTTATTGTACGTTTTTTATTTTTTATATTTTTTCCCCTAACAGATTCGTTTTTCAATTGAACTGTACAGGTTATAGGTCACATTAAAGGTGGGAAAAGTTTTGAAATGATTTATTGTGGTCTCTTTTTTTATATTACAAAAACCTGGCATTTTAACAGGGGTGTGTACACTTTTTATATCCACTGTACCTACCAACTGCCCAGATTTTTGTCTCATATTTTGGTCTGTTCCTCATAAAATTTGTGATTTTCTAGAAAATCATTGGGGAATTAAGTCACAAAGCAATAAAGTATATTTGAATTTCAGACTTCATAACCTTCCTAAAATGCATGCTAACACAAATACTGTTACTCTAGCAACTTTCCAATTTTATGAACAAAACTGAACTTCTACCTCCATTCTTGCATTGGTTTCAGACAACAAAGGCCCAAAAATAAAGAACAGAGGCTTTGTGAACAGGAATATCTACAACTAGAGGTACGTAAAACAGGTAGGAATTAACTGGAGGAAACTAACTAAAAAGCCATATTACAGGGAACAAAATCAGTTGGAAGGGGAAAACAACAGTGTGGGATGAAGGCAAGTAAAAATTAGAGCTGCAGGTTAGAGACCTTCTCCCGTATCAGGGATTTCTGGCAGAACATAGACGGGGGGGGGGGGGTTGGGGCAGTAAGTGAAAGACCAATTCTAGAATAGTTTTTAGTGGCATCAAGAATGGAGGACACTGTTAAAAAAGGGATAATTAGTAAGACATATAAAATATTGTGTGATAATTATAAAACTCAATTACTGGAACTTGGTAAAGACTGGAGAGGGAGATTAGAACGATCAATCACAAAGGATCACTGGGAGAAAATTCAAAGTTGTAAGTATTTGAGGTATGACACTAGGTCCAGAATATTTAGGATATTTGCATGCAGCTGTTTGCACAAGTATTTTATAACCTGAATAGGATCCAGAAGATTCTCCCTTAAGTGGAAAGTACATGTTGGTGAGGTGAAGGGAATGGAAGAGGAAACCAGGAACATATTTCTGGGAATGTATGAATCCAGCAGAATGTAATGATTCTCTAGAGAACTTTTGGGAGAAAGTGTTGCATTAATTAAGGATTTACTGAGTAGTAACTTAGGTTCAGAATTACCAAGCAGAATCAGGAGGTATTAAGTCTGATGTTAAAACAAGTCACACGTTAGTGAAAATCAAGCACTATAATAGCTATAAATGAGATGTTGAATACCGTACAGAAAATAAAAGAACAGGAGATAGGTCATTAAAGACTGGGGAGGGTAAATTTTATAAAAATAAATGGAGAAGTCTGGGAACAATTTATACAAAATTGTAAAAAACAAAACGACACAAGTAGGTCAGTAAGAAAGAAAAAGTTTAACAATCTGATGAACTGCATAAGTTTAAAGAACACTGTTTTGATGTTAGCTTCATGTATAATGCTTGAAGAAAAACACTACTGAGTGAGCAGGTCTTTTTCAAAGGAAGTAATACTTATGACTCATGTTGCAAGTCAAGAATGTGATGAACCAACAAGGTTTAAAAAAAAACAGAATTTATTTGTTTTAAGTGGCATTCTTGAAAAAAAGTTCTTATTTTTGTGCTCAAATGTTATCAGTTTTTGACCTAACAGTGCTACCCAGTGCCCGAAAAGTTTGGCAATGTTCACACAAAGAAATATCTAATACACCTTTCCAAAAGTCTGCCTTATTCTCTGTCATTTTGCCATTTTAGATTTCAATGGATCAATTTTTTTCACTTCCACAGCACCCAATCACTGCTGTTTGCTGGTACTGTTCATTTTCAAATTTCTGCTCAAAACAGGCAAATTCTTTTGAAAGTGCTGTTATTTGCACTGTGTGAAATGTTTTTTCCTACTAAATATTCAGTAGGACAGAATAAAATCTGGACAGTGCTTGCTCTCATGCTTACAACCACATCAACTGCTTTTTTTAAAATACATGTATCAACTGACTAAGTCCACTGTCCACAAGTGGACCTCTTTATGGTGATCCAGGACTGATGTCTGGACAAGTGACTTGCTTAAAATCACGCAGCAGGAGAATGCAGGTGGAAGGAATCAAACCAGTATTTTGGGTAAAGGACGTAGCTCATTAATAATTCAGGTTCTTAACCCTCTGCGCTAACTGCCACACAATCTTAATTCTTCTAATTGTGCACTAGTAATTGAGTTACACACATCCACTATTTTTGATAAGGTCAGCTCTATATTTCATAGAAGCATGCCCCTTGTTTCTTTATTTCTCACACCACAAATGTTTTCTACCTGTCAGAGAATAATACAGCTCTCCAAATTCTATTATTTGTCTCAGGAATGAGGCACTTACACTCTCTGTAGAATCTTTGTTCTCGTAAACAGCAAAGCTAATAAATGGCAAGGTTTTTTTTTAGGCGAATAATTACAATCTAGTTCAAATGCTATTTTTTTTTTTTTAATTTTACTGCTTCAAAAGAAGTAAAAGTTAAATATTTGTAAAGACCCCACCCGCCGGTAACACACAGGAAAGTAGCACACAGACATTTTAAGTCTTTCCAGTTAATCCATTTAAAATGTGTAATAAATCTAATTTCTAGATCTACAGCTTCCATTTTCAGCCAAGTTTCCTACTGCTGAAATAATTTCAGATCAAGGAGGTTCAGCTGAGCCATTTGCCACACAGAACTGCACTTCTGTAACCCCAAACACAGACACTCCTCCTACATACTTACTTTCTTCAGTTCTGGTATGCTTTTCAGAATCATACCGATCTGACGATTTCACTTTCCGTGAAAGACAAATTTGTAGAATAAACTGCTGAAACAGCTTTCATTACAGTCACTGTATTATTCACTGCTGCAGTAGTGATAGTAGTTATGAAGATTCTCAAAGTTATTGAATCATTGGGTGGTTGGCATGCCCCTTGCACTCCCCATAAGGGGAGGGGATGCTCCCAAACTTATATACACCTACTCCAAGTTCATATAAAAGTAGAGAAAACAGAATACTGCATTGTTACTGAAAATAATTTTGGCTCTCTTTTACTTCAGTCTTGAGACATCTGTAGAAATGGCTGTCAATAGACTAAAATGCTCCTGACATCATGTCATGACATGTCATACAGCTTATTAAACAATGCGTGCAAAAAAAGTGGTGTACACCCCAAATTTCTTTAGAAGCAAAAATGTACTACATGATGTACAAATCAACAAAGCTAGGTCATTAGACTTAAAGCTTCACAACAATGTTTGGCATTTACCACAACAATGCAGTTTCTGTCCCTTACCTGGTAGCCAATGATAACAGGAAATAAAACTACTGTTGGGAGCTTTAGCATACTTGGAGAAGTCTAAATAGATTCACATCTGCAACAGTAATAACACTTGAGACTTTTGCCTTAAAAGGTTTAATGTTGGGCCATAATTCCCTTAACAGACCCTCCCATTTGGATGTCAGCACATCTGTGGTATAACAAGGATGTCTGCTCACACCATCTGCAATTCTGTCTTGCCACTCCTAGTTCAAGGAATCAGGGATGAGACAAAAGCAATACTACCCACAAGGATGGCTGCCAAACCAGGACCACCCATGAAGTCTCTTCTCCTGGCACTAAGCCAATCTGAGGAGGGAGGGACATTTTCTAGTGTAAGAGAGGGGAAAAAACAAGCAAATAAGTGAATGGGTACCCACCCCAAATACACAGTTAATTATTATTGCAACAGGGAACATACTCAAACATTTACAATTACAGTACTTTCCTTACCTAACGTTATTTAAATGCATGTGTGTGTGTATATATACATATATATATACATATATATATATATATATATATATATATAAAATGTATGTATATGCACCAATTATTTTTGAAAACACACCAAAAGTCGACTGACAAAATATCAACTGTATGAAATCCATACATAACTATGCATGCACACAGAAACAGCCTTGATTCATGCAATTTCTTACATTTAAAAAACAAAACAAAACACAATTGTTTGCAGGGGGAAAGTCCCCCTGATCTCCCACACCTCCTGCTAATTATATACACCAACTCCAAGATCACACACAAACATAGGGAAAGGGTAGATTTCTGCAACCCTGAAATGTGTGTAATCTTGTACACCTACCAATCAAATGCCTAGTCAACTAGGCAGCTGTCGACAATTATGAGTTGTGCTTATTTTAAGGCCTAATATATGTTATAATAGATCAAATAAGCACATCAATATCCAGAATATTGACAAAACTATTGAAACACAGTGCACATGCTCCAAAGATTGTCCTGGAGCAGGATAAACCAATTGCGAACCCCACTGCACTACCCCATGTGGGGCACTGAGCCCCCCACACCACCTAATTAAATATATTAACGCAGAGCTCACACAATCCCTGGGGGGGGGGGGATATTCCCCTACCTACTGGAAATTGTTGATCTTGTGCACATGTCAAACATCTACTTCTGTTGACAAAACGGTGCCAACCAAACAGAAGTCGACATTGTGCACATTAGACCCTGTGTAATACACCTATATACAGACATATATATATATATATATACATACACAGATACATATATATATATATATATATATATATATATATATATATATATATATATATATATATATATATATATATCCATACTCACAAACACACACACACACATATATACACAAACACATTCATGTATTTATTAATTAACTGAGCCCAACAGCTCCTCTACTACAACAAACTTTTCCATTCGTTCGCTGGTAGTGGGAGCCCCATTCCCAGGGTAGGTTACAGCCATACCTTCCACTCTAGAATCCCAATGAGCTCATCTACTGCATGGCAAGACTCAGCTGATAGGGTATGGGCCAACTTGCTGGTCTTGAGGGATGGTCTACCCTCTCTTCCGATGGAGCACCTTCCTCTTCTGTGGTTGCTCTTCAGGGGGTCCACTATGTACTTCAGAGGAAGCAAGCCTCCCATGCTGAACAATTGTACTACAGTCACTGTACTGTTCTCTGCAGCAACAGTGAAAACACTTGATAAGATTTCCAGAACTACTGGACTGGCTGGCTCTGAAAAATTACAGTATATAGTAGATCCTGTAAGCAAATCCCCATGACAAATTTTTCCTTGCTTCTAGAGATAATGTCCAGGCTATAATGCTTGGAGAAGGTATGGACAGATGACCAGGTAGCTGCTCGCAAGACAGCCTGAATGTTGACTCCTCTAAGGAAAGCAGTGGTGGCTGCTCTGTCTCTTGTAGAGTGGGCTCTTTACATGCCCTGGTGCAGTCATGCCATAGATGGAGTAAAAGAGACAGATGCAGTGAACTAGCAATTTGGAGATGGTTTGTTTGGTGACAGTTCAGTCTTCCTTACCCTTTGCAAAATATGATTAACTGGTCTGATTTCTTTGCTCCTTTAATCTTAAAGAGAGAAAATGTAACTTGCTTATGCACGTGCAGGACATGCAAGATCCTTTCCTCCCTGTTCTGTAGGGTAGGGAGGGTAACTGCTTGATTAAGAGATGTTTCTGTCACCATTTTAGGCATGAAAGCAATGTGGGTGCAGAATATTGTTTTGCCCTTCTGAAAGATTATAAAAGGGTTGTTTGTACATGAATGCTAGCAGTTTTGATAACTTTCTGCCAAATGTAAAGGCCACTAAAAGTCCAGTTTACCTGGTGAAATGAGATGGTAAAGTTAACTTTTCTTACAACTGAAGTCTCACGGCCCTGTGATTACTCTTTAGAGGGTGGTGTCAGATGCAAGACCTCCCCCTTAAGGAATTGCCTTACTGGTAACAGAATAAAGATGAAATCCCAAAATAGGCAGGCTGATATTATAGATATGCACATTCATTAATACATAGGACACTCACGATATGTGAAGGCCCAAGTATTTGAGGATCACTGGCCCTGAAGACTAATTTGGGTTTAGACCCTCCTTCTGGCACCAAAGGGAGAATCTTTTCTGTTCAGCTAGGTGTAATTTCCTTGTACCAAGTTTCCTTAAGATAGAAAACACACCCTTGGAAAGCATGTGCCTAAAATGAGGTCATATAAGCTTGTCAGTCTCAAGACTTTTCAAGCTGATGTGCATGAGTGACCCCTTGCTTTGAGGTAAAAGGTTCACATGCTGAGACATCAGTATAAGTTCTGTCCACACCATACCCAGCAGAAGGGAGAATCACTACTATGTCAGCTAAAAGGGAGCTTTAAGAGGCATTCCTTTACTGTCTAAATTACCTTGAAGAGGAACTTGAGGAAAAGCATATAGAAAGAGACCTGTCCAGTATATTAAAATAGAATATGTTGCCTAGACTGATGTGGTTGATGTTCTACTGCAAATGTTTTTAAAGTGTCTGTTTTCTAGTGAAGCAAAAAGGGCTATTTTCAACACACCCTATATCCCTGGACCAACTCCAGAAACACATCCCTGCTCAACATCCATTTGTAAGAGTGTACCTCAATTCTGCTTAACTGGTCTAGCAGGGGAATGGGCATGATACCCTGAGAGTTATGACTGACTCCTCTAAGTGTCCTGCATTCATGGCCAGCCTACACAGAAGATGATAGTCTGCCCCCCCCCCTTTGTTCATGTAGATCACTGTGATGTTTCTGTAACGCTATTCAAATCCTCTGGCTACCAAGTAGGTTGAGGCCATAACGACTGAAATTACTGCCATCACCTCTTTGATACTGATAAGCTCTCTCTCTGACCTTTGTCCCAAGTTGCTTGAATCATAAGTTTTCCTGAGTGAGTTGTGTCTAAGAAGTCCACACTGAATGTCTGGGTGCCCGAGCCTAGCTTGAATAGGAGCCTCCTATTTGAGGATCATCTGCTGTATTCACTACAGGAGCTCTTTCATAATACAGAGACAGCAGGAAAATTAGGCTGACATATCCACACCTTGCAATGCTCTGTCTTTTTTTTTTCTCAAGCACCACTGGAGTGTCCTTATGTGGACCCCTGCTAGGGGACCAAACATCAGAATTCTGGAGGCTACATAACAGTTTTCTGAAGAACTCCCCTGCTATAATCTGACTTTGTAATGCTACGAAAGTAAAAAATGAGGTTGTAAACAGCACTTATCTGAGGAACGGAGTTCCTCTCTGGCCTGTAGTGTTCAAAAGCACTTTCAAGAACAGGACATGCATGGTAGGAAGTAGCTGTGACTTGGAAAATTCAGAAAGAGCCATAGGCTTTAGAAGCAGGACACTGTAAACTGACTGCATATCCTCTTGGGTTGGTAGCTGAAACAGGCAGTCATTCAGCCATCCAGACAGAGGTAAATGTGAATGGCCTTCATTTTACAGTAGGCAACTAATGCAGCCAGGCACCTTGTAAACACACTGGGTGTAGTAGATAAACCAAAAGTTATGGAAGTAAATTGATAATAAGCACATCCTGTTTCACATACAAAACAGGGCAAACAGTCCCAGATGTCTTATTTTGGGCGGTGGGCTTGGGGAGGGGAAAGAAAAAAACTCTGTTGAGTTACAGCTGTTCCCTTGAGGTGTCTAAGCCCTATGCCCCCCAAACTTTCCTTTCAGCTCGCCGTTTACTCTTGGACTACCCTTTCTTCATTTTTTTGCTGTTTGCCTTTTTCTTCTCAGGTCTTTATCTGATGAGGCAATGAACAGCTATGGTTTGACATAAGGCCAGGGCTGGATTCTCAGCCATGCATATCTCCTTATAAATTACCAAAATACTGCTGCTGCCTTATCTAATGCAACCACTGCAGCATAGCTACACTTATCGGAATGCTTATTAACCTGAGAGGCAAGGCTGCATAATTATAGCACTTTGTTCTCTCTCTCTCTCCTCAGCCTTGTCCTACATGTGGGACACACAGTATTGTGCTACTTTAACATGCAAGTTTGGCAATTAAATGCCTCTTAAGTCCCAGGATGGCAGAGGTGTAGACTTTCTTCCTAAAAAGTCAAACATCTTACTTTCTAAATCACTGGGAAGAGTTTTTTTTTTTTTTAATCCAGGTAGACCTTTTACTGAAGTCCATAAGTAACACAGCTAGCTCAACAATAGATTATTTTACAGGTAGTTGCAGATGTCCTCCACTGTATAAGATATGGTTGAGCTTCCTGAGACCAGGGGTTTGGCAGTCTGGCTCCAAAGATGCTGGTAAATGCATCCCAAGGTATCAATCACTGGAGCAGTCAATAAGGGATTTGGCTATGGTCAGTCCAAAAATCCCCTACACCTTTTTGGAGCATCATAGTAATTCCTCAGGCTCCTATTTGAAGAAGTCCACCATGATAACTGAAGATATCTAAATAAGAAACCCAGTGGCAAGGAGTCAGAGGAATAAGTTGTACTCAATGGATGACTAATAGCTAAGAGGGAGGACATTAAGTCCACACAGGCCAGTTCAGCCACCTCAGAATCAGGGGAATACAATTCCTTAGGGGGGCATGTTTTCCTTTTTTTAAGAAAAGGGATCCCTGAAGTTGTTGCCATGATGATGGCTGTAGGTTCTTAAGGAAAAGCAATATGTCCTCAGCCAGCTTCATTCAGTCTTATGTAGAGGGGCCTGAGAGAGAGATAGAAGGCCTAGTCATCTCAGGCTGAGGCAATCTAGTGCTTTCAGGGGTGGTGGCATCCTTTTAGGTCTTGAACAAAAGATAGACACCAAAGACTTCCATATGAGAACTGCAAATGCCCCTATGTATCACAGCTGAAAAGAAAACCATCCTCACCCTTGGTAATCAAAATACTAGTGCTAGAATCATAAGCTTGTGGAAAGCTATCTGACCAACAGAATCTTGTAGATTTTCGGATTAGAAGGATATGGTATCACTTGAGAACTTTAACAAAAGTCCCAGGTCAAATTAGCATCGAGATCAGGATCTACAAAAAGACTTCACTAGACCTAATGTCCTTTATCCTAAGGTGGCCTTCAGATTCAGTGGATTCTTTCCATGAATTCAGATTAAATTGGCTTCTTCGGATCTCCCTCTCTGTACTTCTCTGTTCATTATTTGAGCAGTGTAGCTGTGATATGGATGATACCATGGCAGCCTAAGACAAGCTGCAGAGCCTTTTCTAGCTGAGAATGTCCAGGACAGAGCTAGCTCTACACTTAACAGCCTTCTGGTTGAATACAAAACAAAACATATGGACAAAGCCCACAGCTAGCTCATCTACCATCCACTACCATTCCCTAGTCTAGCACCTCTGAAGTTGAGCGGAAAACAAAAATAATCAACTATTAAGTTAAACAACAAAAATAGGTCTTTTCTAAATTTACAAATCTTAGTAAGTCACTTCCTATACTTGCAGTAGGTAGCTTGCAACATTTATAGCAGGTGGTAAAAAGCACAGGGAGGGTGAGGAAAAGGGCACAGCATCTTCCAGTGCAAAGTGTTACGGGGTGTGATCGAGAAGAACAATAGCTGCACTCTTTTTCTGTACCAGCATTTCTGACAACAGCATGCAGGAAAGTAGCATTTTTTTTTTTTGCTCTTCACTTGAAAAGTTGATGGGGTGTGGCATGGATTTTTCTGTAGGAAGCAGTTTAGTACTTGAATAGCTGAAGGGTGAGGTGCTATATCTGGAACCAGTATGGGGCACTAGATAAGCTGGCTACAGCTCTGGCAAGTCGCTTGCTACACAACATGCACTACACATGAAGCACTGAAGTAAGCATTTCAGTCCTGACAGCAAACTCCTTTCAGAACCGGCATTCAAAAAAGCCAGTATGGAAATAAAGGCCAGTACTGCACTACTGCTGATTTCCCCTCCTAATACCGTGCACTAGCCTAGCTACGTATCTGTGGAGAGGAGGCAATGTCATACTCGTGTCCCTAAGCAGAATAAATATGACATGAAGGTCTTTGTGCAGAATTTGCTTTCCCTCAATAAATGTAGTTACTAACTTTAGCTGCGGACACCTACAACCCAGATGCAAGACATTTACTTAAGCTACAAACAAGCACACAAATATATACTAAGACTGTTCTGGAAATCTAGCTGAACAGAAAAACCAACAATGCTTAGATATTTTCATCATGACTTTACTCTTTCTTGTCCCAGTCTGAATCAGGATAACGTGGTTGAAAGTCCCTCTTATACAACAAAAATGCTGATGTTCAGGTGGGAGGGTGTTTATTCAGCCTTGAGGAGGAAATGTGAAAAGTCCTGAAAGTGGGACTGGATCCTGCGTCTTCAGCAGCAGCAATTCCAAGTACGATCACTGTGCAACAATGAATAATATATAAATCTGTATACTTTTAACTGGCAATGATTTAGTCATAGAGAATGCCACGTGTAGGTGGAAAACTTGAAATTTATGGTGGTTAGATCATCTTTTGCTGGCTGGTGCTGCTCCCTTTATTCCAAATTTCCAAATTATCTTAACTCTCCAAGCTACATGGCTGCCATCCCCCTCCTTACCAGCAGAAACATTCAATCTGGTCAGTGGGTTGTAGGATGTGCAGAAATAATGAGAGCTTACCTATGGTAGCATGATTCACACTGCCATGGGCTGCTCTGGCAAATCACTGTTGAACTGTATTAATAAACAGAACAAAGAAATACTGCAAGAAAAATTATAAACATATACACACACACACACACACACACACACATATATAGATAAACAGATAGATAGATAGATAGATAAATAGATAGACAGATATGGTTCTACTTCAAAATGTTAAAAACTCATAACATCTAATTTCAAAACAGCAAGACCATAAGACTGAAAATTCAAAACATCTAAAACTCATAACATCGAATCTCACAATATCGAAAACTACAAAGCAAATATAAATAACACCCCCTCCAACTATAACACCACTAAATGAAAAAACACACTTTTTACTATGTTTCTGCAGGGAGGCAAGCCCCCTGCACCTCCCGAACCCCCAGTAAATTAAATATACCAACTCTGAGATGGCACTACAGCGGGAAAAAGTTAATTTCCTAACTCCATTGTATCGCGATCACCGTAAAGAATGTACACAATGTCTAAATCACTTACCTGTATGGCCTAAAAACACGTACAGAGTGGCATAATAAACATTATATACAGATTAACAAAATAAACTATAACACTTACATGTTTGATGATACACTACTCAATTTTATAAATTTTTAATGTTGTGAGATTCGATGTTATGAGTTTTAGATGTTTTGAATTTTCGATTTTATGGTCTTGCTGTTTTGAAATTAGATGTTATGAGTTTTCAACCTTTTGAAGTGCCATATATATATATACACACACACACACACACACACACACACACACACACACACACACACACACACACACACACACACACACGTATTAACACACATGAAAACTTTTAGAAGAACCTCATGTTGTTCAGGAATGAACGCAGGAATGCTTAAGGAGAGGCGAATTCAAACCAACAGATGAAAGGTTAATATTGGCAGCCTAAGATAGTGGGCTACGTACACGTTGGTTTACAAAGTCCATCGAACATGTGGGAGAAACAGACAAATGTAGGTTTTGTAAAACCGAATTATAAACCGTTGCACACCTTGTTGCAGGCTGTGACATACTAATGGCAGGACTGTATACTGAAAGGCATAATAATGTGGCAAGATTGTTGCACTGGGGATTGTGCAAACATTATGATACTGACGTGAATGAAAAACACTGGAAACATGAGCCACAAAGCATCACAGAAAATGATGAAGTTTATATCACATGGGACCACCCATTACCAACAGTTCAAAAGACAGATACTAGAAAACCGGATATAGTGGTTCAAGAAAAGAAGACAAGAGTAGCATTGATCATTGAAATCGCCACACCCAGTAACTACAGTGTCTTGCGTACAGAGAGAGACAAAGTCATAAAATATCAGGATCTGCAGGCAGAAACAAGAGCAATGTGGAAGAAAGATACCCAAACAGTTCCAATAGTAGTAGGAGCAATGGGTCTTATAAAAATGAACCTACAATTGTATTTAGATACGTTAACAATCCATGTAACTCCATAGGAATTGCAGGAGGAGTCTTTAACTGGGCACAATGCGGGTACTCCGAACAACAATTTTGGCTGACATCAAAGATTGAAACAATACTAATTTTATGAACTTTAATTGTACTTTGATTTAGAAATGGGGTCTATTCCCTTCATGGTATTAGAAACCCAAAAGACTTGGAGAAATTAAAAAAAGTGAAAAGATATACATATATATATATATATATATATATATATATATATATATATATATATATATGTACACACACATATACATATATATCTATACACAACAAAGTCCCCGGTACCTCAGCATTTTGCCACCTGAGGGAGCTCAGAAGAGAATCAATTTCTTCATGGACTAAGCAAGTCAATCTTCATCGGCCAAAAAAGTGAATTATCTTTATAAAGTCAGTGTAAAGAACACTTCAAAAATAAAAAAAATTTCAGTAAATATATTTGTGCAAAAACGGAAAGGAATGGTTAGAAAAAGAGAAGACCATCCATAGTCTGTATTTAACCTTTGTTCAGTGTACAGAACTTTAAAATTAGTGAAACTTCAAGTTTCAACCCTTCTCCTGAATAAACACACAGGCTGTCAGTAAATTGACAAAAGACTGAATGTTTCCCCCCATGCACCTTGAAATAATGTCAACAGGTTCATAACTACACCTTCTGATGATGTCAAAATGATGTAACATTCTCATTCTGTTTTTTTTTTTTCTTTGATTAATATACCATAAGTCTCACATCCTATAATATATACTACACATTCACTTTTATAAGATTCACTGAAGAAATGGTACCCTATACTGGAAAAGCCCACTTAGACTATGTCATAATAGGCAGCTGTGAAGGAAAGTTTAGTTTTTCCTTTTACTACTTTCTTGCATTTTGTGTTGCTTTATTGCTTTCTTCTATTTTGTATATTGTGGTGTATTTTCATTACATTGCGTTTTAATTGCATTCTGTTTTCCATTGCTTACTTAAACCAAAGATGTCTCTCGAGAGTCACTCAGAAGCTCACTCAGACTCTGCCCTTTTATTGCTTTCTTGTATTTTATGTTGCTTTATTGCTTTCATCTATTTTGTATACTATGGTGTATTTTCATTACCTGTACTTTTAACTGCACTGTGCTTTCCACTGCAGATTTAAACTAGGAAAGAAACAAAAGCTGTTTCTCTTGTGAGTCACACGAATTGAATTTTCTTCACCCTCCCTCTCTCTCTCTCTAGCTGCCTGGCCATTATGTTAATTTGACCACACAATTCCTTCCCTCTCCTCTTTCACTGGTGCTGTCAATAAGCACAAAACTAACATTCTGTGAAGTCACTCCCCCTTTAAGCTACTTAAGTTATCGGCTCTCCCACTCAATCAGACTCTGAAATACAACCAGAATATTTAGTGACCCCTCCATCCAATCCATCTTGCTCTATATTAACAAAAAAAGCTTGAGTAACTCCTCTCCTTCACATCTTTGTAACTGCTTAGGGCACACTGTTAGGCTACTAACTCATTTTTCCTTCTTACTTACAAAATCTGCAACATCTGATCAAAGATCCAGAATCACTGAAGAACCCACATTATGCTTTTAAGTATTTATCTTGAGATTAGTGCTTCTGTTTTGCTCCTGGTGAGAAAAGGAGCATACGGACATTATTTTCTGGAGATTGCTGATCACCAGAAAGCCTGATAAGTGGTTCATAGGAGCCAGTTTGGAATTTCTGCTGTTCTCCTGGTGAGAGAAGGAGCAGAGGGTCACTGATTCCCGATGGTCTCAGAATGGGGCGGGAGTGTCTATGTGGGACATTCTTGATCTGGTTGCTGTTCAAGGAATCTACTACAAAAAGGCTAAACAAGCCCAGAGACTCCTGCATCATCTGGGACAAGACTGCTGATCACCAAACAGATTGTGGCCTGTTACTACCTTGGGATTAGTACTACTGCTTTGTTTCTGGTGACAGAAGAAGCAAAGGGACATTAAATCCCAGCAGTATGATGATGTGGTGAAATCAACACTAGTAGTAGTCAATGAGGTGTACCCCACTATTCATCATTCTTGACAAAGCTAATTATTTTCAATAAATACTGCTTGATTAGCTACTGTCTAACCTTAATTTAGAGTTGTCCTCAATAGCGCATTCATAAATCAAGGTCTGCTAGAGTAGCTTCCCTCAAGTGTTTGGGAATGCCCTGTATAAACGTAGGCATCTTGAGTTGACATTTTCTCAGTAAAAGTACCCTGCTGGTGAATGGTCTCTTTATAGAGGTGCACTCCCCAAACGTTAACTTCCTGGATACTGTTTGTGAGCCATCTGGCGGTCAACTGAGCAACATAAGGGTTTATACCTAACCTCTTGAGTTTGTCAACAATGTCCATGTGGGGTATTGTGTCATATGGCTTGGCCAGATCAATGTAGGCAGTGTGAACTTGCCTTGGTGACATTCTCAAAGTCGTCCACGAGGTTGAATAGACATGACCTTCTTTTTGGTATCTGCTTCTCTGAAGTCAAGGCCAATATCAAGGGCCTCTGGCTGACTAAAGTTGCAGATGATTGCAAATTAGGAGCAGTCACAGAATCCCCTACCAACACTATATGAAAGGCTGACACAGACAAATAACTGGTATCAAGCCATGGACTAAAACTAAATGCCACGAAATGCATATTAATAACCTTTGGGAAGTTAGTCACCCTTGGTAAAACTACCACATTGACAACACACCCTGAGAGTCAACCAAGTGGTCAGGGACTTCGGGACACACAGACAGTAATCCAGCGTTCAACCATCATGTGTTTACAGTATTGAGAAAATCATTCTATGCTGCGCAACTTATAAACAACAGTATGGCATCTAGTTCCAAGGAGGTCATTGTTCCACTGTATTCAGCATTCATAAGACCTATCACTGAGTACAATACCCACTTTGTTACATACCTCGCCTGGCACATCCAAAAACTGGAGCTCCCACACAGATTCCTCACAAAAAGAATGCAAGGCATAAATAACAGTTTCTATGCAGACAGCCTCAAAGCCTGATCCCAGTATTCTATCTCCTACAAGCTGTTGAGGGAAGATCGATGCCTGGCACACAAGGCATCTTCAGACCCTAGTCTGACAGATCTCTTGTATATCTGCAAAACAAACAGCACCAGAATTACCTGTTCCCAAGACTCGAACCTTGCCTGCGACAAATTGGACCTGCTAGAGGGAGAGAGGCATGTATCTTAGAGACTACCCCTTCTCTGGAACAGGCTCCACATCCATGTAAAACAGAGTTCCTTGTTAACCTAACTAAAGTGCAACTTGAAAAAGTTGACAGGGATGCAGAAATTCACTGTTGGTTTAGCACCTATGTCTCTAATGGACACAGACAGTCTCTGTAACTCTCTCATCTCCCACGCCCGTGATTCTAAATATATCACACCTCTCAACTGTCCAGATTTTAGCAGAATGTTCTGATTTTTGCCTCACATTGTTGGCCTGGTCCTCATAAAATTTGTAGTGTTCTAGCAAATCAGTGAGGGTTAAAGTCACTAAATAATGACATAAATTTTAGTTTCAGTCTTCGTATCCTTCAGAAAAATGCATGGTAACAAATCCTGTTATTCTAGCAACTTTCTAAGAGCAATATTTAAAATTTGCCCCTATTTTTGGGCCTCTGTCCAGATTTCTTGCACTAAGAGGCGAGTAAAATATTTACTCTACAAACCTCTGCTTACACTACTAAGGTACTAGAACCTGTTAAACATTTATGATGCACGTCTAGGCTTAAAAATACTTCAGTGGTCATTAGTCTAGTAAACACCTATGAAACTGTCAAGTAAAGAACCATAAAAGTTCTTAACAAATGGGAACATTTTGGACTGCTTATATTTAAACACTAGAAAATGTTAGATTACCAGTGATAAACACAGAATGTGTCCTAAGACTCATGTAAATCTGGTCCCAACTTACGAAATAAAATGCATTTAGATGAAATAATAGACTAATTCGAGACAATGTGCCAATAATCCAACACTAGCTTCCGAAATTCCATCAAATCTATGCAGGAGACAAAAAATCCATCTTTCTTTAATAAAAGGTTACTGCTATTAATATCTGAGCTAATCCTCCTACTCTTTTCAGTGAGAAGTTATTGGTCAGTTCAGTAAGATATGTCTGGAGTTGCTAACTTGCATCTCTTCATTCTTAAAAATGAATCAATTACATCTTGCTTTATAGATATGAATTCTATAACAGTGGTAGTGTTAATGCAGGGTTTATACAATTCACCATGTGACAACAGCAACACTACAGAAGTACAAAGAATGAAAATACTTACTTCTGAAGAGTTCTTTGTATTGAGATTACAAGGATAAGTGGACATGGCTTTTCTGTCTGAGGCCAGCTAACTATTTCATGAGGAAATTAGGTGTCCTCTGAGTTCCCTCTGAAGCCAAAACTTCAAGACACCAATGGCTTTTTTTTGTGTGTAAAAGCTTTCCAGCTATTATTTCTTCACTTTGGTCTTTTCTTTTGTGTTAAGCCCTATCTCCTGTATGCTGGGTGACATCTTACGTACTAGACAGGAACACAGGCACTGTGAGGGACCTGCCCTAGTCTCTGCAGTGACATGCTACTTAACTGCCATGACCATCGTCTACCCATTTCTCAAGCTCCCAGTCTCCATGAAAGTCATGATGTCAGGTGTGCCCTGCAACCCCCCCCCCCCACACACACACACACAAGAAAGATAAGCAAGCAAATGCCTTTTCATTCCTCTTCAGCCCTAAATCTGCTAGCTCTTTTAGCAGTCGGGCTGCTATTCAAACAGGTTTAACTGGGTCATACTCAGGACTTCATCCCTCTAGGCCATGGAGAGAACCTCAGCTGTTCAGTATCCTTAATGCAATGCGTAGTTACCTAATTCCCAGTTCTAAATTAATGATCACAGGACACATTGTCCTCCAACATTGTTTCTTGAAACCTCAGTGCTAACAAAATTTCTGCACTGTATCCTTTTTTTACCTTCTGTTTCGGCAACCAGTAGACAAACCCAAAGAAAAACAAAGTATGCTAGATCAGCACAAGACTACCACATGTAATGGACAATAAGCAGCACATAAAAACTAAAAGCCATATAACTGCAATCATTTTTTTTCTTGTACGAATCGGCATAATGTTCAAACCAAAAAAATGGTAGAACTTACCTCAAAGTAGCTTCTGTAAGGTCCATACTGCTTCTTGGATTTAAAATTGTAGTATTTACTTACATTTATGACAGTATAAATTAGTTACCCTGGCCCCTAGATAGTCAAAAACAGTTTTTAGCATATCTGCTAAAACTATTTTCTGATAAAACTATTATCTACTCACTGTACCACATAAGGCTATTTACAGGTCTTGCATGCAGAAAGATCACAGATAAGGTACAAGGCATTAATGAATTCTGATAAAATTGACATTTTTAAAACTGAATGAAAAAGAGCTAAGCTCTTAAAATCAGTAGCAGTTCTAGTCTGGGTACATAATGCTATATCTATGACACAGTTAAAATTTAATAAATTTGAGAAAAAAATGTGGTATGCATCCAATTGTGAATCTTTTGGCAGGAAAAATTAGACTGCCAGAATAAACTTCACATCATATATAAGCAGCCTCTTGGACAGGATTTCAAAACTCTGAATGCTGCAAGATTTGTGGCTATAATTCATTCTACATAGCCATAACAAAATTCTGAGATCCTAAATTCCTGATTACAACAGATGGAAACAGACAAACCAAAATAAGTACTTGAAGGCTAAACAACTTGCCAATAACAAACAAAAACAGATTCCTTGGTCTAGTTTACACAGTTCACTGTTAAATTTGTGATACTGTATGTAACTACTGCGTTATGCACTCAGGCAAATCAATACTACCACAGTATTTTAAAAGCAAATGCTCTAAATTTTCACAGACATTTGCAGTTAATTTCATACAATTCCTAAAGATTAACTTTTGTTTGCAAAATATCAACCTGTGATAGGTCAGAAGGTGTGCAGCACTTTATTTTTGAAGACATACTACTTCCATCCCATATACAGCTAATTAAACAGAAGGAAATTATGAATCTTCAGGTTGTCTGATATCCACAATTTTCTGTTTGATATTTCAGCTGTTCAATTTAGCAAGATCACATTCTTCAAAACATAAATGCTTAGCACCTAGTATAGACAGCCGTTTTGTTAAGAACATTCTCTTACCATTTGTCTGGTCTGTCCGTGGTTAGGCATACCTAACAAACATGAAAGAGAATAGATCTTGTAAGACTAACTTTTTGAGGAAATTAATAATCATCATTGCTACATTTACAATAAGATATTTACTATAAAAAAAAAAACCTATGTGATAAAATTTCATCATATCACCAAAACAGATGGCAGGCAAACCCCCCACTACTTTTGATTTTCTTTACATTCACCTTCTTTCTGCTTCTTATCTGCTCATAGCATATTATCAACACTTTGAAAACTCCAGGTTTCAGTGAATTTCTGACCTCCCCCTCCCAAATATCTCAAGTACCCTTATCTTATATTGGTGCTTAGTTTCTACTAAAGCCACTGCTTGCTCTACGCTGAAGTATGTAATGCATGATTCACTGCCGTGAAAGAGTAGCACACAACTCAGCAAGTAATCTTTTAAATTTAATTTAACTCCAGTTACCTAATTGGTAAATGGTACAAGACCACCACTTTGTTGTGAGACCTACTTAGTTAGTTACGCTCAAACAACTCATTCAGCGCCTCCACAAAACCACTGATTCATTACATGACATAGTTACTGATCTCAAGTTGCTACATACAAAGCTATTCCCCATGGCAGTGTGGCATATCTTCAGTGCTAGCAAGATTATCTCATTCTTCTAATTTAGAAAGCTAAGAATGTGGTACTTGTTGCAAACTGTAGTCATGTTTTACATAATGTGGTAGTCTTTAAGCAACACTTAAGTACTAAAGAAGGCACCAGTAATAGGAAAATGAATTCTAGTAAGAGCAGTATTCTTCCCCCATAATTAGCCATGAGAACTACTACTAAAAACAATGGAAAACAGCATCACTGTGACTTCCCAATACACTAACTAATATTGTAGAAGATATTACTATAAGCACAGAAAAAGGGCCAACACTTTTCTGCAAAATTAAAGTTTTTTTTTATAGCTAAAGCAACACATACATGAGCAATTACAGCACATCAATACACATTAACAAATGAGTGCTAAAGTTAATGTTTCAAGTAAAGTGGGTGCTTTGGCCAACTCCACTGGGACAGTGGGATAAAGCCCTGTCTGCAACATAGGCAACCCAAGTTTGAGTAACTACTTTGGTGCCTTTGTTGGATTTGCCAGTTGAGGAGAGAAATTAAGATGCTAGACCTGCTCGACTCTCTTCAGGAGGCAGTACAGGGAGCAAATGCTCAGCTATGTTCATCATGGTTGAATCCCCTGGTAAAGACTAAGGATTGCATAAAGGGTGCTGTCTATAGGGGGGCAATTAATTACATCATAAAGTGTGAACGCACTTCACACATGCCCAGTACACACCAATTTCTTGGATGATACAAGCATGCAAAGGGGATGGTGGGGCTTACAAACAAAATGCAATTCCCCCAATATGTGTATAAGGTCTCTCACTTTCTAGTTTGCTCAACCCATGCCCCAGGGCAGATTATACCATGCAGCATTCAAATCAAGTAGCAAATGGGTGACTATGAGGAATGAACTAAGTGGCTGAGGGGGGCTGGGGCAAAAAGAAAATTCTTCTGGGCTCAATCTGATCATACATTTACTTGAAAAAAGTAATTGGGGAGATTGCCTAGTCGATTAGTGCTGGCCATGTAAGAAAGACCTTTTATAAAAATTAATTAAAAGTTGGACTTTCAGAATTTAAGTAGAGGCAACAAAATAGACAAGTATGTGAAAAACTGGCTTAGAGTATGGCAGTGAATGATGTGAACTTGGAAAAATAGAAGCTAGCAAGTAGACTGCCTATGACATATGACATGGTAAGCATTAAAAAAAAAGTATACTACACTGACAGCAGGAGGAGACAATAAGCTAGCTTATCTAATACACCTTGTAAGAGCATTTAATACTCTGCTCTACCATCCATTCCTCCTTTCCCTGATTCCATGCCTTCTCAAATGCCTCTGTGAATTCACTCTTTGCTGCCCAGTTTGGGAGTTCACTCCTAAGTCTACCATGTATCAAATGAAGCACTTTCATCTGCTGCCTCTGCCTCCTTTCCTTCCATTCAGAATGACCTCTCCATGACATGATATTTTGCAACTGTAGTACATTCTAGCCAGAAATGCATCAGCTCCTCTATTCTCTGCCCCCCCCCCAAATCTCACACATCCTTTTGGTGGCCCTCCTCTACACTCCTCCAGCAGTCTAATGTCCACAATTTGCAAGGCATCCAAAAAAGCACATCACTCAAACTATGGCTTGACCAACACCTGTTACAGCAGAAGCATTACCTATGTAACTCTGGACTCTCATCAACTGAGGATGCACCCTAGCATTCTGTCTTCTATCATTGCCCTCTCAATCAGTTTCTGGTACTGTACTCCACTTTTGTCTGCAATGCACCTTAAGGTGCCACTTTTTTACCCAGTTTGTCAGCCTTTCCAATTCCTTCCTTTAGATTCTTCTTCCACTACTGCAACTATGTATACCATCAGTGAAAAGATTATTCCTGGTCTCAATTCTATCAGATATATCCAAAACAAATACAGCCAAAAGTACTGGACTAAGAAATGACCACAACAGTACTCCAAATACGCATTTTTCATCTTTTAATCATCACTCACCTCAAACGTAAAACCAAACAGAACAAATCAATTCCTCATTCTTTGCCCTACCCTAACCCCTCAGTTTTCTTTTAACAGTCTCCTACATGGGACCGAACCAAACACCAGCTCCATCAGTGCCCTTATTTCTGATATTTGCCAGAATGCTCCATAAATTACATTGTGTAAGTAAACTTATCAGAACGACAGATGTCCAAAGGGATCACTGTTGCAGTAGCATAAAAACTATATGGGACAAAACCTGCCAAGGATCAGACAACCAGCCAGTACACAAAAATGTTTGGGCACCTTCCTTGTGCAATGTACTTCAGCTGCATGAACATGAAATGAAATGTAGAGGCACATAAATTCCGGACATTTTTGCTTGAGACTAAAGGAGGCTGTAACAGGAAAAACAGCAAATTAAAATCTGTAACCTGTGTCAGAGCAGAAAAAGTGGGAAAGTGACCCTACCCCAGTAAAGGGACAGGAGCTGAGGAAAAATATGCAAGAATTACAGAAATGAGAAGTGGGATGGGCAGAGGGTGATGGCACTGAAACAGTGATCTATTCAAAAATCTATTATGGTAAGTTGACTTACATAATAACTGTACTATGTTCATATTTAGAGCACTGTTGCAACAGCATAATGCTATATGTGATGACTGACAAATATTAGAGTGGGGGATGCAAAGCCAGAGTACAGAAGACATTGGAGAATACATCTATCAAACTCTATTCTGGCTGTAGAAAATGAATCAATCTTGCAGGGTTTAGTGATAGTGTGCACGGGGGATCAAGTTGCCACACCCAGATTCCATCCGTTTCCAAAAAGCCACAGAAGTAGTCACAGCCCTAGAGGAGTGAGCCCTAACATTCTAGGTGGAGGGTATCTATGGTGAGAACAGAAATGAGTAGCCTGGAATGGATACTGTCTGTTTGGAAACTGGTTGTCCTTTCTTCCTGCCTTCATAGGAAATAAAGAATTGGTCTAACAGTTATTCTATCTTGTCCAAGTAGTATCTGAGGTGTACATGGACATCCAGAGAATGTAGTATTCTTTCTTCTTTATTTTTAGGTTTGGAAATGAAAACAGGAAGGTGTACCAACTTGATTCAGACTGAACTCATCAGACACAAGCTTAGAGAACTAACCCTCCATTTATGGCTATCATTAAGAAAGACCAAAAAAGGGATAAACAGACAATAAGGCCCACAACTCAGAATACTCTTCTAGCAGAAGTAAGAGTAATATCGAGAGTTATCTTCTAGGTGAGAAACTTTAGGAAAAGTAGATGAAGGTTCAAATACAGGTAAAGTTAGTTTCTCCAAAACAAAATTCAGACCCCATGATGGAGCTACCAGTTTCCTTGGGGGCCTAGAGTGAAACAATCTTTTTAAGGACTGCTTCGCTTGGAAAGCAGAAAAGCTGAAACAGTCAAAAAGTGTACCTTGACAGAAGTGTAAGACCAGCCAAAATTGAGCAATTCACAGAGGTACTGGTGAAAAAGTGACACTCCTGAGTGGGATGAGTTCTGGTCTCTGGTATGGCACAGATTAGAAAATATTTTCCATTTAGCTAAATATGATTTTCTAGTCTCATGAAAGAGGTTTATGGTGAAGAGAATGGATGTCAAGGTGTCTAGAACCAATTCTGCTAAGATGAAGCAATCATCCAGGTAGGGATAAATGTGGATTTCCTTAGTCTGAAGAAGGCAACTACTGACAAATCCTTTGAAGATGTACAGGGTTTTGTGTGTTATTATTAACAGGTTTTAGGAGGTTTTTTTTTTGGGGGGGGTTGTTTGTTCTGTTTGAGGGCGTTCAAAAAAAAAAACAAAAGTTATAAAAGATGTGGCATAGGCGCAAGTGGATATGACAAGAAACAACTGCAGAAAAAAAACAACCTGCCAAGCAGTATATACATGCAACATAAAAGTTGAACTAGACATTTAACAAAAAGGCAGTTATACATAAAAGGTGGTAATAACTGCATATGGAAATGATGCTTTCTGTAATATCTTTCAATATGAAAGGTCTTACAAATAAATATAATAAAAGAAAGAGTAGTGAACTATATTAAAAAATGTAGAGTGCAAATAGCTAGGAGACACATCTGGAAAGAAATGAATGTGTTAAAGGTTTTCAGGATGGTTATTCAGCAGAATATTTGGGGCAAAGAAAAAGAGCTGTACTTATATTAATTGCAAGAGAAGCTCCAATAGTGATAGAAGAGGAAAAAATGTAATAATGGAAGATACAGGGTACTAAGGGGGATATTGGCAAGGGAGGAGGATTACACTGGCATGTATTTACATCCCCCCTAAAACTGCTATAATGGAGCTTAAGAAAATTCTGGGAGAAATACTCAGCTTTCAGCAAGGTATATTACTTACAGATGGAGACTGGAATTTGGTTTGTAACAGTGAAGATGTGTCGGGGGGGGGGCTAGAACGGAAAATATAACAAAGGTGGGTAGATTTTTGAAGAAATTTATGAAAATGTTTGGCATGGAAGATGTGAATTCACTACTAGCAGTTCGGAGTGAATTTACATATTACTCAACAAGATACAAGAAATGGGCTAGGCTAGACAGACTTTATATCTCACAGGAACATGTGCATTTAATTGAAGGTGAAACGCACCCAATAACTATTTCAGATCATGTGCCAATAACTAAAATAAAAGCATTAAAGTAATGAAATAAAACTGAGACATTGGCACCTTCCCATCTATCGCTTGAAGAGAAAGGAATTCAAGCAATGGGTTTTGGAATTAATTCAGGAGCTACTAGGGAAGATAGACTTTTCTTCTGAAAACATAGCTGGGGAATGGGATAAAATTAAAGTGTTTTTTAAAACTAGGGTGGAAATAAAAAAGAAAGGGAGATATGGTTAAACAGGAACAAAAATTATTTAGATGGATTGACATGTTAAAGTACTGCAAAATAGCAGGAAATCTCTCAGAACAAAAAAAGGAGCAACTGCAGAATGCTAAACAGAAAATAATGTGCACGAGTTTAGAAAGACTGCTGTTAAGCAATTGTTTTTTGATAATAATTCTTGAGCACAAACACTCAAGGCAAAATTAAGCAGAAAGGGTTGTCACCAAGCTTACGGAGCTTATAACAAGATACCCTGTGGAAGTATTAGAAATATTTCGGAAATTTTATGAAAGTTTGTATAACGCAGATAAATATGGAAATCAAGAAAAGGTACAACTGGAAACGTTTATGGAAGAATTAAATATGCCAAGGTTAGAGGTAGATGAGGCTCAGTTAATAACAGGATAGGAAGGGATGAGATAAAAATGGCTATGTATAACCAATCTGCAGGAAAGTCCCCAGGAATAGATGGCATTCCTGCAGAAGTTTGGAAGTTAGGAAGGAAAAAAAATGAAGATGTGGAAGATTTTGTTTAACAGTACTTTAAGAAGTATCAGCATGCTGTAAGAAGGTCGTGGTAACGGTAATACCTAAAGAGGGTAAAGATCTATCGGATCCAGCTTCATACAGGCCCAAAAAAAAAAAGGGGGGGGTTACTAATATTTACTTTTGTGTATAAATCTAGCGAAAAAAGGTCCTTATACTTACTTCAACACCTGCATAGTTGAACATATTAAACCCCCTGTATGTGTGTAGGACTCCCCCGAAAGAAGTAATAATCTCATCTGCTTCACTCACTGCTGTATTATCGCAAGTAGGAATATCTAGTGGTAACTGTTCTTCCTCCATTGTTTCTGATTCCTGTAAGTGTTCACCCTTCCCCCTCCCTGTTGTCCTAAAAAAACATTATCATCATTCCTAAAATTGCTTTTATTTTAAAGTCTTTCGGACCTCCTTAGAGGGGGGTATTCTTGGTCATATATAGTATCCCCTAGCACCTTCCCTTTGAGTAGAGTCTGGCTTAGTGTTATAGTTGTCAACCCTCTGGTTGCCTACATTGTTGTCCCCCACTTCAGTGTAAGCTTTGGGCAAAGGGTAAGCTAAATTATTAGTGTATTCAAATTCGTCCCTCACCAACTTCCTCTTTTTCCTTTCTATGTTGTTCCCCACATCATGTTCAACCTTGTCAAACACTGTATTATATTTGCCCAAAAAATTATTAAAATTAACATCATTCAAAATAATTTCATTCGTATTATCAATTTCAGCTAGTAACTCATCAATCTTTTTATTGTTAACCCTAACAATACATTCCATTAGTTCAATACCATGTCAATCAAACATTTGTAACAGTTCTTCACACTCAGTCTGTCCCTTTTTTACTCCATTGGGAAACCTAAAGAGACACAGTCCCTTAGGGACTCTAAGCTTAGCCACACACTCAAGTTAAATAAGCATTGTCACACTGAAGGTTCCGAACTTTAGTTAACTTCTGTTCAAGTGTGACAAACCTTACTTCCAAGTAAGGACCTTTTTTGGCTTTTAATGAAGGGAATAAAACTGGTACCATCTACGAAGGAGGATGTTTGTACTGCTTTAACTGATTTTAAAATTTTCACTAGAAAGATGAACTTGAAATATCTGTTTAGGGACAATTCTTCATATAATGGAAAGGAAAAAATTAAAAAAGAAGAGCTGTTATAACCCACCTCTACACTCCCTTATAGGGACATCTGACAAGATATGCTCCCAGGAGATATATCAAATGTTGAAACAACACAAATATAAACAGTTCAACTTGACTAGAAAAGAAAAAGAACTGTTAGAAGAACTAAGTCTTGTTTGAGACTTATGAAACTGGACAAAGGTGGGGGGATGACTACTGTTAACACTGAAGATTATAACAACAAAATATTTGGTATGTTACAGGACGAGGATAAATACCAGTGTGTTTCTAGAAACAAAAACATCGCTTACAGGAAAATTAAAATGACACTGGAAGGCTCTCTACTTCAGGGAGTTATTAACGAAGAAACCTACCATTTTTTGTATAATGAACATCCAACAATTCCGGTGGCCTTCGGTATTCTGAAGACCCATAAAAATATTTATGATCCCCCATACAGACTTATAATCTCCTGCCAAAACAGTATTTCCTACTCATTCGGGTTTTTGTAGACAGGGCGGTGAGGAAATCCTTAACCCATATTGACCATATGTTAGTAGACTCTTGGGATTTTTTGAGTCGGATAAAGGAAGAACATTATAGTGAGGAGGTTAACTTTTCCACAGTTGATGCTGTGGACTTATTCACTTCTATACCCCATGAGTTAGGCTTGGAATACTTTCATGAGATACTAGCTGAGAAAACTACACCATGGTCAATTTTATTATGGTGTTAATGGAGATTATTTTGATAAACAATTTTCTTAGTTTTGGTGGGGAGTTTTTCCGCCAGACAAACGGTATAGCAATGGGTAACAGTTGTGCACCTTTGTTTGCAAACTTAGTCATGTACCATTGGGAAAGTGAGTTCATTTTTAAAAGTCATTTAAAGACTCTTGTGTGGTGTATTTAAGATTCTTGGATGATCTTTTCATTCTTTGAAAAGTAGGGGACCAACATACCAACTTCTTAGATTTTCTTAATAATCTTTGTGATTACTTTAAATTTACTGGTAACAGTGGTAGCTCTAGGATTAACTACCTGGATGTGTGTATTTGGAAGGACTCGAATAAGACGTGTTTTCGGTCTAGTGTTTACCGAAAACCCACTTTCTCAAATGACTATCTTGAGTTCTGGAGTTGTAACCCCCACTTTGTGAAAAGGAATATAGTGAAAGGTCAGATGGTGCATATAGCCAGAATGTGCTCTGACTTTGACACAGTTAAGCTGCAAATGGACAAATTGATCAAAATGTTTGTAGTCAGGGGTACTCGTCGGACTCTGTGGTAACCATTAGCGAGCAAGTCACAAGTGAATGGGGTAATAGGTACAAACCTCTACTTGGGGTTAGCCAGAATAAGGAATTTGAAGTCATTCACCAACAAAATAATGACTTCTCTTATTCTATGGTTCTGACTTTTGGGGACACTTCAAACCTCATTAGAGAGATTATAAAGAAAATTTGGGTTTTATTCAAAGTGAACCAAGAATTGAATGCTGTTTTAGGCAAGGTACCCCTTTTCTCCTACAGGACCAACAGGAATTTGAAAAACTTGTTAGAACATCCTATTGAGAGTAAGAATAAGAATATTAAGGGAACTACCAAGTGTGGGGCATGCGAGTACTGTAAATACATTATCTCATGCCTTACTGTGTGCTTAGGTTCCAATGACTTTGAAGTTAGGTTGGCCACAGGAACTTGTAACACCAACAGTGTAGTCTATATTGCTGTATGCCAGGGTTGTCACAATTTCTATATAGGTAAAACAGAAAGGAGGTGTCGGAGAAGAATTTATGAACACCTATATAGTATTAGGAAAAGGGACGACAATAATGCACTATTCCAGCATATTAACCTCAATCCTGATCACTTTTTCCATTTTGGTATTTTGGAGGTGGTAGGTATGGACATTGGAGGGGGTGACTGGACCAACAAATTGAACAGGGCTGAAATGCGATGGCAAATTAGTTTGAATGCCACTGTAGCCCCTGGTATTAATGACCACATTTGTATCAAGCCAGAGTTGAAACACAGGGCTACTAAGTTACAGTATTGATGTTATTATATACCATACTTGTCAAACACTTTGTACTAGTTCAAAATTTTATTTATGTATTTCTGTTTTAGAATGATTTTTTAGGGTGTATGTTTTTAAAGTTTAATTAGTGTGTTAAGTGGGGGGGGGACTGCTTATTTAAGGTGTGTCAATGATGTATTACACAGTTCTGAAGAGGTCTAGGATGATAAAAGCGCTTGACTAACTGTGTCACTACTGAGTCTTTCTTGTTGTGGAATTAAATATTTTTATTTAATACTACCGAGTCTGGTTCTTGGCTACTTGGAGTGGCGATTCTGTTTTTTCTTGGTGCGTTTTTTTCCACTCCGTACAACATTTTGTTGTTGAGAGACTATGTGATGAGTGTGATGTGGTGCAAGTGTTTATCTTCTTCTCTTGACTGTCTAGTCCAGTCTTGGGTGAAGAGAGCTTTGCTTCCAGTTTGGCTATATCAGTGCATCTCTCACAGGTTGTAGTGTTGGGTGGTAGGAGGAGAGGGTTGTCTGTGTACATGAGGCAATTGCTGCTTTACTCCAAGATGCCCAGATTCATCAGGTAGACAGGAGAAAACATCGGGAGCTGACCCTTAGACATGCCTGGATAGGTGCTTATTTATTAAGTACTAAAAACTGTTTTCCTCTAGACAAGTGAGGAAAGTTGAGTGCTGTAGTAATTTGTAGCTTATTTAGTGCTTACAATGAGTTCTGAACAAGTGCTGAGCTCAAAGAAACAGATATGAGGGCTGAAACTAGAAAAAGTACAATTGTGTACACTTACCATAAATGTAGATGTTCAACGGTATTCACTGTTGCAGTCCTCACATTTGTGTTATCTGCTTGCAGTAGCCCTCAGTCGGCCTGATTATCAAAGTCTTGGGTCCTGCACTGGTTGCTGTCTCATCTTCCTTGACGTCAGGTAGTCAGGGATATAAAGCATGCAGCCGACGCCATTACATCAGTTTTTCTTGCCCCAGATGTCAGGTGCCCCCTAATGGGAAGCAATTTTATATATATATATATATATATATATATATATATATATATATATACATACATACAAGGTTACACCTCCAACAAAAAAAGCAAATACACCAAAAAGCTTTTAAGCATAGTAAAGGAGAGTAAAGGTATAACCAAAAGAAGTCAGGGGGCTGGAGGGAGGGTAACCAGGACTGCAACAGTGAATACACTCGAACATCTACATTTAAGGTAAGTGTACACAACTGTACTATATTCTTTGTGTTTCAATTTTGCAGTCATTTGGGTAGATTCCCAAAGCTAAGGATGGGAGGAGGCATTTAGATAGCATTAGGACCAGCTATAATGCCCTGCAAGACTGCAGTGGCAAAGCCAGCTCTGGATTTAGAGAAAATTGGTAAATGGTAATGCTTGGTGCGCCCACAGTGGTGCAGCAGTTAGCATTGCCGCCTCACAGCAAGAGGTTCTCCGGTTCGATTCTTGACTGGGGTGCCTTCTGTGTGGAGTCTGCATGTCCTCACTGTGGTCGCGTGGGTTTTGTCCGGGTGCTCCAGTTTCCTCCCACATCCCAAAGACATGCAGTGTGGATTGGACATTCTAAATTGGCCATAGGTGTGAGTGTGTGCATGTGTGTGCCTTCTGTGAAAGGTTGGGCGCTGGGCTGGCAACTCGACACCATAAAAAACTCCACTGCCAATCATGAGCGGACAGATGATACGCTGTGGCGACCCCTAACCGGAAAAAGCAGAAAGAAGAAAAAGGCAATGCTTGGTGAAAGTATGTACAGAACTCCAGGTAACAGCTTCTAGGATGTCCCTGGTAGGTATACCTTTGAGAAAGGCTGTAGAGGTAGATGCAGCTCTGGTTGAATGGGGTCTAACCCCTGTGGGACAGGTTTTCCATGGTGTTTACAGAAGAAATGAATGCAATGGCCTATCCATTTAGAAATGGTTTGTTTTGAAATTACTTTCCTCTCTGCCCCTGCAGCAAATGCCACCAGCAGTTGTTCAGATTTCCTTTGAGGTTTAGTCCTGTCCAACTAAAATCTAAGTTGTCTGTGCACATCTAAGGAGTGCAGTACCCGTTCCCCTTTGTTGTGTGGATTAGAAAAGAAGGCTGGCAAATTAACGGATTGATTAAGAGCCACACTGGATACCACTTTGGGCAAGAAGGAGGGATTGGTCCTGAGGGACACCCTGTCCGAATGAAAGATGATGAAAGGTTCCACTGCCATAAGGGCCTGTAATTCAGATACTCTTCTTGCTGAAGTGATTGCTAAAAGGAAAGCTGTTTTCCAAGAAAGGAATTTTAACTCTGCACTTGCAGCTGGCTGAAAAGGAGGCAGAGTGAGTTTTTCCAATACAAAGTTAAGGTCCCAGGCTGGAGTTGGGGCTCTTCTGGGTGGTCTTAAGTTTTTGGCCCCTCTGAGGAACTGCTTAAGCAGTGGATGAGAGAAGAGGGGTGGTTCTGTGTTGTAATGAGCTGAAATGCCTGAGGTGTGAATTTTGATTGAGGAAAAAGAAAGGCCCTTGTGAAGCATCTCAGTTAAGTATTGAAGAATCTGAGGTAAATTGGGCGCTGCTGTGCCCATCCCTTGAGTTTAGTTCCAGGCACAGAATCTTTTCCATTTTTCAGCATAAGATTTTCTAGTACTAGGCTTCCTTGCCTCCAAAATTACATCCAATACTTGTTTGCTGAGGGATGTTAATGGAGAGATTAGGAAATTAGCCAGGCTGCCAGGGTTAGGGTTTGAAGCTGAGGGTGCAATATCTGGCTCTCCTGCTGTGACAGCAGGGTAGTGGTCTGAGGCAGGTGCCATGGAGCCAGCAGTGACAAACTGCGCAAGAGGGGGTACCCAGTGTTGGCGTGGCCAGTCTGATGCAATCAGTATCATCCTTGGTTTGTCCTGTTTGATCTTTAGTAGTACTTTGGAGAAGAGAGGCAGAGGAGGAAAGGCATAAACTGATAGATTTTTCCAGCTGAAGGACAGAGCATCCACTTTCCAAGCTTGTTTGTGAGGCGTCCTTGTGCAGAATTTGTCCAATTGGTAGTTCTGGGGGGAGGCAAAAAGGTCTATAGCTGGGCTCCCCCATTTGTTTATCAACATGTTGAATATCTTTGGTTCCAGTTTCCACTCTTGTGATTCCATGAGATTTCTGCTGAGTTCGTCTGCCAGTGTATTTAGTTTTCCCGGCAGGGGCTGAGCCTGTAGATGCACTTGGTAGCTCAAGGCTGTGTTCCACAGAGCCATGGTTAATCTGCAGAGAGGGGTAAGAATGGGTACCTCCCTGCTTTTTTATGTACCACATAACAGTGGTGTTGTCCATCCTTACCATTAATTGTCCTGGAAGAATGTGATCCTTGAAGGCTGTCAGAGCATTCTGTACAGCTAACATTTCTTTTTGATTGATATGCAGGTGCATTTGACTTGGGTTCCATTTGCCCTGAATGCACTTCCCTGCCAGGTGAGCCCCACATGCATAGTCTGATGCATCTGTTGTTAGGGTTTGGGCGTCAGGGGGTAGAGTGAATGGTAGTCCCTTGTTTTGGTGGCAGGCCTTTGCCCACCAAAAGAACTCTAATTGCAGGCAAGGTATGATACAGATCATTGCTTCTAGATCCTGAGAATGTCGACACCATAGGCTTTTTAGATACCACTGTAGTTTCCTCATATGCAGTCTTGTATATGGAATTAGTAGAATGCAGGAGGCCATGAACCCCAAGGCTTGCAGTATTTGCCTTGCAGATAGCAGGATTTTTGTGGCCATTAGTTTGAAGCAAGTTGTCAAATGAATTTGTTTCTCTGGTGTGAGGAAAGCCATCTGGGAAGTTGTGTTCAAGCTTGCTCCCAGGAATATAATTTGATGACAGGGCACCACATGTGATTTCTTTTCGTTTATGGTGTACCCCAGACAAGTTAGCACCTTTTGTACAAATGCCAGATGATTCAAAAGTATGTCCCGGCTTTCTGTCTGAATTAGACAATCGGCCAGGTATGGGTATATTTGAATGTTTCTTTGCCTGCAAAATGCAATGACGGAAGCTAGGCACTTTGTGAATACCCTGGGTGCAGTAGATAAGTCAAAGGGCAGTGCAGAGAACTGATAGTGCATGTAGCCTGCTTTGAAGCGTAGGTATCTTCTGCAGGATTCCCTGATTGGGATGTGCAGGTAGGCTTCTTTTAAATCCAGTGTTGCCAACCAGGCATCTTTGCCTAGCATAGGAAGTAACTGGTGAAGAGTTAGCATCTTGAATTTTGGAATCACCAAAACGGTGTTTAATATAGAAAGGTCCAGGATAGGATGCCAAGAGTTGTCTTTTCTGGGTACTAGGAAAAGTCTTGAGTAGAAACCTTGTCCCTTTTCCTCTTCTGGCACAGTTTGAATAGCCTTTATGCTTAAGAGAGAGAGAGTACTTGCTTTTGACCCTCTGCCCACTGATTTGGGGATAGATCTGGCCAACCGTTTGGGGTTGGTAACATGTGGAAGTGAAATCTGTATCCTTGGGAAACTATATTTAAAACCCATTTGTCCTGGGTAATGAGTTCCCATTTTTTTTGCCTGCAGAGCAGTCTTTCCCCCTAAAGGAGCAGTCAGGTGAGAAGTGCTTGGAAATTTTAAGGTTAAGTCATTGAGACAGTTTACCATAGGGTGGAGTCTTACTACTCCCTGATTTGGAAGTGGGAGCCCCCCACTGTTTAGTCCTGTGTGTACCCTGGGACTGAAGCCTGGGTGTTCTGTTGATTCTGGGTTTGGACTGAGAAGGCCTGGAAGAGGCAGGAAAAGACCAATTCTTAGAGCGCCAATGTCTACTAAATCTAGGAGGTTGTACTTGTAGGAAATCTTTAACAATTTGCATAGATTTAGCATTTTCCTCCATCTTTTTAAGAACTTCTGCTTTGTTGCCAAACAGGTGGTCCTGATTTAAGGGAGCATCCAGCAATTTAGCTTTAACATGATCTGAGAAAGACTGCTCCTTAAGCCAAGCATGCCTTCTTAGTACAGACCCTGTGGCATCAGCCCTGCAAGATGCCTCTAGTGAATCAAACCAACATTGCAAAGTATGCATTCCAACCTGTTCAGCAGAATGCATTAAATCCTGGAAATCCTTATTTTCATCACAGTCAGGAATGAACATAATTTTCTGTTTAAGCAATCCAATGATATGCTGCTGATACTTTAACATATGAAACTGGCAGTTTAAGGCCCTAATGGCCAAAATTGCATAAGTGTATACTTTCTTACCCCATCTATCCAGCGCCCTGGATTCTCTATCAGAGGGGTTAGGAATTTTTGGCAGTAGTAGCCTTGATGCCCTTGGGTCCCTGTGAAATGGTCTCAGGATCTGCAGTAGGATTTTTAAAAAGGAACTTGTGAGAGTCAGGAACCCTGTAACATCTATCAGGTTTTCTGGGAGCAGGAGGTAAGGAGTCAGGGGCCAAGCTAGATTCAGAAAAGGCATCATCAACAATGTCTAGTACAGGAGGGATAGCTAAAGGCCTGTGCTGGGGCAGGAGTAAGAAATCCCTAAGCCTCTTTTTAGAATCAGAGTAATCCTGGCTTTCCCAGCGAAAGTGCTCCCTAAGAGTATGCAGGGTTTCACCAAAACAGAAATCCTCTGGGGGGCAGAGGGAATAGAGTCCTCTGCATCAGAATCCTCATAGGTAGATAAGGATAAAGCCTGGTCCTCAGAAGAAACAGACATTTCAGAATCCTGGTCAGAAGTATCATAAGCAAATTCAGTCCTAGGTCTCTTAGAGGGGGAAGGTTGGCTTCCCCTGATTAAAGTAATAAGGTCTTCGGCCATTCTTATCATCTCTTTTTTAGGCATGGAGGCCTGACCATGCCGTCTGGGCGTCGATTTTCTAGGCATAGTTCAAGTTTTAGGCATTGAAGAAGAAGATGGTGTCGGTTTATATGCAAGTCAGTAGGCCTGAATACACCCTCAGAAGCCGGTGCCTGCACAGCGGCTCTGGACCCATCAAAGGTAGAGACATCCGCAGGTTCCACAGTTGAAGCATCTCGTGGCATACCGGACTCCAAATGGGTCTCAGTAGAGGTCTGCGAATCTGAAGTAGCGGGTATCAGGGGTTGCAAAAGCGCCTCACTGAGTACCGGTGAACTGGCGACTGGCTTAGAAGCATCGTCGGCAGCTTTGGACCTTGGCGGCCTGTTTGTCGGTAGTCAGATGGCTTACCGAAGACATATCTGGATAACTGAACCGAGTACCAAAATATTTAGAAGCATAAATATACCGACAATGAATAGTTCGTTGCTTAAATAAGGCATAAAACCGACAGCGAGATACGTCGTGATCAGAGCCTAGGCAAAGAATACAGTACAAATTAAAATATTTGTGAGGTATTTGCTTTCCACAAGAAATACAATTATTGACATTTACTGACATTGGTTTAGAGCAAGAAAAAGTTTCCCCAATGAGGCACTTAGCTTTAGCTGAAGACTTCGGTTCTGAAACTCGAAAACGAAAATGTCAGGAGTCGGCCGATCGGCACTTGTGAACTGCTTCTGCTTCGGGCACCGCACAGCAAGAAAAACTGATGTAATGGCATCGGTTGCATGCTTTATACCCCTAACTACCTGACGTCACGGAAGATGAGACAGCAACTGACAGAGGACCCAAGACTTTGATAATCAGGCCGACTGAGGGCTACTGAAAGCAGATAACCCAAATGTGATGACTGCAACAGTGAAACACGAAGAACATCTGGCTAGTTCTAAGAAACAAAATTAAGCTAGAAGGCTTCTCTCCAACACAGAAAGGCTTGGGGGCTCAGAAGCTTAAAAACAGTCCTGGATACAGCAAATCTGTATCTGGACTAGATGACTTACAGGAAAGGCAGGAAACAAGCTTAGAAATTTTTTTTTTTTTTTTGTAAAGTGGTAAGGGGAAAGGAGGAGCAGAAACTAACTCGGTTGGCCTTCTCAAATGTTCTCCCTGGATTAGGTAGAATGAGGTAATGACACTAGACTGGGAGGAGTGTCCCAGATCAAATTTACAGTAGGAGCGGGCAACTGCAAAGCTACCAAGTATAAAAACAGAACACCAATAGAGGGAGGGTGAGAAACAAAAATCAGAACAAACAAACCCAACCAGATGCTTAGCAATTGTAGAAAATTTCTAGTTAATACCTCACACACAGTGAAACTAGCTAGCAAAGTATATGCAGACAATAAAAGTCCTATAAATAACTCAGAGATCAGCAAAAAACAGGACACTATGTTATACATCACAGATTAGTTGGCTCAAAGCCCTTCCTCCAACTTCCTCCGATTAGCTCAGTTATGTGTTAATATGGCACAAGGATTTGTATCTGATCAGAATATTGCAGAGAACTGGAAAATATTTGAGCAAGAGTATAATATTTTTATACAAGCATTTTACTCTGACAAAGATGCATGCAACAGTGCATTCATTTTGTTAAACCTAGCTGGGTCAGAGGCCATTGAAAAAGAGTCTTCATTTGTGTATGCACCAGCAGTATATGAGGGAGAAGGTGAAAATCATCACATTGTTGTACAGGCTGGATCAGGGGAAAACCTTAAGTATCTGATGTGCAAATTAAGGGAAGTGTGCAACCTCCAGATGAATATTGCATTAGAGAGGCATTTGTTTTACACAAGAAATCAGAAACCAAGGAACACGTTTGTAGCTTATATTACTGACCTGAGAAACAAAGCTAAAATGTGTCGGCTTGGTGACTTAAAAGATGAGTTAATAAAGGATAGGCTTGTGTGTGGTATTAATAGTGTTGCTGTGAGAAAGATTTTACTTCATGACAGTGATTTAACGTTGAGTAAAGCCATTGAGATTTGTCCAATCCATGAAGCTACAGAAAGGTACACAAGTATGCTTGCAAGTAACAAGAGCATGGTTTCAGCAGGCTCCAGTGCAAATGTAAATATAGCATGCAACACGTGTCAAACAGAAGCAGGCCTAAGTACATGACAGCCAGAGCCTCTGCTGGTACACCAGGGAAACCACATAGTTTTCCAGTAAGTTATAAGAAAGGAGCATGCTCAGTGCAGTACAAGTGAATCAGCAAAACCCAAATTCATCTTTATTGTTAACTGTCACAATTCTGGTGCCAATCACAAGTCTAAAAGAGAGAGATGCTTAGCATTTGGTCAGCAATGTCACAAGTGTAAAAAATGGAACTATTTCCAAAAATTCTGCAAATCAAGTAAACCCCACACTGTTACAAAGAACGGTCACACAAAAAAAGTAAACTGATTAAGTGGAGTTGCAGTCCACTTTCTATGTAGATGGTGTATCAGTAAATGGCGAAAAGGTTGATGCAGTGAATTTGATGGCGAAGAACGAAGTGTTTTGTACTGTCCAGATCAATGGTAAATCCTCCAAGCTCAAAGTGTAATGTTATATCAGCAGACACATTTACTAAGGTGAGAACCAATGAACAACTCAATGTGGCTAGTAGTGAGAAACTTGTTGCTTATGGAGGTGAAGAAATTCAAAGCGAAGGCTCAGTAGTGCTTTCATGTTATTTGGCTAGGAACTGTTAAAGCTTGTTATTCTATGCTGTTCGAAGACCTGTGCAGTCATTAGTGGGTCTCAGAGACAGTTTGAGAATTAATCTGTTTTCTTTAACCAAAGAGGATCATCATATAAGCGCATATCCTAGTTCCAGGTTTTCTGAAGCCATTTTCTCAGAGTATGCTGATGTTTTCGATAACAAGTTGGGCAAACTTCCAGTTGTGTATTCTATGAAGTTAGACCGAGAGGTCAGTCCAGTAAAACAATTTCCAATAGCTATGCAGGATAAAGTCAAAGATCAGTTGGATAAAATGGTGCAGCAAGGTGTAATTTGTCCAGTTACAGAACAAACTGAATGGGTGTCGTCCATGGTAGCAGCTCACAAAAAAGGCTCAGACGAAATCAGAATATGTACTGACCCAAGAGATTTGAGCAAAACATTGCAGAATATGTATCATCCAATGCGTACAGTCAAAGAGGGTGCAGCTGTAATGCCACTGTTTTTTCTGTCTTGGATGCAAAAAGTTCATTTTGGCAAGTGATGCTTGATCGCTAATCCTCATTACTAACCACTTTTGGTACCCTGTTTGGCAAATATAGATTCTTGAGGATGCCATTTGGGATAATTTCTGCAAGTGAAGTCTTCCAGCGCGCAATGGAACACATTTTTCAGGTTATTCTTGTACTATAATAGTAGATGATTTATTGGTTGGAGGCAATGGTGAAACACAGCATGACAGAAACCTTAAGATAGTTCTAGACAGAGCACATGAAGTGAACTTAAAAGCTCAATCCTCTGAAGTGTAAATTCAGACTACCATAAATTACAAATGCAGGTCATTTATTTACTAGCACTGGCTTAAGACCAAACCTGTCCAAGCAAGCAGCCATTCTTGAGATGTCAGCACTAGATAATATTTAAACTCTGTTGAGTTTTCTTGGCATGGTCAACTATTTAGGCAAGTTCATACCAGACCTTCAATAAGTTGACAGCACCTTTAAGAGAGCTGATGTGCAAAAATGTTACATGGTCTTGTTTGGGACTGCACCAGTAGGCATTTGAAGACCTTAAGCAGAAAAATGCCACCCCACCTACAGTACAATACTATGATGTCAATAAACCAGTCACTCTTTTCCTGTGATGCTTCAAAATTTGGTCTTGGCGCAGTTCTTCTTCAGGAAAGCAGACCAGTAACCTGTGCATCTAGAACACTTACCCAAACTGAGATGCAGTATGCTCAAACTGAGAAAGAACTTTTGGCAATAGTAACTGCATGTTCAAAGTTTCATGATTATATCTATGGTTAAGCTATTCAGATTGAAACTGATCACCGACCTCTAGTTACTGTTCTAAAGAAGCCTATGCATTCTGCACCAGCAGGATTACAAAGAATGATGCTCAAATTACAGAAATACAACTTCAAATGGTCTATACAAAAGGCAAACTTCTTTATCTAGCTGATACCTTATCCAGATTGCCCAGAAATACAACAGAACAGCTTGACTGACATAATGGCAGTGCGTAATTTTTCTACGATGAGACTTGAGCTAAGCGATCATATAAAAACTGATCCAATTTTGCAAAAGCTCAACCACTACATTAATGCTGGATGGCCATCAAAGCAATCTAGTGTACCACCTGAAGTGCATATCTATTTTCCTTACAGAGATGTGATGTTGATGGAAAATGGCATTATTTTCAAAGGACCTAAAATTATTGTTCCTACTTCCTTACAACATGAATATATCCAGATTTTGTATCATGGTCACCCAGGTTCTGAATCTACCAAAAGAAGGATGAGAGAACTAGTATTTTGGCCTTCACTAGTGAAAGACATTGATAAAGTACATTCTTGTTCAGTATGTAATAATACTAAACCGCATTTGCAATGAGAACCACTTCAGCCAAGTCAAGTTCCTGAACTACCTTGGTCAACTGTAGCCAGTGACAAATTCGAGTGGAACAATCAGCATTACTTAGTATTGGTAGACTCTTATTCAAACTGGTTTGAGATTGATTTACTACCTGATCTAACATCCACTACTGTTATTACTAAGTTGAAACATAATTTCTCAGTCCATGGTAGTCAACAAAAAGTTATTTCTAACAATGGTACTCAATTTACTAGTCAGCTGTTTCTGAAATTTGCAAGAGAATGGGACTTTGTACATGTTACTGGTAGTCCAGAATATCCACAGTCAAATGGTCTAGGTGAACATGCAGTGCAGAGTGCAAAGCATTTACCTGAAAGGTCAAAGCGTGATAACACTGATGTCTTTTTGAATTTACTTAATCTCAGAAACATACCCAGTGAGGATATACTTGGCTCACCTGCTCAGAGATTTCTATCCAGGCAAACTAGAACAACACTGCCTAACAGTTTCAATTTATTGAGGCCTAAAGCTAAAAACAACAGAATCATCAGAGCCTAATTATTCAGGAAGCATTCTTTCCAGAAGTCTAGTTATGATAAATCAAGCAGATTTCTTCGTTCATTGAAAGAAAGAGAGAAAATACAAATGGCGAAAGGTTTTGACTGGATTAGTCAAGTAATTACAGTTATGTACTTACCATAACTTGGTATCTGTGTTATCTATAGTCACCATTCTTCACGTTAGAGTCTAGGATCCGATATCAAATCAGAGCCGGCATACTTGGACAACAGCTTAGCTCAAGCTCCTCCTCTCCCATGATGCTCTGCTGCCTTCTAATCCCTCAGATTGAGTTGGCATAATGAAAGAAGACTGATCAAAACAATTAACACCAACATCCTGTTAATCTCTCAGAAAGGGGGGCGGAGACTCTCTTCGTTGAAGTTATTGCCACTAAAATGGCAGTCTTCCAAGAAAGAAATTTGAGATCACAGGATGCAGTCAGTTCGAAGGGAAGTTTTGTTAACAAATGTAGCACCAAAGCAAGATCCCATCAGGGGCGGCCCGTGCTATTGGACTGCAGCCCCCCATCTGTAGAAGAAAGAAGAAAAAAACTAATAAAAAAAGAACAAAAATCATGGACAGACTGCTGCTGAACCAGTCAGAGCAGTCCAGATTAGAAACACAGCCAGCAGCAGTCCAGATCAAGTGAAGTCAGTTAGTTACAATCCAACTGCATAGACTGGAAATGCAGGAAGGAAGGACATCACCACGGATCGGGGAGCTTAGTAGTGGATATATATAGAGCTATACAACAAGAGCCTGGACCCACCCATATAAGTATTTTACTAAGCAACAGTTCTGTGGTGTGAAATGCCCCAGTGCTGTTGCTGTGGTACAGAACCCTGTATCTTGGTTACAGGTGGCAAGAGCTGAATAACAAATGTTAAATAAATAAAAATAAGAGGCATTTGAATTTCAGACTTCATATTCCTCAAAAAGTACATGGTAACACAAAACCTTTTATTCTAGCAATTTTCTAAGTTTATAACATGGATATTTGAAATTTGTCCCTAGTTTTGGAGTGTATTTCCCATTACTGGCTTCATCCAGGGGAGAACTGAATTCACTGAATATGTTTAAGGGCTGCATTCCCCATTACTGGCTTTTGTCTACGTTTTTTTTGCTGGTTGAGAGTTATAGTGGAGAGAACTGAATTCACTGAATATGTTTTGACAGCTATGGTGAGAATTGAATTCACTAAAATGGTAGCCATTTAGTTTCAATCTTCCTCTCTTTCACAAAGCAGATCATTTGGCATACTGGTATGTTGCTCTGACTGTTTTGGTTCAATACTTGGCAGTGAAATGTATGGTGGTAACACAGCATTTTATTCTGATGCAGAAGGCTGGGTTCTACTCCCACAGTAGGTAGATGCATTGGCTGACTGATGCTGCAGTCCTTTTGGCAAAGATATCTAGTAACTATGAACCTGTTATCAGTCTGCCATCCATTCCCTATTGCATATTACTAGCTTTATCATTTTTAATGCAACATAGGCATATAAAGTTGTTTGCTAGCAGCTACTGATACTGGTGGACTGTAGAAGTTTGAGTAGACTGATGGAAATGTTCTGAATTGGGCAGTTTTGTCATTATTGGTGCATGCATTGTGTTTCACTGTTTTTAATCTTTATCTGCCACTGGCAAAATGTATTTTCTTTGAATGTGTTTTTCATGTCAATGCTGTTTTCAATGAATGTGAGTTTCAATTTTGGAAGAAAACGGAGGGTTTACAATTAATAATATACTGTAATAATCAAGTTATAGATTTACTTTTTTTTTCAGAAATGCATGTAGATTCTTTTTTTTTTTTGTCTGCTGCTCAGTTACAGTACTAATATTAAAAGGTGTCCTTCTTTTTGACTTCTTCTCAGCTGTATTGTGGCTAGTTTATATTTTTTTGCAGACATTTTTTTTTTTTTTTTCATAAAATTGTGTTTTTTTTTAGTGGCAAAGTGGCAAACCATTAAAAGAGAAGAAGATTAGAAAATACACAGACAGACATTTTTCATTCAGATCAAAATTCATAAAAAATTCATACTAATAAGAGACCTACTATTCTATATATTTTCTAAGTTTATAAGAGCAATTTTAAAAAAATTGTCCTTTTTTTTTGTTGTTTGTCCCACTTGTATGTATGTGTGGATTGCTCAGACTGACAGTGCTCTGAAATGTGTCACTTGATTTTTCAGAATGTTCTGGTTTCATTAATAAGCATACCGTTAAAAAATTGCCAACATTGAAAGCCTTTCTGTTGTTTGCCATGCAGAAGAATACTAACATACTAATAATATAAGCATTGGGTACTGAAATGGCTGAGACAGTATTGTAATTTAAAGGACAGGATTACATTATTTATTTGTTGGAGATTTGCAGTCATCTTTGCAGGCTTTATCTGTAAACTAAACAGAATGCCAATCTGTCATGTGGTCCATAATCTGTGCAGTAATACTACAAGTAGGAGTATCACAGAGATTGCTACTTTCAGCATGTTTAGTACTTTAATAAAGCTGAATATAAATTATAATTAGAACGCTTGTTTTTCTTATACTTGATTTTGACTGGCATTCCAGTAATGTATTTAAAAGTAATTTATTTTTCATGCCTCACAACCTTTGTTTCCATCTAGATATTAGGTAACCTGCCATGCAGCCAATGCATTGAAATATTTTCAATTTGTCTTGATTGGACTCTCATAATGATGGTTTGGCACCCAAGGCAGCATATTTAATTCAAGTTACAGTTTTTGTGGTTTTGAGCATAGCTCCTCCTCTTTCTAGTTGGCCACACCACTTCCCATTGACTCCACCCATTCAGCTGTCTCCTGCAGCCCCCCTTTGATTTGAAGTCACCAGCCGCCACTGGATCCCATGGTGGAGACGGGTCCTTAACAGGGGGCCATAACATAAATACACCTTTCAAAAAGGCTTTGCAGAGCCGAGAAGAAAAGGTAGATTCATCATTAAGATGAAAATTTGAAATTGCTGCTAACTGAACCTTGACTGTGGAAAAACTGGCCCCTTCCTTATACAGACAGGTCAGAAAGAGAAGAATTTCAGGGATGGAAGTGGAAAGGGGGTCCAGTTTCTTGTTCTTTGCCCAGATAGAAAATCTCTTCCAAGTGGAAGATCTCTGGTAAGCAAGGAAAATATCATTCACGGGTGAGGCTAGCCTGGGCTTAGCCAAGAACACTGGAAGTGGACATACCACACTGTCAGAAGAAGGGTCTGACAATTCAGGAGGGGAAAAAGAGACAGATGTGATATTAGATCCGGAGATGGACTGAGCACCCAGGGTGGGTGACTCAAGTGAGACAATAGAAGGAGGAACCACACCTGCTGAGGCCAGAAGGGGGCAATAAGGATCAATTGTCTCTTGAGGTGTCTGGCTTTCTGAAGTACTCTGGGAATTAAATGCAAAGGTGGGAAGGCATAAGGGAGACCCGGAGGCCAATCGTGCGTGGGTGCATGCCTGGGGGATTCCCCCTCTGGGGGGATCAATGCAAAGAAATTGCTGCATTTGTGGCGGACAGGAGAAGCAAACAGATCACAGCTCGGATAGCCCCACCGACAGAAAATATGTTGAGCCCCCACTGGATTCAGAGACCACTCGTGAGGGATCAGAATAGCCCTGCTCAATTTGTCTGGCAAAACGCTGGATGCTCAGGGAATGTGCATTGCAATGAGAAAGTGCCCCAAGGACATCGCCCATTCCCATATCCTCATGGCCTCACAACAAAGCAGATAAGAACGTGTTCCCTCTTGCTTGTTTATATACCAAACAACCACCATGTTGTCCGATAGAACCGGAATCGTTCCCTGAGGGAGGCAATCCTGTAAGGCTTGCAACGGTAAAAGGACTGCTCTCATCTCCAGAACATTGATGTGCAGCTTGGTCTCTAAGGGGGACCACGTCCCTTAGACCATCTTTCCTCAGAAATGCCCCCCCACCCTAGGAGGGAAGCATCCATGGTGACAGTAGCCGTGTGAATCAGGGGAGAGAAGGAGCTGCCCGCTAAGAGTTCCGGGGAGCAAATCCACCACAAGAGATGTTTCCGACAAATTGGGGTGAGGCGAATGGTGAATGATAGGGGATGATGAAACGCTGACCACTGAACTGCAAAGGTCCACTGTAGAACTCTCATGTAGTACCTTGCCAGCGGAACCAAATAAATGGCAGCCACCATGGATCCTAGAACCCTGAGGATGTGTGAAGCCGGAGGGCAAGTTTGCTCCAGCAGAACTTGAACATGACAGCGTATCAGAGTTACACGGCGAAGAGGAAGAGCTGCAATCTGCAGGGTAGTATCCAACAGAGCGCCTATGAACTCCATGTGTTGAGTTGGATTCAAGGAGGACTTGGCTAGGTTTACCGCAAGTCCCAACAGATGGAACAGGGAGACCAAGGAATGTATGTTGTCCAATAGTTGATGCTTTGTGGAGGCCATAAGGAGCCAATCGTCTAAATAGGGAAACACCTGGAGTCCCTGCAGCCGGAGATGAGCTGCCACCGCTGCCATTCATTTGAACACCCAGGGGGCTGAGGTGAGACCAAAGGGCAGTGCCCTGAACTGAAAGTGATCGGTTCTCAAGAGAAAGCGGAGAAATCTCCTGGACCGTCGGTTGATCTTTATATGGTAGTATGCATCCTAGAGCTCCACTGAGCACATCTAGTCATTGCTGTGCAAAAGGGGCACGATCAACTGCACAGTGACCATTTGAAACTTTGACTTCTGTACCAACAGTTTTAGAAGACTGAGGTCCAGAATAGGACACAATTCCCCTGTTCTCTCTGGAACTAAAAAGAAGCGGGAATAAGTTCCATATCTTCTCTGTCCTGTGGGGACCTCTTGGATGGCTCTTTTTCGAAGAAGGTTCGTGACCTCCTGTTGGGCCAACTGTTTATGACTGGGTGGCATGTCTGGAAGAGTTTTGAACTTTGGGGGATTCTCTGAAAAGGGAATGCAATAGCCCCTGGATATAATGGTTAGCACACACTGATCTTTTGTGATATTTGCCCAGGCTAGAGGGTGCACAGACAGACCCCCAACTGGTCCAAGGAAGGACAGTCGGGCAATGCCTCAGGGACGCTGAAAAGGTATCTCAAAGAAAGGCTCCCTGGAACCCTGATTCTGTGGGTTTCCTCTGCCTCTGGGGTGACATCTGCCATTGAGACCTCTTCCCCTGTCCCCTGGAAGAGGAATTGTCTTGAACATCCTGGAAGGAAGATTGCGCCTTACAAAACCACATTTTCTTATTCCCTTTCTGGGTATTAGAAAAGGACCTTTGAGGGTTAGAAAATCTAATCCCGACAGCCGACAATGTCTTTCCTTCCTGTTCATAGGTTCATAGGTAGGTACTAGGCTATTGGCCCTAGCGCCTATACAAGCCTAGCCAAAAAGGTACCCTGGCTTTCGCAACCCAAGAAAATAATTTTCCTGTGCCCCTGTTTCACTGTGGGTCGTGTCTTTTATGCTGGGACCAAAGAGAGTGGAACCATCAAAGGGGGCATTAATAAATAACATCCTAAAGGCCTCTGCAAACCTGCTTAGACACAGCAAAGCATGATGCCTAATGGCAATGCCTGAAGCTGCCACCCGTGAGGAACCTACCACTGTGTTGGAAATTAGCCTCATGGACGAATTAGCTATCGAATGAAGGGTGGCCAGTTTGGGAGAAACAACCTTAAATTCCTCCTCAGACATGGGCCCTGTGAGGGAAGTTGACAGCTCCTTAATCAAGTCCCTCTGGAGACAGATGAAATGGGTAAGATAATTTAAGGCTCGCAGGCTACAGGAAGCCGAAGAGAACACCCACTTTCCAAATCTGTCCAGAGCTCTCGACTTGCGATTGGGAGGGTGGACAGAAGAACTCTGATCCACCAACTCTTTCTTGGTGGCAACGGCCACCACAATAGCATCAACTGGGACTGCCTTGGACCAGAAGGTTTTATCCAGTTGGGGGCTGAAGAACTTCTCCACTTTCTTAGGCACTGGCTCCTTCCAAGCCCTGCTGGCCATGAGGTTGATAAGAGGGTCAGCAGGGGGGGAAATTCAAGAGGTAGATGGGCCCGTTCTGAAAGTCTCCAGAAATATGGTTTTCTCCGAGGACAGGGATTGGGCAAACCTACCGCCTTTGGCCTTAAGAATCTTGATTATGTCTCCGAAGGAGACATCCTGGGGCGGTGATCTTGGGGACTCATCCCCTTCATCGGCATCCTTATCTTCCGTTAATGACTCCATAGGGGAGTCGACATGTCTCCTCTTACATGTCCTCTTCCTCAGAACTTCCTCCGCCAGAAGCTGTGGAAAAGACTTGGAAGAGGAGGGAACCCCTATGGGGAGGTTTCCCCCCGGAGGCTAGACTAAATGGGCTGACCGAAATGAGTTGGTTTGCTCAAATACTGGGGCTGGGTAGGATGACCATGGGTGGGGGATGCAGCTCTGATAGCAGAGAAGGATCTTTTCACAGCCCGGAAAGCGGAGGGGCTGGATGAGGTCCTGTCCCCCCTCTCCTGCCTATAACACTACAGCCGAAGTGGCATATTCCCCCAGACCCCTCACTCCATTTGAAAGCAACGGCCCAGAGATGTCGAAAGCGGAAGTGCCTCGGGACAGAGACCAGTCCGACAAACCTGGACCCAAATCTACCCCCACAGACCCCAGAGCCACAGCTTGGGCCAGAGGGATGGTCTGTCCTGGAGGTGTAGGAACACAACCGATCACCGATCCTGATGGGGTAGGAACCAAAGTGGGCCCGAAACTCCCATCGCCTACGTACCGCACACCAGTCCCTGGGAATCCAATCTGAAGGTCGGATGAGGAGAAGTTAGGTGGGCAGTGGGAGACTGGTTCCCCGTCCTGTGGGCTGGGGAAGTCAGAAGCCCCAACTCCATTTGACCTTTCAAGAAGGACTGCAACATCCTGTCCATATCCATGGGAAAAACACTCCTGGATGATCGGAAGGGGAGGGAGGACCTGGCTGGGGAGTCGTGTCTGGACCCGAAGGACCTCCTCTTGTGCTCCCTAGAGTGAGGCCTGCGTGGAGGGGGAAAAAATCTGTTCTGCTCCCAAGGGATCTGAGGGAAACTCCACCACAATGGGCTCCAACATGGTCCTCAGATCCAACCTGCTCAGAACCGAGAGCAAAGGAGAATCCAAGGTAACTGTTCTCGAATCCTTCAGATCTGAGATGGTCGGATCCGTGGCCACCACACCCCTCCTTGGATCCGAAGGTCTCGAATCGGGAGCCTTGGATCCGGGGGTGGGAACCGAAACTATCGGATCCGAAAACCTAGAGTCCGAATCCTTGGATCCAGGGGTGGACTCCCTAGGGGCTCTGGGACCCGAGGCTCTCGGATCAGACACCACCCGGGCTGGAGTCTGATCTGAAGACTTGGGATCAGACAGCCTGGGTCATTTGGAAGGGGCCTCCTCACCCAGAGGAACCTTTTTCTTCGCCCCTGAAGGGCCCGCCTTGGTCGAGGTATCAGTGACCAAGGGGGCCCCCTTTAACTAGGCCTTTAATAAGCAACTTGTTTCGATGGTCGACCAGGGCTCTGGGGTTGAAGGTGGCACAAATACCGCACTCGACCTCCAGATGGTCACGACCAAGACAACAGAAACACTGCTCATGTGAGTTGGAAATGGGCATTTTCCGACTACATGAGGAGCATCTCTTGAAACCCAAGGGTTTGTCCGACATGGTACAAAACTCAACAACACAAATGAAGGAAAAGTCCAAATCAAGTCCCAAACACACGCAGGAGTCCAAACACCAAGAAATCAGTCTGGAAACTACTACTACTACTATTAAATAACAACAATAACTACTTAAGAAATTTAGTTAACACAATCAACAACACCCAAAAAGGGTGCCAAATGGCCTATGCCAACAAACCGTGAGGGGAAAGGGAAGGGAAATAATGGGAAAAGCAGCTGAACCACTAACTACCCAAAGGGAGAAACTGGATGAAAATGAAAAATCTCCAAAACAAAGACACCTACTTACTGATCATGAGGCGCTGATCAATCTGCGCCCGTCTAAATCAAGCGGCAAACGAGATCTGAGGGATTAGAGGGCAGCAGCGCATCATAGGAGGGGAGGAGCTTGAGCTAAGCTGTTGTCTGAGTATGCCGGCTTGGATCCGATATCGGATCCTAGACCCTAATGTGAGGAATGGTGACTAAGATAACATCAGATCAGGTATATGTAACTGAGCCGAGATCCTACTTCGTAGAATCTGAGGGTGTGGAGTACAGGAGAAATCGCAGACATCCTCCTGTACCAGAATCGTTATATCAGCAATGTTCCTGTGATATAGACTCTAGATCTTGGAGCAATTCAGACAATGTTCCCGTTCCAGATTGTGTCTTAACTTCTACTTCCATTCCTGAGGATGTTCCCGATATTCCTAAGGTTAAACATTCACCAAAGACAGTTCCAGTTGCCAAGTCTAATTCTCAATTTTATGTCACACAATTTAGTTGTATTTCCAGACCTAGTGTGAAATACACAGTGACCCGGACATAATTGTATATATGTACCTAGTTCTGCATAATTGCATGACAAAGAACTATTTATATTGTTTCCATGTCAACTGATATTCTCAGCAGTGCATGATCTATTTCTCAAAGAGGAAGGATGTAAACAGTGTGTGTGGGCTGTGTCTTTAAGAAGCATATCAATGACTGAACATGCATATATAAATACCAAGCACGTGCTATACTCAGTGCCATTTTGAAAGTGCAGCCAGAGAGTGAGGATGTAAGAATGAATGTAGCTAGTTTGTACATAAGTTACCCAAGTTAAAGATAATAAGCTTGAATCATGATGTGTTTGTACATAATAAAGCTACTTGAACAGAACCCACAAAGACTCGTCCATTACATCCTGACTAGACGAGCGACACCAATCACACCCCTCTATCCCAGTGCTAAACCTTCTAACACAAAAAAGAAAAACTTATTAAAATTCAGACAGAATGCGGTTGTGGTAACTTTTTTATGGCATATATGTGTTGGTATGTCCTTATCCCTTAGCCTTTTCTCAGTCTCACCCACACAAGTAAGATGAACATAAGACACATATGTCACAAAATATACCACACCATCGTAATTATAAATTCTTTTACTGTAAATAGTTTGGTCACTTACTACAACATATTTACTGACACTGATGTGTCTACACTGTTTGCAGGTGCCACATTTTGACATCTCAACTGTCCCTGATTTTCAGGGATGTCCCTGATTTTGAGTTAAATTTTAGCTCTGTCCCTCTTAATCCCTCTTAACACTGGTACCCTTTGAACAAAAGGTGGTTAGTTATACTTAATACATAATAACAATAATTAAGAACTAAACACTTATTTTACTTCAGGAAATGTATATTATAGCAATAACCCACGCCTGGGTGTGGGTAATGGGATTTAACCACGGTTGGCGTGGTTTGGTCCCGAGGGACCAAACAAAGACAAATGGGTAAATCCTGCATTACCAAACCCAGAAGTGGAGTTATTATACTATGACATTATTTAAGAAAAGAATCAGTTACTTTTCTTAAATAATGGCATTGTATAATGCCTCTTTGCTGCCCTTCCGCAGCTGTCTGGCATCCGCGGCAGTTCTGATGTACTGCACATGCCTACGCAGTACATCAGAGCTGTGGCCAAAAGCAATGGTGAAAGCAAGATCTCTGTTGCTTTTTCACTGTTTCGCTATGTTAAATGGGTTTAACATAGCGAGACAGCTTTAAAATAAGCAACAGAGATGTCCGTTGCTTATTTTAAAGCTGTCTCGCTATGTTAAACCCATTTAACATAGCGAACAGTAAAAGCAATGGAGATCTTGCTTTCTCCGTTGCTTTTTAAACCTGTCTCGCTATGTTAAATGGGTTTAACATGGCGAGGCTTTAAAATAAGCAACAGAGATCTCCGTTGCTTATTTTAAAGCTGTCTCATGTTAAACCCATTTAACATAGCAGACAGGTTTAAAAAGCAACGGAGAAAGCAAGATCTCCGTTGCTTTTTACTTAATCGCTATGTTAAAGGAGTTTAACATAGCGAGACAGCTTTAAAAAAAGCAACGGAGATCTCCGTTGCTTTTTTTAAACCTGTGTCTCTATGTTAAACTCTTTTAACATAGCGAGACAGTGTTTTAAAAAAAGACTTATACTAATGGAAAAAGTCCGGGCGACCGGACCTTTTTCCATTAGTATAAGTCGATTTACAGCGTGCACGTTTTGGAATATTAATAGGGGGTCATGGTATAATAATTCATATTCTCCAATAATGTTAATGCAAGTTAATAGAACTAATATTTTAAAAGTGCCCCTGACTGCCCTGATTCTGTTGAGATTTGTCCCTGATTGGTTGAGAGCTGTGTGTCAAACCAACTTGGAAGTTGTGGGTGTTTTATCCCTGTCTAAACACACCTTAATACTTATTCCATCCTTATAATAAAAATGTAGTTTAACATCCACTTTAATGGAAAGACCCTCAACATGGTCAAAAACTTGCCAATGATTAGATATAATATTCCTAATTTGTTTATTGTCACAGGAAACAGCAAACACATAGCCTTGAAATAACAATAAGTTAACAGTAATGTTTATCATTAAATGTCTGGGGGCTTATGCAAACTAGGGACAAAACAATCACTCCTTTTGTATACAACCTCAGCTGTATGATCAGAGGGATATGATTTGTCAATAAATATTTTTTTTAAAAATTCAGTGTCAAAAACCAAGTCCTCATATATTAACTGAGGCAAACGTACTGTTTGAAAAAAAAAAAAAAAAAAATATATATATATATATATATATATATATATATATATATATATATATTTTTTTTTTTTTATCAAAACTGCAAAGTGCAAATAAGAATTACTTAATGTTGGCTTTCTAACAATCTTGGATTCAAAACAACTATTTTCATAACTCATAAATCTTTACATCAAGAAATTCAATGCTGGAAACAGAATGACAGATAAACCTTAAAAAATGTATATTTTTCTTAAAAAGTCAAAGCACATCGAATTCAGAAAGTGAGCCAGTCCATAATAAAATCAATAAAATGTGCCCATAGTTTCACATGCTGAAAATAAGAACTTTGAAATACCATGTACTTTCCCAACAGACCAAAACATGATCAGCAAGAAAGTTAGTTAGCAGCCACAGAACGCTGTGAATTTGTCCTTTGTGGTCAGACGTTTGTCTGTTGACCAGGAAAGTAAAACTTTCAGAGCCCATGTTTCAGAGGTGGCCCAAGGAGAAAAGCTCCATCACAGAACAATTATATTAACAAGTGAATTTCAAGCAGGTCTCAGAAAAACATAACATTTACAGGAAAAAAAAAAAAAAATTACAAGACATGTATATACAGTAAAATATTTATATCAACATTTATTTTTAATTTTGTGTGTGTGTTTTTCAATCGGGTTGACTATTTCATGTTTTGTTTTATTAGAAACAGCAAGAAATAAATTTGATGAAAGAAAAATACTTGCACAAGAAAAACTGCCACACACTAGAGAGAAAAATGTAAGCTCCTTAGTGCAACAGAGTAGGGAAAAAACATGTAGATGAAGAAACACTGGGCTACCTAGAAAAAGAAGTGACAAAGGAAGTGAGAAAAAATAAAGTACAAAAAACAGTGCGTTTTGAGATTTATAAAAAGAAACACGAACATGGGAAAGAAAAAAAGGATACAATATAATTTGATATTTATGAGAAGAAAGCGAAATTAAGCAATGCAAAAAAGTAACTGCAAAGATATTTGAAGATAAGAAAACACCTGAATATACTGAATTTGGCAAAACCAAAAAATCAAATCACAAAGGGTTAATGTAAAAAAGAAAATTCATGAAAAAGAAATTAAACTAGAAACAGAAATTGAAGTGATAGGCTGGTTGTGAAGTGAAGGACTTGGTGTGGAAACTCCAACATGCTAGGACCAGTTGGTCACTACACACACGAGCTGGGGATAGAGCAAGATGCATCAGAAAAGGATATGCCACATGGTGATGTTCTAGATCCTTCTGTACGAGAATCATATGAAAGTCCAGTTGCAGTTACACAGCAAGGGAAGGACAGCAAAAAACTGTATCAACTTAGACATGGGTAAGACAGAGTTGTAATGGGCCAAAGGGTCACCATATGGAAGAGCAACAGCTGAAGCAGGATAAATCAGAAGAGAACATGTCACAAGATGATATTCTGGAACCTTTCGTAGATAACTTGCAGGAAACAGAGCAAAGATGATGCTTTCAGTTCACAAGAAAATGATCTAAGGGAAGACAGGCTTGATTTAATAGAAATAAACCGATATTTAGATGAAAAATATAAATTTCAGAAAGTAAATAGGACTCACAATGTTAGAAGACTGTTAAAAAGAGGAATTCACGTGACAATAGAAATAAATGGGATATACTACTGTGTAGCTAGACTGATAATGGATAAGCTGTTGGAGGAAAGCCTTGTAGCCTATCAGTGGGAGTGGTAAGCACTAAGTAGCCTGTCTACCACAAGAGGAGTGGTTCTTGGCCCAGAAATTGTAGTTTATTGACCATTTGGACAGTTTGTCCATCTCTTTCAACTTTCTGATTTAAAAGACCACATCTGCGCTTGTTTCCCGTCTTTCCTGTAACTAACCTACTGGGAAGCACTAGAAAGCCTTAAACTGATACAAGCCTTCTAGCTTAGAAGAGACTTTGGTGTGATTATCAGTTTTCTGTACTTTCTTGTTGTACTTAACTGTTTTCCACCTAAACACAGATTTTCCAGCGTTTATGATTTAAAAGTTTTTTTTTCACATACGGTACTTATTTGATGCCTGCACTTTTAAACAGTTGTTTTTTGTTTAAATAATTTGTTGAACAAAACTGCCTTATCTTTTCAAAAAAAAAAATTCCTTGTTTCCCGCCTTTCTAAGCTAGTAGAGTCCAGTTTTTAGGCTAGTGCTGAATTCAGGCCTGTGTTACAAGTTTCTGAGTTGCCCATATCTTACTTGGATAGAAGGAAATTTCTGTGTTCACTTGTGAGAGAGGGGAGCTTTGAGCAGCCTATCTGTCCCTGAAGAAGTGGTTCCAGCCCAGAAGTTAGCAGTTTATTGGCCATTTTGGGCTAATTTCTATCTCTTTCATTTCCCTGCTATAAAAACCACGTTTGCACAGTTTTGCATGCCGGGTAGCTAGGGTTAAATTATTCCCGGCTCCACTAAGTCTCATCTTCAGTTTTTCCCTTGAAACTAGTCTAACTCTCAACCTAAGCACTCAAAAAGCATCCTACAGCCCAGCACTTGCTCAGACCTAATAGCAAGCACTAATATACCCTGACACTTGATTGCCAAGCAGGACAAGGCTCTTTATTCATCCCTCACCAACCAAGCAACTAAGCAGCTCACCCTACTATTCAGGCATGACCAAAGGGCAATTTCAGGTGTACTCTCCAGTCCAGCTGGTGAATCTGGGAATCCTGAGGCAATGTTATAATTGCCTCATGCACACAGACAACCCTCTCCTCCTACCACAAAACACTAACATATGCGACAGATGCAATTATACAGCCAAACTGGAGGCTAAGCTGTCTCTACCCAAGACTGGAACAGACAGTCAAGAGGAGAAGGTTAACACTTGCACCACACCTCCAGTCACACATAGACCTACTAAACCAGCACTGGCAAAAAAATACACAAATACACAAAATCATACTCAGAGGCTCTAAATAAAAACCTGCAAAAGTATCAGAGACCTCCAAAGCAGACACCCAAACAACCTGCACCTCCCGTCACAAACCAGACAACACATAAAACACAAAGTTAGTGTGCCACACAATCACAGCCCTTAAGGCGAAATAACATACCTAACATACTAGTAATAGGTGACTCTATTGTCAGGCACACTGACGTCCCACTCACTAGGCTGGACAAGCAGAAGGTTACTGTTAGCTGCCTGTCAGGACCAAGACTCCACCACATAACACAAGCACTCAGGTCACTCCAGAACAAGTACAAATATGACTCTGTTCATGTTGGTGTGAATGATCTGAGACATACCTCCCTGGACTACATGAAGAGAGACATAGAAGAGCTCTCTGATCATGTAGCCCAAGCTGGTATGACCCTGACCCTGAGTAGCATCCTGCCCTCACCAAGAATGATACCTCAGTATAAAGAGAAAATGATCAATTTCAACAATTGGCTAAGTTTCTGGTGTCATTCAAAGGGCCAGTGTCTGTCAGCCTGGGACGACATGCTCGACAAGCCACGCAGCTTCGCAAGAGAAGGCTTGCACCTGTCACCCCCTAGGCTTTCGAATACTGGCCAAGGCTCTTGCTGCCCCCATAGTGCCTTTTTTTAGGCAAGGCTCAAAAGTCAAACCCACCTCCGTAAACAGCACAATTAACAAAACACTGAGGGTTATGCCACTCAACGCCAAGAGTTTAAATCTCAAAATGCACTAGCTCGAAGCACTCAAGTATGGAGAACATCAACATCTGTGCAGTAACTGAAACCTGGTTCAAGGCTCCAGAGTGCACCCCAGCACTACCGGGCTACAACACGTACCACACGTTTCGGCCACAGAACACAGACCGAAACACAAAAGGAGGGGGTGTATCCATATTCATCAAGGATACCTACACCTCCAGGTTAGTGGCGCAGTATGTTACCTCTGAGATCATCCATGTGCAACTAACATTGGGCAAATCTGCAATGCAAATTGTGGCCTGCTACAGATCACCCTCCATGACCGATGACCACCACTCCACCTATCTGGAGACACTGGAAAACATGAAGGTCCTACCGAACACCCTGATATTGGGCGATTTCAATTATCCTACCATTAACTGGGAAAACTATTCAAGTACAAACTCCCTGGCCCAGCGCTTCCTGGAATTCATCAACTCAAACACCATGGATCAGCTGGTAAACTCCCCTACCAGAGGTGAAAACATATTAGACCTGGTCATCACAAACATGGGCGACAGGTGTTCCACACCGGAGGTCAACCCGCCACTGGTTAGATCAGACCATAAACTAATCACTCTGGATGTCCACACCCCACCACCACCCCCAACTAAGGAAACCACAGTAAAAAAATTTTCTAAAGCAAACTTCACCTTACTTAAGACAGAGGCAGTAAGTTTCACAGCCCCCACGCTAAAGGATAATGCTGCCCAAGATGCAGAAACCTTTACAAATGCACTCTATGAGCACCTACAAGGATGCATGGATCGTGCCATCCTTAGCAAAACCAAGACTCACTCTTCTACGAGAAGGAAACCAGCCTGGTGGACCCCTGCCATAAACAGGCTGTACAATAGGAGGAAGAAACTAGTTCAGAAAAAAAGCAAATCCCAAGAAGGAAAGACATCCCTGATCAGTATCAGTAAGAAACTAAGGTCCCTCATAAAATCATCCAAGGCTAACTTTGAAAGAAAAATAGCCAAGGATTCAAAAGATAACCACAAAGCCTTCTTTAGCTATGTTAGGAACCTAAGTGGCAACTCTCAGATATGCACTGAACTAGTGCAAAACAGCACAAAATATACTGAACCTAATGATAATGCCAACATCCTGGCAGATAGATTCAGTGCAAACTTCACCCCCCTCTCACCTCCAAAAGGGCCTACAACAATACCGGAAAATGTAGTGTCCTGGAAACCACAGACGCACAGGTGAAAATAGCCCTTTCAAAAGCCAAAAACACAGCGTCAATGGGGCCAGATGGGGTCCCAGGCTGCGTATTGCACGAACTACAGAACAAACTAACCCCCCACCTAAACATGCTGTTCAGCCTCTCCACAGGCTACATGCCCATAGAATGGTGCACAGCAACAGTTATTCTACTCCACAAAGGAGGGGCCACAACTGACCCTGGTAACTATCACCCCATAAGCCTGACTAGCCTGGTCTGCAAGGCTATGGAGCGCATCATCATGGAACTCATTAACAAAGACATTGGGAACCTTCAAACACTTGACCCGACCCAGTTTGACTTTGTTAGAGGCAGATCATGCCTACTAAACCTGGTTGACTTCTTCGAGACAGTCACTAAGGCCATAGACGAGGGAAAGGTTGTTCACACATCCTACCTTGACCTCGCCAATGCTTTCGACACCATTCCCCACTCGGGTATTACAGAAAAACTCACCAGCCTGAACATAAACACCTATGTCATGAGATGGGTTGCCAAGTGGCTTACAGAGAAAACTGACACGGTAAGAATAGCAGGCTCCAGGTCCGACTCTAAACCAGTCACAAGTGGTGTCCTGCAAGGCTCGGTCCTGGGACCCCTACTGTTCGGCATATACTTCTCAGAAGTACAGGCAAACACAGGAGGACTACGGCTAACCAAATTCGCTGACGACTGCAAACTGGGAGCCATAATTGACTCTCCGGCTGACATGGACATCCTCCAAAAGGGCCTTACTGAGACAGACACCTGGTGTCAAAGTCCTGGCCTCAAGCTAAATGCCAAAAAATGCATAGTCATCCCGTTTGGGAAAAACAAAACACCCAAGAATTACCACATACGTGGCAGCCCCATTAATACAGAAGAGGTAATAAGAGATCTGGGAACCCAGGTAGATAGTAATCTCTCCTTTGACAATCATATTGCCAAAGTAGTTAGGAAATCCTTCTATGTGGCCCATCTAATTACTAAAGGGTTCACATCTAGAAATAAAGAGGTTATAGTGCCCCTCTACTCGTCACTCATCAGACACATCATAGAGTACAATGCCCCATTTGGGATGTACCTCACAAGACACTTCCAACAGCTGGAGAGACCACAAAAGTACTTCACCAAGAGGATTACTGGCCTCAAACATATGTCCTATGCAGCCCGACTGAAAAAGCTCCAGCTGTACTCAGTGGCATATCGCTTACTCAGAGGTGATCTCTGCCTGACTTACAAAGCCATGTCCAACTCAGAATTGATTGACATGCTCCACCTAAACAAATCCAAGTCACTGAGCCACGTGCTCTAGTGAGCTAAACCTCACCACAACAATAAATAGAACATGCTGGAGGGATAGATTCCTGTCACAGAGACGCCCCATGCTTTGGAACAAAATTCCAAACTACATTAGGCAGAGCCCCTCACTAGCACTCTTCAAGAGAAACCTTGACAAGTGGAAGGGCAACAGAAAATACACCCCTGGGATCACTTCATTGGCTCTGCTTGACAGAGGATCAGTTAATTAATCAATGGGGCAGTGATAGCCAACACACTCTGGCTAGGCTTATAAATGCCCTTGGGCAGATAGCCTAGTACCTACCTATGAACCTATAAAATGGAACCCAAAAAATGTAAAGTACCAAAAGAAAGGAAAATTAAGGAACAAGTAGAATGCCACAATGGAAGCAGTGACTAGAGATACCATAAAGTAATTAAGAACAATATTTCTGTAGGACCAGCTTTGTGCCAGATGAATGGAGAATCACAAAAGTTATCCCCTTGCACAAAGAAGGGGGGCCAATGGATCTGGGTAATTACAGACCCATAATCCTGACCATCCTCATCTGTAAGGCTATGAAAAAGATCATTATGGTAATAAATAAGGACTTTTTGACCCAAGCCAGTCTGGATTCATGAAAGACAGATCCTACCTACTTAAACTAGTTAACTCCTTTGAGGAAATTCCTAGAGAAATGGAGGATGTGAAATCACTACACATCATGTATGGAGACCTGACAAAGGCATTCAACACCATCCCACACTTGAATATTGCAAATAAGCTCTACTAGATCAAGTTAAATCTCTAGGGAACTAATTGGACAGTTAATTGGCTCATAAAAACTAAATACAACATAGAAAATTAAGGTGTGCAGCTGTACAACATCCAAAAGACCGGTTACTAGCACTGTATACCAGTTCAGTCCTTGGGCCTCTACTCTTTGGCATTTACTTCCCAGAGGCCAAAGCAAATGTTAATGGCTTATGGCTGACCAAGTCGGCAGACAACTGTAAATTTAGAGCCATTACTAAGACCCCAGAGAACACCAAGATCTCCAAGAAGGCCTTTCCAAAACTAATTGCTGGTGTCAAAACCACAGACAAAAACTAAATGCCAAGAAATGCAAAATAATATTCTTCAGTATGCATGACCTCCCTTGTAACTATCAGAGATACAACTCTCTCTGAAAGTTGATCCTGGAGTTAGGGATCTTGGAACCTATGTAGACAATGAACTATCCTTTGATCACCAAGTGGTGACTATTGAAAAGTCCTTTTTTATTGCACAGCTTATGTAATACAGTTGTACAAGTAAAACTTACTGCAACAGTAGATGTTTGAATACTCACACATTCTAGGCAGTCAACTCTTCAAAGTAAGTTCAATGGACTTGATTGCATCCACTGATTAACATGATGTGGGTAGGGAACAGTGTACAAATAAATGACATCATTGACCTGTACGCAGTCCTAAAAACAAGTTCACATGAAACAAACACGCACATCTGCTGAAGAAAGATGTTCACACTGATCACTGCTGCAGCAGCCTTAGCTATAGGAGTTGCATCCTGCCAAGGATATAACATCCAGCCAGCTTCCAAAACTTCAGGGCACCTTTCACATGACCAAACTGTCAGGTAGCTTCAGCTGAGCTGTTACAAAAAGACAAGTTTGGGTGTGAAGCCCTTCACAGCTTTCCTGCCAGCAGGGAGAGGGAGGCTTAGCCATGAAAGGGCAATGCTAGGAACAAAAAAAGTCTGCACTTTGGGGAAAAAAAAAAAAAATTGGGGGATGGAGCGAGCGAGCGGCTACTATAGCAGCAGTAATCATTTGAACATCTACTGTCATGGTAAAGTCAACTTACACAGCTGTACTATGTTCATCATATTAATCACTACTGCACTAGCCTTAGCTATATGGGTACATTACCCTAGCTTCCTACATTTGGGAGGTATAAGTACATGAGTCCTGGGCCCCTAGAGAATGATCCTAGCAAAGTCTGATGTAGACCTAGAGAAGGAATCATGTTTACAGTGCTTTGAAAAACTATGCACAAAGGAACAAGTAGCAGCTCCTAGAATACTTCTAGAATCAAACCCTTTCCATATGAGCCAAGGCCTGGCAGAGTGGGCCTTGACCCTGCCTATAGCAGTTCTGTTATGATGTATGTAACAGAAGGGAACAGACAGATAACCATTTGGAAATAGTCCATTTTGACACAGGCTGTCCCTTCTTACCTTCACAAGCAATGAACCGATCCGAAGATCAGGAAGATTTAATTCTGTCAAGACAGTACCCGAGGTATGGAATATCCTCTCCTTCATTTTTAGGTTCAGGAAAGAAAACGGGGAAATGGTGAGTTTTGCTTAAAGTAAACTTGGATACCACTTCAGGCAAAAAAGAAGGTTTAGTTCTCAAAGAAACCCTGTCCCATTGGAAAATGAGATAGGGCTGACTCACTGTAAGGGCCTGCAAGTCCGACACCCTTCTTGCAGAAGTCAGAGCAATTAGTAAAACTGTTTTTCATGTTAAGAACCTCAAGTCCGCCAGGTTAGCTGGTTCACATGCAGCAAATATTATCTTCTCTAACACAAAAGTAAGATCTCAAGGTAAGGCAACCACTTTTGTTGGAGGCTTCTTATGTAAAACCCCTTTGAAAAACATTTTGACAAGACTGCATTGAAAGAGGTGGATCCATGGGCAGACATGTTGAAATGGCAGATAAATGAACCTTGACAAAGGAATAAGAAAGGCCATAGGATAGCAACTCACACAAATATTGCAGAACCAGGAAACAACTACATCTGAATGGGTGCTGGTTATGTTGTTGGCATCAACTAGAAAACGTTTTCCATTTGCTAATATATGACCTTCTAGTAGCAGGCTTTTTTTACTTGGTTAGTACCTGCTGCATATCCTTAGTAAACAGCTGCATAGAAGGAATTAAAACCATCATCCATGCAGTCAACTGAAGTTTATTAATGTTGGGGTGTATCACACCTTACTATTCTTGTGTGAGTAGATTCAGTCTATGAGACAGCTTGTCATAATTGTCCCTGTCCATTTCCAAAAGAATGGAGAACCATGGCTGTCTGGGCCAGAAGGAAGTTACTAAAATGATCTCAGGGGATTCCATCTGAACATTAGTGAAAAGGCTGGAAAAGTATACAGAATATTCTTGTCCAAGGAAAAGAGAAGACATGGAGTCCTGGAACAGGATCTTGCTAGCTGATTGTTCAGACAGGAGGAAAACAGGTCTACTTGAGGAACTCTCCACAGGTGGATCACATTTTGGAAGACTCCCTGATTCGAGTTTCTATTCTTGAGGGTCTGCTATGGTCCTGCTCAGATTGTTTGCAACACAGTCTTGCACTGACAGAATGCAGGATGTCTGTAGAGTGAGACTGCTGTGAAGTTATATCCCAAGCTAACATGGTTAGTCCACAAACGGGGTAACAACCTGGTACCCCCTGACTTCTTGATGTACCTCATTACTGTGGTACTTTCTGTAACCACTTGAAGAGGTCCTGGGGACCAAAGATGGTTCTCTTTGACATTTATGCACTTGCTTCAGTCCTTGGTGTCCCACATCCCCTGCACTTTTATCCCTCGTGAAACTGCTGCCCAAGCAAAGTCTTATGCATATGTAGTGACTAACTGCTTTGTAGCAGGGAGGGAAAAGGGGAGAACTGGATTTAAGGATATCTGTTGTGTCCACTAATAGATTTCGCTTCTGACAAACCCCAGCACTGGGATTTGAAGAGATAAAGGATGTTGATGCCGAGACCAAAGAGATTTTGGATACCACTATCTTTTTCATGTGGAGTCTTGATAGGGGTATCATGAGACTCATAGATGCCATGATTTTCAAAATCCTGAGTTATTCCCTCACAGTGACTGAAGTAAGTGGAAAACCTTAGTGGTAGACCTAGACAAAGATTTTTTTTTTTCCTGTGGAAGAAAAGTTCTTTGAACTGAGATGTCTAGTTGGCAACCAAGGAGCAAGAGCTTGTGTGGTCTCAAGAAAGACTTTTGAATGTTTTCTTGCAATTCCAGCTTGTATAAGAGATCTCTCACAAATGAGAAAGATTCTGGATGCTTTGTAAGAGACTCTACAAAGATGAGTAAGTCATCTAAATATGGAAAAATGTGAATACCCTGTAGACTGCTATGAGCTATAACTGGAGCTAGAATTTTGTGAACACTTTTGGTGCAGTGGATTGTCCAAAGGGTAAGTCAGAGAAAAATGTGATTCAAACAAACAAAACCTTAAAACCGTCTGAATGAATAGGGACGTGATAAGCATCTTTTAACTCTAGTGTTGCCAGGCAATGTGAAAGAGGAAGAGGAGGTAACAGGTTGTGAAGTGACATAATTTTGAATTTGGGCACTATCACAAAACAGGTTTAAAAAAGGAAATATCCAGAACTGATCTCCAAGTATGTTCTCTCTTTGCCACTAGGAACATCCTTGAATAAAAACCCTTCCCCACCTGAGGAGGAGGAACTAGTTCTATCACTCCTTGGGACAGCATGTGATTTACAACCAGTGGAAACAAGAATATGATCTGGAGAATGAGGAATGTCCCCCTGGAAAGGAAGAATTTCCTTTCACTGCTATCTGGAAGCTTGATGAATGAACTTCAGAACCCATTTGTCAGTTGCCAAAGAGAAAAATGGAGATTCAGACTTTCTGAACGAAAAGCGGGTCGAGGGTGGGAGGGGTTCATAAGGTCTCCTGAATAGTAATGCAGACCTGTTGAACTGTCCTTGGTTTTGGAAGGTTTGAGACTTATTTTTATCTGTCATTTTTTCTTAAATATCTGTTTACCTGAATTTTGTTGAGACTGTTTATTAATATTTTTTGCCAAAATTGGATGAGGAGATAGAAAATTTGGAAAAGGAGGGCTGAAAAATCTTGGAGATTCGCTGGAACAGCTTATCCCTTTCATCATACTTTCTGATCACCTCTGGAGCAGAGCGGGCAAACACTAAATCTATCAGAGAGAGAGAATTTAAAATCTAATTTTTATCACCTGGGAGGTTCTGAGAATGCAGCCATGCAAAATTCCTCAAAACAGTACCAGGGGCCATAGCCCTGGAAGACGTATCAACAGCCATATAACACACTGAAGACAATGAGTAGTGACTTGTGCAATAGAAGAAACTAAGTTATTTAAAGCAGATTTTCCTCACAAGACACACGTGTAGATATAGCTCTCAACTGTACAGATTATCGCACAATGTCCAGATTTTTGCCTCATATTTTTGGGTCCATTTCTCACAGAATTGTGATTTTCTAGCAAATTATTGGCAAATTACTGAGGGTTGAAGTCAGAAAATAATGACAGACATTTGAGTTTCAGAATTCATACCCTTCAGAAAATTCATGCTACTGCAAAACCTTTTATTCTATCAATTTTCTAAGTTTAAAGAGCAATATTTAAAAAGTGTCCCTATTCTGGGGCCTTTGTCTCTTCATTACTGATGGACTTGTCCAGATTTCTTGCTCTAAGAGGTTGAGAGGTATGATTGTAGATAAAACTTTCATCATACTTTTACAATTTGTCAGAATAAACTAACATATGAGCCCAACAACTGAAATTCTGGAATTCATAGTTGCAGAAGTATATATTTTTCTTCTCATATCTGTCAACAATGTTCTAATCCTTATCAGAAAGGGTAGGATTTGAATTAAGTGCTTTAGCAGCAGTAGTTCAACTAAAGCTATAGCTGCTGGGTCAGGTTTGGGAATACTGCATAAAAATTTAAAAGACTAAGGAACCTTTTACATCCTATCTGCCTTTTTGGGGTAAGCAGGCTGACTATCAGAAAAATTGTAGCCAGTAACACAAACATCCTCTAAAAGAGAGCAGGAGAAATGGGTGTAGGTTCTGGAAAATCCTTCTGTAACAACTCAATATTTTCTAAGGGATTAAGAAACAGTAGAGCTGTGTAAGAACTTACCATAACAGCAGATGTCCTACTGATCACTATTGCAGCATTTTTACCAGATGGGCTGTAGTTCATGGACGTCTAGCCGGAGTACCAAAGCTGTACCTTTGTATAATGTACATCCAGATGATGACCTCAGCTCATAAGCATTGGGGTATAAAAGTGGATGTACTACAAGAGCCTCAGACTATTTCAAGCCAGCAACGGCCTGAAGAAGACCAAGGAAGGAGAAAGGTCAGCTAAGAGGGTCTTGACATGGCAAGCAAATTTCCTCTTGGAAAGTAGGATCCTGTGATACAGGATGTTGTCTGTGTCTGTACGAAAGGTAAAGTGTTAGTGCCAATGACAGAAAAAGAACTAAAGAAAAGAGGGAGGCAATGAATACTGCAACAGTGATCAGCAGGACATCTACTGTTATAATAAGATCTTACACAACTGTACTATGTCTTAACTGAGTCACTGTTGCAGTATTCTTAACAGATGGGTGATTCCCTGGATTCCCAGAGCTGTAAAGAAAAAGCATGGTAAGTTAAAAGGAACAAGTAGAAGAGGAGTCCAGCAGGCCAGACAAAGCAATTCTGGCAAATACTGCCCTGGACCTTGAGAAAGCATCCAACTTGTACTGTTTTCTGAAGATATGAGCAGAGGACCAGGTGGCTGCTTCTAAAATGGACCTGGTGTGTACAACTTTGTAGAAAGCACCTAAAGAAGCTACTGCTCAAGTACAGTGAACTTTTATACAGTAGGGTATTGTCTTTATGGTGAGAATAACAGAAGGAAATAAATACCCTTTGAAATCCAGGAAGCAATACATTGTTTGGAAACTGGTTGTCCTAACCTGTATTCCATGAAGGAAACAAACAGTTGATCTGTTTTTCTGATGTCCTTTGTTTTATTCAGGTAAAACCTCCGCTGTCTGTAAATGTCTAAAGCATGCAGTATTCTTTTCCCCATTATTCTGGGGATTGGGGGGAAAAGGTAGGCAGACTGATTGCTTGGCTGAGTGTGAATTCACTAACCACTTTTGGCATGAAGGAAAGATTGGCCCAGAGACGTGCCTGTCTTTATGGAAGATGAGGTAGAGGGGAATGGCCATGACAGCCTGTAGTTCTGAGACCCTGCGGGCTGAAATCAAGACCAAGAGGAACAATGTTTTCCAAGTGCACAATTTCAAAGTAGCTGAAGCAGCTGGCTCAAAGGGGGGGGGGGGGGGGTAAGGTTAGCTTTTCAATAACAAAATTAAGGTCCCAAGGAGGAGCAACAGGTTTCTGTTGGGGGGGGGGGGGTTAAGATGTAAAAAGTACAGTTTTGTACCTACCATAAATGTAGATGTCCGAGAGGAATGCATCTGCAGTCTTAACAAATGGGTTGTCCTGTAGTCAGGCAGCCCTTCGGTCGGCCGGATTCCAAAGTCTGGGTCTGGCTTCGGCTGGTGTCGCACTTCACCCGACGTCATTGCGGCAGTTCTTCAGGTATAAAGGCATCAGCCGACGCCATTTTCCTCAGTGTTTCTTGCCCCAGATGCCAGGTGCCCTCTTTGTTGGCTAAATTTGGATAAATGCCAAAGTTTCCAAATAGTAGAGAGCAAACACACAAAATAAACATGTATGTACATATATACAAACAAATACACCATAATAGATCCCCCGCAAGCTAGCTAAGGATTAGTAAGTACCCTAGGAGTACCTCAGAGGGGAAGGAGGGTGGGTAATCCTGACTGCAGATGCATTCCTCTCGGACATCTACATTTATGGTAGGTACAAAACTGTACTATGTCCTTCAAGGATGCATCTGCAGTCTTAACAAATGGGTAGAATACCATAGCTAAACTAGGGGAGGAGGAAATGAGAATAGATTATGGTGTAGTCAGGATCCCTTGCAAAACAGCAGTGGCAAAACCAGCACGGGATCTAGAGTATAGAGGTAAGTTATAATGCTTGGCAAATGTATGCACGGAGGTCCAAGTAGCAGCCTCTATAATGTCCTTGGTAGCCACTCCTCGTAAGAAAGCTGTGGTAGTGGCTGTGGCCCTTGTGGAGTGAGGCCTGATGTTCTCTGGAGTTTTCTTTCCATGATAGGAGTAACAAAATCTAATGCAATTTCCTATCCATTTGGAGATTGTCTGTTTAGAAATTGGTTTTCCTTCCTTTCCCGTTGCATAAGCTACCAGAAGCTGGTCAGTTTTTCTATTGTTTTTTGTCCTGTCCAGGTAGTAGCGTAATTGTCTGTGTACATCCAAGGTATGCAAGAGCTTTTCTCCCCTGTTCTGTGGATTGGGGAAGAATGTAGGAAGGTGGATAGCCTGATTTAAAGAGACTCTGGATACCACCTTAGGCATGAATGTAGGATTTGTTCTCAAGGATACTCTATCTTGATGGAAGATCAGGAAGTGTTGTACTGCCATTAATGCCTGTAGTTCAGAGACCCTTCTTGCTGAAGTTATTGCCAGCAGGAAAGCAGTCTTCCAGGATAAGTATTGCAATTCTGCTGTAGCTGCTGGCTCGAAAGGAGGTAGAGTCAGCTTTTCTAGCACAAAGTTCAAGTCCCATGCTGGCAATGGAGGTTTCCTGGGAGGTTTTACATTTTTAATTCCCCTCAGACCTGTCTGAGCAGAGGATGCGAGAAGACAGGAGGATTCAAGCTGTATTCTGCTGAAATAGCTGATGCATGTATCTTGATGGAGGAATAGGACAGGCCTGTATGGAAGAGCTCCGCCAAGTACTCCAGGATGTTGGCTATGTTCACCAGTGTCACATCTTGCCCCTTTGCAGTACTCCAGATGAGATATCTTTTCCATTTTGCTGCATAATTCTTTCTTGTTGAAGGTCTACGAGCCTCCAGGATTATGTCTTTAACCCTTTGTGATAAATTTGGGTTAATTGCTGTTATGTAATGTTCCAGGCAGTCAGCTGCAAAGTTTTTAGGTTTGGATGCAGTATGTTGTAGTTGTTCTGAGTCAGCAGTAATGGGATCAGGGGCAGTTTCCATATTTGTTCCCGGGACATGCTCCTCAGCAGTGGATACCAATGCTGTCTTGGCCAGTCTGGGGCTATCAGGATGATCCTCTTTGATCTTGAGAAGCACCTTGTGCATCAAAGGAAGTGGTGGGAATGCGTATGCTGTCAGGCTTTTCCAACTGAAGGATAGGGAGTCCACCTTCCAAGCAAGTGGGTGGTAAGTCCTTGTGCAGAATTTCTTCAACTGGTGATTGCATGGGGATGCAAACAAGTCTACTTGTGGTAATCCCCATTCTCTTGTGATGGTTTTGAAAATGTCCGGATGCAGCATCCATTCGTGGGCATCTGTTATAGTTCTGCTTAATATGTCTGCTAGAATGTTTTCCTTCCCTGGTACATAAATTGCCTGTAACTGAATGTTGTAGCTCAGAGCCACATCCCATAGGTCCAGTGCCAGCCGGCATAGGGGGTATGAGTGTGTGCCTCCCTGTTTGTTGATGTACCACATAACTGTGGTGTTGTCTGTCCTTATCATCAACTGGCCTTCTTGGAGAAGAGGTCTGAATGCCTGGATTGCCAATTTTACTGCCATCATTTCTTTTAGATTTATGTGCAGATGCAGCTGGTCTTGAGTCCATAGGCCTTGAATGCACTTGTCCATCATGTGTGCCCCCCAACCGAGGTCTGAGGCATCTGTCGTGATAGTCTGTCTTGGTTGACTTTTGCAGAAGGGCAGTCCTGTGTTTGATTGACAGGCCTGAGCCCACCATAAGAACTCTTGTTTCAAGCATGGGATCATTGGAATTTTGGTTTCTAGGCTGTGCCTGTGCTGAGACCACAAATTTTTTAGGTACCACTGTAGCTTTCTCATATGAAGCCTGGCATGAGGGACCAGAATTATGCAGGATGCCATGAAGCCTAGAGCTTGTAGCACTTTTCTTGCAGTTAGATGGCTGTGCTTTGTTAATGCCAAGAAGTAGAGAGGAAGTTGCTCTTTCTTTTCTGCAGTTAGAAATGCCATTTGTTTTGATGTGTCCAGTTCTGCACCCAGAAAGGTTATTATTTGGGATGGAATCAGCCTTGACTTTTTTGTATTGACTGTATATCCCAGGGCTTGTAGCAGGTAGATGACTCTTTGTAAGTCTTCTGTTAATTTGTTTTTGTTGTCTGCTTGTATCAGGCAGTCGTCCAGGTAGGGATAGATTTGAATTCCCTGCAATGAGCGATTACTGATGCCAGGCATTTCGTGAACACTCTGGGTGCAGTAGATAAGCCAAAGGGCAATGCTGAGAATTGATAATGCTCTGATCCTGCAAGAAATCTGAGGTATCTTCTGCAAATTGGTCTTATGGGGACGTGCAGGTATACCTCCTTGAGATCTAGAGTTACCAGCCAAGACTCCTTGCCCAGCATGGGAAGAAGCTGCTGTAGGGTCAGCATTTTGAATTTTGGAACAATGAGGAATGTGTTTAAAGCGGACAGGTCTAGAATAGGCCTCCATTTGTTTTCTTTTCTTGGTACCAGGAAGAGCCTGGAGTAAAATCCCTTCCCTTGCTCCATAAATGGTACCTTTTCCACAGCTCGCAATCTTAGTAATTGAGATATTTGTTTTAAAGCTTCTGCCCTTTGAGAAGGTGGAAGGTTTGGCATTCCTCTCTTTCCGGGTAGTGTATGGAAATGGAACCTGTAACCTTTGTCTATAGTCTGCAAAATCCATTTTTCTCTTGTAATGCAGTGCCAGTTTTTTGAAAATAATGTTAACTTTCCGCCTAAGGGTGCTTCCAGTTGTTCCCTGGTAGGCGGTGCCACCGCCAAGTCACTGTGATTGAGTTGTTGTAGTGGTGGTAGCTGTATCCGTGCCTCGTTGGTTGTTACCCTGCCACTGGCGACCCCTGTAGGCACCCCTGGATTGGTTTCTGCCTCTAGAGCGCCTATTTCTGCCTCTTTGTGCCTTAGAGGAGTCTGGAAAGGACCAATTCTTGGAGGGCCAATTCCTGCTAAACCTTGGAGGTTGAACTTGTAAGAAATCTTTTACTGTTTGCACAGATTTTGCTTTCTCTTCCATCTTTTTTAGTACCTGCTGTGCGGGGGCACCAAATAAATTGACCTTGTCCAAAGGTGCATCCAAAAGCTTAGATTTGACATGGTCTGGTAATGCCTGTTCTTTCAACCATGCATGCCTCCTGATAACTGTGCCAGTCATGGCTGATCTAAAGGAAGCCTCCAGTGCATCATAGCCACATTTTAAAGAATGGTTACTAACCTGCTGTATGTTATGTAACATTTCTTGAACATACTTTTTATCTATAGATTCTTCAGAGGACAGCTTTTTAGTCAACTGGTCAAGCATAAACTCTTGATATTGAATCATATGAAATTGGCAGTTCAAAGCTCTAGCTGACAAAGTAGCAGAGGTATAAACTTTTTTACCCCATCTCTCTAAGGACCTGGATTCCCTTTCAGAGGGGAGGGTTTTTTTAGAAGAAGTAGCTGCTACAGCTTTAGGGGCCTGGGAGATAGTCTCTGGATCTGCAAAAGGGGCCTTATATAAGTGGTGATGAGTGTCCGGGACCCTGTAGTACCTATCGGGCTTAGCAGGAACCGGAGGTAAAGTATCAGGAGTAGTGCAAGCATCATTAAATGCATCATCAACAACAGATAGAACTGGAGGTATAGCTAAAGGCCTATGCTGTGGCAAGTGTAGAAAGGTCCTAAGCCTTCTTCTAGAGTCTGAGAAATCTTGGCCCTGCCACTGAAATTGTTCCCTCATAGCATGCAAGGTTTCCCCAAAGGAAAATTCCTCAGGAGGAGAGGCTGAAGGGATGGACTCCTCAGCATCAGAGTCTTCATAAGGAGAATAAGAAGCCTCAGGAGGGTCTGTATGTTCTGAGTCATCAGAGGAATCATCAGTGGCTACTGGCTCAGGGGGCTCTGCTCTAGGCCTCTTTTCTGGAGGAGGGAGAGAGGCCCTGTCTGGATGAGGCTGGGATCCACGAATTAAAGAGATGAGATCCTCTGCCAAAGAAAGCATATGGGAGCTGGTGCTGGGCCTGTGAGAGGGGGGCTTGGCAGGCCTAGGTTTTGAAGCTTTGGCTGCTTTAGCCCTGGCAAAGGCCTTAATAGACATAGCTGGAGGAGGCCTAGCAGCTCCACGTGCAGGAGTAGAAATATCTAGGGGAATGGTATCTGATAATTCCTGTGAAATCGCAACAGAAGGTTGGATTTCCGAAGCCGTTTCTACCAGGACAGAAGAGGCCTTGGTAGAAGGCAAGTTATCGGCTGAAGTGAGAACCGTTTGCTCGGTTTCAGCCGAAACCGAGACACTCGTGGGTTGCTTAACCGCAGTTTCGTCCTTTTCTTTGCGCTTTTTGGTTATTTGCGTAGTCGGAGGATCCGACGGCATAATGTAGGCAAAATCGGAGCCGAAAATCTGTTCAGCAAAGTCCGAGCGACGTTTAAGCGTCCGCCGGTTAAAAGAAGCACAGGCTAGACAAGCTGCTACGTCATGGACTGGGCCTAAACAATGTATGCAATAGGAGTGGAAATCTTTATGAGGTATTTGTTTCCCACAAGATAAACAGTTATTAACTTTCTCTGACATCGGCTGAGGCAAGAAAGAGTCCCCAACGGGGTACTTAGCTTTATAGAAGTCTTCGAAGTAGTATTCGGTAGTAGTAATCTCTGGATCTGACCAACCGGCACTTGCGAACAGCTTCTGCTTCGGGCGCCACGCGGCAAGAAATACTGGGGAAAATGGCGTCGGCTGATGCCTTTATACCCGAAGAACTGCCGCAATGACGTCGGGTGAAGTGCGACACCAGCCGAAGCCAGACCCAGACTTTGGAATCCGGCCGACCGAAGGGCTGCCTGACGACAGGACAACCCATTTGTTAAGACTGCAGATGCATCCTTGAAGGACATCATCCTTTAGGAAAAGATTAACCTCTGTCCTGGATATAAGAGGGGGCTCTCCAAGGGCAGGCAAGCACTAATGACTGATAAGTGAGTCTTAATGGAAGAGTGAGGCAACCCTGAGTGTAGTAGGTCAAAAGGTTAGAGTTTACATTTAAAGCACCAGATGGAAAAATCTCTACCACTTGGCCATGTAAAACCTTCCGGTGTTAGGTTTTCCTGGCTTTAAGAATCTGAACCACATCTTCAGAAAAATTGTGTTGTGTAGGGATTAAAATCCCACCATCAATAGGGTCAGGTTGAGAAAGTCAAGATTGGGATGAAGGAGTTGGCTTTTCTGTTGGGTGATTAGATCTGATTTTGGAGAGATTCTCCAGAACTTTCCCTTTGACAGGTGAAACAGGACTGTGAACTAATGTTATCTTGACCAGAATGATACCAGAAGTAAAAGATTTGGGTATTCCTTTTGGGCCTTGAGGAACCACCTTGGGAGCAGAAGTAGAGATGGATATGCATAAAGGTACTTCCCCATCAATGTGAAAGGGAAGGCATCTGTCTTCCAAGCAGGAAGTGATGGAGTCCTTCAGCAGAACAGAGAAAGTAGATGTGTTTTGGAGAAGGCAAAGAGGTCTACCCCGAGGGGTCTCCCATCAGAGAGTGATAGTTCTGAACACCTCCGTTCTCAATGACCATTTGTGAAGGTCTTCCAAGTCTCTGCTTAGAGAATCTGCTAACACATTCTGTTGGAATGGAATGTATGTGGTTGAGAGAAAGAAAGGCTCATCTGAGAAGCTAATGTGCCAAACCTCCAGTGCAAGCCTGCACACAGGATAAGATCTTGTGCCTCCCTGTTCACTTACATCACTGTGGTGTTGTCTACATGTACCAGAACAGTGCCTAGTTTCCAAAGGTGTGAGGAGGTTTGTGGGGCTTGAAGTGCCCTCATTTTCTTTAAGTTCATATACAAGTGTCGGTCACTCCCCTTGGACTCTGGTCTCCAGTCCAACACCCTCCTCCCCACACTCTGTCAAATCGCATTTGTAAACAGGACTTGGTTGTGTGGGGCTGGAATGAATGAGAGACCTGGGTAGAGCATAACGTGGTTGCTCCAACAAAGGAGTTCCTTCTTGATGCGAAGAAGAAGGGAAATATTGGTATTGAGAAGGTGACAGTGTTACGACCACACCAGTTTCAGGTACCATTGTATTTTCATGTGTAATCTGGCAAGAGGCAACATGGGAATGGTGGCAGCCATGAGTGCCATGGTCCTGACAGCCTGTCCAGCCGAGCAATGAGCCTGCCTGGAAAGCAGTAGAAGCTCACTGGCTAGTGAGGTGATCTTGTCTTGAGGAATGCAGGCAAGCATAATGGATGTGCTAGATGGCATCCCAGGAAAGTCAGCTGTTGGGACAGGGTGAGCTGGGATTTTTTGTAGTTCATGGGGAAATTTGGATGCCCCGAGTACAGCAGAAAGCCACTACTGGAGCCAGACACTGCACACACTTGGAGCCAGACAGACCAAATGGCAAAGCAGTACACTAAAATATGATGACCCAGTGAAAAACTGGAGTTATTTTCTGCAAGAAGGATGAATGGGAATATGAAGATAAGCATCTTTTAGGTTTAAGGATACCAGAAAGGCTTGAAGGAGTAGAAAGGGCAGAAGAGTTTGTAGGGACAGCATTCTGAAAGAGGGCACGCTCAGAAAAGTGTTTAGTTTGGACAGATCCAGGACAGGCCTCCAATGACCCTCCTTTCTTCGAACCAGGAAGAGCCTGGAATAAAATCTCTTTCCTGAATATGATGCGGTAACTACTTCTATGGTTTCCTGAGACAGTAAATCTTGCACAATGGGATCAATGAGATGTAGCTGGTCAGGAAGAGGGGAAGGGATTCCATCTGGAGTTGAACTGCTCTTTCAAGACATGCAGCAACGCTCTTTGACAATGGTTAATACTCATTTGTCTGAGGTTATTGTTTCCCAGACATGAAAGGAAACAAAGTCTTTTTGAGAGTGGGGTGGAAGGATGTGGGTAGGATTTAAATAGTCAAAGGAGCCTGATACTAAACTGAGGCCTACCAGGCAGAGTAGCCTTCTGAGATTTGAGAGCTTTCCTTTGTCTACGAGTTCTAGGATCTCTCTTGGCAAAGAAGGTGAATTTAGGTGGCTAATTTCTGTGGTACCTGAGAACAGTGGACAGCAGGATTTGACTGCAATCTTTCATAGCTTTGTTCCTGCAAAGCCTTAAACAGATTGGCTGCCTGTGGGCCAAAAAGGAGATTGCTATCCAAGGAAGAGTCTAAAATCTTAGAATCTTAGATTTTATATATTCAGAGACAGGCTGGTTCCTTATCCAGTCATACCACCTAATCAGTGAACCAGTGGCAGCCACCCTGAAAGAGGCAGTCACAGCACCATAGCTATATTTTATACTGGAGTTAGTTATCTGAGACACCCGAGAGACTAAAGACTGCATAAGCTGCTTTGCATCTAGAGTCTGTGGCTCAGTGATGGCCTTGCTTAAAGATTATAACACAGACAGCAAGTATTTGGTCATCTGAGTTTGACAGCTTACAGCCTTAAAGGCTACGGTGGAGGAAGTATACACATTCTTTGTCCAACAATAATGTGACTGCAGCTAAATACACTAACACATTTTTGTAGAGGTACTAGAGTTCATCAGGAACTTTTTGCAGAACCTATCTTGTTTTTTTGGAGCAGGGGGTGGAGAGACTGGATCTGATGAATAAGACTAAAAGGCATCCACTTAAGCTTCAAGCACAGGTGGGACTGGGGGGGGGGGGGGGGTACCCATCTCCAATAACCTGTAGTTTATTTTTTGCACCTCAGATACCTGACTGGACTACCATTCAAAATGTTTCATAATGCTCTAAGGTTTCACCAAAGGAGGGGTCTTCAAGAGAGGAGTCTGGAGAAAGTGAATCTCCTTCATCTGAAGAAATTTGTTCCAGAGAGAGTAACTGGGATGAGTAGTCTAGGGAAAGATCCGAATCCCTAACTGTTTCCTTATCAGAGAAAGATTAATTCAATGTCTGCTTATGAGATGTTGTTTGAGAAGTCACAAAGGAAGGGGCTTCAGTGGCATGATGCCTTGAAAAGTCCCTGAGAAAAATCAAATAATTCTTTTTCCTTGGATGTGGAAGGTGACGCTGAATGTTTACACTTCTGTTTTTTTTCTATTCTGGGATGACATCTGCCTGAATAAGCTTAATGAAGTTTTAAACCTTGGCGTGTTTCTATAAGGGTTCCAGGAATCTCTTGCCACACAAGGATCTGAGGGATTTCATGAGACCTCAGATACAATGACTCGTAATTATCAGAGGAGTCAGTCTGCAGGGCCTCAGGAGTCATACCAACCTCCAACAGGGCTTTGGTAGAGGACATGTGAGAAGACGATGGGTATGCCGCAGGCTCAACCACCTCAGTGAGTATGTCCGATTCCAAGATGACAGCTGGAAAATCCTCTCTCAGTCTAAATTTTTTTCTTAGGTGGGAGGCCAACATCTGGGCCTTCTAACATAATGAATTGGGCCAAGCGTTTTATACACTGGGTCTTAAGAAAAGTATTAAGTCTGGACAGCCTAGATCGGAAGTTTTTTGGAATGAACTGGTAGATGGAACAAGATTTAAAGTTATGTTCAGGGCCTACACAAAACAGATACTTAAGTGTGCAAGTTTTTGTACAGAATTTGTCTACCATACTCACACTTGCCACTCCTAGCTGACATTTAACAATAATTAGCAATCTGATCAGAAAAGAGAAGCTAAGGTACACAATCAAAGGATTACAGTCAGCCAGATGAAATGAACTGGGTTCTGGCTGGCAGTGACAATCTCAGGAACTTGTATGTACATCTGCTTTTATACACCGATGCCTACGAACTCAGGTCATCATCTGGATGTGCACTGTATGAAGGTAAAGCTTTGGTAGCCCGGGCCAGATGTCAGCGAGCTATAACCTTTGTTAAGAATACTGCAATGGTAACTCAATCAGGACATCTCAGGTGTTCCTCCACTGAAAAATAATTGCAAATTCGAGCAAAAGTATCAGAGAAAGAGAAACTCCCACAGGGAGAATCAGAAACTCTCAGAGTCTGAATCAGAAATATCAGGAAAAAAATCCTGTATCTGTTCTTACATCTAGAAGAATCAATACCCTGAATTAAACCCTGAGCCAGAGCTAGTAAACTACTCCTATTCAAGCAAAAGAAATAGGGGAGTAGATACATGCTTGGTTTTCTGTTTCTTTTCAACAGGAAAAATGGGGCCAACCATATTACTAATGGAAGCAGCAGTTTCCCAGGGATGGGAACAGAATTCTGACACAAGGAAAACTTCCCTATTCCCTCTTCCAGGATCAACAAAGAGTGACTCTCCCTTGCCCACTGAAAGGCCTCTAACAGACGCAGAGGATGTGGCTAAACTCCAGTCCACAGTGGCTGTAAGTGCTACACCAGAGGGACCCAAGGTAAAAGATGAGTGCTGTGACGTACGACAAATGGCCACAACAGTGTCACCCACCTGCTGTTGAGGAAATTGCTAGTCTGCTGTGTTGGCAAAAGCTCTTTGCTTATATGTTCATAGGTAGATACTAGGCTATCTTCCCTAGGGCATTTATAAGCCTAGCCAGAGTGTATTTGGTTTCCGCCTTCCTTATTAGATTAGCCTACTGTGCCTCTGTAAAGTAGGTCACAGAAGGTACCCTTTTAAGATTAGTTTACTGTGCCTCTGCCTAGCAGGGACACAGAAGAGATCCCAGGGGTGAATTTGCGATTTCCCATCCACGCGTCCAGATTTCGCTTGAAGAGGGTCAGCGAGGGGCTATGTCTAACATGAATTGGGATTCTATTCCAGAGTGAGGGGAGCCTCTGGGAAATGAATCTGTCCCTCCAGCATGTCTTATTTATTTTTGTGCTGAGGTTTAGGTCCCTGGAGCATGTAGCTCTAAGAGACTTGGATTTTTTGAAGTGGAGCATGTCCATTAATTCTGGGTTTGACATGGCTTTGTACATCAGGCATAGATCGCCTCTGAGTATGCGGTAAGCAACTGAGTAGAGCTGGAGTTTCTTTAGTTGAGCTGCATAGGACATCTGTTTGTAGCCCATGATCCTCTTGGTGAGGTACTTTTGGGGTCTCTCCAGTTGCTGCAGGTGTCGGGTAAGGTACATCCCAAAAGGGGCATTGTATTCAGTTATGGGCCTGATGAGTGACGAGTAGAGGGACACAATGACCTTTCGATCTAGATGCGAACCCTTTCGTGATAAGGTGGGCTATATAGAAGGTCTTTCTAACCACTCTGGCAACGTGATCATCAAAGGAGAGATTACTATCTACGTTGGTCCCCAAATCTCTAATTACTTCTTCCGTACTTAATGGATTACCACCTATGTGGTAATTTGTGGGCACCTTGTTTTTCCCAAAGGGGATGACTATGCACTTTTTAGCATTTAGCTTGAGGCCGTGGCTCTGGCACCAAGCATCCGTCTCTGTGAGACCCTTTTGTAGGATGCTGGTGTCAGCTGGAGATTCGATTATGGCCCCCAGTTTGCAGTCATCTGCGAACTTTGTCAGCCATAATTCCCCCGTGTTAGCCTGAACCTCAGAGAAGTATATACCGAACAAGAGAGGTCCCAGAACTGAGCCCTGTGGGATGCCACTTGTAACTGGTTTGGATTCGGACATGGTACCTGTGATTCTGACCATGTGGGTTCTATCTCTGAGCCAGTTTGCAACCCATCTTGTGATACAGGGGTTGATATTTAAGCTGGTAAGGTTATTTATGATGCCTGAGTGGGGTATTGTGTCGAAGGCTTTTGCGAGGTCCAGGTAGGCTGTGTGGACTACCTTGCCCTCATCTATGGCTTTGGTAACTGTTTCAAAGACATCAACTAGGTTTAAGAGGCAAGATCTGCCCTTAACAAAGCCGAATTGGGTAGGGTCCAGTGTCTGGAGGCTCCCAATGTCTTTGTTTATGAGTTCCATGATAATATGCTCCATAGCTTTACAGACCAGACTAGTCAGGCTTATGGGGCGATAGTTTCCGGGGTCTGTTGTGGCACAACCTTTGTGGAGTGGGACCACTGTAGCTGTACGCCATTCTTTGGGTACATATCCTGTAGTAAGGCTAAGTTTGAACAGTGACTTAATGTGAGGGTTCAGTTCTTCTTGGAGCTTGTGTAAGACACAGCCTGGGACACCGTCTGGTCCCATAGATGCTGTGTTTTTTGCTTTGGAGAGGGCAGCTTTCACCTGTGCATCTGTGATGTCAGGGAGGTTACATTCAGTTGGGATAGGCATTTGCTCCTTTGGGGGGGGGAAGGGGGGGAGAAGTTTGTGCTGAATCTGTCTGCCAGGATGTTGGCTATGTCTGTAGGTTCAGTATATTTTGTACCATTATGCAACAATTCAGAGCATATCTGGGAGTTTCCACCCATGTTCCTGACATAACTAAAGAAGGCCTTGTGATTATCTTTAGTGCCTAGGGCAATTTTTCTTTCGAAGCTGGCCTTTGATGATTTTATGAGGGATCGAAGTTTCTTGCTAATACTGATCAGAGATGCCTTCCCTTTTTGGGATTTTGCCCGGTCATGTAGTAGCTTCCTCCTTCTGTTGTATAGCCGGGGTCCAGCAGACCGGTCTCCTGTTTTTGGAGAAGTGAGTCTTGGTTTTATTTGGGATAGCACGATCCATGCATTCCTGCAGGTGCTCATAGAATGCATTTGTAAAGGATTCTGCGGATTGGGCTGTATTATCCTCTGGCCCAGGGTCTTTGAAGGATTCCACCTCAGTCTTGAGAAGTGCAAAGTTGGCTTTTGAGAAATTCTTTACAGTGATTTCCTTGGCTGGGGGTGGGGACAGGATGTGGATGTCCAGGGAAATTTGTTTATGGTCTGATCTTACCAATGAGGGGTTTACCTCTGGTGTGGAACAGAGAGTCCCCATGTTGGTGATGACCAGGTCCAATATGTTGTTCCCTCTTGTGAGAGTGGTGACCAGTTGTTCCATTGCGTTAGAGTTTATAAATTCAAGGAACCGTTGGGCGAGGGTGTTTGGGCATGAGTAGTTTTCCCAGTCAATGCTTGGATAGTTGAAGTCACCCAATAACATAGTGTTTGGAGAGACCTTCATATTCTCCAGTGTTCTCAGGAATGCCAAGTGGGGTTCATGTAATAGGGAGGGTGTTCTGTAGCAGGCTACAAACTGAAAGGCAGTTTTGCCCGCTGTTAGTTGCACATGGATGGTTTCCAATGCTTTGTGCAGTGTCACTAACCTGGAGGTGTAGGTATCTTTGATGAATATAGATACTCCCCCTCCTTTTGTGCTTCGGTCCAAGTTTTGGGGCCGAAACGCATGGTATGAGTTATAACCTGGTAGTGCTGGGGTGCTCTCAGGAGCCTTGAACCAGGTTTCTGTTACTGCACAGACATCGATTTTCTCCATACTGAGGACAGCCTCGAGTGCATGCATCTTGAGGTTTAGACTTCTGGCATTGAGTGGCATTACCTTTAGTTTTTTTATCCTTGGGTTGTCTATGGAGGTGGGTTTGTCCTTTGAGCCTTGCCTAAAAAAGGCACTATGGGGGTGGCAAGAGCCTTGGCCAATATACGAAAGCCTAAGGGTGACAGGTGCAAGCCGTCCCTAGCAAAGCAACGTGGCTTGTCGAGCATGTCATCCCAGGCTGACAGACACTGGATCCCCTTTGAATGACACCAATACTTTAGCCATTTGTTGAAACTGATCATTTTGTCTTTATACTGTGGCATCATTCTTGGTGAGGGCAAGATACTACTCAAGGTCAGGGTCATACCACCTGGGCTACATGGTCAGAGAGCTCCTCTATGTCTCTTTTCATGTAGTCCAGGGAGGTACGTCTCAGGTCATTCACACCAGCATGGACAATGATGGAGTCATACTTGTACTTGCTTTGGAGTGACCTGAGTGCTTGCGTTATGTGGCGGATCCTGGCACCCGACAGGCAGCTTACAGTGACCTTCTCCTTGTTCAGTCTGGTGAGCAGGACGTCAGTGTGCCGGACAATAGAGTACCCTATAACAAGTGTATTTGGTGTGTTGTTTGGCCTTAAGGGCTGTGACTGTGAGGCACACTGATTTTGTGAGATATGTGATTAATGGATATTGTTGAGGGGTGGCTGTTGCTTGGATATCTGCTTAGGAGGTCTTTGCTGTTTAGGCAGATTTTTATTTAGAGCCTCCAAGTATGTTTTTGTGTGTTTATGTGTTGGGTATGCAGATGCAATAGGTCTGTGTGAGACTGGATTTGTGGTGTGGGTGGTTACCTTTTCCTCCTGACTGACTGTGCCAGTCTTGGGTTGAGAGAGCTCTGCCTCCAGTTTGGCTGTGTAACTGCATCTCTCACATGTATTAGAGTTTGTTGGAAGGAGGAGAGGGTTGTCTGTGTACATAAGGCAATTGTAACATTGCCTCAAAATTCCCAGATTCACCAGCTGGACTGGAGAGTAACCTTGAAACTGACCCTTGGACATACCAGATTAGTGTAGGGAATTGGTTTTTTACTGATCAGATTAGGGAAGGGAACTAATTTTTCACTTGATCAGGAAGGACCAATCGGGAGCCTAATACTTAATTTTTGTGGCTGGAAGAAGGACCGACTGTAGGACCAGTAGTCTGTTTCATGGTCAAGACGAAAATGGTGCCTCATTCCCAGGGAAGACAAGCAGCAATTGCCAGTAAACATTGCCAGTCGACAAAAATACTTTTTTTGACAGAAAAACACAATAAAAAACACTTTAAAATACTATGCCAGCCTCACAAAAGCAAAATAAAATTTATTCAAAGAAAAAATGTTTTCAAACCAAGTCAAGGAATAGCTGCTAATGAGACATGTAACCACTGTATTTAGCACTTTTGTTCCCTTTATATAAGTAGAACTTCTTCAGAAAAATACTATTAAGTTAAAGTGAAGGTTTTTAAAAACTGGTCCAAGAAACCACATGCTTAACAACCAATGAGAAAACTAATGCCAATAACGAGCATATTTTAAACTGACATATGCTCTAATTAAAACAATTATTTCATTGTATATATACTAGGAATAAAATATAAAATAATAGTTATGAAAAAATATAAAATATCAGTTAGACAATGTGTTATTTTAGAAGACTTCCATTTCATACTTCATTTACACTCTTTGTGCTAATAAAAAGCACTTTAAATTGATGTGATAGTTTAAGTTGGGGTGTTTGTCAGCTGCAAATCTAGTTTGCCATTCAGCCTCATGACACTCCAATAAAACATTAACATTTCCTATAAATCCATCAGTATCCACCTTATCAAGAACAAAAAAAAATTAAACTTTGTAAAACTGGCACAAGAGAGAGAGTTTTTGGATAAGGCATTATTCACATCTTTTTTACGTATAGAAGATGAATATTCATAGATGTGCTTAGAAAGTTTTCTTATACTTTGCCAACATAAAAAAAACATGTGCATGAATAATAACTGGCTAAATACACTGTGCCAGCAGAATTACAATCAAATCTATTTCTGGCAATAACAGCTTTGTCATAGCCTTATACAAGAATGCTAGAACAGTTACTAATGTATCTGCACTGCTTGCATTTACTGCAACTAAATGTGCCGTGGATTGTTGCACTGTTTTTTAACACTGGTTTACATTTTTCACACATACTTTTCACATTATGATGTTTTTTGTAAGTGAAAGATGGACTGTTACCAAGGGTATTAGCCATTTCTTGATTTTACAATTTTGTTGAACTGTATTATGAACTGTCCACATATCTGTGGAAATAGGTAGTGGAAAGGCTTCACTGAATTGATTTTTATAAATATCAGTGGAACTTAATTCAGTATGTTCAAGTTCTGATTCAATATTGAAATTAAAACTTCTCAGAATGGGTTTAGCTTTACACTTTCTAAGTTCTAGGACTTCTTCTGAAGCCTTGTTTAGGACATGTTTGGGATATCCTCTTTCAATGAACATACGTGTTAAACATTCACTTTCAAAAGTAAAAACTGTACCGTCACTAATTAGCCTGCTTAACCTTATTAAGTTGTCCTTTAACTACTCCCCTTTTCATATGAAATGGATGCAGGCTAGTGTACTGTAGTTAATTGTCTACAGAACTATTCTTTCTATAAATACTACTACGAATTTCCCCAGTCGGTTCATCTACTGCTAAGTGAACGTCCAATTAACTGACGGCTCTGCCCATTCCACTAATAGTGAACTTTAGAAAATCAGTACTTGAGTTTAAGTGTTCAAAAATTTTTTTAAACTCATCATATGTTTCATTCCAGGTGGAAATCAAGTCATCAATAAATCAGCTGTAGAACAAGACCTTCTTATACAATTAATTGGTGATATGTGCCTGTTCCCAAGCATCTATAACCAAACTGGCAAACAAGGGACCCATTCTGTCCCTCACTGCAACCCCAATTTTCTGTCTGAAATATTTGCCTTGAAATTCAAAGAAATTGTTACTGAGGATTATATTTATTAGTTCACAATGTATTAATGAAAGCATTTTCAAATTATGAATGTTTAATGAGATATTGTCTTACTAAATCAATGCCAGTTTGTTGAGAAATACATGTGTATAGACACACCACATCAACAGATACAAAAATACTCGGATCCATACCTCTCAACTGTACAGATTTTTGCCTCATATTTTTGGCACATTTTTCATAAAACTGAGGCTTTCTAGCAAATCATTGCCAAATTATTGATGATTTAAGTCAGAAAACAATGACAGACATTTGAGTTTCAGACGTGATATCCTTCAGAAAGTTCATGACAATGCAAACCCTGGTATTCTATCTACTTTCTAAGCTTGTAACAGCAATATTTAAAAAATTATCCATATTTTTGGCCCCCTCCCCAATTTTTTATGGCTTTGTCCAGCTTTCTTGCTCTAAGAGGTTGAGAGGTATGCTCGGATCATTACGTTTTTCAAACTGGCTTAAGAGCTCTAATAAGTGCCAGGAATGCTTAAGATAAAAGTCTGACCATTGAATAAGATTCAGTATGCAATCCAAAAAGATAGAAATTGGCTCTGTTTTATATGAGTCTGCCACATCTGAATGTCAGATAGTTGCAGTCTTTTTGAATCTTTCGTACTCCAAAGTAACGGGCCATTTTTGGTTGGTCTACTTTTAAATAATTATAAACTTCATGATTAATTTGATCCTGACATAAGTCAAATATACTTGATCAACAAAATTGAGGTCTTTTATGATGGTGCCCTTCCCGACTGCTTCATAACAAAATTCATCCGATAGCAATCAATCTACTGATTCGTTATAGGCAGAAGTGTCCATTAATACTATAGTACTACTTTTATCTCCCTTCATAATGCAAAGATCTTTATTTTCACTCAGCTCTTTCAAGGCAATTCTTTCATTTTTTGACAGATTATAAAATTTGGGCTGTTTGTCAATATTTTCCTCAGTTCATTCTCATAAGTATCATGAACCTGTAATGTCTGATGGAAAATAGAATTATATGTGCTTTTTGATCAATTACACTGCAGTGACAAACAGTGGCAAACCACTCTGTGACTAACCCATGACAAAGGGCGAATTATCAACCCAGGAATTAAAAGAAAAAAAAAATCAAAGGATGACATTTCTGGGCAATTCTGGGTCACCTCTCCTACTTTATCTTACCCTTAACCTGTCAAGCGGTTTACTTTAGAGATTGGGCTATGGTTACAGTAACACTCAGAAACTAATCTCGTTTAATGACATCTCATCTGATGAGGATCTGAAAGCACAACTACAAATGGATAAAACTTTTTCAGACAACACATCATTTCGTCTTGACAAATGTGCAAATGCAACATTTATAAAAGGAAAGCTGCAGCACTAAGAAAATATCAACGTGGCACAGGAATGTGACATTTAAGGAACTTGAGCATACGGGAGTGTATAAATGTTTGAGAATACATGAATGGGCAGCAAAAAAAATGGACAAATGATAAAGTTCAGTAAGGAATACTTCAGAGGACTAAAGTGAATACTGAAAATATCCTTGATATCTAGGACTGAAGTGTAAGCTATAAATAAATTTGCACCTCCTGTTATAACTTATAGCTGTGGTGTGACTGACTGACCCCAAAAGGCATTGTGTCAGACAGAAAAGCAAGAAAAATGCTTCATGCTCATTAAATGATGTACAAAAAAAGTACAGTTGTGTACCTACCATAAATGTAGATGTTCGAGTGTATTCACTGTTGCAGTCATTACACTTGGGTTATCCTGCTGGCAGGCGACCCGCAGTCGGCCCGAGTTCCAAAGTCCTGGTCTGGCGTCGGTTGCTGTTGCCTCTTCCCTGACATCAGTGCGCCAGGGGTATAAAAGCTGCAAACAACGCCATTTTCTTCAGTTTTTCTTGCCCCAGATGTCAGGTGCCCCCAGATAGGAAGGCTGGAAGATAAAATTATGCCAAAAAACATGCATATATTACTATACACATTTCCTTCATCTACAAGCAAATACACCACATACATAGTATAGAAATGAGAAGTACAGAAAAGTCCCAGCAATGAAGAAGGGGGATGGTGGGTGGGTAACCTGGACTGCAACAGTGAATACACTCGAACATCTACATTTATGGTAGTTACACAACTGTACTATGTTCATCGTGTTTCACTGTTGCAGTCATTACACTTGGGTAGAATCCCAAAGCTGAGGTTGGGTGGCTGGGTCTAAATTGGATATGGAGAGGCTAACAAGCCCTGCAGAACTGCAGTGGCAAAGCCTGCTCTGGATTTAGAGTAGAGAGGTAAGTGGTAGTGCTTGGTGAAAGTGTGCACGGAGCTCCAGGTTGCAGCTTCTAAAATGTCTTTGGTTGGTACTCCTCTGAGGAAAGCTGCTGAAGTGGCTGCTGCTCTGGTAGAATGAGGCCTAATGCCCTTGGGCACTGATTTGCCATGTTGTGCATAACAGAAGCGGGTGCAATGTCCTATCCATTTTGAGATTGTCTGCTTTGTAATAGGTTTCCCTTGAGATCCTGCAGCATATGCTACAGTTGCTCAGTTTTTCTGTAAGCTTTGTCCAAGTAGAAAATTAGCTGTCTGTGAATATCCAAAGTGTGCAGAAGTCTTTCCCCTTTATTCTGGGGATTTGGGAAAAAGTAGGTAAATTAATGGTTTTGTTTAAGGCCACATTGGAGACCACTTTTGGCATGAAAGTTGGGTTTGTCCTAAGAGAAACCCTGTCCTGATGAAAAATGATGAAAGGTTCCACAGCCATTAATGCCTGCAACTCTGCTGAACTGGGCTGGCTTGAACTCCCTCACCTCTTTCAGTGGTATCAACTCTCACTCGCCCACAAACTAGTAAACCATCCACTAAATGTCCCATCCCTCCAGAATCTACTCCAACCCTATCGCACCACCAGACCACTAAGATCCAGCAACAAAAATCACTTGCAGATCACTAAAGCCAATAACTCTGCTGGTGAAGCACTATTCTCTTGTGCCATAGCCAAATTATGGAACTCACTCCCACCCACAATTACCTCCATACCATCATGCACCCACTTCAAAACTTTACTAAAAGCGCACCTAAAAACATGCGGGCTATGCCCTTGCAACTCCCACTCTAATATCATCCACCCCATCCAACCACTACCTTTCTTTCCACTCCACTAACTACCTTGATTACAGCAAGCTCAGATGCTCATAAGCCTAGTACTTATTATGCAGCAGGAACTTCTCATTGTAACATTTGTTAATGTCTGTTATGTACTTCACAGAAAAAGAATCTAGTTGTCTACTGATGTACTATGTTCTTCATCTGTAAATATGTTGTAGGTAATTGCTATGTTAAATTGTTAATCGCTATGTAATCCAATGTAACTACTGTCTGTTTATTTTACTGTAGAGCTTTTCTCCCCGGGCCTTCGCTGAAAATGGACCTACGTCCAGTCGGACACTCCCGGTCAACACATTTAAATAAATAAATACATAAACAAACTCTGAGACTCTTCTTGCTGAAGTTATTGCTAGGAGCAGAGCAGTTTTCCATGACAAGAATTTTAGATCAGCTGTGCTGGCTGGTTCAAATGGAGGCAGTGTGAGTTTTTCTAAAACAAAATTGAGGTCCCAAGTAGGTACTGGTGCTCTCTTTGGGGGGGTCTTATATTTTTTGCCCCTCTGAGGTACTGGCGTAGTAGGGGAGGTGAAAAAATTGGAGGTTCCGTATTGCAATGAGCTGAAATGGCAGAGACATGGATTTTAATAGATGAAAAAGATAAGCCTTTGTCCAACATTTCAGTTAGGTATTGTAAAATCTGAGGTATATTTGGGACAAGTGGTTCGAGCCCTTGTGCCTGGTTCCAAGCACAGAATCTCTTCCATTTTTCTGCATAAGATTTCCTAGTGCTGGACCTCCTGGCTTCTAAAATGACATCCATTAACAGCTTTAGAGAGAGGTGCAGTCTTAGTGGCTACATTATCTGCCATGCTGCCAGGTTCAAGCTCCTGAGTTGACTGTGCAGAATCTGATTGTTTTGTTGTGTCAGATGATGAGGAATTTAAGGCAGAAGCCAAGCTGGGCCTTGAGACAAATTTTTTAGGATTGGGTACCAATGCTGGCGTGGCCAGTCTGGTGCAATCAGGATAATTTTTGGCCTTTCTTGTCAGACTTTTAGTAGCACCTTGGTGAGAAGAGGCATTGGAGGGAAGGCGTAGACTGTCAGGCCTTTCCAGATGAATGACAGAGCATCCACTTTCCATGCTTGAGAGTGATAAGTTCTTGTGCAAAACTTCTGTATTTGGTAATTGTGAGGGGAGGCAAAAATATCTATGTCTGGGCGTCCCCATTTCTTCGTTATCATGTTGAACACTTGTGGATTTAGCTTCCATTCATGAGGATCCATGAAATTTCTGCGTAGTTCATCTGCCAGTGTATTTTTTGTTCCTGGCAGGAATTGTGCCTGCAGATGTACTTGATAGGTCAGTGCTGTGTTCCACAAAGTCATGGCTTGTCTGCATAGGGGGTAGGAATGTGTGCCCCCTTGCTTGTTTATGTACCACATAACTGTGGTGTTGTCCGTCTTTATTAATAGTTGCCCTGGATGTATTAGGTCCTTGAAAGCTGTCAGGGCATTCTGTACAGCTAGCATCTCTTTTTGATTGATGTGAAGATGCATTTGTTCCTTGGGCCATGTGCCTTGAATACATTTTCCTGCCATATGTGCCCCCCAGGCATAATCCGATGCATCCATTGTTATTGTCTGCCTGGCTGTGGGCAAGGTGAAAGGCTGTCCCTTGTTGTGGTGACAGGCCTGGGACCACCATCGAAATTCCTGTTGTAGGCAGGTTATTAAAGTTATGATTGTCTCTAGGCTGTGACAATGCTGAGTCCAAACACTTTTTAGATACCACTGTAGTTTCCTCATATGCAGTTTTGCACATGGTATTAATAGAATGCAGGATGCCATGAAGCCCAAGGCCTGCAGGATTTTCCTTGCAGGGAGCTGGGTCTTTGTTGCCATCATTTGAAAATAATGAGTCAGTTGCCTTTGTTTGTCTGGCGTGAGATAAGCCATCTGGGCAGTTGTATTTAAGCTTGCACCCAGGAATATTATCTCTTGAGAGAGCACTAGTTTTGATTTCTTTTAGTTTACTGTGTACCCTAGGCAAATTAGCAATATTTTTACAAATGCCAGATGCTTTTGAAGAATGTCCTTGCTTTCTGCTTGAATAAGGCAGTCATCCAAGTAGGGATATATTTGAATTCCTTTTTGTCTGCAAAATGCAATTACTGGTGCCAGGCATTTTGTGAAGACCCTGGGCGCAGTAGATAAGCCAAAGGGCAGTGCAGAGAATTGGTAATGCATTGAACCTGCTAAGAATCTGAGGTATCTTCTGCAAGATTGTCTGATTGGGACATGCAGGTATGCCTCCTTGAGGTCCAAAGTAACTAGCCAAGCCTTCTTGCCCAGCATGGGCAGAAGTTGCTGCAGTGTTAACATTTTGAATTTTGGAACATCCAGAAAAGTATTTAGGATTGACAGGTCCAGTATTGGTCTCCAGGCTTTGTCCTTTCTGGGTACTAAGAAAAGTCTTGAGTAAAATCCTTGTCCCTGTTCTTGCTGTGGAACTTTTTGAATAGCTCCCATGTCCATAAGAGCAGAAATCTGTTTTTGTGCCTCTGCCCATTGGTTTTGTAGCAGGTCTGGCATACCTTTTGGCTTTGAAAGCGTATGGAAGTGGAACCTGTAACCCTGAGAAACAATATTCAGTACCCATTGGTCCTGGGTGATCATGTGCCAATTGTTTTGAGAAAAGTGCTAGCTTTCCCCCTAGGGGTGCTGTCAAAAGGTAAGTGCTTGGCATTTGCAGAGGGAAGTCATTGGGACGGTTTCCTGTAAGGTTGTGATTTGTCTTCCCCTCCTTTGGGGGCTGAAGCACCCCATTGTCTAGGTCTATAGGAGCCTTGGGGCTGAGATCTGCCTCTTGGGTGTCTGTATCTGCCTCTTTGTGGCCTGTCTGACACTAGAAAGGACCAATTTTTCGAAGGCCAGTTTCTGCTAAATCTAGGTGGTTGAACCTGTAAGAAATCTTTCACTGTCTGTATTGACTTTGCTTTATCCTCCATTTTCTTTAACACCTCTTCTGCCTCAACTCCAAACAAAGTATCATGCTGTAATGGAGCATCCAATAATTTTACTTTAACATGGTCAGGTAAAGTTTGTTCTTTCAACCAAGCATGTCTTCGAATGACAGAGCCTGTAACTGCGGCTCTACAAGAAGCCTCTAATGAATCAAAACCACATTGCAGAGTATGCTTTCCCACTTGTTCAACTGCATGCAATAAATCCTGCATTTCTTTACTGTCAGGACTTTCTGTATTTGAAATCATTTTCTGTTTTAACAATGACATGAGGTACTGTTGGTATTTAAGCATGTGAAACTGACAGTTTACGGCTCTTACAGCTAAAGTAGCAGAAGTGTAAACTTTTTCCCCCCATCTATCCAGAGCTCTGGAATCCCTATCTGAGGGGACAGGATTTTTAGCAGTGGAAGCCTTAACTCCCTTAGGACCCTGAGAAATTATTTCTGGGTCTGCAGCAGGGTTTTTGTAAGGAAATTTATGAGAGTCAGGGACTCTGTAGCACCTGTCTGGCTTGACTGGTGCAGGGGGGGTAAGGAATCAGGAGACAGACTGGATTCTGAAAAAAACATCATCAACAATATCAATCATCAAAAATTAAAACCTACGACCCCCTCTGCTGACAAATTACCAGCAGAATTCCTCCAAATTGGTGCAAAAGCTATAGCTTACCCCATCTCTATACTGATTAACAGGACCTTAAAAGAAAGTACAATTCCATCTATATGGAAAATCTCATATATCATCCCACTGTTCAAAGGAGGTGATTCTACTGAATACTCCAACTTCCGCCCCATAGCATTACTATCTCCACTTGCAAAAATAATGGAGAAATGCATCCACAAACAGTTACTAAATCACCTACTAAGCCACAACCTCCTAGCTAAGTGCCAACATGGTTTTCGCCCATTCCATAGTACTACTACAGCCTTACTATCCTTTATCGACTCTATTAACAAAAACCGCAACAATAATACTCCTTCCTCAGCCTTCTTCGTTGACCTGTCTAAAGCCTTTGACATGGTCAACCACCAACTTCTTCTCCATCGTCTCAAGTCCCTCTCTCTTGACAATCTAGCCTTAAATTGGTTCACATCTTATCTGGACAACCGAAAACAGGAAGTATTCTGGCATAACCATCTCTCTGATCTCCTCCCCACCTCTATAGGAGTCCCTCAGGGTTCTATCTTAGGCCCTCTACTATTCTCTATTTTTATAAATGACCTTCACCTAGCCACTCCCCTATCAACTTGCATTCAATATGCAGATGATACAACCATCATTTCCTCAGCCCCAACACAGTCAGAACTTTATTCTCTCACACAAAACACCTTCACTACTATAGAGCAATGGTTCTCTAATCATTGTCTCCTCCTTAACCCAAAGAAAACCAAACTCCTGATTTTTACTCCCACTCACTTGTCTCCCTCCATTAATTTCACACTCACATCCAACAATGGCACCCTTATCTCTCCAGACCAAACCACCAAACTCCTGGGTATTACAATTGACAATCAACTAAAATTTGACACTCACATTAACTCTACAATAAAATTGACAAACAGAAAACTAGGTTCTCTCTATAGAGTCAAATCTTTCCTTACTCCAGAAGCTAAAACTACAATAGCTAGAACCCACTTAATATCTACCCTATTATATGCCTCCCCTATTTATACTAATCTTTCTAAACATAATCTTAACAAACTAGCTACATCATATAACAACATTGCCAGATTTGCTACAGCCTCTCCATACAGGACTCATCATTGCTTCAATCTAAAAAATTAGGGTGGCTAGAATTACTCCACCAAATACAATTTAGTCAACTTACAATTGCCCATAAAGCCCTTTACCACCCTGACAACACTCCAATGCTCTCCATCCTCATAAAACCCTATAACAATCTAAAAAACCTACGCTCCTCTAACAAAATATTGATTCATACTTCTCTATCTAATAACACAGCAGGTGATTCCACATTTTCCAACTCGGTTGGTAAAATATGGAATCAACTACCTCAAGACCTCACAACTCAAACATCACTCCCAATATTTAAAACTAAACTAAAACTCTTCTTATCCAACCACTGGCTTTGCTCTTGCAATAACCTTGACTAAGCATTCTTACCTCCTTCTTTTTTGATTCTTTACACCCATTCTTTTTCTTCTTATATCTAACACTCTAAATTATCCTCTATATAACTGTTTCTGTTATTCCATATGTAATAAAGGCATACATAAATATTTTTTTTCAACTTCCAATGAAGTTGTAATCGGGTAATTAAGTTCTTTACTTTTATCTTTCTTTGCTAAATCTCTTACTGTACTCGAATACTATTACATCCTGCCATAGGCTTAAAGTACATTGTTTTTTTCTATTATTAATTTGTATGTTATTTGGTACATTTTGTTTATTTTTACTTAAGTAGTATTGTAGTGGAGCTTTTCTCCCCGGGCCTCCACTGAAAATGGACATGTATCCAGTTGGACTAGCCCGGTAAAGAAATGTAAAATAAAAAAATAAATAATAAAATCAAGCACAGGGGGGATAGCCAGGGGCCTGTGCTGAGGCAATAAAAGGAAGTCTCTGAGCCTTTTCTTGGATTCAGAATAATCCTGGCTCTCCCAATGGAAATGCTCCCTCATGGTGTGCAGAGTTTCCCCAAAAGAATAGTCCTCAGGCGGAGAGGCTGAAGGTATGGACTCTTCTGCATCAAAGTCCTCATAGGGAGGGAGAGAATATCCCTGATCAGAAGAAGAATCAGAGGAAATGGAAACCTGGTCAGAGGAATCATAATCAGTGTCTTGTCTAGGCCTTTTGTCAGGAGGGGGATGGGAACCCCTGATCAAAGTAATTATGTCTTCGGCCATTTTAAGCATCTGTTTCTTTGGCATGGATGACTGTTCTGGAGAATGCTGTACTTGTTTCCTTGTCTTTAATGGGTTTTTGACTTTGCCTTTGCTGCTGTAGTGGGCTTAATTGTAAGCTGTGAAGGTCTGAAAACACCCTCAGAAGCCGAACCCTGCTCAGCGGCTCCGGACCCATCTGAGGGAATAGTTTCCGTAGGCCCAATACCTTGAGTTTCCACAGGCCTCAGTGTCTCCATGTGGCTGTCGGTTGCGGGTGTCAGGGGCTGCGAAAGCGCCTCACTGAGAACCGGCAAACTGGTGACTGGCCTAGAAGAGGTTTTGTCGTTGGTTTTGGACCTCGGATGCCTGTCCTTTTTCTTTGCGTTTTTTAAAAATTCCGGTCATCGGTTGTTCCAACGGCATTTTGTAATTAAACCTTCTGCCAAAATAATGTGAAGCAAATTCATACCGACATTTTATAGTGCATTTATTGAATCTAGCACAAAACCGACAACTAGTGACGTCATGGTCAGGGCTTAGGCAAGGAATACAGTAAGAGTGAAAGTCCTTATGAGGTATTTGCTTCCCACAAGAAATACAATTATTAACTTTTACTGACATCGGTCTGGAGCAAGAAAAAGTTTCCCCAATGGGGTACTTAGCTTTATTGAAGACTTCGGTTCTGAAACTCAATTTTGAAAATCTCAGGAGTTGGCCGATTGGCACTTGTGAACTGCTTTTGCTTCGGGCACTGCGCGGCAACAAAGATGGAAAAAAATGGCGTCGGTTGCAGCTTTTATACCCCTGGTGCACTGACGTCAGGGAAGAGGCGACAGCAACCGACGCCGGACAAAGACTTTGGAACTCGGGCCAACTGCGGGTCGCCTACCAGCAGGATAACCCAAGTGCAATGACTGCAACAGTGAAACACAATGAATATCAGTGCATACCAAGATTATACATTCCTCCCTCTGTAGAAGGTATGGCCCTTCTTGAAAGTGGCTACATATATAGACCTGCAATCATGAGACTGCACACCTATTTGCTAACCTCATCAGATCCAAACAGTGAAAGTTCTACAGCATAAAGAGATGTTGTCCAAGATGTTATCTTTGCTTAGTTTAGTGGTAGTATTTCAGAAAAAGTGATAATGGTGATCAAACCAGAAACGGAGAAACATTATGACAGCAATTGAAAGTGCCAAAAAACATCAAAGATAGAATATAAAGAAAAGGATGAAAAGAAAAGAAAACGGGAAAGTCCTTAAATATAGCGGCAAACATATATATCTTCTGGAACACCCTCATTTTGACCATGATTTGACATGGGAATGGTTGAGGTGAACTGAAACCAAAAGATGAAAGACTAATAGTGGGTTACATACATGCTGGTTTATAAAGTCTATAGAAAAAGTAGGTAGAAACTGACAATAGTGGTTCTGTAAAACAGAACTGGAAACAGTTGCAAATCTTGCTGCTTGGTGTGATACACTCACGGATGAGAATCTGTATACTGAAAAGCACAATAATGTTGCAGTACTGCTGCACTGGAGATTGTGCAAACACTACAATACAGAAGTAGTTGATAGACAATGAAATATATATCACATGGTATTCATTTCATTTTGTAAATAGCGTCTGGGAAAGAAATCTCAAACACAAGAATCAGAAGATTTTTCTCGGATTGTGATTCAAACTGAACTGGGGAGGAGACATAATTTAAAATCTAGGGCTTCCTCTTCGGAATCAGAGAGAAACTCTTCCTCTGAAGAACAGGGAGGAGATCTTTTTCTTTTAGAATGTGAAGATACTGGTGTAGAAGACAGAAGAGACTGAAAAGTCCTTTTGGAAAGTTGTACCACTCCTCTAGGGACTCCACACTGGTTGGAGTGGAAGGAGAGGGGTTTGTTTTGAGATTTCTTTTTGGAAGTGTACAGCTTAATAGTTTTGAATATATCAGATGTCTGGACCTTCCGGACAGACACAATTATTCCTCTCCTGCTAAGACCCAAAGCATGCCATTCAACTCTTCTGATAAAAGAAACTGTGTTCTCCCTTCTCAGCAGCTGCTTGATGTCCTGTCTTAGTGGATGTGCCTAACTGCTGATCCATAACAGCTTCCCACAGGGCAACACGCTGGTCAGGAAGAGTACAATGATGGTCTGATGGGTTCTCCATGATAGCCACAGTGGATCTGTCTGTCCCAGATTGGGAAATGAAGTGGAAAGCAAAGTTCCTTCCACATCCTCTGTAGGGGTTCTCTTCTTTTTCTCTACCTGAAGGGGGATGTCCAATGAAGAAGAGTCAGTAGCCATGAAGGACTGGGTGAGGCTTTGAGTCTTTGGTTCTCTAAACAAAGATTAAGACTGTCAAGCAGACTGAATGCTCTTGGGTGTTAAAAGAATGATAAATATCACACAAGTGGATGTTGTGAGACTCTCTTGTATGAGATTCATCTGCCACAGGTACATTTTTCCTCTTCTGCTAGACATGACACAAAACATTTTCTTCAACTTTTAGTCAAAATATAAAGGAAGGTTGTCTCCCAAATATGCAACAAAATCTAGAAGATTTAGAATTTTTCCTTGGAAATATTTACATAGATATTTTTACAGCCCAAGTAAACTCCAGATCATTTTTCCTCAGGCAGACAGGAAATGTTCGCGGTGTGACAGGGAAGAAAGTGGTACTTGGGAACATATTTTCTGGGAGTGCAGTGGGTTGATGGACTTTAAGAATTCACTGCGGGATGCACTGTCGGAGATGGATTGGTATGATGAGGGAGATGATTTTTCTGAGCTATGATACATAATCGGAATTCCTTAGACATAGTAATGCCTTGCTGTGTCTAACTATGGTGGCTGACAAAAAGCAATTACTAGAAAATGGAAATCAAAATCTAAACTAACTATACTAGTAGTAGTGAATATAGTAACACAGGTAAAACTGGAATTGAGATATTTTGAAAAGGGTAGGAGCAAACTACAAAGGAAAAAAATAGGAATAATACATGCAGGGGAGGAATGAGTTTTAAAAGAAGGTCTGACAAATACACTATGTAATGTCTGACTGAAAATGACTGGGTAGATTATAAGTGATGTACATTGTTTGCTACTGGGAAGTGTGTCAGTATGGTTTATGATGTAAAATGGTTGCAACTAGGATTATGTTGTGGTTTGTTTTCATTTACATAAATGTATGACTGCTTAAGTCATAACTGATGGTTTAATAAAGTGGTTTCTTGTTTTATAAAAGGAGCAGGAATTGAATAATTTATGTAATGTTGCTTAGGTTATATGAGATACAGCAATATATGAAGTATAATGCTTGTAAATGTTAATTTGTTAAAACAGTTTGATTACTTTTCTATAAATGTAAATATGTCTATGTCACAAGTAATAATTTAATAAAGGTATGCAGTATTCCTTTACAATAGGGATCCCCTGCCAAGAGCAGCCCGATGTCCGGCCAGTATACCAAAACTTTTAGGTTGCTAAGGATACACCGTACATCACACATATGCTCCCTGCATACAGCACAGGGCAAAAAAAGTGACATCTGGATATATCATCCTCAGAACTGAAAGCCCCAGTAGGAATGCCAGTCCAAGGATGAGAGAGGTATCAAGCACATCCAGAAGGGAAAAGAACCGGAGGGAGGGAGTAAATACTACAAGAGTGAATAAAAGGACATCTACCATTGAGGCAAGATTTTACATAACTGTACTGTGTCTTTCCTTACAACAAGGAGAGTGCAAAACCTCACGAAGAGAGGAAGGAGGAAGGACCAGCACAGCCCTCTAGGAACCCATAACGGATGGCCCTAGCAAAATCAGCTCTAGCCCTGGACATCACATCAACTTATACTGGTTGGTAAAAATATGCACAGTAGTCAGAGTAGCTGCCTCAAGAATAGTTAGTTTCTACTCCCTTGAAAAAGTACTAGAAGAAGCCAGAGCACTAGTAGAATGGGCTTAACTGAAGGAGGAAGGCTCTTGCCATGAAAACAACAACAAAAAGAAATCACTTTAGATATCCAAGAAAAAATTGTTTGCTTGGAAATAGCCAAGCCCAAAGATCTAGGATCTGGGCAGCGCAGCGGTTAACACTGTCCCCTCACAGCAAGAGGTTCTCCGGTTCGATTCTCAGCTGGGGTGCCTTCTGTGCAGAGTTTGCATGTTCTCCCTACGTTCAACGTGGGTTTCCTCCGGGTACTCTAGTTTCCTCCCACATTCTAAAGACATGCATTTGGAGCATTTCTTCCCGAGCCTCTGCTGAAAATAGGCTCTGTCCTAGTCGGACTTTCCTTGTAAACAAATGTTAAATAAAAATAAAGGAAACAAAAAGCTGATCAGATATGCAAAAAGCTTCGGTCTTATTCAAATAAAATATGAGTTCTCTATGCACATCCAAACTGTGCAAAACCTTCTCACTAGAACATTACGGAGAAGGAAAAAAGTGGGCAAATGAATAGACTGATTAACAGACAATTCATTCACCACTTTGGGCATAAAAGAAGGATTAGTACAAAGAGAGAGAGAGACACTGTCCTTATGCAAAACTAAAAAAGGGAGAACAGCCATGAGTGCTTGAAGATTAGACATCTGTCTAGCAGAGGTAAGGGCCAACAAAAGAACAGTCTTCCAAGAACAATGTTGCAAGTAAGCTGAAGCTGCAGGCTCAAAAGGAGCTTGAGTTAATTTCTGCAAAACAAAATTAAGGTCCCAGGAAGGAGGGACAGGCTTCCTGGGAGGTCTAATATGAAGGACGCCTTTAAGAAATTGTTCAGCCTCAAATCTAGAGGCTAAAGGAGGTGTTAGGGGCAGACAAGCAGAAAGAGCAGATAAGTGGGACTTAACAACAAAATATGCCAACTTAGCATTGAGCAATTCACATAGCTAAGAGATCCAAAGGAACACTCACAGAAAATGGATCAAAGTTACGAGAAAGACATCAGACAGAAAACTACTTCTATTTGGATAAGTAGGATTTCCTAGTAGTATGTTTCCTGGCCTCCTGCAGGACCCTAAACACATCCTCAGAAAAAAGGTGTCTATATGGAATCAAAATCCAATTACCCACAGTCTCAGCTGAAGAGTGGACAGGTGGAGATGGATGACAGATCCCTTATCTTGTGTGAGTAGGTTCAGCCTGTGAGGTTAACTTGTGATGATTGCCCTTGGCTAAATGCAGAAGAGTGAACCAATGCTGTCTGGGCCAAAAGGGGGTCACCAGCAAGACTTTGGGAGCATCCTGTTTTATCTTGCTCAGGACTTTTGGAATGACAGGAATTGGAGGGAAAATATAAAGAAACATCCACTTCCAGGAAAAAGAGGGGGTGTCCACCTTCCAGACCAGAGGACATGTGGTTCTGGCACAAAAAAGAGGACACTGTCTGTTCAGAGGGGTGGTAAACAGATCTACTTGAGAAATATCCCACTGGTTGACGATGCCCAAAAACACATCCCTGTGAAGCATCCACTCATGGGATTGCAATATGGGCCTGCTCGGAGAGTCTGCCACAATGCTCTAACTTGAGGGAATGTAAACTGCCTGAAGAGTCGCTTGATACTGGACAGCTAGCTTCCATACTTGAAGTGCTAGCCTGCACAGGAGATAAGATCTTGCCCCCCCCCCACTTGTTTGTTGACATACCACATAACTGTGGCATTGTTGTCTGTCAGTACCTTGAGGGGCCCTGGAATGAAAAGAGGATGAAATGCTTGAAAAGCCAACAGAACACCTCTCATCTCTTTGACACTGATGTGGTCTTTCTTTTGTTGAAGCAATCAGAGGCCCTGCACGTTTAGAGAGCTGAAGGAAGCCCCCCATCCCATGTCTAAATCGTCGGTGAACATTAACCACTGAATTTCCAGCATAAGGCATAGAAGAAGAGGGACTATGAACTCTAGAGGATGAGTGCTGAAGCCAGACTGAATTTAGAAACCAATGAATTTTGCTCATGTGGAGTTTGGTTAGAAGGAGCGCAGGAATGGTGAAGGCCATGAAACCCAACGCCGTTAGAAATTCTCTAGCTGTAACTGAGGTGAGAGGAAGAAGGGACTGAAAGAAGGCAATGAGAGTTAAAGTCTTGGGAGGAGGCAAAGATGCCAGCATTGGAACCAGTCTGGATCCTGCATCCCAAAAAACATATGATCCTGTGAAGGAGTCAGGGAAGGACTATTGGAAATTTACAGTGAACCCCAGGCTTTGAAGGAGAGTAATGGCAAAATGAAGATGTCGTAGTAGAATCTCTGGAGAGGATGTTTGAAAAAGTAGGTTGTCCAAGTAACGAAAGACCTGTAACCCCCTTAGCCTGCAAAAAGCAATCAAAGGAGCAAGACATTTGGTGAATACCCTTGGGGCAGTAGAGAGGCCAAAGGGCAAAGCAGATATCAAAATGCCAGGAAGCAACAGAAATATGTAAAAACTTCTTGAAAGGGGATGAATAGGGGTATGAAGATAAGGATCCTTGAGGTGTAGGGAAAAGTACAGTTTTGTACCTACCATAAATGTAGATGTTCGAGTGCTAATACAGCTGCAGTAATCACAGATGGGTTTTCAGCTGTCAGGCGGTCCCTCGGTCGGCCGAATTCCAAATTCTTGGTCCGGCGTCGGTTGTCGTCGCTTACTCTTCTGACGTCAGTAAGGCCAGAGTATATAAGACACAGCCGACGCCATGTTCTTCAGTCTTTCTTGCCTCAGATGTCAGGTGCCCCCAAAAGGAAGGCAATACATAAATAAGGCTTATCTACATATGCAGGCAATGCAATGTAATGCAAAATCAGTGTAAGCAAGCAAATAAAACATAGCAGGATAACCCAGTCAGGTGGTATGAAGAGGTTGTTAGGCCCCATGCCTTTACCAAGTGGGGAAGGAGGGAGGGAAACCTGTACTGCAGCTGTATTAGCACTCAACATCTACATTTATGGTAGGTACAAAACTGTACTATGTTCATCGTGCATACAGCTGCAGTAATCACAGATGGGTAGAGTCCCAAAGCTATGCATAGGGTGGTAGGTACTATGAGGAACTGGGTTGAGCCAGAATGCCCTGCAAAACAGCAGTGGCAAAGCCTGCTCTTGTTCTGGAATATAAGGGTAGGTGGTAGTGTTTTGTGAAGGTATGTACAGAACTCCAAGTGGCTGCCTCCAAAATATCCTTAGTAGGAACGCTCTGAGGAAGGCTGTAGAGGTGGCTGTGGCCCTGGTGGAGTGAGATCTGATACCAGTAGGGACAGATTTCCCATGATAGGAATAACAAAACCGTATGCAGTGGCCAATCCACTTGGAAATGGTCTGTTTGGTAACTGGTTTCCCTTGAGCCCCTACGGCATAGGACACAAAAGTTGTTCTGATTTCCTGAAGGACTTTGTTCTGTCCAAATAATAACGTAGCTGCCTATGGATGTCCAAAGTGTGAAGCAGCCTCTCCCTTTGTTTTCAGGGTTAGGATAAAAGGTAGGTAGGTGTATGGCTTGATTTAAGGCTACCCTGGATACCACTTTTGGCATAAAAGATGGGTTGGTACAAGGAAACCCTGTCCTGATGGAAGACGAGGAAGGGCTGCACCGCCATGAGGGCCTGTAGTTCAGAAACCCTACGAGCTGAAGTGATGGCCAGAAGGAAAGCTGTTTTCCAGGACAAATGTTGCAGATCTGTTGAGGCAGCAGGTTCAAAGGGAGGCAATGTTAATTTTTCTAGTATGTAATTAAGGTCCCAGGCTGGTATTGGTTGCTTCCTTGGAGGTCTTATATTCTTAGCCCCTCTGAGGAACTGTCGTAAGAGTGGGTGAGAGAATAAAGGAGGATCCGTGTTGAATTCTGCAGAAATGGCTGAGGCATGTATTTTTATGGAAGAAAATGAAAGTCCACTGTTCAGCAGTTCAGCTAGGTACTGTAAAACCTGAGGCAAGTTCAATTTTCTAGGGTCCTGGCCTCTTTTCTCATTCCAACAACAAAACCGCTTCCATTTTGCAGAGTAAGCTTTTCTAGTAGATGGTCTTCTGGCCTCCAAAATGACATCCTGCACCTCCTTGGAGAGTAGGGACTGTTGTGGTGTCAAGGAATTTTCCATGCAGCGAGGTTGAGTGTTTTCAGCTGACTGTGAAGAGTTTTGTAGCTGTTCTGAGTCAGTAGGAGAGGCATTAGAGGCAGGGACCAGGGAGGAGTGTGTGTTAGGCTCCTCAGGAGTGGATACCAGTGTTGCCTTGGCCAATCTGGAGCAATCAGTATCATTCTCGGTTTGTCTGTTCTTGCTTTCAAAAGCACCTTGGGCAGAAGGGGCAGAGGTGGGAATGCATAAACTGTCCATGCTGTCCAACTGAATGAAAGGGCGTCCACTTTCCAGGCCTTTGGATGAAAGGTCCTTGAACAAAACTTTTTCAGTTGATGGTTCCTGTGGGAGGCAAAAAGATCCATGTCTGGCCTCCCCCACGCTTGGATTATCTCTGTAAACACCTGAGGATGTAACTTCCATTCGTGTGGATGTGTCATATTTCTGCTTAGAGTGTCTGCCAGTGTGTTTTCCAGTCCTGGCAAGTACTGTGCTTGAAGTTCGATTTGTCTTTCCAGAGCCAAGTTCCAAAGAGTCATGGCTAGTCTGCACAAGGGGTATGAATGTGTTCCTCCTTGTTTGTTTATGTACCACATTACTGTGGTGTTGTCTGTTCTTATCAGTAATTGTCCTGGATGCAGGAAGTCCTTGAAAGCTGTAATTGCATTTATCACTGCTAGCATTTCTTTTTGATTGATGTGAAGGTGCTTTTCCTTTTGGGACCATCTGCCCTGAATGCACCTGTCCTTCATGTGCGCCCCCCAGGCGTAATCTGAGGCGCCTGTGGTTATGACTTGTTTTGCTTGAGGCTTGCAGAATGGAAGGCCTGTGTTTACTTGACATGCTTGGGCCCACCATAGAAATTCCTTTTGCAAACATGGAATTATTGGTATAATTGCTTCCAAACTGTGACTGTGTTGAGACCATAGATGTTTTAGGTACCATTGAAGTTTCCTCATATGCAGCTTTGCACATGGGATTAGAAGAATGCAAGATGCCATGAATCCCAGAGCCTGCAGGATTTTCCTTGCAGTAAGCCTGGTACTTTTTGCTAGTGTTTTGAAGTACTGAGATAGTTGCCCTTGTTTTTCCTGGCATAAGATATGCCATCTGGGTGTTTGTGTCCAAGTTGGCACCCAGGAAGGTTATTTTCTGAGATGGTGTTAGTCTTGATTTCTCCTTGTTGATGGTATATCCCAGAGAAAGCAGTAACCGTGTCACATAAGCCAGATGTTCCAGTAGCATGCGTTTGCTGTCCGCTTGGATCAGGCAGTCGTCCAGATAAGGGTAAATTTGTATCCCTTGAAGTCTGCAGTAGGCAATCACTGATGCCAGGCACTTTGTGAATACTCTGGGCGCAGTAGATAAGCCAAAGGGCAATGCAGAGAATTGATAGTGGATTGAACCTGCAAGAAATCTGAGGTATCTTCTGCAGCTTTGTCTGATTGGGACATGCAGGTATGCCTCCTTGAGGTCCAATGTTACCAGCCAAAACTCCTTGCCCAGCATGGGAAGAAGTTGCTGTAATGTGAGCATCTTGAATTTTGGCACGAGTAGGAATGTGTTTAGGATGGATAAGTCCAAAATGGGTCTCCAGTCGGTTCCTTTTCTTGGTACCAGAAAAAGTCTTGAATAAAAACCTTGACCTTGTTGGAGTGTAGGTACCTTTTGTATAGCTCTCATGTTTAGGAGCTTTGAAATTTGCAGTTGTGCCTCTGCCCTTTGATTTTGTGGCAGGTTTGGCATGCCTCTCATTTTTGGAAGAGTGTGAAATTGAAATTTGTAGCCTCTGTTTATAATGTCCAGTATCCATTGGTCTGTTGTGACAATATGCCAATTGCTTGCAAATAATGCTAGTTTCCCTCCCAAAGGTGCTGTCAGCTGAGACTTGCTTGGCATGGAAATGAGGGAGTCATTGGGTTTGTTTCCTGTATTGTTGTGCACTGTCTTCACCACCTCTTGGTGCTGGAGATTGCCATTGTCTGCCTCTATATGATCCTTGTGATTGCCCTCTGTCCCTTGTGTGTCTGTATCTAACTCTTTGGGGCTTGTCAGTGGCTGGAAAGGACCAGTTTTTTGAAGGCCAATTTCTGCTAAAACGTGGTGGTTGGACCTGTAAGACAGCCTTGACAGTTTGCATAGATTTGGCTTTTTCTTCCATTTTCCGTAGTATGTCCTCAGCATTAGTACCAAATAATACATCCTTTTGTAAAGGAGCATCAAGAAGTTTAGCTTTCACATGATCAGGTAAATTTTGTTCCCTAAGCCAGGCATGCCTGCGAATGACTGATCCTGTGGCAGCCGCTCTACTGGAAGCCTCTAGGGCATCATAACCACATTGTAAGGTGTGTTTACCCACTTGCTCCGCACTATGCATCATATCCTGTAACTCTTTTAAATCTGGTTGTTCAGGTTGAGACATTTTGTTCCTTAATTGTGATAACAGGTACTGTTGATATTTAATCATATGAAACTGACAGTTTAAGGCCCTCATGGCTAGGGTGGCCAAGGTATATACCTTTACCCCACCTTTCTAGAGATCTGGATTCCCTTTCTGCAGGGAGTGGATTCTTGGCAGTGGAGGCCTTTAATCCCTTGGGGCCTTGTGAAATGGTTTCAGGGTCAGCATTATGGCCTTTGTAGAGAAATTGGTGAGAGCTGGGTACTCTGTAATACCTATCAGGTTTTACTGGTGCAGGAGGCAGAGAATCAGGGTTAAGGCAAGCCTCCGAATAGACATCATCCAGTACATCCAAAACAGGGGTATAGCCAGAGGTCTGTGCTGAGGTAACCAAAGAAATTCCCTAAGTCTTTTCTTGGAATCTGAAAAGTCTTGGCCTTCCCAATGGAAGTGTTCCCTCAAAGTGTGCAAGGTTTCCCCAAAAGAAAAATCCTCAGGAGGGGATACAGAAGGAATGGACTGTTCTGCATCCGAATCCTCAAAAGGGGAGTAAGAGTGTTCCTCTGCATCAGAATGTTCTGATAAAATGGATCCCTGATCAGAAGAGGGAGATTCTTCCTCCACTCTGGGTCTCTTGTCAGGAGGGGCTGAGAACCTCTGATAAGAGTAATTAAATCCTCAGCCATTTTAAGCATCTGTTTCTTAGGCATGGGTCCAGGAGATGGGCCCTGTGCAACAGGCCTCGTGGGATGCCTGGCTGCTTTGGATTTAGTAAAAGCCTTTATTGAAAAAGAAGATGAGGGCCTAAATACACCATGGGTGGAGGTGGACCTGTCCACATTAGTAGGCTCGACATTAGCAGGGGCTTCGGTTGTAGTCTGGGAAAGGACCGAGGACCCAGCGGTCTCGGGCACAGAGAACACCGCCAAAGGAGTGTCGTCGGTAGTCAGGGACTGCAAAGGCGTCTCGCTGAGAACTGGACCACGTGTAGCCTCTTTTGGCGTGGTGTCGGCGGGGACAGCGGGTCTCGCGTGTCGGTCCTTTTCCTTGCGGTTTTTGGACAAAACGGTAGTCGGAGTGTCCGACATCTTATAATCAAAAGCTTTACCAAAGTAGTGTTGGGCGAACTCCACCCGACGCTTGATAGTGCGTTTATTGAAGGTAGCGCAAAAGCGACAGCCCGAGACGTCGTGGTCTGGGCCCAAACAAGGTATGCAACGGGAATGGAAATCCTTATGCGGTATTTGCTTCCCACAAGAAATACAATTATTAACTTTTTCTGACATCGGTCTGAGGCAAGAAAAGTTTCAACGGGTACTTAGCTTTAAAGAAGACTTCGGTTCCAATTTTTTCGTAATTCAGGAGCTGGCCGACCGGCACTTGCGAACTGCTTCTGCTTCGGGCACCGCGCGGCAAAAAAGACTGGAGAACATGGCGTCGGCTGTGTCTTATATACTCTGGCCTTACTGACGTCAGAAGAGTAAGCGACGATAACCGACGCCGGACCAAGACTTTGGAATTCGGCCGACCGAGGGACTGCCTGACGGCTGAAAACCCATCTGTGATTACTGCAGCGGTATGCACGATGAACATCTAGAAAAGCCTGAATAAGCAGTAGAGGAAACAAGGTCTGAAGGGACAACATCTGAATGGAAGGGACCTTCAGAAAGGTGTTTGAGAGCGATCCAGAATGGGCCTCCAAGTGCCCTCTTTCCTGGGGACCAAGAACATTCTGGAATAAAACCCTTTCCCTCTGAGAAACTGGAACTTCCTGAATACCTCTCAGAGTCAAGATACACTGAAGCACCTCTGGAATAAAGGCTAATTTGTTCCCGAGGGGGCTGAGGAATGCCCATGAAAAGGAGGGAGGAATATCCAGACCATGTAATACACTTGGAGAATGATGGAAAGAACACAGAAATCTTGAGTAATCTTTACCCAAACAGGAAGAGACAGGGAAAGATGACGAAAAAGAGGAATGAGGCTGAGAAGTACAGGATAGTCAAACAGCACCTGGTTTGTCAGGAAAAGGAGAGTGCTGAGCTACAGGAGTCTAGGTAGCCTTAGCAGAAGGAACCCTTCTACCACCCTTCTTACTTTTTGTGGAAGGGCAAGACTGCTTATGAACAAAGCCGGCTGATTAGGGTAATTCCTCTGGAATTAAATACAGAAGAAACAAAACTATGTTTTAAATCTTGTAAAGTCTTACCCTTTTCCTGTAGGGACTTGAATAAACCAGCAGCAGCACCACCACCAAACAAATGAGTGTTATCCAGAGATGCATCCATCAACTTAGCCTTAACATCATCAGGAAAAGTTGGAAGCTGAAGCCAGGAATATCGCCTCAGCATAGAGCCCAAAGCAGCAGCCCTAGAAGATCCATCTGCTACATCATAACTGCATTTAATAGAGTGGTGATCCACCTGAGAAGATGTCCCTAACAAGTAGAGAGTAGAAGTCTTCCCCTCAGAATCAGGAAGGTCAGAAATAACCTGGCAAACCTGAGACAGAAGAACCAAAATATATCTTATCATATGTGTCTGACAACTGACAGCCATAAAAGCAACGGTATCTGAGGTATAAACCTTCTTACCCACTATTTCCATGGTTCAAATGTCTTTATCAGAAGGAAGCAACTTTGTAGAAGGCAGTAACTTAGATGGCTTGTCAGATGCACAAACACCATAGAATGGTCAGCTGATGGCACTTGCAAAGGAACTTGCAACCATCAGGTATAAAAATCTATCACTTTTTTGGGAAGAGAGGGGGCTGAGAATCAGGAGCCTGAGATGCAGTAGAAAAGGCATCCAGGAAAAGAGAAACAGCAGAAGGTCTGGGAGAGTCCATTTGCAAAAGCTTGTAAGATCACTTCCTAACCTGGGCACAATCCCATTTGAAGAACTCCATCATTATGGAAATTGTGTACCCAAAGGAAATCTTCTCAAAAGGACAGTCAGGACTAGTGGACTCCTCTCTCAGAACCATAGTCTACGGGAGAAGAAATCTGGTAACAGGCAAGGGATTCCTCATCTATCTCCTCCTCCTCAGAGGAATCCTGTTCCCTACGTCTCTTAAGAGGCATAGAAGACCAAGGATGGCCTGGAACAGAAACTCCTTGAGAAGACTTCAAGGCCATAAGGGCACTAAACAAACCTTGAGTGAAATTCTGCCATTCACTCTGAGGGTTCTTAGGAGCAGAAGAAACATGTCTGCTTTTTTTTTCTTCTTCTTTAAGGGGATGTCAGCCTTGTAAAACTTAGAAGGCTCAGACCCCATATGAAACTCTATGACTGTAGTTGGTACCATCTCCCCAACCAAAATCTGAGGAACACCCCTAGGCCCTTTGGTAAAAATCAGTAGCAGTTCCCCCTGAAGATCTGAAGTGGACATCTGCAAAGCCTCCAGGGATGTACATGAAGCAGGATCCATGCTGGCCTGTGAAGTGGTTGTGGCACAAGAATCCAACCCAGGAGCCGGGTGATCTTCAGGGCTTTCACTAGCCTTGAGAGAGGTGTATGGTGTAGGCAGCACAGCTGAAGAATCAGACCTAGCTTTCTTGTCCTTCCTCTTCATGGACGGCTGACCCCTCAGAGTGGGAAGTCCCTTCCCATAGAGTCTTATGTCAGAATCTTAAAACATTGATTTTCTAAATAAATGGCCAAAGAAGAAAGACGACTATGCAGTGTCTTTGGAATAACAGCCTGGCAAATAGAACAGGAGGTATGGTCATGGGAAGCAGCTAGACAAAATAAACACTGTTCATGACTGTCATTATGAGGAAGCTGTCTTTCGCACTGACATTTACTCTTTCTGGATGACATGAACCCCACAAGCAACAAAAACAAGGAAAAAGATAATAAAACCCCAATGGGGCACTTATCTGAAAACAGCTTGGTGAACCAGCAAATGAAGTGAGCATTCAGACCAACAGGTGTTCGGACTGGTAGCAAAGTTGTTCTTAGGATGGTATGTCTGGACATACGTTTCCCGAGTATAGTGTAGAGCATAAAGGTATGTGTGACATACGGTGTACCCTTAGCAACCTAAAGGCTTTTGTACGTAAGCCAGATGTTGGGCTGCCCTTGGCAGGGGGTACCTATTTTAAGGAATACTAAATTAGTGAAATGTAAGGACAACTTATTATACCGCTCAACCACAACGTAGACTGGCAATTAACTCTGAAACTTCAACTCACTCAAACTGAAACCTATACAGTTTCACCCAAGTTACCACCACCCCAACAAGGCTAAACAAAAACAGTAACAAGCACACAACCACTTCAAATTTAATCAGCACCACTGATTGCTTACCGGACACGATCAGTTACTACTGTTTGGCTTTTGCACTGAGACAATAAAACCACATACACAAAGCCCATTACACACAACAATCTCTTCCCATTCAACAAAGATACATTGTTAGAGGTTTGAGATGAAGGTAACTGAAATATATTTAAAACATGTCTCTTGATGCTGTATCAGAATTCAGTACTGTATTCTTAAATATACTAAATTAATTAACTACACTATGAACACAAAAAGTTAAATCCAACCCAGAAACATGGCTAACAAGAGAGACCAAGAAATTCATCAGAGATAAGGCATGGAAAAATTGGTTTAAAAATAAAAAAAAAAATACAATGCAGAACTTCAAACACCTTTACAAACCTCTCAAAGCAACAAATTAAATAGATAAAAAATCTTACTACATCAAAGTCCAGCACAGACACCAACACAATACTCAACTATTCTGGTCATCAATAAAAATCTCCTGTACCCTAACCAAACTAAAACTTTTGTTATTATACCAGACACACACAAAATATTTGCCATTCTGTCTTAAATCTCATGCAAGAAGCTAAAAGGAAATTTTAAATAAAGGAACTAAGTAAATGCAAAAAGAAAAGCATGTACAACTTCCTATTCTGCAAATATACAATACTTTTACTCACCTCAGAAGTAAAAAAAAAAAAAAAAGCTAAAATAGTAGGCCTACTTTACTTCATAGGTCCTTTACGGTTTAGTGAATCATGTTGCGATGAACCAGAATCAAGCTAGCTTTAATTCCTGTATGTCACTGTAAAGAAAGGCTATTTAACAGACCCAAGATTATTGGACAGTGGGGACAAGGAAGTTTTTCCTTACCCACTCGCCTCAGGTTATATGCTCTTGGAGTTAGTATATTCACAGAAGCAGTGAGGCTTGCCCCTCTGCACATATCCTTTTTTATTTTTGTTTAAATGAATGTATGCAGTGTTAACTCATTTCCCTACAGTAGTACTTTCCATGAATTTTGCGTATCTGCTTAGTCACATTCCCCCAAAAAAGTGTAACTAGTAATAGGATTGCTTTAGATCTTTACAACAGTAAACTACAAGTAAGAAATGAATGTGCAAGATCTACAATGCTCAATTTTCGCAAAATGGAATATGAACTGCAATTAAGCATCCCACACTCAAAACTCAGCAATAGTCTTGTAATAGATCATTTCTTCAACTAAAAAGGACAATAATGAAAAGAATGAATACACAAATACATTGTCAAATGTATGACAATTATAAATCAGGAATATAATCTTCAAATACTACAAATCTAAATCACTTTTGAAATCAACTAGTCTGCAAGATGCCAGCACACTAACAGCTGTAAACCAATTACAAAATATATACAAACTGTTAACCAGTCAACAAGTTCAGGTAAAAAAAAATCAACTGATTCAAAACTGTAGGACCAACTTAATGGGTTATGGAAGTAAAAATGGTGAGCCTTAACGAACAGAAAAATATGCGGCAGTCTACATATCTGAAAAGTACATCTTTCCGATAATTCCCCAAAAGGGTAAATGCCAAACTAGGAATACTGCAGCAGAATTCTGTTGCCAAAATGCAGTTGGTGCTTGTCGTGGCAGAAACTGGAGATGGATTTTAAATACTGCTCTTATAAACCCAGGAGGCTGCTAAAATAACAGGGTTTGAATTAGCAAGTATTTTCTGAGGATATGTCAGTCAATATTTAGAGGATTCAGTCCTCAGTGGTTTGCTAGAAAACCACAAGCTGTAAAAAAAACACACCAAAAAATTTAGGCAAAAATCTGGACATTCTGCAAAACTTTAGACAGTTAAGAGGTACAACTCTGCCTTCCCTTCATAAAGGCAGCAGAAACACTGGTGAGAGTAAGACAGCCCTGTGGCATAGAAGAATAACATTTTGCCTATGGCCCAGATTTAAAGAGTTGCTTGGGTGTTTAGGCACTGGCAGGAAAAGACAAGCTTGCCTGGCCTGGGAGGGAGAAGTTACATGCATGGGACACAAGAATCAGTTAGCTTGCCCTAGCAGAGGCCGGGAAAACAACTGCATAGTGCTGCCTAAGGGTGGGGTGACTTGCTGACACCAGTTCTTTACGGAAGTGAATTGTGGCTCTGGGAAGTCTAGCCATATGGATGTTACCATGCACTTGTTGGAATGAGAAACAAATGGGTAAAACACTGCTATGGTAGTAGTGTAGTATGGCATGGACCTCACTAGTTCCAATCCTTGTCAGAGAGAGCTGGCATTAGGTATATATAGCTACAGAGGAGAGGCAGAGCTGTCTTGTTGGGAAGCTCCGTGGCAGACAAAAAATTGCAAAGGATCTGGTTAGTGCATGCAGCAAGCATTTGTTAAAAACATTTTCTGTTTTCGTGTCATAGTACAGCCAGATGTCTATCACTCAGCTAAGTCCACATGCCTGAGCTCCCAAGCTACTAACCAAACCTGGCTTGCCAGGGATGTAGACAGGGCTTTATCCATCTATTTCATGTTGCTGGTATACAACAGACTAACCTTTGTACATAAAACCCTCACTGTCCAATGACCATCCATGCAAAGTAGCATTCTCTTTCCTTTGCTTTCCTGCATTGCAAGAGAAGATAAATACACTGAGTAAGGGTATACTCAAGATCACCAGTATCATAAGAGTAAGCTGTTCTTAAAAATACTCTTCACCTTGTGGAAGACTATGAGGGTCCTTAAGATCTAAGACCTGTAGTCAGAAACCCTTCTTGCAAAAGTAAACCGCTAGAAGTAGTCTTCCAAGACAAAAAAAAAAATCACTTCAACAGGAGGTTAGATCCCTTGCTGGAGACACTGAATGTCTAGGAGGTCTTGAATATAAAATCTCATTTAGAAATAGTTTCACCCATGTTTGTGAAGAATATCAGACCAAACTAGACTTGTTCTCTACATGTAGAGAAAAAATATACCAGTATTGACTTCTTTTTCAGCAATTTGACTGGCAGATGTCACCAAATGGTTATGCAGTTCTTCTTTGAAACATGACATGAATTCAATATGCCAAAAGGGGGTCACAATTTACTTGATTTTTTTTCTTCTACATAACTGCTGACAATCAAGCCTTTCCCATCAGGCTTGAGCCCATTATTCACCCATTATAGGTATTCCGCACCACCCAGGCAAAAGCCACCATAATAAGCCATAATCCAATCAGCCATGGAGGTAGTCTGTCCCACTATTGGCACCCTAGCAATGCGTGCGTTTCTATTATGTTCTTAACCCCTCCCCGGGGGTGGGGGTTGTGACCTGCTTCACAGCACAGGCTACTTGGCTTACCTGAGCAAATGCACACTACTATACACCCAAAGTGAAGACTACCACTTTAGTAGCTTGATGAGCCAAATGTAAATCCTATGGTTGATTCATGCTTTGCCTCTTCTCCTCAGAGGGGACTGTGGCATCTTGTGACTCGGACCTTCTGCCTTCTTCCCAAGATGGGCAAAATAATGTGATAATCAAACCTTGGTCACTCGACGCTGTAGTCAGGGCTTGCTCCCTCTACATAACAGAGCAGTTATGATTTATTCAACTACTCAATCTAATATTACTTTAATAAATCTCTATATTAAAAGGCAAACACAAAATCAACTTACTGGCCAACCTGTGTTCTTTCTGCTTTTATAGCTCAATTGCAATTTGTTACTTTGTATGGCTCAGAGTACAGTTTGCCAAGAAGTATGTTAAACATTAATTTTTTGACAGGAAATCTGTCTTCCTGAATGCTGACATATGTGCATTTTAGTCTAATCAAAATGCACTCCATTTACAAGTGTCTTCACTCTTTTAAATGAACTAAAGGGTTGTGATTTATTTATTTAAATTATTACAGCCCCTCTATTAACATAAAATGCTTAAGTCTTCCAAGTCTCAGTCTAGATAAAAATAATCTCTACAAAGGAATGATGGATTCATGATACATGATGGTTAAAGCAATAAAATGACTGCAACTTGCATGCAATCCCTACTGGCAGCCAGTAGTAGGTAAACAGACCTTTACATTTTTTTTAGCAAGCCCTCTTCAGTTTCTTATAATCCACAGAATGATGGTGTCCCAATATTTATTTTGAAAAACTAAATCACAGTTTGGGTTATGCATTCTCTGATTCTAGTGAAACTGCATTCATTTTGCATCTGTCAAGATAAATTAAAAGTTATTAACTGATTTACTTGGTAGCCATGTTTTCCTGTTATAAAGCTGATTATGCACATAAATTAAAGCATTTTAGCACCTGGGTGGTTAAGTAGAATGGACAATGCACATCACTGCTGCAATAATAAAACTTATTTTGATCATCATTTTGTGGAATATGTTTACAAACCGCACTGAATTTTAAAAACATTTTAATGTTGTGGTATTAACAAAACCATTACAACGAGGGTAACTATGGGGTGTAGCCATATAAATTTTATGTTCCCCCAGAGCATATAAATTAATCTTTGACAGGCTAACAGTCTGACAACTCAGAGACACTATACAAGGAAAGGAGCCTGTTTACTAATATTGTACACAGCTATTACGAACAATCCCTGCATGCTTTTATAAGCGACCTCACCAGAATAATGTGTTACTATCAGCAAGGCCCCTAGCTGTTTCACTGTTTGGAAGGATTTCAGTGTCAGCAAGCTCACTAATTTGTTTTTCTCCTATGGTACAGTGCTAAATCCCCTGGACCTGAAGCTCCAGAGATTGAGCTTACAAACACAATCAAGGGTATATGAGGTTAACCTTCCAATATGAAAGGGAAGGAAGAAATAGAAGACTTGGGTTCAGGATTAGCTGATGAATCCACCATTCTAACTCCTTGATCAAAGGTGGTAGAAGACGACGACTGAACTTTAAAAGCTGGTCTTCTGAGTCTGTAAGTTCCTAAAATACCAGTCATTTTCCCACACAAAGTACTGCCAAAGGAACCATTAAAAACAGGAAAACATGAATCTCGGTGTCTTTCAAGATTATAGCCATTAAATGGATTTCTTTCATAGTTGTATGAGAGGAATAGAAAACACAAGTCTTTGTGTCCAAAACTGCTCCTTGAAATATCTTCATCTGAGAGGGACCAGAGTCTGACATCTGTATGGTGGGAACAATGCTTAGTTGCTGAAAACCTAAAATAATATTTTGCTGGGAAGAGGTGTAACATCTCCAAAAATTCTACTTGTACTGGACAGTTCATTCAGGTAAGGAAAAAAATCTAAATTCTCTTCTGTCTCAGGTGAGAAAGCTCCTGGTGTTATATATTCTGGAAACAGCTTACATCAGCAGAAAGTTAATTTAGCAACCTAAAAGTGAGAGGTGCTCCTCCTGAACTTGGGAAATGTCTTATGAGACTTCAAGAGTGGGAAATGAAGGAAGGCATTTTGTAAGTGCAATGTCATGAAAAAGGCAACCCACATGCTACAGGAATCTGCAAGGCCAACATCTTGAAATATTTTTCTTTTCATAAACTTCAGGTTTAAAACAGATCAAGCTAAGAAAAACAAAATAAAAGCATGTTTCATGTTCTGCTTCTGGAACCAGTATATTTCCTTGATATCCAGAAGGCTTTGAAGCACTGGCATGATTAAGGGAATATTCTCCTGTAAGTTTAATTACAAAAGTAATACCAGGACAACACTGGACAAACTTGTAGGCAGTGTTGCAGTGGTCAGATAAGCAAAAAGTGCTACTCCTGACAGAACACAAGATATAATCCTTGCCAAACAGCCATGGTGTACACAGCCAGAAAGCACTCATGACTGTATGGGAAAGTAGATGGGTGGAACCAACAATTACTCGACTTTGGCTGAACATCGCTGATATGACCTGTTAGGCAAGGACAAAACCTGGGTTTGAAAAGTTGAAATATGTGAATAAGGCTTCTATTTATTTGTGCTGATCACACTCAAACACCCAATGTCTGCATAACCAGGTGGGAGTAGGATGACCGGTTTAATCAGGAAAGCAAAGGGCAATTACTAGATCACAGTTAAAGGATTGCCTACTAAGCTTGCAGTGGAGGCTGTTCATGTTTCCAAGAGCAACAAACTAAAATATATTACTGTGTCATTATTTCTTTCACTCGGATAATGTTCAAAACCCCAGCGGTGAATGCAATCAAAGACTGGCTACCTTAGGGGGTGGTGAGGCAGGTTTTGTGCAAAGACAAGGGACATTGCATAAATCTGGATCACAGTTAAATGGTCATCTATGTGGTTTGTAAGGCAACAATGATGACAGAAACAAGCTAAAACACATTACTTTTTTCCTTATTTTCTTTCATATGACTACATTCAAGGTGTGCACAGTCAAGCAGTAGTTACTGCACAAGGTAGAAAAGCAGGTTGTGTGTGAAAACAAGGGTTGGCTACTTCATCACAGTTAAACATCTGGTAATACGGCCTGCTAGAAAGGCGCATAACACACACCTGTCATCAACAATGGCTATGGTTAACGTTTTATTTTTAACTCTGCTCAGAGTCAGACATAACAGGTATTAATGAAAATGGCTATCTTTGGGAGTGGGGAAGCAAGGGACATTATATTTGGGAGTGGGGAAGCAAGGGACATTATATTTACTTGACCACAATTAAATGATTACCAATATGGTTTGTCAGGGTGGGACTGTAAACATCAAGAATCAAGTTGCAATACATTTCTTTCACCTGACCATTCAGATACCAGGGTGAAAATAGGTAGAGTGGCTATCCTTGTGGGACAAAGGCACTTTGTGGATGAAAGCAAAAAGGCATCATATTCAGTCCAGTCAATCAATTATTAGATTTAGCATTGCAGTTGGAATATGCACGAAAAAATAATCACAAACTACATGTGGACAATTTACATGCTTTCTTTACCACTGTGAGCTGAACCTTATCAGAAAGGAGGCATATTCTACCTGAACAGTTTGTGGTATTCTGTGAATATAATGAAACCAATACATGTTGTGAACTCAAAATTACTTTAAAACAAACATGGAACCAAACAGCACAATGACTCAAAATTAATGAAAATGTTTATAAAGAGTCAAACACAAGAATTAAGAGCAATAACAGTTTTCATAAATGTATCTGCTTTCATTCCCATGAAAGTGATCAGATTTCACCTGAAGAAACATTGTTGCTTTCACTGATGAAAAAGCTTACACAACTTATTAAAATTATTACCACTATTACTTCTGGTGCTTGATTCTTTAAAGTTACTTTATTATTAGAATTTCACACTACCCTTACTGGAAATGTCTGTCAATGCAGTTCAAACCAATCATGCATATTTGACTAATATCACAGGTGCAAATATGTAATACATATTGTCATCAACACACTGTGCATTTATAAGACTAAAATCTCTATTTCTTCTTGACAGAAATGTTTCCTGACATTTTCAAGCATTTGAAATAACCATGCTGAGGAAAAAAAGTTTACCAGGACATGTGAACTGCCACTCATTGATTCAACATGCAGTTGCTCCCACTACCTCTGTACTTAAGCCTAAGCACAGTTTTGGTTGAATATCTACATTTAGACCCACTGGCCCAAACATTCTATCAGTGACTGTCAAACTGTTTGGAGGTATAACCTTGCAATGATAGGTACTATTATAGGCATCTGTGGCCATATGAATTAACAGTGTCTTAAGCTCCATTATACTTTCTTGTCACTAGGGGATGTATGCATTTCTTCTATTCAGAGGGGTGCAGGTTACAGTACAATTACAGAATGATCAGTACTAATTTAATATTATATGGGAAATCAAACTTACATTCATTTTCTTCAGACAAGGGAACTTTATCCCAGTAGAAAAATGCCCAAACCAAAACTTTCTGTACTGACTGGCAATATAGTGGGGTCAAATTAATGGTAATGGTAGACTTATCTTCCTCTCCCCATATTAGTGCTTCACTGTAGTACTCTGCAAAAGGCATGTGTTACATCACAGAGTACTCTACTATCCTCCACCTTTGTCTACAAACTTATAAATGAAAGGTACTGTCCTTTTCCTTAAAAACAACAAACTCTCTCCATTCCTAAAATGAAAATATTCACTCACTCCTCAGACCCTGATTTTCAAGCATCAATAGGCGAGAAAAAAATTAGCAAACCTGCTCCTGCCAAATGGAATCATCTCCTTGCTTATCTAAGGAAATAAACTAATTACAATGATTTAAGGAAAAACTAACTAAACCACAAACAAATGCCCAACTGCAATTACTTCTCAGATTAAGGCAATTTGTTAACACAGCTGCTTTTATCCTAGGTACATTACCTTTGTTTATACTTCTCAGTTAAAGGAAATTCTCTCTCAGACTAAGTGTATTCATCCAAACTTCAATATCTTCACGTGCTGTATGTATATAAATAGATAGATCTAAATGCTTTCCTTTTTAGTTTGTAAAGTGGTCACTATGTATTAACTGTCAAATATATAGGTGCAAGCAGGCCAAGGTCCTTTTTCTCAATCTGGAAAGTTGTTACAGTTTACCAACTGTCTAATGCAAACAGAAATCAACTGTGGTTAGTAAATATGTATTATTGGACTAGACAAAAAAGTTAACAACTTGTCTTTAATTGTAGAATGGCAGTCATATTCATTCTGTACCAGAGTAATCAAGCATAATCCCTGAACATTTTACTAAGAACTTTCAAAGGAAGACTGACATGTAGCCTGTTATACATTGGTATCAAAGGTAAAGTTTTGCAGACTTTTGAAAGTGACAGTATAGCTGTTACTCAAGTTACAATCCATTTTCATTAGAAGTGGCTGAACATCTGTGTTCAGACATGCAGAATATATGCACTGCTGTTATCAGAATCAAAAAAAAAAAAAGTGCATTTCCCCAAAAGACAGGACTTTTGTAACTTAAACCATGGCACCAGTAAAGACTCTACAATATGGTAAGGTCAACTTCAGAACTAAGCTGCACTTAAACCCTTAAGGAAAGACAGTCAGTCTTCGGTGCATTTTCCACCTAGCACTAAATCTAACTCCCTGAATGTCCAATAAAAGCCATTTAAAAGGGACTGAAATACTATTTTTAATACTGAGACAAGAAAAGTAATTTCACAGTGACAGTTTGGTAAGCGGCATTATACCCGCTTTTTATTAGGAAGTATACGACTTCCATTCAAGGTGGAGAATGCAAAACACATCAGTACTGAGCTGTTATTGCATCACAAATACTGTATTAAATCCAGAAATGTGAAAACAAAAATATTGACATTTGTACGGTGAAATTAAAGTCAGAATGGCCATTAGGAATTCACAAACTGCAACTCTGGCAAAAAACAGAGTTAAAAAAGTAGTATTGGCTATTAATACTCTTCAGAGTAACAAACACTAGCAAGACAGTATTGCTGCAACTTCATAACTAAATTTATATTTCTGTACAAAATATATTACTTTTAAATACTGCAATATCAAATGACATTGAAATTAGCTTCTTTTTTAATTTAAAGATGCAGCTGCTCCTTTGTCTTTGAAGCAAGGAGCACATTCCAAGGACATTTTATAGGTAACTTTCCTGGTAAATTCCTTGGAAATTAACACAGGAGTCTCTAATGACCAGAGATCTGAAGCCTGACCATTTTGTTTCCACAAATCTAACGTCTCTGGCAGGATTAACTGTGGGTTATCTGAAAGACATTTCCTGTTCATCATTTGACAAACTGATATCCAGTCCCAGGAAATCCACAATCAAAAGTGTCAGGCAGCTGAAGAAACATATAAAGTCAACATCAAAGGAATGACAATAACTAACAAAAATCTGGAAAAAATGACACTTTTGAACACTTTTCTGAGTCTGTACAAATGTTGCTTACCACTAGAAATGGAAATTTAATCTCCCTTAGTTTCTCTCAAAATAATATGGATAAGGAGCATGGGATCTTGGGTGGGGCGTGATGCCTCTCAAAAGTACATGTGACCTGCTCTAACAGATTCAGTAAGCTCCAAAATCTTATTTAAGCACACTGTTTTTCTGGACACACCCGATGTTTCTCTCCAGATTAAGAAGAAGCAGCACAGGAAATACCCTATACTTTTTAAATTTGACAAACACTACAAAAACGACCAGGGATCAGTCCTTGGACTGCTCCAGAAGTCAAGGCCAATGTCAGTGGTCTTTGGCTGACTAAATTTGCAGATGACTGCAAATTAGGAGCTGTCATTGAATCTCACACTGACACAAGTGTTCTCCAGGACAGGCTGACAGAAACAATTGGTGTCAGAGCCATGGACTACAGCTAAATGCCAAGAAATGCATAACAGTATCCTTTGGGAAGTCATCCATCCTTGGTAATTACCATATTAACAAAACATCCCTTGGAGTTGACCCAGTTAATCAGGGATTTATGGGCATACACAGATAGTAATCTAGCCTTTGATCATCATGTTGTCTACAGTGGTGAGGAAATCATTCTATGTTGCACAGCTTATAAACACAGGTATGGCATCCAAGTCCAAGGAAGTCATTGTTCCACTGTATTCGGCATTCATCAGACCAATCATTGAGTACAATGCCTCCTTTGGTATGTAACTAACCACGTATATCCAACAATTGGAACGTCCACAGAGGTTCCTCACTAAAAGAATACAGGGCATAAGTAATATGTCCTATGCAGACCACCTCAAGGCCCTATCCCTGTATTCTGTCTCCTAAAGGCTTTTGAGGGGAGATCTATGCCTGGCATACAGGGCATTGTCAGACCCCACTCTAATGTACCTCCAGCATATCCACAAAACAAACAGTATGATAATTACCCGTTCTAAAGAATTAAACCTCGCCTGTGATATAAATAGGACCTGCTGGAGACATAGGTATGTATCTCAGAGACTACCCCATCTATGGACAGGCTTCCAATCCATGTGAAGTAGAGTGCCTCCCTAACCCAATTCAAGTGCAATTTAGACAATTGGATGGGAAAACGGAAATTCATCCCTGGTTTGGCACCTATGTCTCTAATGGAAACAAGTAACCTGTAAATTATTCATCTCGCAGACCCAAGCTTACACTTATCAAGGGTATCAGAACTTAAACAAACAAGGAACTGCAGCGACTGTACAATCACCAAAAGCTGGTACTGAAGGCAAAACGCAAAAACTCCACGGCTTGGACAGAAACAAATTTATTGCAAACCAGCAATGTAAAACGAATAAACTCCACTAAAACACACAATTGCAGTTAAGCGCTTTCATCTGACACAAAGCAGACTTCATCAGAACAAATGAGAGTCATAAATTAAAAAAATGTCACACAATGTACAAAGATGTGGATAACGCAAGCAGGATACCTGTATGAATACAAAGACGTTATCAGCAAAGGAATGTAATTCTCTATGCATCACAGCTGGATCTCTCCAAGGACTGTACACGGTTCTGCAGTTCATAAGTTCTCCATGAAGAGAACAGGAAGGAGTGGGATAATAAAATAATGGACACCACGAAAAACAGGCAAGGACAAAGATTTGTAATGTTCAAAATGTTAATATGAATGGCAGCAGAGCAATTCCCTTAAATACTTGTAATTACACTGACATGGCTACAGACAGACATTTCTATTCCATACTCAAATATCCTACTGTTACTACTCCACACCCATACATTTAAAAATATATATATCACTTAAAACATTTCCCCATATACACTAAGAAAATGGCCCATTAAGTACAAAAGTTTGTTTTAAAGAGCTATTCAATCCCTAAAAATACAGTGTATGAACCTATGATGTTGTACACCATTCAAGACATATTGGGCTTTATGAAATATACGGCCTCTTAGAACATTAAGGAAAAAAATTCCCAGCTAACCACACAGAGTCAGGCCTTGCAACACCTTACACAGTAAATACATAACATTAAACTTATATTTGGTACACTTGCAAATTTTCCGGATGACTTTCGGAAAAGGTCCTACCACTGAGAACACTTTCAGTACTTCTTGTTGCATTTAGCTGAAGAATGTTAGCACCCATTTTAGTAGGCCATAATCCCACTCTAGCATTCTGTAATACTGTAATAAAGGGCACATTTCAGAGAATGTTCTTGTTTTTTTCCCATTCAAATATAGTTTTCATGAAATAAAATAAATTCAAAACCAAAAAATCTTTGTGCCACATAAAGTATTTACTGAACTTCTTATGCTTTCTGTTTTCAAAAACCAAAAACATGGCTCAAAAGGGGAGAGAAATAGAGAGATGGGAATTGCAGACCAGTGTGTATGTACCTTTAAGATAGTTTTGAGTGAGCTACCACGTGTGTATAAATACTTAGCATGTGCAAGCAAGACTGCCATTTTGTAGTGAGCTGCAGAGGTGTAAGCATGTATATGTGTGTAGCAGTCAGTCAGTTTGTTTATATGTTGCTGCTATCAATCCTGATGTGTTTGTATGTACTAAAGTATATAAACGAACACCCAAGCCTCTTCATCTTAACTAGCTATACAAGACGAGCGATGTGGTGTCAGAATAGGATCAACAGTCAAGGCCATGAGGCATTCAATTAAATTTGGAGGTATATATAGGATCATCCCTACTGCTCAAATGACCTGCAAAACAGGTCAGAAATGAATTCCAGGTACTAAAACTCGCTTAAATGATTTTTTTTACTCAACGAATATAAAACAAAGCACTAAGTACGCTCAAAACAAATTTCTAGTTAAACAAAATGTCCAAAACAGTAACATATTAATAAACATATTCAAAATAGTTACAAAAGTGTCTGAAATGATATCTGAATCGCATAAAATGTATAAAAAGTACAGTTGTGTACACTTAACATAAATGTAGATGTTCGAGTGTATTCACTGTTGCAGTCATTACATTTGGGTAATCTGCTGGCAGGTTGCCCTCAGTTGGCCTGATTAACAAAGTCTTGGGTCCTGCATCGGTTACTGTCCCTTCTTCCATGACATCAGGTTGTCAGGGTATAAAACATAAAACATGCAGCCGATGCCATTACATCAGTTTTTCTTGCCCCAGATGTCAGGTGCCCCCCCAAATGGGGAACAAAAAAAAAAAAATATATATATATATATATATATATATGCGTATATAATAAGAAACACAAAAATATACCTCCAAACAAAAACAAATACACCAAAAAGGCTTATAAGCATAATAAAAGAAAGAAGAGGTATAGTAAAAGAAAAACAGGGGGCTGGAGGGAGGGTAACCATGACTGCAACAGTGAATACACTCGAACATCTACATTTATGGTAAGTGTACACAACTGTACCATGTTCATCGTGTTTCACTGTTGCAGTCATTACATTTGGGTAGATTCCCAAAGCTAAGGTTGGGAGGATGGATTTATACAGAATTAGGACCAGCTATAAGGCCCTGCAAAACAGCAGTGGCAAAGCCAGCTCTGGATTTAGAGAAAATTGGTAAGTGATGATGCTTGGTGAAAGTATGAACTGAACTCCAGGTAGCAGCTTCTAGAATATCCTTGGTAGGAATGCCTCATAGATGCAGCCCTGGTGGAATGAGATCTGATCTCCTGGGGGAAAGGTTTTCCATAGTGCTTATAACAGAAATGAATACAATGGCTTATCCATTTAGAAATGGCTTGCTTTGAAATAGAAATAGCCTTCCCCTCTGCCCCTGCAGCAAATACTACCAGCAGTTCAGACTTTCTTCGAGATTTAGTCCTGTCCAAGTAGAATCTAAGTTGTCTGTGTACATCCAATGAATGCAGAATACGATTTCCCTTGTTCTGTGGATTGGGAAAGAAAGTTGGCAAATGAATGGACTGATTAAGATCCACACTGGATACCACCTTGGCCATGAATGATGGACTGGTCCTGAGTAACACCCTGTCCACATGAAAGATGATGAAAGGCTCCACTGCCATAAGGGCCTGTAATTCAGATATCCTTCTAGCTGAAGTGATTGCTAAAAGAAAGGCTGTTTTCCAGGAAATAAATTTTAAGTCTGCAGATGAAGCTGGCTCGAAAGGAGGTAGAGTGAGTTTCTCCAATACAAAGTTAAGGTCCCAGGCAGGGGTTGGAGCACTCCTGGGTGGTCTTCAAGTTTTTGGCCCCTCTGATATACTGCTTTGGAAGTGAATGAGAGAAGAGGGGGGTGGGGTCTGTGTTGTAATGAGATGAAATGGCTGAGGCATGGATTTTTATGGAAGAAAAAGACAGGCCCTTATGAAGCATCTCAGTTAAGTATTGCAAAATGTGAGGTAAATTGGGCACTGCTGTGCTCATCCCTTGAGACTGATTCCAAGCACAGAATCTTTTCCATTTGTCAGCATAAGATTTTCTAGTACTAGGTCTTCTCGCCTCCAAAATGACATCCATCACAGATTTGCTGAGGGATGCTAAGGGTGAATTTAAGTGATTAGCCAAGCTGCAAAATTCAATGTTTGGAGCTGAGGGTGCAGAATTAGGTTCTCCTGCTGAGACAGTAAGGAAGGTGTCTGAGGCAGGTGCCACAGAGAAATGTGTGACACACTACGCAGGAGTGGGTACCAGTGTTGGCGAGGCCAGTCTGGAGCAATCAAGATCATTTTTGGTTTGTCCTGTTTCACTTTTCATAGAACTATGGAGAGCAAAGGCATAGACTGATAGGTTCTTTCAGCTGAAGGACAGAGCATCCACTTTTCAGGCTTTTTTGTGATGAGTTCTTGTGCAAAATTTGTCCAACTGTTAGTTCTGGGGTGAGGCAAAAAGATCTATGTCTAGGTTCCCCCATTTGCATGTCAACATGTTGAAAATCCGTGGTTCCAGTTTCCATTCATGAGGGTCCATGAGATTTCTGCTTAGTTCGTCTGCCAGAACATCCTGCTTTCCTGGCAGGAATTGAGATTGTAGTTGTACTTGGTAGCTCAAGGCCGTGTTCCACAATGCCATAGCTAGTCTGCAGAGGGGGCATGAATGTGTACCCCCCTGCTTGTTTATGTACCACATAACCATGGTGCTGTCCGTCTATCAGTAATTGTCCTGCATGAAGGTAGTCCTTGAAGGCTGTCAGTGCATTCTGTACAGCTAGCATTTCTTTTTGATTGATATGAAGGTGCATTTGGTTTGGGCTCCATTTGCCCTGAATGCACTTCCCTGCCAGATGAGCCCCCCATGCATAGTATGATGTGTCTGTAGTTAGGGTTTGGGTGGCAGGGGGTGGTGTGAATGGCAGTCCCTTGTTTTGGTGGCAGGCTTCTGCCCGCCATAGGAACTCTAGGCACAGGCAAGGTATGATAGGAATCACTGTTTCCAGGCTGTGACAATGTTGACTCCATAAACTTTTTAAGTACCACTGAAGTTTCCTCATATGCAGTCTTGCATATGGAATTAGAAGAATGCATGAGGCCATGAACCCCAAGGCTTGCATTAGTGACCTTGCAGATAATAGGGTTTTTGTGGCCACCTGTTTGAAGTAAGTCACCAAATGAAATTGCTTTTCTGGCGTAAGGAAAGCCATCTGGGCAGTTGTATTCAAGCTTGCACCCAGGAATGTAATTTTCTGAGAGGGTACCATTTGAGATTTCTTTTTATTTAAGTTGTACCCTAGACAGGTTAGAAGTCTTTTTACAAATGCCAGATGTTTTAGAAGAATGGCCTGGTTTTCTGCCTGAATTAGAAAATCGTCCATGTATGGATATATTTGGATATTTCTTTGCCTGCAAAATGCAGTTACTGGAGCCAGGCACTTTGTGAATACCCTGGGCGCAGTAGACTAGCCAAAGGGCAGTGGAGAGAACTGATAATGCATGCAGCCTGCTTTGAAGAGTAGGAATCTTCTGCAAGATTCCCTGATTGGGATATGCAAGTAAGCCTCTTTTAAGTCGAGAGTTGCCAACCAGGCATCCTTGCCTAGCATAGGAAGTAACTGGTGAAGAGTCAGCATCTTGAATTTTGGAATGTCCAGAAAGGTGTTTAGAATAGACAGGTCCAGAATTGGACGCAATGATTTGTCTTTTCTGGATACCAGGAAAAGTCTGGAATAGAAACCTTGTCCCTATTCCTCTTCTGGTACTAGTTGAATAGTCCCCATGTTTAGAAGGGAAAGTACTTGTTTCTGAGTCTCTGCCCACTGATTTGGAGGCAGGTCTGGCCACCCGTTTGGAGTTGTCAGCGTGTGGAAATGAAATCTGTATCCCTGGGACACTATATTTAAAACCCATTTGTCCTGGGTTATAAGTTGCCAGTTTCTTGAATGAAGAGCCAGTTTTCCCCCCAAAGGGGTGGCTAAGAGGCAAGTGCTTTGTAATTTCAAAGGGAAGTCATTGAGACTGCTTACCATAGGGTGGTACCTTGTTTCCAGATTTGGAAGTGGAAGCACCCCATTGCTTAGTTCTGAAAGTCTCTTGGGACGGAAACCTGGTGGTTTTTGAATGTCTGGGTTTGGCGATAGTGGCTCTGGAAGGAGCTAGAAAGGACTAGTTCTTAGTAGGCCAATGCCTACTAAATCTAGGAGGTTGCACTTGTAAGAAATCTTTCACAGTTTGCATAGATTTAGCTTTATCTTCCATCTTTTTTAGAACTTCTTCAGCCTTATTGCCAAATAAGCGGTCCTGCTGTAAAGGAGCATCCAAAGTTTTGCTTTAACATGATCAGGCAGAGATTGCTCCTTAAGCCAAGCATGCCTTCTAAGCACAGACCCAGTAACAGCAGCCCTACAAGAGGCCTCTAAGGAATCAAAACCACACTGCAAAGTATGTTTGCCAACTTGTTCAGCTGAATGCAATAAATCCTGCAAATCTTTATTCTCCACACAGTCAGAAATCAACATAATTTTCTGTTTAAGCAGTCCCATGATATGTTGTTGATATTTTAGCATATGGAATTGACAGTTTAAAGCCCTGATTGCTAAGGTTGCAGAATTGTAAACCTTTTTACCCCACCTATCTAGCGCCCTGGAGTCTCTATCAGAAGGGGTAGGATTTTTAGCAGTAGAAGCCTTAATGCCCTTGGGCCCCAGAGAAATGGTCTCAGGGTCTGCAACACGATTTTTGAAAAGGAATTTGTGGGACTCAGGAACCCTGTAGTACCTGTCTGGTTTGCTAGGGGCTGGAGGCAAGGAATCAGGGGCCATACTGGATTTCGAAAACACATCAACAACAATATCTAGTACAGGAGGTATAGCCAAAGGCCTATGCTGAAGAAGGAGGAAATCCTTAAGCCTCTTTTTGGATTCAGAGAAATCCTGATTTTCCCAGTGGAAATGCTCCCTTAAGGTATGTAGTTTCCCCAAAAGAGAAATCCTCAGGTGGAGAAGCAAAGGGAATGGAATCCTCTGCATCAGAGTCCTCATAAGTAGGTATGGACAAATCCAGATCATTAGATGAGTCAGAAGAAACAGAGTCCTGTTCAGAAGATTGATAGTCAAATTCAATCCTAGGCCTCTTGGAGGGGGGGGGGGTTGACTACCCCTGATTAGAGTAATTAAATCTTCAACCATTTTGATCATTTGTTTTTTAGGCATAGGGGCCTTAACATGTGGCCTGAGCGTCGGTTTTTTTAGACACAGATTGAGATTTTGGCCTTAGCACCGAAGTTGGAGTCTGTTTAATACTCAAGTCTGTGGGCCTGAATACACCCTCAGAAGCCGGTGCCTGCGCAGCGGCTCCAGACCCATCCAAGGTAGAGACATTTGTGGGTTCCATATGTGAAGCATCTCGCGGCATACCGGACTCCGAATGGATCTCAGTAGAGACCTGCAAATCAGAATTAGTGGGTATCAGGGGCTGCGAAAGCACCTCACTGAGTACCGGCGGACAGGTGACTGGCTTAGGAGAAGTGTCATCGGCAGTTTTGGACCTCAATGGCCTGTCTTTTTCTTTGTGTTTTTTTGGTATTCCGGTAGTCGGATGGCTAACCGATACCATTTCTGGATAATTAAACCAAGAACCGAAATATTTTATGCAAAAATGTACCGACGACGGATAGTGCACTGATTAAATAAAGCACAAAACCGACAGCAAGGTACGTTGTGGTCAAGGCCTAGGTAAGGAATACAGTACAAATGATAATCCTTATGAGTTACTTGCTTCCCACAAGTAATACAATTATTAATGGTTACTGACATCGGTAAGGAGCAAGAAAAAGTTTCCCCAACGAGGTACTTAGCTTTTAGTTGAAGACTTCGGTTCTGCAACTCGAAAACGAAAATTTTAGGAGTCGGCCGACCGACACTTGCGCTTCTGCTTCGGGCATCGCGCAGCAAGAAAGAATGGGGTAATGGCGTCGGCTGCATGTTTTATACCCCTGACGACCTGATGTCATGGAAGAAGGGACAGCAACCGATGCAGGACCCAAGACTTTGTTAATCAGGCTGACTGAGGGCAACCTGCCAGCAGATTACTCAAATGTAATGACTGCAACAGTGAAGCATGATGAACATCAAGGAAAACAACTGTATTTTTTCGCTATGTGCTACTTTTTCATATTAACTAAAGCTATTTGAAATATCCAAAGTGTACAAAGTGTTTGCACGTTTGTGCAGTATTATAGTGCAGTTATTTAGCAAAATACAGCCATTTCAAAGAATATTTACCAAAGTACAGTACTTTGAAGAGTTTACTGTGCACTTGAATGTTGTTACAAGTACCTGGTGTGTGTGCATGTTCGTGCATTACAAGGGCAATATTTTGCATTGTGTTTAAGGATACTTTGTTGGCATGGCAGAAGGATTTCTCAGACCTGCTCCACTTGTACTATAATATTGCATAACATTAGGAGTGCGTTTGAGCAAGAGTACAATATTTTCATACAGGCTGCATTTCCTGACAAAGCTGCATATACAAAAGCATTTATTCTGCTTAATTTAACTGGTTCAGAAGCCACTGAAAGAGAGCGTTCATATGTGTAGGAGAGGGAGAAATTGCCATATAGTGGTACTGTCTGAAACAAGGGAAGACCCAAAGTGCTCAAAATGTAAATGTAGAGAAATGTGTAACCCCCAAAAGAATATTACAATGGAAGGGCATTTATTTTACACAAAAGATCAAAAGCCTTGTGAAAGTTTTGCAGCATATGTAACTGACTTATTTTATGCAGATTTGGTTCATTAAGGAATGAGTTGAAAAAAGACAGGCATGTGTGTGGTATTATTAAAGATGATGCAGTGAGAAAAATTTTGCTTCGAAACAGTCATCCAACTTTGAATAAGGCTACAGAGATTTGTCAACTACATGAGCTCACAGAAAATCACACAGACGTGCTTAAAAATGAGAAATGCATGATTCCAGCATCTTCCAAAACTAATGTTGACAGTATGCAGCACGTGGTTAAAAGATACAGGCCAAAGGGTGGAGTTGCCACAGCCCCAATTTCAGTGAATCCAAGAACCTTTCTAACAAATTCCAAGGCTTGTTCTGTAAAGCAGACATGCTCAGTGAAGCACAAGGGTGAGTCAACAAACTCAAAGCATGTGTCCTCACCTAGCCTCACTGTCGACTGTCATAATTGTGGTGGAAAGCATGAGTCTAAAAGAGAAAAATGCTTAGCTTTTGGTTAGCAGTGCCACAAGTGTAAAAAGTGGAATCATTTTCAAAGGTTTTGTAAATCAAGACAGGTCTATTCTTTTATTAAGAGAACATTCCAATAGACAAGGTGATCAATTAGAAAGCTGTAACTCTACTTATTATATTGATGGTATGTCTGTGCTTGACGAAACAGTCAATGCAGTAGATTTGTAAGCGAAGTATGAAGTATTTTGTACTGTTTAGATTAATGGCTAACCCATAGAGCTCAAAGTTGAAACTGTTTCAAAGTGCAATGTTATGTCAGCAGAAACATTTGCTAGAGTAAGAGCTGGTGAGATGATTGATATGGCTAAGTGTGTGAAGCTTGTTGCTTATGGTGTTGAAAAAATTCAAACCAAAGGCTCAGTAGTGCTTTCATGTTACTCTGCTGGGAACAGCTATGACTTGCAATTTTACGTATTCAAAAGGCATGTACAGTCTTTATTAGGCCTCAGAGACTGTTAAAAAATGGGACTGCTTTCATTTAATGAGAAAGTTCACCATGTAAGCTTGAAAGACAACTGTTCTAATTTCAGCCAGACTATTCTTTCTACCTATGCTGATCTTTTCTAAGACAAACTAGGCAAACTCCCATGAAGTTAGGCCCTGAAGTCAGCCCAGTCTTCAGACCAGCAAGGAAAGTTCCAGTAGCTAAGCAGGGTAGGGTTAAAGCTGAGCTAGACAGAATGGTGCAGCAAGAAGTGATTTGTCCAGTAGAAGAACCAACTGAATGGGTATATTCCATGGTAGTAGCTCATAAAAAAGTTCAGATGATATCAGAATATGTACTGATCCACGAGACTTGAACAAAGCACTAAAATGACATCATCCTATGCATACAGACAAAGTTGCTGCTCTTATGCCAAATACCACTGTTTTCTTCTGTCTTAGGAAACCTCAGGAAGTTGTAGAATGACCATGTGAAGTGAATCATAAGGGAAGTCCTCAGAAGTGCAAATTTAGACGATAAGAAGTTGGTCATTTGTTTACTAGTTCAGGCTTACAACCAGATCCTTCCAAGCAAACAGCAGTTCTTAAGATGCCAGCTCCAGATGACGTTCAAGCCCTACAACATTTTCTTGGCATGGTTAACTACCTAGTCAAGTTCATTCCAGATTTCAGCATCACTAAGAGAGCTGACATGCAAGGATGTAACTTGGTCCTGTTTAGAACACCACCAAAGAGCATGTGATGTCCTGAAACAGAGAACTGCCAGTCCACCTACTTTAAGACACTATGATGTTCACAAACCAGTAACTCTTTCTTGTGATGCTTCTAAATTTGATCTTAGTGCAGTCATTCTTCAAGAGGGTAGACCATTAACCCATGTGTCGAGAACTCTAACCCAAACCGAGATGCAGTATGGGCAGATACAGAAAGAACTCTTGGTTACTGTGTTTGCATGTTTGAAGTTCCATGATTATATTTATGCCTCACCTATTCAAACTGAGACCAACCACCAACCTTTAGTAACTATTTTGAAAAGCCTACGCACACAGCTCCTGCTAGACTGCAACGCATGATACTGAATTGCAAAAGTATAATTTCAATCTTGTTTACACAAAAGGCAAACTTCTTTATATTGCTGATACTTTATCCAGATCGTCCAAAAATACCACTGAGCAGCATAAAAATGAGACATTTTTCTTCCGTGTCTTGATGAGCTTAGAACTTGAACAGCTTCAGATCCAATTCTCCAGAAGCTCAACCACTTTACCCACTGAAGATGGCCATCAAAGCAATCTTGTTTACCTCTAGAAGTGCAAACATATTTCCCCTACAGAGATGAGACTTTTTGTCTGACAATGGTAGCATCATGAAAGGTCCAAAAGTGATTGTTCCAAAATTCTTCCAACAAGAGTATATTAACATCTTTCATTGTGGTCACCCAGGAATGGATTCTACTAAAAGAAGGGCAAGAGGACTAGTATTTTGGCCTTCTAGGTCAAGTTATATTTAGAGAATACTTTCATCTTGTTCTGTTTGTAACATTGAACTGTATCAACAGAAAGAACCACTTCAGCTAAACCAGATTCCTGAACTACCTTTTCGAATGGAATGGTCAACATTACTTGGCATTAGTAGAGTCTTATTCAAATTGGTTCAGTATTGGCCTACTTCCTAAGCTCGTGTTCAGTACTGTCATTACTAACTTGAGGAGGCATTTTTCTGTCCATGGCAGTCCGCACAAAGTTATTTCTAACAATGGTGCACAGTTTACAAGACAGCAGTTCAAGAGATTTGCTGATGAGTGGGACTTTATTCATGTTACGAGTAGTCCTGAATACCCACAGTCAAATGGTTTGGCAGAACATGCAGTTCAAAGTGCAAAACAAAGAAGTCGAAATGAAACAATACTAATGTTATTCTGAATCTCCTGAATTTTGAAACATTCCTTGTGATAAATACCTTGGTTCGCCTGCCCAGAGACTTGTGTCAAGACAAACCAGAACCACTACCGATCAGTAGCAATTTGTGGGTTCCATGTGCTAAGAATAACAAAGCAGTGAGAGCTCAACTCCTGAAAAAGCGGTCGTCTCAGAAGTCCTATTACGTGATACCAGCAAACTGCTCAATCCATTACAAGAAGGGGAGATAGTGAGGATGCAGACAGCAAAAGGTTTTGATCGGATTGGAGTCATGAAAAGTTTATGTCCAGAGCAAAGATCATACATTGAGGAATCGCAAGGAACAGAATTTAGACAGAATTGGAAACATTTAGTACTGGCATCCGAGCCAGTATTGCAGTATCTTGCCTGTGATGAAGACTAGTTTTCAGAGTCACTTATACAATGTTGCAGTTGCAGTTCCAGAGGCCATTCTAGCAAATCTCTCTGCTCCTGAGAATATCCCTGAGACACCTAAAGCAGAGTGTTCACCATGACTGTCCCTGTTGCTAAACCCAGTCCTAACTGCTACACTACTAGATTAGGTCACATTTCCAGACCATGTTCCAGATACAACTTGAACATGAATGTTGTTTATTCATTATTGTCTGTATAATTTGCATGCCTATTCAAATGTCATTATCACTGCAAGACAGCTCAGTAAAGAGGGATGATGCAGATCAGACTGTGTATGTACCTTTAAGAAGCCTTCCAGTGAGCTAGCATGTGTGTGTAAATACTGAGCACATGCAAACAAGACTGTCATTTTGTAGTGAGCTGCAAAAGTGTAAGCATGTGTAGTAGTCAGTCAGTTTGTTTATATTACATGTTGCTGCTATCAATCCTGTGTTTGTATGTAATAAAGTATATAAATGAACATACAAGCCTCTTCGTCTTAACTAGCTACACAAGACAAGAGACAGCAATAAAGATGAACTTCTTTAGTAGTCTCTTTTGAAAGTTAACAGACTCGCATATTTGCAATTCCCTTAATGTTAGAGGACTCCAAAGTAGGTTCAACCTCTTTTACAGAATGTCATGAAGTATAACATCCAAACCTGGGAGAAGGCACAGAGAAAACTGAAATGAAATAATCAGGCCAAAAAGTCCAAGGAGTGCAACTCTGCCAAAAAACAAACAAACAAAAAAAACATTCAGCTTCTAGAATGCACCTCCAGTCGACAGCACTTAGTAATTTCTAAGCCACATTTCATCATCTTCATACACGGCTTATATTTCCCAGGCTGTGGAATGGTGATTCATCACTGGGACAAAGCAGAAATTCCCTAAGACTCCAAGAGCAGAATAATTTATTTCTTATATTTATTTCATCGAATTGGACTTTTTTAATGTTTATAATTGTATGCAGCTAATCTACTACATTTTACACTGTTATAAAGCTTTTTACTGTTTCACTGCATTTGTGTACTGTTTTATACTGTTTTAACTGTATTTTTCATTGCTAGATAGTGTTTCATTAATGTAATTGCATTTTTACTGAATTACTTAACTGTAAACTGCTTTTTCATACTGACAGTTGTATTTTCTGTTTGTGAGTGCAATATCTGTGCTTTTCTGTGCATTTTTTGCGAGGTTTCTGTGTTCTAGTCAGGTATCATATAACTGATTTGTTTGCAGTTAAAAGCATTCTCTAGTCTCCTTGCTCCTTTATCTGTTTAAAACTTTCATTTAGTGGCTCACTGCTCTTTTTCTGTTGTAGCATATCTAGCAGCTGTAATAGTTTTCCACCCCCTGTAATAGTGTCTTCTGCTTATGCTTGGTGGCTTTGCAGTTGCCCCGCCCCTATTGTAAATTTGATCTGGTACACTCGTCAGAGTCTAGTGTCATTAGCTCATTCTACCTAATACAAAAAAAACATTTGAGAAGGCCAACCCACTTAGGTTCTTAACCTTTAATTATATTCTGTTCTTGCTTTCTCCCTTTCCACTTTATTAATAAAACTATGCTAGAATCTCCTTGTGTTTTGACTTGTGTGCACTTCTTGGTTGATAAGTATATTTTTTGGCACTTTTTAACTATTCAGAGATGAATAAAACAATAACTGAATTCAGTTCATAATACAGTTGGAATAAATTGCATTTATTTAAACTGTATTGGCTTTAATACTGCTACACACTCAAGTGTGCTAGCTTGTACTGCACTTGAATTGTTTTTAGTGCTGTTTTATCTGCTTTTCTGTATAAAAAAAATTCTAAGCTTGTTTCCTGCTTTTTCTGTAACTAGTCTAGTCCAGATACAGATTTGCTGTATCCAGGACTGTATGTAAACTTCTAAGCCCCCCAGGCCTTTCTGTGTTGGAGGAAAGACTTCTAGCTTGTCAGTGGGAGTGGTAAGCACTAGGTAGCCTATCCACCACAAGAGGAGTGGTTTATACCCCAGAAATTGTAGTTTATTGGCCGGTTGGGCAGTATTTCCATATCTCTTTCAACTTTCTGGTTTCAAAGTCTGTGTTTGGGCTTTTCTCGCCTTTCCTGTAACTAGTCTATTGCAGATACAGATTTGGTGTATCCAGGACTGTATGTAAGCTTCTGAGCCCCCCCAAGCCTTTCTGTGTTGGAGGGAAGCCTTCTAGCTTATGAGTACGAGTGGTACGTTAACCTGGTGAACTTGGGCATTCCGAGGCAATGTAACAACTGCCTCATGTACACAGACAACCCTCTCCTCTTACCTCCCAACACTCAGATTTACGAGAGATGCACTTCTATATCCAAACTGGAAGCCATGCACTCTCCAGCCAAGACCAGTATAGCTGGTCAAGAGGAGAAGTTCCACACTTGCACCACACCACATGGAACACATAGCCCTCCAGAACACACACCAGTACTGCCTTCACACAAAAACACAAACCACACACCCACCTTCAATGATGCTCTCAATAAAAATCTACCCAAACAGCAGAGACCTCCAAGGCAGAAATGCACTTGACCACCACAACACTAATCATGAGACACATAACTCTCCTAAATAGTGTGCCACTCAACCAAAGCCCCTAAGGCAAAACAGCATGCCCAACACACTAGACATACATGACTCAATAGTAAGGCACACTGATGTCCCACTCACTAGGCTGAATAAGGAGAAAGTAACAATCAGCTGCCTGTCAGGTGCCAGGATCTACTACAAAACGCACGCACTCAGGTCCCTCAACAACAGGTACAAATATGACTCTGCCATTGTACATGTGGGAATGACCTCAGATGTACCTCTCTGGACTACATGAAGAGAGACATGGAAGACCTCTCAGACTATGTAGCCCAGGCGGGTAAGACACTAGCCCTGAGCAGCATCCTACCATCACCCAGAATAATATCACAGTGCCAGCAGAAAATGACTGATTTGAACAACTGGCTAAGTTTCTGGTGTCATTCTAAGGGGATCCAGTGTCTGTCTGCCTGCGATGGCATGATTGACAGTCCTTGATGCTTTGCCAGAGATGGCCTGCACCTGTCACCATTGGGCTTTCTGGATAATGGCCAAGACTCTTGCCACCCTTATAGTACCTTTTTTAGGCAGTGTTCCAAAGACCAAATTACCACCGCAACACCTGCAAACAAATGCAGTCTGAGGGTTATGCTGCTCAATGCTATAAGTCTAAATCTCAAAATGCACTCGCTCGAAGCACTCCTTAAAATGGAGATCAACAACATTTGTGCTGTAACAGAGACCTGATTCAAGGCAGTAGAAAGCACCCCTGCACTACCAGGCTATAACTCATTCCACACTTTTCAGACCCAGAACTTTGACCGAAGCTCCAAAACCAGTGGTGTTTCCATATTCATAAAAGATGCGCACACCCCCAGACTGGCAGCCCAACATAACACATCAGAGATACTTCAGGTACAGCTAACAATGGGTAAGAGAACGATTCAGGTCATAGCCTGCTATAGGTCCCCAACCATGTCCCAAGACTCACACTCCATGTTCCTAAGCACCCCGGAGAATATTAGGGTCCAACCTAACACTCTCATACTGGGCAACTTCAACTACCCTTCCATTAACTGGGAAAACTACTCATGAACCAGTACACTTGCCGAACACTTCCTAGAATTTATAAATTCCAACGCCCTGGACCAGCTCGTTCTTACCCACACTAGAGGTAGCAACATCCTTAACCTGGTCATTACTAACATGGGTGACCGTTGCTCTACAGTCTACAACAATAGACAACTCCTCCCAGGTTAGATCCGACCACAAACTAATCACCTTGCAAATCTACCCCCCCCCCCCCACAAAGATAACTACCATGAAAAACTTCTTCAAAGCTAACTTTGGGGTCCTAAAAACAGAGGTGGCTAACTTCACGACACCAATGCAACGGGAGAATAGTTGCAAGACTGCTGAATCATACACCAATGCACTGTACGAACACGTACACAAAGGCATGGATCTCGCCATACCCAACAGAACCAAGATGCTCTCCTCCAAAAAAAGGAAGCCAATCTGGTGGATCCCTGCCATGAGCAAACTCTACAACAGGAGGAGGAAACTGATGTGGAATAAGGTGAAGTCTCATGACTGGAAAAACTCCCTTATCAGACTCAACAAAAATGTAAGATCCCTCATCAAATCCTCTAAAGCTAGCTATGAAAACAGAATTGCAACTGATAGTAAAGACAACCACAAGGCCTTCTATAGTTATGTAAAGAATCTTCACCGCAATACCCAGATTTGCTCTGAGCTACTGCACAATGGTACCTCCTATACAGAGCCAACAAATATTGGCACTATACTGGCCGACAGATTCAGTGCCAACTTTACCCCCCCCAGGACCAATCACAATACCAGTAGATTGCCAGGCACCCAGTATTACTGCTGCACAGGTTAAAACAGCACTGTCTATGGCCAATACAGCTTCTATGGGAACTGACAATATCCATGGCTATGTTCTACATGAACTACAGAGAGAACTGGCACCTCAACTGTGTGCCCTGTTCAATCACAGCCTCACCTCAGGTTTTGTCCCTACTGAATGGTGCACTGCTACAGTCATCCCTCTCGACAAAGGAGGAGCGACTACAGACCCTGGGAACTATCGCCCCCATTAGCCTGATGAGTCTGATATGCAAAGCTATGGAACGACTCATCATGGACCTAATAAACAAGGATATAAGGAATTTCCACACTCTGGATCCCACATAGTTTGCTTTTGTGAAGGGTAGATCATGCCTGCTCAACCTGGTCGACTTCTCTGAGTCAGTCACCAGAGGTTTGGATGAAAGCAAGGTGGTTCATACAGCCTACCTTGATCTGGCCAAGGCTTTTGATACCATTCCCCACTTAGGAATCATAAAAAAACTTGCTAAGATGGCATCAACTCCTATATCACTAGGTGGGTTGCAAACTGGCTCACAGATAGAACTCACAGTGTGAAAGTAGATGTCTCCAAGTAAGACTGTCGACCAGTCATGAGTGGAGTCCTACAGAGTTCGATCCTGGGTCATCTCCTGTTTTGTATCTATTTCTCTGAAGTCCAGGACAACACGAAGGGACTCTGGCTGACAAAGTTCGCAGATGATTGCAAGTTGGGAGCTATCAACTCCCCAAGTGATGTTGACATCCTACAGAAAGGCCTCACTGAGACCAACAACTGATGTCAGAACCGTGGCCTTAAGTTCAATGACAAAAAATGTGTCGTCATCCCCTTTGGGAAAAACCCAATTCCCATGAATTCCTACATCGATGGTAGTCTACTGAACACAGAAGGAGTTATAAGAGATCTGGGAACACAGGTTGACAGCAACCTCTGTTTTGACCACCGCATTACCACTGTGGTCAAAAAGTCCTTCTATGTAGCACATCTCATTACTAAGGGTTTTGTATCCAGGAAGAGACAGATCATTGTCTCCCTCTACTCTTCCCTCATTAGGTGAATCATCGAGTACAATGCCCCGTTTGGCATGTACCTCACTAGACACCTGCAACAAATGGAGAGGCCGCAAAAGTACCTCACAAAGAAAATCCTAGGCCTTAAACACTTGTCCTATATGGACAGACTCAAAAAACTCCTACTATTCTCTGTCTCATATTGCCTACTTAGAGGCAATCTCTGCTTGACTTACAAAGCTATGTCCGACCCAGCTCTGTTAGAAATGCTACATCTAAAGAAATCCCAATCACTGCACATCACAAGCTCCAAAGACTTCAACTTCATTACCATAATCAACAGAATGTGCTGGAGGGACAGGTTCATAACCCAGGGACTGGCCATGCTATGGAACAGACTTCCCATACATGTCAGAGGGAGCACCTCATTGGCCCTCTTCAAGAGAAATCTTGATGAGTGGATAGGAAATAGAAAATTCACCCCGGGGATCACTCCAGTGGCTCTACTCAACAGAGACACTGGGAAATAAGGTCAGGTGGCACGGTGCCACGGAAATCCTATGGGCTAGGCTTGTAAAGGCCCAGAGCCATCAGCCTAGTACACACCTTTGAACCAATGCTTGATTTGAGGAGAGCAGTTTATCAACACAGGTTTCAACTGCTTCACATCTTATGGAACACACTGATTTCAGCCTTACAAAGTGTGTTTGCTCAACTGTTTCTACCTGACATCAGACAGATCCGAATTTGACTCTCGAAACCTCAGTTGTATAGCCAAAGAGACAGTGAGTTCCTTGAGCTTATGATAGTCAAAGGGAGAAAAAGGATACTTCTTGATGTTTAATGCCACTGTACTTGCTTTAATACGGGTACTGCCAGATGCTTAGATGAATGTGAGTGTTAATGGTTTCTACAGAGCACAAGGAAAATGAACATAAGGGGACTGTGTGGGATAACTGCTCTTTGACTTTGCTGTGACTGTTTCAAACTCTGTGCTGCCTGGCTTACTGTCATGTTGAAAGGAGAAAGAGTATCCAGAGAACTGTCACTGTATGTCTGCTTCCAATGTATATCTCTAAGTACTTGTCATCTGCTGGGACAAGGAAGAGACAGAACTGTTCTGCTGACTACAATTTCCCAGCTCAGTGCTGAACTTATAGAAGATACGTCCAAATCTATTGTGTATATTAGGCAAGTCACAAGAAAATCACTGCATGTGTCAAGTTGCAAATTTTTACATGGGGCAGGCTGGGTTCTGTACATGATACAAAAAAAAAAAAAATATATATATATATATATATATATATACACACACACACACACACACACATGTATATATATATATATACACACACACACACACACACACACACACACACACAGACCTTTTTGACTAAATCACTTTTCAACTTTTCTGTAACATGCTGAACAGTTCAATTCTAGTTAACAGTATCATTTAATAGTAGCTGTTTTACATCCAACACTTTTAAGCCATCTAAAGATTCACAGTTTTTGTCAAACACCCTAGTGAGACCTTGTTGATTTATTAAACAAGCACATTATGAATTCTACATTAAAAATATATGTAAACAAGGTTAGTATTACTGTCTCTCATTTCTGCTGATACCTCTGAAAGACTACAGCTAGTTGTGGTTCATTTAGGACTGCTTAGCTTTCACTCTCTATCTGGATAGTTTAGTTTAAAAAACAAAATTTGAACTGAACTGTGTTGGAGTTTATACAATGTTTCAGCTCTAAGGCCTCCCCTACTGTTCTCAAGCTTTTTCGGAGACGTGCTATTTTTTTACCTCAGTCTGTAATCCTATACTAATTTAATTTTTTTAATCTTTAGAGCAATTGTGGGTGGCACAGGAAACCACTTATACAGAAATGATTACCAAACAATTGACTTGAGATAAGGACTTCTAAATGGCTACACACCGAGTAACAGCTTAATTTCAGCTCTTCCAGTGTGAAAACAGAAACTCAGAAAAGACAGACAGTGAAATCTTTTTGGGTAAATTTCTGCACCTGGCTAGTAATTGCACTGCCCCGACACCAGCAAAAAAGAAATTCAGAGAACGTGAAAAAAAAACTACCACAAAAGAAAAAGTAGTTAAAGCTCCAGCTTTGGTGCAAGACATGACTTCTAGTAATCTAGAGGGAAAAAAAATCAAAGGTGCTCGTAGGTGATTAAAATAAACGAAACACTGAAGGAGTATATTAACTCTAATAACAAAAGGCTGGAAAAAATGGAAGAGGCTTTAAAAAAGACACTCAGATGAGCTGATAAATCTGCAAAAATCAGAGGGAAATATGAAGAAAAGGTTGGCCGAGTATGAGAGCTGTTTTGTTCTTCTTTCGGCTTTTCCCAGTTAGTGGTTGCCACAGTGGAACTCCGGTCCGCTAATGATTGGAAGTAGATTTTTACGGTGCCAACTCGATGCCCAACCTTCAACGAAGGCATGCCCATTCACGCATGTCTTTTGAACGCCACTCAACAGCAGACTCCACACAGAAGGCACTCCAACCGAAAATCGAACGGGAGAACCTCTTGCTGTGAGGCAACAACACTACCACTGCACCACTGTGGCTTACCTAATTACCACATTTTAACAGTAGCTGCTATTCCAGACTAGAGCTGGTCTTTTTGCAGGACTCCCCATCCCTTTCTCTTCACTTACACTCTGACGTCAGTCCCTGATATGGAAGGCACTCTCTTCCTTGCTGTCCAAACTTCTGTTGGCCTCATCCCACTCTAGTACCTTTCCCTCGCTAGTTATTTTCTCCCAGTATCTTGGTTCCTTTGCCAGTTTTCTCCAGTAAATTCCAGCCCTCTCTTGCCTAGTTTCTGTACCAATACTTGTAGTCATACCTGTTGGCAAAATCTCCTTTCTTCATTCCCATGCTGACTTTGTTCTTAGAATACTTTCTGCAGCTACAGGAATGTAATACTCTGTATGGCTGTTGCTGATCTCCTCATGGATCTGCATCCAAAATTCTCTCTCTCTCTATTTCTTGAACTCCACTCCTGCTTCATCATCCCTTTCTATTTTTATTTACAACATTCTGCTTATGTTATGTAAAGAAGCCTTAACGGACAACTATATCCTAAATGCAACATTTCCTTTTCAAGAGTATATTTCTATCCCCCAAAGATGATTCCCAAACGTTCACATATTAACAATTTGTCCCATGCTATAGCATTTCTATCCTTGCCTGCTTTCTCAGTGTACACCATGCTGAAGCTCAATGAAATCTCATGATACTTTCATTAGAAATTTGTTTAATGTGCTACTGCATCACGCTGCCTATTGCATCTGAAATAATACTGCTAAGAAAAACAGAGAAAAGTACTTGCAACTCATTTTTTGTTATTTCACATGCATTAAGGTCATAAAGCATTTCAGGCTCAAAATGCAGAATTTTTAGATTCTGCACAGTCATAAAAAGCTACATTCTTTCCCTTTCCTGGGGCCATAAATCTTTTATAGTCTGAAGACGAATAAACCTAATAACCACAGACAACAAATTCACTAATTAGCTGAACTTTGCAAACCAAGAAATATACCACTATGGCTGACTCAAGAAAAGAAGATGGAACTAAAAATATCAATTTTAAAAATGACCAGGTTCTCAAGTTATTTCTTAATCTTTGTTCAAGAACTTTTCATAGCTGGTGTAGCACATAATGTAGGAGTCACATATGTAACAGTCAAATGAAAACAGTCACTGGTCCTTTTAATAAGGATTCACAAATTTGACAGTATTTCTTACTACTTTTATTCTAAGTGAATAAGACTGCGACCTGACAACACACAGTAGGACATTGTAATCTCAACAACTGTGCCTTGACAGTGCATTACAGGCAAGAAGTGGCTTTCCAAGAAAAGAAGATCATGTCAGCATGTCTGCACTATCACACCTCTCAACCAGGAAACATCATACATCTGGACAAAGGCCCGTAAAAAGTAAGTACAACTGGCAAAAAATCAGGACACTGATTAACATAAAATCTCCATACATAATCATGTAGCCCCAGCCACTCTGATGGGGTTGTGGGATACCAACATGAAGACTGATAAATAATGACATACATTTGAATTTCAGCCTTCATACCCACCAGAAAATACATAATAAAGCAAAACCTGTTACTCTAGCAACTATCTTGAGTTTACAGGAGCAATATTTAAAATCTGTCCCTGTTTCTGGCCCTTTATCCCACCATTATGTTTGGCTTTGTCCAGATTTCTTGCTCTGAGAGATTGAGGGGTATGGTGTACAGCATTAACTTAAACATCTATCTGTGTATCACAATATAAATAAGCACATCTACATCTTTATAAATTGTATTTTAGTGTACCTAAGAGACCAGCATAAACCTCCTGTACCTCTGTTGGATAAAGTTTGAATTTTAACAAGTCCTTTTATTCCATCACAGACTTTTTTCTGAAGTCATCCTTCAAAATTATGGCAAAGATAAAAATAATGTATACACTACAAAGCAATAAACTGTATACAGTTTGCAAATATTGTCATTATTCCATTATAAACTTGAAAGAATAAGAGGATTTGCATTACCATTTACCTTTTGAAGATTAACAAGGTTATACATTTTAAGTCTGGTATTATTTTGCACTTCTCAGTTGTCACTGTTTTGTCAGAAAAAAAAAAAGATGAAGATTTCCGAGACAAAATCATGGATACCAGGAGTGCTCATATAACTTGTCATCAATGGCTGTTGCAGCAACGTCTGTTATCAAGGAGGGGGACCAGTAACCTTTTGCAGTGCAGCAAGCTGGGCGAGGTTCGGCGTGCATGACTTCGGTGGCAGGACTGGGAACTTGTCAGCACGAAGGTGTTAACAGAGTGTCAGTCTAATGAAGACTGGCAGGCACTCAATGCTGTCATTCACAGTGCTGTCAGTCAGCATCAAGCTACAGGGTATAGACGGAGGGATCTGGATGCTCATACTCCCTTTTACAGTGCACTGCTTGCTAAAATGCACACACGAGTGGGTGGTTCATCCAGTGTATCCAGCAGCTTGGGAGTGCCATTTCCAAATAGCACTGTGGTGGTGATTTGTTCATGCCGAGCACAGCTCACCCCCAAAACCCCGGTATGCAGCTAAAGCAGCTAGAATAATAAAGAGGAGTTGTGAGCTAGAGAAGCGACATTCCTTGGGACTGAGCTAGCTGATTAGGGCAAAGACCTCCATCTTCAGAGTGGTGGGAATGTAGTGCTTAAGAAGAAATATTAAAAAAAATGGTAGCATTACAGGACATAGCACGTAGGGAAAACCTGAGATTTTCTGCTGTACCATAGAACCTGGAAGGAACAGGCCGCATTACTTTCATAAAAGCACAAACAAGCAACTAAACTGGTACTCCACAGCAAGAGTTGTTAATTGAAAGGATGCATCATGTGTGCTGCAAATCTGGTCATGAAAAAGCAACACAGACCTTTTAATAGTAAATGTACAATCTTACCAGCAGAAAGTGATAATTCTGACAAAACTGTGGCAGGAGGACAATTATACAACAACCCCCCCCCATTAAATATTCAAAAAAGTGCACGCTGATTGGTCAGCGTGTACGTTGTAAATCAGAGTTATAGTAATGGAAAAAGGTCTGGTCGCCCGGACTTTTTCCATTACTATAACTCTTTACTTTCTTACAGCAACGAAGAACACAAGATCTCCGTTGCTTCACACTGTCTCACTATGTTAAACGAGTTTAACATAGCGAGACAACTTTAAAAAAGCAACAGAGATTCTCTGTTGCTTATTTTAAAGCTGTCTCGCTATGTTTAACTCATTTAACATAGCGAAACAGTTTTTAGAAAGCAATGGAGATCTTGCTTTCTCCATTGCTTTTTTCTAAACTGCCTCGCTGTGTTAAATGGGTTTAACATAGCCAGACAGCTTTAAAAAGGCAACGGATATTCTCCGTTGCTTTGTTTAAAGCTGTCTCGCTATGTTAAACTCATTTAACATAGCAAAACAGTTTTTAAAATGCAACTGAGATCTTACTTTCTCCATTGCTTTTGCCCACAGCTCTGATGTACTGCGTAGGCATGCGCAGTACATCAGAACTGCCGCAGAATACCAGACAGCTGCGAAAGGGCAGCAAGGAGGCCTTATACAATGCCATTATTTAAGAAAAGTAATTTTTTTTTTCTTAAATAATGTCATTGTATAATAGCAATAACCGACTTCTGGGTGTGGATAATGCTGGATTTACCCACGGTTGGCTTTGTTTGGCCACTCGGGCTTCGCCCTCGTGACCAAACCACACCAACCGTGGGTAAATCCAGCATTACCCACATCCAGGCATGGGTTACTGCTATATTATTTTACATTTGTTGACCGGGCTAGACTAACTGGATATATGTCCATTTTCAGTAGAGGCCCGGGGAGATAAGCTCCAAGACAGACAAATGAAAAAGTTAGTAAACAATAAACAAAAATGACTAAATAAAAACATTCATAATAAACAATGCAGATTCCAGGTTACAACAGAAAAATTACTAAATAACATTCATTATATATAATGCATATTCCAGGTTACAACAGAAAATTCTGTGAGGACAAAAAAAAGAAGTACTTATAGTGCAAGAATGCATATACTATACAACATACAAGTATAATACATAAAAAGAAGGACTAAAGTCAAAAGAGAAGACATGTTTAATTATATAAAAATAAGGAAATTCTTCAGTAGGAAGTATTTAGAGATTGGACACAGTGTAGTTTAGGAGGGAAACTGTATTTATAGTTAAAAGGAATATATAACAGTTCATGAGTAGTCTGGGATAGGCAGAGCTAAGTTTAAACAGATGGATAGATGCCTAGTCAGGTTTAGTACAGGGGCACAACCAGTGTGTTCTAAGGTAGAGTTTCAGTCTGTTTTTGAAGAGTGATATAGACGGAAGAGAGGAAAGGTCACTGGGGAGAAATTCTAGGTTTTTCTGACAGCATTAGAGAAGAGAGATTCCCCAGCCTTGTTGTTAGGTTTAGAGGTGTGTAGAAGATTTTTGTGTGAGGAACGTAGGGATTTCAGACTTGTATATGGGGTGATGATGGTAGACAGAATAGGAGTACTGGAAGGTTTATAAAGAGTTTTATGGGCAATGGTTAGTTGATGGAATTTAATCATGTTTTGTAGTTCCAGCCATCCAAGCTGCTTTATATTTATGCAATGGTGGGTTCTGTAAGAGTTTCCTGTTGCAAATCTAGCTATGTTATTGTATGAAGTTTCCAGTTTGCTGAGGTTATTTTTGGATAGGTTAGTAAAAATGGGTGAGGCATAGAGGAGTGTAGAGATTAGATGAGTGTGAGCTATGGTTGTTCTAGCTGTGGGGGAAAGGTAGAGTTTAATCCTATAGAGGGAGCCAAGTTTTTTGTTGACAGTTTTTATAGTATTGTTGATATGGATGTCAAAGTTCAGATTGTTATCAATGGTGATACCCAGTAGTTTGGTGGTTGGGTCTGGTGATATAATGGTACCATTGGTGGATGTAACTGAGAAATCAAACGGAGAGGACTTGTGAGTAGGATTAAAGAGGAGGAGTTTAGTTTTTTGGGGGTTCAAAAGAAGGCAACACTGTGTGAACCATTGTTCAACTGTGTTAAATGCCTTCTGGGTAAGAGAGAGAAGTTCAGATGTGGATTTGGCTGAGCATATAAGTGTGGAGTCATCAGCATATTGTATGCATGTGGCTTGGGGGATGGCTAGATGAAGGTCATTAATAAATATTGAGAAATGAAGAGGTCCTAGTATGGACCCTTGAGGGACACCTAGAGTAAAGTACTAAAAATAGGAGACAGTACTGTTTTTTTGGAAAATAATTACTCACTGTACCCCATGCAAAAGAGGAGCAAATGTATTCCAGCAATCAAGGAATGTTGAAAAGCAGGCATGAGATTCAAGCTGCTGTGTCCAGCTATTTTCAAAATATTTTTTTCCAGGACAGTTAAAATCATTCTTTCATGCAGAACATTCTAAGAAGGAAATACAAATGCTTGTACTACAAAAAAAGTGAATTATCAAACAGAAGAGGAATCTGCTTCTTACTCTTCTGATAATAAAGCCGATAGAGAGATTATGCCATTGAAAGCTTTTCCAATGTTCCAGAGGAAAATGCCTGAGAAAGAGAAACAAGCACAGCAGTTGTCTACAAGAACCAGGAGTACACTGGAAATGAACCAGTGACTTGCTATGGAAGACGGAGTGCAACAGAAGAAATCCAGCAACTTGAAAACTGATGAATAAGTGTGGGATTACAAGGCATTAATTACATTTGTGATGTATGACAGAACAAGAAAATCTGGAAATATTGGATTTTTTTGACTCCAAAACATGTCATTAATGTTTGGAAAATTATTTAGGAGAGGGAAAGGAAAGAATTTATTATTATTTTATTTTACATTTGTTTACTGGGAAAGTCAGACTTGGAACGAGCCAATTTTCAGCGGAGGCCTGGGGAGAAATGCTCAGGACATGTCTTTGTAATGTGGAAGGAAACCGGCGCATCCAGAGGAAACCCACATGAACGCAGGGAGGACATGCTGACTCTGCACAGAAGGCACCCCAGCTGAGAATCAAACTGAAGAACCTCTTGCTGTGAGGCAACAACGCAAACTGCTGCGCCGTCCTTAATTAACTGTAAAACAAAATTTTGTTTATAACAGTATTTTTATAGCATGTAATTAGTGCCATGTATCATAAAGTAAAGCTTTTTTCAGTTGATTTTGTGTGCAACAGGAATACTAAAGTAAACAAGTTCATCTATTTTTCTTCTTCTTTAGTTTTAAGAAATGAAGGCACTGCAAAAGAGACTAGAGAGTGGAAACAAAAGAGCATGACAGAAGTAAAATTGATATGTCCTTTCTTATTTCATGGGGGAATAACTCGATTAAAACCCTTGTCTTGATTTAACAAGTTTTATGAGGCAGAAAATAAATAAAAATACTGAATAGTGTTTCCCTCTAGCACTTTACACTGCAATATGCATAATGGAACACAACTGTGTGTTCTCTGGTTTCTATGGAGACAATCTGATAAGGGGCAATAAAAACAGAATGCTTCTTTCCTTCTTTCAATGGCTAGGAGATATTTTCTGATAGCCCTTAAGTTGTTTTCTTCATTTCGGAGAGGAAAAAAATATGAGAAAAAACAGACAGCACTTAGTGAAGTAGAAGCACAGACTGTATGTATCATGTGTCCTAGCACGGTTAAAGATAAGTTGTGTAAAATCTTACCATAACATTAGGTTTCTTTCTCTTCTCTGTTGCAGTATTCCTTATATGGGGGAGATTGCCTGTTAAGTGACTGGACGTTGGTCAGTATACAAGTTTTAAGTGCCTAAGGTGCATGATACGTCACACGTAGTCCGCTATCGGACATAGGCTAAAAAAGTGACGCATGCACTGTCCTCAGAACTGAGTGCCCCAGGAACTACGTCTGAGAAATACGAATGTAGCAAAGATACATACAAGAAACAACAAATGCAGGGGGAGTGGAGGGTGGGACTGAAAACTGCAAAAGAGAAGGGCATCTAATGTTGTGGAAAAATTTTGCACAACTTATCTGTCTATGTCCTTCTATTCTGCTGTTGCAGTATTCTTTACATGACGGAGAGTGCAAAGGCACATGAGGAGGAGGACAGGGAGGAGGCAGGGGCAGAGGACCTTTCCAGGAAGCTGTGGATAATGGCCGTAGCAAAACCTGCTCTGGATTTTGAAATGTTGCCCAGTTGGTAATGTTTGGTGAAAGTATGAACTGAAGACAAAGTAGCATGATCTAAAATGGAGTCGGTGTCCAATCCTTTGTAAAAATTGCCAGATGGAGCCATGGATCTGGTGGAATGAGCCCTCACTGGGGAGGGGAGGCTCTTTCCATGGTGTCGATAACAGAAGGTGATGGCTTTAGTGATCCAGGAAGAAATAGTCTGCTTAGAGACTGGGAGCCCTGGGGCTTTACGGTGGAAGGCGATGAACAGCTGGTCAGTTTTCCTGATATTCTTGGTTTTATCCAGGTAAAAACCTAAGCTGCCTGTGTAGGTCTAAAGCATGCAGGACTCTCTGCCGAAGTTTGGGGGTGGGAAGGTGGATTGCTTGATTTAATAATAGTTCACTGACCACCTTGGGCATAAAGGAAGGGTTGGTGTGAAGGGAAACCCTGTCCTTATGAAAGACTAGAAAAGGAGGAGAGGCCATAAGGGCTTGTAATTCTGAAACCCTTCTGGCCAAGGTGATTGCCAGAAGCAATAGTTTTCCAAGAGCAGAATTTTAAAGAGGCAGAAGCTGCTGGCTCAAAGGGGGCCAGGGTCAGCTTTTCTACAACAAAGTTAAGATCCTAGGGAGAAGGCACTGGTCTCTTGGGAGGTCTCATGTACAGAATGCCTTTCAGGAATTGTTTAGCCTCAAACCTGGAGACCAAGGGGGGGAGGGGGGAATCAGGCAGGCATGACGGCTGACAAATGTCCTTTCACTGAGAAATAAGTCAGTCCAGCCTTCAGCAACTCACACAGGTATGATAGTAATGTGGGAACATCCACTCTTAGTGGGTCCAGTTTGCGTGAGAGACACGAGACTAAAAATCTTTTCTCTTTGGATAAATAAGATTTCCTTGTGTTGGGTTTTCTGGCCTCCTGCAGTACCCTTAGCACGTCCTCTGAGGAATCAGGGTCCTATCACCCAAAGTGTAATTTCTAGGGTTGACAAGTGGGAATGAATGAGGGTGCCCTTGTGTTGTGTGAGTAGGTCCATTCTGTGTGGTAACTTGTGATGACTGCCCCTGGCTAAATGCAGGAGTAAGAAGAATCAATGTTGTCTTGGCCAAAAGGGAGTCCTCAACAAAAGTTTTGGTCTGTCCTGCTGAACTTTCAGGAGGACTCTTGGGATAAGAGGAAGGGGAGGGAATGCACATAGGAACATCCCTCTCCAAGAGGAGCTTAGGGCGTCCACATTCCAGGCCAGAGGATGTGGGTCTCTGGCACAAAAGAGGAAGTTGTCTGTTCATGGGGGGAAACAAAGAGATCCACTTGTAGAATAGCCCAATGGTGGACAATGTCCAGAAATACATCCCGGTGAAGCATACTTGCGTGGGGTTGTGTTTTGGACCTGCTAAGTTGGATGGAATGTATACTGCCTGAAGTGGTGTCTGCAACTTGACCGCTAGCTCCTATACCTGTAGAGCTAGTCTGCCCAGTAGGTATGAATGGGTCCCTCGTTTCCTTATATACCACAGCATTGTCATATTGTCTGTTAAGACCTTCAGGGGTCCTGGGATGAGGAGAGGCTGAAATGCCTGGAGAGCCAAAAATAGTACTCATTTATTTTACATTGATGTGCTCTTTTCTTTGCAAGGGTGACCATGTGCCTTAAGCATTCACGGCACTTAATGCTGCTCCCCAGCCTGAGTCTGAAGCATCTGTGTACAGTTCCTGCACTGGCGGGCAGAGGATGGAGGGGGACTTCTGGACTGGAAGAGAGTTGTTGCATCCATTGACTTATTTCTCTCTTCAGACAGGGAAAAGGAGGAATCTGGAACTCCAGCGGGTGAGCATGCTGAGTTCATAATGACTTTGGACACCATTGCCATTTCCTCATGTACATCTTTGCTAGAGGAAGCATGGGAGTGGTGGAGGCATTAAAGCCCAGAGTCCTGACAGAAATGTGGGACTGGAGGTTGAGACTTTAAAAGAATGCAGAGAACTCCTGGGCCTTTTGTAAGGGGACAGAAACCTTCATAAGGTCGGTTTGAATCCTGAACCCCAGGAAAATCTGATCCTGTGTTGGAGTGAAGGATGATTTCTTGTAATTTATGGTCAATTCCAAGGAAAGGAGGATGTTGAATACATGGCTGAGGTCTTGCTGTAGCAACTCTGGACTGTCTGCTTGGAGCAGGAGATTGTCCAGATATGGGAAGACTTGGATGCCCTGCAGTCTGCAGAATGCCACCACTGACGCTAAGCACTTTGTGAAGACTCTTGGGGTGGCAGAAAACCAAAGGCAAGACAGAGAATTTAAATTGTCCAGAGGCTACAGAGAATCTGAGATATTTCTTGTATCTTGGGTGGAGTGGAATATGAAGATATGCATTCCTTTATGACTACGGAGGCCATAAAAGCTTGAGGTAGGATCAGGGGAAACAAGGTTTGTAGGGTGAGCATCCTGAAAGAAGGTACCTTTAGGTAGGCGTTTAAGGAGGAGGAGAGATCTAAGATGGGTCTTCATGGTCCTTCTTTTTTTGGAACCAGGAATAGCCTGGAAAAGAATCCCTTTCCTTTTTGATGGATGGGTACATGTTGGGTGGTGCCTTGATCCAGGAGCTGCTGAAGCATTGTTGTTTGGGTGGTTTGGGATGCCCTCAATGGTGGTTGAAACTCCCACACCTTGAAGTATCCATTCTTTATTATGGACATTACCCAAGAGTCTTGGTAATTGTTCCCAAATTGGACTTGAAAGGGATATATGAAGGGAGAGGGGAAGGTTGAGGCCCAGGTAGTCAGATGGACCCTGGTCTGTCAGGGAAGGGCTGCTTTGGTGGTGGGGTTTGTTGTGGAGTACAACAGGATTGTTGCCTCTTTCCTGTTCTGTTGGACTTGGGTTGAGCAGGTCTGGGTTGCCTACTGACTAAGGCAGATTTAGAGGGGTAATTTCTTTGGAATTTAGGGACTGGAGAAACCAGGAGGTGTTTTAGGTCTTTCATCTCCTTGCCCTTCTCTTGCAAGATTTTGAAGAGTTCAGTGGCCACAGAGCCAAACAAGGCTTCATTGTACAGGGGAGCATCCATCAGTTTTGATTTGATATCCTCTGGCAAGGGTTGTAGCCTGATCCATGCGAATCTCTTTAGGACAGACCCAGATGCAGCTGCCCTAGCAGAAGCCTCTATGGCATCATAGCTACATTTGATAGAATGCCTGGTCACACGGGAGATGGTAGCTAACAGGGATGCAGCTAGGTTTTTGTTCTTAGATTCAGGTAATTCAGAAATTACTTTAGACAGCTGAAACAAGAGTTCTAATGAATATTTAGTCATAAGGGTTTGGTAGTTTACAGCTCTAAATGCAAGGGTGGCGGATGTATTAATTTTCTTACCTAGTCTTTCCAAATGCCTGCTTGTTCTTGTCTGAGGGGAGCAGGGGAGAGGAGGGAAGAACCCTAGAGGGTTTGTCAGACGACACCGTGATGACTGATGGATCTGCTGATGGTGCACTGAATAAATACTTACAATCTACACGCACCTTATAAAACCTGCCTGTTTTTTAGGTGCTGCTGATTGAGAGTCAAGGGCCTTACTAGAGAATGCAAAGGCATCTAAGAAGGCTGGAAGGATGGGGGAATAGCAGAGGGACTACGGGTGTCCACTTGCAACAGATCATAACGGTTTTGAATATCTGTCATTTCAGTGGTTTCCCACTTGAAATGTTCTTGCATTCTAGTCAGACTGTTACTGAAGGAAATCTCTTCTGCAGGGGAGTCAAGTCCCATCAGAATCTTCCTCAAGGGAAGCAGAGTCTAGTGGAGAGGGTATCTGGGTAGAGTAGGCTAGGGACTCTTCATCAGAACAAAGGTCCTCCTCAGATGATGATTCTTTCCTGACCCTCTTTTGTGAAAGAGCAGGCCTTGGGGATGTAGGGGATAGTAACCCCTACAGGGGGTTAAGAGGAATTAGGGCATTTAAGATGCTTTGGGAGGCCTGCCAATTCTTTTGTGGGCTGGAGGTAGGAGAAATGTGCTTAGTTTTCTGTTTCTTTCTGCTAGACATATCCATTCTATGGAGAGAAGGCGGAGCCAGACATAGGCCTGCATTCTATGATGTCTGCATCCACTTCCTCACAAATAAGGATGGTCGGAATCCCTTGTGGCCCTTCAGAAATAATGAGTCGTGGTTCCCCTGGAACTTCTGGAGCAGATGCCTGCGATACCTCCGAGGATGTGCGACTATCCTGTTCCAAGGTGACCTCCATTATGGCTCCAGCCTATGGTTCAGACTATGGCCTAGAGTAAACCTCTGGACAGGTAGTCATCTTGGGAGAGACGTCACGCCCTGGAGGTGCAGCTGGGGCATCTAGCCTAAGTTTCTTGGCCTTCTGCTTTGCTATCAACTAGGCTTCTGAGGTCAAGGGACCCTCCATCCTTCTGGTGAGGAGTTTTGAGATGTTGACTTTCCAGAATATATAGAAACTGAGTTAAGCCTACTCCGCATGGTTTTTAGGACAAACGACTGGCAGATAGGGCAGGCCTTATGGTCGTGGGAAGATCCAAGACAATACAGGCACTGTTGATAGTTGTCCCTATGTGGAATTTTGACGTCCACATTCACATTTGCCCTTCTTGTATGATATTACACTTAAAACTATCGAAAGTATGAAAAGGATTCCCCAACAGGGCACTTATCTCAGCAGACGTTTCTTTGGCGGTCAGACAGTAATTTTGGGAAGCATGTTCTGTCTGGTGGCAAAGCAGTTCTGAGGATGGTGCATCCATACATATGTCACTTTTACAGCCTTTGTACGACATACCACACACACTAGGCACTAAAGACTTTTGTATTCTGGACAATGTAGGGTCACCTAGCAGGCAATCTCCTTCATGTAAAGTATACTGCAACAGCATAACAGGTCGACATCCTCCATTATTTGTAAATTCAGTCCTGTGTGTGAAGGCATCAGTCTGGGACAACTTTTCCTATAAAGAGGGTTAAACTTCATTACTTGAAGATGTTTTGTGTTTTAGTATTAAGTTAATAGGTTTTGGGGAGGTTATGGAGGTATGTTTCTTTTTTGTTTAGGGGTACTAATTAAAACAAGAAGTTTTGCAAGATGTGACTTAAGTTCAAATGGGTATGTCAAGAAACAAATGTATAAAAGATCAACCTGCCAAACATTAGTGTATGCATGTAACACAAAGGCTGAAACTATACACTTAAATAAAAAAAATGTTTTACATAGCAGGTGGGAATAATAACTTATCATAATGACATTTTCCATATTAAATGTGAATGGTCTCAAAAATATACAAAAAAGAAAGAGTAGTGAACTATATCAAAAAATGCAGAGTACAAAAAGCTATATAGGAGACAGATTTGGAAAGAACTAAACATATGAAATTAATAAAGAAAGGATTTCAAGATGGTTATTTGGTGGAATACTTGGGACAAAGTAAAATGGGAACGCTTATATTAATTGTGAAGTGAGCTCTAATAGTAAAAATAGGGAAAAAAGATAATAATGGTGGATTTGTAGTAACAGGATAACAATGTTAGATTTGTATTAATAAAGGGGTAATAGCAAGGGAGGAGGATTAAGCTGGCAAGTATTTATATTCCACCTAAAACTGTTAACAATGGAGCTAATAAAATTCTGGGAAAAATAATCAGCTTTCAGCAGGAAATATTACTTATAGGTGGGGACTGGAATTTGATTTGCAGCAGTGAGGATGTATCTGGGGCACCTAGAAGGGAAAATATAACGAGAGAGGGTAGATTTTTGAAGAAATTTATGTTGTGAAAATACCTGGTATGGAAAACGTGAATTCAGGAGGAAGATTTTAGAGAGAATTTACATTTTCCCCAAGGTACAAAAACTGGGCTAGGCTAGACAGAAATTATATTTCACAGGAACATGTACATTTAATATAAAGTTTTGATATACATCCAATAACTATTTTAGATCACGTGCCAATAACTAAAATAAAAATACAGGGTAATGAAATAAAAATGAGACTCATGTATCTGTTAAAAAAGAGGAATTTGAGGAATGGGTAAGTGGAAACTATTCTGGAGTTATTCCAGAAGAAAGAAATACCTTCTGAAAATATAGCTATAGAGGGGGATAAAATTAAAGTATAGTTTAAAACCAAGGTGGAAGTAAAATTAAAAGATTTGGTTAAGAAGTAACAAGAATTATTTACAGGGGCTGAAGGGTTAAAATATTGCAGAATGGGGAATCTCACAGAACAAGGGGCACAACTGCAGAATACTAAACAGAAAATAAGGGATTACTTCGATATTATGCATGAGTTTAGAAAGATTGTTGCCAAGCAACTGCTTTTTTAATAACCCCAGAGCACAAAAACTTTTAGCATGACTCAAGCAACAAAAAGCAGAAAGGGTTGCTGCCAAGCTTAGGGGGCCTATAACAAGATAACCAGAGATCCTGTAGAAGTATTAGAAAATTTTAGGGAAATCTGTATAAAGTGGTGAAACATGAAAATCAGGAAAAGCTAAAAATGGAAATGCTTATGGAAGAATTAAATATGCCAAAGTAAGAGGTAAATGAGGCTCAATTACTAACAGGATAGGAAGTGAGATAAAAATGGTGATGTGTAGCCAATCTACAGGAAAATCCCCAGGGACAGATGGTATTTTTGTGGAAGTTGGGAAGCTAAGAAGGAAAAAACTGATAAAGATCTAAAAAGGTTTGTTTGACAGTATTTTAAAAGGAGGAGAAGCACCAACATCCTGGAAGAAAGTGGATGGTGGTTGAAATACCTAAAGATCATAAAGACCCATCAGATCCAGCTTCACATAGGCCCATTTCAATTCTAAATCATGATTATAAAGTGCTTATGTCTCTAATTGGTAAAAGAATGGCAAAGGTGATGTCAAACATTGACAGATATGGATCAATGTGGTTTTGTGGAGGGGAGGCAAACATTTGACAACATTAACAGAACAATGATGATCCACAGGGAAGCAGAATGGAAGAAAATATCATGGCTGTTGGCAGGTCTTGATGCACTCAAACCATTCAGCAGAGTAAGCTTGGATTTTATGATTAGGGCAATAGAAGCATTTTTACTCCCTGATAAAATTATAAGGCCGATTAGGATATATGAGGGATTGGAGGCAAAAATGAAAGTGGGTGGGTTCCTCTCTGATGAGTTCTGTTTGAGCAGAGGAACCAGGAAGGGGTATCCCCTTTCCCCACTGTTATTTGCACTACATTAAGAACCACTGGCAAAGAAAATAAGGGACTCAAAAATTCAAGGATATAACTGGTATGGTGGCCAAGAAGAGCTGACTTTATTTGCAGATGATGATATTTTATACCAGATAAAACCAGAAAGGGACATTTCAGTGTAACATTTTGGGAGTTTCAAATCATTTCAAGATACAAAATTAATGAAGATAAAACAAAGGCAATAGCTGTAAACTATCTCCCCTCACACAAATTGGTTCAGCAATACTTATAAGTCATATTACTCACCATAACTTGGCATCTATGTTGTCCATTTTCATTCTTCCTCACCAATGGTTTCAGAACCGATCCCCGGATCTGACTCAGCTGCATACACAAGACTTTGGATATAGCTCTCGAGCTCTTCCCTCTACCCATAATGCTCTCTCTATTCTATCCCCAACACCTCAGATCAAGTTTGTTGCCTAATCTCCCACTTTATAATAGAGATAGATATAGACATAAGAAAAGTCAGGACTGAAAACTGGAACTGAATGATTCCAATCCAGTCTAACAGATACTTCTAGGACTGACATGGAAGGGGAAGGGATGGGAGGAAAGGTGAGGAATGAAAATGGAGACAATGCAGATGCCAATTTATGGCGAGTACATAACTTATAAATCTGATGCTGCCTTTTTCATTCTTCCTCACCAATGGGAGGACCTCATGGAAGGACATGCCAGAGCATCAATGAACCAAAAGAAGCTCTGCTTCTGGAGACTATGTCTAACTTGTAATGTGTAATAAAAGTAAGTGTCTGACCAAGTGGCTGCAGCACAAATGTCATCAATGGAAGTCCTTGACCAAAAAGCAGATGAAGTAGCCACAAACCACAGTGAGCTCTAGGGGGTCGTGGCAAATCTAGTCCTTTTTGACAGTAAACCAATGAAATGCGATCAGTAATCCATTTGGCTAGTGTAATTTTAGATACTGCCTGACCCAAGCAGTTAGGGGAAAAGGATAAAAACAGCTGATCGTACTTCCTGAACTGCTTTTTCCTGTGAAGATAAAAACGTAACTGTCTGTGCACATCAAGATGAAGCATGTATTTTCCCTAACTTGCAAATTTTGGAAAGAAGACTGGTAAATTGCATGATTTGGTTAATGTTACTTTCCATTGCCACTTTAAGAAGGAAGGAAGGGTTGGTTCATAGAAACGCACTGTCTTTATGAAAAATAATATAAGGAGGCTTGGCTAATAGAGCTTGGAACTCAGAAATTCTTTTTGCTAAAGTGATAGCTACAAAGAAAATTGTTTTCCAAGAAAGAAAAGTACAATTGTGTACACTTACCATAAATGTAGATGTTCAAGTGTATTCACTGTTGCAGTCATTACATTTGGGTTATCTGCTTGCAGTAGCCCTCAGTCGACCTGATTGACAAAGTCTTGGGTCCTGCATCGGACGCTGTCCCTTCTTCCATGACGTCAGGGGTATAAAACATGCAGCCGACATCATTACATCAGTGTTTTCTTTGCCCCCAAATGTCAGTTACCCCCCCTAATGGGAAGCAATTAAATCTATAATTACAAGGATATACCTCCAAAAAGCAAATACACCAAAACGCTTTTTGAGCATAGTAAGGGAGAGAAGATGTACAGCCAAAAGAAGAAAGGGGGCTGGAGGGAGGGTGACCAGGACTGCAACAGGGAATACACTCGAGCACCTACATTTATGGTAAGAGTACACAACTGTACTATGTTCTTCCTGTTTCACTGCTGCAGTCATTGCATTTGGGTAGATTCCCAAAGCTAAGGTTGGAAGGAGGAATTTAAATAGAATTAGGACCAGCTATAAGGCCCTGCAAGACTGCAGTGGCAAAGCCAGCTCTGGATTTAGAGAAAATTGGCATATGATAATGCTTGGTGAAAGTATGTACAAAACTCCAGGTAGCAGCTTCAAGGATGTCCCTGGTAGGGACACCCCTGAGAAAGGCTGTAGAGGTAGATGCAGCCCTGGTTGAATGGGGTCTGATGCCCTGTGGGATAGGTTTTCCATGGTGCTTATAGCAGAAATGAATGCAGTGGCCTATCCATTTTGAAATGGTTTGCTTTGAAATAGCTTTCCCCTCTGCCCTGCAGCAAATGTCACCAGCAGTTGTTCAGATTTCCTTTGAGGTTTAGTGATGTCTAAGTAGAATCTAAGTTGTCTGTGCACATCTAAGGAGTGCAGTATCCGTTCCACTTTGTTCTGTGGGTTAGGAAAAAAGGTAGGCAAATGAATGGACTGATTAAGAGCCACACTGGATACCACATTGGGCATGAAGGATGGATTGGTTCTGAGGGACACCCTGTCCGCCTGAAAGATGATGATAGGCTCCACTGTCATAAGGGCCTGTAATTCAGATACCCTTCTTGCAGAAATGATTGCTAAAAGGAAAGCTGTTTTCCAGGAAATGAATTTTAAATCTGCAGTAGCAGCTGGCTCAAAGGAGGAAGAGTGAGTTTCTCCAAGACAAAGTTAAGGTCCCAGGCTGGAGTTGGAACTCTCCTTGGTGGCCTTACATTTTTGGCCCCTCTGAGGAACTGCTTGAGCAGTGGGTGAGAGAAGAGGGGAGGCTCTGTGCTACAATGAGCTGAAATGGCTGAGGCATGAATTTTGATGGAGGAAATGGACAAGCCCTTATGAAGCATCTCATTCAAGTATTGTAGAATCTGAGGTAAATTGGGCACTGCTGCGCTCATCCCTTGATGCTGATTCCCAGCACAAAATCTTTTTCATTTTGCAGCATAAGATTTTCTAGTACTAGGATTACTTGCCTCTAAAATGACATCCATCACCGATTTACTGAGGGATGGTAACGGAGAGATTAGGTAATTAGCCAGGCTGCTAGGTTCAGGGTTTGCAGGTGAGGGTGCAGAATCTGGTTCTCCTGCTGCGACAACAGGGAAGGAGTCTGAGGTAGGTGTCATGGGGCCAAGCATGACACACTGCACAAGAGGGGGTACCAGTGTTGGCGTGGCTAGTCTGGTGCAATTAAAATTGTCCTTGGCTTGTCCTGTTTGATCTTTAGTAGTACCTTGGAGAGCAGAGGCAGAGGAGGAAAGCCATAAACTGATAGGTTTTTCCAGCTGAAGGATAGAGCATCCACATTCCAAGCTAGCTTGTGGGGAATCTTTGTGCCAAATTTGTCCAATTGATGGTTCTGGGTGGGGGGGGGCAAACAGGTCTATATCTGGGCTCCCCCATTTCCTTGTCTACATGTTGAAAATCCTTGGTTTCTTTCACTCGTGTGGGTCCATGAGGTTTCTGCTTAGTCCGTCTGCCAGTGTATTTAGTTTTCCTGGCAGGAATTGAGCTTGTAGATTCACTTGGTAGCTCAAGGCTGTGTTCCACAATGCCATGGCTAGTCTGTAGAGGGGGTAAGAATGTGTACCCCCTTGCTTGTTTATGTACCACATGACAGTGGTGTTGTCCGTCTTTATCATTAGTTGTCCTGGAAGAATGTGGTCCTTGAAAGCTGTCAGAGCATTCTGTACAGCTAACATTTCCTTTTGATTTATGTGCAGGTGCATTTGACTTGGGTTCCATTTGCCCTGAATGCACTTCCCTGCCATGTGAGCCCCCCATGCATAGTCTAATGCGTCTGTTGTTAAGGTTTGGGCAGCAGAGGGTAGTGTGAATGGTAGTGCCCTGTTTTGGTGGCAGGCCTCTGCCCACCAAAGGAACTCTAGGCGTAGGTAAGGTATGATAGGAATCATTGCTTCTATATCCTGTGAATGTTGACAGCATAGGCTTTTGAGATGCCATTGCAGTTTCCTCATATGCAACCTTGCATATGGAATTAGAAGAATGCAGGAGGCCATGAACCCCAAGGTTTCTAGTACTTGCCTTGCATATAAAGTACAGTTGTGTACCTACCATAAATGTAGATGTTCTAGTGTATTCACTGTTGCTGTCATTACACTTGGGGTTATCCTGCTGGCAGGCGACTCGCAGTCGGCCCAAGTTCCAAAGTCTTGGTCCGGCATCGGTTGCTGTCACTTCTTCCCTGATGTCAGTGCGCCAGGGGTATAAAAGTTACAACCGACGCCATTTTCTTCAGTTTTTCTTGCCCCAGATGTCAGGTGTCCCCAGATAGGAAGGCTGAAAAATAATAAATATGCCAGAAAAACATGCATATAGTACTATAAACATTTCCTTCATCTACAAGCAAATATACCACATAGGTTGTAAAGAGTTGTGAAGTACAGAAAGGTCCCAGCAAAGAAAAAAGGGGGATGGCAGGTGGGTAACCTGGACTGCAACAGTGAATACACTCTAACATCTACATTTATGGTAGGTACACAACTGTACTATGTTCATAGTGTTTCACTGCTGCAGTCATTACACTTTGATAGAATCCCAAAGCTGAGGTTGGGTGGCTGGGTCTAAATTGGATTTGGAGAGGCTAACAAGCCCTGCAGAACTGCAGTGACAAAGCCTGCTCTGGATTTAGAGTAGAGAGGTAAGTGGCAGTGCTTGGTGAAAGTGTGCACTGAGCTCCAGGTTGCAGCTTCTAAAATATCTTTGGTTGGTACTCCTCTGAGGAAGGCTGCTGAAGTGGCTGCTGCTCTGGTAGAATGAGGCCTAATGCCCTTAGGTACTGATTTGCCATGCTGAGTATAACAGAAACGTATGCAGTGTCCTATCCATTTGGATATTGTCTGCTTTGTACTAGGCTTCCCTTGTGATCCTGCAGCATATGCTACAAACAGTTGCTCAGTTTTTCTGAAAGCTTTTGTCTTGTCCAAGTAGAATCGTAGCTTCTTGTGTATATCCAAAGCATGCAGAAGTCTCTCCCCTTTATTCTGGGGATTTGGGTAAAAAGTAGGTAAATGAATGGTTTGGTTTAAGGTCACATTGGAGACCACTTTTGGCATGAATGTTGAGTTTGTCCTAAGAGAAACCCTGTCTTGATGAAAAATGAGGAAAGGTTTCACAGCCATCAATGCCTATAACTCTGAGACTCTTCTTGCTGAAGTTATTGCTAAGAGCAGAGCAGTTTTCCAGGACAGAAATTTTAGATCAGCTGTACTGGCGGACTCAAAAGGAGGCAGTGTGAGTTTTTCCAAAACAAAATTGAGGTCCCAAGTAGGTACTGGTGATCTTCTTGGGAGTCTTATATTTTTTGCCCCTCTGAGGTACTGTCGTAGTAGAGGATGTGAAAAAATAGGAGGATCCGTATTGTAATGAGCTGAAATGGCAGAGGCATGGATTTTAATAGATGAGAAAGATAGGCCTTTGTCCAACATCTCAGATAGGTACTGCAAAATCTGAGGTATATTAGGGACAAGTGGCTCTAGCCCTTGTGTCTGGTTCCAATCACAGAATCTCTTCCATTTTTCTGCATAAGATTTCCTAGTGCTGGGCCTCCTGGCTTCTAAAATAACATCCATAACGGCTTTAGAGAGAGGTGCAGTCTGAGTGGCTACATTATCTGCCATGCTGCCAGGTTTAAGGTTCTGAGTTGACTGTGCAGAATCTGATTTTGTTGTGTCAGAAGATGAGGTATTTGAGGCAAATGCCAAGGTGGGCCTTGGGACAAACTCTTTAGGATTGGGTACCAGTGCTGGCGTGGCCAGTCTGGAGCAATCAGGATAATTTTGGGCTTCTCTTGTCTGACTTTTAGTAGCACCTTGGTGAGAAGAGGCATGGGAGAGTAGGCATAGACTGTCAGTCCTTTCCAGCTGAATGATAGAGCATCCACTTTCCATGCTTCAGAGGAATAAGTTCTTGTGCAAAATTTCTGTATTTGGTAATTGTGAGGGGAGGCAAAAAGATCTATGTCTGGGCGTCCCCATTTCTTTGTTATCATGCTGAACACTTGTGGATTTAGCTTCCATTCATGAGGATCCATGAGATTTCTGCTTAGTTCGTCTGCTAGTACATTTTTTGTTCCTGGCAGGAATTTGTGCTTGCAGATGGACTTGATAAGTCAGTGCTGTGTTCCACAAAGTCATGGCTTGTCTACATAGGGGGTAGGAATGTGTGCCCCCTTGCTTGTTTATGTACCACATAACTGTGGTATTGTCCATCTTTATTAATAGTTGTCCTGGATGTATTGGGTCCTTGAAGGCTGTGAGGGCATTTTGTACAGCTAGCATCTCTTTTTGATTGATGTGAAGATGCATTTGTTCCTTGGGCCACGTGCCCTGAATACATTTTCCTGCCATATGTGCTCCCCAGGCATAATCCGATGCATCCATTGTTATTGTCTACCTGGCTGTGGGTAAGGTGAAAGGCTGTCCCTTGTTGTGGTGACAGGCCTGGGACCACCATCAAAACTCCTGTTGTAGGCTGGGAATTATAGTTATGACTGTCTCCAGGCTGTGACAATGCTGAGTCCAAACACATTTTAGATACCACTGTAGTTTCTTCATATGCGGTTTTGCATATGGAATTAGTAGAATGCAGTATGCCATGAAACCCAGGGCCTGCAGAATTTTTCTTGCAGGGAGCTGAGCTTTTGTTGCCATAACTTGAAAGTAATGAGTCAATTGTCTTTATTTGTCTGGCGTGAGACAAGCCATCTGGGCAGTTGTATTTAAGCTTGCACCCAGGAATATTATCTCTTGAGAGGGCACTAGTTTTGATTTCTTTTCGTTTACTGTGTACCCTAGGCAAATTAGCAGTCTTTTTACAAACGCCAGGTGCTTTAGAAGTATGTCCTTGCTCACTGCTTGAATTAGGCAGTCGTCCAAGTAGGAATATATTTGAATTCCTTTTTGTCTGCAAAATGCAATTACTGGTGCCAGGCATTTTGTGAAGACCCTGGGCACAGTAGATAAGCCAAAGGGCAGTGCAGAGAATTGGTAATGCATTGAGCCTGCTATGAATCTGAGGTATCTTCTGCAAGATTGTCTGATTGGGACATGCAGGTATGCCTCTTTGAGGTCCAAAGTAACTAGCCAAGCCTCCTTGCACAGCATGGGCAGAAGCTGTTGTAGTGTTAACATTTTGAATTTTGGAACATCCAGGAAAGTATTTAGGATTGAAAGGTCCAGTACTGGTCTCCAGGCTTTGTCCTTTCTGGGTACTAAGAAAAGTCTTGAGTAAAATCCTTGTCCCTGTTCTTGCTGTGGAACTTTTTGAATAGCTCTCATGTCCATAAGAGCAGCAATCTGTTTTTGTGCCTCTGCCCATTGATTTTGTGGCAGGTCTGGCATACCTTTTGGTTTTGGAAGCGTGTGGAAGTAGAACCTGTAACCCTGAGAAACAATGTTCAGCACCCATTGATCTTGGGTGATCATGTGTCAATTTTTTGAGAAAAGTGCTAGCTTTCCCCCTAGGGGAGCTGTCAACAGATAAGTGCTTGGCATTTGCAGAGGGAAGTCATTGTGACTGTTTCCTGTAAGGTTGTGATTTATCTTCCCCTCCTTTGGGGGCTGTAGTATCCCATTGCTTAGGTCTGTAGGAGCCTTGGGGCTGAGATCTGCCTCTTTGTGGCCTGTCTGACACTGGAAAGGCCCAATTTTCTGAAGGCCAGTTTCTGCTAAATCTAGGTGGTTGAACCTGTAAGAAATATTTCACTGTCTGCATTGACTTTGCTTTATCCTCCATTTTCTTTAACACCTCTTCTGCCTTAACACCAAACAAAGCATCATGCTGTAATGGAGCATCCAATAATTTTACTTAAACATGGTCAGATAAACTTTGTTCTTTCAACCAAGAATGTCTACGAATAACAGAGCCTGTTAGTGCAGCTCTACAAGAAGTCTCTAATGAATCAAAACCACATTGCAGAGTATGCTTTCCCACTTGTTCAACAGCATGCAATAAATCCTGCATCTCCTTACTCTCAGGAGTTTCTGTATTTGAAACCATTTTCTGTTTTAACAATGACATGATATTTAAGCATGTGAAACTGACAGTTTAAAGCTCTTACAGCTAAAGTAGCATATGTGTAAACATTTCCCCCATCTGTCCAGAGCTCTGGAATCCCTACACGAGGGGGCAAGATTTTTGGCAGTGGAAGCCTTAACCCCTTTAGGACCCTGGGAAATTGTTTCTGGGTCTGCAGCGGGGTTTTTGTAAAGAAATTTATGAGAGTCAGAGACCCAGTAGTACCTGTCTGGCTTAACTGGTGCAGGGGGTAAAGAATCAGGAGACAGACTGGATTCAGAAAAAACATCATCTACAATATCAAGCACAGGGGGGGATAGCCAGAGGACTGTGCTGAGGCAATAAAAGGAAGTCTCTGAGCCTTTTCTTGGATTCTGAGTAATCCTGGTTCTCCCAATGGAAATGCTCCCTCATGGTGTGCAGGGTTTCCCCAAAAGAATAATCCTCAGGCGGTGAGGCTGAAGGTATGGACTCTTCTGCATAAGAATCCTCATAGGGAGGGAGAGAATATCCCTGATCAGAAGGGGAATCAGAGGAAATGGAAACCTGATCAGTGGAATCATAATCAGTGTCTTGCCTAGGCCTTTTGTCAGGAGGGGGATGGGAACCCCTGGCCATTTTAAGCATCTGTTTCTTCGGCATGGGTGACTGTTCTGGAGAATACTGTACTTGTTTCCTTGTCTTTAATGGTGTTTTTGACTTTGCCTTTGCTGCTGTAGTAGCCTTAATTGTAAGCTGTGAAGGTCTGAAAACACCCTCAGAAGCCGATGCCTGCTCAGCAGCTCTGGACCCATCTGAGGGTATAGTTTCCGTAGACCCAATACCTTGAGTTTCCACAGGCCTCGGTGTCTCCACGTGGCTGTCGGTTACGGCCTGTGGCTCTGAGGTAGCGGGTGTCAGGGGCTGCGAAAGCGCCTCACTGAGAACCGGCGACTAACCTAAAAGAGGCTTCGTCATCGGTTTTGGACCTCGGATGCCTGTTCTTTTCTTTGTCTTTGAGTTTTATGTAAATTCTGGTCATCGGTTGTTCCGACGGCATTATGTAATTAAACCTTCGGCCAAAATAATGTAAAGCAAAATCAAACCGACGTTTAATAGTGTGTTTATTTAATCTAGCACAAAACCGACAACTAGTAACGTCGTGGTCAGGGCCTAGGCAAGGAATACAGTAAGAGTGAAAGTCCTTATGAGGTATTTGCTTCCCACAAGAAATACAATTATTAATTTTTACTGACATCGATCTGGAGCAAGAAAAAATTTCCACAACGGAGTACTAAGCTTTATTGAAGACTTTGGTTCTGAAACTCAATTTTGAAAATCTCAAGAGTTGGCCGACCAGCACTTGTGAACTGCTTTTGCTTCAGGCACCGCGCGGCAAGAAAAGACTGAAGAAAATGGCATCAGTTGCAACTTTTATACCCCTAGCGCACTGACGTCAGGGAAGAAGCGACAGCAGCAGACGCCGGACCAAGACTATGGAACTCAGGCCGACTGCGGGTCACCTGCCAGCAGGATAGCCCCAAGTGTAATGACTGCAACAGTGAAACACAATGAACATCTGGGTTTTTGTGGCCACTTGTTTGAAGTAGGTTGTCAAATGAATCCGTTTCTCTGGCGTGAGGAAATCCATCTGGGAAGTTGTATTCAAGCTTGCTCCCAGGAATATAATCTGTTGACAGGGTACCAGGTGTGATTTCTTTTCATTTATGGTGTACCCCAGACAAGTTAGCACCCTTTAAACAAAGGCCAGATGATTCAAAAGTATGTCCTGGCTTTCTGCCTGAATTAGAAAATCGTCCAGTATGGGTATATCTGAATATTTCTTTGCCTGCAAAATGCAATTACTAGAGTTACACACTTTGTGAATACCCTGGGAGCAAGTAGATAAGCCAGAGGGCAGTGCAGAGAACTGATAGCTCATGTAGCCTGCTTTGAAACATAGGTATCTTCTGCATGACTCCCTGATAGGGATGTGCAGGTATGCTTCTTTTAAGTCTAGTGTTGCCAACCATGCATCTTTGCCTAGCATAGCAAGCAGCTGGTGAAGAGTCAGCATTTTGAATTTTGGAATCATCAGAAAGGTGTTTAGAGTAGAAAGGCCCAGGATAGGATGCCATGTATTGCCTTTTCTAGGTACCAGGAAAAGTCTTGAATAAAAACCTTGTCCCTTTTCCTCTTCTGGTACCAACTGAATAGCTTAAGAGAGAGAGTACTTGATTTTGGGCTTCTGCCCACTGATTTGGGGGTAGATCTGGCCTCCCGCTTGGTGTTGGTAACGTGTGGAAGTGAAATCTGTATCCTTGGGACACTATATTTAAAACCCATTTGTCCCGGGTAATGAGTTCTCAGTTTTTGGCCCGTAAACCAATCTTTCCACCTAAAAGAGCATTCAGTTGGGAAGTGCTTGGAAGTTTTAAAAGCAAGTCATTGAGACAGTTTTCCATAGGGGGGATTCTTAGTACTCCCAGATTTGGGTGCAGAAATCCCCCACTGCTTAGTCTTGTGTGTCCCCTGGGACTGAAATCTGGGGTTTCTGCTGTGTCTGGGTTTGGCTGGAGAAGACCTGTTAGGGACTGGAAAGGACCAATTCTTAGAGGGCAAATGCTTACTAAATCTAGGAGGCTGAACTTGCAAGAAATCTTTAACAGTTTGCATAGATTTAGCTTTATCTTCCATCTTTTTATCAACTTCCTCAGCTTTGTTGCCAAACAGGCTGTCCTGCTTTAAGGGAGCATCAGGCAACGATTGCTCCTTAAGCCAAGCATGCCTTCTGAACACAGACCCAGTAACAGCAGCCCTGCAAGAGGCCTCTAACGAATCAAATCCACATTGCAAAGTATGTTTACCAACCTGTTCAGCTGAATGCATTAAATCCTGCAATTCTTTATTTTCAGCACAGTCAGGAATCAACATAATTTACTGTTTAAGCAACCCAATAACATGTTGTTGATATTTTAACATATGAAACTGGCAGTTTAAAGCCCTAATGGCCAAGGTTGCAGAGGTTTAAACCTTCTTACCCCATCTATCCAGCACCCTGGAGTCTCTATCAGAAGGGGTAGGATTTTTAGCAGTAGAAGCCTTAAAGCCCTTCGGTCCCTGTGAAATAGTCTCTGGATCCGCAACAGGATTTTTAAAAAGAAACTTGTGTGAATCAGGAACCCTGTAATATCCATCAGGTTTTCTGGGAGCAGGAGGCAAAGAATCAGGGGCCAAACTAGATTCTGAAAAGGCATCATCAACAACTTCTAGTACAGGAGGTATAGCTAAAGGCATATGCTGAGGCTGGAGTAAGAAATCCCTAAGCCTCTTTTTTGAATCAGAAAAATCCTGGCTTTCCCAGTGGAAATGCTCCCTTAGAGTATGTAAGGTTTCACCAAAAGAAAAATCCTATTAAGGGGTAGCAGAGGGAATAGAGTCCTCAGAATCAGAATCCTCATAAGTAGATAAGGGCAAATCCAGATCATCAGAAGAATCAGAAAAATCAGAATGCTGGTCAGAAGATTCATAAACAAATTCAGTCCTAGGTCTCTTAGAAGGGGGAGGTTGGCTTCCCCTGATTAAAGTTATAAGATCTTCAGCCATTCTTATCATTTGTTTTTTAGGCATAGAGGCCTGAGCATGCGGCCTTGGCGTTGGTTTCTTAGGCATGGTTTGAGATTTAGGCCTAAATGAAGGAGGCGTTGGTTTAATATGCAAGTCCGTAGGACTGAATACACCCTCAAAAGCCGGTGCCTTCACGGTAGCTCTGGACCCATCCAAGGTAGAGACATCCGCATGTTCCACAGTTGAAGCATCTCGCGGCATACCGGACTCTGAATGGGTCTCAATAGAGGCCTGCGAATCAGAAGTAGTGGGTATCAGGGGCTGCGAAAGCACGTCACGGAGTACCAGTGAACTGGTGACTGGCTTAGGAGAAGCATCGTCGGTAGCTTTTGACCTAGGCGGCCTGTCTCTGTCTTTATCTCTGAGTTTTTTCAGAATCCCGGTAGTCAGATGGCTAACTGACAACATTTCTGGATAATTAAACCGAGAACCGAAATATTTAGAGGCGAAAATATACCGACGACGGATAGTGCGCCGATTAAATAAAGCACAAAACCGGCAGCAAGGTACGTCATGGTCAGGGCCCAGGCAAGGAATACAGTACGAATTAAAATCTTTGAGAGGTATTTGCTTTCCACAAGTAATGCAATTATTAACTTTTACTGACACTGGTAAGGAGCAAGAAAAAGTTTCCCCAACGAGGTACTTAGCTTTAGTTGAAGACTTCGGTTCTGAAACTCGAAAACGAAAATTTCAGGAGTAGGCCGACTGGCACTTGCGAACTGCTTCTGCTTTGGGCACCGCACGGCAAGAAAGACTGATGTAATGACGTCGGCTGCATGTTTTATACCCCTGACGACCTGACATCATGGAAGAAAGGACAGCATCCAACGCAGGACTCAAGACTTTGTTAATCAAACCGACTGAGGCTACTACAAGCAAATAACCCAAATGTAATGACTGCAACAGTGAAACACGAAGAGCATCTTCATATTGCATTTGTCTACCAGTTCAAACGGTTTCAGAGTTAACCCTGAAGGCCTACAGTAAGGTCCCAAGAAGGAGAAGGGTCCTTTATTGGGGGTCTGAGGAGAAAGATGCCCTTCATGAAGGCTCCACACAATCCTGATGAAGCCAGAGAAAAGGATTTGTTTCCAAAATGGAAATTTGAAATTGCTGCCAACTGAAGCTTAACTGTAGAAAAACTAGCTCCTCCTTTAAAAAGAGTTGTTAGAAAGAGAAGAATGGCCAAAGCTGGTGCTGAAAAAGGGTTGATATTCTGGTTGGAGGCCCAGATAGAAAACCTTTTACATTTGCTTCTGTAGACTTTCTTGGTAGAAGGCCAAAATAATCTCACTGACTGGGGAAGCAAGCCTGGAATGTCTAACTACTACTGAAAGTAGAGAACCATGTGGTTTAGCTTGAGGGCATGGAGCTTGGGGTGTTGTATTCTCGCTGGATGAGACAGAAGATCCTGAGGGGGTTCCAGTATCCATGGAGGATATCTCAATTGAGACAGTAAAAAGGGGAACCATACCTGCAGAGACCAGAAGGGGGCAATGGGGATAACTGAGCTCTTCAGCCTGCTTGCTTTCAGTAAGAACTTTGGGAATCAGAGGAAGAGGATGGTAGGCATACAAGAGACCCTGGGCCAGTCATGAATCAGTTTGTCTCTCAGTGAATCCTTCAGAGGGGGAATCAGAGTGAAGTACTTACTGCACTTGATGTTGAGGGGTGAGGAAAACAGCTCGTAGCAAGGCTGGCCCCACCGTCTGAAGAACATATTCGTTACTGATTGGTTGCCAGACCACTCGTGAGGCATCAGAATGGATCTGCTGAGCCGGTATGCTAGTGCATTGGTTTTCCCCAGGATGTGTGTTGCAATGAGAAATCAATCTGAAGCTATCACCCATTCCCAAACTTCATGGCCTCTACACAGTGGACATGATCGGGTTCCTCCTTCCTTGTTGATGTACCAGACTACTGACACGTTGTCTGTTTGCACTGCAATAGTCCTTGGAGGTAAAACATCTTCAAATGTTTGCAATGCTAAAAGGGCTGCTCTCATCTCTAGGACGTTGATATGCAACTTGGTCTTCAGAGGGGACCACATGCCTTGGAACATCTTTCCCAAGAAATACCCTTTCCCAGTTGGGAAGCATCCATGGTCACTCTGGCAACTGGCGGCAGAAGGGTGAACGGTCTACCCAGAAATAGGTCATTGGACCGATTCCACCAATGAAAATTACATTTGCAGATTGGAGTGAGTCTTATGGGAAATGATAGGGGCTAATAAAGCATGGACCACTGTACAGCAAAATTCCACTGAAGGATTCACAAAGAATCATGCTAGAAGGACTAGAAGTATGTCAGCTGATACTGACCCCAGAACTTGTAGTACTAATCTTGCTGGAGGACACCGGTGAGATAGTACAGAAAGAACCTGATATCTCAAAGATGTGACGGCAAGGTAGGGATACCACCTGAGTTGTAGTATCCAAGAGAGTGCCTATAAAGTTCAGGGTCTGTACCGGGACTAGTTTTGACTTGGCATGGTTTACTGAGATACCTAAAGTTCTGGAAACCTGGAGCAAGAAGTCCCTGACTTGTAAAGGTTGATGCTTGGATGGGGTGGTGAGGAGCCAGTCATCAATATATGGAAACAACTGGAATCCCTCAAGGGTTATGCTGCTAAACGTTAGGAGCTTAAACAAAAAACTGTACATTCAAGAAGTACTTGTACTACTGGAGGATGTAGATGTCTGCAAAATCACAGAAACCTGGTTCAAGGCCCAAGAGGGAACAGGTCCTTAATGCTCTCTCTAAGACCAAGAACACTGCATCAATGAGCCCAGACAATATCCCAGGATGCCTTCTAAATAGCATGAAACATGACATATCAGGGCCTCTGAAATTACTATTTAACTGTAGCCTCCAAACAGGCATTGTGCTTCATGAATGGAGAAAGGCAACAGTCATCCCTATGAATGGAGAAAGGCAACAGTCATCCCTCTGCCTGGAAACTATAGACCCATAAGTCTCACTAGTCTTATATATAAAGCCACGGAAATAATTACCATGGAGATGATCAACCGAGATACAGTAAACCTCCAGACACTGGACCCAACCCAGTTTGGTTTCATAAAGGGCAGATCATGCCTACTCAACCTGGTGGACTTCTTTGAGAAAGTCACCAAAGCAATGGATGAGGGCAAAATTGTTCACACTGCCTACCTTGATCTGGGCAAGGCATTTGACACAATACTCCTCTCGGGCATTGTTGACAAACTCAAGAGGTTAGGCAAATACCCGATGTCACCCAGTGGATAGCCAACGGGCTCACAGATAGGACCCAGGAAGTTAGAATTGGGGACTCCACCTCTACAAAGAGCCCAGTCAAAAGTGGAGTCCCTCAGGGATCAGTCCTAGGACCAGTCCTTTTTGGCATTTACTTCACAGAAGTCAAGGTCAATGTCAGTGGTCTCTGGCTGTCTAAGTTAGCAGATGACTGCAAATTAGGAGCTGTCAATGAACCTCACACAGACACAAATGTTCTCCAGGAGGGGCTGACACAGACAAACAATTGGTGTCAGAGTCATGGACTAAAACTAAATGCCAAGAAAAGCATAATAGTTTCCTTTGGGAAGTCATCCATCCCTGGTAACTACCATATCGACAACACACCCCTTACAGCTGACCCAGTAGTCAGGGACTTAGGAACACACACAGATAGTAATCTAGCCTTTGATCATCACATGTCTACAGTGGTGAGGAAATCCTTCTATGTTCCACAACTTATAAACAAAGGTATGGCATCTAAGTCCAAGGAAGTCATTGTTCCACTGTATTCAGCATTCATCAGACCTATCATTGAGTACAATGCCCCCTTTGGTATGTACCTAACCAGGCATATCCAACAACTGGAACGTCCACAGAGTTTCCTCACTAAAAGAATACAGGGCATAAGTAATATGTCCTATGCAGACCGCCTCAAGGCCCTATCCCTGTATTCTGTCTCCTACAGGCTTTTGATGGGAAATCTATGCCTGACATACAGGGCATTGTCAGATCCCACTCTGATGGACCTCCTGCATACCCACAAAACAAACAGCACCAGAATTACCTGTTCTAAAGACTTAAACTTTGCTTGTGATATAAATAGGACCTGCTGGAGAGACAGGCATGTATCCCAGACACTACCCCCGACTATGGAACAGGTTCCCCATCCATGTGAAGCAGAGTTCCTCCCTAATCCAATTCAAGTGCAACTTGGACAATTGGATGGGGAACAGGAAATGCATCCGTGGTTTGGCATCTATCTCTCTGATGCAAACAGGTAACCTGTAAATGGTTTATCTCCCAGGCCCATGCTTACACTTATCAAGGGTATCAGAACTTGTCAGAGATTTGGGATGCATGGCTAGGATTAAAAAGGCCCATGTGGTCATTAGCCTAGTAAACACCTATGAACCAACAAACCTAATAATGTACCCTGGCCTTGCAAGGCTACAATGCCCTCCACACCTTCAGACCACAAAACAAATGTCTGAGAACCAAAGGAGGCAGTGTTTCTACCTATATTAGAGATAAATTCACTTTCTGACTAGTTAGACTTGACAACTCCATGGAGTTACTCCAAGTTCAGACTACTTCGGGCAAGACCCCCATTCAAGTCATAGCTAGTTACAGATCCCCCTCCATGGATCATGATGCACACAAGGTCTGCTTGACCAAACTGGAGTCAAACTATTGCCAAACACTCTGGTCATGGGGGATTTCAATTATCTCACCGTCAACTGGGAAAAGTACAGTTGTGTACACTTACCATAAATGTAGATGTTCGAGTGTATTCACTGTTGCAGTCATCACATTTGGGTTATCCCTGCCGGGGTAGCCCTCAGTCGACCAGAATACCAGACGCTTAGTATTTCTGTCTCGGTTGCCGTTGCTCCAGGACTGACGTCAGGTCATCAGTAGTATAAAATAAGGCAGCCGACGCCAGTACATCAGTTTTTCTTGCCCTGTCAGGAGCCTATAAGAGGGAGCTAGGTTATGGTGAAAGAACACCACCAGTAGAAAGTAAATACCAAAAGTTCCTTGTAAGGAGAGAGAAAGAGAGAGAGACAAGGGGGATGGAGGGAGGGAAACCAGGACTGCAACAGTGAATACACTCGAACATCTACATTTATGGTAAGAGTACACAACTGTACTATGTTCTTCGTGTTTTACTGTTGCAGTCATCACATTTGGGTTGATTCCCAAAGCTGAAGAAAAGGGTGGAGGCAGTAAAGAAGACTGGGGGCTGGCTAGGATGCCCTGCAAGACTGCTGTGGCAAAGCCTGCCCTGGATTTGGAGAAGATAGGCAGGTGGTAATGCTTGGTGAAGGTATGAAGAGATGTCCATGTTACAGCCTCCAGGATACCCCTGGTGGGGACCCCTCTGAGGAAAGCTGCAGAGGTGGAGGTTGCTCTGTTAGAATGTGTCCTGACCCCCTTGGGGGTAGGTTTCCAGTGTTGCTTGTAGCAGAAATGGATGCAGTGTACTATCCATTTTGAAATGGTTTGTTTGGGTATGGCTTTGCCCTCTGCTCCTGCAGCAAAGCTGACTAACAATTGATCAGTCTTTCTAAATGATTAAGTACTGTATAGATATAATCCAAGCTGTCTGTGCACATCTAGCGAGTGCAGTATCCTTTCCCCCTTGTTTTGTGGGTTAGGGAAAAAGGTGGGCAAATGAATGGGTAGGTTGAGAGCCACACTGGACACCACTTTTGGCATGAAGGATAGGTTAGTCCTGAATGAGAACCTGTCAGCATGGAAAATGATGAAGGGCTCTAAAGCCATTAGTGCTTGTAGCTCGCATACTCTTCTTGCTGAAGTGATGGCCAGAAGCAAGGCCGTCTTCCATGAGAGAAACTTTAACTCTGCTGAAGCTGCTGGTTCAAAGGCGGGGCAGAGTGAGCTTTTCCAACACAAAGTTTAGTTCCCAAGCTGGGGTAGGTGCTCTTCTGGGTGGCCTCAAGTTGTTACCCCCTCTTAGGAACTGTTTGATGAGAGGGTGTAAGAAAAGAGGTGGCTCTGTACTGAAATGAACAGAGACAGCAGAGTCATGAATTTTAATAGAAAAAAAGGATAGACCCCTGTGTAGTAGGTCATCAAGGTAATCAGGATGAGAGGTAGGGAAGGCGGTGCCGTCCCGACTCCCTTAGCCTGATCCATGTGCAAAACCTTTTCCATTTGTCAGCATAAGACTTTCTAGTGCTAGGGCGTCTGGCTTCACATATAACATTTACAACTTGTTTCCTGAGATTGGCAGCTTGTGCAGTGGTCAGAGAATAAGCCAGGCTGCCAGACTGAGGGTATGCAATTGGGGATGCATGAATTCTCCTTCCCTCTGGGTCAGGAGTGTTGGGATCTGAGGGAGATGCCATGGTGGCAGAGGTGACAGGCTGTGCAGCAGTGGGTACTAGTACTGGCATTGCCAAGTCTGGGGCAATCAGGATCGTTCTTGGTTTTTCCTCCCTTATTTTGAGCAGTACCCTTGTAATGAGCGGTAGTGGGAGAAATGCAGAGATGGATAGGTTGACCCACTGGAAGGACAGAGCATCCACTTTCCAGGCCTTGCAGTTAGGCTCCCTGGTGCAAAACTTGCTGAGCTGATGGAGTTGGAAGCAAAGAGTTACACCTTCAGGGTGCCCCATTTCTGAATTACAAGGGTGAAGGTTCTTTGGTCTAGCTGCCACTCATGTGGGTCCAAAGGATTTCTGCTTAAGTTGTCTGCCAGAGAGTTTAGAGTGCCTGGCATTTGCGCTAACAGGTGTAGCTGTATGGCTGAGGCCATGTGCCAAAGGTTCATTGTGAGCCTGCACAGAGGGTACGAGTGAGTCCCCCCCTGCTTGTTGATATACACATCACAGAGGTGTTGTCTGTTTTGATCAGTAGAGCCCCCCGGGGGAAAGTAGGGGTCTGAAAGCTGTCACTGCGTGCTGGACAGCTAACATCTCTTTTTGGTTGATATGCAGATGTATGTGATGTGGGCTCCATTGGCCTGTATGCACCTGCCATCCAGGTGTGCACTGCAGGCATAGTCTGATGCATCTGTGGCGAGGGTCTGGCAGGCATGGGGTTGTGGAAAGGGTAGCCCCTTGTTGTGGTAGCATGCTGCTGCCCACCAAAGAAAATCTTTCCTTAAACAAGGTATCATTGGTATAAGAGTTTCCAGGTCTTGAGAGTGTTGACACCAAAAGCTTTTTAGGTACCACTGTAGTTTCCTCATATGCAGTCTGGCATATGGAATGAGTAGAATGCAAGAAGCCATGAACCCCAGAGCTTGCAGGATTTTCCTTGTGGATAACTGGGGTCTGGTGGCTAGTTGACAGAAACAGGCTGTCAAGTAGGTTTGCTTTTCTGGTGTAAGGAATGCCATCTGGGATGCTGTGTCCAGGCTTGCTCCCAGCAATATCATTTTTTTGGTGGGTACTAGTTTGGATTTCTTTTCATTGACAGTATACCCTAGGGAGGTCAGTAGGTCCTTTGAAAAGGCCAGGTGCCTGAGCAGCTTTTCCTGACTGCCTGCCTGCATTAGGCAGTCGTCTAAGTATGGGTAAAGTTGAATATTTCTTTGCCTGCAAAAAGCAATGGCGGGAGCCAGACATTTTGTGAATACTCTGGGAGCAGTGGATAAGCCAAAGGGAAGCGCAGATAACTGAAAGTGCAGTGATCCTGCCCTGAAATGCAGATATTTGCTGCATGATTTCCCTGACTGGGATGTGTAGGTAGGTCTAGGGTGGCTAACCAAGCATCCTTGGAGAGGATAGATAGTACATGCTGGAGGGTGAACATTTTGAATTTTGGTATCACCAGAAAGGTGTTTATAATGGATAGATCGAGGATGGGGTGCCAGGTGCTTTCTTTTCTGGGTACCAGGAAGAGTCTGGAGTAGAAACCTTTGCCTATCTGCTCTGCAGTAATGTGCTCAATTGCCCTCAGAGAGAGCAGGGAAAGGACTTGCTTTTTGGCCTCTGCCCACTGGTTTGGGGAAGATCTGGGAACCCTTTTGGGGTTGGTAGAGTGTGGAAATAAAATCTGTATCCCTGGGACACTATGTTGAAGACCCAGCGGTCGTTGGTAATGGTGGCCCAGGTGCTTGCATGGAAGGAGAGTTTTCCTCCTAGGGGCAAGTGCAGGTGGGCAGAGGGAGGGGGTGGAAGTGTCAAGTCATTGTGAGTTCTTACCATGAGGGGGTGGATTAGCACTCCCTGGTTTTGAAGAGGAGGAAATCCATTGCATAGATCTCTGCATTCCCTGGGGCTGCTGTCTGGGGGGGCCTGCTTCCCCGGGGTCTGGGCTGAGATGACCTGGTGGGGGCAGGAAAGGACCAGTGCTTGGAGGGGCAATGCCTACTGGACCTGCAGGAAGTCCTTAACTGTCTGCATAGATTTAGCTTTTTCTTCCATCTTTTTTAAGTCCTCCTCTGCCTTGGTGCAAGGGTGTGTCTAATAAATTGGATTTGACATGGTCTGGCAAGGGCTGTTCCTTAAGTCAGCCATGCCTTCTAAGGACAGAACCAGTGACTGCTGCCCTGCAAGATGCTTCTAGGGCATCAAAACCACAATGTACGGTGTGCTTAGTTACTTGACTTGCAGAATGCATTAACTATTGTAACTCTCTATTTTCTGCACAAACAGGAAAAGATATTTTTTGTATGGGGAGTTCCATGGTATGTTGCTGAAATTTTAGCATATGGAACTGAAAATTTAATGCTCCAATAGCAAGAGTGGCAGAGGTGTATACTTTCCCCCCCATCTATCTAATGCTCTGAATCCCTATTTGAGGGGGTGAGATTCTTAGCAGAAGTTACTTTAACTCCTTTAGGCCCTTGAGAAATAACCTCAGGGTCAGCAGTAGGATTTTTGAAAAGAAATTTGAGAGAGTCAGGGACTCTACTGTACCTGTCAGGTTTCCTGGGAGCAGGAGGGAGGGTGTCAGGAGTCTAACCAGATTCCATAAAAACATCATCCACAACATCCAGGACAGGAGGAATGGCCAGAGGTCTGTGCTGTGGAAGATCTAAGAATTCCATGAGTCTCTTGTTAGACTGAGGGTAGTCCTGACATTCCCATAGGAAATGTTCCCTTAAAGTATGTAAGGTTTCCCAAAGGAAAAGTCCTCAGGTGGAGAGGCTGAAGGAATGGATTCCTCTGCATCAGAATCCTCATAAGCAGAGAGGGGTTGCAAGTCTTCATATTCAGATGTATCAGAGTCATTGGACGCCTGTTCAGATAAAACTACTGGGGACAAATCTCTTTTTCTTTTGGAAGGGGTAGCTTGGCTTCCCCTGATCAGCATTATAAGGTCTTCGGCCATTTTAAGCATTTGAGACTGAGGCAAGGAAACAGGTCAGCAAATGATGTCCCAAAAATATTTATTTAACAAAATCACATAGGATAAAAATATCGCAAGCTCCAAACCGGTTTCGGTTACCCCTTCTTCAGTGGAGCATATAGATTAAACAGAGAGCCACCAGAAACACATGATACTATAAATAGTATCTGTTGGTCCAAGACTAACCAATCAGAGTATTGTATTGTGGTCTAATAAGACCTTAAACACCAAAAGGTTACATGTATGCATTCAAGAATGAAAATAAAAATAAAAATAAAAATAGAAAAAACATTATTCAAAGTTAGAAGACCTGCACATAATATTAGATAAATAACATGTGACACTACATAATATCTGTATATGTATGTGCGTGTGGACACTCATTGATCAGCAAAATACCATAAATGAATAAATAGGTTAGAGATGATCATTAATACCTGGGGGAAATAATGCACCCAAATGTATAATCCAGTATTTCTCCTTTCGTGTCAAAATGTTCTCCCATCCTAGTTGGTGGCTTCTATCGCCAACAACCCGATCTATGATAGTAAACCTAAATTTGGCGTGGGATGTTTAATTGTATGTTGGTAGAGGGCATTGGTTACTTTCTTATTTCTAATGTTACTTCTGTGTTCCCCAATCCTGATTTTTAGTGGAGAAGTTTTCCCTACATAAAAGCGAGCATTGACAGGTGGCAAGATATATGACCCAACTCATGGAACAATTCCCTAAAAACTTTAAATCATATACCTTACTGGTATTGGCACTGCTAAAAGATTTTGTTTTATTTATTTCACTGCATGACATACAATGCCCGCAAGGAAAAGTACCAATCAATTCCTTACCCGTCATTGTTAATTGTTTGTACCTGGCACCTCCACTACCATGATGTTTGTAATGTGAGAAAATGGAACTAAGAGTTTTACCCCTTCTATAAGAAAATTGACAACGTGTCCCAAGATGTTGTCTAAGAACCTCATTGGCCATCAAGATATTCCAATTTCTTTCCACAATTCCTCTGATTATCTGATTGTTTCTGCCATATGTGGTAACTAATCTTAGGACCATATCACCTTTTTTGTTCTTCTGACGGTCCTGGTATTCAAGAAGCTGGTCCCTAGTTAAATTGTCAGACCCATATTTAGCAGATCTAATATCAAACTCCGAATAGCCTCTATCAAGGAATCTATTCACAAGATCAAAACTGGCTAGCTCATAATCCTCCTTACTGGAATTAATTCTTTTGATATGGCAGAACTGAGATTTAGGGATGTTCCGGACTGTGTGGCGGGGGTGCATACTTGAGGCATGTAGCAATGTATTATACTCAGGATATTTCCTATATATTTTGGTGCCTAGTGTATTATCAGGCTTTCTATAAACATTGACATCTAAAAATTCAATGGTAGTCATGTTGCTATTAACTGTAAATTCAATGCCCCAAATATTACTGTTCAGATAATCAACAAATTCTTTAAGATATTCCGTATCTGCCCACACCATCCAACAATCATCAAGATATCTACGCCAGATATCCATTTCTACAATGTAAATGTTATGAGATGTATCATATATAAGATATTCCTCCAGGTAAGCCATAAAGAGGTCTGCATATATAGGGGCAAATGATGCCCCCATTGCAGTACCTTGTAGCTGCCAATAGCATTCACCTTGGAAAAAGAATATGTTTTTGTTCAAAACATGTTCACACATGCAAATCAAAAGTGTATTAAATCCAGGAGGATATAAATTAGATTTTTCAAGCCAAAACTGAAGTGCTTGAAGACCAGCCCAATGTGGGATACTGGTGTATAATGATTTTACATCTAATGTACAGAGCAGCCAGTCAGATTCAATCTCAGTTTCTGCTATAATTTGTAAAAATTGTGTAGTGTCCTTGATTCTAGCTCTCACATGGACCAACAGTGGTTTCAAATGTTCCGTCAAAAGCTGAAAGTGGTTCAGTAAGTGAACCATGACCAGACACTATAGTGACCAGGTGGGGAGGTCAAAGATTTGTGTATTTTAGGAAGTAAATATAATATCTGTTTATTTGGATCTTTAACCGTCAAATGTTTGACAATAGTAGTGGATAAAATGCCATTCTCTACTGCACTACCCAAGAAATTATCAATCTCTTTTTTAAAGGTAGGAGTGGGATCAATATCCATTTTCATATAGCATTTTTTATCTGATAGTTGTCGTAATCCTTCCTATGTATAATAATCCATATCCAAAACCACTACCACCCCACCTTTGTCTGCCTTCAAAATCGCTATATCATTGTTGTTTTTCAATTCTTCAAGCGCCTGCCTTTCAGTTCCATGAACATTATCTTTGAGAATGTTGAAACCATATGGTGGAAAATGTAGGTCCCTGAGTACAGCCTGTTGAAAAGCTGTAACATGCGTATTAGCAGGAGGTTGAAATGTAGATTTTAAAATCTAAACTCAGTAGATCTTTGAGCAGTATTATTAACATTTTCAGAAAAAAATATCTTTAAGTTCAAACTGCGACAAAAATCCAAAACATCATTGACTGTTTGGTATTGATCACAAAAGAAACCAGGTACAAACCCTAAGCCTTTATTTAGGATTGCTTCTTGTTCCAGAGTGAGCTCAGCCTTAGACAAATTAAGGACATTATGAAATTCAGTGTCATCTATTTTAGAAATGCTTGAACTATTCCATCCATTGATTCCAAATCTGGACCTATTATGGTGTTTCCTCCCCCCGCGTCGTTTCTTCTTACCCCAAAAGGGATAGGTATATTACTTCTTTTTTTGTAGGGTGAGTGATCAGATGTGATACCCTCACTGTCAGTGGGAGAAGACTCATCCCCCGAGGTACTGGTATATATATGCTCTTTGTTTTTAAGAATAGGTCTGGGTCGTTTCCTTGATCTGGCACCGCCCCTACCCGTAGTCATATCCTTAAATCTGACTGACTTTTGTAATTCAAAAGGGCGTCCCTTAGCATAGTCATTGACGTCCCAATTGAACTTTTTAATTTTCCTTTCTTTCGTCAGTTTATCATACTGGGTCAGTTCCTTAGATACATTTGCTACCAAGGTACTGTAGTTGCTATTAGATTCAAATTGTTTGCAAATAATGCTAAGATCTTTGATCTCAGCAATGTTTGAATCTATTGTCCTTTCATAATATTCTGACAATATTTGCACAAACCTCATAGATCCTTCTTGAGCTGCCTCAAACCACTCATTGGTCAACCTCTCTTCAGATCTGCTGACCATGGGTTTTAACTTAATTCTAAGACCCCTAGGGACTAATTTTTTATATGAATAGGCCTTAAAATATTTTACAGGGTATGTGTGCTGATAGGGAGGATGTCCAGGTGTTTGGACTGGAATCTATCTCAAGCAACAATATCAATGATCAACAAGCTGCCTCTTTAAGCAATGGATGCCAATCTGCCTTTTTCAATCTAGAGAAAGCCCTTAAAGGGCTAAGAGCTAACATTTGGCACTTACGGCTTTTTAAGGCCTATTCATATAAAAAAATTAGTCCCTAGGGGTCTTAGAATTAAGTTAAAACCCATGGTCAGCAGATCTGAAGAGAGGTTGACCAATGAGTGGTTTGAGGCAGCTCAAGAAGGATCTATGAGGTTTGTGCAAATATTGTCAGAATATTATGAAAGGACAATAAATTCAAACATTGCTGAGATCAAAGATCTTAGCATTATTTGCAAACAATTTGAATCTAATAGCAACTACAGTACCTTGGTAGCAAATTTATCTAAGGAACTGACCCAGTATGATAAACTGACGAAAGAAAGGAAAATTAAAAAGTTCAATTGGGACGTCAATGACTATGCTAGGGGACGCCTTTGAATTACAAAGTCAGTCAGATTTAAGGATATGACTATGGGTAGGGTGCCAGATCAAGGAAACGACCAGACCTATTCTTAAAAACAAAGAGCATATATATACCAGTACCTCGGGGGATGAGTCTTCTCCCACTGACAGTGAGGGTATCACATCTGATCACTCACCCTACAAAAAAGAAGTAATATACCTACCCCTTTGGGGTAAGAAGAAACGACGGGGAGGAAACACCATAATAGGTCCAGATTTGGAATCAATGGATGGAATAGTTCAAGCATTTCTAAAATAGATGACACTAAATTTCATAATGTCCTTAATTTGTCTAAGGCTGAGCTCACTCTGGAACAAGAAGCAATCCTAAATAAAGGCTTAGGGTTTTGTACCTGGTTTCTTTTGTGATCAATACCAAACAGTCAATGATGTTTTGGATTTTTGTCGCAGTTTGAACTTAAAGATATTTTTTCTGAAAATGTTAATAATACTGCTCAAAGATCTACTGAGTTTAGATTTTAAAATCTACATTTCAACCTCCTGCTAATACGCATGTTACAGCTTTCAACAGGCTGTACTCAGGGACCTACATTTTCCACCATATGGTTTCAACATTCTCAAAGATAATGTTCATGGAACTGAAAGGCAGGCGCTGAAGAATTGAAAACAACAATGATATAGCGATTTTGAAGGCAGACAAAGGTGGGCGTAGTGGTTTTGGATATGGATTATTATACACAGGAAGGATTACGACAACTATCAGATAAAAATGCTATATGAAAATGGATACTGATCCCACCTACCTTTAAAAAGAGATTGATAATTTCTTGGGTAGTGCAGTAGAGAATGGCATTTTATCCACTACTATTGTCAAACATTTGACGGTTAAAGATCCAAATAAACAGATATTATATTTACTTCCTAAAATACACAAATCTTTGACCTCCCCACCTGGTCGACCTATAGTGTCTGGTCATGGTTCACTTACTGAACCACTTTCAGCTTTTTTGACAGAACATTTGAAACCACTGTTGGTCCATGTGAGAGCTAGAATCAAGGACACTACACAATTTTTACAAATTATAGCAGAAACTGAGATTGAATCTGACTGGCTGCTCTGTACATTAGATGTAAAATCATTATACACCAGTATCCCACATTGGGCTGGTCTTCAAGCACTTCAGTTTTGGCTTGAAAAATCTAATTTATATCCTCCTGGATTTAATACACTTTTGATTTGCATGTGTGAACATGTTTTGAACAAAACATATTCTTTTCCAAGGTGAATGCTATTGGCAGCTACAAGGTACTGCAATGGGGCATCATTTGCTATATATGCAGACCTCTTTATGGCTTACTTGGAGGAATATCTTATATATGATACATCTCATAACATTTACATTGTAGAAATGGATATCTGGCGATATCTTGATGATTGTTGGATGGTGTATGGCAGATACGAATATCTTAAAGAATTTGTTGATTATCTGAACAGTAATATTTGGGGCATTGAATTTACAGTTAATAGCAACATGACTACCATTGAATTTTTAGATGTCAATGTTTATAGAAAGCCTGATAATACACTAGGCACTAAAATATATAGGAAATATCCTGAGTATAATACATTGCTACATGCCTCAAGTATGCACGCCCGCCACACAGTCCGGAACATCCCTAAATCTCAGTTCTGCCGTATCAAAAGAATTAATTCCAGTAAGGAGGATTATGAGCTAGCCAGTTTTGATCTTGTGAATAGATTCCTTGATAGAGGCTATTCGGAGTTTGATATTAGATCTGCTAAATATGGGTCTGCCAATTTAACTAGGGACCAGCTTCTTGAATACCAGGACCGTCAGAAGAACAAAAAAGGTGATATGGTCCTAAGATTAGTTACCACATATGGCAGAAACAATCAGATAATCAGAGAAATTGTGGAAAGAAATTGGAATATCTTGATGGCCAATGAGGTTCTTAGACAACATCTTGGGACACGTTGTCAATTTTCTTATAGAAGGGGTAAAACTCTTAGTTCCATTTTCTCACATTACAAACATCATGGTAGTGGAGGTGCCAGGTACAAACAATTAACAATGACGGGTAAGGAATTGATTGGTACTTTTCCTTGCGGGCATTGTATGTCATGCAGTGAAATACATAAAACAAAATCTTTTAGCAGTGCCAATACCAGTAAGGTATATGATTTAAAGTTTTTTGGGAATTGTTCCATGAGTTGGGTCATATATCTTGCCACCTGTCAATGCTCCGCTTTTATGTAGGGAAAACTTCTCCACTAAAAATCAGGATTGGGAACACAGAAGTAACATTAGAAATAAGAAAGTAACCAATGCCCTCTACCAACATACAATTAAACATCCTACGGCCAAATTTAGGTTTACTATCATAGATCGGGTTGTTGGCGATAGAAGCCACCAACTAGGATGGGAGAACATTTTGACACGAAAGGAGAAATACTGGATTATACATTTGGGTGCATTATTTCCCCCAGGTATTAATGATCATCTCTAACCTATTTATTCATTTATGGTATTTTGCTGATCAATGAGTGTCCACACGCACATACATATACAGATATTATGTAGTGTCACATGTTATTTATCTAATATTATGTGCAGGTCTTCTAACTTTGAATAATGTTTTTTCTATTTTTATTTTCATTCTTGAATGCATACATGTAACCTTTTGGTGTTTAAGGTCTTATTAGACCACAATACAATACTCTGATTGGTTAGTCTTGGACCAACAGATACTATTTTTAGTATCATGTGTTTCTGGTGGCTCTCTGTTTAATCTATATGCTCCACTGAAGAAGGGGTAACCGAAACCGGTTTGGAGCTTGGGATATTTTTATCCTATGTGATTTTGTTAAATAAATATTTTTGGGACATCATTTGCTGGCCGTTGTGTGTTTTGATAGTTTGGTTGGCCGAGCAAAGCTCTACGTGAGAGGTTTGGTGTGGTCGCAAGGAAACAGGTGCCTGAGATTGGGTCATTGGTTTCTTGGGTGTGGTTCATACCCTGGGCCTTAGAAACTCGGTAGCTTTCGAAAGAATGGTAGATGCGAAAGAAGTCAGTCTGTGTCAAGAATCAGTAGTGTGAAATACTTCCTCGGAAGCCGGTGCCTGCACAGCGGCTCCAGACCCATCCAAGGTAGAGACATCCGCAAGATCCTTAGTCGATGAAGAGTCTGGCGGCACACCGGACTCCGAAAAGGTCTTGGTAGCGGCCAGCAAATCCACAGAAGCAGGCATCAGGGGCTGCAAAAGCATCTCACTGAGGACCAGAGAACTGACGACTAGCTTAATGGAAGCATCATCGCTAGGTTTGGACCTATGCAGTCTTGTCTCTGTCTTTATCCTTATGTTTTTTTCGGAAGATCTGCTGTCAGATGGCTTACTGAAACCATATCAAATCTGAGGACTGAGAACGAAAACATCTAGCTACAATAAGGCCCGACGATGTATAGTTCTGGTGTTGAACAAAGCACAAAAGAGACAGCGGGGGACATCATGGTCTGAGCCTAAGCAAGTAACGCAGTAAGAATAAAAGTCTCTGTGTGGTATTTGCATTCCACAGGCGAGACAATTGTTAACTTTTTCTGACATTGGTTAAAGCAAGATAAAAGGATCCCCAACAGGGTACTTAGCTTTAGAAGACTTCAACTTCAATTCGGAAAATGAAAACTCAGGTAGCGGCCGACCGGCACTCGTGCGAACCGCTTCTGCTTTGGGCTCCTTGGCAAGAAAGACTGATATAATGGCGTTGGCTGCCTTATTTTATACTACTGATGACCTGACGTCAGTCCTGGAGTGAAGGCAACCAACGCAGAAATACTAAGCTTCTGGTATTCGGGCCGACTGAGGGCTACCCTGGCAAGATAACCCAAATGTAATGACTGCAACAGTGAAACATGAAAAACATCCTACTCTAGCCCTAACTCACTAGCGCAAAAGTTCGACTTTGTTAATTCAAATGCCCTGGAACAAACTGTTCAAATCCCAAGAATAGGATCAAACATACTAGACCTGGTCCTCACTAACATGACAAACAGATGCACCACCACAGCTGTCGGAGCCTCATTAGTTAAATCTGACCACAAATCAGTCGCCTTCAAACTGGCACTAACACCAGAACTCACAACGGGCGAAGGTATAAATGCATTCTATGCCCCACCCATAGTTGGAAGTGGTAACTACACCAAAGCTTATACTAAAGCCCTGTACAATCACTTGTATAAGTGTATACACTCAGTTGTTCCAGACAGAATCAAAGCCAAAGCTCTAAGTAAAAAAAAAAAAGCCCACCCTGGTGGACATCTAGCATCAACAAACTTTACAACAAATGCAAAAAAAACTAAGGCAAGGCCCCAGCAATGGAAAAGCATCCTCCTCAGCCTCAACAGGCAAACAAGACAACATGCCAAATCCTCTAAGGATGAGTTTGAGAAAAACTTAGCAATCACAGCCAAGGGTAATCATAAGCCTTTTACAGCTACTTATGTAGCCTAAAAGGCAGGATCCAAGCATGTGTCAAACTAGTGACTAATGGTATCATGCATACTGATCCCACACAGGCAGCAAACCTGCTAGTGGACAGATTTGGTGAAAATTTCACTCCCTTATCCCCTCCAAATGCATCACAAACTTTGCCCCCCCAACTATCACCCCCCCCACCCTACATATCCAGACAGCAGTTTAAAAACACAGCCTCTATGGGACAAGATGGCATCCCATACTGTTTTCTAAACAAACTAAAACATGAACTAGCATCACCATTAAGTACCCTATTCAATCACAGCCTAACCACTAGCTTTATTCCTACGTAATGGAGGACAGCAACAGTTATTCCCCTCCACAAAGGTGACTTAACAAAAGACTCAGGGAATTACAGACCCATAAGTCTGTTCAGCCTCATCTGCAAAGCCATGGAACGTATCACCTTGGACCTCATAAATAAAGACATAGGTGACCTCCAAATCCTGGATCTGACCCAATTCAGCTTCATCAAGGAGAGATCCTGCCTGTTAAACTTGGTGGATTTCTTTGAAAATGTGACAAGGGCCACTGACGAGGGCAAATCTGTGCACACAGCCTATCTCGACTTGGCAAAGGCCTTTGACATAATCCCACACTCGGGTATTACCGATAAACTTAGCAAACTGAATGTAAACCCCTTTGTTGTAAGATGGGTTGCCAATTGGCTCACAAATTGGTTACACAATATCAAAGTGGGTGACTCCACATCAACCAGCAGACCTGTCACCAGTGGGCTAACCACAAGGGTCAATGCTGGGCCCCCTACTGTTTGGTATATACTTCTAACAAGTTCAGGTCAAAACTAAGAGGCTCTGTGGCTGACCATGTTTGCGGACTGCAAACTGGGTGCAATTACTGAATCCCCAAATGATGTCAGTATACTTCAGGAGGACTATGGGTCATCACCCAAAAAGAAGACAGTTTTGAAACACCTCCAGAAACACTGATTCTTCAGGAAAAGGAGACTGGGAAGACCAACCACTCTTCTGCTTGAGGATCTCAAGGATATCTCCTAAGTAGATATCATCGGGTTTTGATCTGGCGGATCCTGCTCCCTCATCAAAACCAACGTCTTCTGTGAGAGACACTCCATGGGCAAGTCTTTGTCCCTCCTCTTACACATCCTCTTGCGTGGAACCTCCTCTGTGGGGTGTTCGGGAGAGGTATCAGAAGAGGGTGGAAATTCCTCTACAGGAACTGTCTGGAGACTTCCTGGAACTGGCTGCTAATGGGCTCAGAGATCAGACTCAAAGATAAGAGATGGGTAGGATCCTAGACAAGAGAGGATGGTTCCCTGTGAAGAGGGAAAGCCCTTTCAATTGCCTTGAATGCCAAAAGGCCAAGGGAATTCCCCCCACCCATCCAAGAGCCAAAGCCTCTGAGGAAGGTAGGTCAGGGCCACCCCCAGATCTGAGCCTGAAGGGGGAAAATCTAAACTGAGCTGTCCAGGGCCAAGGCTCTGAGAGAAAGGGATGGATCCAATAAATCTGAAGCCGAACCCAACACCTCAGACCAAGCACCGACCTCTCAGATCCGAGGCCTGCTCTGATCCAAGGGTATCAGAGCAGAACCAATCAGGGACACCATCAGAGTCAAAGAAGATACTTCCCTTGGATCCAACACTGAACCTCTCTGGGATCTTGTATCCTGGGACTCCGAAACCACTGGTAGAACCGAAGAAGTAGAGAGAACTGACTTTGCTAGTGTGCTCACAGGTCCAGGAGGGGACGGAGCTGGCAGGACCATCATCTGGATCTGAGCCCTGAGAAGTTTCCACATCCACCTCTGACAAACTCCTAGAAGATCTGGAAGACACTGTGGATGAGGGCCTAGAATGTTTCTTTGGAGTCTGAAAATTTTGAGTTGGCAGAGAAGGTGACACAGGCTAAAGTGCATATTCTGGTGTATGGCTTGTGCAACTTGAAAATGATCCAAGGACTTAGGATCTGAAAATGAAGTAGACGGCAAGAGCGAAATTACAATAGGAGCCGAACCTTTCAGAAATGTTGAAGGCTTTAGATCAGAGGACGTCCCAAGTAGTTTCGGATCTGAGGTGGACGGATCCAAAATTTTTCTAATTTTATCCAGTGGCTCCGAAGAAGCCCTTGGACGCTTCTGAGGAGATCTCTTCCTGTCCAAAGAAATTGATTTATTGATTTAGCTGTTTTTGACGGGGTATGAGCCCCAGAATAAGCAGGAAGCACCCCCTTTAAAATCAGTTTACTGTGCCTGTCTGAACTCCCTGGGATTAAAGGTGGTGCAAACAGGACAAGCTATGTCAAGATGCTCAGGACCTAGGCAATACAAGCACTTCTTGTGGGCATCTGAGTTAGGGATCTTATCCAAGTGGTTTCTCCGAGATAGCCAAGGAGAAAACTAAAGAGATAAGGAAGAAACAGCAACAAAAGTATAAACTCCTATTTATAACTTTTTAAGACAAAAAAACAACCTAAGAAAGAAAAAAAAAAGATACCAGTTATGGTATACCAGAAATACCCAAAAGGTAAGGAAAGGTACTAGTAATGGTACGAACACTATTCAAAGCTGAGTAGAAAGTTAAAAGGATACAGAAAAAATCCTAACGCCAGAGACAAACTAAAAGGGAGGACAGAGGCAGAAAAAAAAAGATTTTAGAAAGATTTACCTAAACAAACTAGTAAATATCAGAAAAATACTGCTTACAATATTCGGGCACGGAACCTATATCTAACCACAATGGCAGCAAATGAGATCTGAGGTGTTGAAGATAAAAATACAGCCTGATTCTCTAAATAAATGGAAAAGGAAAGTACAGTTGTGTACACTTACCATAAATGTAGATGTTCGAGTGTCTTCACTGTTGCAGTCATGACTGTAGGGTTCTCCCCTGCCGGCAGGCAGTCCTCGGTCGGCCAGAATCCCAAAGTCTGGGTCCGGCGTCGGCTGTTCAGCCATGCTCCCTGACGTCAGCGTGCCAGTAGTACAAAGCTGACCGCCGACGCCATGTTCTCCAGTTTTTCTTGCCCCAGATGTCAGAAGTTCCAAAATGAGTAAGGTCCCATACCCTTTGCAAATACACCTCAGAAGAAGGGAGAAAAATAGAAACCACACAAAAGAAAAAATAAGAGGGGACAGGAGGGAGGGAAACCCAGACTGCAACAGTGAAGACACTCGAACATCTACATTTATGGTAAGTGTACACTTATTTTTTTATTTTATTTTTTTTTATTTATCATTTGTTGACCGGGAAAGTCCGACTAGGTTCCACAGAGCCTGTTTTCAGCGGAGGCCCGGGGAGAAATGCTCCAGATGCATGTCTTTGGAATGTGGGAGGAAACCGGAGTACCTGGAGGAAACCCACGCGAACACAGGGAGAACATGCAAACTCCACACAGAAGGCACCCCAGCTGAGAACCAAACCGGGGAACCTCTTGCTGTGAGGTGACAATGCTAACCACTGCACCACTGTACCACTGTACTATTTTCATCGTGTTTCACTGTTGCAGTCATGACTGTAGGGTAGAATCCCAAAGCAGAAAGAAAGGGGGGTGGTCATAAAGTAGAGGGGGTGGCTATAAGACCTTGCAAGACTGCAGAAGCAAAGCCTGCCCTAGACTTAGAGTAGAAAGGTAGATTGTAGTGCTTGGAAAAAGTATGCACTGAACTCCAAGTTGCTGTTTCCAAAATGTCTTTGGTAGGTACTCCCCTGAGGAAGGCAGCTGAAGTGGCAGCGGCTCTGGTAGAATGAGTCCTTATACCTTCCTGGGATTTGCTTTCCATGGTGAGAATAGCAAAATCTGATTCCATGAGCAATCCATTTAGAAATGGTCTGTTTTGAAATGGCTTTACCTTGGGAACTTGAAGCATAAGAAACAAACAATTGCTCTGATTTCCTGATGTCCTTGGTTCTGTCCAGGTAAAAATGTAGTTGTCTGTGTACATCCAAGGAATGTAAGATCCTTTCCCCTTTATTTTGAGGAGTGGGGAAAAAAGTAGGCATGAAAGTAGGATTAGTCCTTAAAGACACCCTGTCTTGATGAAAAATAATATAAGGTTCCACAGCCATAAGAGCTTGCAACTCTGAAACCCTCCTGGCAGAGGTCAGAGCTAACAGGATGGCTGTCTTCCAAGATAAAAACTTGATGTCAGATGTGGCAGCAGGCTCAAAAGGAGGTAAGGTGAGCTTTTCCAAAACATAGTCGAGATCCCAAGCAGGAATGGGAGGAGATATAGGGGGCCTTAAGTTCTTAGCTCCTCTGAGAAATTGTCTCATGAGCTGGTGGGAAAAGATAGGAGGGTCTGTATTATAATGAGCAGAAATAGCAGAGGCATGTATCTTTATGGAAGAGAAAGACAGACCCTTATGTAAGAGGTCTGTCGGGTAAAGTAAAATCTGAGGAATGTTAGGAATAAGAGGATCAGAATCCTGACCCTGCATCCAGGAACAAAATCTTTTCCATTTTCCTGCATAAGATTTTCTAGTGCTAGGACGTCTGGCTTCTAAAATGACATCCATAACCTGCTTGGGTAGAAGAGAATGAATCAAAGACCCTGGATTAACCAGGCCGCCAGGCTGAGAGTTTTGACATGGGAGTGTAGAATCTGACCCTGGTGTTGGGACAGAAGGTTCGGAGTCTGTGGTAAAACCCAGGGGGGCTCCAGACAAAGGTTTTTCAGTGTTGGGTACCAAAACTGTCTAGGCCAATTTGGGGCCAGCAAGATTATCATCTTGGGCTTGTCCTGCTTGATCTCTAATAATACCCGTGGAAGAAGAGGAAGAGGTGGAAAGGCATATCCCGAGAGGTTTCTCCAACTGAATGATAGTGCATCCACTTTCCAAGCTTGACTGTGGAAAGTCCTGGTGCAAAAAATCTGCAGTTGATGATTGAGGTGGGATGCAAAGAGGTCTATGTGAGGACATCCCCAGACTGCTGTAATCATCTTGAATATTTCGGTGTCCAGCATCCATTCGTGTGGATCCGAAAGGTTTCTGCTCAGACTGTCTGCCAGGAAGTTTTGCTTCCCTGGTAGAAACTGTGCTTGAAGGTCCAGATTGCAAGCTAGAGCTGTGTTCCAAAGATCCATGGCTAGTCTGCAAAGGGGATAGGAATGAGATCCCCCTTGCTTGTTTATGTACCACATAACTGTGGTGTTGTCTGTCCGTATCAGTAGTTGTCCTGGTTGTAGAAGATTCCTGAAGGCCAATAGAGCTTTCTGAATGGCTAACATTTCCTTTAAATTGATATGCAGGTGCTTCTGATCCTTTGTCCAAAGGCCCTGCAGACAGTTGCCCTGAAAATGGGCTCCCCATGCATAATCTGAGGCGTCCGTGGTTAGTATCTGAGTGGCAGGAGGCAGACAGAAGGGTTTTCCTTTGTTTAGAGTACATGCCTTAGAACACCAAAGGAATTCCTTTTGAAGACAAGGCAGGACGGAGATCAGTATGTCTAAGCTGTGGCAATGCTGAGACCATAAACTTTTTAGGTACCACTGTATTTTCCCCATATGTAGTCTTGCATATGGTACGAGAAGGATGCAGGAGACCATGTAACCCAGAGCCTGCAGGAATCTCCTTGCAGGTAACTGAGTTGAAGTTGCCAAGCTTTTGAAAGTTGAAGCCAGCTGTAATTGTTTTTTGTATGTCAGAAATGCCATCTGGGTTGTTGTGTTTATAGAAGCGCCCAGAAAAATTATCTGTTGTGAGGGTGTCAAATTTGACTTTTTTATGTTTACAGTGAATCCCAGGAACTTGAGAAGATTCTGAACAAACTCTAGATGCTGTAGTAAGACATCCTAGCTGTCTGCCTGAATAAGACAGTCATCCAGAAAAGGGTAAATTTGAATTCCCTTGAGTCTGTAATAAGCTACTACTGGAGCCAGGCATTTGGTGAAAACCCTGGGTGCAGTAGACAATCCAAAGGGCAGCGCAGAGAATTGATAGTGCCTCGATCCGGCCTTGAACCGGAGGTATTTTCTGCATTCCTGTCTGATGGGAATGTATAAATATGCCTCCTTTAAATCCAAATTTACCATCCATGCATTTTCGGTCAACATTGGAAGTAGCTGCTGTAGAGTAAAGCATCTTGTATTTTAGTATCTCTAGAAAAGTGTTTAAGACTGACAGATCCAGAATGGGTCTCCATGAATTTTGCTTCCTTGGGACTAGAAAGAGCCTTGAGTAAAAACCTTGTCCCATCCCTGATAGTGGAACTAGTTCTATGGCTTTCATAGCCAAGAGAGCTCCCACCTGGTTTAAGGCCTCTGTCCATTGATGTTTTGGGAGATCTGGCCATCCGCTTGGCCTTGGTAGGGTATGAAAATGGAATTCGTAACCTCTTGAAACCACATCCAGAACCCACTTGTCTTGGGTTATATGAATCCAATTTAGGTGAAAAAGAGAAAGTTTTCCTCCGAGAGGGGCTTCCAGGCAAGAAGTTCCTGCAGCCCAACAGAGGGAGTCATTGAGTCTGTTTTCTATGAGCTTGCGACCTGTCTGCTCCTCCCCTAGGGGTGGAAGCAGTCCACTGTCTTGGTCTATAAGAGGCTTGCGTTTGAGGCCTACCTCAGGGGCATCTGTATCTACCCCTCTGAGGCCTGTCTGAATTGGGAAAGGATCAATTTTTTGTAGGTCAATTCCTGCTAAATCTGAGTGGCTGTACTTGTAAGAAATCTTTAACTGTTTGCATGGACTTTGCCTTGTCCTCCATCTTTTTAATCACCTCTTCAGCTTTAGATCCAAACAAAACATTATGCTGAACAGGAGCATCCAATAATTTAGCTTTTACTTGATCTGGCAAATTTTGTTCCTTTAACCATGCATGCCTTCTAATTACTGTGCCAGAGGCAGCAGCCCTACAAGAAGCCTCCAAGGCATCAAATCCACAGTGTAAACCATGCTTCCCAACTTGTTCAGTGGCATGCATTAAGTCATGTAGTTCCTTATCATCTGCACAGGCGGAAATGGAAGTTATCTTTTGCTTTAAAACAGACAGGAGAAATTGCTGGTATTTCAGCATATAGAACTGACAGTTTAAGGCCCTAATAGATAAAGTAGCAGAAGTGTACACTTTTTTGCCCCATCTTTCTAAAGATCTGGAATCCTTCTCAGTGGGAATGGGGTTTTTAGCAGAAGCGGCCATAACACCCTTAGGACCCTGAGAAATGGTTTCAGGGTCAGCAGTAGGGTTCTTGTATAAAAACTGGTGGGAATCAGGAACCCTATAGTATCTGTCTGGCTTCACAGGAGCTGGGGGAAAAGAGTCAGGAGTTAAGTTAGCCTCCGAAAAAGCATCATCCACAATATCCAAAATAGGAGGAATAGCCAGGGGTCTATGTTGGGGAAGATGAAGAAAATCCCTTAGTCTTTTCTTAGATTCCAAATACTCCTGTCCTTCCCAGTGGAAATGTTCCCTCATTTCATGCAAAGTTTCCCCAAAAGAGAAATCCTCAGGGGGAGAAGCTGAAGGAATGGATTCCTCAGCATCAGAATCCTCATAAGGAGGGAAAGAATATTCCTGGTCAGAAGAAGCAAAGTACAGTTTTGTACCTACCATAAATGTAGATGTTCGAGGATCCACATTGCTGCAGTCATAACCTGTGGGTAGTCCGCTGTCCTCGGTCGGCCCGAATACCAAAGGGTTAGGCTGGCGTCGGTCATGGGCGCCCGGAGCTGACGTCAGTACGTAGTAGTACTTAAGCGCATGACCGACGCCATATTCTCAGTCTTTCTTGCCCCAGATGTCAGAAGGCCTTAAAAAGAAATGGCCAGAGCCATAAAGGAGAGAAATAACAATTATCCCCAAGTAATAATAACAACAACAACCACAACTCCAAACCAAAGCAGGGAAGGAGGGAGGGAAAATAGGACTGCAGCAATGTGGATCCTCGAACATCTACATTTATAGTAGGTACAAAACTGTACTATGTTCTTCGTCTCACATTGCTGCAGTCATAACCTGTGGGTGGAATCCCAAAGCAAATGAAAAGGGAGGCTGGCAAACTAAAAGGCAGTAGGGGCTGCTAACATGCCCTGTAAGACTGCAGTGGCAAACCCAGCCCTGGACTTGGAGAAAAGAGGGAGATGATAATGCTTAGTAAAAGTATGAACTGAACTCCAAGTAGCTGCTTCCAAAATGTCCTTAGTAGCTACACCCCTCAAAAAAGCAGTAGAAGTGGCCGTAGCCCTAGTGGAATGAGGTCTAATCCCAGCAGGAACATTCTTCCCATGATGAGAATAACAAAAAGCAATGCAATTACCAATCCACTTTGAAATAGTCTGCTTTGAAACAGCTTTCCCTTGTGAACCCAAAGCAAAAGTAACAAATAACTGTTGAGTCTGTCTGAACTCCTTAGTTCTGCTCAAATAATAACGTAACTGCCTGTGTATATCCAAAGAATGCAAGATTTTTTCCCCTTATTTTGGGGATCAGCATAAAAGGTAGGCAAATGGATAGACTGGTTCAAGGCCACATTAGAAATCACTTTTGGCATGAAAGTAGGGTTAGTACGCAAAGAAACTCTATCCTTATGGAATATTAGAAAGGGTTCAACTGCCATGAGAGCCTGCAATTCAGATACCCTTCTGGCAGAAGTAATGGCCAACAAAAAGGCAGTCTTCCAAGACAAAAACTTCAAATCAGACGTAGCTGCAGGTTCAAAAGGAGGCAAAGTAAGCTTCTCCAACACAAAATTGAGATCCCAGGTAGGAGTAGGAGCTCTACGTGGGGGTCTTATATTTTTTGCCCCTCTAAGAAATTGCTTAAACAAAGGGTTGGAAAATAAAGGAGGGTCACAATCATAGTGAGCAGAAATGGCTGCAGCATGAACCTCCACAGAGGAAAACGACAAACCCTTGTCCAGTAATTCAGTAAGGTACTGCAGTGTACAACTCAAATTAGGTACCGAGACATCAAAATCCTTTGTTGTGCTCCAAAGAAAAAATCTCTTCCATTTATCAGCATAAACTTTTCTAGTGCTAGGCCGCCTAGCTTCCAAAATGACATCCAAAACCTGCTGGGGAAGCTGAGAACCCACAGGCTCTAAAACAGAATACGCCAGGCCGTTAGATGCAGGGACTGCACCCTGACATTGAGCAAATGACTGCTTGACTGGGACAACAAATGAGGAAGCTGTGGTAAAGGCCAAGGAGGCTCCTGAATTAAACTCCTCAGCAGAGGATACCAGTGCTGGCGTGGCCAATCTGGTGCTATTAAAATCATGCAAGGCTTGTCCCTCCTGACTTTCAAGAGTACCTTGGTAAGGAGAGGCAGAGGAGGAAAAGCATAGGCGTGAAGGTTGTTCCAACTGAAAGATAGAGCGTCCACTTTCCAAGCTTTTGGGTGTAACATCCTTGTGCAAAATTTTGGTAGTTGGAAATTTAGAGGAGAAGCGAACAGATCTATGTCTGGAGTTCCCCAAGCCACTGTCAACTGTTGAAATACCTGAGGATCCAATTTCCACTCGTGGGGATCCACAATTTGTCTGCTCAATACATCTGCTAGGGAGTTCTGTGCTCCTGGCAGAAACCGTGCTTGAAGAGTGATGTGCAACCCCAGAGCAGTCTCCCACAATATCATAGCTTGTCTGCAAAGAGGGTAAGAATGGGTCCCCCCCTGCTTGTTGATGTACCACATAACTGTAGTGTTGTCTGTTTGAATCAACACCTGTCCTGGTTGAAGTAGGCCCTTGAAAGCCATCAGGGCAAACTGGACTGCTAACATCTCCTTCATGTTGATATGCAAATGCTGTAATTTGGGAGGCCACGTGTCTTGAATCCATTTCCCATTGAAGTGTGCTCCCCAAGCCAGGTCTGAGGCATCCGTCGTTAAGATCTGACTCGCCTCTGGTCGGGTCACAGAGAGTCCCTTGTTTAGGTGACATTCCTGAGCCCACCACAAGAATTCCTTCTGGATGCACGGTATTATCGGAATGACAGTGTCCAAATCGTGGCAGTGTTGTGTCCATACACTTTTGAGATACCACTGTAGCTTCCTCATATGCAGTTTGGCATTGGGAAGTACCAGAATGCAAGATGCCATGAACCCCAAGGCTTGAAGGACTGTCCTTGCAGTCAGCCTGGACCGTACTGATAATTGCTGGAAGTAGAGGTCAAGAGTTCTTTGTTTGTCCGGGGTCAGAAAAGCCATCTGAGAGGCTGTATTCAGTCTCACACCCAGAAAGCACATGTCCTGAGAGGGTACTAGACTGGACTTTGTTTCGTTCACAGAATACCCTAGGCACCTTAAAACTGCCATCACATACTGTAGCTGTTGAAGTAACTTGTCTTTGTCTTGAGCAAGAATCAAGCAGTCGTCCAGATAAGGATAAATTTGTATTCCCCTCAGTCTTAAGTAAGCTATTACAGGAGCCAGAACCTTTGTGAACACCCTGGGCAGTAGATAAACCAAAGGGCAATGCAGAGAACTGATAATGAGAAGTACCAGCCCGAAAACGTAGGAATCTCCTGCAGCTGGGCCTGATAGGAATGTGAAGATAGGCTTCTTTGAGATCCAGAGTTACCATCCAGTGCTCTTTTCCTAGCAGAGGCAGAAGTTGTTGTAATGTTAACATCTTGAACTTTGGAATGTCTAGGTATGTATTGAGAATGGACAAATCCAGAATTGGCCTCCAAGTGTTTCCTTTCTTTGGCATTAGGAATGAGCGAGAATAAAACCCTAGGCCTTCTTCTGATGAAGGTACCACCTGGATTGCCCCCATCTGTAAAAGCAAAGAAATTTGATCCTGAGCCTCCATCCTTTGCTGAAGAGGTACATCTGGCATGCCTTTGAAAGGGGGAAAAGTGTGAAAATAAAACTTGTAGCCTTGATTTATTATGTCCAACACCCATTTGTCCTGGGTGACCAAATGCCAATTTTGTTTGAAAAGCCAACTTTCCTCCTAGAGGAGCTGCCAGAAGAGAAGGGTCCGCAGCTGAAGATACAGGTCATTGGGTCTGTTTACGAAAGGCTGACCCCTGCCCTCACCAGAAGATTGTGCAGGAGAACTCCAAGTCCTAGGTCTGAAAGAACCCTGAGCGTGAGCCCTGCCCCTACCACGTCGAGACCTGCCCTTAGACTGAAAATCCGAAGAAGGGTAAGACCATCCTCTTGCAGGCCAATTCCTGCTAAACTTAGGGGGCTGCACTTGCAAAAATTCCTTAACTGTCTGCATAGACTTAGCTTTGTCTTCCATCTTTTTCAAAACTGACTCCACAGGGAACCAAAAGAACTTCAGATTGAAGGGGAGCATCCAAAATCCGAGCTTTAACATGCTCTGACAAATTTTGATCCTTAAGCCAGGCATGTCTACGAATAACTGAACCAGTAGCAGCCACCCTGGAAGAAGCCTGAAGGGCATTGAAGCCACACTGCAAGGAATGTTTACCAACTTGATCTGAAGCATGAACCAAGTCCTGCAATTCCTTACACTCTATACCCTCAGCTAAAGCATCTACCTTAGCTTTCAATTGACCTAACAGAAAGTTCTGATACTTCAGCATATGGAATTGGCAATTTAAAGCCCTCATAGCTAACGTAGAAGAGGTGTACACTTTTTTACCCCACCTATCCACCGCTCTAGAATCTTTATCCAAAGGTACTGGATTCTTAACCACAGAAGCCCTGACACCCTTAGGCCCTTGAATAATAGTTTCCGGATCAGCTCTTGGGCTCTTGTACAAATATTTATGTGCCTCTGGAACTCTGTAATACCTGTCTGGCTTGACAGGGGCAGGGGGTAAAGAATCAGGATTAAGGGAAGCTTCAGAAAAAACATCCTGAACAACATCTAAAACAGGGGGAATAGCCAGAGGTCTATGCTGTGGCAAAAACAAAAATTCTCTAAGCCTCTTACGAGAATCTGAAAAATCCTGACCTTCCCACTTGAAATGCTCCCTCATGGAATGCAAGGTTTCAGAAAAGGAAAAATCCTCTGGAGGTGAAGCAGAAGGACAGGAATCCTCTGCATCCGAATCAGAATAGGGAGGAAAATCCTGAATATCCTCAGCTGAGGACTCAGAGTAATCTGAGGAATGCTCCATTCCCTCTAAATCTGCCTCCACCCTAGGCCTCTTCTCTGGAGGGGGCATAGAACCCCTGATCAAAGTAATCAAATCCTCTGCCATTTTCAACATATGTTTTTTAGGAACAGAACCCGAAGAACCAGAGCTGTGTCCTGTACCAGAAACACCTGGTCTAGCCTTAGCAGGGCCTTTAGTGACTGAAGAAGAAGGCCTAATAACCATTTGCAAGGATGGAACCACAGAAACTTGAGAGGCACCCTCGGCCTGACTTAACTCCTGAGAGGCCAACTCCTGTAAAAGTAAAGGTTCCCCCTGGGATTCAGCCGAGACCTCGGCTGGATCCACAGATTCAACCGTAGATTCCATAGAACCGGCGTCCGTAACGGACAATTCATCCGGTTTAGACCTTAAAGATTTATCTTTTCGCTTTTTAGCGGTAGCGGGCGTCGGAGGATCCGACGGCATGTTGTAGTTACACCGCTTACCGAAAACAAGCCTAGCACAGTCTAATCTGCATTTAATGGTGCGCTTATTAAATCTAGCGCAAAAGCGACACCCGACTACGTCGTGCTCAGGCCCTAAGCAAGGAATACAGAGAGAATGATAGTCCCTATGAGGTATCTGTTTCCCACAAGAAATACAATTATTAACTTTTTCTGACATCCGGATTAACTGAGGCAAGAAAAGACAAAAATTTTCCCCAAAGGGGTACTTAGCCCAACTTGGTCTTCGGTCTGAAACTCGAAAAACTGAAAATTTCAGAGCGAGCGGCACTTGCAAACGCTGCTTCTGCTTCGGACCACGCGGCAAGAAAGACTGAGAATATGGCGTCGGTCATGCGCTTAAGTACTACTACGTACTGACGTCAGCTCCGGGTGCCCATGACCGACGCCAGCCTAACCCTTTGGTATTCGGGCCGACCGAGGACAGCGGACTACCCACAGGTTATGACTGCAGCAATGTGAGACGAAGAACATCAGAAGCCTGATCAGAGGAGTCATAATAAACTTCCTGCCTTGGCCTTTTATCTGGAGGGGGATGTGAACCCCTAATCATAGTAAGTAAGTCCTCCGCCATCTTAAGTAACTGTTTCTGAGACTTGGGAGCCGGATCAGGAGAGGCCTGGGCTGCAGTCTTTGATTTGGAAGGAGTCTTTGCCTTTGTCTTTGGCTTTGCCTTTATAAGAAGCTGAGTAGGCCTGAAAACCCCTTCGGAAGCCGGTACCTGCACAGCGGCTCTGGACCCATCCGAAGGAGCATTGTCCGAAGGTCCTGCAACAGAAATATTCAAAGGCCTAGTTAGCTCCTCGTGGGAGTCCGTTTCGGCTATCGGTTCTGAAATGGCCGACGACAGGGGCTGCAAAAGCGCCTCACTGATGACGGCCGAACCTGAAGCTGGCTCTGCTTGCGCGATATCGTCTGATTTGGACCTCGGAGGCCTGTCTTTGTCCTTGCGTCATTTGTGAACTCCGGTAGCCGGAACCGTATCCGATGAGATTTTGTAATTAAAACGCCTACCGAAGTAATGAAAAGCAAAATCGTTCCTTCGTTTAATAGTACGTTGATTGAATCTAGCACAAAACCGACAACTAGCTACGTCGTGGTCAGGGCCTAAGCAAGGAATACAGTAAGAATGAAAATCCTTATGAGGTATTTGCTTCCCACATGAAATACAATTATTAACTTTTTATGACATCGGACTGGAGCAAGAAAAAAGTTTCCCCAACGGGGTACTTAGGTTTGAGTAGGAGAAGAAAGTCTTCGGACTGAAGTTTATTTAGAAAAAGTTGTCAGGAGTCAGCGAACTGGCACTTGCGAACTGCTATCACCGCACGGCAAGAAAGACTGGAGAACATGGCGTCGGCTGTCAGCTTTGTACTACTGGCGCGCTGACGTCAGGGAGCATGGCTGAACAGCCGACGCCGGACCCAGACTTTGGGATTCTGGCCGACCGAGGACTGCCTGCCGGCAGGGGAGAACCCTACAGTCATGACTGCAACAGTGAAACATGATGAACATGCTAACCTTTTTCTCAAGGTTTTGGGCACAAAGGCCTGGCAGACAGAACAAGAACTGTGGTCGTGAGTAGGCCCAAGAGAGAAAAGGAGCTGCCGGTGGTCATCTTTATGTGGAATCTGACATCCACAAGAACATTTGCCTTTCTTGGATGACATTAAATCTGGCCACAATGAAAAAGGCAGAAAAAGGATTCCCTAACGGGGCACTTATCTGAAACACTGAGACAATAACCACTTCGGCGAGCAGACTATATGTATGGGTGAAGCGTCCAGACTGGCAGCAAAATTGTTCTGAGGAGGGTGCATGTGTATGTCACTTTTATGGCAGACGTCAGACAGCAGCCTACGTGCAACGTAACACTCACTGCTAATAGTAAAAGTCATTTGCATACTGGCCAATGTCAAGCAATTAATAAAGAGTTGAAGGATTTTATCTGGGAGGGGAAGACAGCAAGAGTGAAGTGGGATAAGCAGACCCTTCCAATAGAACAAGGTGGTTTGGGATTACTTTATTTAAAGGAGCATTTCAGAGCTACACAATTAAGGCTCCTTTATACAGTGAAAGCAGAAAGCTGTAATTTAAAGCAGAAAGGGATGATGACGAAACAGGGGAAGCTCAAGAAACAAGGACAGACTGGGATTTTGGATGCAGATCCTTAAGGAGAATAACAATAACTACACAGAATATTACATTCATAAAGTAGAAGAAAATATTCTAGGCACTAAGCCAACATGGCAATGGAGGAGATTCTGCTGATAGAGATGACTACAATTAGGGATACAGACAACAGGGGGCTGGAATTTACTGGAGAAAACTGGTAAAGGAACCAAGGTACTGGGAGGAAATAATTAGAGAGGGAAAGGAAATATAATGGGAAGAGGCCTAGAATTTATTTGGACTGCAGGATAGAGATTGCCTTCCCTGTCAAGGACTGATATCAGAGAAGAATAGTGGGACCCTAAGTAAAAGACCATCACTGGTAGAGTTTTTGGTAAAATCTAGAATATAAGCTGCTGTTAAAAAAGGGATAATTAGTAGAGCATATAATATCCTGCATGATAACTATAAGAATCAATCAGAAGAGATTAGAAAGGATTGGGAAGAGAGACTGGATAAGCAATTCACAAAGCAACAATGGAGGGATAAAATGCAGGACTCCCAAATATGCAACAAAGTCTAGACGATTTAGAATCTTTGCCTGGAAGTGTTCACATAGGTGTTTTTATACTCCAAGAAGATTCCAAAAAATTTTTCCTCAAGTAGATCACAGACATTGAAGGTGTGATAAGAAAGAAAGAGTAACAGGGAACACATTTTTTTGAGAGTGTAATGAGTTGGCAGATTTTAAAAATTCCCTGCAGACTACTCTATCAGAAAAACTGGGTGAACAAACTGGTATAAGTTTAGCTTGGCTGAGCAAGTTGTGATCAGGATAAGCCTTGGAATTTCTACCTGAAAAAAGTTGACTCAGGAGGGATACATAAGTGAAGAGGAAATCAGAATGTGTTTACTGCACACTTTGAAGTTTAAGAGAAAGCAAAAGTGGAAAAGAAAACCACATTTTTCATTAACTACATCAGTTCAGTAAGTGCCTGAACTATAAAGCATTAACTAAGTCGCAGGTAATGAGTTTGAATAGCAGCTTGAGCACATATAAGAGCTAGCAGGGGAGGATGGGATTGAGTGGCCACTGATTTTTCACCCATTCTTGGTGGACTGACGCAGATCTGGCTCATCATTTAAGTGCCATCTAGCAGGAGCACTAGATGTTAGCCAATGGAGATAGAGTCTATTAAGCCAGTGATGGAGCCAGTGATGATGGGTGCAATCTGCACTCTGAGTCAAGGGAAACCCTCAGAGGGCAGCTGAAGCACAGCTTGGAAGAGCTGCCACAGGGAAGGGGTGTGCTTCTCCAGGGGAAGGATGAAGGACATCCCACATGACCAGTATAGCTAGCCACTCTCTACCACCTGACTGTTGACACAAAAAGATGAGCTTATCTGGAATACCCAGAAAGAATGTGCTGTAAGACTCCCACCCACCTGTGAATCCAGTGGTCTCTCAACTGTGGAAAAAGTGGGCAAACTGGATGCAGGTACAGGAGCTATTAGTCTCAGTTCTGCAGGGATACAAAAAAAAATCTGCCCCTTCCCCACCAAGTTTATACTGCTTGCATGAATTTTAAAAGTAAAATTAAAACAAGAGGTTATGCAGTGGGGTACACCTCTGCCAGTTCTAGAAACGATACAGAACTGACAGACTGATGATGTTTTAATACATACACTGATCTTTACCAAAATGTCTTAAACAATAAAGATGGTCTGTCAGTATGGTTTGTGATATAAAATGCTTGTAACTAGGATTGTGTCATTGTGGTTTGTTTTAATTTTTATAAATGTATGATTGCCTATGCCGTAACTGACGGTTAAATAAATATGTTTCTTGTTTAAAAAAAAAAAAGAAAGAAAGAAAAAAAAAAGAAATAAAGATGGTGCAGTTGGATGTCCCTTTTATACCATAAATTTCCTTTCATCAAGGTGGGAGAGTATCTTCCTGGTCTAAAGAGGTGAAGGGTACTAAGTACTGGAATTTGGCCAAACATCAAGCATTCTGCAGCAAAGGTCCCAAGAGCTACTACTGCAAATGTGAAGCATACAATGAACATTCTAAACTTAACAAATTTTACATAAAGGCAGAAGGCATTCTAATACAGAATAAATGTGATCCTCCAGTTTTCTTAGGGACTTTTTAGAACAGGAACACACTCTTATCTAAACTTTCTATTCTACAGTAACCAAACTGGACCTTCAGCAGAATATCTGGCAAATTCACCAGTGCTTGAGACTGCCTGAAGCCCATATTATCCAATAACACTGTAATCATTCACATATTAGCTTAAGGATAACACTGTCAACAATAAGGGCCACAACCAACTGCAGTGTTCTCCAAAACTAGGCTACAACAAAGATTTTCAAATGCTAAAAACTGAAATAAACATTCCACTGATATACAAGACAGAGACTAGGACAAATATCAAATACACTTTCAAGTATATAGCCCCGTCATGGTATATCCTACAAAGAGTTGTTGGAGCAAACTCACACAAGCGAGGGCAGTTAATTACAATGTTCTAAATTACATTAGCTCCAAACAGTGCAGATGCAGGAAGGTTCGTGTCTGGATAATTCTATATATACAGTGGATATAAAAAGTGTATAAACCTCTGTTAAAATGCCAGGTTTTTGTGATATAAAGAGAGACCACAATAAATAATTTCAAAACTTTTCCCACCTTTAATGTGACCTATAACCTGTACAACTCAATTGAAAAACAAACAAATCTGTTGGGGGAAAAATATAAAAAATAAAAAACGTACAATAAACTGGTTGCATAAGTGTGCACACCCTTAAACTAATACTTTGTTGAAACACCTTTTGATTTAATTACAGCATTCAGTCTTTCTGGGTAGGAGTCTATCAGCATGTACATATTGACTTGGCAATATTTGCCCACTCTTACTTGCAAAAGTGCTCCAAATCGGTCAGATTGTGAGGGTATCTCTTGTGCACAGCCCTCTTCAGGTCACCCCACAGATTTTCTATTGGATTTAGGTCTAGGCTCTGGCTGGGCCATTCCAAAACTTTAATTTTCTTCTGGTGAAGCCATTCTTTTGCTGATTTAGATGCATGTTTGGGGTCATTGTTGTGTTGAAAGGTGAAATTCCTCTTCATCTTCAGCTTTCTAGCAGACGTCTGAAGGTTTTGGGCCAAAAGTGAATGGTATTTGGAACTGTTCATAATTCCATCCACTTTGACTAAAGCCCCAGTTCCAGCTGAAGAAAAGCATCCCCAAAGTATGACACTGCCACCACCATGCTTCACAGTGGGAATGGTTGTTCTTTTGGTGATGTGATGTTTTTGCGCCAAACGTACCTTTTGGAATTGTGGCCAAAAAGCTCAGCCTTAGTCTCATCAGACCATAACACATTTTCCCACATGCTTTTGGGAGACTATGTATTGTTCTGCAAATTTTAGCCGGGCCTGGATGTTTTTCAGTTTAAGAAAAGGCTTCTGTCTTGCAAACCTACCCCAAAGCCCAGACATGTGGAGAATATGTGACATTGTTGTCACAAGTAGTACACAACCAGTACTTGCCAGAAATTCCTGCAGCTCCTTCAGTGTTGCTGTAGGTCTCTTGGCAGCCTCCCTGACCAGTTTTCGTCTTGTCTTTTCTTTTCATCAGTTTTGGAGGGACGTCCAAGTTCTTTGCCACATCAATGTTGTCCCATACTTCCTCCACTTTTTGATGACCGTCTTCACTGTGTTCCTTGGTATATCCAAACCTGTGGAAATTTTTTTGTTCCCTTCTCCTGACTGATACCTTTCAACAATGAGATCCTTTTGATGCTTTGTAAGCTCTCTGCGAATCATGGCTTTTGCTGTAGCAGGCAACTGAGTAAATGTCAAGAAAATCCTACTAGGACAGCTGAACTTTATTTGGGGTTAATCAGAGTCTCTTTAACTGATGGCAGGTGTGCACCCAAGAAGACTGAATGCTGTAATTAAATCAAAAGGTGCTTCAACAACATATTAAAGGGTGCACACTTATGCAACCAGCTTATTGTATGTTTTTTATTTTTTCCTCTACAGATTTGTTTGTTTTTCAATTGAATTGTACAGGTTATAGGTCACATTAAAGGTGGGAAAAGCTTTGAAATAATTTATTGTGGTCTCATTTTTTTACATCACAAAAACCTGGCATTTTAACAAGGGCATGTACACTTTTTATATCCAATGTATGCAGCAACAGGGAAGGCTTCAGACACTGCAATTTGCAATAAGCATTGAATGATACTACACTATGGAGGCTGGATTTTTTTAATTTCACATGTAACAGTATTCCAGAATGATGTACAATAGTAGCAGGGGGCCTTGCACCTATATTTGAGTAATATGTCATGTGTATTAATTGAAGAAACAATAGTTATGTTAGATCCGTGTTCTCATTTTCTTCCAGTTCAACACTTGGATTGTCGGATCCCACCTCAGCATCTTCTACCAGAGCTTTGCATCCAAGAATATGACTGCTACTCTCCCCACAATTCCCTCCTCCTGTCTGACTTACCTCGGATGAAGTTTGCTTACTATTCTAATTACATAGACCAACATCTTGGTACCGAAAAAAAAAATCATTATAGAATGGAATAACAACTTAAAAAGCATTCTACTGTTGGAAAGGTGATCTGGAAAACACGATCTTAGTTGAGGTCTGCTCAAGCTCAAGAAGACTGTAAAAGGCAATTTGGAAAGAGGAGGGATGTTGAACTAGAGGAAAATGAGACAACACGGACCTAACATCATGGTAAGTAAATATCTGTTGTATCCAACATTTTCAAATTTTCATCCAATTACATGTTTGGGACAGATTTGCAAATTGCCTAAAAGGACCTGTGTGGTCTCAAGGATGGATGTTCTTGAAAACGGCAGAGCAAAAAGCTGCATGTGCTCAATCAAGATTGTACATCCAATTTGTAAAGAGATACAAAGGTGTGAAGGGATCACCAAGTTGCTGCTGCACAGATGTCAATATAGGAACTCTTTTTGCTTATGTATACAGGTAGCAATTGCTCTCATGGAATGAGCCATAAGCTTTGAATACAAAGGCAATCCTAGAATTTTATAAATAGAAATACAGTCTACCAGCAACTTAGAAAGTATGACTTCTGACACATAATGTCCTAATTTTGTTCTGGAAAAAGACAAATACTCAGAGGTTCATATGTGTTTACTAGGCTAATGACCACAAGGGCCTTTTTAAGCCTAGTCATGCATCCGAAATCTCTGACAAGTTCTGATACCCTTGATAAGTGTAAGCATGGGACTGGGAGATTAACCATTTACAGGTTACCCATGACCATTAGAAACATAGGTTCCAAACCAGGGATGGATTTCCAGTTTCTCATCCAACTGTCCAACTTGCACTTGAACTGGGTTAAGGAGGAACTCTGCTTCACATGGATGGGAAGCCTGTTCCATAGACAGAGTAGTCTCTGGGATACATACCTATCTCTCCAGCAGGTCCTATTTATATCACAGGCAAGGTGCAAGTCTTTAGAACACGTAATTCTGGTGCTGTTTGTTTCATGGAGATGCAGTAGGTCCATCAGAGTGGGGTCTGACAATGTCCTGTATGCCAGGCATAGATCTCCCCTCAAAAGCCTGTAGAAGACAGAATACAGGGATAGGACCTTCAGGAGGTTTGCACAGGACATCTAACTTATGCTCTGTATTCTTTCAGTGAGGTACCTCTGTGGACGTTCCAATTGTTGGATATGCCTGGTTAGGTACATACCAAATGGGAAACTGTACTCAATGATAGGTCTGATTAATACAGAATACAGGTGGGCAATGACTTCCTTGGACTTGGATGCCATACCTTTGTTTATAAGTTGCGCAACAGAATGATTTCCTCACCACTGTAGACATGTGATGATCAAAGGCTAGATTATTATCTGTGTGTGTCCCCAAGTCCCTGACTACTGGGTCAGCTCCAAGGGATGTATTGTCAATATGACAGTTACCAGGGACGAATGACTTCCCAAAGGATACCATTATGCATTTAGTGGCATTTATTTTTAGTCTATGGCTCTGACACCAGTTGTTTTGTCTGTGTCAGCACCTCCTGAAGAACATTTGTGTTGGTGCGAGATTCAATGACAGTTCCTAATTTGCAATCATCTGCAAATTTAGTCAGCCAGAGGCCACTGGCATTGCCCTCGACTTAAGCAAATGCCAAAAAGGAGTGGTCCCAGGACTGATCCTCAAGGGACTCCACTTGTGACTGGCCTCTTTGTAGAGGTGGACTCCCCAGTTCTAACTTCCTGGGTCCTGTTGGTGAGCCAGTAGGCTATCCACCAGGTGACATACATGTTTGTACCCAACCTCTTGAGTTTGTCAACAATGCCCAAGTGGGGTATTGTGTCAAATGCCTTGGCCAGGTCAAGGTAGGCAGTGTGAATGATTTTGCCCTCATCCATTGCTTTGGTGACCTTCTCAAATGTCCAGCAGGCTGAGTAGGTATGATCTGCCCTTGACAAAAACAAACTGGGTTGGGTCGAGAGTCTGGAGGTTTACTATATCTCTATTGATAATTTCCGTGATAATTCCTTCCATGGCTTTACATACAAGACTAGTGAGACTTATGGGTCTGTAGTTTCCAGGTTCTGTAGATGGCCCACCTTTGTGCAGAGAAATGACTGTTGCCTTTCTCCATTCATGAGGCACGAAACCTGTTTGGAGGCTACAGTTAAATAGTAATTCCACAGGCCCTGATAGGTCATGTTTCATGCTATTTAGAAGGCATCCTGGGATATTGTCTGGGCCCATTGATGCAGTGTTCTTGGTCTTCGAGACAGCATTAAGGACCTGTTCCCTAGTGATAGTAGGGGGAGATACATCTGATGACAGTTCCTGAGGGAAGGTTCAGGGGGAGAGAGAAGTAAAGTTGGGAGCTGAATTTATCAGCCAGGAGGTTTGCTATAACCTTCTGGCTCACTACAGGTGGCTCCATTTACAACGAGCTCTGCACACAATTGTGTATTGCCTTTGACATTGCGGACATATCTAAAGAATACCTTGTGGTTGTCCTTGGCCTGAGAGGCCAAACTTACCTCAAATTTGGCTTTGGTAGACTATTTATCCTCAGTTGTTTGTTTAGTTTGACGAGAGTGCTTTTATCCTGCTGGGTGCTGCACCTCCCAATTTTTGCCTTGAGTTTCTTCCTCCTGTTATACAGCTGACTGAAGTTGCGATTCCACCAGGGTGGCTTGTTTTTTGAGTTAGTTCTGTACTTCTTCCTGGTGGGTACAGCTGCCTCTATGCAGCTATTAACATGCTTGTACAGGGTTTCTGTGAACAATTCTGCAAAGGCAGAAGTGTTCTCAGGATTTATAAGGGCTTGAAATGTTGCCAGGTTCTCAAGTAATAGCAGGTGGTCAGCCTTAGAATAATTCCTGAATATTCTAGGTTTAGCTGTGGGTCCAGGTTTTATTTTTACTTCAAAGGAGGCCATTTTAAGGTTTGACCTTACCAGGGAAGGCATTACAGTAGGGGTGTGCAGCAGTCTTCCATATTAGTAAGGACCATATCCAGTATTGTTGCACTCTTGGTTTGTCTACTGACTACACTGTCTCTATGCATGTACTTTTGGTGCCGTATAGGATTCTCAGTTAACAGTGGGGTAATTAAAGTCACCCATGAATATGTTATGAATATGGTATTGGGTTGGATGGTTATTGTTTCTAATAAGTTTAAATACATGGTATGGGTTTCCTGGGTCATACAGGGGGCCCTATAGCTTGCAAAGAAGTGGTATTGGATTTTACAGAGAAGCACAAGTGCATTGTCCTTTTTGACCAGCCTTGAAGTACATTTAGTTTTGATGTAAATAGAGACACCTCCACCTCTAGTCCCTGCCTGTGAAGTAGCTGGCCTAAATGTGTGGAAGGCATTATAACCTTGCACTGTTGGTGTGCTCTCCACAACTTTAAACCATGTCTCAGTGACCACACAGACATCAGCATTCTCTAGGGTTAAGAGAGCTTCTAGGGAGTGGAGTTTTTTGTTTAGACTTCCAGCATTGAGCAGTACTACCCTTAGATTTTCTTGGTTTTGATTTGCTATGTCAGAAGTACTTTCAGTTTGTCATTGCCTAAAATAAGGCACTATGAGGGAAGGTAATATTTTACCTAACATTTGAAAGCCCAGAGGGGGGAGAGGTGCAGACCACCCCTGGCAAGGCAGCATGGTCTGTTGACCATCTTCTTTTCATTGTTGACAAATATTGCATCCACTTAGAATGACACCAAAAACTAAGCCAATTATTAAAGTCAATCATCTTTTTTTGTATTGTGGCATCATCCTTGGAGAAGGTAAAATGCTGCTCAATGCTAGGCTCATACCAACCTGAGACGCATATTCTGAGAGCTCCATGATGGATCTCATTTCCTAATCATTTTGGTACGGTATAAGTAAAGCTGTCTGCGCTCATCTAATGTATGATTATATGGTCACCTTAACTAGAGTAATTGGGAACAATACTGGAAAACCAATGTACTGATTTAGATTTGCTTCAAATGAAACTCTTCAGTGAAAGGTAGGGTTCATTCTCAAAGATGCTATCTTTGTGGAAGATGAGAAAGGGTGGCTTACATGAAAGCGGTTGTAATTCTGAAACTTGTCTAGCAGAGGTAATGTCAATTAGGAAGATGGTCTTCCAAGAAAGAAGCTTTCTAAGATGGCTGACGCCGCAGGCTCAAAAGATATTTGAGTCAGTGACTGAAGCAATAATGTGATATTCCATAGAGGAACTGATTCTCGAATGGGCAATCTCAACAAAAAAGTTCCTTTGAGGAAAGCTTTGGACATCCTAAGAGAAGTGACATATGAGTCATTAAGGCCAATGTAAAAATTTGAAATGGCACCCATCTGTACTTTGATAGCAGAATGACTAGAACCCTGGTAAAAAAAAGTTCTGAAAGAAATTCCAGTATCGAAGGAAGAGGGGTTGAAAAAGGAACTAATCCCTCTGAAGACTACCAAACAGAAAATCTTTTCCATTTGTTCTTGTAAGTCTTTTTGGTTGAAGCCTTTTCAGCAGAACAGATACGTGGACTATCGCAGAAGACAGCCTGGCATCTGTGGCAATCAATGAAATTGGAGAAACCACAAGGTTTGTTTTAGGGTCTGCAGATCCTGTGCAGGCATTCCGGATGGGTGACTTACAAGATACAGGACAAGATCCAGCACACAGGCTGGTGCAGAAAATGAGGCTATAGAAATGGGAACCAAACCTGCTAGGGCCAAAATGGGGCAATAAGGATCACCTTTATCTTGCACCTCATGGCTTTCTCTATGGATTTTGTCAACAGAAGTACCAGTGGGAAAGCACAGAAGAGACTTTGGGGGCCAAATGTGGACTACAGCAGCTCTCCATGACTGTCTCTGTGGAGAGATGAGGACAAGGTAACTGCTGCATTTGTTGTTTAGGTAGGAGGCAGAGAGATCACAGCAAGTTTTGGTCCAGTAGCTGAAGATTTCTGTTGCCATGGTCTGTTTGACAGAACACTCATGAGGTAACAGGATACACCTGCTCAACTTATTCACCAATGTATTTGATGTCCCAGGAATGTCCGTTGTTACCAGAAAATGATGGAAAGGTATCGCATGGCCTACTGGTAAAGAGGACATGACAGTAGTTCACCTTGTTTGATGTACCACATCACTGAAATACTGTTAGTCTGGATGGAAATCGCACCCTTGGGTAGGAAGTCCTGAAAAGCCTGCAATGCTAGGACTGCTCTCATCTCCAAGACACTGATGTGAAGTTTAGCCTCCAAAGGTAATCTAATCCCTTGAACCGTCTTCCCTTTGAAATGCCCCCACCACCCTAGAAGGGAAGTGTTCAATTTTACTGTGGCCTTGTGAATTGGTGAGCAGAAGGATCTCCCTTCCACCAGTGATAGAGAAGTTATCCACCAACTTACATGTTTTTTGCATATTTGAGTGAGACCGATTCTGGTGTGGAGGGGATGGACAGACTGTGACTACTGGACAGAAAATGCCCACTGTAACACTTTCATGTGGCATCTTGCTGGTAGAGGTCATCAAACCTAACAAAAGAATAATCAGCATTGCTTGTAGGTGGGGATGCTGAACTACCTCTGAGAGGCCACAGACCTTAATGACAGTACTCTTGTCACTGGTAGCTTGGCAGTTTTCACTGAATTCTGTCGATCTGACACCCAATGAATTCTGTGTGTTTGGGGGGGGGGGTTTCATCGAATTCCGTCGATCTGACAACCAATGAATTCTGTGTGTTGGGGGTGGGGGGAAATTTGCTCTTCATACGATTGATTGTTATTCCTAAATTATCTGCAACATGGAGTAGAAATGCTTGGTACTGTAGCACGAGATCCCTGGAGATAACATAACATGTAGGTATGGGATGGATCCCATGCAGTCATAAGTGATCTGCCACCACTCTCATCACACCTAGGGGGCTGTGGAGAGACTTAGAGGAAGTGTTCTGAACTGGTAATGATTGGCTCCCAGCTAGAAATGTAAATGCCTCCTGGACTGTCTTCAAATCTTGATATGGCAGTAGGCATCCTGAAGATCTACAGAGCACATCCAATCATCCTTCCTCAAGACAAGTAATAAGGACTGTACTGTGACCATATAAAATTTTGTCCAACTGATCAAGGTGACTGGCGTCTCCTGTTTTCTTCGCAACTAAAAAGAACCAGGAATAGACTCCAGATTCTAACTGGTCTGGGGAGACTTGCTGGAGGACACTCTAGTCTAGCAACTTTGAAACTTCTTTTGCTGCAGATTCTAACTGATCGGGTGGAGTACCACAAATCTTTAATCTTTTCTTTGGAGGACATAAAATGGGTATGCTATAGCTTCTGGTTGTTTGTTGTTTTTCTTTCGGCTATTCCCGGTTAGGAGTCGCCACAGCGGAACTCCGGTCCACTAATGATTGGCAGTAGATTTTTATGCTGCCGAGTTCCCAGCCCAATCTTCAACGAAGGCACGCCCATTCACGCATGTCTTTCGAACGCCACTCGACCACAGGGAGGATATGCAGACTCCACTATGGTATAGCTTCTGGTGATTATCCTTAACACCCATGAATCGCAAGTGACGATTTGCCAGGCTTTAGGGTTTAAGGTTATGCATCACCCTGACTGCATCCTGAATGCAGCAGTGGGGTGACCCTTCAGAGATGCTGGTAGGATTTCTCAGTGAAAGGACCATGGAAATTCTGTTTCTCATGTTCTCCTCTGCCTCTAGTTTGACATCCATTTGAGTTTCTTCTTCCTCCTTTGCCTTGGGGAGGACTAACTACAGGAGTGTCATGGTGCAAAAGCTGTGATTTCCTGAACTACATTTTCTTACCCCCCCCCCCCCTTTGATTTCTGGAACAGAATCTTTGTGAAGTGAAGAAATGGATTTCTATGGCAGACAGGTTCCTACCATCTTGTTTACTCCTGGTAAGTGTCTCTTTTACCTTGGGTCCAAAAAGCAAAGAAGCATCAAAAGGGGCATTAATAAAGGACGTCTTGAAGCTTTTCATGAAACTGGAAAGTTGCATCCAAGCACAGAGACACACAATAATGCCTGTACCAGATGGTCTTAACGTGTCATCTGCTGTGTTTGATAGCAATTACATGGCAACATTACAAGTAGATTGTAGGGTAGATATTTGGGCATCCACTGTCTTTCATGTAACTTAACACTGGACACCTAAAAAAGATGGCGACACCTCCTTGAACAAGTCCTTTTGAAAATGAGTAAATTAAGCAAAGTAATTCAGCATCCTAACTGCAAAAATCGCTTGAGCATAAGTCCATTTCCCTAGCCTGTCCCATGCCCTGGACTCTGTTAGCAGGGATGAATAGATGAACTTTGTTCAGGTAGTTCTTTCTACCTGAAAGAAAATAGTATTCGGTCATATAATTTTTCACTACCTGCTGCTACCACATTGGCATCTACTGGAGGGCCCTTAGACCAGTGTTTTCTGTCCTTTGGAGCTACTAGGATTCTATCTGGATTCTTGGGGACTGGATCTGTAACATCAGGGTCCTTCCAAGCTCTCTGTGCTATGAGGTTTATCAAAGCATCAGGAGGAGGACCACCCAGGATGCAGAAGAGCCAGACCCAAAGGCTTCAAGGAACACAGATTCATTTGAAGAAAGAGTTTCAATGGACCATCCCACCTTCTGCTTCATCAATTCTAGAATGTCCCCAAATGTGATGTTTTCTGGGGGGGGGGGTGCTTCTCCTTCATCCAAACCTGTATCCTTAGGTACTGACTAAGGTGAGGAGTCTATGTGCTTCTGTTTGCTCTTCAGTTTTCATGGAACATGTCTCTGGGGCTCTGATGGAGAGAAGTCAGAATCAGATGAGGAGCTCAAATTTCAAGCTGTCTCAAAGCCTATAGGTTCTGACTGTCCCTGTCGACTCAAATAATATGAATGAATCAAAGGATCCATTGGATGTAGAGATGGATCCGAACTTGGTACACGCACCTGTCTTCTTGGACCAGCAAAGACCCTTTCTATAGCCTTAAAAGCTGATTTTCCATTGGAGCCCAGGAAAAACATCTCTCAACTAACTTGAGAAGTCTCCCCATTCCAATAGACCTAGAAACTGAGCTGTCTAGTGCTGAAGCACCGAGGGGGAGAAACTGCTCCAAAAACTTCAGGTCAACTCCACTGTTGGTGCTCTGACCCTAACACTTCAGCTCTAGTACTCCTCTAGACCTGATAACATCAGAGTCACATAGTAAGGGATGTCAAAGCCGAAGTCTCTTTGGCTGTCAGATCCAACTGCGGTGCACTAGAAGGGTTAGGAAATGTGGGAACTGCATCTGAGTAGTGGACCCGTGCAGAAATGAAGTGTGGCTGGGTCAATGAGTCTGTTTTTGGACCTCCTCTGAGGGATGGTACCAGGAAGATCCCCCAGCTAGATCAGTGTCCACAAATATTTTCTCATCATTCGGTTGACTTCCATTTCTGTGAGACGTCTGGTGGATCTTCGTGACCTTGATGACGAAATTACTGATGCAGGTCTCAAAGGCAGCTTATAGTGAAGGACTGGTGAACACACCCTAGGGCTCACCCGATCTGAGGGAAAGATAGCTTTAGGAGGGGGTTTTGGACCTGGAAGGCAGGTGGATTTGACATCAAACTCAACAGACTGGGGAGATCTGGAGACCATTTTCTTGATTTTTCTATTCTCTTCCCTGGCAGTCTCTTTCCTTCAAGTCCTTAGCTTAGCTATAAAGGAGGCATCCACTGTTATGAGGGCCTGGGAAAAACTGCCATGGATACTGAGCCATGACCCTTTACTTTATCAAATTATTTGCATACTACTATTGTTGTTGAGGGAACAAAGATGAACTGAGTGCAGTTAAGCTATCTACAGCTGATGATAGTGGCAAAAGTTTGATCATATTTCTTGTTTTCAAGCAGCTTGTTATGATGATAATAAATTTGTTGATATTAAAACTTAACTTTCAGTGAAGTCTCACCTGGCTTGGGCATGAAAAGGAATGGCAGACTGATAACTTTATTTCTCATCTTTGTTGGTGGTGTCTGTCTATTCATAGTTGGTGGAGTTATTTGGTTAATTTCAATAACAAACTAGATTCCTCTATGATAACTAATGTGGCCCCAAGCAGGGCTTTTAAAGGAAGTTTTAACAAAAGTTATGTTTTACTATCAGTAAATAGTGATTGGATTAATCTGCGCTGGTTGTTGAGCATACAGAGCTTTGAGGCAAATACTATAATGTTACTCAGCACGCAGCTTACATGTGCTATCTCCAGCATAAATTAGATATTTTCAGATTAACTATGAGTACTGAATTACTGAACAATTAGCACTAAAATACAGTTATTTATATTTGGAGTTAAGCCAATCTGGATAAATCTTGCAAATAATTGAAATATAAAAATATTCAGAAATGTACTTCTGTGGTAAATTGAGAATCTTAGGAATATAGAAAAAGAAAAAAGAACACTACTAATACCTAGTTTTGCATAAAGGCAGCACAACAATGAAGACCTTGGAAAACTAAGAATACAGAAAAAATATATTGTAGTAGAATACACGGAATAAGCACCGCCTATCAAATCTTATACTGCTAGTTCAGACACTTAAGAAAAAAATGCGGGTGATTTTTGCCTCCCATATGATTTTCATAACCTTGTTACTCATATAAACTATCTCTAACACAGGTCTATATTATATAGCAAACGCTTGAAATTGCGAACGCTATATAATCGACCCAAACACTCCAAAAATCCAAAATGTCGAACACACGGATTAGCGATTTTTTTTCCTAGGGAAAAAAATTGCTGATCTGTAAAAAAAAAAAAAAAAAAATCCCAAAAATAAAGTGTGGGGGGGTGTTGCACCCCCCCCCCCCGATGTGGGGGCTGTGCTCCCCCACTTAAATATACCAACTCCGAGATTGCACCACAGTGCAGGAAATGGCAAAGTCCCAAAAACAGCCCAGTGATTTTCTTCCCTAGGAAAAAAATCACTGTTCTGTGCTTTCAGCATTTTGCCATTTTGCATAAACACATTCGCCGAAACAGCATTCGCAACTTTAAGCGTTCGCTTAAATAACAGGAACCCTCTAACACTGCTGTACCTTGGAGTAAACAGACTCAGTATATGCTCCTCCCCATCTGGATTTGCAGTTAGATTTCAGATACTTAATGTTCTCAACAAGGCACGTTGGAATAAGACATTTTTACTTCAACTAAACACACACACACTCTGGAAAGCCAAAGAAACAAAACACACCAGGAAATGGAGGACCATAAACTATTGACTACTTTTGCTGTTCAATTACATCAAGAACTTCATAAGAACAATCAAACACCATCAACCATCTAATTTTAAGGGAAAAACATTCATGACCAAAATTTACTGACCGATCCCTGAAACTTGTGTGTGAAACACAAAACTAGTCCTAAATAATAATAAAGCATATTTTAAAAACAGATAAAAATATAAACAATATATATAACTAAAATACTTTTGTTAATTTGAATATAGCATGCAAGTCATTTGTAAGGACATCCCTTTAAAATACATTTAATATTTATGGTTTCATTTAGCTATGGAATTTTATTTGCAGCTAGCAATAACTGCCATCTTACCTCCTTCACTTCTAAATAATAATTAAAACACCCCCCTTAAATCTTGTTCTAAGTGGTAAATAACACAAAATACATCTTTTCTAAAATCCTTACACATTTAAGAATGTTCGTCTAAAGCATTAATACCCATCTTTGTTGTAAAAATCTAGTCTACATTCACTGATTTCCTGCGAGAGTTTTGTTCATGTTGTTCTACAGCTTAAGATGTAGGAGGGCAAGAGCAGCAATACTAAAAACCTGCAATTTCCATGTCTAGAAGAGGGACCATATTTATGTAAGGACACAGTAACAGCTGCTGTTCACATCTTGGGGATGTAACTGATGGGGGCAGGTGTTAAGTGTGATTTAGTGCTTCTCAGCAGATATCCAGACCAGGGAAGATAAGAGATACGGAACTGCCATTTTTAATTTTGTAAAATGCCAAAAAGACTTGGAAACACAATGACTTTGGGAGGGGAGGTTTGAAAGGGAATTAGGAGGACAGAGTAAAGGGTACAGTTGGAAGGGAATTTGCCTGCTATGATATTAGCAATATACTTTGGCTCAGAGAAGGAGCTAACCCAAGAGATAAGCTCATTACAGAATATTTGGTTACTTTTAAGCTTTCTAACATAGCTAAAGAAGGCCTTCCAGTTGTCTTCTGAATTAGATGCAACACTAAGTTTGTAACTGGCCTTGTACTTCCTAATGGCAGTTTTGAGGGACTTACAATTTTTAAATCCATTTTTTCTTTTTCTTACATATTTTTGTAAACTTAGTTCCAACCAGCCACTATGCTTATGTTGGACTGGTACAGACACCTCAATACAAGCATCCAAGAGGGACTAAATTCCAGAGCATCAGGTACAAGGTTTGCTGGGGAGATATACTATTTGAGAGTATCAAAAAGCTCAGTGAGTAGTAATTAGCTTTGAAATAATTCCTGAATACAGATGTATCACTGGGCTCATTTCAGGTTTTCACAGAGAAGGCCCCAGAGAAATGATAAGACAGAGGAGTACCAAACAGGGCAAAAAGTTTCCACAAGTATTCACTGTAGTAAAATCCCCTCATACAGGATGATATTCCATACTAAATCAGCTTCCTAGCAAAAAATGTTAATTTCACAAAACACTAGTTTTTTCAGATCTTCTGTGTGGAGACATGTGTGAATGGGCATGTACCTTTGTTGAAGGTTGTGCGTCAGAGCCAGCAACTCGGCATGTAAAAATCTACTGCCAATCATTAGCGGACTGGAGTTCCGCTGCGGCGACCCCTCACCGAGAAAAGCCGAAGGACACAACAACTAGTTTTTTTTTTCAGAAACAACACAACAGTGGAATGTCAGCCCTAACAGAGGACTTATCTAGCTGACAGTTCCATGAAGCCCGCAGGATGAGTACACATTGATAGCAAGAAATCTCTGAAGCTTTTGGCACTCTAAATTGCCTTTTATATGAAGTTCTGGAGCTCCTGGCAGTTAGCATGGAAGGTACCCTTAAGCTCTGAAAAACTGACAGACTTGTGTTATGTTCTTGTCAATATCAGATATAACAAATAGTTGACTCTACTACAATAGTGATCTAATACTGATTACTATTATTCACGGAGATAAAAATGGTACTGGCAGCAGCATATCAACACTTCACCTATATCATAAACTGAACAACTCCAAGCTAAAAAGCATCAATTTGTTACAAACACTTGCGAAACAAGATCCCTGTATTACAAAAAATATCCACTTAGAATAATAATTTGCAGTCAAAATATTAACAAACAATCACTTTTAAGTCAGAAGGGAAGAAAGTACCCACTTTATGTACAAAACGGAATGAAAAACTAAGACATTTTTGTACTGCTGTTGCAAATCTATCAAAATAAAGGGATCCATTTTGACTTGGTGATGAGAGATTGTCCATAGCCTAGATTAATGATCACAGTGCCCTGCCATCCCAGCTTACAACTGCAAAATGAAATTGCATGGAGACAATTCTGAAGCATTTATGCTGGAGGCTGCCTTGCATCCACAGATGTGGGGGCTATGCCCTCATATCGCTGATCTCCAAATATACTACCTCTGAGGTCACACCACCTTGCATAAGAGGAAGAAACAAAAATATATTTACATTTTCTCCGAGTTGATGCAACTTCAGGGATACTATACATAGAGATAAAGGACGTTTAAGGGTAGAATCATAACATCTGGCTCCTGCCAAAAACATTTATCTTACAACACTGCTTTATTTATTTATTTATTTATTTTTGGTCTTTTGTTTTTTTTTTTAGTACTGAACTGCTTTGACATATTTACTGCAGCCACATAACAGGCAGCAATAAGTTGGTGCATGACATGCTGAACATATCACAGTATAAGCTGGTAAGTCGAAGTAAACCTGATATAAGTGACAAGCACTTAATATTAAAGCTAATAAGGCATTGCATATGAATATACCAAAAGAATAAGACTTGTAGTAATTCAGTCAAAGTGCTGCAGGTAACACTGCTAAACTTCAAAAAGTGAAACGCTCTGTATCTCAGGTAATAGATTCCATGGCTGACTATCCTCTCTGTAATTATGTCCATATTGCACTGCACCTTTTTCAGCTTCCACTTGCATCTTTTTCTCAGGCATGGCATGCTTCACTGAAGTGTTGCTCGGAGAAGCACAAGTTTACGAACTCATTCCTTTTAACAGACTCAAATCTTCACTATATTATGGCTAGATCAAGTTGCTCCCTGAAAGGGGGCTTTGTCCCACCACTTCTTAATTCAACTTAGGAGGTTTACACAACCTAGAAATAATGGCGTACATCTTAGTATGTTTGAAGGAATGAGTCACAGAACTGTGGTTCACTGTAAAGTGATGCAATTAATCAGCTCCTTTCTCCTTCCTCAATTACTTAGCATCTGTCCTCATGTCACTCCCCTCTTAATATTAAAGTGCATCAAAATCATATCAGTTCTTTCACTAATGCACACATACCAAAACTGACCTTTGTGACACTACGCTGCTTACTAACCTTGCTGCTTAGATACTTCTCGACAACTCCCTGATCCCAAGCATACATTTATCAATCCACTTTGAATTATTCCCAAAACATAACACAAATCTTTTGTATCAGACTTGCTGAAAATAAGAGGCACGGTACCCATTTTTCCCTTGCACACTTCAATGATGATTCAATGAAATGGATACAGACAGAGACTGGCAATACCTTTGCAGTGTAAAGAAAATATAAGTCCAATATCAGCAAAATCAGCATACAGACACACTACCAGTTTACCAAACAAAATACTGTTCACAAAATTTCCTGTAATTCATTTAGCCAAGTAAAAGAACTGGCTTACAGTGGATCTACTTCAGCACAAGTATGAATGAAAATGAAATACATGTGGACAGTTCATAGTAGTCAACCAAAATACAGGTTTTATGAAGGTGGAAGAAATCATGAGAGCCAAAGCAAACTTATGCAAACTTACAGAGAATATGCAAACACTTGGATTAGGTTAGGAAAGAACTCTGAAGTTCTAAAGATGAAAATGTAAGCAACTGAGTGAGACGAATGGGCTTGTAATTACTTGATACTTTAGCTAGATTTACTTTTAAGTGAACACCGCTACCAAGTCTTGCAGCACCACACTGCAGTAACGTTTGAGAGAGTAAGCAAGTGCTGCCAAAAATTCAAGCATCAATGCCACCCCTTTTAGCATTTTGGGAGGCAGCTCATCCAGATTCAGTCTCACATCCACCTACAACTCTATAGTTTTTTTCTCTCTACTTCAAATTATAAACATCATTTTATGTGGTTAAACAGATTAATTCCAGTGAGAAAGGGGATCCTTCACAAGAAGGATGCAAGAAAAATTTTAAAATAGAAGCCTAAGGAAAATTTTAGAGTTAACAACTGAACAGCATATGTTTGGGATGCAAGATTAAAAGAAGTACCCTTCAAAATTATGTAAGGACATGGGAAACCATACAAGCTTCATCATCTTTTATTTATTTAACAATTTATGACTTGTTGATTGAGTAATGTACTAATCCCACTAAAAGTGATTACAGTCAATGTACAGCATAAATCTACAAACATCAATATTTAATACAAAATAATATGAATCAGTTACAGACAGAAAGATTAAAAGCATTCAAACTTGAGGCAGCATCACCTATACTGAGGGACAACTTCATATGCAGCAATATATGGAGAGCAGGACTGAATACTTATTAAGAGTTTTCCACCAAAGATAATGTTAAAGTTTCTAAGTTGCATCTGAAACAAATTCCGAGTAAAATGGCATCACAAGAATGCTTGCTTGACATTCTTTTTGACAAAGCTCATAAACAGTTATGATAAAACAAATGTAACACTGGATTTTCTGGTAGCACTAAAACCTTTTTTAAGCATTAAGAATGTCTCACAGGTAGTAAAGAACAATTGCAAATCAGCTTTTAAAGAATGCATTTTTTCAAAACCCAATTCACCAGACAAGTGAAAATGTTAGCAGATCGCAAAAACATACTGTTAAGACAGGAATACTTTAAGCATACATACATACCCCAGTTTAGTATACAAAACAAGTAGTACAAAACACCACTTGCCTGCAGTTAGTTGAATCTGGGGCCTCTGCTCCTGTACCAACTTGCATATTGTAGTCAATGATTACTCTGGACCCCAGTCTCAGTTATATAGCCAGGAGATACCGCAGATCAGAGCCTATTAGTGAGAACTACAGTACCATACTGACTGCCCTTAATAAATCTCAATCCCTCAATTAAGATCCTAAGGGGGAAAAGGATTTCCTTGGTGGGTTAAGATGCAGGACTCCCCTAATGAAAAGCTTAACTTCCGCCCTCGCCGTAAGTGGAGGGCTAAGAGAGAGGCAGGCATTGCTAACTGACAGGTGAGCTTTTATAGAAGAATCGGCCAAACCTGACTGAAGTAGGAGAGAGGAAGACATGCATTTTCTTTGTACCCAGCCTGCAACCCAGGGAAACCATATCCTGTGTAGGGAGCAAGTGGGATTTTTAGTTATAGTGAAACTCTGACCTATCAGAGGTTGAAGGGTGAAGGGTACATGCTGAAGAATGTGTGGATAGAGAGCCTAGATCAGTAGGTTGTCTAGGAAGGGGAAAATTTGAATTCCCTGAGTGCAAAAGAAATCTACTACTGGAGCAAGACACCTTGTAAACACTCTTGCTGTGGAAAGACCAAAAGGTTGAGCAGTAAATGGAAAATGCAAGGAGCCAAAGAAAAACCTGAGAAATCTCTTGCAAGAAAGACGAATGAGTATTTGCAAGTAGGTGTCCTTCAGAATTAGTGACACTAAGAATGCTTGAGGGAGGATGAATGGCAGAAGAGTGTGAAAAGACAGCATTTTGAAAGATGGTGGATTCAAGTGTTTAGGAGAGACAGGTCTGCGATGGGTCTCCACTGCCCTACTTTCCTTGGGACTAGAAAGATCCTAGAGGTAAAACCCCTTTTTCATTAAATCCTTTGGGACTTGCTCAATGGTGTCCTGAACAAGAGGTCTTGAATAATGGGAGCCAGAAGAGCTACTGAGTTTTGAGGAGGTTGTGGCATGCCTTTCAGAAGGGGATTATTTTCTCAAGGCGTGGCATACCCATCCTCGATGATGGAGAGGACCCACTTTTCTGTGGCAATAACTTCTCACCTGACCAAGGACAGCGACAGTCTTTGGGATAGAGGGCAGGGGGAGGGATGCTGCAGAGATACTCACAGATTTTTGCTTCCAAAGGAAGGCCTACCCACTGGAGGTTCTGTATGGGTTTACTCAGACTACCTTTTTCAAGGATTTTCCTTTGTTTCTCAGCTGTCCAGGAATCCCTCCGAATGAAGGAGGCAGATTTAGATGAATAGTTCTTATGATATTTAGGAACTGAGGAGAGTAGAATCTGTCCGCAGTCTTTCATGGTCTTACCTTGGTCTTGGGAGAGTTTTGAACATGCTGGCAGTCTGAGAACCAAACAATAAGTCTTTATCCAAAGGAGAGTTTAAAATTTTTTATTCAAAATCCTCAGGGATAGGCTGCTTGTGAAGCCATGTTTATCTATGAAAAACATATCCAGTCACAGCTGCCTTAGAAGAAGCATCCACAGCACTGCAACTGCACTTAATGCTGTATCTGGCAATTTGAGATGGCCTGCAATAGTAAGGTCTGCATTTGATCCTTAGCCTCTGCTGTAGGAAGGTCCAGTATAACTTTAAGATATACAGGACAGAGATAAAGTACTGTGTCACTTCAGTATGGTAGTTAATTGCCATAAACGCAAGGGGAGCAGAGGTGTAAACCTTCTTTCCCCATCTAGCCATAACCCTACTATCTTTGCCCATACATACAGCATTAGCATTGGGCAGAAGCTTACCGGGCTTAGCTTGGAGGGGGGGGTACTGCAGTGGGATCTGCCACTGGATTCTAGTTTAACAATCAATTTAGGTCATCAAGCATCTTGTAAAATCTGTCTGGTCTTTTAGGAGCTGATGGATGATAATCTGGTGCAGAATAGGTGGACTAAAAGGCATCCTGGAAGGCCTTAAAGGCAGGAAGAACTGGGTACCCATTTCCAAGAGGGTGCAATACCTCTTCTGAACATCAGAGATTTGCATGGATTACCATTCCAAGTGTTTCATCATGTTCTGTATAGCCTCCCCAAAGGAAGCTTCCTCAGTACCGGAATCCAGTGAGAGGAAGTCCTCTTCATCTGAAAAGATCTGTCCTGAAGAATGCAATTAAGAGGAACAGTCCAGAGAATGATCAAGAGTTGTAGTTTTGTTCATCAGATGAGGAAACGAGGGTAAGTTTTTGAGGGGTAGCCTGTGGTTACTGAGACTCAAAGGAGAGAGGTTTCAAAGACATAATAGCTTAGAACAACCCTTGTGAGATGTCTATCCATGCCTTTCCCATAGCTGCTGAGGTTGAGGCCACATGTCTACTCTTCTGTTTTTTCTTTTTAGGTGCGACATCTGCCTGGATGAGGCATGGATGTTCTGAAACGTGTCTGACTTCTATTAGGGACCCTGGGATCTCTTTCCCTAACTAAAATTTGAGGGATGTCATGCAGTCCCTTGGAAATGATGTAACATTGCTCCTTGGATGCATCAGCAGTCTGCAATTTCTCAGGAGCCATACCAGCCACTGACGGAGTCTCAGGAGTGAGCAACTGAGAAGCAGGCTGACATACATCGGGTTCTGTAACCTTAGCGGGTATGTTAAAGTGAGAATTGTTGGAATGTGGATCCGTTTCAGGCCTCTCTACTTTTTTCTTTGGCAGCAAAGGGACGTCTGAGGATGTGGAGTCAGCCATCTTGGACTGAGCCAAGCATTTAAGATGCTGGTTCTCTAGAATGGTGTTGAGTATAAAGCTTCAACTTAAGGGTTTTAAGAACGAATGACTGACAGACTGAGCAAGATCTGTGATCATGCCCTAAGCCTAGGTAATAAAGACACTTGGTATGTAAGTCCTTGTATGGAATCTGCCTACCACACACATACATAACCCTCCTAGCTGACAAATACATAACCCTCCTAGCTGACAACTAACAACTTTCAACAAAATAGTGTAAGTAAAAAAGAAAGGTTCCCCAGCGGGACACTTATCTGGATAAATAACTGAAGTAACATTACCAACGACCAAACAGTGAAGAGTCTGACAGATGCAAGACCTCTGTTTGGGCTGGCAGCACAAGTACCTTACTTTATGCTCCTCAGTAAAGAAGCAGTGCTGAGATGGGTCTTGGCATATAATCTGTTGTCAATGAGAGCATTCAGGACACTGAGTGCTTTTAGGCATAAAACACAAACTTTTTCACAATGAACATTATTATCAACATAAGAAATGGCTAAGGTTCCATGAATGACATATCTTTAAAAAAGAGTGTGTGCGCTCCCACATATTGAAGTTTTACAGAAAAAAAAAATCTAAACTTAAGACAGGAAAGAAGGATAATTCTAGTCACAGACTAGAAACAGGAAAAAAGTACTATACTCCCCTCTGTATGAAGAGATCAACCTCTGAGACAACCACCACCTAGAGGATCCAAGTCGTACCATATTGCTGAATCCTCACTTCCAAGAGAATGCTAATTGGGTGGTCCAGGAGATCTACTGGAGCAAGAATTTATGATGGTGGTGCTTCAGTTTACAACCTGCTGCCTAACCCACATCACCTGTTTGTCGGTATACAGGGCACAAGCTCACACCGTCAAATTTTTTCTCATACCAAAAATTCTGGTCTCAACCCTTTTCCTGAGCTTCTGGGAAGAGGGACAATGCCCCTCAACTCCTACTGTTATTACACAAAACTCTCCTGAGAGGTGGGGAGGGTACACCTCCCCCTTCAACATGGAAGGACCAAAGTGGTCTCCACAATCCACCAGCAAAATGTCCACTAACAGGCCTTACAACAGGTTCTTCAGGAAGGAAAAGATCCAGTCAGGTTGGTTGGGATGTTCCACCTTTATACAGCCCACTGACAAAGTTCAGACACCAAGAGATTTGTGTTCCAGGAAACAGTGATCCAGGAGGAAAAGCATATAAGTTTGAGACTGGACATTACTCTACATTCTTGGCTATCAAAGTTATGGCTTCCTAGGTTTTTTCCAATGACAAGAATGTCCTATGTGCTGCTGGATCACAGAAAATTTCTATTTGCTGAAGGAGACCATGGAGGACCAGGGATACTTCCACAAACTTGTTACACGGATGACAACAGAACCCACTCATCTTAAAGACAGTGGAAAGCATGAAGATAATGCTCCTCCAAAGATCAGCCGCAATAGCTAGCACCCCTTTAAGTACTCTAGGTGCACAGGACACACTGCAAGCAACACTGTGTACTGAAAGTGATGCCAACCCAGTACAAACCAACAGTACAGCTATGCAAGTTAAATTATCATAACCGTAGATGTCTGCATAGATCACTGTTGCAGCAGGCTAAGCTATATACTGAACAAGGGTATGACAACCAGCCATCATCCAAAATTTTAGGGTACTGTCCATACACCACAACTGCTGAAGTACTCTGGGAGAGCAATATGAAGTCAGTGGTTTTGTGCCTCAAGGAAGGGAGACTAGAGCTCTTTCTTATAGGTATATGCTAGGAGCTATAGTAAATAAAAAAATATCCACACCCTGGCACAAAACATAACAGAAAAATGAGGAGTGGGGGTGTCCCTACTGCAACTTTAATCAATTCAAACATTTACTGTTATGCAAGTTAATTTACACAACTGTACTATGCTAACTTACACAACTGTACTATGTTCATCATTAGATCAGTTTCAGTAGCCAAAGAGATATGCGTAGATCACCAAAGCTTAGAAAGAAAGGCAGAAGGAAGGAGGAGTGTCAGAATCCAAGAAGCCCTGGAGAAACGTCCTAGCAAAACCTGCTCTGGATCTAGAAAAAGGAGCTTACTTGTAATATTTTGTAAAGTATGGATAGAGGACCATGTTGCTGCCTCTAGAATACTTCTAGAATCCAACCCTTTCCAAAAAGCCACAGGAGAAGCCAAAGCCCCAGTACAATGGGCCCTGACCTTGCTTGGAAGCGAGTCATCATGGTCAGAATAAACACAAAACAGTAGTACGAGACAACCATTTGGAAATTGCCCACTGTCCCTTTTCTTACATTCACAGGAAACAAACAGCCGGTATGAACTCTTGAAGGCTTTAACCCTGACAATATAACAACTGAGCTGTCTGTGGGCATCCACAGTATGCACAATTGTGACTCCCTTACGTTTTGGATTTGGAAAACACCTGAGGAGATGATTACCTTAGCTAAAAGTAAAATTTGAAACCACTTTCGGTATACATGAAGGATTTGTTCACAAAGACATTCTATCCTTATGAAAAATGAGATAAAACTGATTCACCACAAGAGCTAGTAACTCAAACACTTAATGCATAAATCCAGGAAATGAGTAGCACTGTTTTCCAAGTTAAGAACTTCAATTCAGCCCAATAAACTAGTTCAATGGAAAAAGGGCAAGTTTCTCTACAACAAAATTGAGACGTCAAATAGCTAGAAAGGGGGAGCTAATGGCAAACAAGCAAAGATAAGTGAGGGGTGAATCTTGAAAGAAGAGTAAAAAAGGCCAGAGGATAACAACTCTCACAAATACTGAAGAAACGGAAGCATCTGAACCTTTAGTCCTGGTTCGTAGTTCAGCCCCAACTAGAAAATCTGTTCCATTTGCCTATGTACAAGTTTTTAGTAGCAGGTTTCTTAAAGTACAGTTGTGTACACTTGCCATAAATGTAGATGTTCAAGTGTATTCACTGTTGCAGTCATCACATTTGGGTTATCTGCTTGCAGTAGCCCTCAATCGGCCTGATTATCAAAGTCTTGGGTCCTGTGTCGGTTGCTGTCTCATCTTCCATGACGTCAGGTAGTCAGTGGTATAAAGCATGCAGCCAACGCCATTACATCAGTTTTTCTTGCCCCAGATGTCAGGTGCCTCCCTAATGGGAAGCAATTAAACATATATATATATATATATATATATATATATATATATATATATATATATATATATATACAAGGTTATACCTCCAAACAAAAAAGCAAATACACCAAAAAGCTTTTAAGCATAGTAAAGGAGAGTAGAGGTATAGCCAAGAGAAGTCAGGGGGCTGGAGGGAGGGCAACATTGAACACACTCGAACATCTACATTTATGGTAAGTGTACACAATTGTACTATGTTCTTCGTGTTTCACTGTTGCACTCATCACATTTGGGTAGATTCCCAAAGCTAAGGATGGGAGGAGGAATTTAGATAGCATTAGGACCCGCTATAAGGCCCTCAAACATTGCAGTAGCAAAGCCAGCTCTGGATTTAGAGAAAATTGGCAAATGGTAATGCTTGGTAAAAGTATGTACAGAACTCCAGGTAGCAGCTTCTAGGATGTCCCTGGCAGAGACAACTCTGAGAAAGGCTGTAGATGTAGATGCAGCCCTGGTTGAATGGGGTCTAATCCCCTGAGGGACAGGTTTTCCATGGTGCTTATAGCAGAAATGAATGCAATGGCCTATCCATTTAGAAATGGTTTGTTTTGAAATACCCTTCCCCTCTGTCCCTGCAGCAAATGCCACCAGCAGTTGTTCAGATTTCCTTTGAGGTTTAGTCCTGTCCAAGTAAAATCTAAGTTGTCTGTGCACATCTAAAGAATGCAGTATCCGTTCCCCTTTATTCTGTGGATTAGAAAAGAAGGTTGGCAAATGACTGGACTGATTAAGAGCCATACTGGATACCACCTTGGGCATGAAGGAGGGATTGGTCCTGAGGGACACCCTGTCTGCATGAAAGATTATGAAAGGCTCCATTGCCATAAGGGCCTGTAATTCAGATACCCTTCTTGCTGAAGTGATTGCTAGAAGGAAGGCTGTTTTCCAAGAAAGGAATTTTAAATCTGCACTTGCAGCTGGCTCCAAAGGAGGGAGAGTGAGTTTTTCCAAAACAAAGTTAAGGTCCCAGGCTGAAGTAGGGGCTCTCCTGGGTGGTTTTACGTCTCTGGCCCTTCTGAGGAACTGCTTGAGCAGTGGATGAGAGAAGAGGGGTGGTTCTGTGTTATAATGAGCTGAAATGGCTGAGGCGTGAATTTTAATGGAGGAAAAAGAAAGGCCCTTGTGAAGCATCTCAGTTAAGTATTGAAGAATCTGAGGTAAATTGGGCGCTGCTGTGCCCATCCTTAGAGTTCGGTTCCAGGCACAGAATCTTTTCGATTTTTCAGCATTAGATTTTCTAGTACTAAGCCTCCTTGCCTCCAAAATGACATCCAACACTTGTTTACTGAGGGATGGTAATTAGCCAGGCTGCCAGGTTCAGGGTTTGAAGCTGAGGGTGCAGAATCTGGTTCTCCTGCTGTGACAACAGGGTAGGGGTCTGAGGCAGGTGCCATGGAGCCAGCAGTGACACACTGCCCAAGAGGGGGTACCAGTGTTGGCGTGGCCAGTCTGGTGCAATCAATATCGTCCTTGGTTTGTCCTGTTTGATCTTTAGTAATACTTTGGAGAGGAGAGGCAGAGGAAGAAAGGCATAAACTGATAGATTTTTCCAGCTGAAGGACAGAGCATCCACTTTCCAAGCTTGTTTGTGGGGAGTCCTTGTTCAGAATTTGTCCAATTGGTAGTTTTGGGGGGAAGCAAACAGGTCTATATCTGGGCTCCCCCATTTATCAACATGTTGAACGTCCTTGGTTCCAGTTTCCACTCGTGTGGGTCCATGAGATTTCTGCTTAGTTCGTCTGCCAGTGTATTTAGTTTTCCTGGCAGGAATTGAGCCTGTAGATGCACTTGGTAGCTCAAGGCTGTGTTCCACAAAGCCATGGCTAGTCTGCAGAGGGGGTAAGAATGGGTACCCCCCTGCTTGTTTATGTACCACATAAAAAAGGTGTTATCCGTCTTTACCATTAATTGTCCTGGAAGAATGTGGTCATTGAATGCTGTTAGAGCATTCTGTACAACTAACATTTCTTTTTGACTGATATGCAGGTGCATTTGACTTGGGTACCATTTGCCCTGAATGCACTTCCCTGCCAGCTGAGCCCCCCATGCATAGTCTGATGCATCTGTTGTTAGGGTCTGGGTGGCAGGGGGTAGAGTGAATGGTAGTCCCTTGTTGTGGTGGCAGGCCTCTGCCCACCAAAGGAACTCTAACCGTAGGCAAGGTATGATAGGAATCACTCCTTCTAGATCCTGAGAATGTTGACACCATAGACTTTCTAGATACCATTGTAGTTTCCTCATATTTAGTCTTGTATATGGAATTAGTAGAATGCAGAAGGCCATGAACCCCAAGGCTTGCAGTATTTCCCTTGCAGTTATAGCAGGGTTTTTGTGGCCATTAGCTTGAAGTTGTCAAAAGAATTTGTTTCTCCAGTGTGAGGAAAGCCATCTGGGAAGTTGTGCTCAAGCTTGCTCTCAGGAATATTAATTTGTTGACAGGGTACCAAATGTGATTTATTTTCGTTTATGGTGCACCCCAAACAAATTAGCACCTTTTGTACAAATGCCAGATGATTTAAAAGTATGCCCTGGCTTTCTGCCTGAATTAGACAATCGTCCAGGTATGGGTATATTTAAATATTTATTTGCCTGCAAAATGCAATGACTGGAGCTAGGCACTTTGTTAATACCCTGGGCACAGTAGATAAGCCAAAGGGCAGTGCAGAGAAATGATGGTGAATGTAGCCTGCTTTGAAGTGTAGGTATCTTCTGCAAGAGTCTCTGATTGGGATGTGCAGGTAGGCTTCCTTTAAATCGAGTGTTGCCAGCCAGGCATCTTTGCTTAGCATAGGAAGCAACTGGTGAAGACTTAGCATCTTGAATTTTGGAATCACAAAAAAGGTGATTAAGACAGACAGGTCTAGGATAGGACGCCATGAATTGTCTTTTCTGAGTACCAGGAAAAGTCTTGAGTAGAAACCTTGTCCCTTTTCCTCTTCTGATACAGTATGAACAGCCTTTATACTTAAGAGAGAGAATACTTGCTGTTGAGCCTCTGCCCACTGATTTGGGAGTAGATATGGCCAACCATTTGGGGTTTGTAACATGTGGAAGTGAAACCTGTATCCTTGGGAAACTATATTTAAAACCAATTTGTCCTGGGTAATGAGTTCCCAGTTTTTTGCGTGCAGAGCAATCTTTCCCCCTAAAGGAGCAGTCAGTTGAGAAGTGCTTGGAAGTTTTAAAGTTAAGTCACTGAGACAGTTTACCATGGGGGGAGTCTTACTACTCCCTGATTTGGAAGTGGGAGCTCCCCACTGCTTAGTCCTGTGTGTACCCTGGGACTGAAGCCTGGGTGTTCTGCTGGGTCTGGGTTTGGACTGGGAAGACCTGGAAGAGACAGGAAAGGACCAATTCTTAGAGGGGCAATGCCTACTAAATATTGGAGGCTGTACTTGTAAGAAATCTTTAAAAGTTTGCATAGATTTAGCTTTTTCCTCCACTTCTTCTGCTTTGTTGCCACACAGGTGGTCCCGATTTAAGGGAGCATCCAGTAATTTAGCTTTAACATGATCTGGCAAGGATTGCTCCTTAAGCCAAGCATGCCTTCTAAGTACAGACCCAGTGACAGCAGCCCTGCAAGATGCCTCTAGTGAATCAAAACCACATTGCAAAGTATATTTTCCAACCTTTTCTGCAGAATGCATTAAATCCTGTAAATACTTATTTTAAGCACAGTCAGGAATCAACATAATTTTCTGTTTAAGCAATCCAATAAGATGCTGATGATACTTTAACATATGAAACTGGCAGTTTAAGGCCCTAATGGCCAAGGTTTCAGAAGTGTATACCTTCTTACCCATCTATCCAACGCCCTGGAGTCTCTATCAGAGGGGGTAGGATTTTTGGCAGTAGTAGCCTTAATGCCCTTGTGTCCCTGTGAAATGGTCTCAGGATTCGCAGTAGGATTTTTAAAAAGGAACTCGTGAGCATCAGGAACCCTGTAATATCCATCAGATTTTCTGGGAGCAGGAGGTAGAGAGTCAGGGGCCAAGCTAGATTCCGAAAAGGCATCATCAACAATGTCTAGTACAGGAAGGATAGCTAAAGGCCTGTGCTGGGGCAGGAGTAAGAAATCCCTAAGCCTCTTTTTAGAATCAGAATAATCCTGGCGTTCTCAAGGAAAATGCTCCCTAAGAGTATGCAAGGTTTCACCAAAAGAGAAATCCTCTGGGGGGGAAGCAGAGGGAATAGAGCCCTCTGCATCAGAAACCTCATAGGTAGATAAGGGTAAATCCTGGTCATCAGAGGAAACAGAAATTTCAGAATCCTGGTCAGAAATATCATAAGCAAATTCAGTCCTAGGTCTCAGAGGGGGAAGGTTGGCTTCCCCTGATTAAAGTAATAAGGTCTTCAGCCATTCTTATCATTTTTTTTAGGCATAGAGGCCTGACCATGCGGTTTAGGCATTGGTTTTCTAGGCATGGTTCGAGTTTTAGGCCTTGAAGAAGAAGATGGCTTCGGTTTAATATGCAAGTCAGTAGGCCTGAATACATCCTCAGAAGCTGGTGCCTGCACAGCGGCTCCGGACCCATCCAAGGTAGAGACATCCGCAGGTTCCACAGTTGAAGCATCTCGCGGCATACCAGACTCTGAATGGGTCTCAGGAGAGGCCTGCAAATCTGAAGTAGCGGGTATCAGGTGCTGCGAAAGCACCTCACTGTGTACCGGCGAACTAACGACTGGCTTAGGAGAAGCGTCATTGTCAGCTTTGGCCCTAGGCGGCCTGTCTCTGTCTTTATCTTTGCGCTTTTTCGGAATGTCTGTAGTCGGATGGTTTACCGAAGACATATCTGGATAATTGAACCGAGTACCAAAATATTTAGAAGCATAAATATACCGATGCCGAATAGTTTGTTACTTAAATAAGGCACAAAACTGACAGCGAGGTATGTCATGGTCAGGGCCTAGGCAAGGAATACAGTATGAATCAAAATCTTTATGAGGTATTTGCTGTCCACAAGAAATACAATTATTGACTTTTACTGACATTGGTTTAGAGCAAGAAAAAGTTTCCCCAATGGGGTACTTAGCTTTAGTTGAAGACTTCGGTTCTGAAACTCGAAAACGAAAATTTCAGGAGTCGGCCGACCGGCACTTGCGAACTGCTTCTGCTTTGGGCACCGCACGGCAAGAAAGACTGATAATAATGGCGTTGGCTGCATGCTTTATACCCCTGACTACCTGACGTCACAGAAGATGAGACGGCAACCAACGCAGGACCCAATACTTTGATAATCAGGCCGAATGAGGGCTACTGCAAGCAGATAACCCAAATGTGATGACTGAAACAGTGAAACACGAAGAACATCCACCTTTAATAACTGCTGCTTGGCCTCAGAAAATAGTGCCTAATCTAGGCTACGAATTGAAGTATTAGGTTGGGGTGCATCAAACAACCACTGTCTTGTGTGAGCAAGTCTAGTCTGTGATGAAGCTTGTGTCAACTGTCCTTGCCCATTTGTAAAAGGGAGAAACAGTGCTGCCTGGACAAAAAGGGAGTCAACAGTTGTATTTAGGGAATCCTCCTGAATCTCTGAAATGACCACCAATATCAGTGGAAAGGCGTACAGGAGCATTCCTACCCACAGAAATGAGAAGGAATCTGTCTTTCAGGCCTGTCTGCAAGAAATCCTGAAGCAGAATTTCTTTAACTGTCTGGTGTGAATGGAAGCAAACAGATCTATTTGAGGAGATCCCCACAGTTGGATCCATTCTTAGAAGACCCCCCCCAGGTTTAGTTTCCATTTGTGAGGGGCTGTCTTGCTCAGTTTGTCTGCAATAAAGTTTGGCTCTGACAGAATGCAAGCAGCCTGAAATACTTAACTGAGTTGTTAGTTCCAGGCTATCACAAACAGCCTGCAAAGGGCGTAAAGACCTGGTTCCCTCCTCTTTATGCACCACATCATTATGGTGTTTGTCTGTGATTGCTAACAGAGGCCCTGAAGTTCAAAGATGATTTAGAGATTTGAGAACATTTACTACTCCCATCACTTCTTCGATATTCATGTGTTTTAGTTTACTCTGTTTGGTCCACAGCAGGGCTAGCCACCCAGCGGTGTAAACCTTGGCTCGAGATGATTGTCGCTGTTGATGTACTCTTCACCCCATACCTCTCAAGGTCTCCTCCACTTTTACTCCTGGTTAACCTCTCACCTAGTTAACCTTGCTCATTTGTATTATGTATATATAACTATACTGTAAAATCTAGCCTCAAGGCCATTTGCCTGTCTTTTGCACCTAAACAAAATTGTAATAGTTTGTTTCTTTATGAATGCTACCTGTTTGTCAGTAATGCAAAGTTTCTTAGTAATTATTCATGTAACTATGTATTGTTGGAGCTTTTCTCCTCTGGCCCTCACTGAAAATGGGCTCTCCGAGCCCAGTGGACCTCCCCAGTCATCAAACTGGAATAAATAAATAAATGTGACACCCCGACTGACCACATGTGCAAAAATGGGAAAAACGGTTGAGGATGGATGGATGTTCCACAGGCCCTGAAGTTTCACCACCTTGGAAGCCGCTCTCCAATCAAAGGCTGAGTCATCTTTGGTTGCAGACTGGCTAGGAGCTGGAAGGGAGGAGGTGAGACCTGGGTCGAGAGATAACTGGTCCACCCACCAAAGTAAAGTGCAGTTGTGTAAAATCTTACACCATCCATAACAGTACATGTCTTTCTCTTCACTGTTGCAGTATTCTTTACAAAAGTGATCCCCTGCCAAGGATAGCCCCAATGTCAAGCCAGTATACCAAAGCCTTAGATTTTACAGACATCATACATCACATGTATGCTGCCCACTCAAGGCAAAGGGCATAAAGGTGATGTAAGGATTTACATACCTCAGAACTGAAAAGCCCCAGGAGAAGCAAATACTCCCAGGAACATGTGCATCCAGAAGGAGGAAAAAAAAGAATTCCAGGTCAGGAAGACAGAAGGAAGGGAGCTGAGCAGAAGGGGAAGAGGGAGGGAATGAATACTGCAACAGTGAAGAGAAGGACATCTACTGTTACAGTAAGATTTTACACAACTGTGCTATGTCCTTCCACATCACTGTTGCAGTATTCTTTATAAAAGGAGAGTATCTAAGCCCAAGAGAAAACTTGAGTGGAGGAAGGGACAGACGAGCCCTCTAGAAACCCATACAGGATAGCTCTGCCAAATCCAGTTCTTGTTCTGGAAAACAACCAATCTATAATGCTTAGTGAAGGTATGGACAGAAGTCCAAGTAGCAGTCTCAAGGCTGGAATTTTTATCCAAACCTTTGGAAAAAGCACCAGAGAAAGCAATGGCTCTAGTAGAAAGCACCTTTACAGAGGTAAAAAGACAATTTTCATGAAAGGAATAACAAAATGATATGGGCTTCGAGATTATGGAGGAAACTGTTTGCTCAGAGACAGTTAAATCTACAGATCTGGGATGAAAAGAAACAAAAAGTTGCTTAGATTTGCAAATGGTCTTAGTCTTATCCAAATAATAACTGAGCTGCCTATGCAAATCCAAAGTGTGAAGAACCTTCTCACTAGCAAACTGCAAAGGAAAAAAGGAGGGGAAATTAACAGACTAAGAGACAATTCATTAATCATTTTGGGTATAAAAAAGAATTAGAACGAAGAGACACCCTGTCCCTATGAAAAACTAAGAAAGGAAAACACCCATTAGAGTCTGGGGTTAAGAGACTCTCTCAGCTGAAGTTAGGGCCAAAAGAAGAACAGTCATTCAAGTACAATGGTGCAAGGAAACTGAAGCTGAAGGCTCAAAACGAGTTTCAATCAATTTTTCAAGAACAAAATTGAGTTCCCAAGAAGGTGGAATAGGCATCCAAGGAGAAATTATATGAATGATGCCTTTAAGAAATTGTTTGAATTCAAACCTAGAAGCAAGAGGAAGAGTCAATGGAAGACCAGCAGAAACAGCTGAAAGGTGGGATACCCACAGAAAATGGTTTGGTTACGAGAAAGGCACCGAACAGAAAATCTCTTCCATTTGGACAAGTATGATTTCCTGATAGTGGGTTTCCTGGCCTCCTGCAAAACCCTAGGCACATCTTCAGGATCCCTTAAAAGGGATCAAAACCCTATCATCCACAGTGTCATATGAACAGTGGACAAGTGGGATCCCTTGTCTTGTGTGAGTAGGTCCAGCCTGTGAGGTAACTTTTTGTGATTGCCCCTGGCTAAGTGAATAAGGGGGAACTAATGCTGTCTGGGCCAAAAGGGAGTTACCACCAAGATTATGGGGGACTCGTGCTTCATCTTGAGCAGGACTCTTGGAATCAGAGGAAAGGAAGGGAAGGCATAGAGAAACATCCCCTTCCAAGGAAAAGATAGGAAGTCCAACTTCCAAGCCAGAGGACTTGGGACTCTGGTGCGAAAAAGGTGAAGTTGTCTGTTCAAAGGAGAGGCAAAAAGATCAACCTGTGGAGTACCTGATGGACAATGTCCAGAAACACATCTCTGTGAAACATCCATTCGTGAGTCTGCATACTGGACCTGTTCAGAGTCTGCCACTACATTTTGCTCTGAAGGAATTTATAAGCCTGAAGAGTCATTTGATACTGTATAGCTACATCCCAGACCTGAACATCCAGGCTGCAAAGAAGGTAGGACCATGTCCCCCTTGCTTGTTGATGCACCACATCACCATAGTGTCTCTGAAGCCCTGGAAGAAAGACAGAATGGAAAGGAGAGCTATTATCTCCTTTATGTTGATGTGATCTGACCTCTGATGAGGAGGTCAGAGACCCTGGACTTTGAGGGAACCAAAGGATACTCCCCACCCCTTGTCCGAGGCATCCGAAAAAAAGTTCCTGAGAGGGGACTTGTGGTTGAAAGGGAAGTCCCAGGTTGAGAGAAAGGTGATGAACTCACCACTGAAGCTCAAATTTCAGGTAAGGAAGTAAAGGAACCAAAAAATCAAGTGGAAGACAATGCTGAAGCCACAGTGACTTTAGGAAACACTGTAGCTTTCTCATATGGAGTCTGGCTAGTGGCAGCATAGGAATAGTGGAGGCCATGAATGCTAGAACCCTCAGAAAATCCCTGGTCGTGACTGAAGCCAGAGGAAGTGTGGGAGGTTGGCATAATGGTTAAGGTGTTTACCTTACAGATGCAAGGTGCAGGGTTTGATTCTCATATGGGGTAATTGGCTAGGCTTAAAATAGTCCACAAGGGCAGTTAGCCTAGTACTAATCTATGAATCTAAAAAAAAGGTGATTAGAGCTATAGCTTTGGGTAGAAGCAGGGATGCCAGCATGAGAATGCTCTGGATCCTGCAACCAAGAAACACGTGCTCCTGAGAAGGAACTAGGACTGATGTCTGAAAGTTTATGGCAAATTTCAGGCATTAAGAGACAAAACTGTAAACTGGAGGTGATGAAGTAAGACCTCAGGGGATGAAACCTGAATGGCCAGGTCATCCAGAAAAGGAAAGATATGAACTCCTCTTATCCTGCAAAAGACAATGACAAGAGCGAGGCATTTGGTGAATACCCTTGGGATAGTAGAGAGGCTAAAGGGCAAAGCAGAGATTGAAAATGAAAGGAAGAAACAATGAAAAGTAAAAACTTCCTGAAAAGGTAATGAACAGGGATGTGAAGATAGGCATCCCTGAGATCCAGGGATACTAAGAAAGCTTAAGGAAGAACAGGGATCAGAGTTTTAAGGGACAGCATCCGAAAGGAAGGTACCTTTAGAAAGGTGTTGAGAAAGGTCCAGAATGGGTCTCCAGGTGCCTTTCTTCCTGGGAACCAGAAACATATTGGAATAAAACCCTTTCCATTCTTGGGCAGGGAGCATGACCTGAATGGTGACCTGGGGAAAAAGGCCCTGTACCAGGACTGGAAAGAAAGGAAGCTGTTCCTGATGAGGTTCAGGGATACTCGGAAAAGGAGGGAGATTTCCACACCATGAAGTATCCCTGGTGGATGATGGACAGAACACAATTATCCTCAGTGACCCTTAACCAGCTATGAAGGGACAGGGGAACATGACACAGGGCAAGAGGAAGCAAGCTGTCAGATAGAACCTGGTTTGTCTTAAAAAGAAGGTTACCGAGGAGGAGGAGTCTGAGTAGACTTAGCAGGAGGTACAGACCTACAACCCTTTTTACCTTTAGGAAGCTGGAGAAGCCATCTATGTACAAAACCATATCTGGACGGATAATTCCTTTGATACTTAGGGATGGGAGAGACAAAAATATGCTTCAAGTCCTGCAAAGCCTTGCCTTTATCCTGGATGGACTTGAAAAGCTCAGCATTGGCAGAACAAAAAAAAGTTATTATCAAGAGAAGCATCCAGCAATTTAGCCTTAATATCATCAAGCAAGGCCTGAAGATGAAGCCAAGATTAACAACTCAAAACAAACCAAAGGCAGCAGCCCTAGAGGAAGTGTCAGCTGCATCATAACTACATTTAGCAGGGTGGAGAAGCATCTGAGAGGTAGAACCTAATGGAGAAAGGGGCGAGACCTTCTCTTTTGAATCAGGTTGTCAGAGATTGCCTAAGAATCTTGAGAGAGAAAGGCTAGAGAACATGCATGGTCATACATGTCTGGTAATTAGCCCAAAAAGCCAGGACAGTAGCAGTATATACCTTTTTGCCTAAACGTTCCATAGTCCTACTGTCCTTGCCTGAAAGTAGTAGTTTAGTAGACAAAAGTTTAGAAGGTTGGTTGGAAGAGACAGACACTACAGAAGGATCAGCAGAAGGGCTTTAGTACAAGAACTTAGAATCATCAGGCACCTTGTAAAATCTATTCAGTTTCTTAGGAGCTGGATGTTGACAGTCAAGAGACCACAGAGGCTGCTGAAAAGGTATCTAAAAGGGAAGCCAATAAAGAAGGTACAGCAGTGGGCTTAGGGGACTATCTGGAGGAGTTCATAACACCTATTTTGAATATCAGAAATCTGAGAGCATTCCCACTTGAAATATTCTATCATACGAGAAATAGTGTCCCCAAAGGACAGTTCCTCCAAGGGGGAAGTCTGGAGTAAAAGAATCATCCTTCTCAGATCCATAATCCAAGGGAGAAGGGATATAGGAGGAATATGCCAAAGACTCTTACAAAGAATCCAAATCCACTTCAGACAATTCCTGTTCTCTGGGCCTCTTGAGTGGAGAAGACCAAGAAGGAGCGGTCATAAAGGTATTAAACACACCCGGATACAATCCGGCCATTCACGCTGGGGATTTTCAGCAGCAGAGGAAATCTGTTCAGTTTTCTGTTTCATCTTCTGGGGAACATCCAAACTAAAAACCTTTGGTTGTTCAGACCCTTACCTACCCTCAACCAACATACTGGGAAACTCCTCCTGAACAAGGATTTGCAGTATTCACCTCTGTCCCTCAGAAATAATCAGCTGAGACTCCCCCTCAACATTCAGAGCTGATGTTAGCACAGCATCCAAGGATGTGCAAGAAGTCAGATCCATGCCGGCCTCCGATGGGGTCATGGCAGAGGAATCTGATGCAAAAAGCGGGCGATCCTATGGGCTTTCTTCAGCCTTCAAGAGAGACATCCACGGGAGATGGGACAGCAGCCAAATCAGACCTGAGTTTTTTTGCCTTTTTCTTGGCAGGAAGCTGACCTTTGGGACGGTAAAATTCCACCACAACAGCTCGCACCAACAATTTAAGATGCTGGTTCTCCAGGTAAATTGATAAGGAGGAGAGACGACTGCATAGGGTCTTAGGAACAAATCCTTGGCAGATAGAGCACTGCATATGTTTATGAAAAGCACCCAAACAAAAAACAGACTGCTTGTGACAATCTTGATGGGGCAATCTGCCTCCCACACTGACATTCTCCCTTTCTGGATGACATGTAAACTCAAAAAAATAAAAAAGTAAAAATAGATAAGAAATCCCAACTGGGCACTCATCTGAAACACGTCTCGCTGATAGCACAGACAGAGGAGAATCCAGACTAATGATCAATGATAGCATTTGGACTGGCAGCAAAGAAGTTCTGCAGTATGTACATCCAAATGTCATATGCCCTATGCCTTGAGCAGGGAGCATGTGCGTGCTGTATGATGTCTGTAAAATCTACGGTGTTGGTATACTGGCCAGACATTGGTGGTACCCTTGGCAGGGGATCTGTTTTGTAAACAGTACTGTGTTTAATGCGTTTGTTAGAATTATGAAACCTGATAAGGGTGGGGGGGTTGTGATTATGGAAAATATTATGTATGAGGGTAAAATGAATGAAATCCTTGGGGATTAAGTGAAATACACCTGTGTGTCCAAGAATGAAGTTAATGTAGCATATTACAAGATAGATATGTTATTAAAAGACATGCTATATGAAAAATTTATAGATAGTAAAACCTATGAGTATTTGCATGTACTTAAACCCGAATACCAATTATTTTTGGTATTCCCAAAATACATAAAAATATTGAAGACCCCCCCCCCTTAGACCTATTGTGTCAGCAGATGGGTCAAAGACACTACCCTTGGCAAAGTACATAGATGTGAAAAGTAAACATATTTGTAAGCAAAATAAGGTTATTTTAAAGGATTCATGGGACTTAAGGATTATTACTCCTGAATTGTTTTCTGAGGTCCTTATGTTTGTCACTATAGACATTATAGATCTCTTTTCTTGTATACCCTATATAGATCTCTTTTCTTGTATACCCTATGAGATGGGGTTACGTATGTTTGAGGATATGATTTTCCACGATAAGTTATTACAACATGAGAAGGTTGTTATTATGGGGCTTATGGACATGGTCCTTAAGCATAATTTTTTGATTTTTAATGGGGAATATTTCCAACAGATACAAGGGGTATCTATGGGTGCAGCATGTGCCCCTACGTTTGCTAATATAGTTTTGGCACATTGGGAGGAAAATTATATTCTAAATTCTAAATTTAACAACTGCTGGACATTATACCGCCGTTTTTTGGATGACATTGTTATCTTTTGGACGGCAGGTTATGATAAATTCAATGAATTCTTTGAGTATATCAGTATGACTACTAACTTTCTCAAATTTACATACAAGATTTCAACTGATATGTTACAATATTTGGATGTTGAAGTCTATAAATTGAATAATAATTTCGAAACTAGAATTTATAGAAAATCTACCTTCTGTAACTCCTTCCTTCACTTTAATAGTGCACACCCCTCACACTGTAAAAAGAACATTGTAAAAGGACAGTTTGTGAGGGGTAGTCGCATGACTAGTTTGGAGTTAGATTTTACTAATGAATGTGCCCTATTAGAGAAGATGTTTTTGGAAAGGGGGTACCCTAGTATGTTCATTGAAAGTATTAGGGAGGAAGGTAGGAGTTCTAAATTCAGACCCATTAAGGGAATTGTATTAGAACTTCCATCTGTTATACAGGATGGTAACAACATTATTCCACCCAATGATTACCAACAGGCCTTATTATTGGAATATAATGTTTCTAATTTTAGGGTCAGAGAGATATTTCAGAGAGAATGGGATAGGTTTGTGATATTATCAGATATTGACGAAATATCCAAATTAAGACCAAAGGTAGTATATAAAAATTCATGTAACATGAAAAAAATCCTAGAGATGGGTAATAATATAGGAAATACTAACTATAGTGAAAATACATATCACATGGGAGGAAGGAAGAAAATGGGCACCTTTAAATGTGGAAGGTGCCACCAATGTGAATATATTATGAATGAAGGGGAGATCTATATAGAAAGTAGAAATAAATGGATAAGTAGTAAGGGAAATTTTAGTTGTGATACAAAAGGATTAATTTACCTGGCAGTTTGTCAAAAATGTAAATCATTTTATGTTGGTAAAACAGAGAGGGTTTTGAGGAGACGTATTTACGAACATTTGTATGAAATTTCAAAAGGTAAAGAAACCAATGCTTTATATAAGCATTCTAGGGTTTGTGAAGGGTGTACAAATTCCTCTTCTTTGTTTTAGAGCAGGTTATGAAGGATGCAAGAGGTGGTCCTTGGGAAGAATTTTTAGAATACAAGGAATTATGCTGGCAGATTACTTTGGAAGCAGCAAGAACACCTGGTTTAAATGAACATATTTCACTTTTACCTTTGTTAAAATTAAGAGCTGCTAGAATGTGAAATAGTGCTGTTTATGCATTCAGCCAGTAGATGGCACCACTACACTTGCACCCATTGATTTTAATGACAAGCATGTACTGATGTATATTCATAATGGGTATTTAAATATATATTTCTTAATATTCAAATATAGGTTAGATTTTAATTAGTTAGGGTTATATATCATGTAATTCTCAATATTTTAACATCATGATTTTATTTAAATGTGGAAAGTGAATCCCTTGAATTTTTATTTGATTTGTAATATGTGTATGTATAGAAATTCAATAATATTGTCCTAATTAATATTAATGAGCCTAATGTAATAGCCTGATTTGCATGTTTGAATTCCTTTATGTGATTGTTATTGGCTAGCTTGGTTTTTTATTTAGTATTTAAGAGGCAATTAAGGTAATTGATGGCTTATCTGATGAAGTCCAAGCTGTTTATGGACGAAAACGTGTAGTGCTGTATTAATTGCGTTAATGCTGTGTGTTGCTGGTGGAGCTGTTTCGTGGATGTTTCAATAAATAGAGTGATTTTACAGTTTGGAGTATTCCCTCGTCTGCCTGCTGCACTTTTTTCTGTGTTGGTTGGTTTTGAGTGCAGTTTCACTTTTTTACTTAGTAAACAGTACTGCAATAATGATATAGAAAGACATCTTCCTTTTGACAAACTTCAGCACTGGAATTTGAAAGGAACATTTTGGGTACAAACACAGACCTAAGGAGGAATATTAAGAAATGCAGAGACCAAAAAACCCAGACTCTTGAGATACTCCATGAGTGAGGTGAGATACTGGTTGGGGAAACTGAGAAACTGTTCCTGGTAAAGGTCTACTTTGTCTTTTGTGGAAGAAAAACCCTCATAAGGGATAAAAAGAAGTTATATACTCACCATAACGTTGCATCTGTGTTGGCCATTTTCATTCTTCCTCAGTTATTGGGTTCGGATCCAAACCACTGGATCTGACTTGGCAGTTGCTAAAGCTCATGGTAACCAAATCCCTTGAGCTTCTCCTTTATCCACAATGCACCTCACCCAAATATCTCAAATCTTGTTTACTGCTCAGTAGAGAGTAAAGAATGGAAGAAGTTTGAGGAGAAGCCATATCTTGAAGTCATATACAAACAAGTATACAGGGATCCTGTAAACACTCGTTCCTGCAGAAGTCTTAGGATGGGGGTTAGTGGGAGGGGAGCTGAGGAAAAATGAACAACACAGATGGAACGTTATAGTGAGTACATAACTTCTTTATCTGTTGGTGTCAAATTTCATTCTATCCTTAACTATTGGGGCAGAGTCCATAGCTACCCTTTTCCTGGGTAGATTCAAGGAAGGAAATTCCTGAGCACTGTAGAATCAAATAATTCCCTGCCTCTGGAGACCAGATCAGACTTGTAATGAGTGAAAAATGAATGTGGAGTAGCCCAAGTTGCTGCTGCACATATATCATCCATGGACATTCTTGACTGAAAAAACTGTGGAAGTCGCCATGGATCTAGTGGAATGTGTTTTCAAGGAACGTGGAAGAGTAATGCCAAGTTTAGTATAAACAAAGGAAATGCAATTTGTCAACCGCTTTGATAATGTAATCTTAGAAACTGTTTTCCCAAAGTTGGTTCAGAAAATGAAATGAACAATTGGTCAGCTTTTTTAAAATTCTCAGTTCTAGGCAAATAAAGGGATAACTGTCTATGAACATCCAGTAAATGTAAAATATATTCTCCTTTGTTGGTAAACTTAGGAAAGAACAGTGGTAAGTTAATGGCTCGATTAATATTGGATTCTGACACCACCTTCACCAGAAAGGAAGGATTAGTACGTAAAGTCACTCTAGCTTCGTGGAAAACTAAGTATGGAGGTTTAGAGGATAATGCCTGGATCTCAGAAATTCTTCTTGCAGAAGTAATGGCAAAGTACAGTTGTGTACACTTACCATAAATGTAGATGTTCGAGTGTATTCAATGTTGCAGTCATCACCTGTGAGTTATCCCTGCTGTGGTAGCCCTTGACCGGCCCGAATACCAGAGTCAATGTTTTTTTGCATCGGCTGCAGTCGCCTGTAGTCTGACATCAGGTTGTCAGTGCTATAAAGCAAGGCAGCTGACGTCATTACATCAGTTTATCTTGCCCTAACTCATCAGAAGCATAAGGAAAAGTGGTCCTGGTGGCCACAAGCCACTGTGGGAAGCTTATGTCTCCCTAGGGGAAGATGCTATATGGGGGACAGAGGGAGAGAAACCAGGACTGCAACAGTGAATAAACTTGAACATCTACATTGATGGCAAGTGTAGACAACTGTACTATGTTGTTCGTGTTTCACTGTTGCAGTCATCACCTGTGGGAGGATTCCCAAAGCTGAGGAGAGGGGTGGGAAGGAAAGGTTAGATTCCTAAGCATGGGTCAGCAGGCCCTGCAGAACTGTAGAGGCAAACCTTGCCCTAGACTTAGAAAAAAGAGGTAGGTGGTAATGCTTTGTAAAGGTATGGAGAGAGGTCCAGGCGGCAGCTCCCAAGATGTCCCTGGTAGGGACTCCTCTGAGGAAGGCTGTGGAAGTGGAGGCTGCTCTAGTGGAATGGGTACGGACAGACTTTGGTGGGGGTTTCCATGTAGTCTGTAACAGAAATGGATACAGTGTGATATCCATTTGGAAATGGGCTTCCCCTCTGCCCCAGGGGCAAAGCTGACAAGACGTTGGTCTGTTTTTCTGAAAGGTTTAGTAAGGTCCAGATAGTATCCAAGTTGTCTGTGCACATCTAGTGAGTGTAGAATTCTTCCCCCCTTGTTTTGGGGGTTGGGAAAGAAGGTGGGTAGGTGTATGGCCTGGTTGACGGTCACATCAGATACCATCCTTGGCATAAAGGAGGGGTTAGTCCTCAGGGAGACCCTGTCTGCATGGAAAATGATAAAGGACTTGACAGCCATGAAAGCCTGAAGCTCCGATACCCTTCTGGATGAGGTGATAGCTAGTAGGCAGGCAGTCTTCCAGGAGAGGTATTTCAATTCTGTAGAAGCAGCAGGTTCAAAAGGAGGTAAGGTTAGTTTTTCTAAACCATAATTCAGGTCCCAGGGTGGCATGGGAGGCCTTCTGGGAGGTCTGACATTAGAAGCCCCTCTGAGAAATTGCTTAATCAAAGGATGAGAGAAGAGGGGTGGGAATGAATTGAAATGGCTGAGGCATGGATTTTAATATAGGAGAAAGAGAGGGTACTATTGAGCAGCTCGGCTAGGTAATCCAAGATAAGAGGGATGGAAGGATGGGAGGTACTGGCCCCTTTGGACTAGCTCCAGAAGCAGAATGTTTTCCATTTTCCCGCATATGATTTTCTGGTGCTGGGCCTTCTGGCCTCTGTGATGATGTCTAGGTTTGCTTAACAGGGACTCCTTGTTAGCTTTTAAGGTATCACCCATGCTGAGAGATTGAAAGTCTAAGTTTGGGTGCAGTATCTTCCCCCTCCCCTGCGTCAAGGGGTCTGAGATCAGGGGAAGCTGCTTGGGGGGCTCTAAGGTCAGACTGTGCAGAAAGGGGTACCAATGCTGTCTGGGCCAATCTGGAGCAATGAGGATGGCCTTTGGACTCTCCTCCTTTATTCTGATCAGTACCTTGGGAATAAGGGGCAGAAGAGGGAAAGTGTACACAGAGGGAGTTCCAGGGGAAGGTCAAGGCATCCATCTTCCAAGCTAGGAGGTGATACTGCCTGGTACAGAACTTTTGCAGCTGGTGGCTGAGGTGTGAGGCAAAGAGATCCACTTCTGGAGACCCCCACTCCTGAGTGATATGCAGAAAGATTTCCCTGTTGAGCTGCCATTTGTGGAGGTCCAGTAAGTTTCTGCTTGGGTGGTCTGCCAGGGTGTTGTTGACCCCTGGTAGGTATTGGGCAATTAGGTGCAGACCCCTGGAGGTGGCTGTAAGCCAGAGGCTCATGGCTAACCTGCACAGGGGGTAAGATTGCCCCCCCTTTTGTTGATATACCACATTACTGTGGTGTCTGTTTTTATAGGAAGAACAAGACTAACAACTGAAGCAAAAAGCACCAAAAACTAAATATAAAATAAAAAAGTCAGAGAAACCACAATTGCAGCTGCTGTAATCCAAAATTGGATTAGAGCAGCTGCGATTGTGGTTTCTCAGACTTTTTTACTTTATAAGAAGAACCCCTGGCCTGAGATGGGGTTTGAAAGATGTCAGAGCCTTTTGTACTGCCATCATTTCTTTCTGACTGATGTGCAAGTGAAAATTGCTGGGCATCCCAAAGACCTTGGTTGCACCTGCCTGCTAGGTGAGCACCCCAAGCAATGTCTGAGGTGTCAGTCTGGCCAGTAGGGCGGAGGATGAAGGGAAGACCCTTGCTCCTGGTACAGGTCTCTGCCCACCACAGAAACTCGGACCTTATACATGGGATCAGAGGGAGAGAGGTCTCTAGGGACTGAGTGTTGGCACCAAAGGTTCTTTAGATACCACTGAAGTTTTGTCATGTGAAGCCTGGCCAGAGGAATGAGAAGGATGCAAGATGCCATGTATCCCAGGGCTTGCAGGAACTTCCTCATGGTGAGGTGACTTCTGGAAGCCAGCTGGGTAAAGTAGAGAGACAGGAAGCTCTGCTTTTCTGGGGATAGAAAGGCCATTTGGGATGCTGTGTCTAGCACAGCTCCCAAGAAAATGATCTTCCTGGTGGGGTTTTGCTTTGATTTCTTCTCGTTGATGGTGAACCCTAGGGAAGTTAGGAGTGATATGACAAAGAGAAGGTCTTGGAGCAGCATTTTTTTGCACTCTGCCTGAATGAGGCAGTCATCCAGGTAAGGGTAAATCTGCATATTTCTTTGTCTGCAGAATGCTATGGCCGGGGCCAAGCATTTGGTGAATACTCTGGGTGCAGCAGATAAGCCAAAGGGCAGCGAAGAGAACTGAAAGTATTGTGATCCTGCTCTGAAGCGCAGGAATTTCCTGCACAATTCCCTGATGGGGATGTGGAGGTAGGCATTTTTTAGGTGTAGGGTCAGTAGCCAGGCACTTTTTGTTAGCATAGGCAGCAGCTGCAAAGTTACCATTTTGAATCTGGGGGCTACTAGGGAGGTGTTCAGAATTGAGATATCCAGGGTGGGGCACCAAGTAACCTGTTTTCTGGGAACAAGGAATAGTCTGGAATAAAATCCTTTGCCTGTTTGATCTGAGGGTACAGGCTCTACTGCTCCTGGGATATGACAGTTTGTACCTGCTTCAATGCCTCTGCCCACTGATTTGGAGGTATTCCTGGGTACCCTCTTGGAACTGGGAGTTCGCTGAAAGAGAATTTGTATCCCTGAAAAATTATCTTTAAGACCCATTGGTCCTTTGTTACAGAAAGCCAATTGTCTTTGAAGAAGGAGATCCTTTCTCCTAGTTTTTCATGAATGAAGGGAGGGCAGAGGGAGGAGGGGGGAGCCATTGTGAGTTTTGCCATAGAAGGTTGGCTTAGAACTTCCTGTCTTAGTGGTCCATTGTATGCTTCTCTGCTGGCCCTGGATGGTCTGTCCCTGCAGGGCTTACCTTGGCCCTGTTCTGTGCTGATTCCTGGAATACGATCTTTGGGGAGCAAAAAAAAACATACGCTCACAGCAGACAAGATCTTTCCATCCATCTCACACCTGGACAGTGGTTCCTTTACTTTAGGGCCAAACAGTGTAGTTCCTTCAAAAAGAGCACTGATGAAAGTGGACTTAAATAGCTCCACAAAATCACACAAGCGCATCTAGGCATGTCTCCTCATGGAGATACCTGAACTCGCTGCTCGAGTTTGGAAACTAACTTCACAGAAGAATTGGATAGAGATTCTAGGTTTACCAACTGAGAAGTTACAGAATCTTGAACCTCTTCAGAAATGGCTCATGAGAGAACAGTTGACAATTCCTTAGTCAAATCTCTCTGAAGACTAATAGTGTGTGCCAGATAGTTCAGTGACCTTAGGGCAAAGACATACTTCCCTAATCTTTCCATCACCTGTGACTCCCAGTTGGAGGGATGGACAGTGAAACTCATGAGGCAATTCCTCCTTTGTGGCTGCTGCTGCAACCATGCCATCAACTGGAATTCCTTTTCCCCAGAACTGCCTGTCAAGAGGTGGTGCCATTATCCTGTTGGGTCTCCGAAGTATGGTTTCTATGGAGTCAGGTTCCTTTCACGCCAAACAAGAGACCATATCAATGAAGTCATCGGTGGGCGGAGTCACTCAGGAGGTAGAGGGGGTCCAGTACTAAAGGTCTCCAGAAGAACAGATTCCTCAGATGTAGGATTGGTAGGGGTCCCCCCACTTCTAATTGTCTAGGATGTTTCCAAATGAGACATATTCAGGAGGTGACCATGGGGACCCCTCGCCTTCATCGAAATCTGTTTCTTCAGTGATGGACTCCACTGGGGAGTCTAAGTGCTTCCTCTTACATGTCCTCATTCCGGGCAGCTCCTCAGTGGGAATCTCTGGAGAGGTATTGTAAAAGGAAATCAAAATTCCCCGAGAGGGAACATGGGTTTTTGGCACTGGATGCCCCTGTGGAGAAAGGTGGTGAGGCTCTTAATGCTGTGACATTAAGGTAGAATGTCTAGGATCCAAGGGGGAAGTTTCTACTAGATCTGCTGAGGCAAAGAAAACTCTCTTCTCAGCCTTGAAGGCAGAGATCAAAGGAGCAGATTAGGGGTTCGGATCTAAGAATACAAGCTTCTGAATCGTTGTCGCTCTCTGCTCTGACAGCAATAACCCCAAGGTGGAAGCCGGAGCAAAACATACAGTTGTGTACACTTACCATAAATGTAGATGTTCAAGTGTATTCACTGTTGCAGTCATCATACTTGGGTTATCTGCCTGCAGGTAGCCTTCAGTCAGCCCGAATACCACAGTCTTGGGATTTCTGCGTCGGATGCTGTCGCCTCTTCCATGACGTCAGGTTGTCAGGGGTATAAAACATGCAGCCGACGCCATTACATCAGTTCTTCTTGCCCCAGATGTCAGGAGCCCCCAAACTTTACATGGTGTGGAACACCTCCAGTAAAAAGTAAATACCACTGCCATAAGATATTGCCAAAAAGAGGATAGGAAAAAAGTATAGAAAAGTCAGGGGGGCTGGAGGGAGGGTAACCAGGACTGCAACGGTGAATACACTCGAACATCTACATTTATGGTAAGTGTACACACCTGTACGATGTTCTTCGTGTTTCACTGTTGCAGTCATCACACTTGGGTTGATTCCCAAAGCTGAGGAAGGGTGGAGGCAGTCAAGAAGTATTAGGGCTGGCTAGCAGGCCTTGTAAGACTGCTGTGGCAAATCCAGCTCTGGATTTAGAAAAGATAGGTACGTTTTAATGGTTGGTGAAGGTGTGTACTGAACTCCAGGTTGCAGCTTCCAGGATGTCCCTAGTAGGGACTCCTCTGAGAAATGCTGTAGAGGTTGAGGTAGCCCTAGTGGAATGAGTTCTGATCCCCTGAGGGGTAGGTTTTCCATGGTATTTGTAGCAGAAATGGATGCAGTGTGCCATCCATTTGGAAATGGTTTGCTTTGAAATGGCTTTGCCCTTTGCCCCTGTAGAAAAGCTCACTAGCAGCTGGTCAGATTGTCTGAAAGGTTTAGTCCTGTCAAGGTAGAACCTGAACTGTCTGTGCACGTCCAAGGAGTGCAGGATCCTTTCCCCTTTATTCTGAGGATTAGGGGAAAAGGTTGGTAAATGGATGGATTGGATTAAAGCCACACTGGATACCACCGTGGGCATAAATGACAGGTTAGTCCTGAGGGAAACCCTGTCAGCATGGAAAATAATGAAGTGTTCCACAGCCATTAGTGCCTGTAACTCAGACACTCCTCTTGCTGAAGTGATGGCTAGAAGTAAGGCTGTTTTCAGAGAAAGGAATTTTAACTCTGTCGCAACCACAGGCTCAAAAGGGGGAAGCATGAGCTTCTCTAGTATAAAGTTAAGGTCCCAGGCAGGGATGGGAGCTCTCCTCAGGGGCCTTAAATTGTTAGCTCTTCTCAGGAATTGTTTGATGAGAGGGTGAGAAAAGAGAGGTGGCTCGGTATTATAATGAGCTGAGATGGCAGAGGCATGAATCTTAATTGATGAGAAGGATAGGCCTCTGTGGAGCAGCTCTGCTAGGTAATCTAGGATTTGAGATAAGGTGGGCACGGCTGTGTCCTTTCCTTGAGACTTGCTCCAAGAGCAACATCTTTTCCACTTTTCTGAATAGGATTTCCTAGTACTAGGCCTTCTGGCCTCAAGGATGACGTCCAGCATCTGTTTGCTGAGGGTTGCTGGTGGTGTACTCAGGGGATAAGCCAGGCTGCAAGGTTCAGGGTTTGCAGCTGTGTATGCAAAATTTGTCCCACCTGCTGGGACAGCAGGAAGGGGGTCTGATGTAGGTGCCAGGATGGGACTGCTGCCAGACTGCGTAGGAGTGGGTACCAGTGCTGGCGTGGCCAGTCTGGGGCAATAAGGATTGTCCTTGGTCTGTCCTGTTTGATCTTGAGTAGTACTTTTGAGAGGAGGGGCAGTGGGGGAAAGGCATAAATTGAGAGGTTTTCCCATGTAAAGAACAGGGCATCCACTTTCCACGCTTTGCTGTGAGGATTTCTGGTGCAAAATTTGCTGAAGTGATGGTTTTGGGGGGAGGCAAAGAGGTCCACCTCTGGTGTCTGCCACCTGTGGATTAGAAGTTTGAATGAGTTGGGTTCTAGTTTCCACTCGTGTGGGTCCAGTAGATTTCTGCTTAAGTCGTCTGCCAATGAATTTTGTTTGCCTGGCAGGAATTGAGCTTGCAGGTGCACTTGGTTGCTCAAGGCTTTGTTCCACAGGGCCCTGACTGACCTGCAGAGTGGGTAGGAATGAGTTCCCCCCTGCTTGTTTATGTATCACATAACTGTGGTGTTGTCTGTCTATCAGTTGTTGTCCTGGAAGGATAAGGTATTTGAAGGTTGTCAGAGCATTCTGTACAGCTAACATTTCTTTTTGATGGATATGCAGGGTAATTTGTCCTGGGCTACATTTGCCTTGAATGCATTTGCCTGCCATGTGAGCCCCCCCCCCATGCATAGTCTGATGCATCTGTTGTCAGGGTTTGGGCGGCGAGGGGTTGAGTGAAAGGAAGTCCCTTGTTGTGGTTGCATGCCTCTGTCCACCAAGGAACTCTGCCCTTGGACAAGGAATGATAGGAATCAGTGTTGCCAGGTCGTGAGAATGTTGAGACCAGAGACTTTTTAAGTACCACTGAAGTTTCCTCATATGCAGTCTCGCATATGGAATTAGTAGAATGCATTAGACCATGAACCCTAGGGATTGCAATATTTTTCTTGCAGATAGCTGGGTTTTGGTGACCATTAGTTTGAAGTAGTTTGCCAAATAAACCCATTTTTCTGGAGTGAGGAAAGCCATCTGGGAAGTTGTGTTCAAGCTTGCACCCAGGAATACGATCTTTTGGCTTGGCACCAGTTGTGATTGCTTTTCATTGATGGTGTACACCAGAGAAGTTAGAAGTCTCTTTACAAATGCCAGGTGCTGAAAGTAGTAATTCCTGACTGTCCGCCTGAATCAGACAATCGTCCAAGTATGGGTAAATTTGAATATTTCTCTGCCTGCAGTATGCGATGGCTGGAGCCAGGCACTTTGTGAATACCCTGGGCGCAGTAGATAAGCCAAAGGGAAGTGCAAATAACTGATAGTGCACAGAGCCTGCCCTGAAATGTAGGTATTTCCTGCAAGATTCCCGTATGGGGAGGTGCAGATAGGCTTCTTTTAAGTCAAGGGTGACTAGCCAGGCATCTTTGGCTAGCAAAGGAAGAAGTTGCTGCAGTGAGAGCATTCTGAATTTTGGAACCACCAGGAAGGTGTTGAGAACTGACAGATCCAGGATAGGGTGCCAAGATCTCTCTTTTCTGGGCACCAGGAACAGTCTGGAGTAGAAACCCTGTCCCCTTTGCTCTACTGGAACAGGTTGAATAGCCCTGATACTGAGAAGAGAAAGTACTTGCTTTTGAGCCTCTGCCCACTGGTTTGGAGGAAGGTCTGGCAACCCGCTTGGGGTTGGCAGTGAGTGGAAGTAGAATTGGTACCCCTGGGATACAATGTTAAGGATCCATCCAGTCCTGGGTAATGGACATCCAGTTTTTGCATGCAGGGTGAGTTTTCCTCCTAGGGGTGCAAGTACTTGGGTATGGCTGGGAAGGATGATAGACAAGTCATTGTGAACTTTTTCCATAAGGGGGGGGGTGGCTTATCACTCCCTGTTTTTGAGGTGGGAGCACTCCATTGTTTAGATCTCTGCATACCCTAAGACTGTAGTCTTGGTGGTCTGCTGCTCCTGGGTTTGGACTGAGAAGGCCTGGGAGGGACTGGAAAGGGCCAGTTTTTAGAAGGCCAATGGCTACTGAATCTCAGTGGCTGCACCTGTAAGAAATATTTAACAGTTTGCATAGATTTAGCTTTTTCCTCCATCTTTTTAAGAACTACTTTTGCTTTTGTGCCAAACAAACATTCCTGGCTTAATGCAGCATCTAGTAATTTTGCTTTGACATGGTCTGGCAAAATTTGTTCCTTCAGCCAAGCATGCCTTCTCAGTACAGACCCAGTGATAGCAGCCCTGCAAGATGCTTCTAAGGCATCAAAACCACACTGCAAAGTATGTTTACTAACTTGGTTTGCAGAATGCATTAACTCTTGTAAATCTTTGTTTTCTGTATAATCTGGAAGCAACAACATTTTTGTTTAATTAGCTCCATAATATGCTGCTGGTACTTTAACATGTGAAACTGGCAATTCAAAGCCCTGATGGCAAGAGTTGCAGAGGTATATACCTTCTTACCCCAACTGTCTAAAGCTCTAGAATCCCTGACCGAAGGGGTGGGTTTTTTGGCTGTAGTAGCCTTAATGCCTTTAGGCCCCTGGGAAATGGTCTCTGGATCTGCAGTGGGATTCTTAAAAGAGAAATTTGTCAGAGTCAGGTACTCTGTAGTACCTGTCAGGCTTTCTCGGAGCTGGTGGTAGAGTATCAGGAGTAACACTGGATTCCATAAAGACATCATCTGCAATATCCAGGAAAGAGGGAATAGCTAGAGGCCTGTGCTGAGGCGAGTCTAAAAATTCTCTGAGTCTCTTTTTGGACTGAGGGTAGTCCTGGCATTCCCAGTGGAAATGCTCTCATAAGGTATGCAAGGTTTCACCAAAAGAAATGTCCTCTGGAGGGGAGGCAGAGGGAATGGAATCTTCTGCATCTGAATCCTCATAGGTAGATAAGGGTATGTCCTGGTAATCAGGGGGATCAGAGTCATCGGACACATGGTCTGTAGAATTAGAAGGAAAATCAATCCTTTGTCTTTTAGAGGGGGAAAGCTGGCTTCCCCTAATTAAAGTTATATGGTCTTCAGCAATTCTAAGCATTTGTATCTGTAGCATGGGAGCTTGAGCATGTGCTTTGGTCGTTGGTTTTCTAGGCATAGTGCAACCTCTGGGCCTGAGAAACTCGGTAGTTTTTGTCAAAAATGAAGTTGTTGGCTTAATACGAACATCGGAAGGTCGGAATACACCCTCAGAAGTTGGTGCCTGCACAGCGGCTCCGGACCCATCCAAGGTAGAGATATCCGCAGGTTCCATAATTGAAGAAGCATCTCACAGCATACCGGACTCCAAATGGGTCTCAGCAGAGGCCTGCAAATCTGCAGAAGTGGGTAGCAGGGGCTGCAAAGACGCCTCACTGAGTACCGGCAGACTGGCGACTAGCTTAACGGAAGCATTGTTGGCAGTTTTGGACCTATACGGTCTGTCTCTGTCTTTATCCTTACATTTTTTTGGAAGATCGGTTGTCAGATGGCTTATCAAAGCCATTTCAGCATACGGAGAACGAGAGCGAAAGAATTTAGTGACAAAGATAGCCTGACGACGAATAGTCCAGGTGTTAAACAAGGCACAAAACCGACAGCGAGGAACGTCGTGGTCTGGGCCTAAACAGGTGACGCAGTAAAATTTAAAATCTCTGTGAGGTATTTGCTTTCCACAGGCAAGACAATTGTTAACTTTTTCTGACATTGGTTAGAGCAAGAAAAAAGGATCCCCAACGGGGTACTTAGCTTAAAAGACTTCAGGTTAGAAACTCGAAAAACAAAAATTTCAGGTAGCGGCCAACCGGCACTTGCGAACTGTTTTGGGCTCTCAAGCAGCAAGAAAAGTTGATGTAATGGCATCGGCTGTATGTTTTATATCCCTGATGACCTAATGTCATGGAAGAGGTGACAGCATCCGATGCAGAAATCCCAAGACTCTGGTATTCAGGCCGACTGAGGGCTACCTGCAGGCAGATAACCTAAGTGTGATGACTGCAACAGTGAAACATGAAGAACATCTGTCCAGTGCCAAGGCTGCAAGGAGCAGACATGGCTCCGATAACTTCAGTCTCGAATGTTGCACCTCGGATCTGACAAGCAGACTTCGGCTCAGAGAGCTCTCCAGAACTGAGTGGACTGGAGGACTTAGAGATGACTTTGGATCAGAGGATACAAAAATCCTAAGCTCCAACACTGATGGATTCAGATAGTTATGCTCCTGGGACTCAATCAACAGAAGGTGTCAGTGGAGGAATTTGAAAGGGAGGTGTTGTGGAAGGATGGATAACCTAACCCACAGGGGTAGGCGCCGAAGGAATACTAATCTGTCCCTTCTCTGAGAGGATCTTCCTCACCACTCTCTCCATATCATGTTCTATGAGGCTTCTGGAAGAATGAGTGGAATGTACGGATGGAGACACTAGTCTTTGTAAGAAGGGTGATGGGAGTCTATCAGGAATAGGATCCAAGGATGGAGAGTATCTGGGGTGCGGAAGTAAAGGCATCTCCATTAATTCTGTTAGAGTCAGATCCAATAAGGTAGAGTCCGACAGTTTTACTTTCTTCAGATCTGACTTAGACATGGTGAGATCTTGTAGTGTTGAGACGGTCTGCTTAGGTTTTTGTAGAATGCTTTCTAGAATCTGATGAAGAGTATGCTCCCTCACTCTCAATTTTTTTGGATCGTGGAGACTGGGTCCTTTTGACTTCTCTTTCTTGAAGTCAGAAAAAGATTTTGACGAAGAAGGTCTTGGTTTAGGTGACAAACACAGATATGGCTTCTCCAAATGATAAAGGAATAAAAACTTTCAAAATCAATTTGTTTTTACGCTCTGTAAGAGTGTGAGGAATGAAGCCATGGCATATTGAGCAATCCTCTTGTAAATGAAGAGGGGCCAGACAATAAACACAGTGTGTGGGCTTCAGAAATTGGCAATTTATGCCCATACTTAGTACATTTTTAAAACCTGCAAGTTTGTCAGCCATAACAAACAATAATAATGACAACAATTTCAGAAGGTGAGAAATGGGTGGCAAAAGCCAGGGTACCTTTTTGGCTGGGCTTGTATAGGCCCCAGGGCCAATAGCCTAGTACCTACCTATGAATGTAAAAGTAAGTATGACAGACAAAGATTTTTTTTTTAAAGCAGCAAGAAAAGAGGGTAAAGGAATACCAACAATGGTAAGGAAAGGGCTACAACACAGTCGTAAGGGAGGAGAGATGCTAATGATAGTATCTAAGTACCAATTACGAAAGGAAATTAGAAAAATAATAATATAAAAGGAGGGACTGTAATTAAGAGAATATTAATTAGCAATTCAGAAGAAAAAAAACAGAGTAATACAAAACAGTTTTACTTATCTAAGTTGCACAACTCAAGAGAGATGGTAGACGTCTGTTAGCCAGAAGAGGCAAATGACAACTGAGGTATTTGGGGGAGGTGTACTATGGGTAAGAGAGAAGCTCAAGAGATTTGGTTACAGTGAGCTTTAGCAACGGCCAAGTTGGATCTGACAGTTCAGATCCGAACCCAATAGTTGAGGACAGAATGAAAATTGACATCAGATCATCTATTTTGAGACAAGGAATGAGAGAAGATATCTGTATGTTCACCTTGGACCCTAGACTAAGGAGGAGGTCCTTTTACCAAGCTAGGGATTCCTGATATTTTGAAAGAGAGTCAGCAAAAAATAAGACAATCATCTAAATATGGAGAAATGTGAATGCCTTGCAAACTCTGAGCTATTACTGGTGCAATGTGTAAACACCCTTGAAGCTGCAGATAGCCCAAAGGATAAGAACAAACTGAAAATGTAAGCCATATGCAGAAGATCTTAAGAATAAAAAGTCTGATGTCATTAATGATTAAAAGATGCTTATTATCACATCCTAAATCTAGAGTTACTAAAAAACTGGATGCGGGATGAGGGACAACAAAGACAGAAGGAAAACTTATTGAACTTAGATGTGAAGGTTTAGGAAAAAGACATCTCTAGGACTGGTCTCCAAGTTCCTTCTTTCTTTGGCATCAGAAATATTTTTTTAAACACCTTTATTAACTTCTCATTATTCAGTGACAAGGGTACATATACAGTTACAAAAAAAAAAACAAGCCATTACACAGATTTTTTTCATTTCCATGCATTATACGTACATGGTTTATTTATTATTTTATTTAGAATGCTCAAGTACTGCCTTCTCCGAAATTCCACTCCTCCTGCTGAACATTATTCTGCATGTACTGTTCCCACAGACTATATTTACTTCTATGTGGTTCGTTCCTTCACTTTTCCAAAAATTCCACCTCAGATTCTTTTATCTCCTTTACAACATTCAATAATTCTGTTACAGTTGGTACCAGAGAAAGATTCTTGAATAAAATTCTACTCCTAATTTGTTCTGGGGGAACTGGTGCTATGACCCCCAGAAACTATTTTTTCCATGACTGGAAGAAACAGAGATGTTTAGTTTGAGGGATAAGGAGGAATCCTCTGAAAAGGAGGAGGGATTCTCACTGCCACCTGTAAGCTTACTGAATGATTCTCAGAACCCGCGAGTCTTACGTTATCTGATGCCACTTAGGAAAATTAAAACAGACTTTGAGAAAGAATAAATAGGCTACCAGGTTGAGAAGAGGGAAACATGGGGTAGGAATACAGTCAGTCTTTTGGAATGTCCTTGTTCTGAGAGGCTCCCCCTTTTTTCTGAGCCTCTCTGCCATTGTTTTTTAAAATTCTGTTTGCTTGTGCCTTGCTGAGACTGTTTTGGTTCCTATAAAAAAGATCCTGAACTGGAAGAAAAGTTCCTATTAAACTTTGGAAAGGAGGTATGAAAATCTGTGAAACCCACTGAATTAACTTCCTCCTCTCAAACGTTTTAAGGACCTCAGCCGAAGAGGTCTAAAACAATACCTCTGTCTAAGGGAGAAAATCAAAATCTCAGCTTTGACATCATCTAGTCAATGCTGTAAACATAACCAAGCAAACCTTCTCATTACTGATCCAATATTAGTTGCTCTGGATACAGCATTAGCAGAGTTGTAAGAACATTTCAGAGTATTTAGTTACTTGAGAAACTGAAGCCATTAAGGAACTCAGCAGAGGCATAGCTGGAACAGGATGAATGGAGCAGTTTCCATGGGTGCAAAGTGTTAGGGGGTGTGACATCCTGATCTTTCTTCAGGGAATATTGGTAAAATAAAACCCAATGAGTAGTGTAAAGCATTACTAGGTAGACTGGGAACCAGCAAATATGTAACGTTCAAGGTGCAAGTGAAGAGGTCGCACCACCAGTCTTAGAAAAATAATACATTTAATAATAACATGAAAACAAGAATTAAGCACTTTTGTCCTCGTAACACTGGCACTTCATCAGAATAAATGAATCCTATTACATCACTTCCTTTTATATCTACAAATCCTAATTAAAAACAGTGTTAACATATTTGCTTGCTCCAATATCAGTAAAATACCAGTAATATATATTACAGTCAGAACAATTCTGGTTCTTTACAAATAAGAATAAGCAGCCCAGAGAGCCCGCAATCAACAGTGATGGCCCCCAGCAAAAGCATTTCCTAAAAGGTGGACTTCACAGCTACTATACCAGCTGCTTAAACAGGGGGTGGGCAATTCTGTTAATGATGAAACTAAATACCAAGGAAAAAAGGCATTATTCAAAGACATGTGAAGCTTCAGAACCCCTTTAAGAAACTGCTTATTAGCTAATGGTATGTCACTCCCTGAAACCTCACACTGTCATGTTTGACACACGTGCTTATTCTATGCATCTGACCACAAAATAACTGAGACCCACAACACATGTTGATCAGAACAAACTACAGCTTAGCCAATAGTGATAGCACAGTATGCCTCTTCATAGACTTAGCAGGATAACTCAACATTAGGAGGTGCCCTTCTGGCCTCTTCACTCAACTCACAAATACCTGCAGGAAAGACCAATGGCCAGAGAAAGTAAAGGACTAAGAACAGTGCCTGAATCCTAAACTGCAACTACCTACTGCATAAACTTGGTGGTGGTGGTGGTGGTGGGGGTCAGAGAACAGACAGACAGTATCTTAAACCACAAAAGTTTACTGTACTGCCAGGGATACGAGAAATCATATCCTTACTAGCCAATGGCCAGTATTGTCAGGGATTAGCTCTGGTCATTCTTCTCTAAATTTTCCAACTGTGTGGAGAGTTAAGAGAGAATGGTGGGAAGATGAACAGTAGTCTCCCCACCCACTGTCATCTTCACTTTGACCTGTTCAGCAGAGAAGACAAGGGGAGGCCTGCACATTCTGCCAGCTGGCAAACAGGCTGACCTCTGAAGTGCTTCACTCCAGTAAGGCTATGACCAGACAGGGTTTCTGAATTTGCAGATCCAGAAGAGGACTGAAGGAGCAACTATGGATGTCAGCCAACTCATTCACTTCTTCTGGAATGTAAACAACTGTAGGGTGATGTGTGTGTTTATTTGATGGCATGTCTTCCTACTTTTAGAGTTGCATTGATATCTTTAGACTCACCTTAAAGATGGACCCAGGATAATTTCTATAAACTTCTTCCACTTGATTTAACTTGTCTCCCTAGTACAGTAACATGACTTTAGCAGTTCATAGCCGATATTCAAACTGGCTCAAGAGCATAACTTTTTGTCAAACCTAACAGTCTTTGTCATTTGAGAGAATACCACTTACAAAAGCCAACTTGGATCCCCTCAGTGAATCTAGGGAGATGACAGCTGCATCAGGAACAGGATTTTTACAGAAATAATTTGGCCTTGTCCTCCACAAGTAGAATCATTTGGGATTCTCGTGAGATGGAGGCTGAAAGCCTAGGTCTAAGAAGGCATTTCTGACTGAATCTCAAAAGCTTCAAACACTGGAGGAATCGAAAGTCAATACAAGCTCAACACCACCTAGCAACGCAGGATATAGGATCTGAATTGTGTAGAAAAAGGAAATCCTTACTACGTTTAATACTACTGGTTGCAAAAAAAGGCAGTTGCAATAACACGCAAGTTCAAAATCTATGCCAAATGTAACAAAAATGTTGAACCTTGTAAAAGAGATAAAAGAACTGCAGTGGGATATTTAGAAAAAAGAAGAAACAAATTTCAGTGAAATAAATGGAATTTCTAAGAACAATACTGTTTAGCAGGAAGACTGAAGTTTAAGGGAAGGCAGGAAATAAGCAATTTGTGTAATGTTGGAGCAAATAAAAATAGTTAAATATAAATATATATGTATAAACACAGCATTATAGTTCGATTTCTTTTCTTCTAATGTAAGTAAATTCATGTTACATTTTAAAATATAATGACTTAATAAAAATGATAAAAATAAATAAATAATAAGAGTTGCTCCATGTCCCTTTTGTGGAAGCTGCACATATCTTTTGAACTTTATTTGAAAGTTTCATTAAATTATATGCCTCCATCACATCCCAAAGGTGAATACATTTGTGAAGAGTAAACAGTCTTTGTTTTCTTCCTCTCTAATGTCAGAGTTTTCCATTCTTGGCTGGGGAGAGTAAGCTACCTCTAGTGCTAGGTATTATGTTCGTCGGAAAATAGTCATTCTTCCTTTGCCAGGTAGACACATACTGTTCTGTAATGTTTTCCTTCCTCTTTTACTTATTTATAAAGCAACACTATTAACTACCACATTTTCATTTTTACATAGAATGCTGTTTCTGAGATCTAATGCTTATCAGTTCCATATTTTTAACCCCTACTCTCTCTCTTACTGATGGTTTGCTTTTAGTTTTCCTAATTATGGCTTTTTTTTAGCCATTATCAACATTAATAATAGAGCTAGAACTTTAGATAACTTGCTCTCCCCAGCCAAGGGCAGAAAAACTGACATTAGTGAGGAAGAAAACCAAGACTGCAGACTCCACATCTTCACTGCATGTTATTTTACCCACTCAACAAAAGCATCTCTATACTGAGGTTAAATTGTCTTCCAAGTACAAGACTTGGCATATTGTTCAGCTCAATTTTGTGCTCTAGCACCTCCTTACATTCTCAAAGTGAGTCTACTTTGAAATCCAGACACGCATATAACCGACCTTAGTTTTCATGGGACAAAAATAGTGAAAGATGAAATACCCAAATGGCGAAAATTTTCCAGGACACCCATATAACCGACCTTAACTTTCACGGGACTAAAATAGTGAAAGATGAAATACCCGAATGGCGAAAATTTTCCAGGGTAAGTAAACACTTGCCTAACCTGTCTTTTTCTCCACTGTAGTGCAATTCCAGAGTTGGTATATATAGTTAGGGGGATGTGGGGGGCGGAGACCCCACCTAGGTGGGTATTACTTACCTCTGTGTGTGTTTCGTTTACAATTGGGCACGTGTTTACTTAACACACACACCACACCAGGATAAGATATAAACCTTTACTGATGTATCTAGTACCTCGGCTTACGCCTTCAAGGAATAAATTATTACATCACGCAGCCATTTTTATATACACCATGATTTTGTTAATTAATTGATACAAGCCCTTCAATTAACTCCTAAAATCAATTACAAAATCATTACCTTAAAATACCCGTAACAGACATCTCATAAATTACCAGTATATTGCTATTTATATTTAATGTCATTCCTTATTCAAGATGTTTGATATAACTTCATTTATATCGAATATCTAGAAACACATAAATAAATTACTTACACATGAAATAAATATAATGATACAAAATTCATTCCTTATGCATTGTGTCAAATTTACATCTTGATACTTAAAAATGCTAAACTACTGATTTTATAACTATAAATATATTAATAATTTAAATAAATATGACATTCTGATGTTTTAAGACTTGATGTAAGCCCAAAGTGAACTGTACAGCTGGAAATACATATTCCGACATATAAATATTATTTCAAAACTATTATGTTTAGTTTTTACTTTGATAGATATATCTAGAGCAATTGAAACTAAAACATGAATTCAAAATTTCAAAAATTGTGGACGTTTACATCCAATTCCATGTTTAAACCTCTGGGATGCAATGTCCTAAAATTAATAATGCACTTGGACTCTAGCTGTAATAATTTGCTGACCTCCACCTCTCCTTTCTGTGATTTAGGCTTGGCCAACACTCTGAAAAAAAGAGATTCATCTGAACCACCAAGGGAATAGATAAAATGTGTCGCCACTGGATTCTCTATCCTGCTCCTTCTAATGTTACCCATATGCTCCATAATTCTTTCCTTGACAGCTCTTTCAGTCTGTTCGATATACCACTGCACTATGGATCATCCACAACCTATAATGTAAATAATTCCCCTCGACTCACAGGTGTACATATCCCTAGCTTTATAAATCTTGCCATCGATATTGGCCCCATCCAAGTTCTTAATTTTTCCACAGATAATACATTTTCCACAGGGAAAACTTCCCTTCCTACCTTGTTTGTTTTACAATTTGCCAAATGACAACAATTCTTTCAAGTTCTTTGACCGGCTGTAGGAAAAGGTTACCCTTTCTGATAAAATGTCCCCATATTTTTCATCACTGAGGACAACTGGCCAATATCTGTGCACCAACTCTCTTAAAACATCTGAAAATGGGGAATATTTATTGACAAAGAATAGGGAGTTCTGCATTTCTTCCTTCTTACTAAATGTTGTTCTCCTTCTAGTGGTTCTCTCTACCCCAACATATTTTTGACTCTACTCTCCGCTGCTGCCAAAACATCTTTTTGGTACCCTCTTTTTGCAAGTTTGTCCCTGACATTATTAAACTCACATGTCAACTCATTTTATTTGAGGTGTTTTTAGCTGTTCGTATGAACTCTCCACATGGTAATGATGCCAATAAGTGTGTGTGGGGGGGTGCATACTATCAGCGGTTAAATTTGACAACAACGCATAAGGAATTAATTTTGTATCATTATATTTACTTCATGTGTAAGTAATTTATTTATGTGTTTCTAGATTATCTGCTATAAATGAAGTTATATCAAACATCTTGAATAAGGAATGACATTAAATATAAATAGCAATATATTGGTAATTTATGAGATGTTTGTTACAGGTACTTTAAGGAAATGATTTTGTAACTGATTTTAGGAGTTAATTGAAGGGCTTGTATCAATTAATTAACAAAATCATGGTGTATATAAAAATGGCTGCTTGATGTAGTAAACCGAGGTACCGGATACATCAGTAAAGGTTTATATCTTATCCTGGTGTGGTGTGTGTGTTTTGTTACATCAGAGACTGTTGCGTATTTTCCAAGTGTCTACTTACCCTGGGAAAATTTTGATGTTCGGGTATTTCATTTTTCAATATTTTCGTCTCACGTAAATATACTATATGGGAGTCAGGATTGAAGTACATCAAATAAGGTTAAATTGTCTTCCAAGTATAAGACTTGGCATACTGTTCAATTCATTTTTGTGCTGAAATAACTCCTTAAATTCTCACAGTATATGCTCTCAAGAACCTCATCCTGAACTGTCACAACTCCAGCATGCGCCTCTTCTGTGGCAACATTTCTTCAAGCCATGTAGGGGTAGAGAAATACATGTGCAAACATTTTCCTGCAAAATTCTAAACTTTCTCAATTTAGTTGCATAACTAGAAATATGACAAATTTCATTCACTGTTCATCTGTAATATCTTTATTCATTCATGCTATGTTTAATTTTATACCATTTTGTCTTCTAAACCTAATACTTTCTTATATGCATATACTTGTTACTCTCTTCCATTCTGCAATTTCATTTCTGGCCTCAGGTACAAAATCTGCTATTTCAGGTTTAACAAATTTACTATCCAATCTATGCACATCTTTTTTCACCTCCAACATTACAGCTGTATATACAAGTTGATCCGAGTTCAGTAAGTCAAAAGTTACTTCACCTTCACCCCATTTTATTATCTGCTCCCAAAATTATGGTTCTTTGTTCTGTCTCTTTCTTATCACTGTAATACAATGTACATTCTTTTGGTGTTACTCTATTTTCCCAAGCTAAAACTTAAAAGAAAAAATTGTGTGACAGCTTTATGTGTACAAGACAGTACACACATGATATTTACATTCCTTTTCTAAATTTGCCCAAGTGCCCATGTACAGTCCTGTCATTGCTTTTTCATGCACTAACTATGCCTACTGTGTGATTTTACATGGGCATATATTCAGAGTCCTGAATTTATTTATATTTGTTGACCGGGAGTGTCCGACTGGACGTAGGTCCATTTTCAGCGGAGGCCCAGGGAGAAAAGCTCCACAGTTAAAATAAACAGACAGTAGTTACATTGGATTACATAGCGATTAACAATTTACATAGCAATTACAACATATTTACAGATGAAGAACACAGTACATCAGTAGACATCTAGAATCTTTATCTGTGAAGTACATAACAGACATTAACAAATGTTAAAATAAGAAGTTACTGCTGTATAAGTACTAGGCTTATGAGCATCTGAGCTTGCTATAATCAAGGTAGTTAATGGAGTGGAAAGAAAGGTAGTGGTTGGATGGGGTGGGTGATATTAGAGTGGGAGTTGCAAGGGCATAGCCAGCATGTTTTTAGGTGTGCTTTTAGTAAAGTTTTGAAGTGGGTGCATGATGGTACGGAGGTAATTGTGAGTGGGAGGGAGTTCCATAATTTGGATATGATGCAAGAGAATAGTGCTTCACCAGCAGAGTTATTGGCTTTAGTGATCTGCAAGTGATTTTTGTTGCTGGATCTTAGTGGTCTGGTGGTGCGATAGGGTTGGAGTAGATTCTGGAGGGATGGGACATTTAGTGGATGGTTTACTAGTTTGTGGGCGAGTGAGAGTTGACACCATTGAAGGAGGTGAGGGAGTTCAAGCCAGCCCAGTTCAGCAAGTGAGAGAGAGTGGTGACTACGGTAGGATGCCCCTGTGGCGAATTTAGCAATTTTGTTATAGCAGGTCTCTAGCTTGTTTAGATCGCATTGCCTTAGGTTGGTATATATTGGAGAGGCATAAAGTAGGGTGGAGATAAGATGGGAATTTGCTATTGAAATCATTGCTGCTTTGGTGAGAAGATGCTTCTGTATAATGCTCCTAGTTTTTTGTGGACTTTTTTTATGGTCATGGATATGTGAATGTCAAATTTCAGTTTATTGTCTATTTCCACTCCTAGCAATTTGGTGTGTTCAGTTGGGTATATAGTGGTGTTGTCTTTTGCTGTGATGTTAAAGTGAGAGTTGTTTTGAGTATGTTTGGTGAGTTGGAAGATGAGTAGTTTAGTTTTGTTTGCGTTGAGTATTAATTGGGCATCGGATAACCAAGTTTCAACAGAGGAAAAGGCTTCCTGTGCGACTTTTTGCAATTTGGGTAGGGACTGGGTTGAGTAGATGATGGTCGAGTCACCTGCGTATTCGTATGAGTGTGCCATGTGTGATGGCAGAGGCTAGATTATTTGTGAAAACAGAAAAGAGTAGGGGTCCAAGGATGGATCCTTGGGGAACCCCTATGGAGACAGGTAGTTTGGGAGATATGTCATTCTGCCATACAACGGATTGTTGGCGGTCAGACAGGTAACTCTGAAACCAGTTGATGACTGATTGTGAGAAGGATAGGTTATTGAGGACAGAGATAAGTTGTTTGTGTGGGACCATGTCAAATGCTTTAGATAGGTCTAGGAAAGTAGCAAAGGAGAGATAGCCATTGTTTTTATGCTGAAGTATAGTGTTAGTAAAGGAGAGTAAGGCAGTGGTGGCGCTATGGTTTGGTCGGAAACCATGCTGAGTATTGGAAAGGGGGTTGTTAGTAAGGAGGTAGTCTGAGACCTGAGAGTGTATGCATCTCTCTAATATTTTGGAGAGTGGAGAGAGAATAGCTCTGGGGCTGTAATTGGTTAGTTCTGTGGAGGGTCCGCCTTTGTGGAGGGGAATTATATGTGATACTTTCCACAGTGTGGGAGCATAACTTTCTGACAGAGATCGGTTAATCAAGATGGATACTGGGTAGGCCAGAGCATCAGCTGCGATTTGTAGGTATTCACTTGGGAGGTTGTCTGCTGCTAATTTGGTGGGTTTAAGTTTAGTTAAGAGTTTTTTTATGTTGGAGGTAGGTACAGGAGAAAAAGAGAAGGCAGTGGGGAGATTAGTAGTTGAAGGTGTGGGTTGGAGGGGAGGGGGGTTGCGTTGTTTAGCTAGTGATAGTATGGTTTGTGTGAATCAAATATATTAATCTAAGTTGTTTGGTCTCTCTCCAAATCTTGGCATCTCAAGCCACCCTGTTCCTTTATCAGTATTAGCTTTCCCAGTGAACTCTCTCGTTCCCCCCAAAAAAACTCCTTAATTTTCTTTTTTATATTCTTTCATATCTTAGCAGTCAGTGGCATAACAGGTAGCACACTTGCCTTTAGTTCAGAAAACTGTGGGTTCTGTTCTCACATCAGGTAGGTCAACTACTGACACTGCAGTGCAGCATAAAGGGGAGTACTGCACTGCAGAGTGCACCACCCTTTGGATGAGACATTAAACTGAGGCCCCATTTGCTTGACTTGGTGGTAACTCCTGGGGATGTATAAGAGCCCACATCACCTATTGTAGAGAGTAAGGGACGCTCCCAGATCCCATGGCCAAATTTCTCCTAGCAATATAAATGCCACCTCATGCCCCCCGAAAACAGGCTACCAGCTAAGTGGGACTTAGCTAGTCAATAAATAAAATATGTATATTCTTATGTACAAGAAGGAAGTACAGTTATGTTAAGTAAACTTACCATAACAGTAAATGTACAAATAGATCACTACATTGCAATAGCACAAGCTATATGCAATGTATTAGGTCAAGCATCAGACTTCAGGCCACCTTCCAAAGCTTTAGGGCACTTTCCACGCACACGTACATTTGAAGCTTTTGAGCAAACTGGTGCAAAAGTAGATGTAGAGATACCAAAAATCAATGTTTCCTTGACCCAGAAACAAGGAAGGCTAGAATCCTGCCAATAAAAAGCTAGAAGAATGGGAGAAGATAGGGTCCACATCATGAAATAAAATAAGTGGGAGAAGGAGGGCGTTTGTACTGCAACAGTGATCTATTCATACATCTACTGCTACATTAAGTTTATTTACACAAATTACTATGTTTATCACTATACCACTGTTGTAGTAGCCTAAAGCTATATGGGACAAAATGGGGCTAAGCATAATGATTAAGGTGTTTGCTTCACAGCCACAAGGTGCAGAGTTTGATTCTCACCTTTGAGGGAAACTGGCTAAGCTTCAAATGGCTCATAAGGGCAGCTAGTCCAGTACTTACCTATGAAACTACGACTACCAAATTTTACACAAAAAGGGAGGAGGATCTGTGCAGGAGCTAATGAAGTATAGGCCTAGAAAACCTAGCCCTAGAAAAATAGTTAACTATGTGGTATTTGGCAAAATTATATAAAGAAGTCCAAGTTGCTGCCTCTAGAACACTTCTACAGTTCACCTCTTTTAAAGCATCAGAGGTAGCAACAGCTCTGGTAGATTGGGCTCTGCTTTGCTTGGAAGTACCTATCTGTCTCTCACCTTTCCAACTCACACTCATCACCCCCCCATAAACAAATCACTTATTTTGCTACACTGAACGCCCAAAGTTTATGTAACAAAATACCCAACCTCCACACTTGGTTCCTCCACAACCACCCAGACATCTTATCTATCATCAAAACATGGTTGAAACCTCATACTAAAGACCCCAAAATTACCCCTCCCGACTACAATATCATAAGAAATGACAGAACCCTTAAGAAAGGTGGAGTAGTAGCCCTACTGTTCTCTTCCTTCCTATCTGTAACACCGTATACTAAACCTGTACCCCAATTTGCCAAGGCAGAGCTAACCCTGGCCCTCTTAAATATAAATCAACACAAAAAGATATGTATTTTGTCTCTATACATTCCACCCGGTGACAATGTCTCTACCCTCGAGGAAATCCTTTACTGATTCTCATCTAACATAAGTAATGAAACTATAATTCTAGGTGATGTTAATATAAACTGGGCCACCATTCAATCCCCCACAACCTCACACAATCTAAACCTCTACAACCTTACTCAGCAAATCAACTCTCCTACTAGACCCTCTAAAGACAGCTCCTCTGGAACCATCCTGGACTGGATACTAGTTTCTCACCCCCATACTATCCCCAAAAAAAGAATATTTCCTGACTCTCTTAGTGACCATCTCCCTGCCTTTACTCTTCGAAATCCACCTCTCTACACCTATCTCATAACTACATATTCACTCGGTCTCTTAAAAACTTCAACTACCAATCCTTCTATGAATCACTAAAATATACTAACTGGTCCCCTCTAAAATCCCTCCCCTTGGACAATGCAGTGACTTACTTCAATACTACTTTCATCAACCTGTTAAATAGCTTTGCTCCCATTAGAGCCAAAAGAATTAAAAACAATACTGCCCCCTGGATTACCAAAGAGACTATAACCCTCATGCACCTCAGGTTCAAAGTATGGAAAAACTACCAGAAACACAAAGCTCCTTCCTCCCTGACTGACTATAAGCAACTTCGTGACAAAATCAAACACACAGCCTGTGACCAAAAATCCTATTACTCCCTACTCCAAAACAACCACAAAACTAACCCTAAAAAGTTTTGGAATAGTATCACTACCCTCCACCATCCTGGTAAAAAAGTAAACTCTTGCCCTGACCCTAAAACCTCTGACCTCTTCTTAGCTACCCAATTTAACTCCTTTTTCATTGACTTTATAGCTAACTCATTACATCTATTATAAATAATATACTTAACCCACAACCTACTATCCCCACTAATTCACCCTCCTCAAGCAATAAAGCTTCTCAACTCCATCCTTTCACTCTTCAATCAGTTCCTATCTCTACCATAAAAAAACTCCTACATAACTTGAAGTCATGTTCAAATGCCCCTGATGACCTTCCATCTAACTTCCTAAAGCTAACAGCCAATGACATCACCTTCTCCATCTCCATCCTAATTAACCTGTCAATCCAAGAAGCTTGTGTGTTAGTACTCTGGAAAAAAGCCTTTATCATCCCCCTATACAAATGTGGAAACAATACTGACATTACTAACTTCCAGCCAATTGCCATTCTCTCCCCATCTCAAAAATTTTAGAAAAATGCATTCATCTACAACTACTACCCTACTTGCTTGAAAACCATCTGCTTACCACCACCGCTCTCCTCTCCTTCCTCAAAACTGTCAATTCCGCATGCGACTCTGGCAGTATTGTATCTACCATCCTACTTGATTTATCCAAAGCTTTCTATACAATTTCACACTGCCTCCTCTTGTCTAAGCTCTCTCATCTTAACATATCCACCTCCTCTATCAACTGGTTCTCCAGTTACCTCTCTAATAGACAGCAATCAGTCAAATGGAAAAACTGTACTTCCCCCTTTCCTTAACACCACCATAGGAGTACCACAGGGGTCCATATTAGGCCCCCTACTATTTAATATATTCATAATGGACTTCCACCAGTGTATTCCTAATGCCAAGCTCATTCAATATACAGATGACTCTACGACAATCTGCTCTGCTCTGCTGAATCCCCTCCCAAACTAAATAAACTAACCCAAGAAGCCTTTCTATCAACCGAGAACTGGATGTTATGCAACCATCTAGCACTAAATGCTTCCAAAACCCAACTTATGATATTCACCCCCTCAAAGTGTCTAAAATAGACAAGAACTCTTTCTCTATAACAAGCCAAAACAGGACCTCTACTGAAATCGTACCCCATACTACTAGGTGTCACTACTGGCGAACAACAAATTTGATATTCACCTCCATTCAAACAAAGAAAACCCACCAAAAACTACCATCACAACTACATTTTTACTCCCTCAACCAAACAAGTCCTTTCTGCTATCGACCTCATTCCCTCCCTCTTGTATGGTGCCCCCCTCCTTACTACTCTCCAATCCAGTCTAAAGACTAAACTAGCTTCCTGCTATAACAAAATCTCAAAGTGTGTGACTGGCGCCAAATCCTCCACCCACCACCGCAATACCCTTTGCAAACTAAACTGGCTTGAATTACCCCATCACTTCTCCTTTATCCAACTTTCTTATGCACATAAACTCATCTTCAAACTCTTTCTTTGCCCTTCCCTTGACTGCTCCCTCAAATTGCACCAACCTGACAGACTGCTCACGCCAAACAATCAAAACCTGCTCAAACTACACAAACCTGCTCGATCTCCAGGCATATTCCTTTTGTTCTTCTCTCTATCATGTCTCTGGAATTCCCTTCCTCCACAAATTCGTACCACCAACAACCACTCCACCTTCAAAACCTTGCTCCACTCCCACCTCTCATCCCTCTGGGACAGCTCCTGCTCCCACCCCTCCTCTACTGAACTATACCCTACCTATCTTCCTTCTCTAATTTCTCATTACTCAGATCTCTCTCCTCTAGTTCTCCACACCCACCTACCTCTCTGTCAAAATTACATAACACTGATCTTCACTGCCTAGTTTCCCAACTAACTCTCCTCCTACATCTTGCATCCTTACTTCTTCCTTGCATACCTACATATTTAACTTCACCTATTAGTCCTTAATTTCCCTCTTCTCAGATTCTATCTTCTTCTTGTAATCTGACTTAAGAAGTCACTAGTATAGACTATGTAAATATATATACATCCTTTGATTTCCCTGTAGAAGCATTTAATATTATTTCTTTTGTTAGTACATTTTTATTTCCATTGTATCCTACAGATTTTACACATTTTATAAACTTTGTAACATTTTGTTGTATGTTTGTCTAATTACTTATCACTTGTTTATCACTGTTGGAGCTTTTCTCCCTAGGACTCCATTGAAAACGGGCTCCTTGGCCCAATGGACTATCCTGGTAAACAAACTGTAAAATAAATAAATAGCATAAAATGACAAGAAAAACAAAACTGAATGACATAAAACAACCACTTTAAAACAATCTGTTTTGACAAAATGTCCCTTTTCCTTACCTTCATAAGATGTAAGCACTTTATTAAAATTTCTGAAATCCTTTGTTCTGTCAATATAGTATCATATCTGGCATGGCTTAGTGGTAAATCGTTTCGTGTGTGGTGTGCATGGTCCTGGGTTCTGGCCTTGCGGAAGCTGTTTTTTTATGGTGGGTGGGTGGCCTAATGGTTAAGGTGTTTGACTTACAAGCACAAGGTGCAGGGTTTGAGTCTCACAAGGAATAACTGGCTAGGCTTACAATGGCTCGCAAGGGCAGTTAGCTTAGTACTAACCTATGAACCTAAGTTGTCTGTAGATATCCATAGCATATAGAATTTTCTGTCCCTTAATTTTTGGTTCTGGAAAAAAATATGAGAACATTTTGACTCAAAGAGATCATTGAAAATATTTTTGACACAAAAGGATTAGTTCTCAAGGATATTCTATATTTATGAAGGGTGACAAAGGGCTGAATCAACATAAACACCTGCAATTTAGATACACTTCTGTCTGAAGTCAGAGAGATGGGTAACACTGTTTTCCATTTTAAGAACTTTAAATCAGCCCCAAGAGCTTGTTCAAAAAGGAATAAGTACATGGTTTCAAAGTACAAATTTGAGATCCTAAGGAGTCAACTGTAATGCCTCTTTAAAAAAAATGTTTTATTTAGCACACAGAAGAAAGGGGGAATCCATGGGCAGACAAGCAGAAATGATGAAAAATTTATCTTAAACTCTGGCTTGTATTAACTCCACCATTAATAAGTTACACAAATACTGAAAAACCAATGAGGTTTGAGCCTTAAAAGGGACTTGACTCATTCTACGGCACCAACAAGAACATCTCTTCCACTTTGCATTATAACATTTTCTAGTAGCATGTTTCATAGCCTCCTTTAATATCTGCTGCACATCCTCAGAGAAAAAGTGCTTAAAAGGTATTACAATTCTATAATCCAGGCTGTGAGATGAAAAACTTGAAGGCTGGGTGGATAAGAGTTGTTGTCCATCCTATGAGGAAGATGGTAGTAATTGCCCTTGGCTATTTTCAAAAAGAAGATATAACCACTGTTGCCTGAACCAAAAGGGAGTTACCAGCATCATTTCTGAAGTGTCCTTGTTGGGTCATTAAAAGAAGTCCGGTTATCAGAGGAAAAGGTGGAAAGGTACACAAGACTGTGGTCAATGGAAACAAAAAGACATCTGTCGTCTGGGCCTTCAAGAATGCAAGGAGTCCTGGTGCCGAACTTGTTTGTGTGAATGGAGGTAAACAGACTGACTTGAGCTATATGCTACTGGTGGATACCCTCTTGGAAGACCCTGGAATGCAACTGCCATTTGTAGGTGTCTGTCCTCATCCTGCTCGGCTTGTCTGCTTCAAAATTCTGCTCTGATGGAATGCAAGCATCCCGTAGGGATAAATTTAAATGCACACCAAGTTCCCAGGCAAGTAATGATAATCTGTAAAGGGGCTATGATTTGGTATCCCCATTTATGTACCACATAACTGTGGTGTTGTCTGTACTGACCAACAAAGGTTTTGGAACCTACAGAAGGTTCAGGAGTTTTAGTGCAATTATCAATGCCATGATCTCCTTGATGTGTGCTTCTTGTTCTCCTGATAGCCCTAAAGACCCTATACTCTTTATCCCTTTGGAAACAGCCCCCCCCCCAAGCAAATTCTGAATACAGACTAGATAAGGACTGATGGGAGAATGACAGATCTGGTCGATGGATAACTGATTCATCAACCACTGCACTTACCCTTGACAAAATTCAGTGCTGGAATCTGAAAGGAGAGGGGATGCTGGTGTTGAGTCTAGCCTGACTTAAGAAGCCACCTGATTTTTCTCAAATATAGCTTGGCTAGAGGAATCATACGAATTAGAGAGGTCATAAATCCCAGTATGTGGAGACAGTCATTGGTTGTTGTGTGATCCTGGCGGGAGAACATCAGCAATTGCTCCTTGTAAAAGGTTAACTTGTCCTGAAAAAGAAAGGCCATTACGAGAGATGTATCCAGGAGACCGCCTAGAAATACTTTCCTGAGACACAGACTGAGGGAATATTTTTTCTAGGCTTAGTTGAAAACCTAGGTTGTAAAGATCCTTGACTAAGAGAATGTATTCTTAACAACCCTGAAGAGTGCATAAAAATAAAGCAACTATCTAAATAAGGTTCTTTCTTACTTTTATTTTTATATTCATTCTGTCTTATTTTCATTACACCGATGAGACTAAACACAAGCATATATTTCTCTACATATCTGCCCTCAACTATTATATGATAACTTGGATCTCAAGAGACATCTTTACTTCCTGGAGGATTCTGATCTCCAGCCAGTACCATATATTCTTGATAAAGGTTATAACTTCTCCCATAACATTCTTTACATATTGTCTCACTGCTTTTGGTGGAATGTATACTACAGCCGGTGTAATTATTAATCCCTGTCAACACCATCATAAATGTTTCCTTTGTTTTTCAGTCTTTATTCCAATACCCATTTTAATTACTCTTTTTTTTGCTCTCCTCCTATTTCAACAAAGAAACCCTGCTTTCAACTTTTCTTTTAAAAATTTTCAGGTTCTTTGTGATTTGGGTGTGTTTCTTGTAACATTGTTATCTTTATATTACTACTACTGTAATTATAGGTCAGTCTCTTGTCCTATTTTCTCCTGTTCATCAACCCATCAACATTCCAGATTGCTAATGTTATACTGTTACATGGTAAAGCTCATCTGTTATTGTGCTTCCATATATTATTTGTCTTTCTGTCATGAAAAGGTCCTTTATCATCTATTTCTTTTCATTTTTTATGTCATGTTATGCTTTTTGGCAAAATTGTCCTAATTTAACCTGAACTGTTATTTTCATTAAAACATACAATTCACAACCTAGTCCACAAATAAACAACTCAATATAAACATTTTTCTCATGGCAACAGAGCTAATGCTCTGTATAAAAAAAAAAAAAGCAGTGTAAATCATCTTTTAGTTTTCTACTCTGTTCTAATCAGGCTCAAATGTTGACTTACTGCTTTGGACTGGAGAATACCTATTATAAATATCTTTTTTTTACTCACCTGCAAGTTTGTAAATTAAACATCTAATTTCTGAAAATGTCCCTCTATCTTTGTACTACTAGACAACCAAACACTGCTACTTACAGTCTTTCATTAGAATACTGTCACTTTAAATCTGTGCTCTTTTCGACAGATTGTTCATTCATGCTACTGGTACATATTTTTACCATTTCCCTTTAACTCATTAGTTTTTTTCAAATCCTATAGTTGTTTTCTAAAGGTTCGCTGTATGAACTATTCAGTCAATGCATCTCCCGCCTCTTGTAATAAAATGTAGCTCATCAACGTCAGCAATCACAATTCCACTTGCATTATTCTTAAATCTGATAACAAATGCAATATTTATCAAACAGCATACAATATGAAAGTTATTTTCACACACTTAGTTACTGATTTTTAAAATTTTCCATTGGGCATCTTACATTATAGCTATGCCATGCATCCTTGCCCATGCATATTCGCCTGCACTTAACTTACTTTCCTCCTCACTCAGTGCAAGCAAGAGTCACAAAAACAATGCACTGCAATGGATTTAACTTTCAGTCAGCATAATTTTCTCTTAACTTTGTATTCATTCCTAGGCAAGCGTTACCAGCACTAACTTTATAAATACCTTATCGCCTATCTGTTTTCATCTTGTATTAGTTTCCTTTTAATTCATCAACACTTTTGCCTGTCTTAAAATCTTTAATGAAAGCAATGCAACACAGTCTGTTGTTTGAAAACAAACGGGTTTAGACGCATGCTATATTTGTTTTCCTTTGTATTCATCATGCATATTAATTTTATTTCCCCTTCCTTACCCCATTAACACAGAACTTTTATTGGAAGAAAAAAACACATTTTGCAGTACGAAATAAAACATGGACTATCAGACGACAGCATGTAATAACGTCCTCCACCATCCAGTTGAGAGAAAAACATTCACTCGTAACGTTTGAAATAAAACACACAGTTCACATCTATATTAAATTTCTTTTTTTGTCAGTTCATTATATGCCTGTTGTGGGTCTGAGCAGGTTTTTAGACCAAGTGGGTAGAAGACTTGATGTAATGCAGGATATATTAGTTTGAAATGGCACTTAATTTCACTGTAGGGCCTTATAGAAGGAAAAAAAAAAATCTGTTAGGTTTGTCTTTGTAGTGAAAAAGCTTTAGTCACAGAGACTCACGTCTCCAACTTTTAACATTGCTCCTTTCTTCCACAAAATCAATAATTTCCTTTTTTTGCTGTTAAGTCCGCATTGTAATTAATACAGGTCTTTGCAACTTTTAGCCTCAGCTTAAGAATATTTACTTTATGTGCTCCTTCTATTTTAATACTAGCAGTAGAAAGTACAGTCCATGCACTGAGATTCTGTTAAAAGTCTTTACAGGACTGACGACCAACTTAACATCATCTCAAGACTTGACCTTCTGAAGTCTGTCGCGGTCATTATCCTTACGCTTAGACCAGCGGGCGCCATACCGACAAACTCAGGCCAAACTCCAAAATGCTTAGCTAAAAGCTTAGCCCGACAATGAACAGTATGTGGATTAAAGGAAGCACAGAGATCACAATTAGGAACGTCGTGGTCAAGGCCTAAACAAATAATACAATAGGAATGAAAATCTCGATGGGGAATCTGCTTTCCACAGGTAAGACAATTATTAACCTTTTCTGACATTCGTTAAGGCAAGAAAAGAGGATCCCCAATTGGGTATTTAGGTAGCTGACTTCAACTTTGTAGTCGGAAACCAATAAGGTAAACTGCAGACTGGCACTCGTGCAAAAAATGCTTCTGCTTCTGGTTCCATGGCAAGGAAGACTGACGTCGGCTGCCTCCTTTTGTACTGGATGTCCTGACGTCCTTTACAAACAACAGCCGGTGTCATACTTACTTACCTTTGGTATTCTGGCCGATCGAGGGCTACCAGGAGCCAGATAACCCCATTGGTTAGGACTGCAACAGTGAAACATGATAAATATCAGGTAATTCTGCTACTGTTGGTTTTGTGGATATACAGGAGGTTCATCAGAGTGGGATCTGACAATGCCCTGTATGCCAGGCATAGATTTATTTATTTATTTAACATTTGTTGACCGGGAATGTCCGACTAGGTTCCACAGAGCCTGTTTTCAGCGGAGGCCCGGGGAGAAATGCTCCAGATGCATGTTTTTGGAATGTGGGAGGAAACCAGAGTATCCGGAGGAAACCCACGCGAACACAGGGAGAACATGCAAACTCCACACAGAAGGCACCCCAGCCGAGAATCGAACCGGAGAACCTTTTGCTGTGAGGTGACAACGTTAACCGCTGTACCACTGTGCTTCCCTCGAAAGCCTGTAGGAGACAGAATACAGGGATAGGGTCTTGAGGCGGTCTGCATAAGGCATATTACTTACACCCTGTATTCTTGTGAATGTTCCAGTTTTTGGATATGTCTGGTTAGGTACATACCAAAGGGGGCACTGAAATCAATGATAGGTCTGATTTATGCTGAATACAGTGAAACAATGACGTCCTTGGACTTGAATGCAATACCTTTGTTTATGAGTTGCACAAATAGAATGAATTCCTCACCATTGTAGACATGTGATGATCAAAGTCTAGATTACTATCTATGTGTTTCCCCAAGTCCCTGATTACTGGGTCAACTCTAAGGGGTGTGCTGTCAATACGATAGTTACCAGGGATGGATGACTTCCCAAAGGATACTATTATACATTTCTTGTCATTTAGTTTTAGTCCATGGCTCTGATACCAGATATTTGTCTGTGTCAGCCACTCCTGGAGAACATTTGTGTCAGTGTGAGATTCAATGACAGCTCCTAATTTGCAATCATCTGCAAATTTAGTCAGCCAGAGACCACTGACATTGGCCTTGACTTCTGAGAAGTAAATGCCAAACAGGAGCAGCCCAAGGACTGATCCCTGAGGGACTCCACTTGTGACTGGCCTCTTTGTAGAGGTGGACTCCCCAATTCTAAGTTCTGTGAGCCAGTTGGCTATCCATCGGGTGCCATATGGGTTTGTACCTAACCTCTTGAGTTTGTCAACAATGCCTGAGTGGGGTATTGTGTCAAATGCCTTGGCCAAGTCAAGGTAGGCAGTGTGAACAATTTTGCCCTCACCAGGTTGAGTAGGCATGCTCTGCCCTTGACAAAACCAAACTGAGTTGGCTCCAGTGTCCGAAGGTTTACTATATCTCTACTGATCATTTCCATGGCTTTACATATAAGACTGGTGAGACTTATGGGTCTGTAGTCTACAGAGTCTGTAAATAGCCCACCTTTGTGTAGGGGGATGACTGTTGCCTTTCTCCATTCATGAGGCACGAAGCCTGTTTGGAGGCTACAGTTAAACGGTAATGCCAAAGGCCTTGATAGGTCATGTTTCATGCTATTTAGAAGGCATCCTGGGATACTGTCTTCCTTATTAAGTGCACCCCATACGTTCTACCTTTAGTAGCTTCAAGGTTTTGTATGAATAGAATGCATAACTGTGCCTGTTCCCCCACCTGAACTTTCTGATTCTCCATGTTAAACATACCTTCCAACTTCTTAGCCCAAGATATTTGTAAAAAGCTTAAAATATGGGGGAACAAAGGCCCAAAAATAGGGACAACAGTCTTAAATATTAATTTTATTAACTTAAAAAGATATTAGAATAGCAGGATTTGTATCGGCATGGATTTTCTGAAGGATATAAAGTCTGAAACTCAAATGTATGTCATTATTCAATTACTTCATTACTCAGTAATTTGCCAAAAGACCACAAATGTTAAGAGGAACAGATCAAAAATATGAGGCAAAAATCTGGAAAGTTGACAGGTATGTTGTTAAATAATGCATTTTCTAATTACTTTTGACATATACTTCTAGTCCTAGTAACCAGTCACATGTTGCCCAATGTAAGGTGAAACTCCAATACCATAAGAAACACAGCAGACTCCTCTAGCAAACCACAACTGAAATCAACGGACTGGAAACAGCACAGCTGATAAACAAGTATAATTTTATTTCCAAGCGCTTTTGCCTTCAGTAAAAGCACCATCAGAGATAAAAACAGAACACAGGGAGCAAATCTGCTTAAATATACCTCTCAAAAAGTATTTAACCAATAAAAATCCTGATCTAAAACAAGTGTAACCACATTTAAAGTGACAGTGCATATATATATATATATATATATATATATATATATATATATATATATATATATGAAGCGCAAATACAAATACATATAAAAACAGACATAAAAGACATAAAACTTGACAGTATTTAGATGTGTCATATAATAAATCCAACATCTTACTTGTATAAAGGAAGAAATCCATTACAACAATCCCCCCACCCTTACCTGGTTTCATAACACAAATCTCCTTGTTGCCCTTAATCTGGGCCAACAATTCTCTTTCTTTGGACATTAAGTTATCTTTTACTTTACCACTATTTTTCAAGAAATGTTTGAATTTACCCTCACAAACTCTCTCGAAAACAGAAGTCATAGGGCAGCAAGGTGCTACAAATGTACTCTTCTTTTTCAAAACTAAGGAACTACTAGTGGGAGGGGGGAGAAGGACTAAAAACATCCATGTAAGGTTAAGCTGTATAACAAACAGTTTAAAATGCAATAACACTTGTACTGTATTCTTGCTTAAAGGCAGGTACAAACAAACTCTTTTTTTAAAAGAGCAAAATGTGTACTATCCAGTTCAAGGAAACAAATACTTGGGGATAAAGAGTACACCGAAAATCAGGCCTATCCCAAACTTAAGCAGTACCACCAAAACAAGGTGCTTACTTCTTATAATGAAAGGCAACAGTGACATGCTTTTAATCTAGACCTTGTCCCTTTCATTACAAAAGACAGTGGGGTGTTTGACAATTCTGGCTCTGGAGAGCCTGACCATAATGAAAGAAGGCCCTCCAATGAATTTGTTCTCCAGAGTCCCCCTTTTAGGAATCAGCAACTGAATTCTCCCAAGCAATCGAAATGGACCAGAAATGGGAGGAACAAGAAGAAGAAAATTTAAATGAGACTTTTTTTTACTGACTGTTTAATTGTTATGAATGATGGCTTCAGAGTGTTTAATTAAAAAAAAAAAGGGTTTACATTTGTGCCCGTCTTTAAGCAGGATATAGTACAAGTGTTACTGCATTTTAAATTGTTTGTCAGACAGCTTAACCTTACATGTTTTTTTTTAGTCCCCCCCATCACCACCAGTAGATTGGTTTTGAAAAGGAAGAGTATACCACTTTGCTGCCCTATGATTTCTATTTTCAGGAAAGTTTGTGAGGGTAAATTCTGAAGTTTCTTGAAAAACAGTGGTAAAGTAAAAGACAACTTAATGTCTGAAGAAAGAGTATCGTCGGTCCAGATTAAGGCAACAAGAAGATTTGTGTTATGAAACCAGATAAGAGCGGGGGTTGTTATAAGGAATTTCTTCCTTTATACAAAAGTAAGATGTTGGATTTATTATATGACACATTGTATACTGTTAAGTTTTATGTCTTTTTTATATGTATTTGTGCTTCGTATATATACACTGTCACTTTAAATGCTGTTACACTTGTTCTAGATTTGTGTCTTTCGGCTTTTTTCCGGTTAGGGGTCGCCACAGCGGACCGGACCGCTAATGATTGGCAGTTGATTTTTACGTACCGGCTTGCCAGGCCTGACGCACAACCTTCAACGAAGGTACTCCCATTCACGCATGTCTCCACGCAGAAGACGCTCTAGCTGAGAATCGAACCGGACAGCGTCTTACTGTGAGGCGACAACGCTACTGCAGCACCACTTGTTCTAGATAAGGGTTTTTATTGGTTAAATACTTTTTGAGAGGTATACTTAAACAGATTTTTCTGTGTTTATCTCTGATGATGCCTTTACTGAAGCGAAAGTGCTTAGAATTTAAATTATACTTGTTTATTCAGCTGTGTTGTTTCCAGTCCTTTCACTTCAGTTGTGGTTTGATGGAGGAGTCTGGTGTGTTTCTTTTGCCATTGGAGATGTACTTCTAGTCCTGTTTAAATAACATCCCTGAATTACTTCTTACTACTACATTTCTCTCCATTCCTACTTCTTACTTAAAATGCTCCTTCCATTACATTACAATCTCCATTAACTTTACCATTATACTGTTTTTCCATAGTTCTCCTTCTGGTCCCCTTCTGAGCTAGCAGCAACACCTACCTATTCATCTGCTTATTTTCCTTTTAAGTACAGTTTCTCATTTCGTAATATTACATTCTTTCCTCTTTATCATAACTATTCATACACAATTTGCACACTGACCCATTAACTAGCTCTGTTTTTCATGACCTACCTTGTCAAACTTTATGCCAACTGTTTCTCTTTTAAGCGCTTAGAAACAATTAACTTGATCTCCCATGCCTAATCTTGCATCACCTGTAGTGTAGGCAGTTTGCATTATATGAATGATAATGGCCCCTGAAACACCCAGATGAGATGCTGGGGGAGATTCATACTTCAAGCTAGTTTGGTTGCCTGCATTTCCCCTCACAGAATCTTCCCATCAATTCAAAACACTACCCCTTCGACATTTGAATGAAAAGCTAAGTGTTCACCAAAAGAATAACTTAATTAATGATTCTTTTAAAATATTTTAACCATTTAATATTAAGTATTTACCCACTCTATATGCATTTATTCTGCAAACATCTTAACCGTACTGCAGCAATAACTTAGCACAGATTTTTGAGCAGCCTCTCTTCAGAAGCACAGACACCAGCTTAAGAAGGTTTATGCATTACAGTTCTCATCCATGAAGAAGCTTTTGTAGTGTAGGTTTCCATTATGCCGCGTCACTTTCTTTTTCATTCATCGAGAACCAGGAATGGCTTAATAGGCATTCTTTCACTCAAGTCTCTTATCTTGTAGTCTTGTGTGGCATGACAGTTCATTCCCTTCACCATGCCTTGGCTTATTTCTCTTTCCTGGAAATTCTTCACTTTTACTGCTGCTGGTTCCCAGTCCATGAAGGTTTTGCCGCCACATGGAAAAACATTCAGTGTTACCAGGTAAAACATCTAGACCTCTTAACCTCTAAACAGACTCATTACATGGATATACCTATTCCTTTTACAGTACATGTAGCCAGAATAAGTGTCTACAAAAACTCTTGCTAATGATCCACTCAGTAGACCTTTTTGCCACAACCTTGGCAAGATTATATCTTTTTTAAGGAAAAATTGAAATGTAACCAGCACTACCACTATGACTTTTTCTTGCTGCTGAGCCTGGAGTAAACACAATATGCCCTCTCAGCAGTTCCTGTACATGAATGGCAGTCCATCTGTTTACTTATTCTTTCATAAAGACTATGAAATGTGATGCCTCAATCTCTTCAATCTCCTACAGAAGCTCTGTAAACCACAGACTTTCTCGTCTGGGTACATCTTCAAGTTCAGCCAGCTTTTCTTTTATCTCTTGTTTAGCTTAATAACTTCACATTTACCTAACTACAGACTCTTTCTGATAGATATCTTGTACTTTTTTGCCAAGTTTATAAAGGTGTTCTTTTATGTAGTCTTCCAAGGTGCCATTAATCCTAAGTACTTCATTACTGCATGGGTCTTTCAAGATGGCTGCATACCACGTTAACATGTTCACTAGATCTCTACCAGTCAGTCATATATACTCTAAGCAACTGTTAAGTGAGAACAGGTTCTCAAGTTTGGCAAAATTCAGTTACTAACTAGCAATTACATTGCCTAAATACTAGTCAATGAAGGAATTTTGAGAAAATAAGGGAAAGTAAACCAGAAAAGGAGACAAATCTATAGTGGGAAAGAAACTTACAGATGTTCAGCAAAATATCAAATCAAGTTTCAGCTTAAGTACAAAACACGTCTTCCAGTAATTTAAAAGAAAAAAAAATCACATGTACTATGAATTATTTAAAATAAGTAAGATACTGAAGGAATTATATTTAAAGTCAAATGAGAAAAGGCTGGAAAAAAATAGAAGAAATGTTAAGTAGCCATTCAAATGAGCTGATAAAAAATATAGAAGCCAGTAGTTTAACTGAAGAAAAGATTGGTTGAGCATGAGGCTTCTCAAAAAGAGCAGTTTAAAAAATAATAGCAGATTTAAAAGACAGATCAAGAAAAAGAAAACAGAGAATTTTGACAATTCCAGAGAAACTGGAAGAAATGACTGCATTAATTTTAATCTTGATGAGTGTATGGGAGATCGTAAGTTTACCCCAGGGGTCACATCTGTGTCACTGCTAGACAGGGGCACAGTAAACTAATTCTATTATATAAAGGGACCTTCATTGTATCACTACTAGACAGAGGCACAGTATTCTAGATTTATTCTGTACATTTTTGTACCATTTCATGGGGTGGCAAAAGCCACATCACTATGGCTAGGCTTACAAATGCCCAAGGGCAGATAGCCTAGTACTATACTATGAAACTATGAAAGCAAAAGCAGCAAATGGACTGGTGTGCCACAGCAGGATTTAACTGAGAGGGCACAGTGTGTGTGTGTGTGTGTGTGTGTGTGTGTGTGTGTGTGTGTGTGTGTGTGTATGCTCTAAATCTAGCCAAGAGAAAACTGAAATCTAGATTAGTAAAGATGCAGTCATACAAGCAGAAAGAGCTGCTCCTGACAAAACTGCGGCAGAAGGGACAGTATTAAAAATTGGATAGATCATAGTGCTTTTGAAAATGATTACTTGCTGTACCCAAGAAGAAGAGAAGCACATTTATTCTGGCAATCACATGATGTCGAGAAACAGGTGTGAAATTCAAGCATCTATACCTGGTTGTCTTCAGAATATTTCTTCCTGGTGGATCAAAGATATTTTTGGGTGCAGAATAGGCTAAGGAGGCAAGTTTAGCTAACGAGTGAACCAGATATTTGAAGGATCCCCTGCTTCTCAACTGTCTGACCATAAAAAGCACAAGAGATACTTTGCCAAACCTTTTCCATTGCTCTAAAAGAAAATGCTTCAGCAACAGAAAAAAGCCCAGGAGCCGACTAAACAAATCAGGAGTAGCTTGGATTTGAACCAAACGGCTAGTGTTGAGAGATCAAGAAGACTGGCAACAATATGAAATTTGTGAACAATGGGAGAACTGAAGAGCTTCACTCCCATTACATATATCTTAGGCATGTGAACTATGGCTTTCACTACTTTGTCACAAAAACACATTTTTCAAGGGACAGAGCAAACTTCTGAGGCAAAATCAGGGATAGTTAAGCTATGTACTAGAAACAATACATTCCAGTTGGTTCACCACCATTTCAACTCAATCTTAGTTGCACTGCTGGCCTAATCAGAAAGAAAAATGCAAGCAATTACCACACTTTCAACCTCTTTGTTTATTCTAACCCTACCATCTCCCCATCTTCCAAATAACCTGTAACAAATGTAATTATATGAATATCACATTTGATCTCAGACTTGTCTATTGCCACACATACTGACCTGCTGAAATGTAAAATTAATAAAACCATGGCAATGACTCACCAGGTTCCTCACACCAAAAGCTTGTGTTGCCATAGGCAAAGGTATACTCAGATCTCAACTAGAATATAATCAGCCTCTACTGATGTATTCTAAAAGGATCTCTTAACATATCTGGTTTATTCTCCTACCATCATCTATGAATAAGCACTACACCTTCTTTCCGGTGCTTGCCGGCTCTTGAAAGGACACATCTCCTCATACAGGTCTGCAAATTTCTTTGCGCCCTCCCCTCACCACAACTGTCTTCTAAACTACACATATCTACTACTGCATTATTAACTCATTTCTGCTTCAATAATGCCCCATTTTTAAGAGACCAGCTAAACTCACTTCTTCTTTCAGCTTTTCTCCGTTAGGAGTCGCCACAGCGGATCACCTGTCCACTCATGATTGGCACTGGAGTAATACTCATTTCTATACTAAGGGACAGCCATCTCCAGATGAGTGCAAGACCCTAACCCCAATAATGCTGATCCAAGCTTCTAGCCCATCTTTCTACCAGAAATGCTTGTTCTTGTTTTGAGGACACTCCACTAATCTAATCTTTCTCACTCTACCTCTGCCAGCTCAGTCAAGTACTGACATCACCAAGTGCATCAGTCTTTCATAGTTTTTTGCCTAGCTTTTCTGACAGTTGCACAAACTGTATAATTGTGAACAGTGAAAATAATTTTGCATACAGCACAGCAATTAACTGATATTTTCTGCAGATAATATTCTATTATCTACACTTTACCCATCTTGGTAGCTGTCTCCCCCTCCTATGACACTTAACTGGGCACTCTCCTCAAAAAACATTGGCACATTTGCTTGTAGCAGCAGTTTATATTCCACCCCCTCCTTACTTAAAGGTTTTGAGAATACCATTACAGGTGCTTTAAAATGCAGAAACAGAAACAAGAGAATACTCAACATTGGAGACTAACTCTGAATAATTTTCCATCAGGGATTATCAGTTTAACTTCATCCAAATGATAACTTCTACCAGACCTAACCCAAACACAGGCTGTATCTCCTTCCCTGACTTACTTATTACCATCTTTCCTTATTATATCTCATAAATGTCCTTCTTACCTAACACCCTCAGTACTACCAAACCTATTCAAAGAATCCTATTGTTCAGGGCTTCCTATACTCCCCCATCATTATGGAAATCAGATGAATAACAAAAAAATGAGACAGACAAAGTCCTCTCTGACATGAACAGATGAGACTTCTCATCTGTGTCAGATGACCTAGCCACTACTTTGCACCTACTTCAAGACCATAGTGGATAAACACTTCCCCTTCACAAGATGGAATTTTAGGGGACAAAAATGTCCTTAGATTGACACTAACTTGAAAAAAATAAATAAATAAAAATAAATAAACAAACAAAAGTCACCTTTCAGATAGGACCATGCCTGAAGACAGAGGATGCCCTTAGTCTATAGATTATCACACTTTTAAAACCTCCAGCACTCCTGCAATTTACCAACTAAAACAGCTAATCTATATTTTTGCACTCAAAACTTAAAGCCCCAAGTATACAGCCTAAACATTTCTGGAATGTATATAGTTATGTACTCACCATAATGTTTCATCTGTTGTCGTCCCTTTTCATTCTTCCTCATCTCTTGAGTTCAGTTCCGATTCTGCCGCTTCTACTAGCAAGTGAAGCACCAAAAGCTCTCAAGCTCCTCCATTTCCCATAATGCCCTAGTCCCCAACATACCTCAGATCTTGTTTGCTGTCTCTTAAAACTATAGAGCATTGAAAAAGTAATAAAATATTAAGATAACTAGCAAAATCTGGGACAAAACCAAAGGAACAAGGTTCCTTTAGCATCTTTCATCCTTGCAAAAGACAACAAGGAGGGGGCTGGCGGGAGGGTAGTTGAGGAAGAATAAAAATGCACAACACAGATGGAACATAATGGCGAGTACACAACTTTATCTTATGTTGTTCATTCCTCAACTCTTGGGACTGAGCACCCAGCTACCTGAACACTGGAATGACTTTAAAGGATACTCCTGAGCACCGCTGTGCCAAATGTTGCTCTGGCCCTGGAGACCAGAGCTAATTTGTAATGAGCAATAAAGGTACGAGGATTAGCCCAAGTTGTAGCAGCACAAATATCATCTAGAGAAGGTCTAGATGAAAAATCTGAAGTAGTAGCTATGTATCTTGTAAAATCTGCTCTTGGTGGTCTGGGTAAGGACATGCCAATTTATTATAAATAAAGGTAATACAATCAGTCAACCATCTAGCTAATGTTACTTTAGAGACTGATTTGCCCAATTATGAATCTGAGAAGGACACAGACAGTTGATCGGTTTGTCTAAAATTTTTCATTCTATGGCAACAAAAACTTAACTGTCTGTGAACATCCAATAGATGTAACATATACCATCCTTTGTTTGAAAATTTTGGAAAGACTGTCAAATTGATAGTTTGATTGATATTAGATTGACACCACCTTAGGAAAGAAAGAAAGAAAGAAAGAATTAGCTCTCAAAGATACTCTATCTTTATGAAAAATCAAATAAGGGGGGTTTAGAAGACGAGGCCTGTAATTCTGAAACTCTTATGGCAGAGGTAATGGCTACTAAAAAGATAATTTTCCAGGTTAGAAAATTTTAGCTGAAGGTTCAAATGGAGACTGGGTTAGAGCTTGCAAGACTACATTTAAATTCCAAGGGGGAGTGGGATCTTTAACTTGAGGTCTAAAGACAAATGTTAATCTTATAAAAGCTCTGCACGGTTTGGAGGATGCTAGAGAAGAATTATTGATTCCTATATGAAAACTGGAGATGACAGCTAACTGTAGTTTAACAGTAGAAAAGCTAGTTCCTTCACTGAAAATTATGGCTAAAAATTCCAGAACTTTGGATATAGGAGCAGAAAAAGGATCTAGTTGCTTTTGTTGTGTCCAAATTACAAACGTTTCCTATTTGCTTTTGCACAGTTTCCTAGTGGAAGCTTTGGGGGAAATTAAAACTATGTAACAGACTGGGGAGGAGAGTATGGGCTGTCCAGCAGTCAAATGAACTAGAAACCAAGCAGTCAACTTTAGGACTGGAATGGGTGATGCAGAAGGTCTAGAGTTGGATCCAGAGACCTTAAAGGATGAGTAAGATGAGGCTAAAGAAAGGGAAACCAGATTTGTCGAGGCCAATAAGGAGCGATGAGGATTACTGTGCTCTTCAGTCAAGATGCTTTCTGAAGAAATGTAGGGATTAGGGGTAATGGGTGGGAGGCATTAAGGAGACCGGTGGGCCAACTGCAAAGTAGAGCACCTCTCAGTGACTCCCCCAGTGGGGGATGAGGGGAAAGAACCTGCTGCACTTGTTGCTCAGAGGGTATGCAGGAAGATCGCAGCACAGTTGATCCCATTGACGAAATATTTTCGATGCCATCTTTTTGTTGAGAGACCACTCATGAGGCTTTAGAATAGACCTGCTCAACTTGTCTGCAATCAAGTCAGACTTCCCTGGAATGTGCGCTGCTATAAGAAATCGATTGGATGAAATTGCCCACTGCCACATACTCAGAGTTTCTCAACACAGGGGATATGATTTATCCCCCACCCAATTGTTAATGTACCGACCACTGACATGTTGTCTGTCTGAATTGCAATAGTCCTGGTGTGGTGCGTGTCTTGAAGGCCTGCAATGTTAGAACGACAGCTCTCATTTCCAGGACATTTATATGCATGCTGGCCTCTTCGGGGGACCATATGCCTTGGACTTTCCTTTGCAGGAAGTGCCCCCCACCCAATCTGAGAGGCATCCATGGTCACTATGGCCTTGGGATAGGGAAGAACAAAGAAGCATCCTTCTTGCACTTCATTGGAGTTTATCCACCATAGCAGATTTATTTTGCAAGCCTGAGTTATTTTTATTTGACTGGATAGGGGCTGATGAAGAATGGACCTGAACGGTGTTAGGATGACTGCCTCTGTCATGGATCCTGAAGCTCGAAGGATTAGATCAGCTGAGGGAAGTTTTGGATGATCTTTCTGACCTGGAACTAAACAGTCTGAACACTTGACAAGGGGAAAGATGTTGTTTGCGTGAATGTAAAAGTAGACACTGATGAATTCCAATGTGTCCGCTGGCTCCAAATGAGATTTGTTGTAGGTGACTGAAATGCCCAGATGTGAGCATAATTGGAGTATGCAACCCCAAACTGGATCAGTTATGACTGATTGAAATAATGATGAGCCAGTTGTTTAGATATGGAAACAACTGGAATCCCTGTAGTCTCAAGTGAGCTGCTACTACTGCCATACACTTGGTAAATACCCTGGGGGCTGTGGTGAGACCATAAGGTAGAGCTCTGAACTGGTAATGACAGGCTCCCAGCCAGAAGCATAGGTATCTCTTCGATCGCCTGTTCATTCTGAAATGATACTACGCATCCTGAAGATCTCTCGAGCACATCCAATCTTCCCTGTGCAGAAAAGGCAGAATGGACATAACCACGACCATCTGAAACTTTGTGTCTTGAACAGACTGATTTAGGTTGTGGAGATCCAAAATTTGTCTCCCGTCCCCTGTTTTCTTTGGCACTAAAAAGAATCTTGAATAAGTTCTGGATTCATTCTGGTCTGCAGGTACCTCTTATGTGATTTTTTTTTTCCCTAGCCACTTACTTATTTCTAGTGCAGCTATTTCCCTCTGACTAAGTGGAACATAGGGAATTTTCTTTGAAACCAACGAGGGAGGATGGGAAAATGGTATAACATAACATCTGGATACTATCCTCCGCACCCATGAATCTTTTGTAATTTCTATCCAGGATCTCTGGTGCAGGGATAAGCGACCCCTGACTGCCTCCAGAGATATAGTCGGGTTTCCTTTCAGAAGCACTGGTAGGATCTGTCAGAGAAAGCAACTCTAGAACCTTGATTCTGCAGACCTCTTCTGCCGCCAAGGTGGTGTTTTCCATTAGAGTTCCCCCCTGCCCCTGCAGAAACTGTCTCAATGTGGATGTTGGAAGGGACACTGGGATTTCTTGAACCACATTTTTTGACCACCTCATTGATTCCTAGAAAAGGTTTTTTGAGGGCTCAAAAAATGCACACCCACTGCAGTCAGGCTTTTACGTTCTGCTCACACCTAGACTGTGTGTCTTTTACCTTGGGGCTCAATAAAGAACTTCCAGCAAAGGCAGCATCAACAAAGGAAGTGTTGAAGGGTTCCGCAAAGTCACACAAGCAAATCCAGGTACGCCTTCCTGACCCTACCAATTGTGAGGTACTGATAAGCCTCATGGATGAAATGGAAATGGACTGAAGGGTAGCCAACTGTGAGGAAACAGTGCTCTCTGTCTCGGAAGATATGGTCTCTGAGAGGGATTTGGAGAGTCCCTTTACCAAATCCCTCTGGAGTCTTGTAAAATGTTCAGTGACCAGTGGGCAAAGGTCACTGAAGCATAAACAAGCTTCTCAAACCCGTCCACTATCCTAGACTCCCTGTTGGGGGGGGGGGGCAGAGGAACTTTGTTCTACCAGCTCCTCCTTTGTGGCTGCCACTATGACCATGGCATCAGCCAGTAGTCCCTTGCTCCAGAAAGTTCTCTCCTTAGGTGGTGCCAAGATCTTGTCTGGTCTCTTGGGGCTGGTTCAATGGTATCAGGTTACTTCCATGCCTGCAGAGAGACCAAATCAATGAGCTCATTCACGGGTGAAGTCACCCAGCAGGTAGACAGGCCAGCACCAAAAGACTCAAGGATTACCAAGGTGAAGGGTTACTGGAAGACAAACCACCCCTTTGCTCTAGGAGTTCCAGAATGTCTCCAAATGAGATGTTGTTGGGTGGTGATCTTGGGGACCCTTCCTCCTCATTGAAGTCAGAGTCTTCTGTGACAGACTCTTAAGGACAGTCCAACTGCCTCCTTTTGAACTTTTTCTTCCTGTGAACATCTTTGATAGGATGTTCTGCAGAAGTGTCAGACAAAATCATTATATCCTGTTGGACATCCTGGAGACTAACTTGGGCTGGGTGTCCCTGTAGCAAGACGACTGAGGCTCAAGACGCAGAGATGAATGGGGTAGGCTGGTCGGAGCTGAAGAAACTGTAGCTCTACAGACAGAGAATGCTCTCTCTACTACCTCGAATGCTGAATGCCTTGGAGAGAAAGAAACTGCGGGCTCCAAAAGAACATGCTTACGGGCCATAAGTTCCCTCTTCTCCGATGGCAGAGCACTCAAAGAGGGAGTCAGAGCCAATCTATCTAATGCCAAGGCTTTGAGGAGAAGAGATGGCTCCAAAAATTTTGGAGTCGATACGCCACAGAGCTGGTCCACTCAGAGAACCTACTGGAGTCAAAGATACAAGTATCTGCGAATCTGATGAGAACGACTCCAATACCATAGTTTGGATTGGAGATGGAGCGAGCGGCGGTGGTGGTGGTGGTGGGCATTATAGCAATAAAGGTGATTATGTCTTTGAGTGCTCCAAGAAAGGAGAGGACAATCTGGAAGTAATTGGATCTAGGGCCAAGAGTAGCAATCAGATCACAGAAGATTTCTCTTTTCTGATTTACAGATCCAAGGAGCTAGGATCCGAAGTCTTCCACAGTTTCTTGAGGTTTTGAACTGGGAGCCGGTGAAGTGATTGGTTCCAGGGAATGCTTCCTAGAATCCTATCTCTCTGTACTCCTGGGGATTTCAGCCCTGAAGATGCTGCTAAAGTAGATGTTTAGAGGGAAGCAAGCCTCTAAGAATCCGCTTATTCCATCTATCTGTAAGAGCCTTAGGGTTAAAACCCTTACATATGTTACAACTGGCATCAAGATGTAAAGGGCCTAGACAATACATGTATTTACAATGTTCATCAAATAATGGGGGGTTTGTGGTCATGGCCTGTACATTTCTTGAAACCCGAGGGTTTCTCAGCCATTGTTGCGAAGGAGGAAAGATTTAGAAATAAACAATACAAAGTAGAAAATACCAACTATGTTATTTAAGATGTACTTAAAAGTACAGAAAAAAGTTACCAACAATGGTAAAAGACACAGTACACAAGTTACTGAGTGGGAAACAGAGAAAATGCAATAGGAAACATTTTTAAAGACGTTTTAGTAATAAAATTCAAGAAAAAAAGACTCTGTACCCAAAAAAATGCTACTAACTTTTAAGAGCGGAAGTAGTAACCACATCTGTACTCTAAGGCAGCAAATGAGATCTCAGATATGTTAGGGACTAGGGCATAATAGGAAAGGTAGAAGCTCGAGAGCTTTCAGTGATTCACGAGCTAGTAGAAGCAGCTGAGTCGGATCTGAACCCAAGAGTTGAGGAACGAATTAAAACTGACATTAGATCCTACTTTACCCATTATTGCAGCTATCAACAACTGCCAACTTAAGTAATTTACCCAAATTCAATGACTTTAGAAACCTAGCAATATCTCCAGTTAACTCTACTCTCCCCTCAAAACAGCACAGTTCTAATCCCCCCATGCACAGCCCCTTTTACCCTCAACAATCCTCCTCCTTCTACTGTAAAGTACTGCCATCAAAATCTGTTGAAAAACTCACCACTAAATACATCCCAGACCCTGGAAGCATATCCCCAACATTCCAAAAAATGTGGACTAAATTAACTTTCCAAACCACCTGCACATCTACTCAATCTCAATACCACAGGTAATGTACCAGCTCAATTCAAACACTCTCTCATTATATCCATTCATAAGTCTTTCTCTCCTAGCCCACGACTACCATCCAACTTCTATCCTCTTGTCTATTCATGAAGATTTTTGGAAAACTCATTTAAAATCAAGTTTATGATTACATCAACAAATATAGTCTCCTAAGAGACAGTGTTCCTTATTCTCCTTTGCAAATTAAGTTCTCCAAACTTTGGAGATAACACTATAATCTGGCTTAGGAATTACCTCATTAATTGGCCTTTAGGTCAAAGATCATGCCCTACAAACTAACTTTGGTTCCTTTTCTGCTGGAGTCCCACAATGGTGCATTCCATGATCTATCTCATCCTCCCCCTCTCTCTTCCTCCTCAGTTGCACTATTTGAGCCCTTCATCTGAAGTAACACTTTATGGAGACATCATCAGCCTTAACAGAACTGACCCACCCTCCTCCTTAGTCAAAGCAGACCTTCAAATCCATTCTTACTTGGCTTACCCAAAATAACCTTCCTTTTAACATCAATGAAACTGTCCAATTCTCTCTGTCTCCCAAAAGAAATTTAAAACTGCTCTCCTCACATTAATCACTACTCTCAGTAACCAAACAATAAGCATGGTTAAACAGTATAAGTGCCATGTGGCCTAGTATCTGATAAAACTCTTTCAGAAACCACATCAACAATGCAGTTGCAAAACTAATTACCCAACTGAAATACACCTATTCCATTTCAAACATTCTCACCAAAGATGCCAGAAGCACTCTGGCAAACAGAGTACATTTATATCAAGATTAGAATATGCCCTACCAATTACTATTATATACTTACAACAATTAATACAAATAACAGTTAATGTCATATGTAGAGTCATTTGTCATTTGCCCCAACTCGATCACATCCTGCAAAAGAAAAATTAGCTTCCAGTCACAGCCCATTCCACACTGTTCCTGTCCATTCTTATTTTTAAAATACTAACACTTCTCTCCAGCTCTAAGAAGAGAACTTTAAATAAATCCTCCCCACTCTCTCAGAACCTTGACCACCACCCTAACTCTGGTCTGCCCTCCTTTTGGCCTTACCACATGTGAAACATCCTTCAATAAAACTGTCCCTGCTAATTCTAATCAAGTTGCCAGCATAACTCTGGCAATTTATCAAGTAATAATCCAAATACTGGACAACGAAGGGTACAGAAATGCTGGCTGAGAAAGAACAAAGTTTATTTTAACGCCACCAAAATCACACACGCGTTTTTGTCCAAATAGCTCTCAGACTTCCTCAGAACTAAATAAAAACATTCCAATTAGATTAACTTATACAAGCATCAATTAAATAAATTGATAAACTGCCAAAAATTTAAAGACCCAGGCATGAAAAGCAGAACAAACATCGAAAAATAAACTAAAATATCTAGCTGGTATACTACTTAGATATAAAAAAAACTTGATAAACTAGAAATGTTAAAAATATTATTATATATATTTTAAAAAATATACAAATATCACATAATGACTTAAATGTATGTCATGAATTAAAAAAAACTGTGCAAATATGAAAAATATAAATACACTCCCAAGAGACAAAAATGATGAAATTAAAACATCCTTAATGGATGCAAAAGAAACACAAAATCATAACTTAGCTGTTCTCAATTTGAGTAGGGGCACAAGTGAAATATGGTCATTAAGACCCGGGAATTTGTTAGATTCCAAACATAACTGCGAGTAGGTTTCTCTATATTCTAATTTGTGTTCCCAGGGTCTGCCTCTGGGTTCCTTGGGTACAGTTTCTAACACAAAGAAACAGAACTTGGCATTGATGCATGATAAAGTTTGTTTATACAATGCATTGTTAACATTACACTTACTGATGTCATTCATATGCTCATATATTCTACGTTTCAGCTGTCTCTCTGTCTTGCCAACATAGAAACTGTTACAACATCCACATGTGACTAAGTAGACCAGACTCTGGGAATTACAATGGGCATTAGAGCTAAAGATGGTAACAAATGCCCTGTTGTAACCTGTCTCACTGGAATTCATACAACCATGTCTACTAGAAAAACTACTTCCCATACCTAGGATGGGCCTGTAAATATTTTTCCTACCATGTGTGACCTCTGTCCTAATAGAATTGATAAGCTTGGTGGGGTAATCTCGTTCAGAAAACATCTGTTGCAACACAGCATATTCAGAAAAAAAAAATCAGAATTGTCAGAAGTCATACGACAAATGCGTACAAATTGACCTTTAATGATAACTTTTTCCTGATAAAAGGGATGTGTGCTGCTGTAACTAATATACATGTTGGAAAAAGTAGGCTTTCTAAAGACAACAAATTTAAAACCATAATCAGTTTTCTGTAACGTAACATCTAAGTAGTGAATAATAGAAGGATTAGTTTGGTAAGTAAACCTGAAAAAAATCAGTAGTTTGATTGAGACAGGAAATAAAATCACTCAAAAGATCCTCACCCCCCTAACCAAAAAATACAAATATTGTCCAAGAACCTGGAGAAAAAGTTTCAATGTCGGAAGTAAGCACAATTGTGTACGAATTTATACTTCCACACAGAAACAATGATGTCTGCAAAGGTTGGAGCAATACTAGCTCCCATTGCTACCCCAGACTCCTGGTGGTAAAATTCACCATCAAAAAATAGAAAATTGTTTTTCAAAACAAGCTCTGCCAATTTGTTACATAAAAAGATATCATTTTCAGTTGCCCCTGGTCTAGTTCTTAGGGCCTCTTCAAGCCAAGTCAGACCTAGGTCATGAGGAATGACTGAAAACAGACCAACCACATCTATTGTAGTAAATAGAAGATCATGAACTGATAAGTTCCGGTTTGACCTTGCTCAGAAAATCCCATGAATCTTTGAGAATGTGAAGTTCACCACCCCATAAAGATTTAAGTTTCTTGTCTAAATACTTAGCTATAGGAGAGATTTTAGCTCCCTCTGAGGCTACAATGGGTCTGAGTGGGGAGGCATCCACACATTTGTGTACTTTAGGTATCCTGAAGATACATGAGGATGGGGGTGGTACAAATATTGGTAAGTGTTGTAATCAATGACACCTTGATCAAACAGGTCTTTTAATGCTAAGTCAATCTTCTTGTATGAAATATTGATTTCATTAATAGAAACCTTACTGTATATGGATTCATCATGCAGAAGGGTATGTATTTTACTATCATACAAGATTTTGTCCATAATAACTACCCCCCTCCACCCTTGTTGGGTTCCATAACACGAATATTAGGGATAGAACACAGGGAGTCCAATAACTTTCTGTAACACCAAGGTTAGAAAAGATTTTGAAAGAATCAAAGTTTTTACGTATCTCATGTTCAATAGTGTTTTCCAAATTTTTAAGTTGAGGGTGAAGTGGGGGGTTGAAAGTACTCAATTTCTTGGGGGGAACAGAAGCCGGTAAATTGCAACTTTCCCCAAAAATGTTTAAAAGGTTTCTCCGTCTAGTAAACATTTTATGATCCAATAAAATTTGTGGTTGTTTACTTTTACCACTGGGTACAAACTTGAAGCATTTGATAAATAAATTGAAAAAATCATCAGTAATTTCTAATCACTATAATTGAATATGTTAAACCCAGCTCTTCTAACCACGTGTTGTTTCCTGATCATCCCTAGTATCAAGTGGAGGCAATTCTAATGTTAATTCCCCCTGGTCCCCCCCCTCTCCTTTGGGGGTACGATCCCCTGTAAAAATGGGTGTTAGTGTTGTTCTTGTTCCGGAGCCTATCAGATCTCTGTAGCCCATCATCTTCATAACCATGTGGAACATTGGTGTTAACAATATTCTCATCACGAAAAAAAGAAGTTATGTAATCACCATAACGTTCTATGTTGGTAGTCCATCTCACCGTTCATTTTTACAATTTGGTTCGGAGCCGATCCTTGGCTCTGACTCGGCCAATTTACAAGCTCGAAGACTTCTGGTTGGCTCATGGCTAAGCAGGTATCCCATAGTGCACCAGTACAAACCCCAGATATTGTTTGTTGCTCACCAGAAGAAAAAACCATAACAGACAAACCAATATTAAAGGGTCTCCAACCAAAGACAACCAAATTATTATTAATATTATTATTATTATTATTATTATCTCCAGATCTTCCAGGATGGGGGCAGGAGGGGGGGTTGATAAAAATGAAGGGTGTGATGGACTACCAACATGGAACGTTATGGTGAGTACATAACTTCTTTATGTTGTGCAGTCTAATCTCACCTTCATTTTTACATATGGGACAGAGTCCCTAGCGCCTTATTCTTGGGTGGCTCACTGGAAAATACTCCTAAGCACCATGGAGCCAAAGGATGCTCTACCCCTGGAAGCTAAATCCAATTTGTAATGAGTAATAAAAGTGTGAGGGGTATCCCACGTAGCTGCTACACAAATATTATCAAGTGGGACCATGGCTTGAAAGGCTGCAGAGGTAGACAGTGACCTGGTAGAATAAGCCTTGATCATGCAGGGTAAAGGTCTACCCTCCGAACTGTAGATAAAGGCTATGCAACTGGAAATCCAGTTAGACAGTGTCACTTTAGAAACTGGTAAGCTCATTCTGGAGTCAGAAAAGGAAATGAACAGTTCCTAAATTCCTTGGTCCGCTGTAAATAAAAACGTAGTTCTCTATGAATGTCCAGCTGATGAAAACAGCATTCACCTGTATTACAGTAATTAGGGAAGAAAACTGGGAGTTCTATGGGTTGATTTAAAGTAGCACGAGAAAAAACTTTGGGGACAAAGGAGGGATTAGTACGCAGTGACACCCTGTCTTTGTGAAAGAGCAAATAAGGTGGCTTAACAGACAAGGCTTGTCTGGCTGACGTGATAGCTACCAAAAACAAAGTCTTCCAAGACAAAAATTTCAATGAAGATGAGTGGGAAGGTTCAAATGAGGGAGAAGTCAGTTTGGACAACACAAAATTTAAATCCCAAGAAGCCAGTTCTTGCAGCGGTCATCTCAATAGAGTGGCTCCTTTCAAAAGGGTCTTGCATAGTTTACGAGACATTAAACTGGTATCCGGAAACCCTAAGTGAAAATGAGAAATTGCCACCTTTTGGACTTTGACAGTGGCAGCGGCAGATCCTTGCTGGAAAAGCTCGGAAAGAAATTCCAAAATCACAGGGATAGAAGCAGTGTAGGGATCTATATTCATTTTCTGTGCCCAAATAGAAAATTTTCCATTTACTGCCATACAGCCTCCTAGTTGAAGGTTTATGGGAGGACATAAGAATATGTGATACTGAGGATGATATATCATGAAGCCTGACAAAGGATGGAACTGGAGTAGCCACGCTGACACTTTGAAGGTGTGGATTGAGGGATGTAACGAACCTGACATGTGAGTCAACAGATCTGGAGCTGGGTCCAGGATCCAAGGATCGTCCAGAAGAGGCTTGAGGAAGGGGAAACAGAAATGACGAGGCCAGTAAGGAGTAATGAGGATCAACTTCCTCCTCAGCCAACTGGCTTTCTGAATCACTTTGGAAATGGAGGAATGGCATACAGAAGTCCCATGGGCCAATCGTGAACCAGTGTCTCTCTGGGGGTCTTCTCCAGAGGGGGAATGAGGGAAAAATAGCTGCTGCATTTGGTATTGACCGGACTGGCAAAAAGGTTGCAGCAAGGCTGTCCCCATTTTCGAAAAATCTGTTCTGCTGTTTCACGTTTCAAAGACCACTTGTGAGGCAGTAGAATCTCCCGGTTGAGTTTGTCAGCTATCATGTTGGTCGTCCCTGGAATGTGCGTTGCAACCAGAAAGCACTGGGAAGAAATCGCCCATTCCCAAACTCGCATGGCCTCCCGACAGAGTGGGTAAGATCTGGTACAGCCCTCTTTGTTGATATACCAAACTACCAACATGCTGTCTGATTATATCGCAATAGCCCCTAAAGGAAGGCGGTCTTGAAGTGCTTGCAATGCCAGGAGCACCGCCCTCATCTTCAGAACACTGATATGTAGGTGAGCCTCGTGTTCTTGCCATGTGCCTTGGACAGTCCTGCCAAGATAATGCCCCCCCCACCCGATCTGGGAGGCATCCGTGGTCACAGTGGCAACGGGTTGGGCAGGAACAAAGGGGGTGTGCGTGATCAATTGGTTGGGAGCTATCCACCAAAGAAGGTCCTTCTTGCATGATTCCGTCAGCAGGATAGGATGACTCAGAGGAAAATATTGGAAGGACCATTGGGAAAACAGAAGCTACTGGAGAATTCTCATGTGCAGCCTGGCTAATGGTACTAATAGAATGGTGGAAGCCATAGTCCCGAGGAGCTTAAGAATCCACTTCGCTTTGACCTTCCGCAACAGGAGAAAACGTTGAATTTGAGAGGTTAAGTTTTGTGCCCTTTCGGCGGGGAGACGAACTGTCATGTTCACTGTGTCTACCTCTGCGCCTATAAAAATCACAGATTGAGAGGGCAATAATGCAGATTTTTCCCAATTTATGGAGATCCCTAACTGAGCACAAAGTTATATAGTGGCGTCCCTGTTTTGGAGGAGTAGATGCCTGGTGGGGGTGGTCAGGAGTCAGTTGTCCAAATACGGAAACACCTGGAATCCCTGACATCTCAGGTGAGCTGTCACTACTGCCATGCCATACATTTGAACACCCTGGGAGCTGTGGTGAGACCAAAGGGCAGAGCACGAAACTGATAGTGACTGGCTTCCCAGCCAGAAGCATAGCTGGCTCATGGACGCCTTGTCCATTTTTATATGGTAGTAGGCATCTTGGAGATCTAGAGAGCACATCCAATAGTCTTTTCCTAACAACGGGAGTATCGACTGCAGTGTTACCATCCAAAACTTGTCCTTCTTCACGAATTTGTTTAATCTGCTGAGGTCCAATACTGGCCTCCAATCTCCGGTTTGTTTTGGTACTAAAAAGAACCTGGAGTAAGTTCCGGATCCTATCTGGTCTACTGGGACAGACTGGATGACTCTTTTTAAGAGCAACTTGTTGATCTCCACAGGTGCCTGATCCCTGTGATTGGGTGGTACCATCTGGGATCTTCTTGGGAACAAATGGTGGAAGGGAAAAGGGTATGATATAGCCTCTGGTAACAACTCTCTGTACCCACTTGTCTTGAGTAATATTTAGCCAGGCTTCTGGATACAAAGAAATGCGACCCCCGACCGGCCCCAGAGAAACGCAGTCAGGCCCCATCATCAGGGATGCTAAGGCCGTCCCCGAAAGGAATCACGGCTTTGCTGGCATTGCGTACCGCCCCTGCCTCCTCCTCTGCCTCTGAAGGAGGATTCACCCTGTGTGTCCGAAAAGACCCTCTGGGACTTTTTGAACCACATTTTACTGCCCCTTTGATCTTTGGGGTATGATCGAGAGGGAAGAGTAAAACGTACTGCTACGGCAGAAAGCGTCTTTCCTTCTTGCTCACACCGAGTGAGAGTATCCTTCACCTTAGAACCAAACAATGAGGAACCATCAAATGGGGCATTGGTGAAAGTAGACTTGAACGGTTCCGCAAAATTACACAGGCACATCCATGAGTGACGCCTCAGGGCAACTCCTGAACCTGCTGCTCTACTCGCTCCATCAGTGGCATTGGAGATAAGCCGCATGGAGGAGTTAACTATAGAATTTAAGGTAGACAACTGAGCAGAAATCTTGTCAGGGACTCCCTCAGTACATGCACCTTGTATAGAATCTCCTAACTCCTTGAGGAGATCCCTCACCAATCTCGTGAAGTGAGTGAGATAGTTCAACGATCGAAGGGTAAATGCAACTGAGCTAAAGATACACTTCCCAAATCTGTCCATCTGTCAAGAATCCTTGTTTGGCGGATGAACAGAGGAAGAAGTCTCCACCAGTTCCTTCTTTGTAGCTGCCGCCACCATCATGGCATCTACAGGAACGCCCTTAGACAAAAACTGTTTACCTTGAGGGGCAGACAGAAACTTATTAGGTCTCCTGGCGACTGGCTCCACAGCATCAGGAGTATCCCACACCTTTCGACTAAGTAGATCCATAAGTTCGTCAAAAGGTGGAGACACCCAAGAGGCAGAAGGTTGAGACCCGAAAGCCTTCAGGTACACCGACTCATCAGAAGGGTTGACAGTGGGCCAGTCGTACCTCTACTTAAGGATCTCCAGGATGTCCACAAAGGAAACATCATCAAAGGACAACTTGAGGGACCCTTCCGACTCCTCGAGTTTAGTGTCCGAAGTCAAAGACTCATCCTGGGAGTCAACATGCTTCCTCTTACATAACCTCTTTCGGGAAGGCTCCTTGAAAGGATATTCTAGGGAGGCCTCGGAAGAGTGGGGGCTACCAGCCGATGGCTCCTGAGGCTGAGGGTCTCTGCTGTCTCCGAAGAGAGTAGGGGCTGAGACCGAAGTGGGTGCTCTAGGGGGGAAAGACTGCTGGTACCACTGGTAGGAGCTGGAGAATGAGACAGCATGCTCCTCATCATCTGAAACGCTGAACTCTCCGGCTCTGAAGACCTCCTTCACTCCGAAGAGACAAAGGTTGACGTCTGAGCCAGAGCCGTTGGCTCCGAGGTGGATGCAGGGTCCGAGCTCACTCTGGCCGACACACCGAGAGGAAGGCTCGGAACCGAAGATCGATTCCAACCCTCCCCGTCGGTGCCAAAAGGACAGCTTCGGCCCCTGGACACAATGGATGGCACGGAGCATGTCGGATCTGAACCCGGCTCCAAAACAGCGACAAAGGGCACTGGAACAGATAGTTCCTCTGGTGGCACCAAGCACCCCAGCTTTGAAGGGCCACCATGGCTTGGAGGAGGAATAGCAGACAAGGGCAGAGCTGGATCAAGTGGCTCCGAAGCCAACAATAATTTTGGTGAAGCAGACAACTTCAAGAGTCTCAACACTACCCTCTCCACATCTTCTTCCGAAAGGCTCCTGGAAGACATAGTAGGGGATCTTGACCTAGGGGCACTGGAGACTTCAGTAACATGGAAACCAGTAGGGTATCGACAGACCGGCTCCGAGTAGCAAATTCAACTGCTGATTCAATTGGTTCAGAGGTCGGCTCCGAAACACTTGGAACCAACTCTGACACCATAATGGTGCTCTCCTTTGGTTCCGAAGGCTGTGGAGTTGAGGAGGCAGACTTTGACTGTTTAAAAGGTGGCTCCGAGACACCAGCCGGTGCCGGAGAAGGCCTTTTTGAAGATTTAGATTTGCCAGATTTGGAGGAAGCTGAAGAACTGGACAGAACTTCCTCATAGGATGGTTTTAGTAGACCCTGGAGTGTAAGCTTGTCTTTCTCTCCTGTAACACCCTAGGAGAGAAAGCATAACAGAACAAGCACGATTCCTGCAAGTGGATGGCCCCTAAACAGCAGACACAGCTACTGTGGCCATCCGTTAAAGACATTTTTTGGGAGCATTTCATGCACTTCTTAAAACCCGAAGGTTTGTGCTCCTTACTCTCTTAAGACATTCCACACACACAAAACACCAAGGAAAGGAAGAAGAAGAATGGGAGAGGACTAGGTCCTCTAACTCAAACAGGCCTAGCCCGGTGGAACAGAAAGCTAGGTCTTCTAATTTAAACAGACCAGTAAAAGGGAAAAACTCACGCACACAGAATCTGTAATGACTCTATTAGTAAAAATTTTAATAACAATAACTAGCGTACTAGGGAAGAAAACTCCAACCCTAAGTAATTAACAAGCGGATCCATGCCAAAAATACAATCACTGAAGAAACTAAGTTGACTGTCAAATGGAGACCCAATAATGGTCAGAAATAACAACAGCCCCTGTTAACTACCAGCGGAAAAATGCCAAAAACTAACACTCTACCTGATATAGAAAAAAAAAGCGCAATGGCGCCTACAAGAAACTCGAAACTGGCACACAGGATACCAGACTAACAACAAGTTTAAACTAAGATTGCACCAAAAGGGAAAACAACACAACTGCCTAAGATAATAGCAACCCTAACAACACAATATTAACTCAAATACTATATATGTAAATAGAAAAAAATTGACACTTAGCCAGAGCCAAGAGAAGCATGACTGAACTTGTCGATGCAGCAAACGAGATCTGGGGTTTGTACTGGTGCACTATGGGATACCTGCTTAGCCACAAGCCAACCAGAAGTCTTCGAGCTTGTAAATCGGCAGAGTCAAGAACCGAGGATCGGCTACGAACCCATATGTAAAAATGAAGGTGGGATTAGACTACACAACATCTGTTGTTATTACATGTAGACTGTGGGGTACATGTTCAAGCTTACGTATTTCTCCAACTTCACTTCCCATTCATTTGGGCTGCACGTGAACACCTGGAAATAATGTGCCCCTCAGAAGACTACATGAAAACGAAAACCACAAAAACAGAGTCACAGTCCAGTCCAACAAATCTAAAAATCCAAATACTGGACAACGAAGGGCACAGAACTGCTGGTTGAGAAAGAACAAAGTTTATTTTAACGCAACCAAAATCACACACCCGTTTTCATCCAAATAGCTCTCAGACTTCCTCAGAATTTAAAAAAAAAACATTACAATTTATTTACCAAAGGCTTCAAAAGTTTGTACCCAGTGGTAAAAGTAAACTACCACAAATTTTATTGGATCTTAAAATGTTTACTAGACGGTTAAACCTTTTAAACATTTTTGGGGAAAATTCCAATTTACCGGCTTCTATTCCCCCCAAGAAATTGAGTACTTTCAACCCCCCACCTCACCCTCAACTTAAAAATTTGGAAAACACTACTGAACATGAGATATGTAAAAACTTTGATTCTTTCAAAATCTTTTCTAACCCTGATGTTAGGGACAGAAAGTTATTGGACTCCCTGCGTTCAACCCTAATATTCGTGTTATGGAACCCAAGGGTGTAGGGGGTAGTTATTATGGACAAAATCTTGTACGGTAGTAAAATGCATACCCATCTGCATGATGAATCCAGATACAGTAAGGTTTCTATTAATGAAATCAATATTTCATACAAGAAGATTGACTTAGCATTAAAAGACCTGTTTGATCAAGGTGTCATTGATTACAACACTTACCAATATTTGTACCACCTCCATCCTCGTGTATCTTCTATTTTCGGGATACCTAAAGTGCACAAATGTGTGGATGACCCCCCCCCCCCCACCACACTCAGACCCAGAGCTAAAATCTCCCCTATAGCCAAGTATTTAGACAGGAAACTTAAATCTTTATGGGGTGGTGAACTTCACATTCTCAAAGATCCATGGGAATTTCTGAGCAAGGTCAGACTGGAACTATCAGTTCATGATCTTCTATTTACTACAATAGATGTAGTTGATCTGTTTTCCATCATTCCTCACGACCTAGGTCTGACTTGGCTTGAACAGGCCCTAAGAACTAGACCAGGGGCAACTGAAAATGATATCTTTTTATGTAACAAATTGGCACAGCTTGTTTTGAAAAACAATTTTCTATTTTTTGAGGGTGAATTTTATCACCAGGAGTCTGGGGTAGCAGTGGGAGCTAGTTGTGCTCCAACCTTTGCAGACATCATTGTTTCTGTGTGGGAGTATACATTTGTACACAATTGTGTTTACTTCCAACATTGGAACTTTTACTCCAGGTTCCTGGACGATATCTGTATTTTTTAGTTAGGGGGTGAGGATCATTTGAGTGATTTTATTTCCTATCTCAATAAAACTACTGATTTTTTTCAGGTTTACTTACCAAACTAATCCTTCTACTATTCACTACTTAGATGTTACGTTACAGAAAACTGATTATGGTTTTAAATCTGTTGTCTTTAGAAAGCCTAGTTTTTCCAGCACGTACATTAGTTACAACAGCACACATCCCTTCTATCAGAAAAAAAGGTATCATTCAAGATCAATTTGTATGCATTTATCGTATGACTTCTGACGATTCTAATTTTTTTTCCGAATGTGCTGTGTTGCAACATATGTTTTCTGAACGAGGTTACCCCACCGAGCTTATCAATTCTATTAGGACAGAGGTCACACATGGTGAGAAAACTATTTACAGGCCCATCCTAGGTATGGGAAGTAGTTTTTCTAGTAGACATGGTTGTATGAATTCCAGTGAGGCAGGTTACAACAGGGCATTTGTTACAAACTTTAGCTCTAATGCCCATCATATCAAGAATATAGTGTTAAAAGAATGGGACAAGTTCTCCAGTTTTACTGATTTACCTAATTTAAAAGGTAAACCTATCAAAGTAATCTTTAGGAAGGGCCAAAACATCAAAAATAGAAGTTATGTTCTTACCATAACGTTCCATGTTAGTTGTCTTCTTCTCGCCTTCTTCTTGCTGGATGGAGCCGCCCCCCCCCCGGCCTGACTCATCCCGACCAACGAGGTTTCCACTCCTCGAGCTCCCCCTCCATACTCCCCATACAATGCACAATGCTAGATCTCGCCCAGATCTCGCTTTGTAAGCTTAAAAACAGTAAACAAAAAACAAAACATAGAATCCAACAACAGGAAGAACAAGGAAGAGAAAGGGAAAGAATATCCTGAACAGAAATATGGAAATATAGCATATATAGCAGAAAAGAGTGGTAGAGGTGAGATCCAAGATCACAACTCCTCTAGGTCAGGTCAGGGGAGGGAAGGAGGGGGGGAGAAGGCTTGAAGAAGAAGCGAAGAAGAAGACAAAGAACAATGACAAGCTGGAGTATGAACAATTCTAACTCGTCTTCTTGTTGTTCTCTAGCCTTCATTAGGGCTGGATGGGACGCCCTGGGAGCAGAACTCGGGAGACTCCTGAGAACAGAACTGAGAAAAGTGATCAAACTTAAATCTAAATATAACTAAAAGAGTGATATAAAAAGGGAAATAAAATAAAAAGCTACCAATAGTGGGTCAGTCTTGAGATGACAAAGCAGCTAGGGAGTCCTGTGTAATGAGCTCTAGTGAAGGAGCCAAAGCTCTGGTGGAATATCAGGTTTTGGTTTATGGTAAGTTTTTGGTGTGTCAGTAATCAGTAATCAACTGTTAGTCACTGGTGGATTAACTTTAAAGGAAGTCCCTTTCTGCTTTCTCCTTTCTGGATGGACAGCCCCTCAGAAGTTTTTGAAATTGTTTAGTAAAGTCCTCAAGTAGTGTTAATTTAATTTTGTCCCTATTTGAATAAACTCAGGATTTTGATTTTTGTGTTCATTTGAATACTCAGGGAGGGAAAAGGACAGGAGCAGGAGTCAATGCATGAGTTTTCCTTAATGATGTTGGAAACCTCGGTTAGGAAACTCTGGCCTGGTTAGTTCTGAAAAGAAACTCTGTCCTACTGACACCTAGGAGAACCAAAAGACAAGAGAGTTTTCCACTGAAATTTGATAGCCAACAGATGATGATTTTCACAGATGAACAACTTTAAAGAACAAGGAAGAATTAAAGTTACAGGAAAAAGAAGAAGAAAGGGGAAGAAAAGAAGTAAGAACTAAATTTGAGTCCCAAAACTTAGGAGAGGTCCATACGGAAAGAGAAAAGAAAAACTCCTTTCAAAAGAGAACAGAGTGCAGATTACATTAGGAGCTGAGAGAAAGAAATACCACATGGAAATTAGAAATAAAGGCCATGAACCTTAAGAGTGGAGATGGAGATGAACCTGTATGGAAGAGTTCCAGCAATGGAAGCAAAGGACTTATTGGAAATCAAGCGATTCCTCTATGTCCCTTCCCTTCTCATGTGCCCAACATGAAGCGTTTCCCTGGAGAAAATAAATCTGATCTTCAGAAGATTTAAAGGAAGTGAAAAGCAATAAGGAAGCCAGTGTGGAGGAGGAGGAAAGGATGGATCAAAAAGGGAAGGGGAGGAGGCAAGAAGTGAGGTGACCCGAGGGAGAGGGAAACTGAGGGGGAAATGACCCTGTGATCAATCTGGAAGATCTGAACTAGGTCCCAGGAGGCGGGCAAAAGCGATAAAATGAGAGAAATAGAAAGGGGAAGGACGTCAGGAAAGCCAGTAGGGTGAGAGGAGGAGGAAGAGATCAATAGGCCCCCAGCTTGTTCTGTATTACAGATGAGAGATCTGGGGGAGGAGGGAAATGATACAAGGAGTAGCAAAAGAACGGCCCTGCTGGAGCGTCCCTCAGAAAGCTGCCTGGTAAAGGGAATAGAGTGATAAGTATCGTATGCACTTGCTTTTTTGAGGAGTAACACCCTATTGAGAAAGTCACCTCTCCACTTGAGAGTGTGATTCTCACCAGGGTCTTGCTCTAGAGATCTAGCCACTCTCTGAGAATAGCTCATTGCCACAGTCTGGCGTGGGCTGCTTGTTTGGTGGATGATGGCGTTGCTTTGAAGCGGTCCAGAAAAGTAAGCCCATTGCCCCATTGCCTTGTTGGATTCGAGGAAGGACATGGGGAGGTTCCGCTTGTGTTGTTTGTCCTGCCATCTACAGACATATATGTTCTGTTGACATTCTGTTGAAAAACTTGCCCCCCTGAAGAGAACACCAATAGGGCCCAACGCACTGTGGGGTGCCCCCACCTGCACATGAGTGCAAAGACCCTCCCAAAAAGGCATCCGGTGAAGTGGACTGAAGTGCCCTGCAGGAGCTGGGGAAGGATCACCGCATGCTGGATGCTCAAATGGTCCCTGGATCATGAGAGATGAGAAATGTGAGCATCCAGTGAGAGGAGAAGACAAAAGTATCCACTGGATTGATGGGCGAGTGGTATTGAAGATGATGGTGTGAGAGTGAACAAGTCAAACTCTTTGGTGCTTTAGTCTGTTGCAGCACTGAAGAAGGACATTTCATTCTTTTTGATCTGATAATACTGAGAAGAAGTGTTGCTGCTTTGTCTAATCTTACCTTTAGACCCAGTAGGGCTTTGGCTCTCTTTGTAATCAGTGGAAAAAATACTGCCAATTTGTGAGTGAGATATATTTTGTCTGTGACAGACGTCGCAAAGTGTAATCTGACAGTATCACTTGAGAAGCTTGGTGGGAGTAATGGAAATACAAGAAAGGAAGACAAAGAGGGAAGAGTGTAGGGGGCTCCAGTCACCCAGTCTGGCTGCCTGCCTGCCTGAGTAAAAGAGGAGGATCAGTGGTGGATGCTGGGTGGGAAACCTGAATTGCAGTAATGGAAGTGGAATTACAGGGCAGGTGGTTGAAATGAAAGGGAACGGCCCAATAGTAGCGGAGGAATCTTTTTAGCTTCTGTTCATTTCATTTTTGAGAACAATGGCAGAATGGATGGGTGATGTTAATCTGGTCCACTTCTTTTCCCGAAGAATCTTCATGATGCATCCTCATGGTAAAGTTCTCTGTGAATCTTTTTTTCTAGGAAACCACAAGAACCTTGAGGATCTCGGAGGGTAGTTGGTCACTGGCAGGGTGACCAATCTTTTTTGCAAGCAGTTTTGAAATGAACGCTATATAATACTATTCTTTGGAACGAAGTCAACAGTTTTGTCTGCTTTTGAGTTTTGAGGACCTTGAGAAGATTGGGAAAATAGCATCTTTGCTGACACTGGCTGAATGGCTCTTTTGTTGAGGGACCTTAGAAATGTGGGAAAGGGTATATTTCACTTGTGGTGGAACATGATGGGGGCAGCCCATCAAGGGAGGGGATGTGATGACCCTCCTTTAGAGCCTCTTCTCATGTTCAGGGACTGTGCCCATTCATCTTGAAAGAGCGTAGTCACCCTCGTTGATCCCCCTCTGCTCCTCGGACGACTGCCTGGTCTAGCTGGGCTCAGTCCTCAGGCCTTGGTTTGCGACCATGTTGCTTTCTCTCTGCCTTGGGGGTAAGGCAGGGTTTCTTTGGCCAAACCACCTCTTCAAGCTTTTTGCCATTGGGGTAAGCCAGTCGCTAACTGAGGGGCGGACCTTGTTGTCTGGCGAAGCATCTTGATCTCCAGGGGTTAGGTTGCCATCCGCGCCTTGAAAGGTTCCCGGGGGCAGAAAGCAGCAAGGGAAGCGTGTGGAGGCGTGAGACTTCCTGTTCCTCCGGCTCTGCTCGCCGGTTCCGGGGCATTTCAGAGACTTGTGGACCCCCGCGTCCTAATTCTCTTAGCGCGCCTTACATGTCTTATCAAGCCGCACAAGAAAGGAGCTACCTGCTGTTCTTAGAATCTAGGACGTCCCTACCGCCTTCGCAGACGAGTTGTTGCACCGCTCCAGCTGTAGATATTAGTAAGCTCACTCTGAGGAGAATATCCCTCTGAAGACGAAAGTGAAATGGCAGAGGTTCTTCCACTTGGATGTCTAGTCCTGTCTGGAGATCCTTCGCTTCGCCTCTTTGTGGCGAGATGGACCAGCCAGCGCCACCAGGATGGACAGGCGAGCAACATAGTGCCTCATCTGCTCTTGTGCATCCAGGAACCATTCCTGGGAGAGGACCTAGAGGATTTGTTGGGAAGTCCATGCCTTGAGCTGTGTTGAGTGCTAGCCAAGGGGGGACACCCAGAGTGGGCCATACTGGAAGAGACTCCCTTTGATAGAAAGATTCGGTCTTCTGGAGGTGGTGGTGAAGTGGAGACTGATAAGGGGATCTCTAGAATGTCTGCAAAGCATGCCAGAGAAAGGGGACCTGGGGGGCCTCAGGATCATCCAGATCTGGAGGTGATGTGATAGAATCTCAAAGAGTCAAGTCTGAAAGATTAGCATCTCCCGGGAAAGGGGATTGTGGGGATCCCTCCCGCCAAGGCAGGAAGCCAATGGAGGGGAAAGGAAGCAGTGAGTCAGAGTCAGGGGAACTCTCCAGTGAGGGAGCGATCTGTAGGGAGGATGAGCAGGCTCAGGCAGGAGAGAGGAGTGGAGTCCTCTGTGGCCAGGAGAGGCAGGGAGCTCTCTCGCCGCAATCCAGGGGCGAGACTAGGAGGCCCTCGAGCACCCCCAGGGGAGGGAGTGAGGCTTTCCTCTCCACCAGCCGAGATGAGGGGTGGCGCAGTCGGAGTGCACTGGAAGAGGTCCGGGACGGAGAGAGGCGGAGACCCCCTCGAGTAGACCACCACGCCTCGCAGCGGTCCGCGGCCGGCGCTCCGAGTCCGCCATGGAAGTGGGGGAGAGATTCGGGGACCGAACAGGTGACCACTGCGGACCCCGACAGTGATGGGGGTGGGCCCCCCGAGGAGGCCGAGGTAAGCAAAGAGAGCGACCGAATGAAGAGGAAGGGAGGCGAGACGAGATGGCCAAGACAGGACCCGACGAGGAGAGTGACGAGGTCAGACGGCCCGACACGGCTCAGCCGATGCGGGAAACGGTTCCGGACCTGTGAAGGATGAGATCGCGGGGCAGGGCACCGACTGAGGTGTTGGCCGACCTGACCCGCCAGCGAGAGCTGAAGAGAGAGAAAAGCACCTGAGCCCTCAGAAGAGGGACCCGAGCCTTCGCCCATGACCTGTAGCCGACACCTTGGCCCGCGACGGCCCAGTGGGAGAAGAACCTCGCCCGCCGAGGACGACCCAGGTTGAGTCATGTCCCTGGAGCCTCGATCGGCTAGTTGAATAGAGCAAGGGCTAGGGGCCGAGCGACAGAGGTCTCGGACCTGCCGGGAGTTAGGACAGGCCAAGAGAAGGTGCTGAGGCCCTAGGACACCCAGGCTGGCTCCAATGAGGCAAGCCCTCTTTCCTCTGAGGTCTTTTATAACTGGGAGAACTGCCCGAGGGGAGGGAAGGGGGCATGCAGGAACAGGTCATATACCACAAGAGGACAGAAAGGTGGAGCGCCTGTTGAGACATTTTCTGACAGCACTATCACCTACTTTTTCCCGCTCGAGAGACACTTTATACACCTGGTAGCTAGACACACACAACAAACCAACACTCAAGAAGTAATTCAAAATGAGCTTGTTTTTTTTTCCAGCAAAACCACAATAAAAAAACCAAAGCAAAACAGGGGAGTTAACAGTAGCTTAAACTACCAACACAAAGACTATAGGAAAAGGGAAAGTTAAAAAAGTTCTTGAAAGAAAGAAACATAAAAAAAAACGGATAGAAGGACTAAGTACAATGAACTACACTAAAAGGATAATAATTACACAAAAAAGAAAGAAACGGGGAAAACTAAAGCAGGAAAAAGCCTTTTACCAAACTAACCACAAAAAGTTAGTATACGGAAAGCGAAAAAAGCGTGTCACTAATAGGGTAATGTACAGGGAACTAAGCCACCGATAAGGGAGACTCACCGGGAGAAAAGAAAAGAGCCGAGAGGGAAAAACTGGTTAAACTAACCATCAAGAATGAAGGCGAGATAGACAACTTAACATATATGCTTGAGATGGTTGGACATGTTGATGCGTTTGTTCATAGAAAGAAGGGCACCTTTAAATGTGGTGCCTGTAACCAATGTTCTTTTATAAACAATAAGGAACAGGTTTCATTGCCATGTAGACGAAAAATTTTAACTGCCAAGACCTATACCAATTGTAATTCAGAGGGTCTGGTCTACTTAGTCACCTGTGGATGTTGTGACACTTTCTATGTTGGCAAGACAGAGAGACAGCTCAAACGTAGAATATATGAGCATATGAATGACATCAGTAAGTGTAATGTTAACAATGCATTGTATAAAGAAACTTTATCATACATCAATGCCAAGTTCTCTTTCTTTGTGTTAGAAACTGTACCCAAGGAACCCAAAGGCGGACCCTGGGAACACAAATTAGAATATAGAGAAACCTACTGGCAGTTATTTTTGGAATCTAACAAATTACCAGGTCTTAATGACCACATTTCACTTGTGCCCCTACTCAAATTGAGGGCAGCTAAGTTACGATTTCATGTTTCTTTTGCATCCATTATGGATGTTTTAATTTCATTTTTATCTCTTGGGAGTGTATTTATATTTTTCATATTTACACAGTTTTTTAATTTATGATATACATTTACGTCATTGTGATATTTGTATATTTTTAAATATATATAATAATAGTTTTAACATTTCTAATTTATCACTTTTTTTTATATCTTAGTAGTATACCAGCTAGATATTTTAGTTTATTTTTCAATGTTTGTTCTGCTTTTCATGCCTGGTTCTTTAAAATTTTGGCAGTTTATCAATTTATTTAATTGATGCTTGTATAAATTAATCTAATTGGAATGTTTTTTTTTTTTTTTTAGTTCTGAGGAAGTCTGAGAGCTATTTGGACGAAAACGCATGTGTGATTTTGGTGGCATTAAAATAAACTTTGTTCTTTCTCAACCAGCAGTTCTGTGCCCTTCATTGTCCAGTATTTGGATTTTTAATTTATCAAGTAATCACAGTTCAAAAAAGAACAGCACACTAAAGACAGACCTACAAGACTGCCTGATTTATACACAAAAGATAATCTCCAGCTCACAACTATACTTCATCTTGTTCCTATATTGCTATATTGACAAGCCTTAGCTCCTAAAGATTCTTATCACACAACAGATATATCTCCTTCTATTGCAAACATGTAAATTTAACTTATAATTCTTTATACTGTAGCAGTAATATAGTCTTCTCTAAACCATCAATGACCACTCCAACTGCAATCAGTGACTATTCCTCTGCTTTATCTGCTTCTTTCATAACTTTCTCTTTTCAGCTTTCAGGCCATACGTCTCATTCATCTCCTGACTCCACTTTCTCGCCTGTAAGATCTTTTCTGTACAGGCATTACTGCATTTACAAGAATCCTTGGCACTTTACATAGTTTTATACTGTTGAAGATCAGAGAAGATTTTAGCCTATGCAAAAGCTGTATAACAAAATGTCGTGGTTCATGTGCAATCTATAAATTCTGTATTTGTATCTTTTGCTTGTAATTTTGTGCCATCTGCATGCGAGCTATGGTTGAAAAAGGGTCGTGGGCCAGCCAACTCACCTGGTCAACAAATTAAAAATATATTTTTGGCATATGCAGATTTGACATCAGCATGTTGTAACTATGTCTTTTCACAATATTGTTTTTATCTGTATTCTGCCCTGCTCATCACTCCTGCCAATGTTCACCTGTATTAAACTTTACTGTGGGCATTCCACAGCTGTGGCTGAAATGGAACCACAGGGATAAACCCACTACCCTGACCAATAAGCAACAAAATAAGTTAGAACTGTTGCATATGGAGGTCATATCCCACAAATCCATGATGCAGGAGGCAGCAGTTGTATTTGCATGAACAAGGGTATACATACTGCCTGTTAAGAGCATGTGATTTGCTTAACTTTCCTTATGCCAGAAGACATAACATTTTACTGGAATCTAACCATTCAAAAAAATACAATCCACTGCATCTAATACAGAGACAGAATATGAACTAGGCTTCATTGGCCTTGGTCTCCACATTTTCTACTGTGAGCTTACCTCAGTCTTGTCTAATGTTGCAAGATTGGTACTCTGCCCTTATTTACTAAAAAACATGCTTCATGGCTGCAATATTTAGGTGACTACCTAAGCTTCATACTTCTTCATCTTGCTGTTGGACTGTATGTTTGCAGTTTGTACTGCAAACCCAGGTACAAGACTGATCACCCTTGACAATCTCCTTACATGATATGGCAACTACAACAGCACCAAAAGGATCTAAGATTCTTCTGCAACACTTAGACATTTTCCTATAATGATTAGTATAAACAGAATCAAAAAGTTCAAAAAGCTAGAAAGAAATGTTAAACACTTCACCTTAACATATAAACTATAAACAAGAGGGTTCATCATCTTTGCCTATCAGAATACGTCAATATTTCAGAAGTTCCAGCTTGAAGGGATGTATACACATTTGTGCTGATTCATGCCATTATGCCACACTCCATATATATCAGCTCACTTGCCCACTGATTTAGTTCGTCCTCTAGCTACTAGTAAGGAATTTCTGCAATTGAAGATCTGCACCATCTCTCACCATATAGAGTTAACAAGTATATTAGTATATACTTGCCAAACTTAAAAAGAACTGCAGCAGCACAGATTAGAACAGGTGGCACAGGGAGATAGAAAGAGGGTATACCTGACCAGTTAATAAAGGTCCTTTTTGTATACCAATTAAATCATTAAGACTATATCGACTATACCCAACAATGAGACTTCTCACTGATGGCTTCCTGGCTGGGCTGAATCACAAGCAAAGCCACCAGGGTGGAAGTGGAAGACTATGCGAGTCTGTCAGTTACTGTAGAGGATTAAGGCAATGAGTTGGTTAATAAGCTGCTTCCTGTAGTCACTGGTTTGATTCCCTTAACCTCTTTTGCCTTAAGTGTGACTCTTTGCAAGTTGCTTAACACGCATTGCTCTTAGGAAACTTGCGAAATTAGGTTACGTTCCTCAGTAGTCTCCTGAACTGAATACCTAGTAACTACCTATGAACCCATGTGTCACAGTTCAAACGTTTTAACCCTACAGAACTGACATGCCAACACAGGCCTGACATCCAGAGTCATGGCTGAGGCAGTCATTTTTCTTTTAGGTGTTGTTTCACTACTAGGCCATTCATTACCTACCACTGAAAATGCTGCCACATACTTCTAGAAGAACTACCAGGACTAGTGGTGAAAGGAACCTATACGTGGGGTGAATTCCACCACCTATCCTCTCCTTGCATCAGGCCCAACTGCTGCTACTTCTCCCAGTCTGCCTAGGGTTAATCTCAAAGCTATCATTATTTTGAATGGCTAAGGTCTTTTTTCTAAGTATTAAACCTACCCACAGGCAGCTGAAATGAGCTTGTGCATTACAATGGGAGGTGTGCTACACTTTCCCCATGTACATGAACCGCTGGCTTTGAAGGACCAAGTTCATGTCCTTGGCCCTGGCGGTCGTCAGTGTCATCCACCCATCATATTTACCCACAAACCAGAAGCCACCACCCAAACCCTGCCCCCAGCCATGCAAGAAAGGACAAGCCACCCACTGACTGATCACTCATATCCCCTTGATACCCACCTCCTCAAGTGATTGTGGTATGCTAATTGAACTCTAGTCATCTGGGCTGTAAATATGGGCATTATCTCTGTGCATCACAAAGCCACTGGGCAGTAATATCCTGTTAAGATGTGTAATTAAACAATAAGTGGCCATATTGCAAGTGCCTGCAAGTGACAGACTGTTCAAGCAAGCACCGGAGATGTCCACACCTCCAGTGCAGTAAGCTTTGACCGCATTAGCCAGTGGCTGGTTAGTCACTTGATGGCAGAAGACAGTGCACCTGGCAATGCACTTAGCAAGACTCTGCTTGAAATCTGCAAAATATTCACACCAAGGCTTGAGGGAGACAAGCTGGCCAGTCTTCCTAAACTCATGCATTCATGTCAAGCTAATATCTAAGCTGACAGTGGATAACTACAGACAGGGTGTTACAAGACCCTTTTGGTTTCTGCCTTTCAAGAAAATAAAATAGTAGATGAAAGGGCTGGATCGCATAGATCTGCAAACACTTAGAAATTACCTCTAGAGAGAAGCACAGCTTCATCCTAAGGGACACACATCACTTTAGAAAGAGCAAACATTGTTCTTGCATATAAGGGCTGCAAGCAGAGATCCTACCTGTAGGATGGATCACCTGGAAGCATTTCCCAAGAAACAAACATCAGTATAATCAAACTAATGAGCTCAAATGGGAGGGATTCTTCAAAGAAAGACAAAAGATGCAGCACTCCTTTGAGAAATTTGCTTATTCAACTGCCTAGAATAGGCTGCAATCATACCCTCCACAAAATCATAAAGTGTAGAAATAGCTGGCAAAGAACCATGACCACACAATAACTGATGCCCAAATCACACAGATGCCTGAGATAGGTCAGGATCAAATGCAACTAAATGGGGAAGTACTGGGCACTGTTCTACCATGGAAGTACATGCCATCCAAGTGACAAAGTTCTTAGCAGACAATGACTTCTGAAGCTAGACAGGAGCCAATCTTGAAGATAGAAATGTCTGATATCCCAAATGCCAGGAACAACCGTTCCTAGTTATCAAGGTTTTCAATACTGCCAGGGAACAGGTTGCCTGAAACTATGAAATCATAAAAGAGATACAAAGCCAAAACACAGCAGTCAATGAAATCCAACAAGTTTAATGAAACTCTTCCATAACAAGACCAAATATAAAATATGTTAAGCTCTTTCATTCTTACAGACAGACAATTACCAAAGGACTTCATCAAAACAAAAACGGAAATTACATCAACCACCTTAAATAATTAACACAATCAAGTAACTAGTTCAAATCATATCCTAAAAATAGTGTTCATTCCAAAAAACATTCCATCAACCTTTTTTGTTCTGATGAAGTCCTTTGGCAATTTTAAGGATGAAAGCACTTAACCGATTTTATATTTGGTCTTGTTTTTTGGAAAAGGTTCATTAAACTTGCTGGATTTCACTGACTGCAGCGTTTTGGCTTTGTACCGCGTTTTGATTTCAGCGTTGTGGCATAAGTACATTACAGTGTCTTCTTTTGGTTTACTTGCTGTCTGAAACTATGTCTTTCCTGGCCACAAAGTTCTATACTTTAATAAGACATGGAACCACTGGAAAGGTAGGAATGTGTACAGGAACCTTTCCATACCATGAGATGAAGCCCATGTCTATCTCTTTTGCTCCTGCCCTAGTGCAGTGAGTAGACTGGTAGAATGCATTCTTCTGTGCGACAAACAGGTCAATCTCTGGAGTCCCTCACTTCAACAAAATTCAGACCAGCAATATTATTTGGATATGCACCTCCAAGAAAGGACTGCAGGAATGGCTCAAAAAGTACTAGCTTATCCACTTCCTTAGAAATGTGAAACAATAAGGAAGTGATACCTCTTGCCTTTGTCCCACTGCCAGAAAAGCATCATCTCTTTGCAAATGTGGCATGATCTTGTGCCCAACTGCTTGCTTGTTTAGGAACCATACAATAGATTGGTTGCCTGATAGGATAAGGAAATGCCATGAAAGCACACGTGTCTCCAGTGTCTTCAGGGCTAAAAGACAGCACTAACCTCTAACCGGCAGACACAAACCCCCCTCTTCCAGTAAGGAACCCCCCCCCCAACATAAAGTAAGAGCCCAGGCAGATGGGGTCTATCATGCAAGTGAGGTGACTGGCATCAGGAGAAGTGACTGATTCTCCTGCAGAAACAAAGCTCATCAGAAAGCCTGAGGAGGAATCAAGCACCAATTCAATAGATCATTTCAACACTGGTCTGACAATGGGAGGAAGCATGAGAGACAGCGATTTGCCTGGCAGCCACAAAATACCTAATTGTTTTCTGCAGTACCAACATAACATACAATACCACAACCTGGAATACTAAAAAGGCACCAAAATCATATAGTAGCCTATAAGCCCAGAAAATGCAGCACAATTAAGAATTCGGACTCTGCATTGCACCTTCATTAATACCAGGACTTCCTGGACCCTCTCCAATGGTTATGTAGCAAAGTGATGTCATCACTGCGAGCTATGCCATACTTGAAAAGATCACACGAGAGAGTCAAATTTTGGATGTTTCTGGGGCAAAGTCAGCAATCAGACAGAAACCTATACAGGCCATCACCCTTTGCGGGTGCTAAAGGGACAACATCAGGGTGCCCTCTGGCTGTCTATACAGCATTCCAAATTACTGTATATTCCATCATGTGTTCCTAGGGGGATGGGATAAAGGCTCAAGGCCAGTCCAAGCCACCGTTTGTAAGACAGAGTTTCCCAAAAGGGATGTGGATGATGGTCGAATCAACCAAGTGGCTTGGTATCCGCTATCAGATGGATGGATGAAATAGGATCCTAAAAGCTTCACCGACAAAAGGAGGCTCAGAATCTGAACTTGGCAACAAAAAGGGGATATGAGCGAAGAGTGGTCTTCTGTATGTGGCATCATGTCATGACAAATGAATGTGGTCCCAAGCATGGGAGCTTCCTGACATGTTGCCAAACTCTCGCAGGCAAAAAAATCACTGAACCAATCAAGGAAGGTCCTTGTTATCTGACCTCGGAATTACTGAGGTATGCATGATGTTTACTCAGGCAGAGCAAGTCGTTGTAAACCAAATGGGATGTACCACCACAAATGCTGGACTTCAGTAGCTTGAAAAACTGTGAACAGGGCACAAGACAGATATTAGTGAGTCAACCACTGTACATGGTCCTACCTTGAAATAAAATCAAGTGGCTTACTTAAAATCCTAAAAAGAAAAGTGGATGCATTTTAGGCATCCCAAATCAAACTCTACTATTGTAGGTATCAAATAACCAATGCAGGATTTTCTACTGAAACAAGTTCGAGTTAATTTTAAAGTAATGCTGATCTTGCATTAATACACCCAAAGCAGACTTACTGAAAAACGTAGACTTACTTAGCAGCATGCTTCTCTTTTACCCACAGTGTGCTTAATTCTAAGTAAATCAGAAAGGGTTGTCAACAACACTTAAGCAAGAACAGGGAAATAATACTGCACTGCCCAATTATAAACACTACAAAAAATGTGTTATCATACCTCTCAACCTTGTACTGCAAGAAATCTGGACAAAGTTAAAAATAATGGGGAGACAAAGGCCCAAAACACTGCTCTTATTAATTTAAAAAGTTGATACAATAACAGGTCTTGCATCAATACACATTTTCTGAAGGGTATAAAGTATGAAATTCAAATGTTTGTCAAAATGTGGACATTTTGAGAAAATCTGGACAGCCGAGTATGTTATACACATTTGGAAGATAGATATATAATAGTATAATGCTTAACATTATACTCAGTTTTGAGGAACTGTTAAGCAAGTGTGTGAGGTTATTTTAAACATACTTACCACTACTTACCCAAGGTATACAAAATTATACTGGGCCCTCTTAAAAGACCCACAGCTTCTTCACGCAGATAGTTTATGCATAATACTTGTCTTTTTTTCTACATTAATTTCTGAATTTTTGCATAGTTATGTCACTATATATATATATATATATATATATATATTAATAATCAAATGACTTGAAGACTAACGATTTGTTCTGAAATGAACACATGTACTGCATATTGTTTATATTCTACTATTTGATAAGGCTGTGGTGCTAATGCAGTGAATTATTTTTTAGGAGATTATCCTGTTAATTATGTTTTAACTATTCTGCTTTTAATGGTGATATTTACCATCAAATTAAGGATGGTGTCACTGGCGCCTCCCTTGCACTCAACTGGTCATTGTGGAAAAACATGTTATAAAATACTTCAAGATTTATTAACTCAGGCAAATAGACCACCCATATGGCAGAAAATTATTAAAGAAATATCAAATAACAAATGTGGGTTCTCTTTCTCTTGGAGGATCTGTAAGCTGCACACAGATTTTATGGATGTCTCGATGGTATGTGTGGTGAAAAAACGGTTAAATTTGCTGACAAAATCATTTGTCTGTACTAGCTATTTACATGGTAGTAGATGTCACCTACCAATTTACTTGCATCACTCCACTACAAGTATTTCTTAGTATACACAGAATTTGTAGTAAAAGACTATTCCCTTGGGAGCATAAAAAACAAAACATACACATTTATAATACAGACAAACGATTCCAACTTATTTTTCCAGTTGTACTTTATACGGGTTCCCTTCATTTGACTTGACAAACCAGATTGTAAAAGCCATATGGTTGACAATTTAGTTCATCGAACTGTTCTGACTGATATTGTAGTATATTGAGGATCAGGGAATTTGTCCTTTTCCCCACAAGTACTGCAATCTTGGAGCTGGTATATATAATTTAGCAGGGGGTCTGCAAAAACACTTTGTGTTGCTTGCAGGTGGTATTTGGTTTCTTTTAGCTGATCGAAAATCTGGTTCACTGATCAAATTAAATACTCACATTTTTAGGAGGTTGCTCCTATTTCTGGACATGAAAACTAATCAGAAAACTGCATGTACTGTGTGACAGAATATAACTTATTCACTGAAATGATAGTATGATTATTGAGAGCTAGATCATGTTATCGAAAAACAAAAATGTCGAACGGCACAACAGCGAAAGTGCCAAAATGTCGAGGGTCCGTTTTTGAGACTGCAGTACACTGAAGACTGGGATATTTGCCCTTTCCTCACTGTAGTGCGATCTCAGAGTTGGAATATATATTTAGTGGGGTGTGTGGGGGGGTGCAGCACCCCACAATACCGAATTCAAGTTTCGGCATTTTCACTCTTGTGAGCGTTTGACATTTTATGTCTGCGATGATATGATTTAGACACAATTATTCAATACTAGCCATTTTTACTACATGATGAGTTTTTAAGAAATAAATTATGCATAAACCCCATAGCTTCTCATAAAAGGGGTAACCACAGGAGTTTTTACAGATGTTTAGTACCCCATGGGTATTTTTTCTCTCTCTCTCGTGATGTTATTAGGCATATTATAATATCTATTGATCTGATTATTAGTGGTAAACTATCTTGTAGGACAGAGGTTGTTGCATTTGTCCCTGTGATGCTGCTTTTTTTTTTTTAACACTCTGAAGAGGTTATTAGATTATTTAAGCTACAGCTAGAAGAGCACCTCATACATATAAGAAACAACATCATAGATACCACTACTCTCACACTTTTACTACATAAGGTAAAAGTTTAAAGGAATTATAAGGAGTCTAACTACGTAATGAAGTATATAAACCTTAGTTCCCAGGAGTTTAATACTGAATGCAACTGGAAATACCTCCTCCATTCTTGTAATGTTTTTGCATTCTGTTTTTTTTTTTTTTTTTTTACTCAATTAGCTTTTCAATGCTTCTGAATTTTCATTGTTGCTTTTTAATGACTGCTACTATTTACTGTTTTATTCTAGATTTTAACTCCCCTGAAAACTCTGCCAAAGCAGTAGAGGTTATTAATAAAGTTTTTGGTTCACTTTTGGTTGTTTGCCACTTTTGCCATTTGAAATGTTTTCAGCTTTGTGTTTTTTTCATCATTCACTTTTACCCCACCCTTCCCCTGACAAATTCATTCAAATGTACTTCCAAGACACCAACCACTCCTATACATCCCATTCAATGTAGCCATTACATAGTGATGAGAGTTCCTTGGCTGCCTTTACCTTAAATTATACAATGGGTTTCCTACTCATACAGCAATATAGTCAGGCACCTTTCACGTCTCTGCTAATGCACTATACCAAGTAGTTAAGCAGTTGCTAATGTTGTTAACTTACCATAGTATTTTTCACTGCTAAACTAGTTCACTTGTTTTTTCTTCTGTTTTTCCTGGTGAGTCAGCAAACAAAAATGGGTGAGATCCACCTTTGTTTTCCCCTAGCCGCAGAATTCACCCAATTCTAGGATGATCCTAAAGCACTCCCTAGCCATTTGAAAAAAATAATCCCTTCCAGTTTGCTTTGAGTCTCCATAGCTTCTCAAGAAATGTGCCATTGGAAAAGCAAAATCCAAATGTAAAATGAAACGACCAAAATAAAACAGGTAAGCACTTTCACTTTTGCTTAATCAGACCATATGGTCCGATGAAGCAAAAGTGAAAGTGTTTACCTATTTTATTTGTTTGGTAATAAAAAGTACAGTTTTGTACCTACCATAAATGTAGATGTTCGAGGATCCCCATTGCTGCAGTCCTTACTATTGGGTATAGTCCGCATCCAGTCGGCCCGAATACCAGAGTATAAGGCTGACGTCGGTCAGGGACTGACGCCAGTACGTCAGGGTACTATGACCGACGTCATATCCTCAGTCTTTTCTTGCCCCAGATGTCAGAAGACCCTAAAAAGACAAGGCCCAAAATACCTGCACCAAAAATATGTACAATATATACAAGAATATATACAAAAATATAAGCATGTAACCTCACCTACACAACCACCCCTAAACACAGAGGGAAGGAGGGAGATTGGACTGCAGCAATGGGGATCCTCGAACATCTACATTTATGGTAGGTACAAAACTGTACTATGTTCTTCTCCCCATTGCTGCAGTCCTTACTATTGGGTAGAATCCCAAAGCAGAGGTAAGGAGGCTGGCAAATCATAACGAAGCAGGAGCTGACAACATGCCTTGCAAAACAGCTGTGGCAAAACCAGCCCTAGACTTAGAGTAGATAGGAAGGTGATAATGCTTAGAGAAAGTATGCACTGAACTCCAAGTAGCTGCTTCCAAAATATCCTTAGTCGCGAAGCCCCTTAGAAATGCTGTTCAAGTGGCAGTAGCCCTAGTGGAATGAGGCCTAATCCCAGCTGGAATCTCCTTGCCATGATGGGAATAACAAAATGCAATGCAAAAGCCAATCCACCTAGAAATAGTTTGTTTTGACACAGGCTTGCCCTGTGAACTCAAAGCAAAAGAAACAAACAACTGCTGAGACTGCCTGAAATCTTTAGTCCTGCTTAAATAATAACGCAATTGCCTGTGTACATCTAAAGTGTGCAAAATCTTTTCCCTTTATTTTGGGGGTCTGCATAAAAAGTAGGCAAATGAATAGTTTGGTTTAAAGCCACACTAGAAACCACCTTAGGCATAAAGGAAGGATTAGTACGTAATGATACCCTATCCTTATGGAAAATCAAAAATGGCTCTACTGCCATAAGGGCCTGCAACTCAGACACCCTTCTTGCAGAAGTAATAGCCAACAGAAAAGCAGTCTTCCATGACAAGTATTTCAATTCAGCAGTAGCCGCAGGCTCAAAAGGTTGTAGAGTAAGTTTTTCCAACACAAAATTGAGATCCCAAGCAGGAGTAGGAGCCCCACGTGGGGGTCTTATATTCTTTGCCCCTCTAAGAAACTGCTTGAACAAAGGATGCGAAAACAATGGTGGGTCACAATCATAGTGAGCTGAAATTGCTGCAGCATGAATCTTAATGGAAGAGAAGGACAAACCTTTGTCCAATAACTCAGTAAGATATTGAAGAGCCACACTCAAATTAGGCTCAGAAACCTGCAAATTCTTTGCTGTACTCCAAAATAAAAATCTCTTCCATTTTTCATGCACTTTCCTTGTACTAGGTCTTCTAGCTTCCATAATCACATTTAAAACTTGTTGAGGAAGTTGAGACCTGCTGTGTTTCAACACAGAATATGCCAGGCTGTTAGATGAAGAGAGTGAAGCTTGACATTGAGCAGATGACCATCCTTCTGAGATAATAGATGAGGAATCAGAGGTAAAGGCCATGGAGGCTTCCTTACCAGACTCGTAGTAGTGGGTACCAGTGTTGCCGAGGCCAATCTGGAGCTATCAAAATCATCCTTGGCCTGTCTTGTCTGACCTTTAATAGTACCTTTGGAAGAAGAGGCAGAGGAGGAAAGGCATACACATGAAGGTTTTTCCAACTGAAAGACAGAGCATCCACTTTCCAAGCTGTGTGATGAAACCCCTTTGTGCAATACTGTGGCAGCTGGTGGTTTAGTGGAGAAGCGAACAGATCTATGTCTGGAGTTCCCCATGACACTGTCAATTTTGAAATACATGAAGATCCAGTTTCCACTGTGGGGATCCATGATTTGTCTGCTTAACACATCTGCTAAGGAGTTCTGTGCTCCCGCAGAAACCTTGCCTGAAGAGTTAGTTGCAAGCTTAGCGCAGTCTCCCATAAAATCATTGCTTGCCTGCATAGAGGATAAGAATGTGTTCCCCTTGCTTGTTGATGTACCACATGACAGTTGTGTTGTCTGTTAGAATCAACACCTGCCCTGGAAGAAGTAACTCCTTGAAAGCCATTAATGCAAACTGGACTGCTAACATCTCCTTCATGTTGATATGTAGATGCTGTAGTCTGGCAGGCCACTTGTCTTGTATCCACTTTCCATTTAGATGAGCTCCCCAAGCAATGTCCGAGGCATCTGTCGTTAAAATCTGACTGCCTCTGGCCGGGTCACAGAGAGTCCCTTGTTTAGGTGACATTCCTGAGCCCACCACAAAAATTCTTTTTGAAGGCAAGGTATTATTTGAATGACAGTGTCCAAATCCTGGCAGTGCTGTGTCCATACATTTTGAGATACCATTGTAGCTTCCTCATATGCAGTTTGGCATTGGGAAGCACCAGAATACAAGATGCCATGAACCCTAATGCTTGAAGGACTGTCCTTGCAGTCAGCACGGACTGTCGAGATAGTTGATGGAAGTAAAGTGATAGACTCTTTTGTTTGTCCGGGGTTAAAAGGCCATCTGGGCTGCTGTATTCAGTCTCACACCCAGAAAGCACATGTCTTGAGAGGGTACTAGACTGGACTTTATTTCGTTCACAGAATACCCTAGGCATCTTAGCACTGCTATAACATATTCCAGATGCTGTAGAAGGTCTTCCTTTTCTTGAGCCAGAATCAGGCAGTCGTCCAAGTAAGGATAGATTTGAATTCCTTGAAGCCTGAAGTAAGCTATCACTGGAGCCAGAACCTTTGTGAATACTCTGGGCAGTAGATAAGCCAAAGGGCAATGCAGAGAACTGATAATGAGAATTTCCAGCTCGAAACCGCAGATACTTCCTGCAACTTAGCCTTATAGGCACATGAAGGTAAGCTTCCTTGAGATCTAAAGTTACCATCCAGTGATCTTTGCCCAGCAGAGGTAAAAGCTGTTGTAACGCCAACATCTTGAACTTGGGAATGTCCAGAAAAGTGTTGAGGAGAGATAAATCCAAAATTGGTCTCCACGTGTTCCCCTTCTTGGTACTAGGAACAGGCGAGAATAAAATCCTAGGCCCCTTTCTGATACAGGGACTGGCTGAATGGCCCCCATCTGGAGTAACTGAGAAACTTGCTTGTGAGCCTCTTTTCTTTGTGGAGGAGGAACGTCTGGCATGCCTTTGAAAGGGGCATTGTATGGAAATAAAATCTGTAACCGTGGTGAATGATATCCAACACCCATTTGTCTTGAGTAATTAAATCCCAATTTTCTTTGAAAAGAGACAGTCTTCCTCCCAAAGGAGCTGCCAGACGAGAATCTACTGGCAGCTGAAAAGACAGGTCATTGGGTCTGTTTACGAAAGGACTGACCCCTGCCCTCACCAGAAGTCTGAGCAGGTGAACTCCCTGTTCTAGGCCTAAAAGAACCTTGAGCCCTGCCCCTACCACGCCTAGACCTACCCCTAGACTGGGAATCATAAGCAGGATATAACCACCCCTTAGCAGGCCAATTTCTACTAAACTTCGGTGGCTGCACCTGCAAAAAATCTTTGACAGTTTGCATAGACTTAGCTTTGTCCTCCATTTTCTTTAAAACTGCTTCCACAGGCGATCCAAACAACACATCAGACTGTAAAGGAGCATCCAAAATCCTTGTCTTAACATGCTCAGCTAAATTCTGATCCTTCAACCAGGCATGCCTGCGAAGAACAGAACTAGTAGCAGCCACCCTCGAGGAGGCCTGTACAGCATCAAAACCACATTGCAAAGAATGCTTACCCACTTGTTCAGACACATGAACCAAATCCAGCAACTCTTTACACTCAATACCTTCCGCCAAAGCATCCACCTTAGATTTTAATTGTGAAAGGAGATAATTCTGATATTTTAGCATGTGAAACTGACAATTCAACGCTCTCATGGCTAGAGTGGAAGAAGTATACACTTTCTTTCCCCACCTATCCAAAGCCCTTGCCTCTTTATCAGTGGGAACAGGATTTTTAACCACAGAAGCCTTAACACCTTTAGGCCCTGAGAAATAGTTTCTGGGTCCGCCTAGGACTCTTAAACAAATACTTATGAGCTTCGGGCACCCTATAATACCTATCAGGCTTAACAGGAGCAGGAGGCAAAGAGTCAGGGTTCAGGAAGCCTCTGCAAAACATCTTCCACCACATTCAACACAGGAGGAATAGCTAAGGGCCTATGCTGGGGTAAAACAAGAATTCCCTAAGCCTTTTCCTGGAATCAGAGTAATCCTGGCCTTCTCATTTAAAGTGCTCCCTCATGGAATGCAGAGTCTCTGAAAATGAGAAATCCTCAGGAGGAGAAGCAGTAGGAGTGGAATCATCCACATCAGAATCAGAATAAGTAGGATACTCCTGCAAGTCTTCCAGAAGACTCTGAAGCCTCTGAACACTGTTCAAAACTATCAAACTCTGGTTCCACCCTAGGCCTCTTATCAGGCGGGGCATAGAACCTCTAATCATAGTAATCAAATCTTCTGCCATTTTAAGCATATGTTTCTTAGGTACAGAACCCGAAATGCTAGGAGAAGCCCCACTGAAGCTGAACTAGGCCTACCTCTCAAAGAAGTTTTGGCAACAGAAGGAGAGGCTCTAACTACCTTGGGAAGAGAGGGAAGAACAGTTACCTGAGAAGCCCCTCAGCCTGGCCTACCTCCTGAGAAGGCACATCCTGTAACAGTAAAGTTTCTGCCTGAGACTCCATGGAAACTCCTGGCAAAACCTCTGGCTCCACTGAGTTTCTAAAGAACCGACGTCCGGACTGCCGGTTCATCAACCCTAGGCTTCGCTGTTTTGTCCTTGCGCTTCTTGGGCCGGAGCATCCGACGGCATTTTATAATTGCAACGCTTCCCAAACACTAACCTGGCACAGTCTAACCTCCTCTTAATAGTGCGTTTGTTAAACCTAGCACAAGAGCGGCAACCAACAACGCCGTGCTCAGGCCCTAAACAAGGTATACACAAGGTATGGTAATCCCTATGAGGTATCTGTTTCCCACAAGAAATACAGTTATTCACTTTTTCTGACATCCGTTAAATACTGAGGCAAGAAAACCAAAATGTTCCCCAACGGGTACTTAGCCAACTCTGTTTCGGTCTGAAACGAAATATTTCAGAACGCCAACCTGCAAAAACTGCTTCTGCATTGGACCATGCAAAAAGACTGAGGATATGACGTCGGTCATGCGATTAGTACCCTGGCGCCAGTCTAATCGCCCTGACCACTCTGGTATTCGGGCCGACTGGATGCGGACTATACCCAATAGTAAGGACTGCAGCAATGGGGAACGAAGAACATCAAGTTTTTATCTTCAGTTAGTGTGTTATTCTGGTGGTCATTTTGTTTTACATCTGTTTTGCCTAATGCTGTTAAGGAAGCTGCTGCAAATTCAATCCACTTTCCTCTTCTTCTCAGTATAAACTGCACTACACCCATGATTCACACAGTCTGAATTGGCACACAGAGTTCTAGAAACTGTCAAACTGATGTGCATTTATCTGAACTTTGACTATATACCAAAAAATTCTACTATATGATCCACTTTTGGGGTAACAAACGGCAAAGATTCTCTACTGACTTGCTGAGCCTGCCACATACCAAACAGTGTTACGACACTTTTAGCAAAAAATTCACAAAATATACCTCTCTCAATAATAATGCTGGCATCTCCAAGTACCAGCAGGGCTTGTATAGCAAAAAAAGGATAAATCAAAACATATTTCAAAAGGCAAAGAAATGTGAAAGCAATGAGTTTTTGTATGTATTTAATTAATTACCACATAACATCAGTTTTCTATAAAGTAACAGGAAGACTTCAATATGTTAATTGCTCTTAACAAGGCTGTATTCTTCCAATTATAAAACATCATTAAAGTATACTAACATCAAACTTAATACAGAGTAATGTTTTTTCCTGTATTTGTATTGCAGTGAACCTAAAAAACAAAGAAACAGAATGCAGTTCTGAAGAAAAATGTACATATTTTCTGGATAAAGTGCAAACAAGAGTGTAAAAGGACTACATACTACATTCAGGACAAGAATTCCATTCATGCAAAATGGATAGACATGGAATTACTGACATTTCAGCAAGCAACCCAAACACAACAGTTCACAATGCACACACAAGCTTCCAGACATGAAACAACTAAGTGTAGAAATAAAACTGCTGTTCCGTTCTCCTACTGAAAAGCAGACTACAGCTTAGAATTCTTACCCCTACTAGGCATCAAAAGGCGTTTCTTCATGTTGCCTGAGAGGGCACAAATGAAGAGAGAAAAAAAGGGGGAAAAAACAAACAACAAATCAACACATCATAAAAGATAAACACTTTTAACACTCAAGACAAAAAGGACAGAGATGAGACAGGTATAAAAACAGGACTTAGTAAATGCAGAAAGTACTGTTGTGTAAGAACTTACCATAACAGTAGATGCTCTGATTACTGTTGTAGTATTCCAAACTGTTGTGTTATCTTGCCAAATAATCTGGGTGTCTAGCTGGGGTACCAAAGCCAAAACTTTCCATAAATCCTCAAACTATCTCCAAGCCACTTAGCCTGTAGAGGCCTGAGACACAAAATGGGAGAATAATCAGAAAAGGGGAAACACAGGGTGGGAAGGAATACTGCAATAGTTATCAGTAGGACATGTACCTCTATGTTAAATTCATACATGACTGTACAAATGCCTTTCACTGTTGCAGTATTCCAAACTGTTAGATAATTCCCATAGCTTAAGAGGTGTGATGGGATAATTCCCAAAGCTTAAGAGATGTGATGGGTGGGGATACACTAGACAATCTCGACATACTGAAATGTCGAAATTCAGTATGTCGAAACCAAATAGTGGAAAGTGCAGTTACTCTAAACTACACTATGCCGAATCTGCCGCTATCATGGTGTCGTATTCATGACGTGGTAAGGTTTGTGGATTTATCTGGGGTTTCAGGAAAGTGTTGTGCGTTTGAGGATATTGGGTGGGGATTTTAGTGTGTGTGTGTGTGTGTGCGGTGGTGTTTTTTGTGTGTTTAGTGCGACCTTGGAGTTAGAATATATAAGTAGGGGGGTGTGGTGGGTGCAGTGGGGCTTGCCCCCTGCTTATAAGTAGGTTAGGTGTGTTTGTGTGTGTTATGTTTGTTTAGTTAGGTATGTGTTTGTGTGAGAATGGTCGCGGTTGTGGTATTTGTGATTTTGGGTTTTCAACTATTCAGTCTCGAAATACTGAAATTCGACATTTCAGTATTTTGAGATTGTATAGTGAACTCGATGGGTGGATAGAAGAGAGATTAGAGAATCGCCTAGTAATCCAGAGAGGACTGACCTGGCTAAGGGGGCTCTGGATCTAGAAAAGGCACCCACACTGTAATGTTAGGTGAAAGCACGCACAAGAGACCAAGTAGTTTCTTCTAAAATTGTTCTAGAGCCAATACCCTTGTAACAGGCACCAGATGAGGCCAATGCTCTAGCAGAATGAGCTTTTGCTGTTGAGGATAAGGATTTACCATGTAGAGTATAGATAAAGGAAATGGATTTGGAAATACAGACAGAAATAATCTGCTTTGTAATTGGGTTTCCTAGCTTGGAGTCTTGGAAAGAGAGAACACTGGTTAGATTTGGGAATATTCTTGGTCCAATCCAGGTAGAATCTGAGCTATGCACATCCAAGAAATGTAAAATTCCTTCTCCCTTATTTTGTGGATTAGGGAAGTAAGTTGGAAGATTTATAGCATGATTGAAAAGTCAATTTCCTAATTTTGGCACGGAGGAGGAACTGATACTTAAAAATGCTCTGTCCTTATAAAAATTAATGGAGGGGTTGTCATAAGGGGCTGTAGTTTGGAGACTCATCCAGCAGAGGTAAGAGCTACTAGAAGAATAGTTTTCCAACTTTAAAATTTGAGAAAGACAGATGCTGCTGCTTCGAAATGAGGAAGAGTAAGTTTTGCCTACACAAATTTGAGGTCCTAAGCAAGGGGATAGCTTTCCTTGCAGGTTTCAGGTGCAGTATACCATTTTAAGAACCGTTTTAGCTCTAGTCTGGTCAGAATCAGTGGGTCCAGAGGTAGGCACGCAAATATGGCTGAAATGTGAGCCTTAACAGATGAGTATGCTAGCCTGACTGCAGAAGCTCACACAAATAAGGGAGGTCCATTTGGGTATTAGCCTGAAGTGGAGCTTGACATTTAGGCCAACAATATACAGTATATATCTTCCATTCTGCTATGCAGGATCTTCTTGCACCACATTTCCTTAACTCCTGGAGAACCTTAGGCACGTCCTAAGAAAACTGGTGTCTAAAAAAAAAAGAATAATATAATTCATACTGTCAGGCTGAGGAAATGACAGACTAGATGAAGTAGTGAGCCCTTCTGCTATGCAAGCAAGTTCACTGTGGAGGGAAGCTTCTGGTGATGACTCCTGGCTAGGTGGAAGAGAAGGGGAAAGCACAGTTGTGTACACTTACCGTAAATGTAGATGTTCAAGTGTATTCACTGTTGCAGTCATTACATTTGGGTTATCTGCTTGTCATAGCCCTCAGTTGGCCTGATTAACAAAGTTTTGGGTCCTGCGTCAGTTGCTGTCCCTTCTTCCGTGACGTCAGGTCGTCAGGGGTATAAAACATGCAGCCGATGCCATTACATCAGATTCGCTTGCCCCAGATATCAGGTGCCCCCATAATGGGACGCAATTAAATATATAAATATACAAGGATATACCTCCAACAAAAAAGCAAATACACCAAAAAGATTTTAAACATAGTAGAGGAAAGTACAGGTATAGCCAAAAGAAGCTAGGGGGCTGGAGGGACGGTAACCAGGACTGCAACAGTTAATACACTCGAACATCTACATTTATGGTAAGTGTACACAACTGTACTATGTTCTTCGTGTTTCACTGTTGCAGTCATTACATTTGGGTAGATTTCCAAAGCTAAGGATGGGAGGAGGAATTTAAGTAGCATTAGTACCAGCTATAAGGCCCTGCAAGACTGCAGTGGCACAGCCAGCTCTGGACTTACAGAAAATTGGGAAATAATAATTCTTGGTGAAAGTATGTACAAAATTCCAGGTAGCAGCTTTTATGATGTTCCTGGTAGGGACGCCTCTGAGAAAGGCTGTAGAGGTAGATGCAGCCCTGGTAGAGTGAGGTCTGATGCCCTGTGGGATAGGTTTTCCATGATGCTTATAGCAGAAATGAATGCACTGGCCTATCCATTTAGAAAAGGTTTGCTTTGAAACAGCCTTCCCCTCTTTCCCTGCAGCAAATGCCACCAGCAGTTGTTCAGATTTCCTTTGAGATTTAGTCCTGTCCAGGTAGAATCTAAGTTGTCTGTGCACATCTAAGGAGTGCAGTATCCGTTCCCCCTTGTTCTGTGGATTAGGAAAGAAGGTTGGCAAATGAATGGACTGATTAAGAGCCATACTGGATACCACCTTGGGCATAAAGGAGGGATTGGTTCTGAGGGACACCCTGTCCGCATAGGTTCATAGGTTCATACTAGGCTATCTGCCCTAGGGCATTTATAAGCCTAGCCAGAGTTGTGTGGCTTTCACCACCCCTTAGGTTGAAGAATACTATACCCATTAGTTTGCCGTGCCTCTGTCCAGCAGTGATACAGAGATGATCCCCGGGGTAAACCTACGATCTCCCATCCACTGGTCAAGATTCCTCTTGAACAGAGCCAGCGAGGTGCTCTGTCTCACATGGACTGGGATTCTGTTCCACAGCATAGGGAGTCTCTGGGTGATGAATCTGTCCCTCCAGCACGTCCTATTTATATCCGTGTTGAGGTTTAAGTCTCTTGCTTTTGTGGCTCTGGTGGATTTGGATTTTTGAGGTGGAGCATGTCCATTAATTCGGGATGGACATGGCCTTGTATGTCAGGCACAGGTCACCTCTGAGCAGATGGTATGCGACTGAATAGAGCTGGAGTTTCTTCAGTCGGGCAGCATATGGCATATTTTTGAGCCCCTTTATCCTTCTGGTGAGGAACTTTTGGGGTCTTTCCAATTGCTGCAGGTGTCGGGTGAGATACATTCCGAATGGGGCATTGTACTCAATCATTGGTCTGATAAGTGAAGAGTACAGGGGAACAATGACCTCCCTTGATCTGGATGTGAATCCCTTCATAATCAGGTGGGCAATGTAGAAGGTCCTCCTAACCACTTTGGCAATGTGACTGTCAAAAGAAAGGTTACTGTCAACTTGGGTCCCCAGGTCCCTGATAACCTCTTCTGTGCTTAATGGATTGCCACCTATGTGGTAACCTGGGGTTACCTTGTTTTTACCAAAGGGTATGACTATACATTTTTTGGCGTTTAGCTTAAGGCCATGGCTCTGGCACCAGTTATCCGTTTCTATCAGACCTCTCTGAAGGATATCTGTCTCTGATGGATTTTCAACTATGGCCAAGTTTGCAGTCATCTGCAAACTTTGTCAGCCACAATCCTCCTATGTTTGCCTGCACTTCTGAAAAGTAGATGCCGAACAAGAGGGGGCCCAGGACTGAGCACTGTGGGACACCGCCAGACCGCTTGAGTCTGACATGGCACCAGCAACTCTAACCCTGTGGGTTCTGTCCTTGAGCCAGTTTGCAACCCATCTTGTGACATATGGGTTTACATTTAAGCTGGTGAGCTTTTCTATGACACCCGAGTGGGGTATTGTGTAGAAAGCTTTTGCAAGGTCAAGGTAGGCTGTGTGAACTGCCTTACCCTCATCAATGGCCTTGGTGACTGTTTCAAAAAAGTCGACCAAGTTCAAGAGGCATGATCTGCCCTTGACAAAGCCGAATTGGGTAGGATCCAATGTCTGTAGGTCCCCTATGTCTTTATTTATGAGTTCCATTATGATCCTCTCCATAGCTTTGCAGACCAGGCTTGTTAAGCTTATGGGGCGGTAATTAACAGGGTCCGTAGAAGCACCTCCTTTGTGGAGTGGGACAACAGTTGCCGTACGCCACTCTTTGGGTACGTATCCTGTGGTAAGGCTAAGATTAAACAGCAGCCGCATGAAAGATGATGAAAGGCTCCACTGCCATAAGGGCCTGTAATTGATACCCTTCTTGCTGAAGTGATTGCTAAAAGGAATGCTGTTTTCCAAGAAAGAAATTTTAAGTCTGCAGTAGCAGCTGGCTTGAAAGGAGGAAGAGTGAGTTTCTCCAAGACAAAGTTAAGGTCCCAGGCTGGAGTTGGAGCTCTCCTCATTGGCCTTAAATATTTGGCCCCTTTGAGGAAATGCTTGAGCAGTGGGTGAGACAAGAGGGGAGGTCCTGTGTTATAATGAGCTGAAATGGCTGAGGCGTGAATTCTGATGGAGGAAAAGGACAAGCCCTTGTGAAGCATCTCAGTTAAGTATTGTAAAATCTGAGGTAAATTGGGTGCTGCTGTGCTCATCCCTTGAGACTAGGCACAGAATCTTTTCCATTTCGCAGCATAAGATTTCCTAGTACTGGGTCTTCTTGCCTCTAAAATGATATCCATCACTGGTTTACTGAGGGAAGGTAAAGGAGAGATTAGGTAATTAGCCAGGCTTCTAGGGTCAGTGTTTGAAGCTGAGGGTGCAGAATCTGGTTCTCCTGCTGAGACAACAGGGAAGGTGTCTGAGGCAGGTGCCATGGGGCCAACCGTGACACACTGCACAAGAGGGAGTACCAGTGTTGTCGTGGCCAGCCTGGTGCAATCAAAATCGTCCTTGGCTTGTCTTGTCTGATCATTAGTAGTACTTTGGAGAGCACAGGCAGAGGAGGAAAGGCATAAACTGATAGGTTTTTCCAGCCGAAGGACAGAGCATCCACTTTCCAAGCTTGTTTGTGGAGAATCCTTGTGCAAAATTTGTCCAATTAATAGCTCTGGGGGGAGGCAAACAGGTCTATATCTGGGCACCCCCATTCGCTTGTCAACATGTTGAAAATACCTGGTTCCAGTTTCCACTCATGTGGGTCCATGAGGCTTCTGCTTAGTCCATTTGCCAGTGTATTTTGTTTTCCTGGCAGGAACTGAGCTTGTAGATTCACTTGGTAGCTCAGTGCTGTGTTCCACAATACCATGGCTAGTCTGCAGAGGGGGTAAGAATGCGTACCCTCCTGCTTATGTACCACATAAAAGTGGTGTTGTCCATCTTTACCATTAGCTGTCCTGGAAGAATGTGATCCTTGAAGGCTATCAGAGCATTCTGTACAGCTAGCATTTCTTTTTGATTGATATGCAGGTGCATTTGACTTGGGGTCCATTTGCCATGAATGCACTTCCCTGCCAGGTGAGCCCCCCATGCATAGTCTGATGCGTCTGTTGTTAGGATTTGGGCAGCAGGGGGTAGCATGAATGGTAGTCCCTTGTTTTGGTGGCAGGCCTCTGCCCACCAAAGGAACTCTAGGCATAGGAAAAGTATGATAGAAATCATTGCTTCTAGATCCTGAGAATGTTGACACCATAGGCTTTTTAGATACCATTGTAGTTTCCTCATATGCAGCCTTGCATATGGAATTAGAAGAATGCAGGGGGCCATGAACCCCAAGGCTTGCAGTATTTGCCTTGCAGTCAGCAGGGTTTTTGTGGCTACTTGTTTGAAGTAGGTTGTCAAATGAATCTGCTTCTCTGGTGTGAGGAAAGCCATCTGGGAAGTTGTATTCAAGCTTGCCCCCAGGAATATAATTTGTTGACAGGGTACCAGGTGTGATTTCTTTTCGCTTATGGTGTACCCCAGACAAGTCAGCACCCTTTGTACAAAGGCCATATGGTTCAAAAGTATGTCCTGGCTTTCTGCCTGAATTAGACAATCGTCCAGGTATGGGTATATTTGAATATTTCTTTGTCTGCAAAATGCAATAACTGGGACTAGGCACTTTGTGAATACCCTGGGCGTAGTAGATAAGCCATAGGGCAGTTCAGAGAACTGATAATGTGTGAAGCCTGCTTTGAAGCGTAGGTATCTTCTGCAAGATTCCCTGATAAGGATGTGCAGGTATGCTTCTTTTAAATCTAATGTTGCCAACCAAGCATCCTTGCCTAGCATAGGAAGCAACTGGTAAAGAGTCAGCATCTTGAATTTTGGAATCACCAAAAAGGTGTTTAGAGTGGAAAGGTCCAGGATAGGACGCCATGAATTGTCTTTTCTGGGTACCAGGAAAAGTCTCGAATAGAAACCTTGTCCCTTTTCCTCTTCTGGTACCAACTGAATAGCCCCCATGTTTAAGAGAGAAAGTACTTGCATTTGGGCCTCTGCCCAGTATTTGGGAGTAGATCTGGCCACCCGCTTGGAGTTGGTAACGTGTGGAAGTGAAATCTGTATCCTTGGGACACTACATTTAAGACCCATTTGTCCTGGGTTATGAGTTTCCAGTTTTTTACCTGCAGACCAATCTTTCCGCCTAAAGGAGCATTCAGATGAGAAGTGCTTGGAAGTTTTAAATGCAAGTCATTGAGACAATTTTCCATAGGGGGAGTCTTACTACTCCCAGATTTGGATGTGGAAGCCCCCCACTGCTTAGTCTTGTGTGTACCCTGGGACTGAAACCTGGGGTTTCTGCTGTGTCTGGGTTTGGATTGAGAAGATCTGGAAGGGGCCGGAAAGGACTAATTCTTAGAGGGCCAATGCCTACTAAATCTTGGAGGCTGAACTTGTAAAAAATATTTCACAGTTTGCATAGATTTAGCTTTATCTTCCATCTTTTTAAGAACTTCCTTAGCTTTGTTGCCAGACAGACGGTCCTGATTTAAGGGAGCATCTAACAGTTTAGCTTTAACATGATCAGGCAAAGCTTGCTCCTTAAGCCAAGCATGCCTTCTGAGTACAGACCCAGTGACAGCAGCCCTGCAAGAGGCTTCTAAAGAATCAAATCCACACTGCAAAGTACGTTTTCCAACCTGTTCAGCAGAATGTAATAAATCCAGTATTTCTTTATTTTCAGCACAGTCAGGAATCAACATCATTTTCTGTTTAAGCAATCCAATAACATGTTGTTGATACTTTTAACACATGAAACTGACAGTTTAAGGCCCTAATGGCCAAGGTTGCAGAAGTGTAAACCTTCATACCCCATCTATCCAGCATCCTGGAGTCTCTATATCAGAAGGGGTAGGATTTTTAGCAGTAGAAGCCTTAATGCCCTCGGGTACCTGTGAAATAGTCTCTGGATCCGCAATAGGACTTTTAAAAAGGAACTTGTGAGAATCAGGGACCCTGTAATATCTATCATGTTTTCTGGGAGCAGGAGGCAAAGAATCAGGGGCCAAACTAGATTCTGAAAAGGCATCATCAACAATGTCTAGTACCGGAGGTATAGCTAAAGGCCTATGCTGAGGTAGGAGTAAGAAATCTCTAAGCCTTTTAGAATCAGAGAAATCCTGGCTTTCCCAGTGAAAATGCTCCCTTAAAGTGTGCAAAATTTCACCAAAAGAAAAATCATCTGGAGGGGAAGCAGAGGGAATAAGTCCTCTGCATCAGAATCCTCATAACTAGATAAGGGTAAATCCAGATCATCAGAAAAATCAGAATCCTGATCAGAGGATTCAAACAAATTCAGTCCTAGGTCTCTTAGAAGGTGGGGGGGTTGGCTTCCCCTGATTAGAGTTATAAGATCTTCAGCCATTGTTATCATTTGTTTTTTAGGCATAGAAGCCTGTGCATGCAGCCTGGGTGTCGGCTTCTTAGGCATGGTTCGAGGTTTAGGCCTTAAAGAAGAAGGAGGCATTGGTTTAATATGCAAGTCCATAGGCCTGAATACACCCTCAGAAGCCGGTGACTGCACAGTGGCTCCGGACCCATCCAAGGTAGAGACATCTGCAGGTTCCATAGTTGAAGCATCTCGCTGCATACCGGACTCCGAATGGGTCTCAGTAGAGGACCACGAATCAGAAGCAGTGGTTATCAGGGGCTGTGAAAGCACCTCACTGAGTACCGGTAAACTGGTGACTGGCTTAGGAGAAGTGTCATCAGCAGCTTTGGACCTAGGTGGCCTGTATCTGTCTTTATCTTTGTGTTTTTTCAGAATACCGGTAGTCGGATGGCTAACCGATGACATTTCAGGATAATTGAACTGAGAACCAAAATATTTAGAGGCAAAAATATACCGACGACGCATAGTGCGATGATTAAATAAGGCACAAAACTGACAGCGAGGTACATCATGGTCAGGGCCTAGGCAAGGAATACAGTACGAATGAAAATCTTTATGAGGTATTTGCTTTCCACAAGAAATGCAATTATTAACTTTTACTGACATCGGTAAGGAGCAAGAAAAAGTTTCCCCAATGGGGTACTTAGCTTTAGTTGAAGACTTTGGTTCTGAAACTTGAAAATGAAAATTTCTGGAGTCAGCCAACTGGCACTTGCGAACTGCTTCTGCTTTGGGCACTGCACGGCAAGAAAGACTGATGTAATGGCATCGGCTGCATGTTTTATACCCCTGATGACCTGATGTCACGGAAGAAGGGACAGCAACTGACGCAGGACCCAAGACACTTTGTTAGTCAGGCCGACTGTGGGCTACTGGAAGCAGATAACCCAAATGTAATGACAGCAACAGTGAAACACGATCATAGCATTTATTGTGTTTTCTGCTTTTCTGTAAAAAAAACTTGAAAAAAACAAAAAAAAATATCCTTGCTTTCCATATTTCCCAAACTAGTGTTTCAGAGACCAGATTTTGCTGATCCCTGGGCTTGTCTTGGTTTCCTGTTTTTCTTTTTTTTCCTTGTTTCAAGGGTAGTTTCTTTACTCACTAGTGGTGAGGAGTAAAGAGGTGTGCCTGTTTGTCCTCGAGGAGTGGTTTTGGCTGTAACTTGTAGTTTATTTTGGCATTTTTTTTTGGTTCCTTTTTCCAGCCCCCCGCCCCCTGCTGCTTAAGCGCTTTTGTTTGCTTTTTCCAAGAACTCCAGCATCACAGCCAGCACGTGGCCAGCAGTGTTCCTCTAGCAGCAGAGACCACCAGAAACTAAAATTTTTTTTTTTTTTATTTTTTTTTTTTTTTTTTTTTTTTTTTTTTGCTCTTTTTCTACTGTTTCTGCTTTTTTTTGTAAAAGTTTTTACTGTTTTTCTGTGTGTTTCTAGTTTAACTGTTTTTTAAAACCCTTTAGTTTTTGCTGCCTTAAATAGTTAAACTAGTACACCACTCAGTGTCGAATTCTTTAGCATTTATTGTCGAAAAAAATAAATGTTTTTGTGTGTTTTTTCTGTTTAAAAAAAAAAAAAAAAAAAAAAAAAAAATTATCCTTGCTTTCCTTACTTTCTAACTCAGATTCTGATTGACCAGATTTTTTGTGTTCCTTTGTCTTTCTTCCTTTTTTGTTTCTCCTTTTCCCTTTTTTTTTTAGTTTTTTTTAGTACTACTAGTGGGGAGTAGGGAGTACTGAGCCTGTTCTGTTTGTCCTCAGAGGAGGCAGTTTATTGTGTATTTTGTAGTTTTTTGGCCATTTGGGTCATTTCCTGTCTTTAGGCCCACCCTATTATAAGCTTTAGGCCCGCCACTTGCCGGAGTTGCCACACACACACAGGGCAGTTGCGTTCTACACAAACCTACAGTAGGGCTACCTAAGTCTACTCCACTTTACCTTGACTTAACCTATACTACTGATCTAACTGAAATCTATACAGCTAAAAATAACTAACTTGACTATCTCCTCTTACTCTACTCTCTACTAGTTCTTTCTCTATTAAATACACCTAGCTTTTATGCTAGTCTACACTACTACCTACCTGACGACACCTAGATAGCACCCACCCCAAAAGGCAACCCCCATCCCGGGATCACACCCTCAAGTTTTTGTCTATTTTTCTATTTTTGTCCTTCTCTGGATCAGTTGGAGAAAGTCCTTAGCCTCTCCTGGTCAACTCAGGAACCTGGGAATATTGAGGCAATGTTACAATTGCCTCATGCACCTCCTCCTCCCCTCAAAACCTCAAACAAAGCGAGCATACATACGAGGAAAATTGGGGCTGCAGCTGGAACACAGGCTGGAACAACCTAGGAGGATGAGAACTGCAACACACACACTATAGACCCATTCTCACACAGTACCATAGACCCCCCACATCACACACACATAAACACACAACACATACTGGAGGCTCTGACTCACAAAAAACCAAAAACACAAGAAATACAACAAATACCAGAACACAAAAAAACACACACCCAAACAACCACCACCTGAGACACACAACACCAACATACACCTATCACACACAACACAAGACAAGCACAGACAGCCCAAAACACACAACCTACACACACAACCCTCTACATGACACACTGACCATGACTCCATCATCAGACACGCTGAAGCTGACCTGTACAGGAAAGGTCACAGTAAGAATCCATCTGCTAGAGCACAGCCACTCAACATACAAAAAGCTACAGTCTCATAACTTAGCAGGGTACAAAATGATCACAGTGACTGACACCATTGCTGGTGAAAATGACCTGAGGAATGATTGAAAGAGAATAGGATTATGAAAGAAATCTGACCCCTATGATGATTGCAGCTGAGGGAGGAGACCTCTCACCCTGCCTTCACACAGGACACCAATGATCCAACAATCATGCCACAATAAAGACAGCTTTAATTCAGCGGGGATATTTAGGTGCGGCTCACACGCTGGATCCAGTATTCAGCCAAAGTGTTTCTGCTGGAGCATGGGCTTGCAGCACAAACCCCATGGATTCCGACGGCTGGCACCCACAGGTTCCCCTGAAAAAGGGAATGTGCAAATAGGCAACACTCTTTTTAGAGCCCTTTTAAAGGAAAAAACTAAATGCCTAGAACACAAAAATGCTGCTCAAAAATAGAAAAAACAATCAAAAGAAGTTCCACTCTCAGCATGCAAATGCACTTCTCCCCATTTCTGTCCCTAGGAAAAAACCTGGTTCAAGGCTCCTGAGAGCACCACCCCGCTCAGGAGCTGGAGCAAGGCCGGCTATCCACCTCTCACTCATAATATGCAGCCCCAAACAAAGAAGGCAAATACCAAGAAAGGGGGGTCCATATACAACAAGGAGGACACCCACCATAGAAGACTGAGAACGCATCATGCAGCATAATAGGCCACAAGCAAACTTGCTCAATTGTAAAATGCTGACAGGCCAATTCACAAACAAACACCAGGCCACATTCACTCACCTTCCTCCTAAAATAAAGAAGAGAAACACTACCAAAATACTACAATCATTCTAGGGGGATATCATACTAGACAAACATCTCCCAAGCCCTATTCTCTGCCAAAATCCTTAAAGTAAGAAAAACTCCTCTTCATCACAACTCACTATACATAACCATTCCCACAAGAGGAGCTCCTCACCACAAGAGGAGATAACATAGCGATGGGAGCACAATCTATACAACCACAATGTTCTCATCAACACAGAGATCAGATCACAAACCACACAAACAGGATCATTCAATCCCACCCCTCATGGAAATAAAACCCCCACTAAAAAAAGACCTCAAAAAGACCACAACCACTAAAGACTTCAATGGTCTCCTCATAGCCCCTCTCAGCAGGTGAGAAACACTGCTAAGCCGCCAAAAATCAGTTCTCTCACAAATCCTGAAGCACTGGAAAAACAATGCCCTGCACTCAGCACAAAATCACAAGATGAAAAACACTAAAGGTTGAGACAAAACCAAGACTTTGTAACCCAGGCACAACCCCTGCCAAAAACAAACCTAAAAGGAAAGGGCTACTAAAAAAATCAGCAAAAGGTAAGATAAAGGTAAGAACTCTTGAAAATCTCTAGCAAAACTCTTAAAAGATCACTCATAAATCCAAAAAAAATAGCTAAAGACTCAAAAAGACAAAAAATCCAAAAAGACAATTAGAAAGGCCTAACCTAGGCCAATATAAAGAAATAGGAGGGAAACTCCCAAACTATGCTAAAGAAGATTTTCAAAACTCCGACATCCCATTACTGATCCTACAGACATCAGTGAACATACTGCCCTCTCCAAAAAGTGCAAACATACCCATTCAAAGGAGATATCTATCCCCCAAAACATTGCCCCAGGAGAGAGAAGCTCCATCCAGCAAAAACAAGCATCATGCAGCCTAAACACACACCATTCATAAAGATGGAACCAAAGCCCCACAGCAGCCACACGAACAAGGTGAGGAATTAAACCCACAGCTAGGACAGTAAGTTTTGATAAGTCTTATGGCTGGAGCGCAACTGTAAAAGCGCACTCTTCACGGCCACATCGCCCATCGGCTTGCAGCCTCAGCCGACCCTGGAAAACACAACAAGGATTATCTGACCAGCCAAGGAGAAAGACCCCATGGAAGGAAGACAATGGACCTTCCAAATAAGGTTGCAGAGGATGATTGTTCTTACTTTCTTTCCCAAGTTGGCTTTTTCACTTGTGAATCTGCCCATTGAAACTTTTTCAAACAGTGATCAAAGCAACAAATGAAGATGACTTGGCAATGCAGCACCATCGAACATACAACCATCTGGAGCTACAATAATTTACCCTCAATACCCCTTGAAGCCATACAAAGCTTCATCATTAACAAAAACAAACCCATACAGCACAAGAACTGTTTGCACATATGCTGTCCACAGAACCCACAGGGGAGTGACCTGCCCCACAGTCACAGGTGACACAAGTGGTGTCACAGTTTGTGTCCCACACTCTCACACTCCTGGGCCACTCAGACCTGGGGCATTAGATTTTCCGAAATAGATGACTTCATACGTGGGGTTGCTGACAAAAAAAGCCATAGACAAAAGACTCAGAAGATGGGTTGGCCACACAGATCTGACTGCAATAGACTTCAGCAGTCTCACAAAGCCGATAACTGGTGCCAGAGCCACGGCCTAAAAAGGTTGCACGCCAAAATCAAAAACAAGCCTACAGCAAGTTTACAAGGCGACCAAATAGGTGGGTACCTTGGTGGCACATATTCACAGAAGAAGAAGGAAAGCCCCAGGCAAGACCATCTCCACCATCATACCCATATGTTAGCACAAGGGACCTTCTACAAGTCCCACCTTGCCTGAAGGGCATGGAAAGGAGAGGCAGGGAGATTAATCACTAGAGATACAATCACTCAAATCAAATATCCTTGACTGGGGCAGCCCAAGATTGAAGACATCTAATGTATCGGACCCGATCTGGAGACAGCAGCTGCATCACCCCCTTGCCGCAGAGTTCAAATCGCCTCGTCTCAAATCACCTGAAAATGCTCAAAGAAAGGTGAACTTAGCTGACACTCAAGGCTGGAGACTTTGATCCTTTGATGAATTTGAGTATCCATACCAGGCTCCATGAATACCCACCACCCCGATGAACATCCAGGGCTACTTTGGCCAATAAGAAGTCACCAGTAAAACTCTTGGGTATCCCCTCTGGATTTTTAAGACCGTGGGAAGCAGAGGGGAAGGCATATAAGAAGCTCCCTTTGTAAGGGAAAGTACACTGCACATTTTCCAAGCCTGAGGATAGTGGGTCCTGGTGCCAAGAGTGGAAGCTGTTTGTTGTCAATGGGGGCAAAAAGATCTACCTGTGGGTCCCCACAGATCATCTTCCTGTTCAGCATCCACTCATGGGGATCTTCTCTTGATCTGTTTAGAAAGTCTGCCACTACATTTCTTGTGAGGGAATGTAAACCTCTTGGAGGGAGAGGTTCGCTTTTGTGGCCTGTTCCCATGTCAAAAGGGCCAGTCTGCACAGTTGGTAAGATCTGGTACCCACTTGCTTGTTTATGTATCACATGACTGTTGCGTTGTCTGTGAACACTCTTAACCGACATAGTTTCTCAGAATGGGAGAAAATCTGCAGGGCCTCTACACATGTCCTCATCTCCTTCAGACTGATGTGCTCTGGTTTTAGATTTCTAGGGCACTGCCTCTGAACTTTCAGGCTGCCCGTCCATCTACTCTATATATTGTCTGATGTGTTTGTGTAGAGCTCCTGTTGTGGTGCTTGCGGTATGAAGGAAGACTAAGGTTTAGCTTTATCTGTGATATCCACCATAGTATGTCCTTCTTTATGAAAGTCAGGAAACAATCTTTGTGTCCAGGGGATGAGACTGAATAGGCCAGGTGGATTTCAGGTACCAATGGATCTTGTTCATAGAGAGCCTGGCAAAGGGGACCATGGGGATAGTTACTGCCATGAATCCCATTGCTGTGAGGATCTCTCTTGTGGTACAGGACTTAAGCTGGAGAAGAGAAAGGATGTAACTGGTTAGGCTTTGCACTTTGTCTGGTGGCAGGAAGGCCTGCATGACTTTGGTGTCTAGTCTGCAAGCCAAGAAAACTAGGTCTTGGGTTGGTTTCATTGCTGACTTTTTCAGACTGACCGTGAAACCCAGCACCTGGAGGGCCATGGTAAACATGAGATGAGAAGAGTATCTGCTGACATGGAGCATGTAATAGCAGGCTGTACAAAATAAGGTAATATCTGGATTCCCACAGTCCGGCAGTAAGCTAATATTGGGGCACAGTATTTTTTTGAAGACTCTGGGGTGGGGGCTGCAGAGAGTCCAAAAGGCAGAGCAGAGAATTGAAAGTGTGATCAGCCACTTGAAGACCTTGCAAATTTCATTTAGGCTGGGTAAACAGGAATGTGGAGACAGGTATCTTTAGGTCCAAAGGCACCAAAAAGGCTTGGAGAAGGATGAATGAAAGCAAAGCTTGCCTGGACAACATCTTGAAAGATGGAATAAGGAGAAAGGTGTTGAGTGTGTAGAGACCCAGAATTGGTTTCCAGTCTCCTCCTTTTCTTAGGATGAAGAAAAGTCTGGAATAGAATCCTTCTCCCACATATTGTGGAGCCACTGGCTCTACTATAACTTGTTCTAGCAAGGTTTGAATGACGGAATATAGCAAATGAATCTGATTTTCTGGTGGTGGAGGGATGCGCCAATGAAAGACGGAACTTTTCTAGGTCATACTGTATTCCTTTTGGATGACTGAAAATACCCAATTGTACAAAGTGAACTGAATTCAGCTCTTTAGGAATGAGGTAAGCCTTTTGGATGGGGGAAGGAATGGACCAAGGGGTAGGGAGGAGGACAGAAGATAGTTGGGGCAACTTGTTTGGGTAAGAAGATCTCACGTTTTTAACAGGTTTGTCCTATAATCTTTTGCTAAGTATTTATTGGCCTTATCGGAAGTCCTGCATTCCCTGCAGACAAAGGATGTGAGTTTTGCAGGGTAATTCCTTTGGTATTTTGGTACAGAGATAATAAAGATCTGTCTACAGTACTTCATAATTTTACCTTGTTACTGCAACTGTTTGAAAAAACTGGCAGCATAAAGAATAAACAAAAGGCAAAAAGTCCTTGTTTAAAAGAATCTAGGCATTTTGTCTTACCTTCTGGAAGGGGCTGAGAACGTAACTATGTATGACTTTTGATCACAGAACCTGTAGCAGAAACCCTGTGGGAAGCTTCCACTGCATGGTGGCTGCATTTAATGCTGTGCCTACCTACTTCGGAAGCCTGAGCCAACAAATTCAGGCTTGTTTACTGGTAGATTCCCCAAGGGAGAACAAATTTTTATTTAAATTGCAGAGAACAGACTATGCAGTCATTTGAGTCTGATAATTCATAAATCCAAAGGCCAGTGAGGATGATGCATAGAAATGTCAAGTCCTCAGGTACTTTGTAAAACCTGTCAGGCCTTTTAGGATGTTATTATCTGGGAATCTGGTGCAGTGCAGGTGGGTGCAAAGGCAGCCAGGAAAGCCTCCAGAACAGCAGGTACAACAGGAACAGGGGTACATACTTCCAAGAGGTTATACTATCTCGACTGACCTTCAGAAATCTGTTTTGATTCCAATTTAAAATGCATCACATCAACCGCACTCTTCAATCGAGGGGGTAGGAGAAAGGGGGTCTTCATTGTCCAAGGCTGCTTGACCTGGCAAATGGGTTTAGGGTGAATAAGCTAAAGAGTACACATCTGTGAGTCATTCTCTGCATCTTCAGAAGTGTCTGATTTCTGTGGAGTGCAAAGAGAAATAGTAGTAGCAGCTAGCTTTGCAAAGGAATGTGGCCGGTGTGCCATTATGGCCTTAAACAAGCCTTGTGAAAAATCCATCCACTCTTTCTTTGGACGTCTGGGGGAAAATGGATGCTTTTAGTTTTTTTGTTTCTTTTTTCTAGGTTAATGTCCACTAACTATGGAGGCTCCGACCCCTCATGAATCTCTAGGAGAGATCCAGGAATTTAATCTTTAATGAGGATCTGATCTATGCTCTTGGAACCTTTGGGAATTAAGCATGGTTCCCTTTTCTCAGTTATTGATAGCTTCTGTCGTTTCGGATATGTGAATCTCAGACACCATACTGGCCTCCTGCAGGGTCGTGGTAGTGAGAATCTGAGCAGGTGTCTGGCATACCACAGATTCTGAGACCTCTGCAGCTATGTCAGAATCATGACATTAGGCAATCACACCTTCAGCTCTTAGCTGACATCTAATAGAGCAACAAACAGCAATATAATTGAGAAAAATACAGGAAGGTTCAGCAACGGGCCACTTATCTGAACCAGTGAAAGCCAACCATACCAACGACCAAGCACAGAACAGATCAATGGGTGTGAGACGTGTGTTTGGACTGGCAGCAAGGCAGTCTTGAGGATTTATCTTGTGCATCCACCTATGTGCCCTTATGCCCATAGGCTTAGGTCATAAGTCAGATGTATAGCACTATGGAAAGTTTTAGCTTTGGTACTCCAGCTGGACATCCAGGTAATTTGGTGAAATAACCCAACAGTGTGGAATACTGCAACAATGATTTAAGGAAGGATGTCATCTCTGATTTTGCCTGCTCTGTTCCTCTGGATTTACTTTTCCTTTAACAGTACAGAACTGTGCACCAAATCAGATTTATTTCTGAAAGACTGTGAACGGCCACTATCTCTTTTAATAATTCAGAAACAGGAGGTTATGAAAATACTCTGGCTGGTGAAAGTCACCAGAAAAAATGCATCTTCATGTTTTCTGTGCTGAAATCAAAAGTCCTAATAATACAAGTGATTCAGAGACTTTAAAGTGTTAAAATTCATTGCTTAGTAACTTCCTTCATATAATTTCTATAATCCACAAAAAAAGATGATTTGATGAACAAGGCAATGTAAATTCCTTTGTGATCTGATCCTTCAGTGTGATGAATGAAAGAATAACCCTACACCTTAAAAGCAGATTTTTGAGAGAGAGAGAGCTGTTGAAGTCATACTGTTGGAAATATGACTGGATAAGTGCCACAGATACACAAACTCTTACTACACTGGGTTAAACTTCATAGTACTAACACTTTAACGGATAAAGGTACATCTTTTTTTGGTCCCAAATAATTAAAAACGATATACATACTTTCTGTTAAATCAAACCTTTCCATCTGCATCCTACGTGGTACAAGAAGGCACCCATTTATTTATAAAGAAAACTTGAGTAAAATCTTACCATAACAATAGATGTCCTTCTCTTCTATGTTGCAGTATTCTTCACATATGGGTTGTATTTCAACCAATGCCCCGACATCTGGCCAGTATACAAAAGCTTCATGCCACTGCCTGTACATGGGATGTTGCATGTAGGCTGCAAGAACATCAGCCGTAAAAGAGATGCCCACAAGTACAATCCTCAGAAAGGTAGCCCCACGAGGAAACTAGAAAATGCCCAAAGGCCAATTATCCAAGAAATGAGCAAGATGTAGGTGAAAGGCTGTTGGGATACAATACTACAACATAGAAGAGAAGGACGTGTATGGTTACGGCAAGATTTTAGACAAGTATTCTATGTTCTTCTGTTCAAAGTTGCAATATTCCTCACGTATGGGTGAGTGCAAAAGCTGGAAAGGGATTCAGGGAGGAGGAATAATATACAGAAAAATTAGGAGGACCCATTTTTCAGAAACCTGCCCTGGCCCTGGAAATATCATCTAGCTTGAAATGTTTAGTAAACATATGAACTGATGTCCAAGTGACAGCTTCCAAAATGGTTCTGAATGTCCACACCCTTGAAAAAGGCCCCTGAGGATGCAACTTTTCTAGTGGAGTGGGCTTTCACAGAAGAAGATAAGGACCTTCCATGAAAATAATGTACAATGGCATTAGAAATCCAAGAAGAGATAGTTTGCTTAGAAACAGGCAACCCCAGAGCCCTTGGATGAAAAGACACAAAAAGTCTATCAGATTTCCTAATAGACTGTTTTTTTCCAGATAAAAGCTAAGCTATCCATGCACATCAAGGGAATGCAAAATCCTCTCTCACTGGGAGATTGTAGAGATGGGAAAAAAGTAGGCACCTGAATAGTCTGATTTAAAGAAAGGTCATTAACCACTTTAGGCATAAAAGGATTAGTTCTCAAAGAAATCCTATCCTTACGGAAAACTAGAAATGGTAGAGAAGACATTAATGCCTGGATCTCTGAAACCCTTCTGGCATAGGTAATGGCTACCAGAAGCACTGCTTTCAAAGTACACATTTTAAGAGAAGCTGAAACAGCTGGTTCAAAGAGGTCTGAGTTAATTTCTCTAGGACAAAATTAAGATCCCAAGGTGGCAGAACTGGTTTCCTGGGAGGATTCATGTGCAGGACACCTTTCAAGTTTAACCTCCAACCTAGAAGCCAATGGAGGGGGTCAATGGCAGGCAAGCAGATAAAGCAGAGCAGTAGATCTTAATAGAAAATTAACAGACCACGGTTATGTACCTCACACAAGATAATACCAAAGGAATACCCAACCTAAGAGGGTCCTTTTTCACTTTTTGGCACCAATTAGAAAATCTTGTCCACTTGGAAATGTAAGATTTCCTTGTATTGAGTTTCCTGGCCTCCTGCAAAACCCGAAGCCTCCTTAGAGAAAAGGTGGCTACAAGGAATCAGAAGTTGATCACCCACAAAGTCAGGTGAGGGGTTGACAAGTGTGAATGAATCAGAGATCCCTTGTCCTAAGTGAGTAAGTCCATCCAGTGAGGCAACTTGTAGTGATGGCCCGTGGCTAATTGCAGAAGAGTGAACCAATGCTGTCTTGGCCAAAAGGTTTCTCCTGTTGAATTTTCAACCGGACTTTCTGAATCATATGGAAGGGGGGAATGCATAAAGAAACATCCCCTTCCATGAGAAAGAGAGGGCGTCCACCTTCCACGCTTGAGGATGAGGGACCCTGGTACAGAAAAGAGGAAGTTGGCTGTTCTGGGAAGAGGCACATAAATCTCTCTGGAGTACCGCACTGGTGAACAAGGTCCAGAAACTCAGCTCTTTGAAGCATCCACTCGTGGGATGGTGTCATGGATCTGCTCAATGCATCTGCCACTAGGTTCTGAGCAGGGGAAGGGTACACATCCTGCAGTATTGACTTTGTACTGAATAGCCAACTCCCACGCCTTGATTGCCAGGTGACAAACACGATAGGATTTTGTACCAAAGGACTGTAGTATTGTCTGTGAGAATCTTGAGAGGGCCTGGTAGAAACAGAGGATGCAATGCTTGTAAGGCCAGAATCAAGGCCCTCATTTCCTTGACATTTATGTGCTCTCTTCTCTGAGAAGCAGACCATAGTTCCTGCACTTTTGTGGAAGCTAAGGTTGCTCCCATCCCAACTCTGAGGCATCAATAAAAAGTCCCTGCACTGGTTGAGGAATGAGAAGAGGTAGACCTGGATTCTGACTGAGTTGCTGCATCCACCATCCTAGTTCTGTCTTTAAGCAAGGAAGAAGAGGAATGGCAGTTGTCCAAGGGATGTGCATGCTGAGACCAAATTGTTTTCAAAAAACACTGGAACTTCCTCATGTGAAGTTTTGCAAAGGGCAGCATGAGAATTGTGGAGGCCATGAACCCAAGAAGTCTGAGGAACTCCCTGGCAGTGATGGAAGAAAGAGATAGAAGAGATTCCGTGAAAGCTATGAGAGACTGAGCTTTCTCTGAAGGAAGAAACACCATCATCAAATCTGTCCTGAACCTGCACCCCAGAAAAATGAGATCCTGACTGGGAGAAGGAGAAGATTTTTTGAAATGTATCATGAACCCCAAGCCATGAAGAAAGAGAATAGCAAGATTTAGATGTTAAGTAAGAAAGGCTGGACTGCGGGCCAAAAACAAGTCATCCAGGTAAGGGTAAACTTGAAGGCCTTTCAGTCTTAAGAAGGCAATGGCTGGGGCCAGACACTTTGTGAAAAACCCTGGGGGCAATGGAAACACCAAAAGATAAGGCAGAGAATTGAAAGTGCCAAGAACCCACCGAGAAACGTAACTATTTCCTGAAGAGAGGGTGAATAGGGATATGCAGGTAAGCATCCTTGAGATCCAGTGAGACTAAGAAGGCTTGAGGCAGCACCAAGGGGAGAAGAGACTGAAGGGATAGCACTCTGAAGGAGGGCACCACCAGGAACATATTTAATTTTGAGAGGTCCAAAATGGGTCTCCAGGGACCCTCTAAAACCCCCTTTCTTGCTGATGTGAAGGAACTGGTTGAATGATGCCTTGAAGAGAGAGAGTTGAGACAGCACCTGAGGAAAGGGATGAAGTTGGTCTGTTGGAGGTTGAGGAATCCCCTGAAAAGGGGGAACAGACTTCCAAGTCATGAAATAGCTGTTTTGAATAATGGAAATTGCCCAAGAATCCTGAGTGATCTCCTCCCAGGCTGAAACAGGAAGCTGAAGAGAAAGGGGAGAATGGCTTGAAAGCTTGTGATGATTGTCAGAGGCAGCCTGACCTAGGCTGAAACAGCTGTTGCTGAGATGGGGCAGAAGAAACAGCTTTAGACTGTGGTGGTCTTCTAGCAGCTTTCCTTGGCCTAGAACCTAAGGGTACTGAAGAACAGGCAGACCTAGAAGGTTTCCTAATGAAAGGAGACTTAGCCAGAAAATGTCTATGAAATTTAGGCACTGGAGAAACTAACAAGTGTTTTAAGTCTTGGAGTTTCTTACCTTTTTTTTTAAAGTGTCTTAAACATCAGCAGCAGCCTTACCAAAAAGTGCAGGGTTATCCAATGGGGCATCAAGCAATTTTGCCTGGATGTTATCTGGGACAGCCTGTAGACGCAGCCAAGAGTATCTCCTAATAACAGAAGCAGAAGTTGCAGATCTACAGGAAGCCTCAAACGCATCATACCTGCACTGAATGGACTCCCTAGTAACCTTTGAAGATGCAGTTATAACAGAAATAGCCAATGACTTGGACTCAGAATCAAGAAGCTGAGGCAGAGCTTGGGATAGCAAAGCCAAGTAATATCTAGACATACGAGTCTAGTAATTAATGGCCCTAATAGTTAGGGTTGAAAAAGTATATACTTTATTACATAACCTTTTAAAGGTTTTACTTTCTTTGTCAGAGGGAACTGCTCGAGAGGATTTGTCTGCAGAGATGGAAACCACAGTAGGGTCGGCTGAAGGACACTTAAAAAGGAATTTACAATCCTCAGGGACCTTGTAGAAATGGTCAGGTCTTTTAGGTGCTGGGGCCTGTGAATCGAGTTTTAAATGAGGAAACAAAAGCATCAAGAAAGGCTGGAAGCACTGGAGGGACAGCAGCAGGAGCAGGACTCTCCACCTGAAGCAAATCATGTAATCTCTTTTGATCCTCTGAAATGTGAGAGGAATCCCAATGAAAAAATTCCCTCATCTTACTTGCTGTTTCCCCAAAAGAGAGTTCCTTCACAGGTGAGCCCCCCCCCCTCAATGGACTCTTCCTCAGGGAAAGCGTATTCCAAGGGGGAAGTAATCTGAGTGGAATATGCTAAGGAGTCTTTATCTGAGGAAGACTGCTCTGAATTAGAGTCCTGGACTAGAATAGCAGGGAAAGACTCCTGAAGGGACCACAGGACAGCACAGAAGAAAAGAGAAAGCAAGACCAGCAATAGGAGAGGCAGAAGCCTGAGGCCGAATGGCCATCAAAGCCTTAATAAGGCAGTGAGAAAAAACTTCCCAGTCCGACGTCGGGTTGGAAGGAACTACAGCATGTCTAGACTTTTGTCTCTTTTTAGCTGGCTTTTCTAATGCAGGAACAGGGGCAGACGTAGGCCTAATGGCTGGTGATTCTTACTGCGCTCTAAGATAAGCATCTGTAGTTCCCCCAAATCATCCATACTGGATGTCTGCAAAGCCTTAGACCTGCTCGGTTCCACACTCCTGATGGCTTCCAATAAGATTCCTGCCGGAGAAGCGGATCCAACCTCTGATCATACCGTCAGGTTTTCACTAACCTCAAGGGGCACGACAGAGAGAGAAGATGCAGCCAAAGATGATTCGGGCCTAGCCTTGCCTACCTTCCTCTTCATGGATGGCTCAGAGGAACTCGGAGACCCCTCCATAGATTCCCTAGCCAAATGTTTTAGCCTCTGATTCTCCAGATATAAATTAAGAGCAGACAGACGACTATGTAAGGTTTTAGGGACAAAGGCCTGAAAGATAGAACAGGACCGATGGTCGTGGGTAGGCCCTAAACAAAACAAAACAAAGTTTGTGGCTATCCTTGTGTGGAATTTGCTTTCCACACCTACATTTGCCCTTTCTAGATGACATTAACAAAGAGCAAAGGCAGAAGCAAACGAATAAATCCCCTATGGGGTACTTACCTGAAGCAGAAGAAACAATGCAGTCACAAATGGCAGACCAAACCTACGAGTTAACCTTTCCAAATGGCGGCGAAAAAGTTCTGAGGATTGTACATGCGAACGTCTCTTTTATGGCTGATGTTCCCTCAGCCTATGTGAGACGTCCCACGTACAGGCAGTGTCATGAACTTTTGTATACTGGCCAAGCATCTGGTCGTTGGGTGAAATACAACCTACATATGAAGAGTACTGCAACACTGAATAGAAGGACATCAATAGTGCCAGTATGCAAGTTGAAAGAAAAGGCTGTCTAGAAGAAAAGTTAAGTGAGATGGTGAACACAACACTGATTCTTCAAGGGCATTTATTGCAGCAGACTCACATAATGGGGTAAAATCTCCTACAATAAATACCTGCTTTCAAAACTTCCAGCAATTCTTAATGGCACCCTGACTATCACCAGCACCGACCCCACAGTGATGCTAAAATGCTCACCTGATTTCTTTCTTGCATAGCTGTCTAAAAATACCTTATCCTTTCCACTATTATGACTGTGGCACAGATCAAATAATTACCACTGCACTAAACTCCATTTACTAAAAGGCACTTAGGTTTGTCGTGCCGTGTATGTTCAGTTATACTTGGCGGTGTTTTTGTAGCCTTTCATAAAACAAAATACAGTTCCATGTATTAACCAAACCATATAGGAAGGACAACACAAGAAATCTCCTTTCTTAAACCAAGCTATATTGTACTACAGCTCATCTCGTAACAGCTCAGCCTGTAAAATTCAACTCTAGCTTGTAATTTTTATTGACTGTACAGACCAAAAATAATGATGTTTTAATTTCTGAGAAAGAGCTGCTCACTCAGTGTGAACGGAGGCCAAGATTCTTTAGCTATTGGTTAGAAGCCTGGTGAAAATCTAGCATGACTTTAGCAAGATGAGACATATAAGAAACATACAGCACTACAGAAGCTGAAAGAACAACAAATGGCTAACTGGTTTACTGATATGGAAATGATGTACTGTTGCAATTCATTTAAGATCTGAATTACTGAATGCAAGTTGGGTGCGAGACTAAACATATATGATAATGACGCTGAAAAGATAAAAGATAACCTGTCTCAGCTCTGTGACATACAGCAGGGCTGTCCAACCTTGGGTAATCAGGGGGCCGTAGTGTAAAAAAAATAAATAAATAATAATTATCCGAGGGCCGCATCCACAATAATAACCACAGTACATATATTGAAATTACTTGGAGAGTCCCACCGTTAGTTAGGTTTAGCAAGCACTTTGAAAATTTCAAATGAAAGAAAAGTCATGGTTCCTATGAAAGTTTTTATTGAAACAGAACGGCTTCCCTAGTTCCCAAAGGATTTTGTCCAGTTTGGTCAGGGTGTTTTGGGGGAAGACAACACCCCCGCAACTAATATAACTATTCTTGGGGTCATGCCATTTGTGGAGAAGGGTGGCTAGGTTAGGACAGTCTTGATACTGATGCTTCAAGCAGCATAAGTACTACCTATGCTGCTTGTGCAGAGCATCCCACTGGTTACTACAAGTAACCACTGACCAAACGTGTTGGCTGCCAGTACCGTCCTAGTACAATTTAGTTAAGCTGGCCGCTGTAGTTTACTACTGCATCAAGCAGTTCAAAAGCAATTTGTTGCTTTGTTCTTTAAGGTTTCCTACCTTACTAGGTGTGGCAACAGCAACTTTGTATTATGACGCAACAGACAATAGTATCTTAGCAGTACAATTTGGATATTCTGTTAAGTCTGTCACACAACTATTACATGTGCATGTATCTTCTTACTGCACACTATGCAAAATGCAGACCTGTACACAACTGCACATTAAAAATTCCTCATTCACATAAACAATCACCTCAACTACTGTGGCATTACAAATTATCAAACCTGCAAGTGGTATCAAGGTATTAAATTGATTTACTTTGCTATGCAAAAGCATGCAGCTCTCTAAATCTCAATGGCTACACTTTCTGTAACTAACTATGGTCCTGAGTGGCTGTACATACACATTTGCTTTCACCCAATTAAAGGTTCTAATAGCAAACGGATAATCAACTTTGCAGGGTAAAACTAAAGGCAAAGAACAGAACTGGGGGGGTCTACAAGCAAGACACACCTCCTCTGGCAAGTCCTACCATGGTGATCAGAAAATCATCTGCTCAGCAAATACAAAAAAAAATGAACATTTTGGGAGGGGGGTCTAAAATACTTTTTAAAATGTGAAAACAGCAAACCATCGAATAACCAACAGCTCATAAAAAAATAAACTATCAAAAATAAAAGACAATGCTGTATTGGCGTTTGGCAAAGTTTAACAAAAATGAAAACAGGTAAGCGATTTTGTAAGAAATTACTTCTTCAGACCATGAAACAGCAATAAAACATAGTCAATTAAATACAAAACCAATGGAGTGCATTAACCCATAAAAACTGCTGCGGTAAATCACCTGATATTTCTATGCAACAGATATAACTAATCCCTTATTTTCTTTAATTTGGGTTTTAAGGAGACCTTACTATTCAGCTCCCCCCCTTCCTTATCAGCCTGCAGGTGCAAAATCCAGAATAGCTCTCTATGTTCAAGTCTGATTACTAATATCGCCCAATCTACCATGATCAAACAATATTTCTACTACTCTCAAATGAATGTTCAGAGCTAGTTTCATTTCATTAACATGTCTAGTCAAGGAGTTATTGCTATTATTGGTAATTATGTGTCTCATTTGTTCCCTCATTCTTTTTAAAAGTGTTCGATTTGTTTTACCTATATAGAATTTACTGCATAACATACATTGTGCAAAGTACACTAAATTCCTAGTTCTACAGGTGGCAAACACCTTAAAATTGCATACTTTATTGGTGACAGGATGCACAAATCTATTATCAGCGTCTATAAGGTAACAAAAATTGTAAGTTGTTCAAGGGAACATACCATATAACTCAATGGAAGATGCATCTCTATTATTGTTATGGCATAATAGTCTCTAATGATTTTTGATTTCTAAAAGAAAACATTGGTTGTGTCGCTATCACATTAACTTTTCTGTCAGATGTCAGCACATACCAATTATTTCTAATAACATCACATGCATCTTTAATATTGCTGGAATAAGTAAGATTAATTGTAAGTGCTTTTATATTATCAGTAGTATCTATTTTTTCATACGGTTGATATCTAGTGGAAAAAATAAGGAGAAGCTCTGCCTTTTCTTATCGTTGCTTCTTTAGTCCCTTGCTCTACTTCATTGGCCCCATATCCACGTGCTATTAGATCTTCACCCAGTATTTTGACATCAGATAAGAATTTATTATCTATGTTATTCAAACAAGAAATACGCATTGTTTGTCCTTTAATAATATTTTTAAATATAAGTGGTGGATGTAGACTGTTCTTATGGAGGATATGGTTTCTATGACAATTCTTCTGGTAGCGACTGGTAATAATTCTACCTACCTCATCCTTCTCTAGTTTAATGTCTAAATAGTCTATACTTATTGCTGAAATGTGACTGTTAATTTCAAAAAACTTGTTGCATGGTGCAAGTATTCAAAAAATTCATTAAATTTCCTTTCCAAAGCATAAACACATAGTCTACAAAACATTTGTAGAAGGCAATATTGGTAGAAAATGTATCAGAAAATCCACGTAGCTTCTCCCACTGTGCCAAAACTATATTAGCATAGCTACTGGTGCAGGGGGTACCCATCGCTACACCTTTTCTTTGCCGATAATAACTGCCATCAAAAATAAAGGCATTATTCTCTAAAACGGTTTCTATGAACAAACGTAACAGGTCTATTTGCTGCTCATCATAGAGACCATAATCCAACAAACACTTTCTGGTAAGTTCTACACCCTCATCATTAGGTATAACCGTGAACAATGAGAAAATGTCTAATGTTACAAATAGACAACCAGCATAGTATTCTGCACTAGAATAGTGTATGTATAATTGCCCAGAGACATTCAATACAGCATGGTATTAATTTAGAACATTTCTTAAACATTTCTCGACATAAACAGACATCATTTGTGTCACCCATCCTTGCCCTTAGACTATTGGCCTTAACAGTGGATTAGAACGTTACTTATGGATCTTGGGTAAAGCTTGAAAGATGGGGATAACAGGAGTGTCTACATAACAAAACTTATATACCTGTGCTGATAATATTACATTGTGAGCAATCATCTAACACAACATGTACATTCCTAATTATATCATGGATAACTTCTAAATTTTTTTTTTCAGACTTGACAGTCACTCAAATGTTCAAAAACAGCCTCCTTGTAATAGCTACTGTCCATAATCACCTTCTTTACTGCAGGTCGTATAGAAATGGTTCCAACATTCTGTAATCTTTGAAGTGCACAGAATTCAGTCTCGAGTTAAAAACCTTTATTTGTGGTATTAGAAGATTGACTATTTAAAATTACATTCAAGTCACATTCACCCAAATTACAAAACACTTCTAATACTGGAATGAATGACAGACCCTTCTGTAGTAACTTTCTTTCATTTTCATCTAAATCCCTGGAAGAAATATTAAAAATTAAGCAGTCAGATCTTTTGTCCACAGAATAGTCTCTTGCTGGTTCAATCTGCACTTTCGCCCTCTGCTGTTGGAGTGACCTTTCCCCTTTTTCCTCTTGTCCCTGATGGGTAGCAGCAAATTCTAAAAAAACCTTTGTATATATGCCAGAAAAACTCTTCTCCTTAAGGCACACATCTGCTGTACTAGCTGTGAACCAGAGGTCACAGAGTGTGAAATATCACATCACTGGTGCACCAGCTTCATTTATCGGCTGTATTTGTTTACTGGATTTCTTTCCTTGGGCAGATTTAGCAGTCTTAGCCAGTATATTACGATCCACATTTGTAGATTTTGACCAAGAAAACACTTCACCTGCATTAAAATCATGGAGGTCTCTTCTCAGTTTATGCATCTTCTGCTGTTTAAGCCTAATTTTATAGGCAGAAACATTTGCAGCCAGTTCTTTCAAATAAGTTTCAACTAATGAGGCTGGATGGTTATCAAAAAAGAGGCATTGCTACTCTAAAATGGTATCTATTAGGAAGGCTTCAAATGGCTTAAAGTAATCAATCAGCAATTGTATGTAAAAAGCTGGTGTCTAAATTATGGGCATAACAAAAATACATAAGCCCTTTGGTACAACCTTGTATTGCAAGCATGCCTCCATGTGTAATCTTTGCCACTGATAGCATTTCAGCTTAAATATCGGATTCTCTAATTCCTTCACAGTCTCTCTCAGCATCTCTAAATCAGTAGTAGTAGCCTCAGAATCAGGCTCGCTTTCTGACAATTGTATAGAAAGCACAGGATTAATTACCCATAAGTAAAAAATGGTTAAGCAAGTCCATCCTAGTTTGGGTTCGTAATGGATCAGGATTAAAATCCAGCTCAAAATCAATACCTTCCCCCATGGTATTCATTCGGTAAAATCACAGAATCATGAAAACAGCAATCCAAGCGTAAAACCAACAGCACATAAAAAATAAAAGACAATGCTGTATAGGCAGTTGGCAAAGTTTAATAAAAACAGGTAAGCACTTTTGTAAGAAATTACTTCTTCATACCATATTAGTAATGAGACTGAATACAGAGATATTCTGGATTTTGCACCTACAGGCTGATAAGGAAGGGGGCCTGAATGATAAGGTCTCCTTAAAACCCAAATTAAAGAAAAGAAGGGGTTGATTGCCCTAGCTCTCTGCATTTTTCCTTTTTGTAACAAACATTAAGGCAGAGTCAATGACCTGGCCGAAGTAATCTCAGAAACTCTAAAGTCCAATTTCTTGTTTTAAAGGAAAGGAACAGTTCTGAAGCCTTCCTGATAAATCTAATGTCTGCGCACAAACGTCTGTACAATACTTTTAAAAATCCAGTCGGAATATTCAGTTAAGAATTCTGTCAAATGTACAGATTGGTTGAGGTTTGTTTTGGTGGCTGCCTTAGCCATAAAGGAAAAACTAGAAAAGTGAAGTGTGACCTTCTAGAGAGTCAGAATTTTGCTCTCAAGAAAGATTGCTCTGTAGGACAGTGCGTCTAGCACAGGTCTATATCACATTATCGAAGTTTTAAAAGTTTGAATCACTAAAGGTCGAACTTTAATGATCGAACTTTTAAAACTTTGAATATGAATAAAAAACTTTTTTGAAACAAATCAAGAAAAAAAGGTGTAAGTAGGGGGGCAAGCCCCCCTGTGCCCTTACACCCCCAGCTAGTTAAATATACCAACTCTGAGATTGCACTTCAGTTCACTACAGTACAGAAATGGAAGATTTGCGTTTCCTACACTGTAGCGCGATCTCAGAGTTGGTATATCTAAAGAGCGGGAGGGGGTGCAGGGCGGCTTGCCTCCCTTCTTACACCTTTTTTGTTTCAAAAAATGTTTTTGTCATATTCAAAGTTTTAACAGTTCAATCATTAAAGTTCGACCTTTAGTGATTGGAACTTTTAAAACTTTGATAATGTGATACAGACCCTGTCTAGCACATAGCCAAAGAATGCAAGGATCTGAGTTAGCTCTCTCTGGGACTTTGAGGTATTCATTAATTCCCACACACTGAAGCAGACTCAGAAGAGGCTTCCTTGATGAAATGAAGTTACTTGTCACAGCAACAAAACACAGTCATCTATCTAGTTAAGGAAAAACTGACTCCATACAGCATCTGGTTCACTGCAATCACAATTATGCACTTGGCAAACACTCTGGTGGCTGACGTAAGACTGAAAAAAAATGCCCTAAAATGGTACTAATTGACTCCAACCTGAAGCGTAGAACCCTCCTCTGTGATTTTTAGGTGGAGGAAGGCATGCTGGAGGTTCAAAGTACACATCCAGCCTCTCTTTTTCTGACACTCAGGAAAGGACTGGCTGTACCACTGGCACTGTAAAGGATTATTCTGAGATGAAATTATTTAGGACACTGAGGTTTTGTAATGGGCCTAAGGTACTTGATTTTCCTTAGAAAATACAATTGTACAAGTAAATTTACTATAACTACAGGTGTTCTAATATGTCACTATTGCAGTAGACAAAGCTTGATGGGTTATATCCTGCCAAGCTTCAGGGTACATAAGGTTCAAAGCTTTCTTGCCAGAAGAACTGGGGGCTACAGCCATCAAAGGAAGATGCCAGGAAGAGAGAGAAATGTTTATGAATATATATTAGTCCTTGCATCCATGTCCTGGCAATATACTGATTCCAGAACAAAGGCGATGGAAGGGGACAGACACAAAAAAGATATATATATATATATATATATATATATGATTCTGTTAAGAAAGGGATAATTACTAAGGCATATAAAATATTGTATTGTATGTTTAAGACTCAATAAGAAGTTGGAAAAGATTTGGAAGATGCTGGAAAAACAATTTACAAGGGAACAATGGGAGGACATTTATGGCTCCCCAGTAAGTAAAGTCCAGAAGGTTTAGGAGTTTTACTTGGAAGTGTTTGCATAAGTATTTTTATACCGCAAGCAGGCTTCAATGAATTTTTCCTGAAGCAGATAACAGATATTGGAGGTGTGATGGGAAAGAAAGAGGTAACTGAGAACATTTTTTTAGTGTGTAATGAGTTGGCAATTTAAAAAACTCAGTACAGAGTACTGATTCCACAAATCTTGCACTTTGTCTCCTTTTATACAGAACCTACCAGGAAAGTCTTGGGGAATCTGCTGTAAAAGACTGAAGAGGAGGGCTCTGGCTTGAGAAAGTAAGTACAGTTCTGTAAGAACTACTGAAGCAGCGGTACAGGTAGCTATTTACTTGCTCAAAGTTTAATAATTGGTTTAGCTTCTCTTGTCATTCTAAGGGGATGCAATATTTGTCAGCATGGAAGGAGATGGTCAACAGACCACACTGCTTTGCCACGGATGGTCTTCATCTTTCCTGTCTAGGCTTTCAAATACTAGCTAAAACATTGTTTCCCCTATAGTGTCTTTTTTAGGCAATGCCAAACTTAAAGTACTTCTGACATAGCAAATCAAAACCAAGAAAATGTAAAGGTATTACTGCTCAGTGCTAGGAGTCTAAACAAAAAACTCCACTCCCTAGAATCTCCATTCACCCTAGAGAATGCTGATGTCTGTGTGGTCACTGAGACGTGGTTTAAAGCCACACAGAGCACAATGACAGTACAAGATTATAATGCCTTCCATACATTTAGACCAGCTGCTACACAGACAGGGACTAAAGGTGGAGGTGTCTCGATTTACATCAAAAATAAATATATCTCAGGGCTGGTCAAACAGGACAATGCACTTGAGCTATTCCACGTTCAAATCACCATAGGCAAAATCTAATACCACTTCCTTGCAAGCTATAGGACCTCCTCTATGACCCAGGAAACTCATACCATGTATTTAAACTTATTGGAAACACTCACTATCCAATCCAACACCATATTCATGGGCAACTTTAATTACAATAGCAAGCTTAGATGAAATGCTACCAAGCAGCCATATAGCCCTTAATGAGCCTTGCTCCTAATAGGTGTAAGCCTGTTAGAAATAATATAAGCTTGAGTAATACGTCCTCCTGATCCATTTGGCATAGACCTTTTTGACAGCAGCGTTGTCTAATTTGTGTTTTCCAGGATACAAACAACTGATCTGTTTTCTTTTGTGTTTGGTCCATCCAAATAAAAAATAACTGTCTGTACTGTTCAGAACATCTAGTGTGTGAAAAAACTTATCCGAGTATTTGGGAAAAAAGGGAAAAAACTAAGAAGCACTGTTGGAAGCATAAAGTAGAACAGAACAAAGAACAAAAGAAGGGTAGTGAAGGTGAAGACACCCTGTCTGTGGGTACAAAAAAACAAGGTCTGAAAACTGACTGCTTGTGTTCAGTGAAACCACTTAAAGCTGAAAAAGTGATTTGCCACTGGAAACTGTGAAGCACAGGATAGAAACTTTAGATCACAGGGTAAGGGAAGGATCAAAGGGAAAAGAAGTCAAGGCAGATGATATCCCATGGAGGTCATGGGAGGTGCAATTAGGTCTTAATAGAGCAGCACAAGTTAGGAGAAAAAAGAAGGTCTTACACAACCTGTTGCTCATTAAGAAGTCGGTCTACTTGATTCAATTAGAATTGAAAAAATCAAGTGTGTTGATTGAAGAAAGTAGAGAGGTTTGAGTGAGGAGAGGTAAGAACGGGAGTGAAATTGAGCAGGAGGAGTGGGGAGTATAAACAAATTCCAGGCCCCCAAATACACAGGGAACACAGTTGCAGACTTGTGGGCTTTCGGCTCAGATCTTCGTGCTAGAGATCTGGAGTGCAAGATACTGACTATCGCTACAAGAAGAGGAGGCCAAGTCTCCTCACTTTCATAAGGTGTAGGGGGACAGTGTAGTAGTCCCGACTGATGAATCAGTAGGTCTGGGACCTGTCCGGTCCAGAAACCATGGACAGCTCGACCTGGTCCAGGAACCATGGACCTTCCATCGCCAGGAAGGCCAGATAAGAGAACCACACTTGACGCAGGCCAGTAAGAGAGAATCAATGAATCACCCTGGGGAGAAGAGGAATCTGGGGAAGAGGATCTGGAGAGGGTCCGAACTGGGGATGGACTAATGCAGGAGTGGGATGCTCTTCCGAGAAAAATGCGGACATGGGTTGAGGAAGTGGAGCCGGGAGGTCATTCAGAACTCCCCCACTGCTGAAAACTCAGAGAACTACCATTGGAATCAGGCCCAATAGTGAGGAGACCATTCGAGCTGGCTGTTGACTGGCTGATGTCATGGGAATGACTGTGACTGAGGTCTGCATTCTGTCGCAAGTTGGTGAGACCTCTCTCTGGTGAACTCTCATCCTCTTCCCACCTGGAAGTCTATCTGATGCCCTCCCTGCCCTCTATGTTGGTCAACAAAAGAGGAAAGGTGCTGAACCCTCAGTGAACTGACAGGTTGCAGACTACTGAGCAATTGAGAAAGAAGGGGGAGGACTCTGAGGGAGGTAATCGAAGGGTTTGAAGGGACAGGAGGTGACTTCCGGTGCCTGTGGACTGCCGCGAAGGGCCCCCCCCTTCCCCTGGGGGACTGAGGTGCCCAAATGGCCCGCCCACCCCCTGATGGAAATCAGGGAGAGGCCTGGGGTCCCTTGTGCCTTGGACTGGAGAGGACCCACAGTCGCCGCCCCTGACACCTATTCCAGAGCAGCAGCACGAAGCGGAGTTCCACTGGACCACTGAGTTGAAAGAAGCCACTGAGTATTGGAGGAACCCAGTTCCTAAAAGAACTAGCAGAACTAGGGACAAGGATCCTAATGTCTCACCGACCACTGGCATTCTGAACCAGCAGAACTGCTGGGGGACTGGGCTGTAGGTCTGATTTGTACTGGTCTCTTGGACTGGTGCAGAACTGTCTTAGCCTGGGAATTTCATTCTTCTGAAGGTCTGATCTCCACTATGAATCTTATTCTTTGAGATCTAAGTTATGATCTATATTCTGGTGATTGAATGCTAGATGACTTTGTGGAGGTGAAGTAGATTGTGGGTGATTGAAGGAAGACATTAAGGGCCCAGTGCTGGCCAGATTTAGTCACTCATCCTCAGGGAAGATGAAACAGGGTGGCAGTTAGGAGCCGGGTCATTGACTGGAACACCTGGGCCAATAGACTTCTCAGGTTTGTGGTCACTACCCTGGCGGATTTGGCCCTGACCCTGGGGGCTGCAGAGTGCAAGGAACTGTCTGAAAACATGATACCACCTAGGGGGAGATTGAAGTGGGCACTGGTCTGAGACCATCTCTCCTTGGGGTCTATGGTGAATGGTGAAACACCTTAGAAAGTGAAATGGTTGATGGTTTGCTTTTTGACTTGTTGGACTTACAGAAAGTGACTGAGCAGAACTTGAAATTAAAATGGAATGCGGGTCTTTCTCCAACATGGACAAAATGGGCCAGAAAGTGACTGAGTGGCCTTGGCTCCTTTTCTTGAGTAAGGGGACGGGTTGGACTGGTTGGCGAATGGGGGCTTTTGGATGGTCTTTTGCAGCAGAAAGGGAATGGAGGTGATCGAATTCCCCGCTGGAGGGGGGCTGGGAACGGGGACAGAGTGAAGTGAGGCCTTCCCTCAGATTCACGGGAAGAGCCTATCCCCCACTATGAGATGCAAGCAACCCCATCCCTGGAACTAGTCAGCCCTCTGGGATGGCTTCAGATCCTTCTCTCCAAGACTTCCCAGACGGCTTGAGAACTGGACCTCTGCGCTTGCCCTGGCAGACTATCTCCTCATCCTCTGGAGTAAGTCACCTCTGGAATTCTCCTCCCTGGGGAGGAGAGGAAGACTTTGTGAGTCTCCTGGACTTGTTCCATCTCAGGAGGCATCTTCTGCCCTTCTGAGGTTACTTGAAGGATGGTTTCCCTAGGGTAAAGACACCCCCTCAGGCCTCCAGCGAGCCTGCCTCCTGTGGAGCACAGGCATAAGGCCGAGAGGGGGAGAACCAAAAATGGTTGAAGCTTTTGAAAAGGAGGAGTCTTGAATGTCAGCAAGCAGACATCATCTGGTGTCTCAGCCTGGGGCCCCTACACAGGCCGAGGAGCCATTGCCTGGGCCAAACAAATGAAGACCATCAGGCCTCTTTGCCCAGACAGACAAAATAGGCCTGTGCCTCGAGTTTGAAATGGATGACATTCAGCCATCTGAGATCCAACCCCTGGGCTCCTTATTCTCAGATTTCGAGTTTGCTATTCTACATAGCTCCTTCCTGTAATCTCTTTCCTCTGAAATCCATCAAAAGGTAGGAGGATTACACCACCAGAGCAATCTCCTAGCCGCTAATCAATAAGATTCCAAATACCGATCCATCGAGAAGATCCACCTGACGGGAGGATAAAGGTCACAGAACTGAGACCTCAGTTTGCAGACCAACAATGACGCGGCTGACCGATTAGGAGGACATCGACTTCCACCCCGGCAAAGGACAGAGGCCGGTTTCAGAGTGGCCACAGCCATCCAGAGGGAGCTCGCCCAGTCTGCCAAGGAGACCCCATCCCGCTGCCCACGAGGGGATCAGAAGACGACCTGGCGGAGGGGGTGGGAGGTTGTTGTTCGGAGGAGGTGAGCACAGATCATCCTCAAGAATCCCGCGGGATGGGCAGATACACCAAGGGACTTCAGACTGAGAGAGGAGGAGAGGGGGAGCAGGATGTCGATCCTCGGAGGGGAGTCTTGGACTCCAGTCAAGCCATCTCTGAATCATGGGGTTCCAGGAAAGACTGCAAGGAGCTTCGGGGGAAGTCTTATGAGCTTCCCTCTGCACGGACGGACAGGGGGGATGTCAAAAGGACACAGGGGAGGGACAGGGGCTTCCCTCAAACCCAGGGGACTTCCTGGGGGGTTCTCCCGCCTATCTCTGGAGCTGGACCTTGTGACCCGATCTCAACCCCAGGCCGGGAGGGGGAGAAACCAGGTGGGCGGCTGTGGCTGAGGCAGGGAGGGCCCCTGGCCAAGGGGACCTTGGGTAATCCGGAGAACCCCCACTCCCGGAGCGAGAAGTCCAACGGAAGCTAGCCAGGGCGCGCCAAGCAGAGTCGGAGCCAGGAGAGAAGAAGGAGCCTCCTCCCCACCCAAAGGGAAGTGTTTGGAGGACCCTCCACTGGAAGAGTCGGAGAGCAGGGACCAAAGCATCAATCCTCCAACATGGCCACTCTCAAGGAAGCATCAAGGCTCCACAGATTTCTCATCGGTGAGCACCTGTCGGACGAAGACGAATGCCTGAACAATCCACCTGGACTGGAGCGGAGGGTCGGCTTTGGAACTCACACCGTGTTGACTTCGGCAAGGGAAGTGTCTGAGCCGATACATCAGGTCAAGGAAGTTGGAGAGGAACCATCTTTGGGGCCCTCTATGACTTCTCCCTTCGCTCCGAGCACCCGGGTCGAGGGGCTGGCGGCAATGGAAGTGTCCTCGAGGATCTCGAGGGGTCCCAATAGAGGGAACCCGACCCGAGCGTGCCTTTTCAGATCGACGAGGGATTCAGTGTTCCATCGGGAGGAAAAACTTTGGAGAAAGCTGAAATGAAAGCTCAAACCAATCCCCTCGGGAAGTTTGAGCCGAGGATCAAGTTTCGCCGAACATCAGCGGTTTTCCCGAGGGAATCGAGCACTGGAAGGAGGCGGGAAGCTCGGCAGGAAAAATTTCTGGTCGAAGGATGGGGTAGACATCGAAAAGGAGCCAGAGACTCTCCAGGAGAGGAGTGGAAGCATCACTGCAATTAGCTAGATGGATCCTGAAAGACCGCTTTAGTTTCGGAACCGCTTCACCGGTAAGAAAGGGAGGTAAGGGAGCATATGCCTCCTAATGAGAATGTTTAAGCGTTAGTTAAAAAAACATTTAGGTGGTTCGTTATTTGACTTTTGGGAAAAAAAAGACATACACTCACTAAGGGTTTGACAGGAGTTTAACTACTTTAATAGCCACCCTACGTGGTCATCTCATATGGAAATTTTTGTGTTTTACGATATATATAAGAAAAACTAAGACAAATGTTCTTTGAAATATTTTTTACCATAAAAATTGAGAAGAGAAAAAAGAAATTGGGTCACAAAAAAAAAAAATACTCTAACTCAAAGGTTTAAATGAAATACACAAAACAGGAAAAAGTAGAGTAAAACAGCTTTAAACCTAAGAACCTTTTCTACAGGGAAGAAAACTCCAGAAAAAACGGGTATTTGACCCACAACACCCACATAAACCAACAAAGAGCTAGGGAAGCCCCTTTTTTAACGCCTTCTGATAGAAGCAGGTAAGAGCAAAGCAATCAAACCCGAGCCCAGACAATGTCAGAAAGAATAGCCATAAAAACAGCCAAAGGTTTAAAATCAAGCAATTAATTTACAGGAGCCAGCCTAATAGATAAGTAATTCTCTCACTATTAACAAATGTACAGCAACAGAGATTCCTGGATTTTGTAAACAAACTTCCTGGACCAGATTGTCAATATACCAACCAGAGATACAACCATACTGGATCTGGTCCTCTCTAATACAGTGCTCTATATCCCCTAGTAAGGTCAAAGCACAAAATGGTCTACTTTGAAGTAAAAATAAAACCTGGGCCTCCAGCTAAACTTGGAATATTCAGGAGTTACTCTAAGGTTAACCTCCTGCTACTAAGTGATACCCTAGCAAAATATCAAGACCCCATAAACCCTGAGAACACTACTGCCTATGCAGAACTGTTCAGAGAACCCTTCACAAGCATATTAATAGCTGCATAGACACAACTGTACCCACCAGGACATAGTACAGAACTAACTCAAAAAACAAGTAATCCTAGTGGAATCACATAATCAATAGGCTGTATAACAGAAGGAAGAAAATCATAGGTGTGTACTAGGCTAACGGCCCTGGAGCCTATATAAGCCTAGCCCAAGAAGATTCCCTAGCATCATGCCGCCCAAAGTTAGTTCCCAGTGCCCCTGTCAAGCAAGGCCACTGATATGATTCCCCAGACTGAACTTCCTATTGCCCACCCACTCGTCAAGATTTCTCTTAAAGAGGGCCAGCGAAGTGCTCTGCTTGACGTGAATTGGATGTTTGTTCCAGAGTATGGGAAGTCTCTAGGTTAGGAACCTGTCCCTCCAGCATGTTCTGTTTATTGTAGTAATGAAATGTAGGTCCCTGGAGCATGTGGCATGGAGGGACTGGGATTTCTTTAGGTGTAGCATATCTAGCAGCTCTGGGTCAGACATGGCTTTGTAGGTCAAGCAGAGACTGTCTCTAAGTAGGCGATAAGAGACATGGAGTTTTTTGAGTCTGTCCATATAGGGCATGTGCCTAAGGCCTAAGATCCAATTAGTGAGGTATTTTTGTGGCCTTTCCAGTTGTTGTAGGTGTCTAGTGAGGTACATACCAAATGAGGCATTGTATTCTATAATAGGTCTAATGAGGGCCAAATAGTGAGGGATTATGACCTCTTTCTCCCTGGATGAGAAGGACTTTCTGACTACAGTGGCAATGTGGTTATCAAAGGAGAGGTTGCTGTCAACCTGTGTCCCCAGGTCTCTTCTCACACCTTCAGTGTTTAGTGGACTACCGCCTATGTGGTAGTTCACGGGCACCGAATTTTTCCCAAAGGGAATGACAATGCACTTTTTGGCATTGAGCTTAAGGCCATGGATCTGGCACCAGTCACTGGTGACAGTGAGGCCTTTTTACAGAATGTCTACATCAGCTGAAGAATCAATAATGGCTCCCAGTTTGCAATCATCTGCGAACTTGGTCAGCCAGAGTCCCTTTGTGTTGGCTTGAACTTCAGAGAAGTAGATGCCAAACAAGAGAGGACCTAGAGGACTGATCCCTGTGGGACACCACTTGTAACTGGTCCGTAGTCGGATATGGAGTCTGCTACTTTCACAGTGAGGGTTCTATCAGTGAGCTGTTGGCAACCCATCTTATGACATAGGGGTTTATGCCTAGTTTAGTGAGTCTATCTATGACTCCTGAGTGAGGGATGGTGTCAAAGGTCATGGCAAGATCTAGGTAGGCTGTGTGAACTACCTTGCCCTCATTCACAGCTCTGATGACATACTCTATGAAGTCTATCAAGTTGAGCAGGCATGATCTACCTTTCAAAAACCCAAACTGAGTGGGGTCCAGAGTTTGGAGATTCCCTATGTCCTTATTTATAAGGTCTATGATGATGCGCTCCATAGCCTTATATATCAGACTTGTCAGACTAATGGGGCGGTACTTCCAAGGTCTGTAGTCGCTCCTCCTTTGTGGAGTGGGATAACATTAGCACTGCGCCATTCGGTAGGAACAAAGCCTGAAATGAGGCTGTGATTGAACAGGGTACTCGGGTGTGGTGCCACTTCACTTTGCAATTCATGTAGAACACAACCAGGGATATTATCAGGTCCCATGGAAGCTGTATTCTTGGCTTTGGACAGTGCGGTTTTTACCTATGTAGCTGTGATAATAGGGACTTGGCATTCCTCAGGTATTGCGATAGGCCCTTCATGGCAAAAAATAGGAGGTGCAGCACCCAGCAGGATAAAAGCACACTCATCAAACTAAAGAAACAACCCAGAGGACAAATGAAGTCCATCAAAGACAAATTTGAGGTAAGTCTGTCCTCCCATGCCAAGGACAATCACAAGTCATTTTTTAGCTATGTCCACAACCTCAAAGGTAATGCACAAATGTGTGCAATGCTCATTGTAAATGAATCCATCTACACTGAGTCAGAAAATGTAGCAAACCTACTGGCCATCAAATTCAGCTCCAACTTTATCCCTTTCTCCCCCTTAACTTTCCCTCAGGAAATACCATCAAATTTAACTCCCCCTACTATCACTAAGGAATAGGTCCTTAATATTCTCTCAATCAATGGGCCCAAACAATATCCCAGGATGCCTTCTAAATACCATGAAACATGACCTATCAGGCCCTCTTGAAATGTTATTTAACTGTAACCTCCAAACAAGTTTCGTGCCTCATGAATGGATAACTATAACAGTCATCCCTCTGTACAAAGGTGGGCCATCTACAGACCACCCTGGAAACTACAGACCCATAAGTCTCACTAGTCTTGTATGCAAAGCCATGGAAAGAATCATCACGGAAATGATCAACAATGATATAGTAAACCTCCAGATGCTGGACCCAACCGAGATTAGTTTCATCAAGGGCAGGTTAAGCCTACTCAACCTGTTTGACAGTGATGAAAAGGTCACCAAAGAAATTGATGAGGACAAAATATTTCACGCTGCCTACTTTGACCTAGCCAAGGCATTTGACACAATACTACCCTTGGGCAATGTTGACAAACTCAGGAGTTTAGATACAAACCCATATGTCATGCAGTGGATATCCAACTGGCTCACAGACAGGATGCAGGAAGTTAGAAAGTACAGTTGTGTACACTTACCATAAATGTAGATGTTTGAGTGTATTCACTGTTGCAGTCATTACACTTGGGTTATCCTGCTGGCAGGCTACCCTCAGTCGGCCTGAATTCCAAAGTCTAGGTCCGGCGTCGGTTGCTGTCGCCTCTTCGCTGATGTCAGTGCTCCAGGGATACAAAAGATGCAGCCGACACCATTTTCTTCAGTTTTTCTTGCCCCAGATGTCAGGTGCCCCCCAAAAGGGTAGGCTAAAATTATGCCAAGAAAACATGCATGCACCAAAATATATATAATACCTTCATCTACAAGCAAATACACCACATAGGTTGTATAGGTTAGAGAAGAGCAGATAAACTGCAGCAAAGATAAGGGGGATGGTGGGAGGGTAACCTGGACTGCAACAGTGAATACACTCGAACATCTACATTTATGGTAAGTGTACACAACTGTACTATGTTCTTCGTGTTTCACTGCTGCAGTCATTACACTTGGGTTGAATCCCAAAGCTAAGGTTGGGAGGTTGGAGCTAAACAGGATTAGGAGCGGCTATGAGGCCCTGCAGAACTGCAGTGGCAAAGCCTGCCCTGGATTTAGAGTAGAGTGGTAAATGATAGTGCTTTGTAAATGTGTGCACTGAACTCCAGGTAGCAGCCTCTAAAATGTCTTTGGTTGGTACTCCCCTGAGGAAGGCTGCTGAAGTGGCTGCTGCTCTGGTTGAATGTGGCCTAATGCCCTTTGGCACTGGTTTGCCATGTTGTGAATAACAGAAACGATTGCAGTGGCCTATCCACTTTGAAATAGTCTGCTTTGAGATAGCCTTTCCTTGTGATCCTGCAGCATATGCCACTAGTAGTTGCTCTGTCTTTCTGAAAACTTTGGTTCTGTTCAAGTAGAAGCGTAGCTGTCTGTGTATGTCCAAAGAATGCAGAATTCTCTCCCCCTTATTCTGTGGGTTTGGATAAAAAGTAGGCAGATGAATAGCTTGGTTAAGGGCCACACTGGAGACTACCTTAGGCATAAATGTCAGGTTTGTCCTCAGAGAAACCCTGTCTGGATAAAAAATGATAAAAGGTTCCACAGCCATGAGTGCCTGTAGCTCTGAGACTCGTCTTGCAGAGATTATTGCTAAAAGCAGAGCTGTTTTCCAAGATAAAAACTTTATATCAGCTTTAGCGGCTGGCTCAAAAGGAGGTAGGGTGAGTTTTTCCAAAACATAATTGAGGTCCCATGCAGGTATTGGTGATCTCCTTGGAGGCCTTAAGTTTTTGGCTCCTCTGAGGTACTGCCTTAACAAGGGATGAGAAAAGATTGGTAGCTCTGTATTGTAATGAGCCAAAATGGCAGAGGCATGAATTTTAATTGATGAAAATGATAGGCCTTTGTCCAGCATCTCAGTTAAGTATTGCAAAATCTGAGGAATATTTGGTACAAATGCGTGAATTCCTTGTGCCTGGTTCCAAGCACAGAATCTCTTCCATTTTCCAGCATAAGATTTTCTGGTACTAGGCTTTCTGGCTCCTAAAATGACATCCATCACAGCTTTAGTGAGAGGCGCGTTTTGTATCACTACATTATCTGCAATGCTGCCAGATTTAAGGTCTTTATTTGGCTGTGCAGGATACGATTGTTTTGTTGGGATAGTAGATGAGGTATTTCAGGCAAGGTCCAAGCCGGGCATTGAGACAAGTTCCTTAGGATTGGGTACCAGTGCTGGCGGGGCCAGTCTGGAGCAATCAGTATTATCTTTGGCTTCTCTTGTCTGACCTTTAGGAGTACCTTGGGGAGGAAAGGCAGTGGAGGAAAGGCATATACTGCTAAGCTTTTCCAGTTGAAAGATAGGGCATCCACTTTCCATGCTTGTCTGTGATAAGTCCTTGTACAGAATCTTTTTAGTTGGTAGTTGTGAGGAGAGGCAAATAGATCTATATCTGGGCATCCCCATTTCCTTGTTATCATGCTGAAGACTTGTGGATCCAATTTCCATTCGTGGGTATCCATGAGGTTTCTGCTTAGTTCGTCTGCCAGAGTATTTATCTTTCCTGGCAGGAATTGTGCCTACAGATGTACTTGGTAAGTCAATGCTGTGTCCCACAAAGTCATGGCTAGTCTGCAAAGGGGGTAAGAATGAGTGCCTCCCTGCTTGTTTATATACCACATGACCATGGTGTTGTCTGTCTTTATCAATAGTTGTCCCAGATGAAGTAGGTCCTTGAAGGCTGTCAGGGCATTCTGAACAGCTAGCATCTCTTTGTGATTGATATGTAGATGCATTTGGTTTGTAGAACATGTGCCTTGAATACATCTTCCTGCCATGTAGGCCCCCCAGGCATAATCTGATGCATCTGTTGTTAATGTCTGCCTGTCTGGGGGTAAAGTGAATGGCTGCCCCTTGTTCTGGTGACAAGCCTCTGTCCACCAACGAAACTCCTGTTGCAGGCAGGGAATGAGGGTAATTATTGTTTCCAGGCTGTAGCAATGTTGAGTCCAAACACTTTTTAGGTACCACTGAAGTTTCCTCATATGCAGTCTCGCATATGGAATTAGTAAAATGCAGGATGCCATGAAGCCCAAAGCCTGCAGAATTTTTCTTGCAAATAACTGGGCCTTTGTTGCCAACAGTTTGAAGTAGGTAGTCAGTTGCCTTTGTTTGTCTGGCGTGAGATAAGCCATCTGAGCAACTGTATTTAAGCTTGCACCCAGGAATATTATCTCTTGAGAGGCTACTAGTTTTGATTTCTTTTCATTGACTGTGTACCCTAGGCCTGTTAGAAATCTCTTTACAAACGCCAGATGCTGTAGTAGAATGTCCTTGTTCTCTACTTGAATGAGGCAGTCGTCCAAGTAAGGATATATTTGTATTCCTCTTTGTCTGCAGAATGCAATTACTGGTGCCAGGCACTTTGTGAAGACCCTGGGCGCAGTAGATAAGCCAAAAGGCAGTGCAGAGAACTGGTAGTGCATTGAGCCAGCTGTGAATCTGAGGTATCTTCTGCATGTCTGTTTGATTGGCACATGCAGGTATGCCTCTTTTAGGTCTAAAGTCACAAGCCAGGCCTTCTTGCCCAGCATGGGCAGAAGTTGCTGTAGAGTCAACATTTTGAATTTTGGTATATCCAGAAATGTGTTTAGAATAGATAGGTCCAGTATTGGTCTCCAGGTCTTGTCCTTTCTTGGTACCAAGAACAGTCTTGAATAAAATCCTTGTCCCTGCTCTTGCTCTGGTACTTGTTGAATGGCCCTCAAGTCCATGAGGGATGAGACTTGCTTTTGTGCCTCTGCCCATTGATTTTTTGGCAGGTCTGGCTAACCGTTTGTCCTTGGCAGGGTATGGAAGTGAAACTTGTAGCCTTGTGACTCAATTATTCAATAAAATGACATCAATTTAAACCTTCTTCATTACAAAAGAAACTTTGTTACATTCCTGATTTAGACCAGCAGGTGTCATCGTACCATATTTTAAAATAAAAACAGTTTCTTTATGCAGCAACCTATTTGTCAAACAGACAACATTCTCAGCTTTTACATTTTTTAAAACACAGCCCCTTAAATCTGTATATACCCTCCCCATGTACTAAATGACATGCAATAAGGCTTTCTTTTCTTTTATTTTTGATGTCTCACATATGTTCCTGCAACCTAATTTTAAAAGATCTTTTACTCTCACCAATATAAAAAAAGATTGCAGGAACATTTCAGTGTATAAATCACACCTGTTGTGGAGGTGTGGAGGAACTCCTAGGTTTGGTAGGAAAGAGTTCCAGGGCCACCAGTATCTGTTCAGAACTTCTTCCAGTACCCAGGAATCGGCTGTTTCCGGAGACAGAAAAGGGAAACAGAAAGAGTAAGTGAGTGAAAAACCAAGGTGGCAAGGTGAGGGAGATGGAACAAATAGATAGTCGTGCATTCTTCTTGATATGGGATGGAGTCTGGGTTCGACTTGCGTTTTTTCTTTGGATTCCCTTGCCACCTTTTCCTATATATCAGTGTTGACCAGATTTTTGCTGAGATTGTTTGAAAGTTTTCTTGAAAAAAAGGCTCAAGTTTAGAGCAGTAAGCTCATGTTGTACTTTGGAATGGGAGACAGAAAAGAAATCTCTGCTTAACTCCTTGCATAAAATTCCCTCCTTCATCAAACCTTTTTAACACCTCAGCTGCGGAAGCACCAAACAGAACCTCTTTGCCAAGGGAGCATTAAGTGTCTGCACATTTACATCTTCAGGGAGATTTTCCAATTTAAGTCAAGCATAGATTAACAGAACTCACTGCAGCTGCCCAGGAAAATGTATCATATGAACATTTTATGGTACATTTGGTTACTTGAAGAAATCATGATAAAGAGAAAGGATTTTCCTACAGAAGAAGGTAAATCAGAAATACTCTTACTCATATCTCCAAAAGTTCCAAGCAGATATTTGACTGCATGAGTCTGACAACTGATTGACTTAAAGGCTAATGTACATGATGTATAGACTTTACCCAATATCTCTCAAAAGCCATTTGATCTACGCCAGAATAGACAAGTTAGTAACACCTAGCTCTGTAAAGCCCGTCAGACATTTCTGTAAAGCCTGTCAGACATTTTGGTTGCAAGAGGCTATCTGGAGAGGAGCATGCAGATTTAAAAGCATCCTCTGGGGCTCCAATGGCAAGAGGTTTTGTAGTATCCACCTGAATGAGTTCATAGTACCTCTTGTGTATGTGTCTAAGACTTCAATCTCTTGCCACTAAAAGAGGTCCTTCATTAAAGCAATTCTCAGAAAGGATATTTCTTCTGAAGGGGAATCAGAGGAAATATTCTACTCAGATGCTGATTTGAAAGAGGCAGACAGGAGACCTGGGAAGCATAGCCAAGTCCATCCTCTTCTAAATGTGAGGCAGCAGAAGACTTTTTCCTTTTCAAATGGGAAGTGTCAGAAGACAACAAATGTAAGGACCGAAAAATCTTTGAAAAGCCCCTTTGCAAACCTGCACCACTCTTCCTTAAATTTTTTGCCAAAAGGGGGAGGTGGAGGAGAAAGACTATTGGCCTTTTATATTTTCTTTCTCAGGGCAGCTACAGTGATAAATTTGGAAGAAATGGACATCTGTAATTCCATCACCAAACCTACTAACTCTTCCCTAACCAACAAATAAGGAATGCCATCCAGCCCTTCTGACAGCATAGGGCAGGGTTTTCCCTTCTCAGCCACGGACATATAGATATATGTCTGATAATGGCAGAACACCCGGCTCCAAACTCTTAGTGGCATCCTTCTGAGCAACACCAGAGAGGCTGGGATTATCAGGTGGATGGTATGAGGATTCAGACAATGCCACAGCAGAGATGTCGGTTGAGACCAATGAAGACAGGCCAAAGAGGGAACAGCTTCGGAAGCCTTTCTGGCAATTTTCATTCCCCAGGAATTAATAAGGGAAGTTTGGAGGAGATATTGCCAGTATCTATCAATGTAAAAGTAAGGGCCTTCTAATTGTCTTGGGAGTAAAGTGCAAGCAAATCTGACAGGAATGACCGTTGTGTGCTTCCCCTAGAAAAAACAAACAAACAGGCCATGTGGGAGTCTTTATATGGTATCTGTCTTCCATTCAGACAATGCCTTTTTCCCTATATACAAGAAATCTTTCTCACAATTTTTATTCAAAAAAGGAAGGAAAGCCTTCCTAGGAGAACTTATCTGAATGTGCCAAACACTGAAACAATCAACATGCAGCAAAGAAAGTCTGAATGAAATCAACAGTTAGAAAGTTCTGATTTTTGGAATCCATATGTCTGTACTTCAGCAGTATAGTGCATGTGGAAGGCACCAAAAAGCCTCTGTATACTGGCTGGCTATTTAATCTTTGGCAAGATATGATCCACATAACTTTATAATACTTTAACAGAGGTCTAATGCTGAACATCAATACATACAAAATAATGGTCAAAATGATATGAAATGAGGGAGGGTTGCTCGGCAGTGAAAAAGTTGAAGGCATGATGTAAAGCTTAATATGAAAGGTATAAGGAAAATGTATAATGCATGAAGATGACAATGGGAAAGATTTTATTAAATTTCAATTGCAATTACGTAGGTACACATACATTAAGAGAAAAGAATTATAATTTCCTTTTTTGCATGCACTACACTTATATTTTTTTTAACAATTATCATTCAATCTAACATTGCACAACTGCATGTGTTGTTCCAGAAAATTTTATTTAAAAATAATTTAAGTGTAATTCGCTCCTTACATTTTCTAACATGGTCATCTACTTTATAATACTCAGTACTTCAACTGCAGTTGGTTTAGAGTTTGATTTTCATTTTCTAGTAATAGCTTTTAGGAAGCTAATAACATTAAAGTTAGCAAGGCCTAACTAGGTTTGGGCAATTCAGATCCAATATCCCGGCTCAAACAAATTACTTCCTCTGTTGCAACCATTTGCTCCTCCAACATTTCTGACAAAATATTTCATGAACTATAACCACACCTTGACTTAAGAATGGGTACCATTCCTTTCAAGGTATTAGAAACTGAAAATATTTGGAGAAATTAAAAAAAAAGGTACTGAGAGAGAGAGAGAGAGGGAGGGAGGAGTCATACATTTCACAAAAGCCTCAGCAGGGGCATACTGCAGTCACATAAAACTTACGTGCAAGGTAAAATACACCCACATGCCTGGAAGTGGCGGACACACCAGATGAGGAAAAATGCAGAATGGCACCTGACAAGCTTGCACTGTTCCTTGCTTTGACATCAAAGCATATTCCCCAAGTGCGTATTCCTGTCTGCTGACACACCACTAAGTAAACGGTACACGTAGGTCCGGTACCATGGAGCTCACCAAGGATTCACTAATCAATGGAGGTACAATAGGAGCATCCTCAGCTATTACCAGTAAATCAACAACAGAGTGAGGGTGCAAGAAGAAAAAGAGAAAGTTCAACCTCGGAACACCAGCTAGAAGACTCATGGCACACATTGCACCAACAAGCAAGTTAGCTATGCTCTCTAACTTGAACCAGTGTCATGTTTGAACTCTTTACAATCTCATGACTTTATAGCTTGGCAATGTATTTAAGTACACTTACCTTAACAGTAAATCATACCACCTGGGTTTTACTCACCTTATTCATCTTCAATCCTGATAGAAATGTCACCCATCTGACATGTTCCACTATGGTTGCAAACTGATCAAAAGGATGACTAGAGCTCTCCCAGTGTAAAACAGAAACTGCAGCAACAAAGCCAGTAAAAAGTATCAATATAGGCAAAATCCAGTAACTAGTCACTAGACTGCCTGGATATTACCAAAAAAAAATCCTTGAGATAATAAAACAAAAGTAACTAGAAGAGGGTAAGAAACAAAAACTCTGCTGGGGAAGAGCCTTGCTGCTGCTCAACAAAAGCAGTTCAGTCTTCAGCTTTGGTACAGGAGATGGCTTTCAGAAATTTTGCAAAAAAAAAAATCAAATGCATTCAGACGTGTTTAAAATAAGTGAGACACTGACATAATACATAAAATCAAATGACAAAAGGCTAGAAAGAATAGAAGAAGCTTTAAGTAGCTATATGGATAAGCTGATAAAACTGCAGAAGTCAGAGAATGAAATGAAGAAAAGTCAGACTGAATATTAGGGTTCTCAAAAAATGTTCCAAAATAATACAGCTAGAAGATGAAACATGTAGAGAAAACCATGAGCTTTTCTTCTGTACCACAGAAACTGGAAGTAACAAAGTCCATTAATTTCATGAAAGTACAAATAAGCAACTGACTGGTCCTCCACAGTAGGATTTGTTAACTGAAAGGGCATACCATGTGTATACAACAAATTTTGCTATGAGAAAGCAGCCAAGACCTATATTAGTAAATACGCAGATTTAACAGCACATAGAACTGCACCTGATAAAATTGTGACAAAAAAAACACTAAACACTGGGGAAATCACACTGTTTTTGGAAAATAATTAACTGTACACAGAAGAGGAGAAAGCAAGTTTATCCCTGCAATCATCGGATGTTGAGAGGCAGGTGATTCAAGTTGTTGCATCCAGCTGTTTTTAGAATATTTTCTTCCTGGGGGATCAAATACATTTTTGGATGCAATCTACAGACCAAGGAGGAAATAAAGTTAACCCAGCAAAGAGTGAGTCAGTATGCGGAAAAGGACTCTACTTCTCATTCTTCTGACAATAACAAGAGTGCAGAGAGAATTTGCCAGTGAGGCCTTTTTCACTGTTCCAAAGGAAAATGATTAAACAACAGAAAAAGACCAGGAGCTGACTAGAAAAAAGAAAACAAAAGTCGCTTGTACTTGAATCAAAGACAGGTATCAGGTGATCGGAAATGATGAGGAAGAACACAAGAAATAATGTAAAATGTAAGAGATAAATGGAAGAAATGTCTCATTTCCATAAGATGCAGTTTGGACATGATCGCTATGCTTCTGCAACAGAAGAGGCCAAAAATGATTGGAAGTTTGCTTACAGTGCTTAACTGATAGGAGGACTCCAAAGCATTAATTTCTAATTTGCCATTAATGTTTAGCAGAATAATGAAGGGGTTAAAGATGTAAATGTAAGTAATGAGAAAAGCTTTTGTACTTAGTAAAAATGTGCTCTAATACTTGTCTTGAAGTAAAGTGCCAGCTACGTTGTAAAGCAGTTCTGTATAGCATGTAGAAGTATTTTAAACAGGAGCTGGGGGTCTTTTTTGACTGCTCTTTTTGCTAGTGATATTAAAGAAAGAACAATTTTTTTTATTGCAATGCATATTATACAAGCAATACAATATGATCATGGACTGCTGGGAGAGATATAAAAGTGTACTGGCCATATTGTGTGTATAAAATACAATATTTTCCCCAGTTTTTATACAGGTGAAAGTACAGAATATTGTTCACAGTGTATGCCTCAGACAATGGATTTTTTACCTTAAGCAAACTGACTAGAAATTTAAATGCGAAAATGACAGTCTTCCATAATCTGAAGAGAGCTGTTTTTTTTAAATATGTACGGCTATTACTTGTTTTTTTCCTTCCATCAACAGGCGCCAGCAGCTGTTGATGTAGGTCAGTGGCTGCAGGCACTTAAGACATGACTAAAGAATGTGCTTTGAGGTATTTGGGCAAGAAACACAAGACACAAAATAAGAAGTTATGTACCTACCATAACGTTCCATGTTAGTTGTCTTCTCTCGCCTTCTTTCTTGCTTGATGGGTTCGGAGCCGATCCCTCGGCTCCACTCACTTGCTTTAGCTCGAGAACTCCTTTTACCAGCTCGAGGCAGCCCCATATCCCATGATGCAAGGCAGGAAGTACCCAGATCTCGTTTGTTGACAAAGGGGCAATAACACCAAGCATAAACAATACTTCCTAAAGGAAGAAGAAACTTACAAATGGAAAAAGGACCAGGTCTAAATGGTCTTTAGCATTATAGTTTCTTATACAAGGTCTGTCCAGGCCAGGGGAAGGAGGGAGGTCCAAGAAAGAAGGCGAGAAGACAACTAACATGGAACGTTATGGTAGGTACATAACTTCTTAATGTTAAGTTGTCAATCTGCCTTCATTCTTGCTTGATGGGACCGCGTCCTAGCACCTCTATCCTGGGTGGCTCAATGGAACAAACTCTTGAGGACTGTAGAGCCAAACTGGCTCTGTCCCTGGAGGCCAAGTCCAATTTGTAATGGGAAACAAAAGTGTGAGGAGTGGCCCAAGTGGCCGCTGCACAAATAGTGTCTAAAGGCAGTCTAGCTTGAAAAGCTGTAGAAGTAGCTAAACTCCTAGTTGAATGAGCTTTAGGTTTTGAGCACAGCTGTTTTCCCTGATCGTATAAATTTCAGTGATGACCGAAGAAAGCCATCTGGACAAAGTCACTTTAGAAACAGGAAGGCCTTTTTATTATCCATAGGAAACAAAAAGTTGATCAGATTTTCTAAATTTTTTTGTTCTGTCCAAATAATATCTAAGCTGACGGTGGACATCAAGATAATGTAGCTTTTGTTCAGCTCTATCTGAATAGTTGGGGAAAAATACAGGAGATCAATAGATTGATTCAGATTGTTTTTGAAGCGACCTTAGGTAAAAGGATGGATTAGTTCTCAAAGATACTCTGTCTTTGTGAAAAATCAAATAGGGGTCGAACCGAAGAGCATGAAGTTCAGACACCCTCCTGGCAGATGGAATAGCCACTAGGAATAAAGTTTTCCAAGAAAGATATTTCAGGGAACAAGAAACAGCTGGCTCAAAGGGGAAGAATCAAGGATGTCAGCACTAAATTTAAATCCCACTGAGGAGGAGGATTCCTGATTGGAGGCTTTAGTAGGAAAATCCTTTCAAAAGGCCCTGCAGAGTCTATGGGACATAATATTATGATCTGCTATCCCGACATGAAAATTAGAAATAGCAGCCAACTGAACTCTGACTGTGGAAGAAGAGGAGCCTGCATGGAAAATCTCTGCTAAGAAGTCCAGAACTGCCTGAACAGGGGCAGTAAAAGGATCAATATTTTGGGCCTTAGCCCAATAAGAGAAACGTTCCATTTGCTTGTGTAAATCCTCCTGGTAGAGGATTTTAGTGAAGTTACTATGATATCTCTAACTGGGTTAGAGATCAAAGGAAGCCTGGCTAAGGAAGGAAGTGGAGCAACCATGCTGTGAGGTTGAGAGAAGGGATTGACCGGTGCAGCTGACCGGATTGGTGAATCAGTAGATCTGGTACTGGGTCCAGATGCCACGGCTGCACCAAAAGGTGACGATGGAGGAACGGGAACCAAACTTGTCGAGGCCAGTAAGGGGCAATGAGAATCAATTTGGCTCTCAAAGCGGTAGCTTTCTGGATCACCTGAGGGATCAGAGGAAATGGAGGGAAGGCATAAAGAAGTCCCTGGGGCCAATCCTGGGTCAGAGCGTCTCTGGGGGGATGGCCTGATAGAGGGAAGAGGCTGAAGAAGTCTGGACATTTGCTGTTTTGGGGAGTAGCAAAAGATCGCAACATGGACGACCCCATTCCAGAAAAATCTCTTCCGCTATGGATTGCTTGAGAGACCACTCGTGAGGCATGAGAATAGCTCTGCTCAATCTGTCCGCTATAATGTTGGTTTTCCCAGGGATATGCGTTGCTACCAGAAACCGATGAGAGGAGATGCCCATTGCCATAGTCTGAGCGCTTCTCGACACAAGGGTAGGACTTGGTTCCGCCCTGTTTGTTGATATACCAAACTACAGACATGTTGTCTGTGTGGACTGCAATTGTCCCTACGGGAAGAAAGTCGTTGAGGGCTTGCAACGTTAAAAGCACTGCTCTCATCTCCAGGACATTTATGTGCAGATGGTACTCGAGCGGTTGCCACGCCCCATGAACCATCCTGCCCTGATAATGACCCCCACCCGATCAGGGAGGCATCCGTGGTGACAGTGGCTATCGGGGACGGAGGTACAAAGCACCTGCCTTGGTGAACCTGAGACGATGTGATCCACCAAGCAAGATGTTCTTTGCATGTTTGTGTCACCAGAATCTGGTGACGCATTGGGAGTTGCTGGTATGACCACTGTGAACAGCATCCACTGAAGGAGGCATGTAGAATCGAGCCAGGGAAGAAGAGTGATGGCCGCAGCCATAAGACCTAATACCTTTAGAACCATTCTGGCCTGTACCTTTTGCTGGCCAGAATGATCCTGACATGAGTCTGAATGTCTGAAACTCTTTGTTCTGTAAGGGTAGCTGACATCCGAACAGTGTTTAAGTTTGCTCCTATGAAGGTAATAGACTGGCAGGGCGATAAGGATGACTTTTCGTAGTTGACTGAGATGCCCAAATGAGAACAAAGGTCTATTGTGTAATTCCTGGCTTGTATAAGCTGATGCCTGGTGGTGGCTGACAGGAGCCAGTCGTCGAGATACGGAAACACCTGGAATCCTTGACGTCTCAGGTGAGCCGTGACCACTGCCATGCATTTGGTGAACACTCTGGGGGCTGTAGTGAGACCAAAGGGCAGGGCTCTGAACTGGAAATGACTGGACCCCAGCCGAGCGGAGAAATCTCCTGGAGCGTCTGTGAATTTTGATGTGATAGTACGCATCCTGAAGATCTATTGAGCACATCCAGTTGTCCTTCTGTAAGAAGGGCAGAATTGACTGAAGAGTGACCATTCGAATCTTGTCTTCCTGACAGACTTGTTGAGTCTGCTGAGATCCAATATTGGTCTCCAGTCTCCCGTCTTTTGGGGACCAAAAGAACCTTGAGTAGATTCCGGCTCTGAATGGTCTATTGTGACTGGCTGAATGGCTCTTTTTGCAGTAGTTTTGCGATCTCTAACTCTGCAATGTCCCTTAGACCGGTGGTACATCTGGAAGGGAACTTGAGGGAAGGGACTTTCCTCGAAAGGAATTATGTAACCCTTGGATATGATCGACTGTACCCATCTGTCTTGAGTGAGGGAATGCCAGGCTTCTGGGTACAGTGATAATCTTCCCGACTGCCTCCAAGGAGGGACAGCCGGGCAACACCTCAGGGATGCTGAAAAGGCTTTTCAGGAAGAGACTCCCTGTTGCCCTGGTTCTTCGACCCCTCTGCCTCTAGAGCTGCGCCTGTTGTTGTTACCCCTCTGCCTCTAGGGTAAACTGACCACGTGAATCCGGCGTGACTCCTTGGGATTTACGGAACCACATCTTCCCACCCTTCTGTCCTTTGGGATAAGGCCTAGAAGGGGTGGCAAAACGGCCCCCAACAGCAGAAAGAGTCTTGCCGTCCTGCTCACACCTGGTCAAGGTCTCTTCACCTGAGGGCCAAACAAAGCTGACCCATCAAAGGGAGAATTTGTGAAGGACGCCTTAAAGGGATCCGCAAAATCACATAGCCGCATCCAGGCTTGGCGTCTAAGAGCCACACCTGTGCCTGCGGCTCTACTGCCCATCAGCAGCATAAGATATTAGCCGCATGGAGGAGTTAGCAATGGAATTGAGGGTTCCTAGCTGCGAAGCAATCTTTCTTGGGCCCCTGCAGCTGTAGGATCCTGAACTACTTCCCCAGCTCCTTCAGGATATCTCTCTGGAGTCTGGTGAAGTGACAAAGATAATTCAGCTAACGCATAGCAAAGGTCGCTGAGGAAAACATCCGCTTGCCGTACCTATCCATGGTCCTAGAGTCCTTATTAGGAGGATGGACGGCACGGAAGGATCTGCAAGTTCCTTTTGGTGGCCGCAGCCACCACCATGGCATCAGCGACACCCTTTGTAAGGAATTGTTTGTCACTAGGGGCAGTTATAAATTTAGAAGGCCTCCTAGGGACTGGCTCTACAGAGTCAGGAGCTGTCCACTTTTCGTGCTATAACCTGCATAAGGGGGTCGAAGGCGGAGACACCCAGGAGGTGGAGGGCGAGATCCAAACGCCTCTAGGTATACTGACTCATCCTCAGAGGGATTGTTGGAGGGCCAGTTTCCCCTCTGTTTCAGAAGTTCTAGGATGTCTGAGAAGGAGACATCCTCAGAGGGGGATCTAGGGATCCCTCTGACTCATCAAAGTCAGTATCCGGTGACAGACTCGGGAGTCTACATGCTTCCTCTTACAAGTCCTCTTCCTAGGAGGATCTCCAAACATCAGGAGAATCCTCGGAAGAGGGGGAAATTCCCAATGGGGAAACCTGAGGCGGAGGATCTCTGGGTCCTGTAGCAAGAGAAGTGGCAGAGATGTCAACAGGTACAATAGAGGGAGGAGCTACGGGAAGAGACTGCTGACTGATACCAGTGGCCAGTACACTCTTCATCACCTGAATGCTCCCTCCCAGGCAGGTCCGAGACCCGGCCCGAAGAGCTAGGGACACCAGGGGCCACCGAAAAGGAAGCCGACGAGGCAGATGACGGAGCCGAGCTCAGCAAGGCCGAGGCTCCAAGGGGAAGAGCGGGTTCGACAAGGGTCCGATGCCACTCACCCCTCGGAGGAGACCATGGAAGCCCGACCACGAATCCCTCTAAAGAAGAGGAGATAAGAGTAGGGCTGAAGGAACAGAAGGGTATCCGCCCTCCAGCCGTAGCAGTAACCCTGCCCAAGACTCCAACTCCAAACTCTGGGGTAGAGTTGAAGGAGGAACTGTAACGGGTGTGGGCCAACAGTCGTCTGCTGAGACGGACTGTGTAGCATTTGGGCCAGTACCTGTGACTTGAGCAATCTACTGACCACTCTCTCTAGGTCATGGTCTGACAACCTGGATGACCTTGAAGATCGGCTCCGATGGCTCCGCCCGATAGAAGAGGGGAGGCGGGCGAAAGTATCGGCTCCAAGGAAGGAGACCTCGACCTCTTCCTGGAATGGGTCATCGGAGCCGATATTATTGATCCTGTCGGCACCGATTTCTCGGAGCCGGCAGAACGCCGCGATGTATCGCCCCCAGCCGGAGCCGATACAGCCACCAGAGTAACGGTGTCGGAGCCGATCGGAGCCGACACCGATGCCTGTGCCACATGGGTGTCGGAGCCGATCGGAGCCGACACGATGCCCGTGCCACGTGGGTGTCGGAGCCGGTCGGAACCGACCCCACAGTGGTCAAAGCAGATTCGCACCGATAGCCATCGGCCAAGACTTAGTAGATCCAGAATCGGCTCCAGCCGAGCCGATCTCGACTCTATACGAAGTCGGAGCCGAGGCCACAGGCTTAGGAACAGAAGCCTGGGTCTTGGCAGATTTTGTTGATTTTGTGCCGACTTAGCCGGAGAGCCCTCCGCTTAAGAAGACCCCTCAGAATCAACTTATTCCTCTCTCCTGCAGGACTCTCTGGCTGAAGGAGTGACAAATAGCACAGGAGTCCTGCAGGTGAAGAGGGCCTAAACAGTACAGGCAAGAAGTGTGACCGTCTGTCAGAGACGTCTTCTGACAGCACGAGTCACACTTCTTAAAACCTGAAACCCTCTCTTTAGACATGGTGCCCAAAAAACACACACACACCAGTCCAATTAAATTAAATTAATCCCAAAAGGGGATTTAGTAAAATAAACCAACACACACACCCTAACAGGGGGGGGGGTGGGAAAGGGAAATTAACTGACTAAAAAAATTTAAAAGAGACAGGGATTTCTGTCAGAAAATTTAAGTTTAAAGTTAAACTAACAAAATAAAAGATTTTTAAGTAAAAAGGGGCTTAAATGTCACAAAAGTGAATTACTTACCAGGAGCTGGTAAAGAGAAGACCTCCCAAGCGAAGCGGCAAACGAGATCTGGGTACTTCCTGCCTTGCATCATGGGATATGGGGCTGCCTCGAGCTGGTAAAAGGAGTTCTCGAGCTAAAGCAAGTGCCGAGTCGGAGCCGAGGGATCGGCTCCGAACCCATCAAGCAAGAATGAAGGCGAGATTGACAACTTAACATCAAGTATTTAAAGAGGAAATAGCAAATTAGTTAAGTGAAAATAAAAGAAAGTCTGATACAGAGAGAAGTGTAAGTAATTGCATCCTTATCAGCCTTAACACTTTCTATATACAACAGCATACAATTAACTCTATCAATTTAAGGGTTGCCAGTGAACTTTTTCTTAAGGCTAAAAATCAGTTAACAGAGAATGAGCAAAGTTGATTTTCACATCTAGAAGGGAAACAGATATAGGAGAAGGATAGGTAGTATTTGTGCAAGGGGAGATACAGTTTCTACCATGCATTTCCAGAATGATTAAATCTTTCTTCTTCTTTCGGCTTTTTCCCAGTTAGGGGTCGCCACAGCGGATCACCTGTCCGCTCATGACTGGCAGTGGCACACTCACACCTAGGGCCAATTTAGAGTGTCCAATCCACCTACAGCATGTCTTTGGGATGTGGGAAGAAACCCACGCAACCACAGGGAGGACATGCAGACTCCACACAGAAGGCACCCTAGCCGAGAATCGAACCGGAGAACCTCTTGCTGTGAGGCAGCAACGCTAACCGCTGCACCACCGTGTTCACCCCAGAATGATTAAATATAACTTTAAAATAGGTAAAGCCAGTGGGTATAGCCGTCTGTTTGGGCAACAGTCCCTATTTGGAGGGATAAAATCCTTTTTTGAAAAGTGTATATAGTTTTGTGTGCTCACTGTAAGCTAAAAGGAGTTTGGGTTGAAAATATATTTATAGTTTCTTGGGTGTTGATACTGCAGAAAAAAAATGTCAGGAAACTTTGACATAGGTTCACATATAAGAAGTGGCAAATGTATACGAGATCAGCTTTCCAAGCATTAAAGTATGCATGTAAGTTGCAAGTTGGAGAGATTCATTCAAAATAAATGTCATGATTGTCTTATCAATTTTATCATGGAATGTCAATGGTACTGCAGTTGTGGACAAAAAAAACTGAGTACTGTATTACATCGAGTGTAGGGTAAAAATAGCAATAAAACAACAACCACATCTGGAAAGAAATGAGCATGTGAATAAACTAGCTTTCAGCTAGGATTCTTACCAATGGGTAGGAACTGGAACTGATTTGAATAGTGAGGATTTACAAGGGGCCCTAGGAGGAAAATGTAACAAAAGATGGTAGATTTCTGAATATATGAAAATATTTGGAATGCAAGATGTGAATTTACTAGCAGAAGCTTAAACAGAATTCGCATATTATTCCCCAAGGCAAAATAACTACTGTACTGGTTAGAAATTACATTTCAAAGGAGCATGGGTATTTAACCGACAGCTTTGAAACACATCTAATAGTCTTTTTTGGCACATGATCCGAAATAACTAAGATAAATATGCACACCAATGAAAACAACAGGGAAACTGGTATTTTAATATTTACTTGTTAAAAAGAGAGATTTTTTTTTTTAAATAGATAATGGAAATGATTTAAGACTTGGGGAAAATAGACATTTCTTCAGTAAGAAATAGGATGGTACAAATAGAGAAAAAGAGCTATGGGGAAAAGTAATAGGAATTATTTAGCAGAGTTGACAAAGATTAAAAGTATTACAGAAGAAGGGGAATCTCAAATAACAGCAATGGGTCAAGGCCAATGTCAAGGGTCTCTGGCATAATTTGCAAACTGCAAATTATGAGCAGTCACAGAATCCCCCACCAACACTAATGTTCTCCAAGAATGGATAACACAGGCAAATAACTGGTGTCAGAGCCCTGGAGTAAAACGAAATGTCAAGAAATGCATAACAGTATCATTCAAAAAGTTGGCTAACCCAGTAATTACCACTGTGAAAACACACCCCTAAGAGTCAACCCACTAGTGAGGGACATGAGGACTCATGTCATCTAGGCCTTCGGCCACATTGTGTAGTGAGGAAATCATTCTAAGCTGTGCAACCTATAAACACTGGTATGACAGCTAGGTCCAAGGATGTCATTGTTCGACAGAATATGGCACTCAGACCTATCATTGAGTACAATGCCCTCTTTGATTGGTACCTAACCAGGCACATCCAACATTGAAACGGTCACATAGATTCTGAACTAAAAGAATACAGGGCATAAATAACACATCCTATGCGGACTGCCTCAAATCCGTATTGCTATATTCTGTCTCCAAAAGGCTGTTGAAGGAAGATCTATGCCTGGAATACAATGCGTCTTCAGACACCACTCTGATGGATCTCCTTCATTATCCGCAAAACAGACTTAAACATTGCCTGTGATATAAACAGGACCTGCTGGAGAGACAGATATGTATCTCAGAGGCTGTCCCTCTTTTGGACAGGCTCTCCAGTTCATGTGAAGAAGAGTTCCTCTCTAACCCTGCTCAAGTGTAACTTTGACAACTGGATGGGAAATTGGATAAAAGGAAAGTGGAGTTTTAAAATATGGAAGAAATAAAAGAAAAAAGATAAGGTTAAGAAGTAACAGAAATTATTTAGAAGGGCTGACAGATGTTAAAGTATTGCAGAATTAGGAGAATCTCACAGAATAAGAGGCAGCACAACTGCAAAGTGCTAGGGAGAAAATAAGGGAGTATCTGGACAACATGTACAAGTTTAGAAAGATTGCCATTAAGCAAATGTTTTTTGTTAACTCCAGAGCACAAAAACATTTAGCTCAATGACTTTGGTAAAAGAAAGTAGAAAGGGTTGTTGCCAAACTTAAGGAATCTAACGGTCCTGTAGAGGTAGGAGAGATGTTTCAGAAATTTTATGAAAATTTGTATAAGGCAGAGAAATGTGGAAACTGAGAAAGAGCACAAATGGAAACACTTATGGAAGACTTAAATATGCCAAGGTTAGTAGTTAAGATAGGAGATGATGTAAAGATTTATGTATAATCAATCTGCAGGAAAGTCATTAAGAACAGAGGGCACTCCTGCGGAGGTTTGGAAGCTAGGAGGGAAGAAAGTGATAAAAGATATGTAAGGTTTTAATATTTAAAAGGAGTGGAAGCACAAATATCCCGGAAGAAAGCTGTGGTGGCTGTAATTCCTAAAGACAGTGAAGATCCATTAGACCTAGCTTCATATAGGCCCATTTCAATTTTAAACCATTATTATACAGTGTTTATGTTTATAATAGCTAAAAGAATAGTGAAAAACTGATACATGTGGATCAATGTGGTTTTCTGGAGGGGAGGCAAACATCTGACATTAATAAAACAATGATAATCCAGAAGAAAGTAGAATGCAGGAAAATACCAGTGTCGTTGGGTGGGTCTTGATACAGAGAAAACATTCAACAAATTAAGCTGGAATTTTGTGAGGAGGAGGATGGAATCATCTGCGTTCCCTGACACAATACTACGGATAATTAGGAGGCTATATAAGGGATCAGAGGAAAGAATTAAAGTGGGAGGGTTTCACTCTGACAGGATGTGTATGAACATAGGAAATAGGTAGCAGGTGTCCTTTTTCCCCTTTATTTGTTTTATTCTTAGAGCCACTGGCAAAGAAAATAAGTGACTCAGAAATTCAAGGATATAATTGGCATGGTAATCAAATAAAGTTAGCTTTATTTGCAGACATTATTATTCTGTACCTGATAAAACCAGAAAAGAACATCTTAGTGTTGTGGAACATTTTCAGACTGCTTCAAGTCCTTTCAGGATATAAAATTAATGAAGATAAAACAAAGGCTATGGCTGTATATTAAGTACCCATACGTGAATTGGTTCAGCAATAACCATATTTAGGGGGACATGATAAAATGAACTATTTAAGGATTATGGATTAAAAAGACTTCTGGTTATAGCAGCAAAGGAAATATGGGAAAAGACGAAACAAAAGATAATAGAAAAACTGAGGAAACTGGAAGCACTTGTTTATGGATATGGGATACAAGCAGTGAAAATGTTTTTAGTTCCTTTAGTTTTATACATAATTAATTGTTTTTTTTTTTGTTATACACGTCAGGCATATTTTTAACAACCAGAGCTGAAACTGTAGACAATAATTAATAAAGAGTTGAAGGAATTTATCTGGGTGGGGAAGAGGGCAAGGGTCAAATGGGATAAGTTGATCCTTCCAATAGAACAGGGTGGTTTACAATTACCAGATTTGAAGGGATACTTTAGACCTACACATTTAGGGCTCATATACATAACCTCAGCAGAAAGCTACAATTAAAAGTGGAAATGGATATGATGATGATGACGAAGAAATGGGGGGAAATTCAAGAAATAAGGAGAGAGTAGGATTTGTGATTCAGATCCTTAAGGACAACAACAGCAGTCTTACAGAATATTATAATTGCAAAATAACAGAAAATGTTCTAAGAACTAAGCCAGCACGAGAATGGAGAAAGGAGTTTTTGCTAATACGGATAACTGCAACTAGGGGTACAGAGAATAGCCAACAAGGGGACTGGAACTTAATGAAAAAATAACTGGCAAAGGAATCAAGGTATTGGGAGCAAATAACTAGAAAGAGAAAGATAACAGAATGGGAAGATGTGAAGAAGACATCTGGACTGCAGGCTAGAGACTGCCATCCATCTCATCTCAGGAACTGACATCATAGATTAGGCAAAGAGCAAGGGATAGGTGAATCCTAAGTGAAAGATCTGCTCTGGCAAAGTTTTTATTTGAATCTAGAACAGAAACTGCTGTTAAAAAGGGATAATTAGTAGGCCATATAAAATATTGCAAGATAACCAGGAATCAATTGGAGGAGGTTAGAGAAGATTGAGAAGACAACAGGCATATGAATAAGCAATTTACAAGAGAATAAAAGGAGGACATATGTATGGCTCCCAAATTCACCCACCATGAGAGCTTTCAAAACAGGATACTCCTCTTGCAGATGTAAGAGAAATGAGAACAGTAGTTTTCCATGTAAAGAAACCTCAATTCTGCTTGACTTATAGCTTTGATATAGACATGGTTAACTTTTCCAGCACAAAATTGTGATCCCAGGAAGGGGTAAACCTGTATATGAAGCGGCATCATGCATAAAACTCACTTAATAAACTATTTTACCAAAAACATAGAAGTGGAGGATTCATGGGTAGACATGCAGAAATAGCTGCAAATTGTACCTTGACAGTAGTAGTAAGAGAGCCACAGGCTAGTAACTCACACAGACATTGGAGCACCAGTGGTGCATAATCCTTTTTAGGGCCATAGTTACTGTCCAGGTACCAACAGGAAAAACATTTCCACTTGCCAATACAAGATTTTCTAGTAGCAGTTTTCTTGCCTTTAGTACCTGCTGCACGTCCTCTGAAGAGAGAACCCTAAAAGACATAAGAATTGAATCATCCAGGCAGTTAGTTGAAGATGTCTGAAAATGGAGTGTATCAAACTCTCTCTGTCTAGTGTGAGTAGATCCATGTTGTCAGGAAGCTTGTAGTAACAAGTCCACTTGATAAAATGGGAGAAAAATATGTTATGTACTTACCATAACGTTCCATCTGAGTTGTTGCTTTTCATTTGTCTTCAACTTGAGGGACTGAGTTCCGGCACAGATCTGACTAGGTCGTATACTCCAGCATCAGATCCAAAGTCCAAGCTCGTCCCCATCCATAACGCCCTGCTCTCCCTCCTCCCCTCAGATCGAGTTTGTTGCAAAACAGCACCAACTTAAATGGCCAACATGCCTATAAAACCTGGCACAACCGTCTAAAGGCCCACATGCTGAAAGCTAGCCAGGACAAGAAAGTCTATGTTTCTCCAGTCCAGTCCACTACACAGCCCAAAACAAGGCAGGAGGATGGAGGGAGGAACTGTTGAAGATAAATGAAAAGCAACAACTCAGATGGAACATTATAGTAAGTACATAACTTATCTCAAGTTGTTTTCATTTAGTCTTCAACCGGAGGGGTAGAGTCCCTAGCTACCACCAAAAACCTGAGAGGTCCTCATGGAAGGATATTCCGGAGCACAGCTGAGCCAAAAGATGCCCTGCTCCTGGAAAGAAGATCCAATTTATAATGAGAAATTAAAGCATGTGACGAGATCCAGGTCACAGTAGAACAGATATCAAGAGAAACCCTGGACCAAAAGGCCACAAAAGTAGAAACTGATCTGGTGGAGACAAACCTTTGGCTTGATAGGCCAAAGAAATACACTCTGAAATCCAAAGAGCAATGGTAACCTTAGAGATGGCCTTTCCCAAATAGGGTTTAGAAAAAGACAAAAACCTGATCAGATTTATGCAAACTTTTGGTTCTATGCAGGTAGAAATGCAGCTGCCTGTGTTTGTCAAGTTAAGTGCAATTTGCACTTCCCTTTATTTTGGAAATTTGCAAAGAAGACTGGCAAATTAATGACCTGGTGAATATTGGATTCTGAAGCCACCTTTGGCAAGAAAGATGGATTGGTCCGCGGGGACACTGTTTTATTGAAAACTAGGTAGGGAGGCTTAATAGATAATGCTTGAAGCTCAGAAACCCTCTTGGCCAAAGTAATTGCCACCAAAAAGGTAGTCTTCCATGAAAAAAACTACAAATTGACTACAGGAGTTGGTTCGAATGGGGAGAAACCAAAGCCTACAGAACAAAGGTAAGGTCCCAAAAGAGCATGGGATCCTTAACCAGAGGCCTAAGAAGAAAGATACCTTTCAGAAAGGCCTTACAAAATTTAAATGAAGCTAAGGAATCCGAATTTTTGCCCACATGGAAATTGGAAATCGCCGCCAATTGGAACTTAATAAAGAAACTATCTCCATGATTAAAAGAGGCACTGAGAGCTTGCTATGCCAAAAGCATTGCCCTCATTTCCAGGACATCGATATGCAGACTGGTCTACAGAGGAGACCACATGCCTTGGACCGTCCTTCCCATGCAATGCCCCCCCCCACCTGAGCAGGGAGGCGTCCGTGGTCACTGTGGTTGTGGGAGAGGGAAGAACAAATGGCCGACCCAGAAAGTGGTCCAGGATTGGAGCCACCAAATAAGGGAGTCTCTGCAAACACGAGACAGTCAAACAGGATGCGACAAGGGAAGGTCTAACAAGGACCAGTGAACCACTAAGGTCCACTGTGGGACTCTCATATGAAGGCGTGCAGTTGGAACAAGGGTGATCGTGGCCGCCATGGACCCCAATGCCCAACGAACTAAATCTGCAGGGGGAAACTGGGCTTGAAGAATTGTCCTGTACATGGTGACAGAGTGATGACAGTGTCTGAAGGCAGAAACACCTTCCCTTGTGTAGTGTCTAGTCAAGCACCTATGAAATCTAACAACTGAACTGCTGTCAGTTGAGACTTGCTGAGATTTATGGTAATACGCAGAGATGGGGCTATATAGACAACCCTTGGTCTGAATTAGCCGATGCCTGGAGGGAGCAGAGAGGAGCCAATCATCCAGGTAGGGAAAGACCCAAAATCTCTACAGCCACAGGTGAGCCACCACTACTTTGGTAAACAGGGGCAGTGCTGAGTCCAAAGTGAAGTAATCTGAACTGAAAATGATTGGCTCCCAGCCAGAAACGAAGAACCCTCTGGAAGTGCCTGTCCATCTTGATAGTACGCATCCTGGAGGTCCACCGAACACATCCAGTCGTTCAACTGCAGGAAGGGCAGAGTGGATTGAAGGCTGACCATCTGAAACTTTGTCTTGGCAATGCACAGGTTCAGGGTCGAAAGATCCAGAATGGGTCTCAAGTCCCCTGTTTTCTTTGGCACCAAAAAGAACCTATAATAAATGCCTGATCTGGACTGGTCTGGAGGGATAGACTGGAAGACTTGTTTTGCTAGCAGCCTGGCAATTTCTACGGCTGCCTCCTCTCATTGACCAGGTGGAACGTCTGGGAGATGTCTGGGTGGAAAGGGGGGGGATGAAGAAAGGGGACACAGTAACCTCTGGATATGATCTGCAGAACCCAATGACCATTCGTAATAGACTCCCAGGCTGTTGGGTGCAAATATAGGTGCCCCCCGACTGCCTTCAGAGATGAGAAGTCAGGCAGTCCCTCAGGATAGCTGAAAAGGGTTCTTCGGACCCACTCTGCCACAAGGGTGGCGCCTGTCATATCCCCCTCTGCCCCTGGGGGGAAGACCTATCCTGAGCTTCTTGGGGAGAGCCCTGAGACTTCCGAAACCACAGCTTCTTGACCCCATGCTAATTCCTTGAAAAGGACGTTTGCGGAGTGGAGAAGTGGACCCCGATGGCAGACAAGGTCTTCCCATCCTTCTCACTATGGGTTAACATGTCATGAACAATTTTTCCAAACAAGGTGGAAGCATCATAGTGACCATTCTTGAAAGACACCTTGAAGGGCTCCAAAAAAGCACAAAGCCACAGCCAGGCCAGTCCCCACAGCCCTCGAGGCATCCTCGGTAGCATATGAGAGAAGCCTCATGTACATATTTGAAATAGATGTGAGGGTGGCCATACAGGAGGAGATGATCGTCTTCTCCTCTGTCGACATGGACCCTGAGTCAGACTCAGCAACTTCCTTGACCAGCTCCCTCTGCAGTCTGATTACATGTGCCAAGTAATTCAGCACACGTAAAGCAAAGATGTCTGAAGTGTAGATCTGCTTCTCAAAAACAATCCATTGCCTGATACTCCCTGCCTGAAGGGTGGAGAGAGGAGCTCTCTTAAGCCAGAGTCCTTCTTAGTGGCCGCCGCAACTACCATGGCATCTACTGGGGACCCCTTGGACCAATGGGGCTTATCAGATGGGAAGCTAAAAACCTTGTTCAGGCATCTGGAGATGGGCTCAACCATGTCCAGTTCCTTCCATACTCTAGTGCAGAAAACTTCCACTAAAGGATCCGCGGGGAGGGGGAAACAACACCCAGGAGGTAGAAGGTCCTGTGCCAAAGGCCTCCAGGAATACTGACTCATCAAGATTGGGCTTTAGGGTAGACCACCCACCATGCTGGCGAAGGATCTCCAGTTAGGATAGGAAAGAAAGAGGGTATTTCTTTTTCTTCTTTTTTTTAATAGAGACTGACACAGAGAAGCGAAAAAAAAAAGTAGGGGTTAGAAGGATAGATAACTAGAAGAAAGAGAAAAAGGAGAAGAACAAACGCCCAAAAAAGGAACACTTACGTACTATAGAGCTTGGAGCAGTGGAAACCTGTGCTGTTCAAATCAATTGGAAAATGAGATTTGCGGGGAGGAGGGAGAGCTGGGCATTATGGGAGTATACAGGCGAATCGTATCCGTGCCGGATCAGAGTCCGTCGGGTTGAAGACCAAATGAAAACAACTTCAGATCCAATGTTGTCTGGAGCAAAAAAGTGTTAACCACAATTACCTTTGGAAAGTCATTCTGAATCTTCAGAGTTATCATGGATGTCAACAGAAAAGGTGGAAATGTATAACTGAAGATTCCTACTCACAGGAATTAAAAATGCATCTGTTTTCCAGGCCTGCTTGTAAAAATTCCTGGAGCAGAATTTGTTTGTCTGTTTTGAAAGAACGCAAACAGATCTATTTGAGGTGCTCCTCACAACTGGATCAGTTCCTGGAAGACTCCCCCCAATTCAATTTTCATTCATGAGAGTCCATTCTGGTCATGCTCAGCTTTTCTGCCACTGTGTTTTACTCCAATGGAATGCAAGATTCTTGGAGGATTAAGGAGTGCTGAAGGGCCTCCTCCCAAGTCATTATAGCCAGCTTGCAGAAAGGATATGACCTGGTACTCCCTTCCTTCTGATGTACCACATCACTGTGGTGTCTGTAATCACTTGGAGAGTACAGCAGATGAAGGAATTTTAAGGCATGAATTGCAGCGGACATTTTTTGACATTTATGTGCATTGGATATATAAGAAACCCCAAAGGCATGGGACCTTCACTAGCAATGAAAGTGCCTCCAACAACCATGCAAAGGTGTCTGCAGTTAGACTGACTTGGAGTTAGAGAAGAAAAGGAAGAGCAGAATTTTCTTGAATTTGTAATTTTCACCAGAACAGTTCCTTTCTCACAAAGTCCAAGATCGGAATCAAATTCCAAAAGATGCAAACATTGGGCCCATGTGTGTATTTTGTTTTAGAAACAAACTCCAAAAGCACAGAAAGAAAGCCTAAACACGTTTAATAAACCACAAACTAAGCACTTTCGTCCTCTATGTAAAAAAAAAAACATCTGAGTTACAAGAAATGACAAAATCAGCAAACTAAATACAGTACTCAATTAACACATAATAATATACTTAATTATGAATGAACTAATCTCAGCTCCCTGGGTCTTCTATTCTTAAGAAAATGTTTGATGTTTATAACTCCATTCAAACCAGGAACTTTATATCAGCTCCAAATTTCATTTGCCATAAACATTCCTTCTGTTCTAGACTGTTATTAAAATCCCCTCCCCTTAAACTCTTATTAAATTTAAATAATGAACCATAAACGTCTTATGTTCGGGGAACAGGGCTAAATGTTTATACAGAGTATTATCAGCCTTAGCATTCCTTATAGCATAACTGTGTTCTAAAATTCCTTTGCTGAACTTCCTAGATGTCATACTTATATAAAAGGCAGAACAACCTTGACAGGCAGCTGCACAAACAAATCCCTCTATCACAAGTAAACCTCTTGTTAGAATGAATAGCAATTTTATGATGTTCAACAATGACTTAGTATTACTCATAAAACGACACGCATTGAATGTTCCACAACAGAAGGTACCATACTCTTTATTGGTGTAACTGGTGGTAATTAAAAAATATCCCTATCCAAAAATATTTTTTTGTATTGTTACTCTTCTTAAAAACTAACTTAGATCTATCTCCAACTACTTTAAACTCAGCCTTTAATAATATTCCAATTGTTATCTAAAACTGAAGTTAAAAAAACATTACCCAGAGACATCAAAGACACAAGGTGTGATATTAGATGACATAGGTTCATAGTTGTGTACTAGGCTAATGGCCCTGGAGCCTTTACAAGCCTAGCCCATAGGATTACCCTGGCATTATGCCACCCGACCATAGTTCCCAGGGTCTTTGTCGAGTAGAGCCACTGGAGTGATCCCAGAGGTGAATTTTCTATTTCCCATCCACTCATCAAGATTTCTCTTGAAGACGGCCAGTGAGGCATTCCGCTTGACATGTATGGGAAGTCTAGTCCATAGCATGGGCAGTCTTTGGGTTATGAACCTGCCCCTCCAGCTTGTTCTGTTGATTCTGATAATGAGGTTGAAGTCTCTGGAGCGTGTAGTGCAGAGGGATTGGGATTTCTTTAGATGTAGCATTTCTAACATAGATGGGTCAGACATGGCTTTGTAAGTCAAGCAGAGATCACCTCTAAGTAGGCGATATGAGACAGAGAATAGTTGGACTTTTTTTTGAGTCTGTCCATATAGGACAAGTGTTTAAGGGCTAGGATCCTCTTTGTGAGGTACTTTTGCAGCCTCTCCAGTTGCTGCAGGTGTCTAGTGAGGTACATGCCAAATGGGGCATTGTACTGGATGATTAGCCTAATGAGGAAGAGTAGAGGGAGACAATGACCTTTTTATTGCTGGATGCAAAACCCTTAGTAAAGAGATGTGCCACATAGAAGGACTTTCTGACCACAGTGGCAATGTGGTGGTCAAAAGAGAGGTTGCTATCAGCCTGTGTTCCCAGATCTCTTTATGACGTCTTCTGTGTTCAGTGGACTACCATCGATGTAGTAATTTATGGGAACCGGGTTTTTCCCAAAGGAGATGATGATATTTTTTGGCATTGAGCTTAAGGCCATGGTTCTGACACCAGTCGTTGGTCTCAGTAAGACCTTTCTGTAGGATGTCAACATCACTTGGGGAGTTAATTACAGCTCCCAACTTTTAACTGTCTGCGAACTTTGTCAGCCAGAGTCTCTTCGTGTTGGCCTGGACTTCAGAGAAGTAGATACCAAACAGGAGAGGACCCAAGAACGAACCCTGTGGGACTCCACTCGTGAATGGTCGATAGTATGACTTGGAGTCAGCTACTTTCACACTGTGGGTTCTATCTGTGAGACAGTTTGCAACCCACCTAGTGATACAGGGGTTGATGCCTAGCTTAGTGAGTTTTTCTATGACTTCTGAGTGGGTAATGGTATCAAAGGTCTTGGCCAGATAAAGGTAGGCTGTATGAACCACATTGCCTTCATCCACAGCTCTGGTGACTGACTCAAAGAAGTCGACCAGGTTGAGCAGGCATGATCTACCCTTCACAGAACCAAACTGTGTGGGATCCAGAGTTTGGAAATTCCCCATATCCTTGTTTATTAGGTCCATGATGATGCGTTCCATAACTTTGCATATCAGACTCGTCAGGCTAATGGGCGATAGTTCCCAGGGTCTGTAGTCGCTCCTCCTTTGTGGAGAGGGATGACTGTAGCAGTGCACCATTCGGTAGGGACAAAGCCTGAGGTGAGGCTGTGACTGAACAGGGCACACAGGTGAGGTGCCAGTTCACTCTGTAGTTTATGTAGAACACAGCCAGGGATATTGTCAGGTCCCATAGAAGCTGTATTCTTGGCCTTGGACAGTGCTGTTTTAACCTGTGCAGCAGTAATACTGGGTGCCTGGCAATCTACTGGTATTGTGATTGGTCCTTTGGTGTGTGTGTGGGGGTAAAGTTGGCACCGAATCTGTCGGTCAGTATATTGGGAATATCTGTTGGCTCGGTATAGGAGGTGCCATTGTGCAATAGCTCCCAGCAAATCTGGGTATTGCCATGGAGATTCATAGGTACGTACCAGGCTATCGGCCCAAAGGCCCAAGTAAGCCTAGCCAACAAGGTTCCCTGTGTTACGCCACCCAAGAAAGTTAATTTCCTGTGCCCCTGTCAAGCAGAGCCACAGAAGTGATCCCCGGGATGTATTTCCTATTTCCCATCCACTCATCAAGATTTTTCTTGAAGAGTGCTAATGAGGAACTTAGCTTGACATAGATGGGTAGCTTGTTCCAAAGTATAGGTAGTCTCTGGGACAGGAATTTACATAACTATACAAAGCCTTGTGGCTGTCTTTATTATCTGCTGCAATTCTGTTTTCATAGCTAGTTTTAGAGGATTTGATGAAGGATCTCAACTTTTTGTTGAGGCTGACACGGGAGTTTTTCCAGTCTTGGGACTTCACCTTATTTCACATCAGTTTCCTCCTTCTGTCGTAGAGTTTGTTTATGGCAGAGGACCACCAGATTTGCTTCCTTTTTTTGAAGGAGAGCGTCTTGGTTCTACAGGGTATGATGAGATCCACGCATTTGTGTACGTGTTCATACAGGGCATTAGTGTATGAGTCATGCCTCCTTTTTTATTACTAGGTTTATTATAACTCACTCTTAAAAAGTGTAAGTTCCTTCTCTCTTTTATTTAAAATTTTGTGAACACTCCTAGCCAAAGCAAGAACTTTATAGTATCTATCAAAAACATATTTTTTATTTTAAGAAATTCTTTAGACAATAAACTGCCATCAGTAACAAGTCTAAAGGCTATAATAAACTGACTCTTAGGAATGTTGTTTTTCATATAATATGGATGATTACTATCGTAAGACAAATATCTATTAACCACTGCACCCTTTCTATATAAAGAACTATAGAATGAATACGTCTGTATATTTAATCCAATAGTAATATCAAGAAAATTAACTTCAAAATCACAACCACTACTTATAAATTTAAAAAAGAACTTGTGGTAAAATTAATTTCATTTAAGAATAACTCTCATAGCAGAGAAATTACCCACAAAAAAAATAAATAAATAATTTAAACTTGGTTAAAATTTCATATTCCCACCAACCCAAAAATATATTTGCATTAGACGGAGCTACATCTGCTCCCATTGCAATGCCTTGCAACTGCTGCTGATAAACTTTATTATAGATAAAAAAAATTGTTATTCAAAATAACTTCCATACAAATAGCATTTATTTAAAATGTATCCCAACTGGTACATTTAGTTAGACGTAATCTAAATGCAGCTTTTATGGTGGTTCTTGCATTCTTTCTACTGTGTATGTTCTGTCTTCACTCACAGCTATTCTTACTACTGAAGGGCTTGAATTTTTTAGGTAATTATGGAGGACACTAAACCTAATTCCCTGCTGGCAGAAATGGGGAAATGGCTGCAGGGACAGATAGTGGAAAATAGATGTTAGTCTGAAAAACTTTACAAAGCTTAACTGCTTTTTAAGGATTGAAGGCTGTTAATCGGGGTTGTGACAGGCAGCATTAAACACATCCTCCAAGGCTGGAACTAGCTGAGAAACAGGCCTAGAATGAGACACATCCACTTGTAACATATTACAAAATCTCACTTCAGAGGAACAGCCATTTGTTTCCATAATAAGTATACCTGTATAAAATCTTACCACAGCAGCAGATGTCCTTCTCTCCAATGTTGCAGTATTCATTACAATAAGGATCCCCTGCTAAGTCTGGCCTGACTTCTGGCTGGTAAACCAAAGCCTTTAGGTTTCTTTAAGGTACACTGTACGTCACATATGCACTCCTCGTGTAGCGAACGCCATAAAGGTGACGTCTGGACCTAACATCCTCAAAACTGAGCCCCAGTATGAACACAAGTCCAAGAAATAGACAGGTAATCAGTACAGCAGAAGACAAATGTACCAGGGGGTATAGGGAAGGAGGCAGTGAATACTGCAACAGTGAAGAGGACATCTACCATTATGGTTAAGATTTTACACAACTGTATTATGTCCTTCCATTTTACTGTTGCAGTATTTATTACAATAAGGAGAGTACCAAAACTCAGGAAGAAGTAAAGGGAGTTGGAAGGCCTAGCAGAGCTCTCTAGGAAGCCATGAAAGATGGACCTAGCAAAAAGTACACTTGTGTACACTTACCATAAATGTAGATGTTCGAGCGTATTCACTGTTGCAGTCATCACATTTGGGTTACCCCTGCCAGGGTAGCCCTCAGCCGGCCCGAATACCAGAACCTTAGTATTTCTGCATCTGTTACTGTCGCTTGAGGACTGACGTCAGGTCTTCAGTAGTATAAAGTAAGGCAGCTGACTCCATTACATCAGTTTTTCTTGCCCTAACCTGTCAGGAGCCCCCAAGTAGGAGGTCAGGTAGTGGTTGAAGAACCCCACCAGTGGACAATAAATACTAATATGTTCCTTGTAAGGAAAGGAGAACAACAAGTTAGAATGGTAATAAAAGGAGAAAGAGAAGAAAGGGGGATGGAGGGAGAAAAACCAGGACTGCAACAGTGAATAAACTCGGAACATCTACATTTATGGTAAGTGCACACAACTGTACTATGCTCTTCGTGTTTCACTGTTGCAGTCATCACATTTGGGTCGATTCCCAAAGCTAAAGAAAAGGGTGGAGGCAGTCAAGGAAACTAGGGGCTGGCTAGGATGCCCTGCAAGACTGCAGAGGCAAACCCTGCCCTGGATTTGGAGAAGAGAGGCGGATGGCAATAAGTGTGAAGAGATGTCCAGGTGGGAGCCACCAGGATGTCCCTGGTGGGGACTCCTCTGAGGAAAGCTGCAGAGTTTGAGGCTGCTCTGGTGGAGTCTGTCCTGACCTCCTGGTGGAGGCTTTCCCATGCTGTTTGTAGCAGAAATGGATGCAGTGTGCTATTCATTTAGAAATAGTTTGGAGATGGCTTTGCCTTCTGCCGCTGTAGCAAAGCTAACTAGCAATTGATTAGACTTTCTGAAGGATTTAGTCCTGTCTAGATACAATCTGAGCTGTCTTTGCTCATCTAGAGAGTGAAGAATCCTTTCCCCCTTGTTCTGGAGATTAGGAAAAAAGGTGCACAAATGAATGGATTGGTTGAGAGCCACACTGGATAGCACCCTGGGCATAAACGATATGTTAGTTCTGAGGGATACCCTGTCTGCATGGAAGATGATGAAGGGTTCCACAGTCTTGAGTGTTTGCAGCTCAGAGACTCTTCTGGCTGAAGTGATGGCTAGAAGGAATGCTGTCTTCCAGGAGATAAATTTTAGCTCTGCAGAAGCAGCTGGCTCGAAAGGGGGGAGGGTTAGCTTTTCCAGTACAAAGTTAAGGTCCCATGTTGGTGTTGGTGCGCTTCTGGGTGGCTTGAAGTTGTTAGCCCCTCTTAGGAACTGTTTGATAAAAGGGTGTGAGAAAAGGGGCTGCTCATTGGGAAAATAAGCAGAAATAGCAGAGGCATGAATTTTTATAGAGAAGGAGAAGCCACTGTGTAGTAGGTCAGCTAAGTAATCCAGGATGAGAGGGAGGGAGGGCTGTGCCATATTAGCTCCCTTAGCCTGGATCCAGGTGCAGAACCTTTTCCATTTATCAGCTTAAGACTTTCTGGTGCTAGGATGTTTGGCCTCACGGATAATATCCAGAACCTGTTTGCTGAGGTTGGCAGATTGGTTCGGGGTTAGGGAATAAGCCAAGCTGTCTGCAATTGGGGATGCATGAATTCCCCTTCCCTCTGGGTCAGGAGGTTTGGGATCTGAAGAAGATGCCAAGGAGGTAGTGGGGGCAGGCTGCACAGCAAGGGGTATCAGTGCTGGCGGGGCCAGCCTAGAGCTATAAGAATGGTCCTTGGTTTTTCCTCCCTTATTTTGGGCAGTACCCTGGGTATGAGAGGTAGGGGAGGAAAGGCATAGACCAACAGACTGACCCAGGGGAAGGGCAGGGCATCCACTTTCCAAGCCATGCAGTGATGCTCCCTGGTGCAGAATTTGCTGAGTTGATGGTTGGTCTGGGAGGCAAAGAGGTCGACCTTCGGGGTTCCCCATTTCTGAGTTATTAGGGTGAAGGTACCTCTGTTGATTTGCCACCCGTGTGGGTCCAGATGATTTCTGCTTAACTGGTCTGCCAGAGAGTTGAGACAGCCTGGTAGGAATTGTGCTAACAGGTGTAGTTGCATGGCAGAGGCTGTTTGCCAAAGGGTCATGGCCAGCCTGCATAGAGGGTAAGAGTGAGTCTCTCCCTGTTTGTTGATGTACCACATCAAAGTGGTGTTGTCTGTTTTGATCAGGAGAGCCCCTGGAGAGAAGGGGCTTGAAAGTTATCAAGGCATGCTGCACAGCCATCACCTCTTTTTGAATGATGTGCATAGGGATTTTCTCTGGGCTCCACTGGCCCTGTATGCACCTGCAGGCCAGGTGTGCACCCAAGCGTAGTCTGATGCATATGTGGTGAGGATCTCGGTGGCTGGGGTGGGGAGAAAGGCATTCCCTTGTTGTGGGAGCATGCTGCTGCCCACCAAAGAAAATCTTTTCTGAGGCAAGGAATTATAGGTAGAAGAGTTTCCAGGTCTTGAGAGAGTTGACACCAAAGGCTCTTTAGGTACCATTGAAGTTTCCTCATATGAAGTCTGGCATACAGAATTAGTAGTATGCAAGATGCCATGAACCCCAGAGCTTTCAGGATCTTCCTTGCAGATAGCTGGGGCCTGGTGGCTAGTTGAGGGAAGTAGGCTGTCAGGAAAATTTGTTTCTCTGGAGTAAGGTATGCCATCTGGGATACTGTGTCCAGACTTGCTCCCAGGAAGATTATCCTTTGAGTGGGCACCTGTTTGGATTTCTTTTCATTGATTGTGTACCCTAGGGAGGTTAGTAGGGTCTTTATAAAGGCCAGGTGCTTCAGCAGCTAATCTTGGCTGTCGGCCTGAATAAGGCAGTTGTCTAGGTATGGGCAAATCTTAATATTTCTTTGTCTGCAAAAAACAATGGCCAGAACTAGACATTTTGCAAAAACTTTGGGAGCAGTAGACAAGCCAAAGAGAAGCGCAGAGAACTGAAAATGTTGAGATACTGCCCTGAAGTGGATACATTTCCTGCATGATTCCCTGATAGGAATGTGGAAGTAAGCCTTTTAGATCCAGGGTGGCTAGCCAAGCGTCCTCGGACAGCATGGGTAGCAGCTGTTGGAGAGTGAGCATTTTGAATTTTAGGATCACCAGGAAGGTGTTTAGAATGAATAGATCGAGGCTGGGGCACCAGGTGCCCTCTTTTCTGGGCACCAGAAAGTGTCTGGAGTAGAAACCTTGGCCTATCTGTTCTGCAGGAACATGCTCTACTGCCCTCATAGAGAGAAGGGAAAGGATTTGCTTTTGAGCCTCTACCCACTGATTTGGGGGTAGATATCTGGGAACCCTTTTGGGGTTGGAAGGGTGTGGAAGGAAAATTTGTATCCCTGAGACGCAATGTTCGGAACCCAGTGGTCCTTGGTAAGGGTGGCCCAGGTGCTTCAATGAAAGGAGAGTTTTCCTCCTAGGGGGTAAGTGTTGGTGGGCACAGGGAGGGGGAGGAGGTGGTGAGTCATTGTGAGTTCTTACCATAAGTGGGTGGCTTAGAACTCCCTGGTTTTGAAGTGGAGGTAGTCCACTGCTTAGATCTTTGCATTCCTTGGGGCTGCTGTCTGGGGCTGGACCCACAAGAAATCCTTAACTGTTTGCACAGATTTTGCTTTTTCTTCCATCTTTTTTAAGACCTCTTCTGTCTTAGTGACAAATAAGTTATCTTTGTGCAAGGGGGCATCCAACAATTTAGATTTGACATGGTCTGGCAGGGGCTGTTCCTTAAGCCATGCATGCCTTCTAATGACAGATCGAGTGACTGCTGCCCTGCAAGAAGCTTCTAGGGTGTCAAAACCACAGTCCAAGGTGTGTTCAGAATGCAGTAACTCTTGTAAATCTTTAGATTCTGCCCAAACAGAAAAGGAAGACATTTTTTATTTAAGGAGTTCCAAGTTATGTTGTTAAAATTTCAGTATATGAAACTGACAATTTAGTGCCCTGATACTGACAGCAAGAGTAGCGGAGGTGTATACTTTTTACCCCATCTGTCCAATGCTCGAGAATCCCTGTCTGAGGGGTTGGGATTCTTAGCAGAGGTTGCTTTAATTCCTTTTGGCCCTTGAGAAATGACCTCAGGGTCAGCTGTAGGATTTTTAAAAAGATATTTGTGTGAGTCAGGGACTCTATAGTACCTGTCTGGTTTTCTGGAAGCAGGAGGAAGGGCGTCTGGAGTCGAGCTGGATTTGAGGAAAACATCCTCCACAACATTCAGGACTGGGGGGATGGCCAAGGGTCTGTGTTGTGAAAGATCTAGGAATTCCCTGAGTCTCTTTTTAGACTAAGGGTAGTCTTGACTCTCCCATTGGAAATCGTCCCTTAAAGTATGCAGGGTTTCCCCAAAGGAAATATCCTCTGGGAGAGAGGCAGAAGGAATGGAATCCTCTGCATCAGGAATCTTCATAAGTGGAGAGGGGTTGCATGTCTTCATATTCAGATGCATCAGATTCATCTGACTCTTGTTCAGACAAAACTGCAGGGGACAGATCTCTTTTCCTTTTGGAGGGGGGTAGCTTGGCTTCCCCTGATCAGCACGATAAGGTCTTCTGCCATTTTAAGCATTTGAGACTGAGGCATGGTAACAGGTGCCCGAGAGTGGGTCATCGGTTTCTTGGGTGTAATTTGTACCCTGGACCTAAGAAACTTGGTAGTTTTAGAAAGAATGGTAGTAGCAAAAGATGTCAGTTTGTGTCGAGATTCAGTAGTGCGAAGGACTTCCTCAGAAACCGGTGCCTGCTCAGTGGCTCTGGACCCATCCAAGGTAGAGACGACCGCAGGATCCTTACTCGAAGAAGAGTTTTGTGGCATAGTGGACTCTGAAAAGGTCTCAGTAGCGGCCTGCGAATCAACAGAAGCAGGCATCAGGGACTGTGAAAGCACCTCACTGAGTATCGTAGAACTGAAAACTAGCTTAACGGAAGCATCGTCGGTAGGTTTGGACCTGTGCAGTCTGTCTTTATCTTTACGTCTTTTTGGAAGATCTGCTGTCGGATGGCTTACTGAAGCCATATCGGAATTCGAGGACTGTAAGTGAAAATATCTGGCTACAACAAGGGCCCGATGACGGATTGTTCTGGAGTTGAACAAAGCACAAAAGCGACAATGATGGACGTGGTAGTCTGGGCCTAAACAAGTGATGCAGTAAGAGTGGAAGCCCCTGTGTGGTATCTGCTTTCCACAGATGAGACAATTATTAACTTTTTCTGACATCGGTTAGTGCAAGAAAAAAGATCCCCAACAGGGTAGTTAGCTTTAGAAAACTTCAACTTCAATTCGGTAGACGAAAACTCAGGTAGCGGCCGACCGACTCTCGTGCGAACTGCTTCTGCTTCGGGCTCTACGGCAAGAAAAAAGTACAGTTTTGTACCTACCATAAATGTAGATGTTCGAGTGTATTCACTGCTGCAGTCATTACACTTGGGTTATCCTGCCGTCAGGCGGTCCCCGCAGTCGGCCAGAGTTCCAAAGTCTTGGTCCGGCGTCGGTTGCTGTCACCTCTTCCCTGACGTCAGTGCGCCAGGGGCATATAAGATTCAGCCGACGCCATTTTCTTCAGTTTTTCTTGCCCCAGATGTCAGGTGCCCCCAAATAGGTAGGCAATACATATTGCTAATGAAACATACATAAAAAATAAAAACAATACCTTCAGTTACAAGCAAATACACCACATAGGTTGTATAGGTTAGAAAGGTATAGATAGGTCCCAGCTAAGAAAGTGGGGATGGAGGGAGGGTAACCTGGACTGCAGCAGTGAATACACTCAAACATCTACATTTATGGTAGGTACAAAACTGTACTATGTTCGTGTTTCACTGCTGCAGTCATTACACTTGGGTTGAATCCCAAAGCTGATGTTGGGTGGCTGGGTCTATAAAGGATTCGGGGTGGCTATGAGGCCCTGCAGCACTGCAGTGGCAAAGCCAGCTCTGGATTTCGAGTAAAGAGGCAAGTGGTAATGCTTGGTAAAGGTCTGCACTGAACTCAAGTTGCAGCTTCCAAAATATCCTTGGTAGGTACTCCTCTAAGGTAGGCTGCTGAAGTGGCTGTTGCCCTGGTAGAATGTGGCCTAATGTTGTTAGGTACAGTTTTTCCATGCTGTGTGTAGCAGAAATGGATACAGTGTCCTATCCACTTTGAAATGGTCTGCTTTGAAATAGCCTTTCCTTGTGATCTTGCAGCATATGCTACAAACAGTTGCTCAGTTTTCCTGAAAGCTTTTGTTTTGTCCAAGTAGAAGTGTAACTGCCTGTGCATGTCCAATGAGTGCAGAAGTCTCTCCCCTTTATTCTGGGGATTTGGATAAAATGTTGGCAAGTGAATAGTAGCCACACTGGATACCACCTTTGGCATAAATGTAGGGATTGTTCTTAAAGAAACCCTGACATGATGAAAAATGATGAAAGGTTCCACTGCCATTAGTGCCTGTAACTCTGAGATTCTTTGTGCTGAGGTTATTGCCAGAAGCAGAGCAGTTTTCCAGGACAAAAATTTTAATTCTGCTGAATTGGCTGGCTCAAAAGGTGGTAAAGTAAGTTTTTCTAAGATGAAGTTGAGGTCCCAAGTTGGTGTTGGTGCTCTCCGGGGCAGTCTTCTGTTTTTAGCCCCTCTGAGGTATTGTCTTAGTAATGGATTAGAGTAAATAGGAGGATCCGTGTTGTAATGAGCTGAAATGGCAGAGGCGTGGATCTTAATAGATGAAAAGGTAGGCCTTTGTCCAGCATCTCAGTTAAGTATTGTAATATCTGAGGAATATTTAGAACAAGAGGGTCAAGGCCTTGAGCCTGGTTCTAGGCGCAGAATCTCTTCCATTTTTCTGAATAAGATTTCCTGGTGCTGGGCCTCCTGGCCTCCAAAATGACATCCATAACAGCTTTAGAGAGAGGTGTTGTCTGCTTGGCTAAGTAATCTGCCATGCAGCCAGATTTAAGGTTTTGAGCTGTCTGTGCAGGATCTGATTGTTTTGCTGAGTCAGACGATGAGGAATTTGAGGTAAAATCCATGCTGAGCCTTGAGCCAAGTTCTTTAAGATTGGGTACCAGTGCTGGCGTGGCCAGTCCGAGGCAATCAGGATAATTTTTGGCCTCTCTAGTCTGGCTTTTAAGAGTACCTTTGAAAGGAGAGGCAGTGGTGGGAAGGCATAAACTTTTAGTGTTTTCCAGCTGAATGAGAGAGCGTCCACTTTCCATGCTTGTGTGTGGTAAGTCCTTGTGCAGAATTTCTGCAGTTGGCAGTTCAGAGGTGAGGCAAAGAGATCTATGTCTGGGCACCCCCATTTCTGAGTTATCATGCTGAATACTTGTGGGTTTAATTTCCACTTGTGAGGATCCATGATGTTTCTGCTTAAGTCGTCTGCCAGAGTATTTTTCTTTCCTGGCAGGAATTGTGCTTGCAGATGAACTTGATAAGTCAGTGCTGTATTCCACAAAGTCATGGCTTGTCTGCAGAGGGGGTAGGAGTGTGTGCCCCCTTGCTTGTTTATGTACCACATAACTGTGGTATTGTCCGTCTTTAGTAAAAGTTGTCCTGGATGCAGAAGGTCCTTGAAAGCTGTCAGGGCATTTTGTACAGTTAGCATCTCTTTTTGATTGATATGAAGATGCATTTGGTCTGCGGCCCACTTGCCCTGAATACATTTTCCTTCCATATGTGCTCCCCAGGCGTAATCCGATGCATCTGTTGTTAGTGTCTGCCTGGCTGTGGGTAAAGTGAAAGGCTGTCCCTTGTTGTGGTGACATGCCTGTACCCACCATCGAAACTCCTGTTGTAGGCAGGGAATAAGTGGTGGTATTGCTTCCAAACTGTGACAGTGTTGAGTCCAAACACTTTTTAGATACCAATGTAACTTCCTCATATGCAGTCTGGCATATGGTATTAGTAGTATGCAGGATGCCATGAACCCCAAGGCCTGCAGAATTTTTCTTGCAGGGAGTTGGGTTTTTGTTGCCATCAATTGAAAGTACTGAGTCAGTTGTCTTTGCTTGTCTGGCGTGAGATAAGCCATCTGGGCAGTTGTATTTAAGCTTGCACCCAGGAATATTACCTCTTGTGAGGGCACTAGTTTTGACTTCTTTTCATTTATAGTGTATCCTATGCCCATTAGTAATCTTTTTACAAACGCCAGATGAGTTAGTAGAATGTCCTTGCTCTCTGCTTGAATAAGGCAGTCGTCCAAGTAGGGATATATTTGAATTCCTTTTTGTCTGCAAAATGCAATTACTGGTGCCAGGCATTTTGTGAAGACCCTGGGCACAGTAGATAAGCCAAAGGGCAGTGCAGAGAATTAGTAATGCATTGTGCCAGCTATGAATCTGAGGTATCTTCTGCAATTTTGTCTGATTGGGACATGCAGGTATGCCTCTTTGAGGTCCAAAGTAACAAGCCAAGCCTTCTTGCCCAGCATGGGAAGAAGTTGCTGTAGAGTCAACATTTTGAATTTCGGAACATCCAGGTAAGTATTTAGAATAGATAGGTCCAGTATGGGTCTCCAGGCGTTGTACTTTCTGGGGACCAAGAAAAGTCTTGAGTAAAATCCTTGTCCTTCTTCCTGTTGTGGCACTTGTTGAATAGCTCTCATGTCCATGAGGGCTGTGATTTGTTTTTGTGCCTCTGCCCATTGATTTTGTGGCAGGTCTGGCATTCATTTTGGCCTTGGTAGTGTGTGAAAGTGGAACCTGTAACATTGAGACACAATATTCAGTACCCATTTGACTTGGGTGATTATATGCCAATTTTGAGAAAAAAGTGCTAGTTTTCCCCCTAAGGGAGCTTCCAAAATGTAAGTGCTTGGCATTTGGAAGGGGAAGTCATTAGGACTGTTTCCTATAAGGTTATAACTTGTCTTCTCCTCCTTTTGGGGTTGAAGCACCCCACTGTCGTGGTCTGTAAGAGCCTTGGGGCTGAGATCTGCCTCTTGGGCATCTGTATCTGCCTCTTTGTGGTCTGTCTGACACTGGAAAGGACCAATTTTTTGAAGGCCAATTTCTGCTAAATCTAGGTGGCTGTACCTGTAAGAAATCCTTCACTGTTTGCACAGATTTTGCTTTATCCTCCATTTTCTTTAACACCTCTTCTGCCTTAATACCAAACAAGATATCATGGTGTAAAGGAGCATCCAATAATTTTGCCTTAACATGGTCAGGTAAACTTTGTTCTTTTAGCCAAGCATGCCTTCGAATCACAGATCCTTTAACTGCGGCTCTACAAGATGCCTCTAATGAATCAAAACCACATTGCAGAGTATGTTTTCCCACTTGTTCAGCTGCATGCACTAAATCCTGCATTTCCTTAAAATCAGGACCTTCTAAGCTTGTAAGCATTTTCTGTTTTAACAGAGACATTAAATATTGTTTGTATTTATGCATGTGGAACTGGCAATTTAAAGTCCTTACTGCTAAAGTTGCAGAACTGTAAACTTTCTTCCCCCATCTATTCAATGCTCTAGAATCCCTGTCAGAGGGGACTGGATTTTTAGTAGTGGAAGCCTTTACCCCTTTGGGACCCTGGGAAATAGTTTCTGGGTCAGCAGCAGGGTTTTTATAGAGAAATTTGTGAGAGTCAGGGACTCTGTAGTACCTGTCTGGCTTGACTGGAGCTGGGGGCAAAGAATCAGAGGTTAAACTAGATTTGGAGAACACATCATCCACAATATCTAACACAGGCGGAATAGCCAGGGGCCTGTGCTGAGGCAATAAAAGAAAATCTCTGAGCCTTTTCTTGGATTCTGAGTAATCCTGGCTCTCCCAATGGAAATGCTCCCTCATGGTATGTAAAGTTTCTCCAAAAGAGTAATCCTCAGGAGGAGAGGCTGAAGGAATGGATTCTTCAGCATCAGAGTCCTCATAGGGGGGTATAGAGTATCCCTGGTCTGAAGAGGAGTCAGAGGAAATGGAAACCTGATCAGAAGAGTCATGGTCTGTATTATCCTGCCTAGGCCATTTATCAGGAGGAGGATGGGAACCCCTGATCAGAGTGATTAGGTCTTCGGCCATTTTGAGCATCTGTTTCTTAGGCATGAAGGCCTGTCCAGGAGAATGCTGTACTTGTTTCTTTGTCTTTAATGGTGTTTTAGACTTGGTTGATGTTTTGAAGGTAAGCTGTGAAGGTCTGAAAACACCCTCAGAAGCCGGTGCCTGCTCAGCAGCTCCAGACCCATCTGAGGGATTAGTTTCCGTAGGCCCAATACCTTGAGTTTCCAGAGGCCTAGTAGTCTCCACGTGGGAGTCGGAGGCGGCCTGTGGCTCTGAGGTAGCGGGTGTCAGGGGCTGCGAAAGCACCTCACTGAGAACCGGCGATTGGCCTAGAAGAGGCTTTGTCGTCGGTTTTGGACCTCGGATGCCTGTGCTTATCCTTGTCTTTGCATTTTTTGTGAATTCCGGTCGGTTGTTCCGACGGCATTGTATAATTGAACCTTCGGCCAAGGTAATGCAAAGCAAAATCAAACCGACGTTTAATAGTGCATTTGTTAAATCTAGCACAAAACCGACAACTAGTGACGTCGTGGTCAGGGCCTAGGCATGGAATACAGTAAGAATGAAAATCCTTATGAGGTATTTGCTTCCCACAAGAAATACAATTATTAACTTTTACTGACATTGGTCTGAGGCAAGAAAAAGTTTCCCCAATGGGGTACTTAGCTTTATTGAAGACTTAGTTTCTGAAATTTGAATTCGAAAATCTCACGAGTCGGCCGACCGGCACTTGCAAACTGCTTTTGCTTCGGGCACCATGCGGCAAGATAGACTGAAGAAAATGACATCGGCTGCATCTTATATACCCCTGGCACACTGACGTCAGGGAAGAGGCAACAGCAACAGAAGCAGGACCAAGACTTTGGAACTCTGGCCGACTGCGGGACCGCCTAACGGCAGGATATCCCAAGTGTAATGACTGCAGCAGTGAAACACGATGAACATCTGATGTAATGGCATCTGCTGCCTCACTTTATGCTACTGAAGATCTGACATCAGTCCTCAAGTGACAGCAACTGAAGCAGAAATACTAAGTCTCTGGCATTTGGGTCAGCCGAAGACTACCCTGACAGGGATAACTCAAATGTGATGACTGCAACAGTGAAACATGAAGAACATACAGCTCTAGCCCTGGAAATTCCACTTGTAGTGCTTGGTAAATGTATGCACATAAGTCCAGGTAGCTGCCTCAAGAACAGAGTTATTATGCAAACCCTTGAAAAAAGCACAAGAAGCAGCAGCCACAGCTCTAGTAGAATGAACCTTAACAGAAGAAGGAAGACTCTTATCCTGAAAGGAAAAACAAAAAGACAGCTTTAGAAATCTAAGAAGAAATAGTTTGCTTGGACACAGCCAATCCTAAGGATCTGGGATGAAAGGAAACAAAGAGCTGATCAGATTTATGAAGAGTCTTAGTCTTATCCAAATTAAATTTGAGTTGTCCATGCATATCCAACGTGTAAAGCACATTCTCACTGGCAGATTGTGGAGAAGGGAAAAAAGTGGGAAAATGAACAAACTGATTAAGAGACAACTCATTCACCACCTTGGGCAAAAAAGGATTAGTACAAAGGGACACCCTGTCCTTATGAAACACCAAAAAGAAGGACAAGCAATAACGCCTTGAAGCTCAGACACCTGTCTGGCAGAAGTAAGGGCTAACAAAAGTACAGTCTTCCAAGAGCAATGTTGCATGGAACCTGAAGCTGCTGGCTCATAAGGAGCCTGATTGAATTTTTCTACAACAAATTTATCATCCCAGGGAGGAGGAAGAACTGGCCTCCTGGAAGGACTAATATGAAGAATGCCTTTAAGGAACTGTTTAGCTTCAAATCTAGAAGCTAAAGGAGGTAATAAAGGCAGACAACCAGTAATAGTTGATAAGTGGGCCATAAAAGAAAAATAAGTCAACCCAGCATAGAGCAATTCACACAGGTAAGAGAGAACCAAAGGAACATCCACAGCAAGTGGGTCCAGGTTGCAAGAAGGACACCAAACAGAAAACTTCTTCCATTTGGATAAGTAGGATTTCCTAGTAGTGTGTTTCCTGGTCTCCTGCAGAACCCTAAGCACATACTCAGAAAAAAGTGTCAATGTGGAATCAAAATCCTATCACCCACAAGTTTCAGCTGAGGAGTGGACACGTGGGGATGGATGAAAAATCTCTTGTCTTGTGTCAGTAGGTCCACCCTGTGAAGTAACTTGTGATGACTGCCCTTGGCTAAATGCAGAAGAGGGAACTAGTGCTGTCTCGGTCAAAAGAGTCGCCAACAAGCTTTTGGGAGCATCCTGTTGTACTTTGAACAGGACTTTTAGAATGAGGGGAAGGGGAGTGTAGGCATAAGGGAACATCCCCTTCCAAGAAAAGGGAGGGCGTCCACCTTCCAAACCAGAGGACCTGGAACTCTGGCACAAAATAGAGGAAAGCAACCAAAAATCTTTAAAAGTGTGTCTTACAATGGTTAGTTGTATTCTGATGAAGTCTCAGGGTGTAGGGACAAAAGTGCTAAATATTTTTGTATTAAATAAAGGCAGGTTTTATTTTCAAGCCCTCGGTTAGTGTGCTTCTTTAGGCTTTTTTTATTGCTTTCCTGTTTCACACTGCACATTTTCATTTATTTACAAAACAGAGGAAGTTCTCTGTTCAGAGGGGAGGCAAAAAGTTCCATTTGAGGAGTACCCCACTGGTGGACAATGTCCATAAACACATTCCTGTGAAGCATCAATCTGTGTGATTGAGTTATGGACCTGTTCAAAGAGTCTGCCACAATCTTTTGACCTGAAGGAATGTACACTGCCTTTAGAGTCACTTGGAACTGGAAAGCTAATTCTCACACTAGGAGTGCAAACTGGCTAAGAAGATGAGACCTTGTCCCCTGTTTGTTGACATATCACATCACTGTGGTATTGTCTGTATACACATTGAGAGGTGCTGGGGAGAAAAGAGGATGAAAGGCCTGAAGAGCCAGCAGAAGAGCTCTCATCTCCTTGACACTAATGTGGTCTTTCTGTTAATAAGGCAACCAGACTCCCTGAACCTTTAGGGAACCAAAAGCTAGTCCCCATCCCACGTCTAAGGCTTCTGTGAACAACTCCTGAGAGGAAAGAGGTGGATGAAAAGGGAGCCCTGAAATGACAGTCAACTGCTGAATTTATCACTGAAGTTTCTACTTGAGACATGGAAGAGAAGGAACTAAAAAAATCGACAGGATGAGAATGCGGACGACAAACTGACTTTAGAAACCACTGAAGTTTTCTCATATGGAGTTTGGCAAAAGGGAGCATAGGAATAGAGGAAGCCATGAACCCCAGAGCTCTCAGAAATTCCCTTGCTGTTACTGAGGTCAGAGGATGAACGGACTGGAAAAAGGAAATAAGAGTTAAGGCCATGGGAAGAGGCAGGGATGCCAACATAGGAACAGTCTGAATCCTGCACCTCAGAAAGACAAGATCTTGAGAAAGAGTCGGAAAGGACTTTTTGAAATTTATAGTGAACCCCAGAGTCTGCAGAAAGGAGATTGCAAAATGAAGACTTTGCAAAAAGGTCTCTGGTGAGGATGCCTGAAACAGAAGGCTTCCAAATAGGAAAGACCTGGATCCTCCTTAACCTGAAAAAAGAAATTGCAGAAGCGAGGCATTTGGTGAATACCCAGGGGCAGTAGAAAGGACAAAGAGGAGAACTGAAAATGCCAGGAAGCAACAGAGAAATGTAAAACCTCCTGAAAAGGAGATGAAGTGGGACATGGAGATAAACATCCTTGAGATCCAGACACACCATGTAAGCCTGAGGAAGTATGAAGGGTCAACATTCAAAAAGAGGGAACCTTCAGAAATGTACTTAGATGAGAGAGGTCGAAAATTAGTCTCCAAGTACTCTGTGTACCAGGAATATTCTGGAGTAAAAACCCCTCCCTCTTTGGGAAACTGGAACTTCTTGAATAGTACCCTGAATCAAAAGATCCCAAAGCACCCCTGAAAGGACAGTTGTTCCTGAGGTAATACCCTTGGTGGATAATGGACAGAACCCAGGAGTCCTGAGCAATCTTTAACCAGACACGGAGAGACAGAGAAAGTTGAAGAGAAAGAGGAATGTGGCTGGGAAGAAACGGATAGTCAGACAGCACCTGATTTATCAGGAAAAGGAGACTTCTGGGGCATAGAAGCCCAAGTAGCTTTAGCAAGAGAAGCCTGCTTCCTACCTTTCTTGCCCTTGGGGGGATGAGATTACCTATGAACAAGGGCTGGATTAATGGGGCAATTTCTTTGAAACTTAAGTACAGGAGAAACAAAAACATGTGTAAGTTCTGTAAAGCCTTGCCCTTATCCTGAATGGACTTAAACAAATCAGCAGCAACTTCGCCAAACAACCATCAAGACAAAGGTTGAAGTCGAAGGGAAGAATATCTCCTTATCACAGACTCAAATGCAGTAGCCCTAGAGGAAGCATCTGCTGCATAACTACACTTGATGGAATGACAAGACACCTGGGAGGAAGTTCCTAACAAGAAAAGAGCAGAAGGTTTCCCTTCAGAGTCTGGAAGATCAGAAATTACCTGACATGCCAGGGAAAGAAGAGCCAACATGTACCTGGACATATGGGTCTGATAACTGACAACCCTAAAAGCTGGAGTAGCAGAAGTGTAAACCTTTTTCTCCAACTTTCCATGGTTCTGCTATCTTTATCAGAAGGCAATAAAGAAGGAAGCAATTTAGATGGTTTGTCAGAAGCCACAGACACCATCAAAGGGTCTGCAGAAAGGCACTTGCAAAGAAATTTACAGTCCTCAGGCACCCTATAAAACCTATCAGATGTCTTGGGAGCACAGGACTGGGAGTTAGGAGCCTTAGCAGCATTAGAAAAGACATCCAACAATGCAGCTAAAACAGGAAGTACAGAAAAAGGCCTGAGAGAATCCACGTGCAGGAGCTCAAAATACCTTTTCTGCACTTCAGAAACTTGAGCACAATCCCATTTAAAAAAACTCCATCATTCTACAGAATGCCCCCCAAAAGAAATTTCATCACATGGAGTAGGAATAGTAGATTCCAAATACCCAAACTCTAAAGGATAGGGAATCTGACAGGAGTAGGTAAGGAATTCCTCATCTGAATATGCCTTCTCCTCAGAGGAATCCTGCTCCCTGTGTTTTTTAAGGGGAGTAGAGGACCATGGATGAGCATGAACAGAAACACCCTGAGGATGTTTTAAAGCCATCAAAGCATTAAACAACCCCTGAGTGAAATTGTGCCACTCATCTGTGGATCCTTAGGAGCTGGAGCAATATGCTTAGTTTTCTGCTTTTTCTTTAAGGGGACGTCGGCCTTATGCAATGTAGAAGGCTCTGAACCCAGGCTTCATTCAATAGTAGGGATTTATTCCCTGACTAAAATTTGAGGAACACCCCTAGGCCCCTCAGAAATAATCAACTGTGGTTTCACCTGAAGATCCAATGTGAACATCTGCAAGGCCTCCAAGAACGTGCCTAAAGTTGGATCCTCTCCGGCCGCCAAAATAGTCATGGCCGAAGAATCCAACTATGAAGCTGGATGAACCTCCAGGCTTTCACTCACCTTGGAAGCAACGTCCAACGAAGGCTAGGCAGTAGAAGAATCCGGCGTAGATTTCTTGGTCATTCCAAATGGCTGCCCCTAGGAATGAGAAGTTCCTTCCACAGTGTATTTAGTTAACAGCTTAAGACACTCATTCTCTAGATACAACACCAAAGAAAAAAGCCTACTACGGAGGCTCTTGGGAACAAAGGCCTGACTAAACAAAATGCATAGTCAGCAGAGAGGCAAAAGAAGCACTGCTCGTGACTGTCTTTATGGGGAATATGCCTCCCACACTGACAATTACCCTTCCTGGATGACATAAATCCCCACATGCAAAAAAAAATAAAATAAAATAAAAGACAAAAACACCCCAATGGGGCACTTATCTACCATGGCTTGGTGACCCAGCAACGGAATGGGTGTTCAGACTTACGATCAGACTGATGGCGTTCAGACCGGTGGTAAAGAAGCTCTGAGCATGGTACGTCCAGATGTCACCTTTATGCCCTAACAATACATGAAGAGCATACATGAGATGTACAGCATACCTTAAAGCAACCTAAAGGCTTTGGTATACTGACTGAACATCTGGCTGCCCTTGGCAGGGGATCCCTATTATAATGAATACTGTAACAGTGAAATGGAAGAACATGTACCTTACTCATCCTAGCCATAGTCTCAGAATGGAAATGTCCTTCATAGAGGTTGTGAGGACCAATGTTTCCCTGAACTTGAGAATCTGCAGGAGAAGAAGCTGTGTCCTTGTTAGAATCCTCTGATGTGTTCTGTGGAAATGTTTCTACTTCTAGTGGGAATGATTAACATATGTCCTTACTCCCATTAGTCTTACATATATGGGGCAAGCATATTTTTATCAACGAGAAGAAGAAATGTATTTAGCAGGAAAAAAAGGCAAGAGTTAAGAGAAATATACTGATTCTCTTCCAAAGAACAAGATGGTTTAGGGTACCTTGAACTCCAAAAAAAAGTTATGTACTCACCATAACATTCCATGTGAGTTGCTCATCTTGCCTTCATTCTTACAGATGGGTTCGGAGCTGATCCTCGGCTCCGAGTCGGCCTACTACAAAGCTTGAGATCTTCAGACAGCTCAAGACCAAGTCCCTATCCCATGATGTACCCTGAATTACCTCAGATCTTGTTTACTGCGTCTAACAATATAATATGCCCGTCTATCACTTTTTGTAGGTAAAAACCATAGAAAGATAGAGCAACCATGATAAAACTAGTATCTCAGTCCTTGAAACAACCTTGGAGGGGGTAGCAGGGTGGGAAGTAAGAATGAAGGCGAGATGAACAACTCACATGGAATGTTATGATGAGTACATAACTTCTTTATGTGAAGTTGTTCTATCTCGCCGTTCATTCTTACAGATGAGTAGCGTCCCAAGCACCATCTTTCTTCAGTGGCTCACGGGAGTATATTTTTCAGGACAATAGAACCAAAGGAGGGCTGTCCCTGTAGGCCCTATCGACTTTGTAATGAGTGATAAAGGTATGAGATACTGACCAAGTGGCTGCTGCACAAATATTGTCTATAGGAAGCCTAGCAGAAAAAGCAAAGGAAGTGGACACTGCTCTGACAGAATGAGCCTTAACTTTGTGTTGTAAAGGTAAATTGGCAGCTGAATAAGTGAAAGTGATGCAATCAGATAACCATTTAGATAGTGTTGTTTTTGCCACTGGCATACCTTTCCTAGAATCTGAAAAGGAAACAAAAAGTTGTTCTGATTTTTCTGAACTCTCTTGTTTCTATCCAGGTAACATCTGTGTTGTCTATGAACATCAAGCTTGTGCAGCATATACTCTTAAGTTGTTTTAAGTGTTTGGGGAAAACAAACTGGTACATCTATGATTTGGTTAAGGTTAGCTTCAGTACAAACATTAGGTAAGAATGAAGGATTTGTTCGCAGGGACACTCTGTCAGCAAGAAAAACCAAATACGGAGGTTTTATGGACAAGCCTGTAGCTCTGATACTCTTCGGGCAGAAGTGATGGCTACTAAAAAGATAGTCTTCCAAGACAAAAATTTCAAATCACACAAGGAAGCTGGTTCGAAAGGTGGGAGAATAATGCGTGAAAGCATACAATTTAGGTTCCACGGGGTATAAGGGGATTTCACTGGTGGTCTGAGGTGGAAGTTCCCTTTGAGAAAGAATTTGGATAGCTTGTGTGACATTATGTTCAATCCTTCAAAGCCAAGATGAAAATTAGAGATGGTGGCAAGGTGTACCCGAGCTGCCGCAGGCTCCTTTGTTGAAAAGCGTAGTCAAAAATTCTAATATAGAGGAAATGGGGGCTTGATAGGGATCAATGTTATTCTGAGAAGTCCATACAGAAAATCTCTTCCATTTGCTAAGGTACAACTTCCTAGTAGAGGATTTATGAGAAGATAATAAAATATACTGCGCTTTGTTTGAGAGGTTATAGAACCTGGCTATGTTGGGAACTGCAGCAACCAAGCTGTCAATTTTAGGGACTGAAGGGAGGGATGAAGAGCCCCCGACGAATGTGTCAGAAGATCTGGAACTGGGTCCACAATCCAAGGCTCTTCCAACAGATGAAGTCGAAGGAAGGGGAACCAAATCTAACGAGGCCAATGAGGGGGCTATTAGAATGATGGTCCTTCCCAGGGCTTTTGCTTTCTGTAGTACTTTGGGTATCAGGGGAATTGGTGGGAATGCATAGAGGAGACCCGAGGCCAATCGTGTATGACTGCGTCCCTTGGGGAATCTCCCCGAGGGGGAATCAAGGCAAAGTAGCTTCTGCATTTTGTGCTCATGTGGGAAGCAAAAGATCGCAGCAAGGCTGGCCTCATCTGTGGAATATTCTCGCCGCTATCTCTTTTTTGAGGGACCACTCGTGGGGCAACAAAATTGCCCTGCTCAGTTTGTCTGCAATCACGTTGGATTTCCCCAGGATGTGCGTTGCTATCAGAAAGCGCTAGGTGAATGTAGCCCACTGCCACACTCTTAGGGCCTCTCGGCAAAGGGGTTAGGACCTCGTTCCTCCTTGTTTGTTCAAGTACCAGACCACTGATATGTTGTCCGTCTGAATTGCAATTGTCCCCAGAGGAAGAGAGTCCTGAAAGTACTGCAATGCCAAAAGTACTGTTCTCATCTCCAGGACCATTGACATGCAGATGTGTTTCTTGTTCAGTCCATGTGCCTTGGGCTGTTCTTCCCTGAAAATGCCCCCCCACCCTACCAGGGAAACATCTGTGGTCACTGTGGCTGATGGTGAGGGTAGGATAAAAGGACGACCTATCATTACTTGGAGAGGTCAACCACCACAGAAGATCCTTTTTGCATGTGTTTGTTACAAAAAAGAGATGAGACACTCGGAGCTCTTGACAAGACCATTGCGTGAACAGCAGCCATTGTAGAATCCGTATGTGCATGCGACCCAATGGCATTGCTATTATTGCCGCTGCCATCATCCCTAACAACTTTAACACTTCTGATGCTGGAGCCTTGTCTCTGGATATGATGTTCTGTATTTGCTGACAAAGTAGTAATATCCTTTCTGCTGGAAGTTTTAAAGTGGTGGTGGTGGTGGTGTCCAATTCTGCTCCGATAAAAACGATATGTTGCAATAGTGACAAGGCAGATTGTTCTGAATTTATGGTAATGTCCAGTTGATTGCAAAGAGTAAGAGTGGTGTCCCTGGCTTGTATTAGCTGATGCCTGGTGGTGGCAGTGAGAAGCCAATCGTCTAAGTATGGAAACACCTGGAATTTTAAATGCCTCAGGTGAGGCGTGACCACTGCCATGCATTTGGTGAACACTCTGGGAGCTGTAGTGAGACCAAAGGGCAGGGCTTGAAACTGATAATGAATGGCTCCCAGCCGGAAGTGCAGATGACCCCTGGATGGTCTGGCTATTTTTATATGATAGTACACATCCTGGAGATCTATCGAGCACATTCAAATGTCTTTCCCTAAGATGGGAAGTATCGACTGAAGCGTGACCATCCGGAACTTCTCTTGCTTGACAGATCTGTTTAGTCTGCTGAGGTCCAAAATAGGTTTCCAGTCCCCTGTCTTTTTTGGAACAAAAAAGAATCTTGAGTAAGTTCCGGATCCTGTCTGCTCTGCTGGGAATGGTTGGATGACTTTTGGCAATGTTTGGACCTCTACTGTTGCTTGTTCCCTGTAACTGGGTGGAACGTCTGGAATTTTTGTTGTCAATGGAGGGGGAATGGCAAAGGGGGTAATATATCCTATGGAAACAATACTTTGTACCCAGTTGTCATTTATTTTGAGCCAGGTGCCTGGATACAAAGATAAGTGACCCCTGACTGCCTCCAGAGTAGGACAGTCAGGCCTCCTTTCAGGAGCGCTGATAGAGCTTCCCAAAGAACTAGTCTCTGTCACCCTGGTTTTCCGGACCCCCTTTGCCGCGAGGGCGGCATCTTCCATTTTTGCCCCATCCTCTGCCCCTGGACGGGGGTTCACCACATGTCCACAGAAAGGCTTCTTGGAACCACATCTTTCCTCCCTTTTAACCCTTGGGGTAGGGTCTAGTAGGGGTGGAAAAATGGACTCAAGATGGCAGAGTCTTTCCTTCCTGCTCAAACCCGGTCAAAGTTTCCTTAACTTTGGGCCCAAAAAGGGATGAGCCATCAAAAGGGGTGTTGACAAAGGATGACTTAAAGGGCTCCACAAAGGAACATAAGTGCATCCAGGAGTGTGTCCTAAGAGCAATTCCTAAACCCGCTGCCCTATTCATTCCATCAGCTGCATATGAAATGAGACGCATGGACGAGTTCACAATGGAATTATTGGTAGCAAACTGGGAGGCAACTTTGCCTGAAGATCCTTCGGCTACCGAACCCTGAAGAGCATCTCCAAGCTCTTTTAGGAGGTCTCCTTGCAGTTTTGTGAAATGTGTAAGATAGTTCAGTGAATGCATGGCAAAAGTCGCTGAACTATACATGCGCTTCCCATATCTATCCATGATTCTAGAGTCTCTGTTAGGAGGATGGAGAGAGGAAGAAGTTTCAGACATCTCCTTTTGGTGGCTGCCGCCACCACCATGGCATCAACAGGCACTCCCTTAGTGAGAAAAGACTTGTCTGAGGAGCAGAAATAAATTTATTGGGCCTCCTAGAGACAGGCTCCATGGTGTCCGGAGATTCCCATGCCCTCTGTCAGACCAGCTCCATGAGCTCATCGAAGGGTGGAGACATCCAAGAGGTGGAGGGTTGAGACCTGAAAGCCTTCAGGAGAACCGACTCATCTTCAGTAGGATTGGTGGGCTTCCAGCCACCCCTCTGTTTAAGGATTTCTAATATATCTGCAAATGAGATATCTTCAGAGGGGGACCCTTCTGATTCATCTATGTTAGTGTCAGATGTGAGAGACTCCTGCGGGAAGTCCAGATGCTTCCTATTGCAAATTCTCTTCCTGGGAACCTCATCAGTGGGAATTTCTGGTGACATCTCAGAAGAGCAGGGGCCACCCAGTGGGGCTTCCTGAGACTCAGGGTATCTACACTACAAAGGGATCTGTGAGGCAGAAGTGGACACAGGCACTTTTTGGGGAGGAAGTAGTTGGTCCTGAAGTTGTGGATGTCCTGGGGACATTACTCTCCTCGTGGCTTCAAAAGCACCCCTGCTCTGATGAGAAGGAATCGCAGGATCTGAAGAAACCATCGATCACCTCAGCACTGGAACAGTGGGCTCAGAACCAGAGGTAGGATCCAAACTCATCCAAGCCAAGGCCCCGAGAGGCAAAGTTGGAACTGACAGGTCAGTCCGACTATCCTCCCTGGACCCAACCGGCTCCTAGACTCCTCAATGGGTGCCAAGAAAGTCTGAGTGAACGGAACTGATAGCACTGGAGCAGGCGTTGGCTCTGAAGGCTCCACAATCATCAGATCCAACTCCTCTGGCTCTGAAGGACTGGTATGGCTTGGAGGAGGAAAATAAGTAGATGGAATAGCAGTTTTCAGTTCCGAAACCACTTGGGTCGGAACCAATAAAAATTTAGCAAACGCCAGTGCCTGTAGCAACTTTTGCGCCACCTGATCCACATCCAAATTGGATAGGCAAATCGAGGACAGAGATAACTGGACGGAGGGTGGTACCGACTGGACTATAGGAGATTTCAATACTTCGGGTACTGGTTTCAGGACTGGGGACCGGCTCCAAAAGGACAGGATGCTCGGCTCCGAAAGATGTGGAGCTGACGTCGATGTTTTTTTAGATTTTGATGAGTCCGATGAAGAAGTCTTACAGGACTTAGAAGATTTGGGAGATTGACTAGTTTTATCCTGGTCGCCCAAAGCTTCCTGAAAAGAAGATTTTAGAAGTCCTCTATCTATCAGTTTTCTCTTCCTTTCATGCAAAACTCTACTTGAAAAGGAATGGCAAATGGAGCAACTCTCTTGCAAATGCAAGGCACCCAAACAATAGACACAGTTTACATGACTATCAGTCACTGACATCTTTTGTCCACACTTCAATCATTTTTTAAACCCAGACTTGGAATGCTTGTCTTTATCCTGGTCAGCCATGACACTATCTACTATATCAAAAAAGACTTGAATTATCCAACAAGAATATGCACACACAAACTTTAACAATTTTTAAAGTACACTATAGTATAAGCAGTAAGTAGCCCCTAAAAAACAAATGGGCTGTATATGGATAAATGTATAAACGCACACACACCAAATTTTACTATCTATAAATGCTTGTAAACACTATACTAAGCTATTCTAATTATCAATATAGGTCACACCAAGAAGGGAAGGGATACTAAAGGCCTATGAAAAATGAAGGCCAAAGGGAGAAAGAGAACTATCAAACTTTTAAGCTATGAAAGATCTAAGTTATAACTAGCAATAACTATCAATAACTATTAATATAAAAGACAAAATGTAGGCATTTTTATAGAAACATTTTTATAGAAAAAGCTATACTGGCCCGAACTGTGCTAGGAAACCTCCGATCTGTTGCAGCGGCAAACTAGATCTGGGGTAACAAGGTGCATCATGGGATAGTGACTTGGCCTCGAGTTGTCTGAAGACCTCGAGCTTTGTAGTAGGCCGACTCGGAGCAGAGGATCGGCTCCAAACCCATCTGTAATAATGAACGGCAAGATAGAACAACTTCACATGGGTAGTTTAAAGCTACAACGTAAAGGTGCATGCATACACAACTTAAGCAGAAAGTTTAAAATTAAAGCAGAAAAGGATAATGATGTAAATGGGAGTGGAAGTTCAAGACAGAGAGAGACAGAGAGATTTTGGATGCAAGTCCTTATAGAGAACAACAACCTGAAAGAATATTATCAGTAGTTACATGTACTCTAAGAACTAAGCCAGTGCAGTAATGAAGAAAGGAGATTTTACCAATAGGGATGTCTGCACATAAAGTGTATAGAGAACAGGCAATATTCGGAGCAAATAACATAGGAGGGAAATGTAACAGAGTGGGACAAGACTAAGCCAGAGTCTAGACTGTAAAATAGACTGTCTTCTTTATCGGGGATCAATAACCAAATATAGGCAATGAGAAAGTGACAGGAGAGTACTAAATGAAAGACCTGCTCTGTTTAAGTTTTAGTCGAGTCTAGAACAAAAGATACTGCTAAAAAAAGGGAAAATAGGTCAGGTAAAATGCTGCACGCTAACTGTAACAAGCAATTGCAGAAGGTTAGAAAATAATGGGAAAAGAGAACAGGAAGGCCACTGCCAAAGGAACAATGGGAAGAAATCTGAAAGGCTCAAACCTTTGCTACAAAATCCAGGTGGTTTATATTTTTAGTATGGAGGTAAGTGCATAGGTGTTTTTACACACCAAGGAAACTTCAGAGGATTTTTTCCTCAGCTAGGCAGCAAATGTTAGAATTGTGATAGGAAAGAGACAGGTAATTGAGAACATTTTTTGGGAGGACTGGGAATAAATTGTCAGACTTTTAATAGTTCCCTAAAGAGTATTTTGTAGAAATGTTGGGGGAATAAATAAGTAATAACGGAAATGATTCTTTTGAACTAAGGCACAAGATCTGCATTGCCTACATAAATAAGCTCTGAATATTATACAAATAAAAAAAAATGAGGTACGACTTTCAACAAAGAGAAAGGGAAAATTTCATAGATGCAAGTGGAATTTCTGGGAACAACAATCCACAGGAGGAGAAGTGAAACTTAAGGGAAGACAGGAACTGAGCAAATTATGTAATGCTGGAGTGAATGAAAATTGTTAAAAAGAAAACATATACTGCACAATGATACTAATGGAAAATAATATTTTATTTTATTTACTTTTATTTTCTATTAATGTATGGCAATTTAAAATGCAATGATTACTAATCTTTGTTTAGAAATCTCATAATAAATACTGACTGACAAATCAGACATCCATAAAATCTCAAATGATCAACATATGGAATACATTTCAAACTTGCAGAATGCATGGAACCATATTCATAAGTTGTAATACATTTCAAGAACTATACCAGGAAAGTTATGAAAGAAAGACACATAATGCATTGTCTTAACTGCAAGTAGCTCAGCTTGATTTATCAACTGTGAGGTCAAGACCACTGATGCCTGAATATCTGCAGATGTCTATCTGCAGATGTGTAATATTCATTAGACTATGTGGGTTATTTGAAATCTAACTGGTACACAGAACTCCCATATTCTACGCAACAATGTTAAGCTCTTACCCTTCATTTTATGGGTCATGTATGCAAACAAACTAAACATGCCTAAAAACTGTTGCTGCCGTTTATGTACTTATAAGCAAATATGGCAAACAAAACAAAAATGAATTACAAAATGGCTAAATTAGAAAAAATACACAAAAGAACCTTCAGTGGTAGATGCCAGTTAATACATGTCTAATTTACAAGCAACTTAAAAGAGCTTACCGTCTATACCATTGTGCTGTTCATAACTCCTCTTGCCAAGAATAGTGGGAGATCCACTGTTAATAACTGGAGGAATCTTTGCAGGAGTTCGATTATTAATTGAGCTGTTTACCCACTTTGCTATTTCAGGTTTTGGAGGTAAAGGATGAGTCTCTGTCACAAATAAAAATATTTAAAGAATCAATCTGTTTCTGTGCACGGCTTCCTCATGTAAAGAAATATTAACGGTCATAACATTTTCAAATGATCCCTCAAATTACACAGCTAAATTGCCTGTCCCACGTTGGTTCAGATGTCTTGACAATGGAGGTTTATACTGTTTACACTAGCAGGCCAATAATTATACAAGAAATGTATGACACCTGCAGGTGATGCTGTTCTTCCAATCAAAGTGTCTCTCTGGAACTGGAGGGCAAATTGACTCCTGCCATAATAATGACTACTGCATCAATAAATAGCAAAGGTAAAAACAAAGAGCCTTTCATCAACGGTGATTTACATGCATCAAACTTTGCCTTAGAAATGTTAGCATTTCAAATGCAGCTATATGATCGCAGGCAAGAAACTGCATGAACACAAGATGCTGCTGATCCAATTGAAACTGAAAAGATCAAGCACAGAAAAGATATTCACTTCAAGAAATATTTGATGCTTTTAATTTTAAAGTGATCCGTCGTACTTTTGTATGTGTTCGGGTTTTGTTAATGAGATAATCTAGATAACTATCAGAACTGCATGGCTACTTCTTGAATAACATCTCTGAGAGACCCTTTATGCAGAGAATATTTATAAATTCTCTCCTTCCTTCTTACCATCTACTTTATATACACCCTCCTTCACCATCCAAATCTTTCCCTCTTTCTTCACACTCCCCTATCTACTTTTTCAGTGACTAACCAACTTCCACTGGGATTACTCTTTCAGTACACTCCTAATTAATCTTTTTATTTTGATAATTACTTTTAATTCCTAAGAATAGATTGCTTTTCCACTCTCACCATGTGTGCATAAAAAAAAATCCATCCATATCAGTTACCACATCTCTGTGTTAATGCAATTCGGCCACATAAACTGAATTATCATTACATAATAGATCTAAAAGGTAAGCTTCAATTTCTGTAAGGATATTTGGTGTTAGCTGTACTACCATTCAAATGTATAATCTGTTTTAAACAATATACATTACAACTGTTTTTAAACTACAACTTTTGTAAATATTAATTTTATGTGAACTATTTCTGTATTTTTATGTTATAAATATATGCAAAGATATCGTTTCTATGGAGCTTTTTCCCCTGGCCTCTGCTGAAAACCGACTTTCCCACCCAGGTGGACTTTCCTGGTCAACAAAAATAACTGACTACAGTAATGCTATTATGTGCACTCGCTTTAGTGGAATGATTTCCTTACTGAAAATTTAAAAGACAGCTTCCACTGGAATGCTGAAATGTAGAGTTGTCCAAGTTGTACTTATCAGTAAAAGTGGATGCTTGAATTCCTTCCTGCTGCATTACCATAGCTCTCAACCAATCAGGGACAAATATCAACAGAGTCGTGGACAAATCCAGAGAAAATCAGGGACACTTAAAATATTAGTACTACTAACTTGAGACACTGACAGAATAAGAGAAGGTGAATTAATTTACATCTTTTGAAGTTAAAAAGTCTACAACCCTTAATTATTGTCCCTATTTACTAAGTTTAATTCACCACATTTCCTCCAAAAGTCACCCGTTTTAGGAAGGATTAAGAGGGACACGGCTAAAATTTGAGTCAAATTCAGGGACAGTTGAGAGGTATTAGGCTATATGGGCTGTTTCCCCGCTCAGAAAACAACTGTCCAGCTTCACAAATCTCTGGCTCCCCTTCCCCAATAACTTCACTCTTGACTGCCTAATGACTGTATAGCCTCAAAGAAGGTGTAAGAACTGGAATAAACGTCTACCTTTTAATTAACTGGAGCTGTGCTGAACAAGTGCCAAATACCTCAGTTTCTCCTTAATGTGCCAAACGTTCGTGCACCTTTCAGAACAAATGTTTGCAAACACTGTAAATCTGATAAAGGTGGTTTATTATGTAGTAATTCAACACAATATGAACAAGTATTACTGTCTCAAATAACACTGCTAATAAACTGAAACAGGCTGAATTATACTGTCCCTAGTAATTTTTATTTTTATTTTATTTTACATTTGTTGACCGGGCTAGTCCAACTGGATATTTTTTTCAGTTTCAGGCCGGGAGAAAAGAAACTCCCACATATAGACAAAGAGATACACATCATGAGGACAAATGATAATATACACATTATTACCTATATCTAAAAAAACAGGAAAAAGTGAGTGAAAAGAACATGGAAAAGGAAATGTAATAAGTTAAAAAGAGAAACTAAAAACTTAATACTTTAAAAGCATACACAAGAAGTAACACATTGTTTAACATTCTAACATGGAGAGAATAAAAAGGAAAGAGAGAGATTAAAGAAATAGAGATAGAAAGAAATATATAATATAAAGAGACAAGGTCAGAGATAGGCCATCAGGACCATAAGATGAGAGGTGACTCTGTAAAGGTAAGTAAAGGTAAAAGGTAGGTAAGGGAGGAAGCAGGAGGAACAGGCGGGTAGGAGAAGAAGAGATAAATTTGGTATTTGAAAAAGGAATCACCTGCTAGGTTTTTAATTTGGTTAAGGTAATAGCAGTTTGCTGAATGAGATGAGGGGAGAGGGAGTTTAGATTAGGTAGGGATGAAAGAGGTATAGAGTTTAGGTGTTGTGAGGTTGAAAATGCTCATGCTCTATGAACAAATGAGGAAAAAGAAGTAACAACATGTTTGATAGTTCAAGTTTGTTAAGTTGCAGATCATTCAGACAGTGTGAGAAAGTTTTACCAATTACAAATAGCAATCTATGTATTTGTATATAGATAGTTTATTAGAGAATATTTTTTTTTTTCTTGAGTATAAGTATAAATAGGTAGAGAAGAGAAATTAGATGAGAGGATAGGGGGTGGCTTTGGCTGAAGAGAAAGAGAAGAGGTTAAGAAAGTTTTAATTCATCTGTTTACTTTTTTTTTTTAAAATGGTATTATTGATATGACAATCAATGGTAATCAAAGGTGAGGTTGTGATCGGAATTGTGACACCCTAGTAGCAGTTTTGGTTGCTAGTAGTCCAGGTGATATATAGTAAAGTCTGTTGTATAGGATCTGGTAGTCTAATGTAAGGGATCTGGTAAAGAGTTTTTTTTTTAGAGTTTGTTTTGCTTCGTTTTGAGCATCGTTTTGAGAACCAGGTTTCAACTTTGTGAGTATTGATTTGTAGTTCGATGATGGATTTAGCAGAGCAAATTAATGTGGAGTCAATGTGAGTCGTCAAGCGTGCTGGGGGAAATCTGCTGGGGAATGCTGCTTAAAGAGAGAGAAAGAAAGAGAGAAAGAATGGTCAGGGGAATAGATCCTTGGGATAGGGAAAGAAGATAGGAGAAAGGATGAGAAAAACTTATCCCAAAAGAGCGGCTAAGAGATAGGTATTAAGATAGACAGATTCTAAGGCTAATTCTGAAGTCAGAAGTGTTCCTCTTATCTGTAATGGCAGAATTAAGACAAACTGCCCTGTTTTCTTTAGTTTCTGAACTGCTGGTCATTTGACCGGACTTTTGTACTCAGTCAAGTATCTCTACCAAAATGAATTTCTGTACTCACTTTCCTGAATATCTGTAATGAACTGAACTCAGTCTTTTCAAACAGAAATTACTTCTGTCTAGGAAGTATCTCATAATACTAAAGCCCTGTAAATTTCCTACAGTTCTGCATATCTCTTTAACCTTGGTTCCCAAGCCTTGTATTATCTAAACAAATTCCATGTCTGTACTGTTGCTCTGTACAGCATGTCTCACAGCTATTAGAGCTTTGGCCTGAAGATTATTTCACCGAGCTTGCTTGTATCCTTCACTGAGAAATTCACTTCTATTGAAAGAGCACCCAGTGAAACCGCATGCAAAATGTGAAATATAAAATGAGGATATAGGCCTGCTTAATATGGCTTCATTTCTAGGCCTATGCAAAGAGAAAACTGTATTTATATAGGATTTAACAAGTAAGCTCCAAACTATGGACCCAACCCAGTTTGGATTTGTTAAAGGTAGATCATGCATGTTAAACATGGTTGACTTTGAGAAAGTCATCAAGGCCCTGGACAAGGGAAAGATGATACATACCACCTACCTTGACCTAGCCAAGGAATATGACACAATCCCTCACTCAGGTATTATAGAGAAAACACCCACGTTACCAGATGGGTAACCAACTGGTTCACAGATAGGATGCATATTGTTTAAAGTGGGTAACTTCACCTCTAGCAAAAGACCAGTCACCAGTGGCGTACCATAGGATTCTGTGCTGGGCCCCATACTGTTTGGGATTATTTCCCATAAGTCCAGGCAAAGTTGGGCGGCCTGGGCTGACCAAATTCACTGACTATGTTAATCTACTGCAGATAGGGTTAACGCAGACAAATGACTGACGCCAATGCCACGGATTAAAGCTAAATGCAAAAAAATGCATTATTATTCCCCTTGGTAAAGCTGTCCTCCCTGCTAATTACACTATAGACAGCACTCCCCACTAAGTGTAGACCCAATGTTACTGGATCTGGGTACTCAGGTTGAGAGCAATCTGATCTTTGACCACCATGGAAGAAATCCTTCTATGTGGCACATCTTATACATACAGCCATCATATATAGATCTAAGGATGTTATAATTCTATTGTACTCAGCCCTCGTCAGACCAATAACTGAGAACAATGCTCCCTTTTGCATGTACCTCACCAGACACCTGCAACAACTGGAGACCACAGAGGTTTAGAAATTACACGCTACTCAAAACAAGTTTCCGCAGAAAGAATGAATGTCCTTGTCACTGCATTCTGTCTCCTATAGATTGCTAAGGAGTGACCTGTGCCTGGCTTACAGGGCAGTCTCTGACCCAGCCAGCCCTGATGGAAACGTTACATATTTGTAAATCAAACTGCAGAAGGGTTACTTGCTCCAGGGATGTTAATCTAGACTCTGACATAAACAGGTCATGCTGGATCATAGGAAGCTATTGGCCCTGAGGCCCTTATAAGGCCGGCCAAGAGTTTAGCCCATGTTTTAAAAAGATAGCTCCCAAAGCCCCTGTCCAGCAGGGACACAGGTGGAATCCCAGGGGTGTATTTTCTGTTTCCCATCCAGTTATCCAGGTTGTGCTTAAAAAGGGATGATGAGGTGCTCTGCTTGATGTGAAGAGGGAGTCTATTCCACAGATGTGGGGCATTTCTGGGACACAGATATGCCCCGCCAACAATTTCTATTGATATCACAGACCAGGTTGAGGTCGTGCGTACAGTTACTCGAGTGAGCTTTGACTTTGGGAAATGCAGCAGTCTCACCAAGGCAGGGTATGAGATTGTTTTGTATGCCAGACAGAGGTCACCTCAAAGAAGTCTGTATGAAACTGAGTAGATGGCCAGGGATTTTAGCCTACCTGTGCAGGGTAGATGTTTGAAGCCCTGGATTCTCCTGGTGAGGAACCTCTGTGGTCTCTCCAGCTGCCACAGGCATGTGCTTTGCGAGGTACATGCCGAAGGGGGCGTTGTACTCAATAACTGGCCTTATAAGGGAAGAATACAGGGATGTTATGACCTCTTTGCCCCTGAATGAAATACCCTTACTTATGAGGTGGGCCATGTAGAAAGCCGTCTATACAATGGAAGCAACATGGTGGTCAAAAGTCAGGTTGCTATCAGCCTGGATGCCCAAATCCCTCACTACTGACTGCGTACTTAGGAAATTGTTATTAATGTGATAATATATAGGGACATCACTCTCCCCAAAGTGGATGATGCATTTTTTTGGCATTCGGCTTGAGGCCATGTTTCTGGCACCAGTCATTTGTTTGGGTGAGACCCTCTTGGAGGATGTCCGCATCACTTGGGGAATTCATGACCGTGCCCAGCTTGCAATCATCTGCAAACGTGGTCAGCCATAGCCCACTGGTTTTGGCCTGCACCTCAGAGAAGAATATCCCAAATAACAGAGGCCCCAGGACCAATCCCTGGGGTATGCCGTTCATTACAAGTCTACTGCTTGAGGTGGCTTCCCCTCTCCTGATTAGGTGGGTTCTATCAGTGAGCCAGTTTGCTACCCATCTGGTAACATATGGGTTGATGCCTAGCTGAGAGAGTATATATTATGCCCGAGTGGGGAATAGTGTCAAAGGCTTTGGCCAGGTCAAGGTAGGCGATGTGCACAGTCTTCCCCACTCCCATGGCATTGGTGACCGTCTCAAAGAAGTTAGCCAGGTTTAACAGACATGACCCAATAGTTTGTGGTTAGGTAAGTGAAGTTTGGAGAGGTAACTGGAGCGAGAGATACATTTCCCAAAAACTGCCATTTCTCTGGAACAAGCTTCCAATTCATGTGAAATAGAGCCCCTCCCTAACCCTCTTTCAAATGCAACCTAGATCAATGGATGGGTGACTGCAAATTCACTCCTGGGGGTGGTGCTCATGTCCCTCCTGGACAGAGGAAGTTGGCAATAACTGCCATAGACAATTACCTCTGCAAACTTCACTTACCTAATCATAGACAATTGGGGCAACTCAGGATAAATACAGCTAAGCTTGTAAGGGCTCTAATGCCATTAGCCTAGTAACCTCCTATGAACTTATTTACTCTGGCAAAACTATATTTAAGTCAAGCCTATCCTTACAGAGAGAACTCAGTAGTCAGAATAAAGATTTCTTTAGGATATCCTGCTCGCACAGCGAGACAGAAGCCTGATGTGCCAGAACCAAAAAATAAATAAATTAATAAAAGAGAAACATATAAAGTAGAAACACACAACCCTACTTTATATCCCAACTACAACTATATACAATGGGGAATGGAGGGTGGGTGCTCTTAACTGCAGCATTGAGGAATTCGAACATCTGCTGTTGGGCAAGTGCAGTTTACATAACTGTACTATGTTCATCATTCCACTCTTGTTTGATTACCAAAACTTATCCAACATGTGAGGAGGAAGTCTACAGATCCAGGAGCTTCTGGAGACTGGTCCAAGCAAAGCTCACCATGGGACCTTGAAAAGGAATCCTGTAGTACTTTGTAAAAGTATGTACAGAGGACAATGTAGCTGCCACTAGATGGCTTCTAGAGTCCACTCCTTTCTAGTATGACACTGAAGACAAGGCTCTAGTACAATGTGCCTTGATACTGCCTGTAATGGATTTACTATGATGAAATTAGCAAAAAAGCAATAGCTGAGGATAACCAAGTGGAAACTGTCAAGTCAAATCAAGAACACTAAATCAGCTTGATGAGCAAGTTCAAAAGGTGACATTCAACTTCTCTTACACAAAATTGATACACCAAGGAAGAGTAAACTGTTTACAAGACAGTCACAGGTATAAAGTTTCTTTCAGAAACATTTTTACCACAAACAGAGAAGAAAGAGGAGAATCCATGGGCAGACATGCTGAAATGGCCACAAACTGAACCATTAAAGATGGAATAAGAAAGACCAGAGGAAAGTAACACACACAAATATTTGAGCACCAGTAGTACAAAATCCCTGACCAGTCCTTTGTTACTGGCTAAGCACCAACTAGAAAATCGTCTCCAGTTACCAATATATGATTTTCTAATTAGCACGTTTTCTTGCCTCCTTTAATATCTGTTGCATGTCCTCATGAAATAAGTGCCTAAAAGTATTAGAATGTAATCATTCATGCAGTCAGATGAAGTTGATTGATATTAGGGTGTATCAAACTCCCCCTGTCTTGTCTGAATAGATCCAGTCTGTAAGGAAGCTTGTGGTAACTGTTCTTGACAATTCTAACTGGGCCAAAGAACTGGATATCAATGGAAATGCAAAAGGAACATACTATCCAAGGGAAATGAAATGCATCTGTTTTCCAGCCTTGCTTGCAAGAAACCCTGGAACCACATTTTTTTAGTTGTCTATTTTGAAAGGCGGCAAACAATGGATCAGTTTTTGGGAGAAGCCCTTGTTTAATTTCCATTTGTGAGGGTCTGTCCTGGTCCTGTTCAGCTTGTCTACCACTATGATTTGCTCTGATGGAATGTATGGCATTTGGAGGACTAAGGAATGCTGAAAAACTACTTACCAAGCAATCACTGCCAACCTGCACAGGGGGTATGACCTTGTTACCTCCACACTTCTTTATGTAACATGACTGTGGTGTTGTCTATAATCATTTGAAGAGGTCCTGCAGACCATAAGTGATGGAGAGCTTTATAAAGCCTGGATTACAGCCAACATATCTTTAAGTTGCTGTGCTTTGGTTTGTCTAAAGGGCTCTACACACCTTGCACATTTATCCACATGGAAACTGCCCCACAAGCAAAATCCGACTTGTCTAAGGTGAAAGACTGGTTTGAGGTCTGAGGAGAGAAGGGGAGACCTGGATTCAGTTACCTTTGTCTCCACCAATACAGTTCACTTTATATGAAGTCCAAGACTGCAATTTGATACTCCAGAGAATGCAAAGGGTATCCATGTTGTTTTTTTTTTTTGTTTGTTTTTTATGGAAACCATTGCATCTTCCTCATGTGCAATCTGACTCCAGAAATCTATAGAATCATAGAAGTCATGAAACTTAGGATCCTAAGAAATTCTCTTGAGAAGTCTTGAGACTGATTTGAGAAACCCATGAAAGAGTCTAGATAAAAATCCACCTTCTCTTGTGTCAAAAAGGCCTGGTGAAGAGAAGTATCTACAAAGCAACCCAGAAACACAATCCTATGAGATGGAGCAAAGGAGGATTTTGCAATATCTATCTGGAAGCCCATATTGGACAAGACAGACATAACCCAAGTTAATGGCTCTTGACACCTGGAAAAAGACACTGTACAGATAAACTAGTCAATTAAATAAGGAAACATGTAAATACCATTCTGTCCGCAGTATGCTATGAGTGGGGCTAGTCATTTTGTAAATATCCTTGGAGTTGTAGATAAACCAAAGGGTAATGCAGAGAACTGACAATGTGACCCAGAAACAGAGAACCTTAGAAATTTCCTGAAGCCTCTAGCTATGAGAATGTAGCAATAAGCATTGTTAAGTTTTGTGTTACCATGTAATTCATGGAAGGAATGAGGGGTAATAAGTTCTGTAAGGTCAACATTTTGAATTAAGGTACTTTCACATGTAAGTTTAGAAATGAATGATCTAGAACCAGTCTTCAAGAGGTCTCTTTCTTTAGTACCAGAAACATCTTGCAATTGAAGCCTTTTCCTCTTTGACACAGATGCACTGACTCTATGACTCCCTGGGTGTGTAAAGACTGAAGAACCTTACAAAAATATTCTCTTTGGTTCACTGGGTTGGGAAGAATTCCCCTAAAAAGATGTTGTTTGTATCCTGTGGCAACCCTCCTGCATCAGTTTTAACACCCAAGAATAATCTGAGATAATATTTTGACAATGGAGGATGCTGAGGAACAGTTTGTGGGACAGGTCTGTAGCGATATTGGCTGGAGGAAAGGGAAGAGGGAAAAGAATGCTGGCACTGTTGGTCTGTCCCTTTTTCTGAAAGGATCCTTGTTTCTTGTTATTTCTCTCTGGCCATCTCTTTTTTACTCTGTTTGCAAGTATATGACTGGTTTGCTTATCTGACTTTTTAGTGAAACAGCGAGTCCTGAAAGATTTGTATTGGGGACATTAAAAATCTTAAATACTACATGGATCAACTTTCTTCTCATCAAATTGTTTGAGAACCTGGGTAGCAGGAGATCCAAACAATACCTCCTTATTTAAAGCAGAATGTGAGATTGCAAACGTTGCCTCATGAGCCAACTTTTGGTTGTGTATCAAAGCATATTTTTCTTAACACTTTAGCAGTAGCCCTAGACACAGTACCTGTGCAATCACACAAATTCTTCAAAGCATGTTTGTATTCCCGCGACAAAGTAGAAAAATTTTGATTCAAAAAAGGAATTTCTTCTGTAGGAAGTGAAGAGGTAAGTTCCCTCAGACTATCCCTATAGCAAAACATAAACTTCCAATTTTATTTCTGATACCTGAGAATTCTGAAAGCCAACAAAGAAGCAGAAAACATTCTCTTACCTAGGTGGCCCAACCCCTTGTCTTTCTTATTACCAGATGATGGGTTAGTGCTCAATAACAGCCTATTCCCAGCAAGTACATACAGCTGATGGGCCTGGTCTCCAAGGTGAAACAAAAAATATTAGTCTGAGGTACTTTACACATCTTATCTAATTTTTAGGGACTAACAGCTGAGCATCAGGATAATTATAGATAGCAATCATATCCTTCACAGCTGGCAGCATAGTTGAGATGGGTAAGAAATAATGAGCATCCATTTGTCACATACCACAATATCTTTTCAGTTCAAGGAGAGCATTATTTGTTCAAATAAAAATCATTCATTGTGGTCAGACTCTGATTAAAAGGAAATTCTTCCATATAAAGATAAAAGCTAATATTTTCGTCACGGTCAGAAAAATGGGCTTGAGAGATCTAAAGGAAAAGATCCATCTCTGTCGTAATCATTAGACCCTATTTCTTCAAGAATTTCTTTTCAGAGGATACTCACCTGTAATGGCTGCTAGATCAGAATTCATAGTCTGTAATGCATGCCTTACTAAGACATGAACATTTTCTTAAATGCAGTTACTTCTTAAGATAAACCATGTTTAAACTATCTTTTTTTTCTCTAAAGATGGGACACACAAGTGGTGTAAGTCTTTTGCCTTGGTTAGCCCATGAATAATCTCCCATTGTGTCTCCTAGTACTAGAGAAGATGGTTCACCAATAATCTGTATCAAACAGTGGAACAGGTGAAGAGGACCAGTTTGTGGTGGCTGAAAGGACTACATTAGTTGAAGCAGGAGAGGTAAGTGAGTGGTCTGACGAACAACCAATGGTCACTAGAGGTTCACCCACTAATGGCTGAGGTGCAGACTGAGCTTGTGGCAACAGCAAGGGCTCCTTGTTATCTTTGTTTTCTTTTTAGGAACAGCGGGAGTGAAACCAGCAGGTCTGCAGTAAGTATCTATGCTGTAGTCAATAAAGATATGCCAAAAGCAGCAAGTGCTGCTGGAGTGAGCTGATCAGGAAGTAAATTGTCACCCAGTGTGCACAAAAGCAGCACAATAAACATACACATTTCTTGTCCTAGCTCCTTCACAAAGTAAATGCAGAAGTATCACTACATTTCTTGTCAGCACTCCTTTTAGCAAGTAAAATACACTGACAGAAAAACAAAAATGCCACATAGGCTGTTAGGAAGTGAATATAAACACTACACTATAAAAATACATCCCTACCCATCCCAAAATAAATCTTTTAGTCACAAATATAACAAGTTTAGACAAGTAGAACACACATTTTCACAAAATTAGCCCCTGATATAAATAAGCATAGATAGCTAAAAATAGTTGTCCCTAACAGGAAACTTCCAGTATTGATAAAAACTATCAGGTTTCTTAAAGGGGAAATACTGCTTTTAGTCAGGAAATTAAAAATAATTTATGAAAAGGGAAACAATTTCTGTGTAGAGGGGCTCTCCAGTGAGGACTTATCTGCCAGAAACAAAGTTCTTAACCAACTGTTGCTCCTGTGAACCCAAGATATGCTTCTCCTCAAGGCAGCAAGAAAGTACTGAAGAAAACTTCACTCTGATTACCCTCTTTAGGGCTAGCCAATCATCAGTAAAACTGACAAGAGTGTGTGTGTGTGTGTGTGTGTGTGTGTGTGTGTTGGGGGGAGCCACAGCTTTCTGAAGCTTATTTATGATTTTGGACATTAAAGGTGGGGTTAGCCCTTAAGGAAACCTTGTCTTTGTGAAAGATAAGGAAAGGTGGCCTGTTCATAATGGCTTGTAACTCAAACTCTTCTGGTAGAGGTAAGAACGTGCAGAACTATTTTCCAGGTACATAACTTTAATTAAGTTGATGCTGCTAGTTAAAAAGGTGTCACATTAAGTTTTTACAGAACAAAGTTCAGGTCCAGGAAGGAGGGTCAAGGTGAAGGACACCTTTCAGGAATTGTTTAACCTCAATTCTGGACAGTAAAGGTAGATTAAGGGCAGGCAAACAGAGAGAGCAGGCAAGTGGGCTTTGATGAAGGAATAGGTCAGCCTACTTTTGAGTACCTCAAACATGTATGACAGAATAGCAGGAAAACCCACCTGAGAGGGGTTAGCATTCTTCTTTTGACAACATGGAAAAATCTTTTCCACTTGGAGATGTTAGCTTCTCTTGCCTCCTGGAATACCAGAAGTGCATCCTCTGAAAACTGGTGCCTAAGCGGAATTAAGATTCTACCACCAACAGAGTAAGGCTCTGAGCCTGTAGGTTAGGATGAATCAGACAGACCATGTATTATGCAAGTCCAACTCGTGAGATAACATAGTAACTGGCTCTAGCAAGATGTTGTAGAAGGGGAAGCTAATGATGCCTGGGCTTAAAGGGACTTTTGGGATTGTCTTTCTGGATCTTCAGGAAAACCTTTGGGATTAGGGTTAAGGAGGAAGGTGTAAAGGAACACCCCCTTCCCAGCTACAAGACATGGCGTCCATATTTCAGGCCTGATGACAAGGGGTCCTGGAGCAGAACAGCTGTCTGTTGTGATTGTAGGCAAATGTAGCTCTCTAAGGGGTACCCCACTTGTGAACTATGTCCAGAAAAACCTCCTTGTGCAACATCCATTCATGAGGATCTTCTTTGGCTCTATTGACAGACTCTGACAGGACACTGCCCTCCAAAGGAGTGCAAGTTGCCTGAAGAGAGAAATTTCTTTTTATGGCTATGTCCCATGCCATTAAAACTATCCTGTACTGCTGGTAAGACCTGCTGCCCCTCTGTTTGTTGGTGTATCACATGACCATGGTTGTTTGTGTGAGTTCCAAAGATGACAGTGTGCCTGTAGGGCTTGCGGAAGGGGTTTCATCTCCTTTACTCTGATGTGCTCCTCAATCTCACTGTGGGACCACTGTCCCTGAAATGTAGTGGAATCTTGTCCATGCACCCAAGCCAGATCAGATGAGTCTGTAGGAAGGTCTTGGGTGGGTGTGGATGGTAGGAAGGGAACACCTGCATTAAACTTCACCTGAAAGATCCACCACCGCAGCTCCTTCTTTAGAAAAGGCTGGAGAGGGATTTGGAAATCTAGAGGGTTACAGTGCTGACACCAAAGGGACTTTTAAGTACCACTGGATCTTCCTCATGTGTAATCTAGCATAATGCATCACCGTAATTGTTGCTGCCATGTACCCTAGGGTTCTTAAAATATCTCTTGCAGAAGTCACAGATAGGTGGAGCAAGGACTGGAAATAACTAATCCAAGACAGAACTTTCGCCTTTGGAAGGAAAGCTGTCATTGACAGAGTATTCAGTCTTCAACCTAGAAAGACTGTATCCTGAGATAAAGTTAGAGAAGACGTCCTGGAGGAATAGGCCAGATTGCTTTGGAGTAACTCACACATGTATGAGGTTAAGAGTGATCTCCAGTCTTTAAGAGACATGAAGTTGAGATGTAACAGAACAGTTTCCTGAGATGAGGCCTGGACTAGAAGGTTGTCCAGATAAGGGAAAATCTGTATCCCATAGGTTCTGCTAAAGCCAACAACTAGTGCTAAGGACTTTGTGAAAGGACTGGGAGCTGTGGGTAGTCCAAATGGTAAAACAGAGAACTGAAATTGTGATAGAGAGAATGAAAACCCGAGAAACTCCTGCAAGCAGGGTGAATGGGGATGTGCAGGTATGCATTCTTCAGGCCTAGGGTGACAAGAAAAGCCTGAAAAGGATTAAGGGAAGTAAGGTTTGGAGAGAGAGAGAGAGAGAGAGAGAGAGAGAGCATCCTGAAGCACAGAACTTCCACAAAGGTGCTGAGGTATGACAAGTCTACAATGGGCCTCCATGTTCCCCACTTTCCAGGGTATCAGGAACAGTTTTTAATAGAACATTTCCCCCAGGCCTGTGAAGGAAATGGTTTGAAAGTCTCTTGGGAGAGCAGGTCCTGAACTACAGGATAGATAAGATGAGACTGATTTGTGCGGGATGGGGATTACCTTTGTGGAGGGAGGTTCTTTCCAAGACAGTCTATAACTGTTTTGTATGATGGACAAGATCCGTTTGTCTGAAGTAATCCAATCCTATGATGGAGTGGAGTCAGTCTCTTTGACAGAGGGTCTGTGGAACAAGATGGGAGAGAGAAGGCAGAAAATAGTCAGTAATATGTTTTTTTTTTTTGAAAATGTGACTTCCATGTTTGGAAGAGAACTATGGTTTCTGCGGATCTTTTTTTTTTTAATTCCCTTTCAAGGTAGCTTTTGCTCACTATGGACAAAGTTAGTGGGTTTGGAGGGAGAGCTCCTTTGGAATCTAGAGAATGAAAAAAACAAAAAATACTTATTTTCCCATCCTTTCCAAGCTAGTAGAGTCCAGTTTTCAGGTTAGTGCTGAATTCAGGGCTGTGTTACAAGTTTCTGTGTTTGCCCATACCTTACTTGGATAGAAGGAAGTTTCTCTGTTCACCTGTGAGACAGGGGAGCTTTGAGCAGCCTATCTGTCCCTGGAGGAGTGGTTTCAGCCTAGAAATTAGTAGTTTATTGGTCATTTTGGGCTAATTTGTATCTCTTTCATTTCCCTGCTATAAAACCCGCATTTGCAAGGTATTTGCGCTTGTGAACAGCTCAGCAAGCTCCTGCCTAGTGCCCTGCAGAGTTCTATAGCAGCAGAGAGACAAAAGACAGACATTGGAGTGATTAAGTATTATTTTTCTGCATTTTCTTGCTGACTTTAGCCAATTCCACCTAAAACGCTATATTTTTTTTTTTTTAGAGTTTCTGTGATTTAAAAAGCTTGTTTCAGCTACATATTGTACTTATTTTACTGCCTGCACTTTAACAAAGTTATTTTTGTGTTTAAATTACCTGTTTAACTGTTGAAGGCTACACACTCAAGTGTGATAGCCATTTCTGTGCATTTAAAGTGTTTTTTGATTGTATCTGCTTTATTTTCTAAAAAAATAAATAAATAAATAATTGTCCCGCCTTTCTAAGCTAGTAGAGTCCAGTTTTCAGGTTAGTGCTGAATTCAGGGCTGTGTTACAAGTTTCTGTGTTTGCCCATACCTTACTTGGATAGAAGGAAGTTTCTCTGTTCACCTGTGAAAGAGGGGAGCTTTGAGCAGCCTACATGCCCCTGGAGGAGTGGTTTCAACCCAGAAATTAGTAGTTTATTGGCCATTTTGGGCTACTTTCTATCTCTTTCATTTCCCTGCTATAAAACCCGCATTTACGCAATTTTGTGCACTGGGCAGTGTTGGTTAGCTAGGGTATAACTATTCCCGGCTCCACAAAGTCTACACTTCCATTTTTCCTTTGGAACTAGACAAACTTTCAACTTAAGCACTCAAACCATTCACTTCTCAGCCCAGCACTTGCTCAAAACTCATAGCAAGCACTAAGAAACCTTAGCATTAGACCCCCCCCATACTGTAAAGAAGGACAAGGCTCTCTATTCGACCTTACCAGCCAATCAGTAAAACAGTTCACTGTACCTATCCAGGCATGCCCAAAGGGCAGTTTCAGGTGTACTCTCCGGTCCAACTGGTGAATCTGGGCATTTTGAGGCAATGTTACAACTGCCTCATGTACACAGACAACCCTTTCCTCCTACCACCAAACACTAATACATGCGAGATGCAATTATACAGCCAAACTGGAGGCTAAGGTCTCTCAACCCAAGACTGGACCAGACAGACAAGAGGAGAAGGGAATTACTTGCATCACACCGCCAGTCTCACATTAGTCACTCATTAGACCTATTATAGAGTACAATGCCCCTTTTGGTATGTACCTCACAAGACATCTACAACAACTGGAAAGGCCACAGATATACCTCACAAAGAGGATTACCGGCCTCAAACAGATGCCCTATGCAGACCGTCTCAAAAAACTGCAGCTTTTCTCTGTCGCATATCGCCTACTCAGAGGCGATCTCTGCCTAACACACAAAGCTATGTCAAACCCAGAGCTTTTAGACATGCTCCACTTAAAGAAATCCCAATCCCTACGAGCTACATGCTCTAGGGATATAAATCTTGTCACTGCAATAAACAGAACATGCTGGAGGGATAGATTCCTGTCCCAGAGACTTCCCATACTCTGGAACAAACTACCTATCTATATCAAACAAAGCTCCTCATTAGCACTCTTCAAGAAAAATCTTGATGATTGGATGGGAGGTAGTAAATTCACCCCGGGGATTACTTCTGTGGCTGTGCTCGACAATGGCACAGGAAAATAATTTTCTTGGGTGGCGAAAGCCAGGGTAACTTTTGGCTAGGCTTATATAGGCCCTAGGGCCAACAGCCTAGTACCTACCTATGAACCTACTTATGAACATAGACCCATGAAACCAGCACCGGCAAAAAACACACATAAACAGACGAAAACATACTCAGAGGCTCTAAATAAAAATCTGCAAAAGCAACAGAGACCGCCAAAGCAGACATCCAAGCAACCTCCACCCCCCCAACACAAACCATGAAACACATACTTCACAAAGCCAGTGTGCCACGCAATCACAGCCCTTAAGGCAAAATAACATACCCAACACACTAGTAATAGGTGACTCTATAATCAGGCACATTGACGTCCCACTCACTAGGCTGAATAAGGAGAAGGTTACTGTTAGCTGCCTGTCAGGTGCCAGAATCCGCCACATAGCACAAGCACTCAGGTCACTCCAGAACAAGTACAAATACGACTCTGTCATTGTCCATGTTGGTGTGAATGACCTGAGCCGTACCTCCTTGGCCTACATGAAGAGAGACACGGAGGAGCTCTCTGATCATGTAGCCCAGGCCAGTATGACCCTGACCCCGAGTAGCATCTTGCCCTCACCAATAATGATACCACAGTATAAAGAAAAAATTATCACTTTCAACAATTGGCTAAGCTTCTGGTGACATTCAAAGGGGATCCAGTGTCTGTCAGCCTGGGATGACATGCTTGACAAGCCACGCCGCTTCGCTAGAGACAACCTGCACCTGTCACCCCAAGGCTTTCGAATACTGGCCAAGGCCCTTGCCACCCCCCATACTCCCCTTTTTAGGCAAGGCTCAAAAGACAAACCCACCGCCGTAAATAGCACAAGTATTAAAAAAATGAGGATAATGCTACTCAATGCCCAAAGTCTAAACCTCAAAATGCATGCACTCGATGCACTCCTCAGTATGAAGAAAATTGATATATGTGCAGTAACTGAAACCTGGTTTAAGGCTCCAGAGAGCACCTCAGCACTACTTATACTATACATTTCGGCCACAAAACCCAGACCGAAATTCAAAAGGCGGCAGCGTATCCATATTCATCAAGGAAACCCACACCTCCAGGTTACTGGCACAGTACGATGCTTCAGAGATCATCCACGTGCAACTAACAATGGCCAAAACTGCAATTCAAATTGTAGCATGCTACAGATCACCCACCATGTCCCAGGACCCCCATTCCACATTCCTGGAAACACTGGGAAGCATAAATGTTCTAGCAAATACCCTGATATTGGGTTATTTCAATTACCCAAACATTCACTGGAAGAACTACTCAACTACAAACTCTCTTGCCCAACATTTCCTAGAATTTATAAACTCAAACACCCTGAATCAACTGGTTAACACCCCCACCAGAGGTGACAACATATTGGACCTGGTCATCACCAACATGGGCGACCGGTGTTCCACACTGGAGGCCAACCCCTTGCTGGTTAGATCTGACCATAAACTAATCACTCTGGATGTCCACATTCCGCCCCCACCCCCGGTCAAAGAAACCACTGTGAAAAACTTTTCAAAAGCAAACTTCACATTACTTAAGACCGAGGTGGAAAGTTTCAAAGCCCCCATGCTAAAGAACAATGCTGTCCAAGCTACAAAATTCTTTACTAATGCACTCTACGGGCACCTACAAGAATGCATGTATTGTGCTATCCCAAGCAAAACCAAGACACACTCCTCCAAGAAAAGGAAACCAGTCTGGTGGACCCCTGACATAAACAAGTTATACAATAGGAGGAGGAAACTAGTACAGAACAGAGTAAAATCCCAAGAAGGGAAGCCATCCCTGATCAGTATCAGCAAGAAACTACGATCCCTCATAAAATCATCCAAGGCTAGCTTCGAAAGAAAAATTGTCAAGGACTCCAAAGATAACCACAGGATATTATTTAGCTATGTCAAGAACCTAATTGGCAATTCTCAGATCTGCTTGGAGTTAGTGCAGAATGGCAGAAAATACACTGAAGTGACTGACATCGCCAACATCTTGGCAGTCAGGTTCAGTGCAATCTTCACCCAACTCTCACCCCCACAAGGGCCCATAACTATACCAGAAGAATGTAGTGCCCCTGAAATCACAGACACTCAGGTAAAAACAGCCCTCGCCAAAAACACAACATCAATGGGACCGGACGGTGTCCAAAGCTGCTACCTACATGAGCTCCAAGATGAACTAACCCCTCACCTAAACACACTGTTCAAACTCAGACTCTCCACAGGCTACTTGCCCATAGAGTGGCACACAGCAACGGTTATTCTGCTCCACAAAGGTGGAACCACAACAGATTCCAGGAACTATCACCCTATAAGCCTGACTAGTTTGGTCTGCAAGGCTATGGAGCGCATCATCATGGATCTCATTAACAGACATTGGAAACCTCCAAACACCGGATCCTACCCAGTTCGGCTTTGTTAAGGGCAGATCATGCCTCCTAAACCTGGTGGACTTCTTTGAGACAGTTACCAAAGCTAAACACGAGGGAAAGGTGGTCCACACAGCCTACCTAGACCTCGCAAAGGCCTTCAAAACCATTCCCCAATTCAGGTATTACAGACAAGCTGACCAGCCTGAACATAAACCCCTACATCACAAGATGGGTTGCCAACTGGCTCAAGGACAGAACCCACATGGTAAAAGTTGTGGAAGCTAGGTCTGACTCTAAACCGGTTACAAGTGGCATTCCCCAGGGCTCAGTCCTAGGACCCCTCCTGTTTGGCATACACTTCTCAGAGGTACAGGCAAGCACAGGAGGACTATGGCTGACCAAGTTCATTGACGACTGCAAACTAGGGGCTATAACTGACTCCCCGGCTGACACAGACAGCCTCCAAAAAGGTCTCACTGAGACAGATACCTGGTGTCAAAACCATGGCCTCAAGCTAAATATCAAAAAGTGCATAGTCATCCCCTTTGGAAAAAACAAAGTACCCACAAACTACCACATAGGTGGTAGCCCCCTAAATACGGAAGACGTAATAAGGGATCTAGGGACTAAAAATAGATCGTAACCTCTCCTTTGATAATCACATTGCCAAAGTGGTTATAAAATCCTTCAATGTGGCCCACCTAATCACAAAAGGGTTTGCATCCATTTACCATTATAAGTTTGCTTGCATAGCTGAACAGTATTTATCATTTGATCACTGCTGGCTAGATTACCACAGCTTATGCGCACTGGCAGAAGGAAGGATAAAGGACTAGGAGCCACTGGAGAATGGTCCTAGCAAGGCCTGCTTTAGACCTGGAGAAAGAATCTAGTTTGCAGTGCTGTGCAAAGGTATGTACAGAGAAACAAGCTGCTACTTCTAAAATCTACCCCCCCCCCTCAAAAAGACATTGATGATGCCAAGGCACTGGCAGAGTGAGCTTTGATTCCATTTGGAATCGCCTTGTTGTGGTAGGTATAACAAAAGGTAACAGCATGTGTCAACTACTTGGAAACAATGTGCTTTGGACACGTTGTCTTTTTTCCTTGCCTTCTAAAGAAATGTATAACTAATCAGAGTTTCTGAAGTTTTCAGTTCTAGCAAGATACTATCTGAGATACCTGTGGACATCCAGAGTATTAAGAATCCTTTTTCCTTCATTTTTAGAATCTGGAAAGAACACAGGGAGATGGACACCTTGGCTTCAAGTAAACTTGAATACCATTTTAGGCATAAAGGAAGGACTTGCTCTCAAGGAAACCCTATCTTTGTGGAAAATAAGAACGTTGACCAATCATGAAAGCCTGCAACTTTGATACTCTTTTTGCAAAGTGAGTGCAATGAGAAACTGTTTTCCATGTTAGGAACCTCAGCCTGATGAGGTGGTTCAAATGTAGGAAAAGTTAATACTTAAAGATGAGACCCCAAGCAAGAACCACTTATTTTTCTAGGAGGCCTAGTATGTGAACACCTCTTTCAAGAGCATTTTAACATGGGCATGCATGGAAAGGGGAACCTCCTCAGGCAGACATGCTGAAATGGCGGACAAATGAACCTTAACATTGGAGTAAGAAAGGTCAGACAATAACACAAACCTTGTAGAACCAGAGAAATCCTAACCTAAAAAGGGTTTGGGTTCTTGTCTTGGCACCAACTAAAAAATCCTTTCCCTTTACCATCTATAATTTAGTAGCAACAGGTTTCTTTGCCTCCTTTAATAGCTGCTGTATGTCCACAGAAAACAGGTGCATAGAAGGTATTAAGGCGATCACCCAGGCAGTTAGCTGAAGTTGTTTCAAGTTGGGGTGTATCAAACATACCCAGTCTTGCATGAGCAAGTCCATTTCCAAAAGAAGGGAGAATGACTGTTGCCTGGACAAGGAGGGAGTCCATCTAAACCTTCAGAATGACCCTTGATAACAGTGGAAAGGATAAAAAACAAACAGAAACATTCTTATCCAAAGAAATGAAAATATATCTAACTTGCCTAACTTTCTTAAAAGGAGTCCTAAAGCAAAATTTTGCCAGTTTGTTTTGAATGGAGGCAATCAGATCAATTTGAGGTGTTCCCCACAACTGGACCAGTTCCTGGAAGACTGCCCTCATTCAATTTCCATATATGAGGGGTCTTGTCCTGGTCCTGCTCAGTTGTCTGCCACTGTGTTTCGCTCTGACAGAATGTAAGATGCTTGGAAGGTTAAGGAGTGCTGTAGAACTACCTCCCAATCCATCATAGCCAGCCCGCACAGAAGGTACAACCTGCAACATCTTGTTTGTTGTTGCACAACTAGTCACCTGAAGAAGCCCTTGGGACCATAGATGAAGAAATGTTTAAGACTTGGATCACAGCCAACATCACGGACAGTTATGCACTTTGGGCTGTCTGACGAATTCTATAGGCCTCAGATCAGTTATGCATTTTTGGGCTGTCTGATGAATTCCATAGGCCTCAGATCTTTACCCTCACTGAAACTGCCCCTCAAACAAAATCTGAGGTATCTGCAGTGGGTTCCTATTATGTTATCGAAAGCATGAAACACAGAACACTACAAGATCAAACTTGTATGTTTGAGGTTTCATAATTTCGAATACGTACAAAAAAAAAAAAAAGGGGAATTCCGCACTATAGTGCAATCTCAGAGTTGGTATATTTAAAGCGCGGGGGTGTGGGGGTGCAGGGGGCTTGCCCCCCTGCTTACATCAGTTATTTAACTGTTGACATTTTTTTTAAATTCGAATCGATGAAACTTTGATTAACTGTGTTCGATGTTTACAGTTTCGAAGTTTCAGCAATTCGATAACATAATAGGAACCCATCTGCAGTTACGGATTGGCTTGGAAATAGAGAAGTCCTGAACTTGTTTTTATTTGTAGTCTTCACCAGTGCAGTTCCTCTTCTATGAGACCCAATATTAGAATCCAAAATTCCACAGAATGCATACATTAGGCCCATATGTTTTTACTTTTTAATTTATTATTTGAAACTACTGAATCTTTCTCATGCATCCCCTGACAAGAGGGATTATGAGAATTATACATATCATGAACTCCAGGATCCTGAGATACTTTCTGGTTAATAAAGAACACGAACAATACTGTCCCAAAGGTAGCAAAGGACACAACTCTTTCTTTAGCAAAGATGCTCAAGATGACCAAATACTCATGAAATAAAATTCCTCGAGGTAGTCCATAAGGTGCAGATGCAAATATCTTTTATTCAGTAACACATAAAACGAATGTTGAGCGCTTTCCTCTACACAAAGTAGACTTCATCAGAACATTTTTTTATCTAAAACCTTGAAGTTTAAATACATTCTCTTAGCCAATCACATACTAATTAATTAATTAACTAATTATTTATTGCATTAACCCCATAAGACCTACCTCAGAACACTCTATATTTATCTTGCATAAATATAAGATCCATATAAACTTTGTTACCCAAGTAAACTTTTAAAGTGAACTTTTTACATAATATATAAAATGTGTGTAATAAATATGTAATATAAAAGACAATACATAATACATGTATTAAAAAGAAATATATTTTAAAAAATTAAAAAATGATTTGACCTCTATTAAGAATGTGTGCAACCTACTTATTGCAACCTAAACTACAAAACATTATTTTCTAAAATAGGCTTTATAGATATGTGTTCGTTGAGACCAGGGATTACAGAAGCATTCAATTTAACCTGCCACCATACCTCCCTTTCGCCTAATTTTTTCTTTACACATCCACCTCTAGGATTAGGGTTCACTACTTCCAATATACCAAATAAGAATTTGTCACAAGTTTTACTACCTTTTAAATGTTTACATGGGGCATTCTTGTCATCTCCTTTTTTCACACAATAATAGTGGTCATATATTCCGTTTCGGAGATTCCTGTCCGTTTTCCCTACATAATGACAAGCGCAGTGCGTGCAAATTGCTAGATACACTAAATGGGAAGTTCTACAATTTCCCTTTTAAAATATTATTTTAGTTGAATTTATATCCTGCAACACTACACTATTATGATTGATAATATATTTGCACTGATTGCATGTTCCACATTTAGCTGTCCCTATCTTATTGTCCTTATTCTTAGTAATCAAATATTTGTGTTCATATTCATTCTTCAAATTCATGGCATTACTATGTACAAATTTAGGTTTGTCCCCTATCACATCTAGGATATTCTTATCTATTTTAAACACATTCCAATGTTTTTCTATAAAAGTTTTTATATTCCTAGTATTAGCACTGTATTTCAAAATACATGCCCTAGAGTATTTTCCTACCTCATCTTCTGACTGAATAACTACTGGCATTGGGGTAATATTTTCCTTAACTCCTACTATGGCTTGATACTTTCTCTCTCTGTTACTAAGTACATAGTCCCTTATTTCATTATGTGTTACTGAATAAAAGATATTTGCATCTGCACCTTATGGACTACCTCGAGGAATTTTATTTCATGAGTATTTGGTCATCTTGAGCATCTTTGCTAAAGAAAAAGTTGTGTCCTTTGCTACCTTTGGGACAGTATTGTTCGTGTTCTTTATTATTTAGTTGGCTGTCCTAGTTCGTGTTGTATTATACTTTCTGGTTACACGAGACTGATTTGAGAAGCTCGGGAAAGTTACCAGATAAAAAATTCACCTTCTCCTATGCCAAAAAACGCTGTTTGCTGCACAAAGTCTATAAAACATACTAGGAAAACAATTCTGTGGGATGTCGTCAAGGAGAATTTAGAGCATTTATCTGAAATCCCAGACAGCTCAGAAGAGGGGAAAACACTGTAATGACTCTTGATACCTGGGAAAGGACTCTGTAAAAAAGACTAACTCATCTAAAAAAGGAAATATGTGAATGTCATTCAAACTCCAATAAGCTATGACTGGAGCTAGACACTTTATACGCACCCATGTTGCTGTAGATATCCCCATAGGATAATGAAGAGAATTGATAATGAGACTCAGACACAGAAAACCTGAGAATGTGATGGTATGCATTTTTAGACAGTACAGTTGTATACACTTACCATAAAAGTAGACGTTTGTGTGTATCCACTGTTGCAGCCCTGACTTGTGGGGTTTCCTGCTGTGAAAGACCTTGGCCGGCCCGACTACTAGAGTAAAATTTTCCTTCCTCTTAAGGACAGCAGACACCCTTCCCTGACATCAGTACACTTGGGTATAAAGGGAGCCAGCCGATGCAATTACATCAGTTTTTTTCTTGCCCCTTAAAAGGTAGGAGTCTCCAGGATGAAGCATAAGCAATACACAAAGGTAGAAAAAGGGCCTGCAGGGTAAACACCCAGACAGTCCCTCTGGATTGTGCAGAAAACAGAAGCAGACTACTACTGTAGGTAAAAGAGGGAAGGAGGGAGGGAGGGAAAGAAGACTGCAATAGTGAATACACTCGAACATCTACTTTAACGGTAAGTGTACACAACTGTATAACGTGATTCCCAAAGCTGGGATGAGGGTGGAAGGTACATTATGGAGAAGAGAGGATGCCCTTGCAAGATGGCAGTGGCAAATTCTGCTCTAGACTTGGACAAGTCTGATAAGCGGTAGTGTTTGGCAAAGGTATGCACAGATGACCAGGTAGCAGCTTCCAAAATATCTTTCAGGAAAGGAGCAGAGGTAGAAGTGCCCTAATAGAGTCTCCTTACAGTTTCAGGAGGCTTTTTGCCATGATGGCTGTAACAAAAGGAAATACAGTGAGAGATCCATTTGGGATGGATTGTTTGGAGACTGGTTTCCCTTCACAGCTAGTGGGCACAAAAAGCTGGTCTGATTTCCTGAAGGATTTAGTTCTGTCAAGATAGTAGAAAAGCTCTCTGTGCACATCATAAGAGTGTAGGATTCTTTCACCCCTGTTCTAAGGCTTGGGGGAAGGTGGTTGGCAAGTGTAAGTCTTGATTCAAGGATGTGTCTGTGACCACCTTGGACATAAAGGATAGATTAGTCTTGACCGAACTCTGTCTGGCTGGAATATGAGAATTGTTTCCTCCTCCATGAGAGCTTGTAGCTCTCCGACTCTTCTGGCTGAGGTGATAGTGAGTAAAAGGACAGTCCTTCAGATTAGAAATTTTAAATCAGCAGAAGATGCCAGTTCAACGGGGGGGGGTGTCAGTTTTTCTAGAATGAAATTGAGGTCCCATGGGGGTATGGGTTGCCTCCTGGGAGGTGTGAGGTGGACCACTCCCCTAAGGAATTGTTTCATCAGAACGTAGGAAAAGATAGGATGAAAAGTAGGATTTGTGGGCTGAAATGGCAGGTGTGTGAATCTTGATGGAGGAAAATGACAGGCCTCTATTACCACCAGGGTAGCCAGGTTATATAAAAATGGCAGCAATACTGGCTTATTTAGGATAGAGGCCTTGCTGCTGACACCAAATGGAGAATCTTTTCCACCTGGCTGAATATGATTTCCTAGTACTAGGTCTTCTAGCCTCTAAGAATGTCTTGAACTTGTCTGCTTAGGGTGAGCTCAGACTAGTATTTTGTGGAATTATCCAGTTTGAGAGTCTGTAGTTTGAGAATGCACAAACCTCCCCTTGTCCTGAGTCAGAAGGTCCACTCTCTGAGGTAACTGTCACAGTTTTTCATTGGTTAAACACATTACCAGTGCTGCATGGGCCATCCTGGGGCTATCAGGATGACCCTTGAGACTTCTTCCCTGACTTTTAGGATCAGCCTTGGAAGAAGTGCAGGGGAGGGAACAGATAAAGGGACAGGTGGGCTCCAAAGAAAGGAGAATGCATATATCCTCCAGGTTTTGGACAGATTGCTCCTGGAACAGAATCTTTTCAGTTGAGCATTTTCTTTGGTGGCAAAGAGGTCTATCTAAGGGGATTCCCCATTTCTGAAGTATGCTGAAAAATGTTTCCCGATGCAGATGTCACTCGTGGGATCCATCAAGTTCCTGCTGAGATGACCTGCTAGAGTGTTTTGAGTCCCTGGGAGGTATTGTACCATGAAGTGCAACTCTAGAGAGTGACTTGTCTCCCAGACCTTCATCGCAAGTCAACAAAGAGGGTAAGTGTGGGTGCACCCCCCCCCCCCCCCGTTTATGTACCACAAAACTGTGGTGGTGTCTGCTTTTACAAGCAGGACACCTGGTTTCCACTGATCTTTGAAAGTCACTAGGTCCTTTTGCACTGCCATAAGTTCTTTCCATTTTATGTGCTTGTGTCTGAACTGATTGTCCCATCTGGCCTGCGACTGAAGCTAGTGAAAATGAATCCCTCAGGCTGTCTGGGGAAGCATCTGTGGTTAAAGTCTGGTCCTGAGGGATGAACCTGAAGCAGAGACCCTGGTTCTGGGCACATGCCCATGTCCACCATGCAAATTTTTCCTTGAGGCAAGGGATCAGTGCAATTTCTGTCTCCAGGGACTGAGTGCTGGCACCACAGATTCTTGAGGTACCAGTGGAGTTTCAAGTGTGGCCTGGCCAGAGGGATCATGAGGATACAAGACATCATAAGCTCTGAGGAATTCCCTGGCTGAGAGGCATTGTCTCTGCGTAATGTTTTGGAAGTACTGAGTCAAGTAGGAGACCTTTTCTGGAGAGACGAAAGCCCTTTGAAGGGAAGAATACCAGAAGAGCAACCCAGGAAAATTATCCTGGTGGATGGGTCTCTGCTGGAATTTTGGAGAGTTATAATGAAAGTACAGTTTTGTACCTACCATAAATGTAGATGTCCGAACTGGATAGCATCTGCAGTCATAACAACTGGGTTGTCCTGTCGTCAGGCAGCCCTTCAGTCGGCCGGATTCCAAAGTCCGGGTCCGGCTTCGGCTGATGTCGCACTTCACCCGACGTCATCTCTGCTGGTCTTCGGGTATAAAGGCATCACATCTACATTTATGGTAGGTACAAAACTGTACTATGTCCTTCATGGATGCATCTGCAGTCATAACAACTGGGTAGAATACCATAGCCAACTAAGGGGGGAGGAAAAAATAGATTATGGTGTGGTTAGGATCCCTTGCAGTACAGCAGTGGCAAACCCTGCTCGGGATCTGGAGTACAAAGGTAAATTATAATGCTTGGCAAATGTATGCACGGAGGTCCAAGTAGCCGCCTCAATAATGTCCTTGGTTGCCACTCCTCGTAAGAAGGCTGTGGTAGTGGCTGTTGCCCTTGTAGAATGAGGTCTTATGTTCGGTGGAATTGGCTTTCCATGGAAGGAGTAACAGTATCGTATGCAATTTCCTATCCATTTGGAGATTGTCTGTTTGGAAATAGCTTTTCCTTCTCTTCCTGTTGCATAGGCTACAAAAAGCTGGTCAGTTTTTCTGTTACTTTTTGTTCTGTCCAGGTAGTAGCGTAACTGTCTATGTACATCCAAGGTATGTAGCATTCTTTCCCCTCTGTTTTGAGGGTTGGGGAAGAAGGTAGGTAGGTGGATTGCCTGGTTTAAAGACACTCTGGATACCACCTTAGGCATAAATGTAGGATTAGTCCTCATGGACACTCTATCTTGGTGGAAGATTAGGAAGGGGTGTACTGCCATTAGGGCCTGAAGTTCAGACACCCTCCTTGCTGAGGTTATTGCCAGTAGGAAAGCAGTTTTCCACGATAGATGCTGTAGCTCTGCTGTTGCTGCTGGCTCAAAAGTGCGAGTGTCAGCTTTTCTAGCACAAAGTTCAAATCCCAAGCTGGCAATGGTGGTTTCCTAGGGGTTTTACATTCTTAATCCCTCTGAGGAACTGCCTGAGTAAAGGATGTGAAAAGACAGGTGGATCAAAGCTGTATTCTGCTGAAATAGCTGATGCATGTATCTTGATGGAGGAGTAGGACAGGCCTGTATGCAGAAGTTCTGCCAAATACTCCAGAATGTTAGCCATATCTATATTTGACACATCCTTTCCTCTTTCAGCACTCCAAATGACAAATCTTTTCCATTTTCCTGCATAGTTCCTTCTTGTTGAAGGTCTGCGGCTTCAAGGATAATGTCTTTCACCCTTTGGGAAAGTTCTGGATTAGTTGTTGCTATGTAATGTTCCATGCAGTCAGTTGCAGCTTTTAGGTTTGGATGCATGATGTTGTAGTTGTTCTGAGTTAACATCAAAGGCCTCAGGGTATTGACCACATCTTGTCCCTAGACATGCTCCTTAGCAATGGGTACCAGTGTTGTCTTAGCCAGATTGGAGCTATGAGGATTATCGTGGGATGCCCCTCCTTGATTTTTAGTAATACCTTGTGTAGCAAGGGAAGAGGTGGGAATGCATATGCTGTCAGACCTTTCCAGCTGAAGGAGAGCGAGTCCACTTTCCATGCAAGTGGGTGGAATGTCCTTGTGCAGAATTTTTGAGCTGGTGATTGAGAGGGAAGCGAATAGATCTATCTGTGGCATTCCCATTTCTTTGAGATGGTCTTGAAGATGTCCGGGTGTAGCATCCATTCGTGAGCATCCGAGGTGGTTCTGCTTAACATGTCTGCTAGAGTATTCTCCTTTCCTGGTATGAATATTGCCTGTAACTGGATGTTGTAGCTGAGTGCCAGGTTCCAAAGGTCCAAGGTCATTCTGCACAGGGGGTATGAATGAGTGCCTCCCTGTTTGTTGATGTACCACATGACAGTGGTGTTGTCTGTCCTTATCATCAATTGGCCTTCTTTGAGGAATGGTCTGAAGTTTTGGATTGCCAGTTTTACTGCCAGCATTTCTTTTAGGTTGATGTGCAGGTGAAGCTGGTCCTGCATCCATAATCCTTGCAATGCATTTGCCCAGCATGTGAACCCCCATCCTAGGTCTGAGGCGCCTGTTGTGATGGTTTGGCTTGCTTGATAGTTGTGAAAGGGTAGGCCTGGGTTTGACTGGCATGCTTGAGCCCACCATAGGAACTCCTGTCTTAGGCATGGTATTAGTGGAATTTCTGCTTCTAGGCTGTGCCTGTGTTGGGACCATAAATTCTTTAGGTACCACTGTAGTTTTCTCATATGTAGCCTGGCATGTGGAACTAAGATGATGCATGATGCCATGAAGCCCAGGGCCTGCAGAACTTTTCTTGCTGTTAGCTTGTTCCGTCTTGTTAGTGCCAAGAAGTAAAGAGGGAGTTCTTTTGTTTTCTGCAGTTAGGAATGCCATTTGTTTTACTGTGTCCAATTCCAAGAATGCCCTTGTTTGGGATGGTATCAGCCTTGACTTTTGTAAATTGACTGTGTATCCCAGAGCTTGTAGCAAGTAAATGACCCTTTGTAAATCTGTTGTCAGCTTGCTTGGGTTGTCCCCTTGTAGCAGACAGTCGTCCAGGTATGGATAAATTTGAATTCCCTGTAGTCTGCAGTGGGCGATCACTGATGCCAGGCATTTTGTGAATACTCTGGGCAGTAGATAAGCCAAAGGGCAATGCTGAGAATTGATAGTGCTCTGATCCTGCAAGAAATCTGAGGTATCTTCTGCAAATTGGTTGGATGGGGACGTGCAGGTATGCCTCCTTGAGATCTAGAGTTACCAGCCAACACTCCTTGCCCAGCATGGGAAGAAGTTGCTGTAGAGTCAGCATTTTGAATTTTGGGACAATGATGTATGTATTTAAGGTGGACAGGTCGAGAATAGGTCTCCAACTTTTTCCTTTCTTGGAACTAGGAATAGTCTGGAGTAAAATCCTTTGCCTTGTTCTGTTCTTGGAACTCTTTCCACAGCTCTCATCTTTGTTAATTGCATTATCTGTTGTAGAGCTTCTGTTTTGATTTGGAGGCAGGTTTGGCATTCCTCTTTGACTGGTAAAGTGTGGAAGTGGAACCGTAACCTTGGTCTATGGTTTGCAAAATCCACTTGTCTTTTGTGATATAGTGCCAGTTCTTTGAAAATAAGGTTAGTTTTCCGCCTAATGGTGCTGCTATTTGTTCCCTGGTAGTGGAGATAGAATCAAGTCACTGTTGTTGTGCTGTTGTAGTGGTAGTGGCTGTGTCTGTGCCTCTGTTATTACCTTGCCACTGTCGTCCTCTGTAGGCACCCTCTGGATTGATTTCTGCCTCTGGAACGTCTATTCCTGCCCCTTTGGGATCTTGTGGAGTCAGGAAAGGACCAGTTTTGGGCTGAACCTGCAAGAAATCTTTTACCGTTTGGACAGATTTTGCCTTTTCTTCCATTTTCTTCATTACCTGCTGGGCAGGCGTACCAAACAAACTGGCCTTATCCATAGGAGCATCTAATAACTTAGCTTTAACATGATCCGGTAAGACCTGTTCCTTCAGCCATGCATGTCTTCTTATCACTGTGCCAGTCATGGCTGATCTAAATGAAGCCTCCAGTGCATCATAGCCACATTTCAGTGAATGGTTACTAACCTGTTGTATGTTATTTACCATCTCTAATACATATTTCTTATCTATAGAGTCATCAGAGGATAGCTTTTTAGTTAACTGATCAAGCATGAACTCTTGGTATTGTATCATGTGAAACTGACAGTTTAAAGCTCTGGCTGAGAGAGTAGCTGAGGTGTAAACCTTTTGCCCCATCTGTCTAAAGACCTGGCTTCCCTTTCAGAGGAATAGGGTTTTTGCTGTGGTCGAGGCTACTGCCTTAGGCCCTGGGATATAGTTTCGGGTCTGCAAGTGGGGCCTTGTATAGGTGATGATGGGTGTCTGGTACCCTGTAAAATCTATCTGGTTTGGCAGGGCTGGAGGTAAAAACGTATGCAGAATATTAAGCACATACAGCTAGAGGAGTAAGTAAGGCCTTGCTGCTGACACCAAATGGAGAATCTTTTCCACCTGGCTGAATATGATTTCCTAGTACTAGGTCTTCTAGCCTCTAAGAATGTCTTGAACTTGTCTGCTTAGGGTGAGCTCAGACTAGTATTTTGTGGAATTATCCAGTTTGAGAGTCTGTAGTTTGAGAATGCACAAACCTCCCCTTGTCCTGAGTCAGAAGGTCCACTCTCTGAGGTAACTGTCACAGTTTTTCATTGGTTAAACACATTACCAGTGCTGCCTGGGCCATCCTGGGGCTATCAGGATGACCCTTGAGACTTCTTCCCTGACTTTTAGGATCAGCCTTGGAAGAAGTGCAGGGGAGGGAACAGATAAAGGGACAGGTGGGCTCCAAAGAAAGGAGAATGCATATATCCTCCAGGTTGTGGACAGATTGCTCCTGGAACAGAATCTTTTCAGTTGAGCATTTTCTTTGGTGGCAAAGAGGTCTATCTAAGGGGATTTCCCATTTCTGAAGTATGCTGAAAAATGTTTCCCGATGCAGATGTTACTCGTGGGGATCCATCAAGTTCCTGCTGAGATGACCTGCTAGAGTGTTTTGAGTCCCTGGGAGGTATTGTACCATGAAGTGCAACTCTAGAGAGTGACTTGTCTCCCAGACCTTCATCGCAAGTCAACAAAGAGGGTAAGTGTGGGTGCATCCCCCCCCCCCCCCCGTTTATGTACCAAAAAACTGTGGTGGTGTCTGCTTTTACAAGCAGGACACCTGGTTTCCACTGATCTTTGAAAGTCACTAGGTCCTTTTGCACTGCCATAAGTTCTTTCCATTTTATGTGCTTGTGTCTGAACTGATTGTCCCATCTGGCCTGCGACTGAAGCTAGTGAAAATGAATCCCTGAGGCTGTCTGGGGAAGCATCTGTGGTTAAAGTTTGGTCCTGAGGGATGAACCTGAAGCGGAGACCCTGGTTCTGGGCACATGCCCGTGTCCACCATGCAAATTTTTCCTTGAGGCAAGGGATCAGTGCAATTTCTGTCTCCAGGGACTGAGTGCTGGCACCACAGATTCTTGAGGTACCAGTGGAGTTTCAAGTGTGGCCTGGCCAGAGGGATCATGAGGATACAAGACGTCATAAGCTCTGAGGAATTCCCTGGCTGAGAGGCATTGTCTCTGCATAATGTTTTGGAAGTACTGAGTCAAGTAGGAGACCTTTTCTGGAGGGACGAAAGCCCTTTGAAGGGAAGAATACCAGAAGAGCAACCCAGGAAAATTATCCTGGTGGATGGGTCTCTGCTGGAATTTTGGAGAGTTATAATGAACCTCAAAGAGGTGAGGAGGATCTGAGTGAATGTCAGATCCCTGAGGAGCTTTGACTGAGTCGTGGCATGAATGAGACAGTCATCCAGACAGGGGTAAATTTGGACCCCTCGTGTTCTGCAGAAGGCAATCAGAGCAGTTAAACACTTTGTGAAGACAATGGGAGCCACAGACAAGCCAAAGGGCAGTACAGAGAATTGTAAGTGACTGGTATCTGCCCTGAAGTGAAGAAAACTTCTGCAAAATTCCTCTATAGGAATGTGCAAGTAAGCATCTTTTAGGTCCAAGATGACTATTAAGGTCTGAGGAGCTATCATGGACAGACATTTCTGAAGAGTCATCATTTTGAATTTTGGTACCAGCAGGGACTGATTGAGAGTTGACAGGACTAGATCTGGTACTGGTTCCATTGAAACCCGAGAGCATAACCTATGAATCTGAGAAAGGACCTCCTCTCTCTGATTTTGTGGAACATCTAGATAACCTGAGTATCTTAATGGCTCTTTGAAAGTGGGCTTGTAACTATCTGAGATAAACTTCAAAACCCACTTGTCTGAAGTAATGAGGGACCAGTTTTCTTTGAACAGGGATAGCTTTCCTCCAATTTGTTCTGCAGTGGGTGGGGGCTGGGATAGTGGAAAGAAAGCTTCATTGCTGATGTCTGCCAGGGCCTTGTAGCCTATAACTCCCCTGCATGGGGTTCCTCAGGTGCACTGCTTAGGCCTTTGTGATTGCTGCTGCCTTTGAGGCCTTTCCCTCAGAGGTTTCCTCTGGCCACATTTTGACTGAGAGGGAAAGGACCAGTGTTTAGTGGGAAAATTCTTACTAAACTTAGAAGGCTGAACTTGGAGGAAGTCTTTGACAGTTTGCATAGATTTTGCTTTATCTTCCATCTTTTTTTTTACAGCCTGACCCTTTGGCTCAAGAAGGAAGTCCTTACCCAGGGGTGCATCTAGATGTTTGGATTTGACATGACCTGACAGGGTCTGCTCCCTAAGCTATGTCTTACAATGACAGAGCTAGATATAGCAGCTCGGCTAGAGGACTCCATTGCATTATAGCCACAGTGTAAAGAATGTCTTGCTACCCGAGAGCTGGAATGGCAAAGGTCCAACAATTCTTTAGCAATGTTCCTGTCCTCCAGGAAGGATATTTTTTGTTTTACTTTATCTAAAATACTTTATTGGTATTAGATCATATGAACCTGGTGGTTAAGGTCTCTCATATCTAGGGTAGCAGAGGTGTCGACTTTTTTGCCAAACCTATGAAGGGCCTTGCTTTCCTTGTTGGTAGGTAAAGGATTCTTAGAAGAGCTGACTTTTGCTCTCTTGGGACCTGGAGTGACAAACTCTGGGTCAGCTGAGGGTTTTTTTGAAGAGGTACTTATGCGAGTCCAGCACCCTGTAAAATCTGTCTAATTTTTGAGAGGCTGGCGATAGAAAGTCTGGGTTCAGGAAAAAGCTGATAAAAGCACCCTCTACCACCTGCAATACAGGAGGAATAACCAAAGGCTTGTGTTCTCAGAGGTCAAGGAAAGTACAGTTGTGTACACTTACCATAAATGTAGATGTTTGAGTGTCTTCACTGTTGCAGTCATTACATTTGGGTAATCTGCTGGGAGGGTGCCCTCAGTCAGCCTGAATAAGAAAGTCTTGGGTCCTGCATCAGTTGCTGTCTCCTCTTCCTTGATGTCAAGTCGTCAGGGGTATAAAACATGCAGCTGACGCCATTTTAATCAGTTTTTCTTGCCCCAGATGTCAGGTGCCCCCAAATGGGGAGCAAAAATATATATATATAAAACTGTAAATATATAAATGTACTTTAGAAACATAAAATTCACCTTCATCTAAAAGCAAATACACCACAAAGGCTTTTGAGTATAGTGAAGGAAAGAAAAGGTATAGAAAAGGGGGCGGGCGGGTGGGTAATCTGGACTGCAACAGTGAATACACTCGAATATCTACATTTATGGTAAGTATACACAACTGTACTATGTTTATTAGTGTTTCACTGTTGCAGTCATTACATTTTGGTACAATTCCAAAGCTATGGATGGGAGGATGGAACTAACAGCATCAGGAACAGCTATAAGGCGCTGCAGGACTGCAGTGGCAAAGCCTGCCCTGGATTTAGAAAAGAGAGGTAAATGATAATGCTTTGTGAACATATGAACTGAGCTCCAAGTAGCAGCTTCTAGAATGTCTCTGGTAGGGACCCCTCTGAGAAATGCTGCTGAAGTAGAGGCAGCCCTGGTGGAATGGGATCTGATCCCCTTGGGCACAGGTTTACCATGGTGCAAGTAGCAGAAACAAATGCAATGGCCTATCCATTTAGAAATAGTCTGCTTTGATATAGCCTTCCCCTCTAATCCTGCAGCAAATGCCACCAGTAGTTGCTCAGACTTTCTTAAAGATTTTGTCCTGTTTAAGTAGAATCTTAGTTGTCTGTGTACATCCAATGAATGCAGAATCCGCTCCCCCTTGTTCTGCAGATTTGGGAAGAAAGTTGGCAGGTGAATGGTCTGCTTAAGAGCCACACTGGATACCACCTTAGGCATAAAAGAAGGATTGGTCCTCAGGGCCACCCTGTCCGGGTAAAAAAATAATGAAAGGCTCCACTGCCATGAGAGCATGTAGTTCTGAAACCCTTCTAGCTGAAGTGACTGCCAAAAGAAAAGGTGTCTTCCAAGAAAGAAATTTTATATCCACAGTACCTGCTGGTTCAAAAGGAGGTAGGGTGAGTTTTTCCAGTACAAAATTGAGGTCCCATGCAGGAGTTGGTGCTCTCCTGGGAGGCCTTAAATTTTTGGCCCCTGTTTTAGCAGGGGATGAGAAAAGAGGGGAGGCTTTGTGTTGTAATGAGCCGAGATGGCAAGAGGCATGGATTTTTATTGAAGAAAAAGAAAGGCTCTTGTCAAGCATCTCAGTTAAGTACTATAAAATCTGAGGAATATTGGGCTTTGCTGTGTCTGTTCCTTGTGCTTGGTTCCAAGCACAGAATCTCTTCCCTTTATCAGCATAAGATTTTCTAGTACTAGGCCTTCTGGCTTCCAAAATGACATCCATCACAGGTTTACTGAGAGATGTGGCTGGTAAAATTAGTTGATTAGCCATGCTGCAAGATTCAGAGTTTGGAGCTGAGTGTGCAGAATTTGATAGTTCTGCTGAGACAATAGGTGAGGTGTTTGAGGCAAGGACCACAGAGGAAGGTGTGACATATTCCTTAGAAGCAGGTATCAGTGTTGGTGAGCCCAGCCCGGAGCAATTAGAATCATTTTTGGTTTTTCCTGTCTGACTTTTAGTAAGACCTTGGAGAGTACAGGCAGAGGGGGAAAGGCATAGACTGATATGTTTTTCCAGCTGAAGGATAGAGCATCCACTTTCCATGCGTTTTTGTGATGATTTCTTGTGCAGAATTTGTCCAACTGATAGTTTTGGGGACAGGCAAATAGATCTATGTCTGGGCTTCCCCATTTTTGCGCCAACTGGCATAGAGTATCAGGTGTAGTCTATGACAGAAGAATGCCAAAGAAGCTGAAAAGTAAGGTGTACAAGACAGTGGTGTGACCAAGTACTACTGTGTGGTACAGAAACCTGGACAGTAAAGGCAGAACAGTTGAAGCTAGAGGTGATGGAAATGAAGTGCCTGAGAAAGGTGGTAGGATGCACACTGCGGGACAGGCGAAGAAATGAGGACATAAGAGCAGAAGCCAAAGTAGCTCCAATTGCAGAAAAGATCAAAGAGAACAGATTACGATGGTTTGGGCACATGTGTAGAAAAGTAGAAGACAATCTGGTGAGAGAGATTTGGGACAGACAGGAAGAAGGTAAGAGGAAGCGAGGGCGTCCAGCAAAGAGGTGGATGGATTGTGTGAAAGATCTGCGACAGTCAGGCATGAGTGTTGAAGAAGGCAGGAGAGTGGCACTGAATCGAGAGAGTTGGCGACAGTTAATACGATACCCCGACCCCATGCAAATGGGAAAAAGGGGGATGATGATGATGATGCTGCTTAAGATTTGTGGATCCAGTTTCCATTCATGCGGGTCCATAAGATTTCTGCTTAGGTCATCTGCCAGAGTATTTTGCTTTCCTGGCAGGAATTGAGCTTGAAGATGTATTTGGTAAGTCAAGGCTGTGTTCCACAAGGCCATGGCTAGTCTGCAAAGGGGGTAAGAGTGGGTACCACCCCCGCCTGTTTATGAACCACATAACTGTGGTGTTGTCCGTCTTTATCAGTAGTTGTCCCTGATGAAGTCAGTCCTTGAAGGCTGTCAGAGCATTCTGAACAGCTAGCATATCTTTCTGGTTGATATGTAGATGCATTTGGTTTGGGCTCCATTTGCCCTGAATGCATCTCCCTGCCAGGTGGGCCCCCCAAGCATAGTCTAATGCGTCTGTAGTCAGGGTTTGGGTGGCAGGGGGTAGAATAAATTTCAGTCCTTTGGTGACATTTCTCTGCCCACCAAAGAAACTCCCGTTGCAGGCAGGGAATGAGAGGAATCAGTGCTTCCAGGCTGTGACAATGTTGACTCCATAAGCTTTTTAGGTACCACTGAAGTTTCCTCAGTCTCGCATATGGAATTAGCAGAATGCAGGATGCCATGAACCCCAAAACCTGGAGAATTTGTCTTGCAGATATAGCTGGGTTTTTGTTGCCATTTGTTTGAAGTAAGTTGTCAATTGCATTCGTTTGCCTGGCGTGAGGCAAGCCATCTGAGCAGTTGTATTCAAGCTTGGACCCAGGAATGTAATTATTTGAGAGGGTACCAGTTGTGATTTTTTTTCGTTTATGGTGTACCCTAGGCATGCTAGAAACCTTTTTACAAATGCCAGATGTTGAAGAAGAGTGTCCTTGTCCTCTGCCTGAATGAGACAATTGTCCTGATAAGGATAAATTTGAATGTTTCTTTGTCTGCAGAATGTAATTACTGGTGCCAGGCACTTTGTAAAGACCCTGGGCGCAGTAGATAAGCCAAAGGGCAGTGCAGAGAATTGGTAATGCAAAAAGCCTGGTTTGAAGCGGAGGTATCTTCTGCAAGATTCCCTTATTGGGATATGCAGGTATGCCACTTTTAAGTCTAGAGACCAACCAGGCATTCTTGCCTAGCATAGGCAGTAGCTGTTGTAAAGTCAGCATTTTGAATTTTGGAATATCCAGGAATGTGTTCAGAATTGATAAGTCCAGAATTGGACACCAGGATTTGTCTTTTCTGGGTACCAGGAAAAGTCTTGAATAAAATCCTTGTCCTTTTTCCTTTTCTGGTACTGGTTGAATAGCCCCCATATCCATGAGGGACATGACTTGTTTCTGGGCCTCCATCCACTGGTTTGGTGGCAAATCTGGCCATCCATTTGAAACTGGCAACGTGTGGAAATGAAATCTGTATCCCTGGGATACTATGTTTAATACCCACTTGTCCTGGGTAATTAAATGCCAATTTTGAGCGTGAAGTGCTAGTTTTCCCCCCAAGGGGGCTGCCAAAAGATAAGTGCTTGGAGATGGTAGAGGAAAGTCATTGAGACTGCTTACTGTAGGGTTGTGCCTTGATACCTCCTGATTTGGAGGTGGAGGCACTATATTGCTTTGACCTGTAAGATCCCTGTGATTGATATCTGAAGCCTTTGGAGCACCTGGGTTTGCCCTGAGTGGCTCTGTTGGACACAGGAAAGGACCATTTCTTAGTAGGCCAGTGCCTACTGAACCTGGGTGGCTGCACTTGTAAGAAATCTTTTACAGTTTGCATAAATTTAACTTTGTCTTCCATTTTCTTTAAAACCTCTTCTGCCTTATTACCAAACAGACTATCATGCTGTAAAGGGGCATCCAACAATTTAGCTTTAACATCATCAGGCAGATTTTGCTCCTTGAGCCAGGCATGACCTTCTTTTCACTGATCCAGTTACGGCGGCCCTGCAAGAGGACTCCAAGGAATCAAAACCACATTGCAAAGTATGCTTTCCAACCTGTTCTGCTGAATGCAATAAATCCTGTAACTCTATTTTCCACACAATCAGAAGTCATCATTTTCTGTTTCAGTAAGCCCATAACATGCTGTTGATATTTAAACATATGAAACTGACAGTTTAAAGCCCTGATTGCCAAGGTTGCAGACGTATAAACCATCTTACTCCATCTATCCAGCACCCTGGAATCTCTATCAGAAGGGGTAGGATTTTTGGCTGCAGAAGCCTTAACACCCTTGGGACCTTGAGAAATAGTCTCAGGATCAGCAGCAGGATTTTTGAAAAGAAATTTGTGGGAGTCAGGAACCTTGTAATATCTGTCTGGCTTACTAGGAGCCGGAGGCAGGGAATCAGGAGCCATGCTTGATTCTGAGAACACATCATCAACAATGTCTAATACAGGAGGTATTGCCAAAGGCCTGTGCTGAGGAAGAAGAAGAAAATCCCCAAGCCTCTTTTTTGATTCTGAGAAGTCCTGACTCTCCCAATGAAAATGTTCCCTTAAAGTATGCAAAGTCTCTCCAAAAGAGTAATCCTCAGGAGGAGATGCAGATGGGATGGATTCCTCTGCATCAGAGTCCTCATAAGGTGGAACAGAAAATTCCTGATCAGAAGAGGAATCAGAGGAAATGGAAACCTGATCTGAAGATTCATAATCAGTGCCTTGGCCTAGGCCTCTTAGCAATGGGGGGGGGGGGGGTTTGGGAACCCCTGATCAAGTTAATTAAATCCTCAGCCATTTTGATAATTTGTTTTTTAGGCATAGGGGCCTGAGCACGTGGCTCATGCGTCGTTTTTTTACACATAGAAGTTGGTTTTGACCTTGTTTTTGATGATGGCGTCAGTTTAATATAAAAATGTTGAGGCGCCTGAAAACACCCTCAGAAGCCGGTGCCTGCTCAGCGGCTCTGGACCCATCCAAGGTAGAGACATCCACGGGTTAAATACTTGCAGAATCTCGTGGCATACCGGACTCCGAATGGGTCGTGGAAGAGACCTGCGACTCAAACGTAGCAGGTATCAGTGGCTGCGAAAGCGCCCAAGTACTGGCGACTGGCTTAGGAGAAGCTTCGTCGTCGGTTTTGGACCTCGATGATCTGTCTCTGTCTTTTTCCTTGCATGTTTTGTGAACTCCGGTAGTCTGATTGCTAACCGATGACATTTCAGGGTAGTTAAATCTTGAACCAAAATATTTAGAAGCAAAAATATACCGACGCTTAATAGTGCGTTGGTTAAATTTAGCACAAAACCGACAGCCAGGCATGTTGTGATCAGGGCCTAGGCAAGGAATACAGTACAAATGAAAATCCTTATGAGGTATTTGCTTTCCACAAGTAATGCAATTATTAACTTTTAATGACATCGGTAAGGAGCAAAAAAAGTTTCCCCAATGGGGTACTTAGCTTTAGTTTGAAGACTTCAGTTCGAAACTCGAAAATGAAAATTTCAGGAGTCGGCCGCCTGGCACTTGCAAACTGCTTCTGCTTCTGGCACTGCGCGGAAAGAAAGACGGATCAAAATGACATTGGCTGCATGTTTATACCCCTGACATCATGGAAGAGGAGACCAGCAACCGATGCAGGACCCAAGACTTTGTTATTCAGGCTGACTGAGGGCAACCTGCCAGCAGATTACCCAAATGTAATGACTGCAACAGTGAAACATGAAGAACATCTTTCTAACCATCTTTTTAGATTGGGGGTACTCTTGTGCCTCCCACTAGAAATGTTCACTTATGGCATGGAGTGTTTCCCTGAAAGTGAGGTCTTCGGGGGGGGGGGGTTAGGCTGAAGGAAGATTCTCCTCAGAATCTGAATCCTCACTGACCCTGGAAACTATCGCCCCATTAGCCTGACAAGTCTGATCTGAAAAGCTGTGAAGCGTATTATTATGGATCTCACAAATAAGGACATAGGCAATTTCCAAGCACTTGACCCCACCCAGTTTGGATTCGTCAAGGGCAGATCTTCTTGTTGAACCTGGCTGACTTCTATGAGATGGTCATCAAGGCCCTAGATGACAGAAAGTCACATACAGCTTACCTTGACTTGGCCAAAGCCTTTGACACAATCCTCAATCCGGGCATCATCGAAACGCTAACAACTTGGCGTAAATCCCTCTTTCATCAGGTGGGTGGCCAACTGGCTCACCGATAAGACCCACAAGGTCAAAATAGGCACCTCCATCTCTGACAGCAGACCTGTCAGTAGTGGTGTACCCCCAAGGATCTGTCCTGGGACCCCTACGGTTTGGCATCTACTTCTCAAAGGTCCAGGCAAAGACAAAAGACCAACTCTGTGGATGACTGCAAGTTGGGTGCTGTCATTGACTCCCCAAATGATGTTAACATACTACAAGAAGGTCTCACAGCAACAAAAGACTGGTGCCAAAGTCATGGCATTAAGTTAAATGCAAAAAATAATTTATTAACGTACCATTCAGCAAACACAGGGCCCATACTGATTACCACATCAACAGCAATCCTCTAAGCACACAACCTGTAGTGAGAGACCTGGTACACAGGTTGACAATCTCACATTCGACCGTCATGCAGCCGCAGTGGTCAGAAAAGCCTTTTACTTGGTTCATCTCATAAGTAAAGGGATTGCATCTAGAAAAAAGGAGGTTATTACCTCTCTGCACTCCTCCTTCATTAGGCCAATAATTGCGTACAATGCCCAGTTTAGCATGCACCTCTCCAAACACCTGCACCAACTGGAAAGGTGACAGAAACACCTCACAAACAGACTCCATGGCCTCCAACACCTGTCCTATGCAGACAGGCTCAAATCACCATCACTCTACTCGGTATCATACAGACTGCTCAGAGGTGATATGTGTCTCACCTACAAGGCAATCTAGTGGCCCTGCCCTACTAGAGATGGTCCATATCAGAAAGTCTAACTCCTCGAGCATTACCCACTCAAAAGGCTTAAATCTAATATGCGATATTAACAAAACCTGCTGGAGACAGGTTTGTTTCCCAGAGGCTGTCCTGTCTCTGGAACAGACTTCCCATACACGTCAAAACAGAGCACCTCGCTGACCTTCTTCAAGCACAACCTTGATGAGTGGATGGGAAACCACAAATTTGTCCCAGGGATTCCACCTGTGTCCCTCACTGACAGGGGTGACAGGTGCTGACTGAGTTTCTTTTTTGGGGATAAACTCTTGGCTAGGCTTGTAAGGGCCTCAGGGCGATTAGCCTAGTAACCTCCTATGATCCTAGGATCCCTATGAAATAAGGTAGGGTCCCTCCTCAGGTTCAGAGAAAACTTCAAGGTAGGATCCTTCTTCTTTTTCCTTGTTTATACAGAGTTGAACTGAGGTGGACTACCAGCCAAAACTCTGAGCTGAGATGTAAGATGACTAGAGGCTTCTGAGCTTCCAAAAAACATAAGTTGCCTGCTTTTTCTTATTTACACTATTTACTACACTTTTTTATTGCCTGCTGTCTACCTTTATGCTGAATTTATTTACTGTGTAGTAAACTACACTGCTGTATGGCAACTGTCTGCTTTATGTGCTTGTTAAATCAAATTTTATTGCTGTTTTCACTGTTTACAAAGCTTTTTTGCTAGTTTCACTAGAAGTATTTACTCGTATTTTTCACTGTTTTTAAGTTATCTCTTCTGCTTGTTCTGGTTTTCCTGCCAAACAGTGTTTAAATAACTGATCTTTTAACTGTTTAAAATATTCATTAGAGCCTCCTTGCTGAAGTTGTACTGTTTTAAATGCTTTTTAGTGTCTCACTGCTATTTTTCTGCTGTTTTAAACATTCTCTAGTGTTTCCCACTGAAAGTGGGGTAGCTAGTAGCTGTAGCATAGTGCAGACACAGGCTTGCTGCTTGTGGAACTGTTTGCAGTGGTTTGTTTGTTTTGTATGCTTTCCAGGCCATCCTGGATTGGAAGTGGCCTATCTGTACCTTTGTGAGAGAATTGTGCTGATTGGGGCCTGTCTGGTAAAGGAAGGCTAGTCTAGGGCTTGGAATAAGCATTCTCATTGGTCTTTTTGAAACTTTTTAAAGTTTTGTTTTTCAAGTTTTTAGCTTCTGGTATTTAGGGCCTACATTTGAGCAGGTTTTTGCTTCTTTGCACATCACACAGTTGCGTGCCAAAGCCGGTCAGTTAAATTCAACAAATTTTCCCTAAAACCCAGGCAGAAATATCCATCCACTGAGCTCCTCCATGACGGATTCTGAACAGCCACCATTAATGACAAGAGTCTTCATCTTAGCATTACGGACAGTTGAACTACCCTTGTTCTTCTGGCAACCTAGTTAACTTGGATCTCCTGGAGGCAGTGCAGCAATTGCCACATGTACACAGACAACCCTCTACTAAAAACACACTCTAGTAAAGAGTGCGAGAGCTGTAGTTACACCAAGAATCTAGAATCCATGCTCTCTCTCACTCAAAATCGTAACACGGAGAAGGCTGTCAACTCACCCACCCACTACATATGCTCACAGTAACACTATTCACAAACATACCACTACTCATGCACATAGTACACAGCAAACATGTAAATCCACATACGTGGAGGTTCTCTCAAAAAAATTACCAAAACACCAGAGACCTCCAAAACACAGGACAGCTACAACTAACACTTCCCGCAGCACCCATGACACACAGCAACACCAGTATCTCACCCAGTAAGGTGTAACACTCAAAAAACAAATTTTATTGTCATTGGAGATTCAATAGTGAGACACATGGATGTCCCCACTCACCAGGTTGGACAAGGAGAAAGTCACGGTCATCTTTGTCAGATCATGGATGCATTCAGGTCTCTCAGCAAAAAGCATCATTGTGACTGTCATAGCTCACGTTAGTGTGAATAACCTGAGATGTACCTCATTGGACTACGTGAGCAGAGACGTGGTTGAGCTCTCAGAGTGCGTGTCCCAGGCAGGTATGTCCCTAGCCTTGAGCAGCATACTATCCTCACCAGGAATTATGCCACTGTATAAACAAAAAAAATATTTATTTCAATAATTGGTGCAGTTTTTGGTGTCATTCAAAGGGGATCCAGTTTCTGTCAGCCTGGGAAGCCATGGCTGACAAACCTTGCTGCTTTGCAAGACACAGTTTGTACATGGTACCTCTAGGCTTTCGGCTGCTGAAACCTCAAAAACAACATTACCGACACAAAATTAACCAATCAGAACAAAATAAGAATCATGCTGCTAAATGCTAGGAGCTTAAACCAAAAATGGCACTCCCTGGAAGCACTTCTGTCACTAGAAGATGTAGATGTTTGCGCAGTCACAGAACCCGGGTTCAAGGCCTCAGACAGTACCCTGGCCTTGCAAGGCTGCAATGCCTTCCACACCTTTAGACTGCAAAATGAATGTGTGAAAACCAAAGGGGGCAGTGCTTCAATCTATATTAGAGATAAATTCACCTCCCGTCTAATCAGACTGGGCAATTCCATGGAGTTACTCCAGGTCCAAGTCATGGTGGGTAAGACCCCCATTCAATTCACAGCCAGTTATAGATCCACTTCCATGCATCACAACGCCCACGAAGTCTACTTGACCAAACTGGAAACCATCCAAATTTTACCAAACACACTGGATATGGGAGATTTCAATTATCCCACCATCTACTAGGAAACCTACTAACTTGCTAGTGCAAAAGTTCACTGACTGTTCCAAATTGTCCACGCCCTGCCAAGGGGAACAAACATTCTGGATCTGGTCCTTCCCATGTCAAACAGATGCATTGCCGCAACTGTTGGACCCTCATTAGTTAAAACTGACCTTAAATCAGTCATTTTCAAGTCGGCACTAACATCAGAACTCACAAAGGGTGAAATAAGACTAGAAAACTTCACCAAGGCAAACTATACCCTCCTAGGTAAGGATATAAATGCATTCCAAGCCCCACCCCAAACTGGAAGTGGTAACTACGCCAAAGCTTACACTAAAGCCCTGTACAATCACTTACATAAGTGTATAAACTCAGCCATACCAGAAAGAATCAAAGCCAGAGTCCCAAGCAAAAACAAGCTGCCATGGTGGGCATCCAACATCAACAAACTTTACAATAAAAGCAAAAAGTTGCTGTCCAAGAAAATAAAGGTAAGGCCCAACAATGGAAAAGCATCCTACTCAGCCTCAACAGGCAAATAAGGCAACTTGTCAAATCCTCCAAAGGCTCCTTTGAGAGAAACTTAGCAAGTACAGCGAAGGATAGTCATAGGATAGCGATAACGGCTTTTACAACTACGTATATAATCTAAAGGGTAGGATCCAAGCATGTGTAGAACTATTGGCCAAGGTATCACACACACTGACCCCACAGAGATAACTAACCTGCTAGCAGACAGGTTAGGTGAAAATTTCCTTCCCTTATCCCCTCCTTACTTACAGCAAACCTCCCCCCAACCCCCCCATCCTACAAATCTGAAGAGCAGGTCCTCAAAGCCTTGTCCAAGGCAAAAAAAAAAAAAAGAGCCTCTATGGGACCATAGGGCGTCCCAAGCTGTCTTCTAAACATACTAAAACATGAACTAGCATCACCACTAAGTACCCTTTTCAATCATAGCCTAACAGGCTTTGTTCCTGCGGAATGGAGAACAGTAACAGTTATTTGCCTCCACAAAGGTGGCTTAGCATCAGACCCATGGAATTATAGACGCATAAGCCTGACCAGCCTCATCTGTAAGCCATGGAACTTATCATTATGGACCTCATAAATAAAGACATAGGTGACCTCCAAACCCTAGATCCTACCTAATTCGGCATTGTGATGGGCAGATGCTATTAACGGGGGCAAATCTGTGCACACAGCATACCTCGACCTGGCAATGGCTTTCAACACAATCACACATTCAGGCATTAGCGATAAACTTAGCAAACTGAATGTAAACCCATTTGTTGTAAGATGGGTTGCCAACTGGCTCATAAACCAGGTACACACTATCAAAGTGGGTGACTGCACATTAACCAGACCTGTTACCATGGGGTTCCACAGGGGTCAGTGCTGGGCCGCCTACTATCTGGTATATACTTCTCAGAAGTTCAGGTAAAAACTAAGGGGTTGTGGCTAACCATGTTTGCAGACGACTGCAAACTAGATGCAATCACTGCATCCCCAAACACTGGTGTACTAGTCATAATCTCAAACTGAATGCAGAGAGATGCATCATCATTCCCTTCGGCAAAAACAATGTTGTCTCACACTATCAAAACAACAACAATACCCTAACTACCCCATGAAGGGGTAAGGGACCTGGGATCAAAAGTTGACTGTGACTTTAACTTCGACCACCATGCGTCTACTGTAGTAATGAAAGCTTTCTATGTAGCACAATTGATTAGAAAAACCATTGCCTCGAGAGTAAAAGAAGTTACAACCCCCCTACATTTGGCACTTGTCAACGCCCCATTTAGCATGTACAATACTAAGCATGTGCAGCAATTAGAGACACCTCAGAGGTTTCTAACAAAGATGATCAAGGGGCTCCAGCATGTGCCTCACACAGACTGACTAAAGTCCCTGTGACTATATTCCATATTGTACAGACTTCTAAGGGGTGACTAATGCCTGGCCTCCAGAGCAATCCAAGACCCAAACCTAATGTACTTGCTGCATATCCATAAATCAAACTACGGCTACCCATTCCATGGAAATAAATATGGCCTGAGACTTAAACAGGACAAGCCAGAGGGATAGATTTTTCTCTCCGCGACTGCCAGGTGTTTGGAACAGGCTACCGATTCATGTGAAATAGAGCACCTCTATGACACTGTTCAAGATGAACCTGAACAGGTGATTAACCACCTTAAATTCTTGCTGGGATACAGCCCACAACCCTCCTGGATCTAGGCAGTCATCACTAAATGAAATCTTGGGTTCTGACTAACATTTCTATGGTATTGCATTGGGATGAAACAGCTAGGCTTAAAATGAACTTTGGGTCGATAGCCTAGTAATATCCTATAATACTTGGGGAGACTCCAAAGGAGGTTGCCTAGCTCTGACTAAGGAGATGAGGTCCTCAGCTGACCTGACTAGATCTTGTGATAACCTGATGAGTGGGAGCAGGTGAGCCTAGGCACAGGACCTAAGGTAGAACCCTTCTTAGAAGTAGCTTTAGCCTTGAGCCTAGGTACATTTGCCATCCTGATGCCAGTCTCCTTGTAATGCAGAACCAATGCAGGCTATCATCTTGAAGGAACATCACTGGTACAAGATTGCTCGCCAGAAGCTGAGGTCTGCTGATCAACTCTAGACCCAACCAACAAACTGAAAGCCAAGGCCTGTGTATAAGTTGAGGGACTCAACAGAGGCCAGCACCCCACCTCTGTTGTAGAAGGGGGGGGTGCAAAAGCACCTCGCCTTCCTCAGTGATAACAAGCCTTGGAGGACTGGCCGACAGTGAATGGCTATTGTCCAGGACCCTACGCCTGGGTCTTTTTTCTTCGTTCTTTCTTATGCTTAGGGAGTTCAGCCTTGGGATGACTGGTGGATGCCATCAAACGATGCATGGAAGGCTGCAAACTAAGATGCCTAGCCAAGACTTCGACCCTATGCCTAATAGTCTTAGAATTGAAACGAGTGGAAAAATGACAATCCGGGCCTAGACAGGTGACACACAAAGTATGAAACTCTTGGTGTGGGATTTGCTTACCAGAGCGGAGACAATAGTTAATCTTATCTGACAAGAGTTGAAGCAAGAAAGAGTTTTCCCCAACTGGGTACTTAGCTTTGGAAGACTTCTCTCTGGTGTGGACCGACCGACACACTGAAGCACTGCCTCAGGCTCCAACAGCAAGAAAAGATTGATGTAATGGGGTCAGCCAGCTCCCTTTACACCCAAGTGTTCTGACTTTAGGTAAGGGCATCCACCAGCATTAGGAGAGAGATTTTTACTCTGGTAGTTGGGCTGGCCAAGAGCTTCCACAGCAGAAAATCTCACAAGTCAGGATTGCAACAGTGAAACTTGAAGACCATCTAATGTTAGCATAAGACTTTGAGGTAACAGATTTTTAAAGGGTCATCATCTTGAATTTTGGAACTTTCATATACACATTTAGAGGGAAAGATATAGAATTGGTCTGCAGGAAGACTCTTTGGTACCAGAAACAATTTGAAATAGAAGCCTTTGCCCTTTGATTTAAAGGCACTGGATGTAGGACTCCTACGGTAAGTCGTGAAAGACCAGAGGAAATAGTTCAGTTTGATTCAGATGGTGAGGAGTAACTGCCCTGAAAGAATGTATGTGTGTCCAGTGCCAACTGTGTCCTTCCCTGAATCACCTTTAACATAAAACCCTGCAACAATATACTGATAAAGGGGAATATACAGTGCCCAGTTGCTGGGACAGATTTTGAGAGATGGGGGGAGGAGGGAAAGAAAGCTGATATAGTAATTCTGTATTTTCACACTTCCTTTTCAGGAAAGGATCCTTGTTTCTTGCTCCCCTCCCACCATCTCCTTTTTACTTCTCTGTTTGGTTTGAGAAGGTAGGGACAGATCGTTTTGTCTCTTAGATGTGGAAGAGAAGCGGAGAGATTTGTAAGGGGGTGGCTAAAAATACTAAATTACTAAATACTAAAAATATTAAATAGACCTGAGTAACAGGGGAGCCAAATAAAACCTTACCTAAAGTAGAATTCAAATTTTTTTCATACCTGCTCAAAACTGTAGCAGAAGCAGTGGCCCTATACATGTAAGCAATCATACAGACTTCTAAGTCATGTTTAGATACCTGGAAATGTTAGAAACAGAATTCAGATAGGCACTACATTCAGGGTTAAGAGTGGTAGCTAATTCTCTCAAACTGTTCTAAAAAAGCACAAACTTCCACATATAGGTCTGACAGTTAAAAATTGTACATACCAAAAGTGGAAGAAAAAATTATCTTACTTAATCAGTCCAATTATCTTCCCATACTTGTCCACAGAGGAAGGGCTGAAGGACACCAACAGCCCTTTCGTAACTGGCAAAGATGTGGAAATGGCAGAACGGTTAGACCTAATGTGAGAAAAATAAAGCTTTTTAGTTTGAGAAACTTTATAAAGCCTATCTGCTTTTTTGGAGACTGAAGGTTGTGAAGAAGGTTTGCCACATGTAGCAGTAAACACATCCTCCAAGTATAGCACTAGTGGAGGAATAGGTACACAATGAGGCATATCTACTTGTAACACATCAAACCTCCTCAGTTGAAAGGGAACACTCATTTGTTCCCATAAAAAAAAACTCATTCATCCCGGCTATAGTTTGAGAAAAGGAAAATTCCTCCAAAGGAAGCTGTGAGGACCCAAGCTTCCTCTGAATCTGAGTTTCAGGCTTGGGAATCTGCAGGAGATGATGCCCTGTCCCGGTCTATGTCCAAATCTTCTGCCATGTATTCCTCAAGGATGCTTCTGCTGATCTGATTTACAGGTACTGTATTCTGTGTATCTGTAACTATTTCTTGGATAGACATCATGTCTTCAGATTAGCAGTGTTTAATTTTTATTTTTTCTTTACAGGTATTTTTGATGATAGACTCTGAGAAGGTACTTCTGCCCCATTAAGAGGTTTCTTCCCTACAGCCACATACTGCAGCACCCCCCATTGTGTCTGCATGCCCTAGGAAAGATGGTTTGCCCATGCCCGGTTCAGACAGCGGGATAGGCGAGAAGGGCATGGTTAGCCCCACAATTCCTGGTGGCTGAAAGAAATATACCAGAGAACGTAGGAAAGGTGAGTGAGTGATCTGTGGCACAACTGCTGGCTACTGCTGATTCATCCACAATTAAATGATGTGCTGACTGAGCCTGAGGAGTCAACAAGGGCTCTTTGGCAAGTTTTTATTTATTTATTTTTTCCTGAAAGCAACAGAAGTCAGACCAGCAGGAGCAGGGGTAAGTATCCATGCTGTGACTAAGGGGGATGCCTCAGATGTGATAAGCTTCAATGGAAAGTGTTAGTTAGAAGGTAAGTTTTCAAACAGAGATCACAAGCAGAACACAGACTTTCACATACGTTCACAGTTCCCTAAATCCTACAATGCATAAGCAGCTCACTAATTTCCAGTCAGAAAACCCTCCAGATAAAATTCAGTCTGACTGAAAAAAATGTCAGGTAATTTGATACACACTGAACAAAAACACTACAATATCCCATTGTAGTTCCTGCCCAAATTAAACACTTTTCAGCACTAAACACTGAGATTTTTATTTTTTATTTATCATTTGTTGACCGGGAAAGTCCGACTAGGTTCCACAGAGCCTGTTTTCAGCGGAGGCCCGGGGAGAAATGCTCCAGATAAATGCATAATGTTTACACAAGCAGCATAAAAACAGTCCCCAAATTAGGCAAATATAAAAATAACTGTCCCTAACAGAAACCTTCCAGTATTAGAAGAAAGATACCGGGGTTTCTTAAAGGAGCACTCCTGCTAAAAACCTAAATAAAACAAATATCAGTTTAAAAAAAATTCTGTGTGGAAGGGTTCACTACGGAGACTTATCTGCCTGAATGAAGCTTAAGGACAGCTGCTGCTCTTGTGAAGTCTTTGAGCTGCTTCTTTACAAAAAGGCAAGAAAGTATTAATGTTCTTTCACTCTGATTGCTGATGGCCCCTTTTCAGAGCTGACCAATCAGTGGGAGGCAACCAGAGCTTTTGGAAGCTGGTCAGTTGTTTGTTGAGCAAGACACAACCCACATAGTCTAATGGCTACTGCAGTGGGAATGATGAACAGCAAATCCCCAACAACATACTTAACCAACTAGAGGAGAGAAGAAACTCTGGAAAAACGAACCAACTGACAGACTGCAAGCATACTATGTATACAGTGAAATGCATCGGACTGCATTGCAGAAAAATGAAGTGAAGATGGAGCTAAAGTACAACACTCTTATACCTGATGTTGGTCCTCAGACATCCATTGACTAGGAATGATGTAAAGACTCTGGAAACTGGACCAGTCAAAGACTTCTGCATGGCAGGAATACCCAAGAATCAGTACTGCAATTCCGATTGTGAAGAACATAATTAGCAGCAACAGACTGTTCTTGGGGTAAATGACACACACTGGGGACAGCAGGTCATGTCATGCTCCAGATCCAAGGTAAAAAAATAAAAAATAAAAAGTAAAACAAAATTAAAAAAATGTCATTTAGAACAAAAGTCTTTATATGGAATTTATCACAAGTCATTTAGGAGCTGTCTCTGCCCATTGTAGCTCAGGGGTAAATTTTCTGTTTCTTATCCACAGATCCAATTTGCACTTGAATATGGACAGGGGTGAACTTTGTTTGATGTGGATGGGGAGTCTGTTCCAAAGCAGCTGTATCTTCTGCAATATGTACCTGTCCCCCAAACCATTCTGTTAATGTTACATAAGAGGTTTAGATCCCCCTGATTGAGCATTTCAGAAGCAACTGGACTTGCACATGTGCAGTAAATCCATCAGTACTAGATCAGTGGATGCAATGTATGCTAGACACAGGTCACCTCTTAGCAGTCTGTAGGATACAGAGTATAGTGACATGGTTTGACTTGGACTACATAGGACATGTTGTTTAGACCTTGCTCTGTGGGTATTCCAATTGTTGCATTTGTCTGAACAGATACATGTCAAAGGGGACATTATAGTCAATGACTGGTCTAATGAGGGCTGAGTAAAGGGGAGCAATGACATCCCTAGACCTCACAATCCATTTGTTTATAAGATGTGCAATACAGGACTTTCTTACAACAAAGTTAGGTTATTGTCTACATAAGTTTCCAAATCCTGAACAATTGGGTTAACTCTTAGAGGTATAGTGTCAATGTGGTACTTCTCCGGGGTAGATGACTTCCAGAAGGATACAGCAATGTTTTTTTTGGCATCTACTTTCAGTCCATGACTTTGGCACCAGTCATTTGTTTGGAATAAACCTTCCTGCAGGGTGATCAGGTCATTTGTGTATTCAATGACTGCTCCTAGCCTGCAGTCATCTGAAAACTTATCCAAACGCAGCCCTTTGGTATTGGCTTTTGTGATGCCCGTGCAGTGGCCCAGTAATCAAGGAGACTCCATCCTCACCACTAGCACCAGTAAGGGGAGTTCACATTGAGAGCATAAGAAGTATACACACAGTAAAGTACAACTTCCCTTAAGAGCACACAGAGATCACAGTCAGTCTGGGGCTGGTGTCTCCCTTTCTCTCCAGATCCCCAATATGACTCCCCACTGGCAAAGCTATAGGGATCAGATCTCAGCCGAGTAGTCAAGCCAGAAACTCCAGTACCATCTCTGTCCAACCAGTGCTCAGTGTCCCTGCCCAAGTAGCTGACACACACACACTTTGATATTTGATTTTTATACAAACACACAGACAATCCTGGGGAAGGCCAGCACAGGTTCTCCAGCTATGACCCCTTCTGCCCAGGCTGTATGGTAGTACCACCTGCCACCAAATACTCTTATCAGCTACTCTAAAGGACCTTCCCAAAGAGTGTCCAATTCCACTGTGCAATGTTACTATTATCCAAACAGTAAGTTTGACGATCAGCAAGGCTATTGGAGTGGCTTATACAGTATCACCAAATACATGCAAGTACTCTAAGAGCTTAAATTATCTCTACATAAAACAGCCACAGTTAAAAGGTTTAAAAATAAATAAAAACACAAGACAATATTTATTGATTCAACACAGTGACAATACAGAGTTCAGAAATCACAGGAGAACACTTTTAAACAATATTGTAGAATAGTCTTACATAAATATAGAAAACAGCTACACTAATCTGTCTACATTCCTATCCGTCTCTAAGAGGAAACTATGTTCTAAATAACTTTACTTACAGAGCAAAGCAAGTGCTGATGAGTTGTTGTCAGATTCAGAACAAAATACAAAAAGGCCCAAATCTTAAAGTCTTAAATTGATAGTACACATTACTACTGAGTCATTTCAGATTACATCATTCTTGACACTTCTGCTTAAGTTTCCCAGGCTCACAGAACTTAAAATTTAACATTTCTTTGTAATCTGCACCTGCCAGGAAGCCACAGCAATAAAAGACACTTTACATGTGAAGCCTAGTAATTGTCTCTGTCTTAGGACAAAAAGAAAAGTTCCTGGCCCAGACATCCTGTCTCCAAGCTTGAGATCACACACAGCTGTAACATTCTTTACTTATCAGCTTTCTTCCAGCAGGGTGCACTGTGGTTACATTTTTGAAGCTCAACACATACACAGTTTTCTTTACATTTGTGAAGCATGTGGATCATACTAATATTTAGAATGATCTAGAATTATTTACAAAACTCTATCTAGCTAGGCTGGCAGCATTCACAGCTTTTACTGCAGAAAAGTAGACGCCAAAATATAGGGATTCTAGTACAGGGCCCTGAGGACTCCAATGGTGACTGGTCTATTTGTGGAGGCAACTTCCCCTATTCTGATTTCCTGCATCCTATCCGTGAGCCAGCTGGTAGTCCAAGCAGGTGACAAAGACGTTTATTCATTATTTGTTTAGCTTTCCTACTATGCCAAGTGGGGAATTGTGTCAAAAGCTGTGGACAGGTTTAAGTATGCGTTGTGTACAGTTTGCCTTCATCCACTGCTTTTCAAATCCTTTCAAAATCCACCAGGTTGAGTAAGCATGACCTGCCCTTGATGGATCTACACTGAAATGTGTCCAGTGTTTGGAGATTCCCTATGACCTGATTAATTAGGTCCATGACAAAAGTTTCCATGGCATTGCGTATGAGGCTGGTCAGACTATGGGTCTGTAGTTGCCAGAGTCTGTGGAAGGTCCTCCCTTATGCAGGGAAATGACTGTAGCTGTTTTCCATTCACTTGTTATAAAACCTGCACAGATGCTAAGATTAAACAATGTTGGGGACGTGATTAAATCGTTCTTAATATTATTTAAGGTGCACCCAAGGATATTGTCTGGACCCATCAATGCAGTATTCTTAACTTTTGACAGCACTTTTATGACTTGGTCTTCTGTGATAGCTGGAGGTGAGCCAGTTTCAGGTATATCTTGAGAGACAGAGGGGAGAGGGAGATGATGTTACAGCGAACTTACTGGCTGATACATTTAGCTCTATCTTCAGCTTCAGTGTAGGTAACATTGTTCACAATCAGCTCAGCAAATTTTTACATTGTCCTTTTCAGATTACAAACATAACTAAAAAAATGCCTTGTGACTGTCTTTGGCTTAAGTAGGTACTTTGCCTTAAACTTAGCTTTGGTGGATTTTATTAAGCTCCTGAGTTGTTTATTTTAGTGACAAAGGCTTTAATATTCTGGGAGTTACTCTTCTTACTTTTGGTCAAAATTCTATTCCTTCTGTTATAAAGCTTGTTGATATTTTGGTCCCACCATATGGGCTTGTTTCTGGGGTTTACCTTGCACTTGTTCCTATGGGGTACATATGCATTTATGTAGCTGTTTAGATGCTGGTATACTGTGGTGGTATACACCTGGTGGAGATTTGAAGCTTGCCAGTGTATCCACTTAGGAGCGTGTGATTTGTCTTAAAAAGAAATGTCTAAAGATACCTTGGAAGGGATAGAATAGTTGCTTAAAATCTTACTATAACCATAGATGTCCTTCTCTTCTATGTTGCAGTATTCATTATTCATAACATGGGGAATTCTCTGCCTAGGTGACCCGAACATCCGGCCAGTATACAAATGACTTTTACTACCGTATAGTACTTGGGACATTGCACGGAGGCAGCAGGAAGTGTACACCATACAAATGACTTCTGTACATACCATCCTCAGAACTGAATGCCCCAGTCAGACACCAGTCCAAGGATAAAAAAGGAGAGGCAAACTATCATCCAGAGAAATACAAGGACTAAAGGGGGAGGAGGATGGGACAAAATACTGCAACATGGAAGAAAAGGACATCTATGGTTATGGTAAGATTTTACACAACTATTCTATGTCCTATTCCCATGCCACAGTATTCATAACATGAGGGAGAGTACTAAAGCTCATGAAAGGGGGATGGAACAGGGGAACGCTTCACAAAACCATGCAGGATTGCCTTGGCAAACCCTGCCCTGGATCTGGAGATGCCATCCAGCTTATAATGTTTGGCAAAGGTGTGGAAAGAAGACCATGTAGCTCCCTCCAAGATAGAAGTGGTGTCCAACCCCTTAAAAAGGCCCCAGATGAAGCAATAGCCCTAGTGGAATGAGCTTTCACTAAGGAAGAAAGTTTTACCATGGAAAACATAGCAGAAAGAAATGGCCTTAGAAATCCAAGAACAGATGGTCTGTTTTTTTCCCAGCGGCTTGGGATGAAAAAAACAAAAAACAAAAAGTTGCTCTGATTTCCTAAAGGACTTTTATCCAGGTAAAATCTGAATTGTCTATGCACATCCAAAGTATGTTAACACTCTTTCACTGGAATTCTGAAGTGAGGGAAAGAAGACAAGTAAATTAATAGATTGGTTAAGGGACAATCATTAACCACTTTGGGCATGAAAGAGGAGACACTATATTTGTGGAAAATGAGGAAAGGTTGAGATACCATTAAAGCTTGGAGTTTAGAGACTCTCCTAGCAGAAGTGATGGCTACCAGCAGCACAGTCTTCTAAGTGCAGTGCTTTAAGTAAGCCATGACAGCAGGCTCGAAGGGGGATTGGGTGAATTTTTCCAGTAAAAAATTCAAATGCCAGGGTGGAAGAATAGGTTTCCTGGGAGGTCTGATATGAAGGATGCCTTTAAGAAAAAACTTAACCTCTAGCTTGGAGGCTAAGGGAGGTTATAGAGGCAAACATGCAGAAATGGGAGATCAGTGGGCTTTTACAGAAGAATAAGCCAATCCGGCCTTAAGCAGCTCACACAAGAAAGATAAAACTAGAGGGATATCTAGTGAAAATTAATCTAGCTGTTTCTTTGGACAACAGATGAAGAACCACTGCCATTTTGACAAGTAGGATTCTCCTAGTATTAGGTTTTCTGGCCTCCTGCAGGACTAGAAGCATGTCCTCAGGGAAAAGGGATCAAACGTCTATTACCCAAAGAGTTAGGTTCAGGGTTAAGTGTGGATGAATGTGAGATCCCTTGTCTTGTGTGAGGAGGTCCACCCTGTGAGGTAACTTGTGATGATTGCCCTTGGCTAAATGCAGAAGAATAAGGAACTTGTGCTGTCTTGTCCAAAAGGGAGTCACCAACAAGATTTTTAGTTTGTCCTGATGAATCTTCAGCAGAAACTTCTGTGGGAAGGGGGGGATGTGTACAGAAACATCTTCTTCCAAGATATTGAAAGGGCATCGACCTTCCATACCAGAGGATCTGGGAATCTGACGCAAAACTGTGGAAACTTTCTGTTCACATGTAAGTAAAAAAGAAGTTATATTCTTACCATAATGTTCCATCTGTGTTGTTGGTCTTCACTCATTCTTGACTGATCGGTTCGGTTCTGACCTCTTGGAACCAACTCGGCAGTTATACATAGCTTGTGCCAGACAAAAACCCTCAAGCTAAAGCTCTACCCACAATGCCTCTCTTCCCATTACCTCAGATCGAATTTGCCTAGTAGTTAAGAAAATACAGAAGCCTATAATATCCCAGGACTAGGTCCGAACCTCCAGGAGTCTTCTGGAGGGGGCAGGAGATTGGAATATCAAGAATTAATGAAGATCAACAACACAGATGTTAAGAACATAACTTCTTTATCTGATGTTGCCAATCTTCATTCATTACTGACTGATGGGACAGAGTCCACAGCTACTTTAGATCCTGGGCGGCCCTAAGGAAGGATATTCCTGAGCACCATAGAGCCAAAAGATGCTCTTCCCCTGGAGACCATGTCTAATTTGTAATAAGTGATAAAGGTATGCAGAGTAGCCCAAGTTGCAGCTGCACATATGTCTTCCATACATGGAATAGAAGACCGCTGAAGTGGAAACAGATCTAGTAGAATGAGATCGAGCAGTCGTTGACAGCTTTAGTTTATTTTGGTTGTAAATAAAGGTAATGCAGTCTCTTAGCCATTATGACAAGGTGACCTTTGATACAGGTTTGCCCAAACTGGGTCTTGAAAATGACAGAAATAGTTTACCTGATTTTCTAGGATTTCATTCTGTCCAAATAAACATGCAATAATCTGTGCAAGTCCAACAAGTGTAAACAGTACTCTCCTTTGTTTGTAAAATTTGTGAAGATGACTGGTAAGTCTATGGACTGGTTGATATTAGACTTTGATACCACTTTGGGAAGGAAGGTGGAAATGGTTTTGAGTGATGCTCTTTCTTTGTGAAAAATGATATAGGGATGATTCACACAAAGTCTGTAACTGAAGTTCTCCTAGCAGACATGATAGCTACTAGGAAGAGGGTCTTCCAAGATAAAAACGTGAGGCCACAAGTAGCTACTGGCGCAAAGGGTTACCAAACTAAACATTGTAAGACTAAGGTCAGATCCCATGGTGCTACAGGGTCTTTGAAAGAGGGTTTTAAATGCAGAGCGCCTTTACAAAAAATTCTGCATAGACAATGAGACATCAAGGAAAGGTCAACAAGCTTGTTATGAAAATTTGAAATGGCAGCCAAATGAACCTTAATTGTAGACGTAGAGGCCTCCATTTCAAATATGGTAGCTAAATATTCCACGATCTTATCAACTGATGGCGAGAAAGAGTCTATTCAGTTTGTACACGCACAAATTGAAAATCTTTTTCATTTGCTTAGATAAAGCTTCCTGGTAGATGGTTTATGGGAAGACAGGAGTATGCGTTGCACTGGATGAGACACATTATTCTGGCTGGCAATTGCTGGAATTGGATAAACCAAGCCATCAGCTTGAGATTTTGCAGACTGGGATGCACCAGACCAGAAGGGTGAGACAGTAGGTCCGGTGCTGGGTCTAGAGTCTACGGGCAGCGAATCAGATGAGGCCAAAGTAAGGGGAACCAGACTTGACAGGGCCAGGTTAGTAAGGTGCAATGACAATCACTTTGCTTCTCAACCGCTGGGCTTTCCCCAGAAACTGGATGATCAGCAGAATTGGGGGAAAGGCATACAGGAGTCTCGGGGACGAATCAAGAAGAAGTGTCTCTCTGGGACTCTCCATGAGGTAGGAGTAGGGCAAAGTAGCTGCTGTATTTGCAGTTTATGGGAAAGTGAACAGGTCGCAGCAAGGCTGACCCCACTAACGAAAGACCTTTGTCGCTATGTTGGGATTGAGAGACCACTCATGAGGCAGGAGGATACATCTGCTCAGTCTGTCCGCAATCAAACTGAAGTTTCCTGGGATATGGGTTGCTATCAGAAAGCAGTTGGAAGTGATCATCCACTGCCAAACGTTTAGAGCTTCCCAACATGGAGGGTAGGACCTGGTCCCCCCCTCCCCGTGTGTTGATATACCAGACTACGGACATGTTGCCTGATTGGATTGCTATTGTCCCAGAAGGAAGGACAGCCTGGCATGCTTGCAGTGGTAAAAGCACTGCCCTGAATTCTAGGACACCGATGTGCAAATCATCCTCTTTCGGAGACGAAGTCCCTTGAACAGTCTTTCCCAGAAATGCCCCCCCCCAATCTGGGAAGCATCCGTGGTCACTACGGCCTTGGGCTGAGAGGGGGAAAAGAGATGACCCCATAGAATCTCTTATGGTTTCATCCACCAAGATAAATCCTTTTTGCAGCAATTTGTTATCAAGACCTGGTGGGACATGGGGTGTGTTAGAAAATGAGCATGGTCACGCCAACAGCCATTGAAGGAGCTCTATGTGATACCTTGCAGGGGGAACTAATGTTATCATTGTTGCCATGGTTCCCAGAGCTTGTAGTACCAGATGAGCAGGAAGTTTGTTTTGGGAAATGATTACTTGAAGTTGCAATCTTAGTTTCAATAGTCTGTGGAGAGGAAAGGAGGCTACACAGGTTACTGTATTTAACCTTGCTCAGATGGATTCTAGATCCTGCGTGGGAGTAAGTTGTGACTTTTCTTTGTTGACCGAAATGCCTAGCGTTTCGGCAAGATGTAGAAGAAAGTCTATGGTGTAAAGCAGTAGATGCATGGAGGGAGTGGTGAGGAGCCAGTCGTCTAGATATGGAAACACCCGGAATCCCTGTAGTCTCAAATGAGCTGCTACGACTGTCATGTATTTGGTGAACACCCTGGAGGCTGTCGTGAGACCGAAGGGCAACGCTCAAAACTGGTCACGACTGGCTCCTAGTCAGAAGAGGATATATATTCTGGAGCATTTGTCCATTTTTATGGGGTAATATGCTTTCTGAAGATCTATACAGCACATCCAATCATCCTTCTCTAGAAAGGGAAGGACTGACTGAACCGTGACCCGTGACCATCCAGAACTTTGTCTGTTGTACAAATTTGTTCAACAGGCTGAGCTCACAGGAAGGATCACAGGAAGTCCCTAGGCTACTGGCCCTGAGGCCCTTATAAGCCTAGCCAAGAGTTTAACCCATGTTTAGACAAGTTAGATTCCAAAGTCCCTGTTCAGCAGGGACACAGATTGAATCCCAGGGGTGTATTTTCTGTTTCCCATCCAGTTATCCAGGTTGCGCTTGAAAAGGAATAATGAGGTATTCTGCTTGACGTGGAGAGGGAGAGTATTTCACAGATGGGGAAGTCTCTGGGACACAAATCTGCCCCGTCAACAAGTCCTATTGATGTCACAGACTAGGCTGAAGTCACGGGTGTGGGTTACTCGAGTGGAGCTTGACTTGCGGGAGATTGGTCCAAGATTGGTCTCCAGTCCCCTGTCTTTTTTGGCACTAAAAAGAACCTTTAGTAGAATTCGGATCCTATTTAGTCTGGTGGGACTACATGGATGACTCTCTTTTGAAGCAGCTTTTGAATCTCTACTGCTGATAGATCCCTCTGACTGGGTGGAACATCGGGGATTCACTTTTGGGAAAAGACTGAAGGGAATGTGGTAACCTCTCGTAATTATTTTCTGCAAACAGGTGTCCGAGGTTATTAAACGCACGGCTGAATGGTGTAGAGAGAATCTTTCTCCCGACTGCTTCCAGAGGTGAGCAATCGGCCCTCCATTCAGGATCGCTGATAGGGTTGTCCAGGAAAGGAATATCTGCAGCCCTGGTTATGTGGACCTCCCCTCTGCCATGGGGGTGGTATTTCCACATTCCCCCCTATGCCCTGGGAGGAATAGTCACCATGTGTATCCCGAAAAGGCCCTTAGGTCTTCTTGAACTACATTTTTCCACTCCTCTGATTCCTGGAGTAAGGTCGTTGTGCAGTGGAAAAACAAATGCCCACAGCAGAAGGGGTCTTCCCATCTTTTTTCACACCAGGCTTGTGTGTCTCTGACTTCTGGGCCAAAAAAGAAAGCACCATCAACTGGAGTGTTGATAAAGGAAGACTTAAAGGGTTCCATGAAATCACACAAGTGCATCAAGGCGTGACGCCTAATGGCAAATGCCTATACCCGCTGCTCTAGATGTCCTTTCGGCTAAATGAGCAATAAGCCACATGGACGAATATGAGATCGACTCCAGGGTCGGAAGCTGTGAGGCAACCTCATCTTGGACCACATCAGATACTGCTCCTGCAAGGGTGTCTGAAAGCTCAGTTATCAGATCCCTTTGGAGTCTAGTAGTGTGCCAAGAAGTTCAAGGAAAGAATAGCGAAGGTCAATGAAGCAAAAACCCACTTCCCAAATCTGTCCATCGTCTGAGACTCTCGGCTAGGAGGATGGATAGTTGCTCTCATCAGCGGGTTCCTTTTTGGTGGCCACTGCCACCACCATGGCATCTACTGTTAGACCCTTAGATCAATGGGACTGATCTTCTGGGCTGAAATCTTGTCTGGTTTCTGGAGAATAGGCTCTATGGAGTCTGGAGCCTTCCACACTCGCTGAATGATCAACTTAACTAGGTCGTCAGAGGGCAGGGTCACCCAATAAGTAGAAAAGCTTGTAAGAACACAGATTCCTTGGAAGACGGGTTTGAGGAATTCCAATCACCTCTCTATTTTAATATTTCCAAGATTTCTCCAAAGGAGACATCTTCCGGGAGTGACCGTGGGGACCCCTTCCCCTTCATCATAACCTGTGTCTTCACAGAAGGATTCTACTGGAGAAAGTAGGTGCTTCCTCTTAGTCGTCCTCTTATGGGGTGGCTCAGGAGGAGGTTCTGAGGAGGAATCCAAAGAGGGGGGGACCCTGAACCAGGGTGTCATGCAGCTCTTGTGCCTGCTGTCAAGATGTAGCAGACTGCGAGAGCTGCGAACCAGAGGAAACAAAAATATGGCACTCTGACAAGGGTGGAACCAGCTGGGGGCCTGCTGAGGCTAAGGCTCTCTCCATAATATGGAAGGCAGGTCTGCCCGAAGAGAGATGGGAACCCAGAACAGAGAAAGACAACCTCAGAACTGGGGTCACATCCTGCTTCAAGGAGCCGACACCCAGAGTAGGAGCTGAGAGAGGTCTCAAAACTGCCATGGCCCTGACAGCTGTAGACGGTACCATGGAAAAACCAGAACTAGTCCAAGGATCTTGGAACTGACAGACAAACCACGGTCCTGGGTGTGCAATGGATCCAAAGGCACCGAAGGCCAGAGAGTCTACTCCAGCACTGAGGTAGCTGGCACGGGAAGTGTCAAAGTGGGGGAGGATCAGAACCCTGAAAGGAGGTTGAAGGAGGATAAACTGGTGGAGTCCTTGGAGAATAAGTCTTGGCTCCGGGTGAGGGAGAGATTTCTTATGGTGCAGGGAGGCCTGTGGTTGCCAAAAGCTGATTCACTAATCTGACTATGTCCAATTCTGAGAGACTCGTGAAGAACAGATTGATATTGTGGAAGGGGACTCAGGCCTATCCAGAAATGGGCTTGGTTGTTGATGCAAAAAAAGGGTCTACTAAAGGGGGATATCTAGTCCTGGGAATAACTGTTAGATTGACTTTCGGCACCATAGGTTGTTGTATGGAAGGGGAATGTGGAACTGAATGAGAGGACAGTGGTGGTTGAATAGAAACTATTGTAGGTGCCAGATAGGTTGTCTGCAGCGAATAATGATCAGTGCCAAAGAGGTTTGAGTCTTAGTCGTTTCAATGACTGACAGCATCGATATGGATTTAACTGTTTTCAATGTCAAAGGTGATGATATTGCCGCTTTCGGTTCTGGAGAAACCATCGGAACCTGTGCTTTTTTGGGACTTTGCTTCATGTGCCGAAGGGGAGGTCGGCACAGAGTAGTTTCTTTTCTTCACATCTGGTTTAGGAGATTTTGAAGTCTCTGTCTTAGTTAGGGCTTCAGTAAAAGGACATTTCAATAAGCCTTTTAAGATAAGTTTATTGCACCTCTCTGCTAAATTATGGGGGCAAAAGCCCTGACAAATCATACAGGTTATGTCCAAGTGAGGGGCACCCAAACAGTACACGCAGGAAAGATGACCAACAGAATTGAGCATCTTTCTGCCACAGTCCTGACACTGCTTGAATCTGGATGTTCCCCTTTTGTTTCTTTGCCATATCCAAAAAAAAGTTGAGTCTCACACACACACACACACACACACATACACAAAAGAGTAAGGAAAAGAAAGGATTTTTTTTTTTTTACATAGATATACCAACTATGGTATAAAGAGAATACGCAAACGGGTAAGGGCGAAAAGAGGATACTAACAATGGTATGTGAGACTACCAATGGTAATAAAAAGAGGGAGGAGGCCTGTTGCCAACGATGGTAAAAAGGGGTAGAAATAGTTGGAAATACAGTCATTCACTCAAAACAAAGTTGCGGAAACTATCCAATAAGACTTTTAGCCAAAGGTTTTTAGAAACGACAGTGAAAAAAATAGAAATTTTAAAGCACTTAGCTGAGAGTATCGGCTGACACATCCAATTTTCTACACGACAAATGAGATCTGAGGTAATGGGAGGAGAGGCAATGTGGCTAGAGCCTTAGCTCGAGAGTTTTTGGCGGGCGCGAGCTATGTATAACAGCAGAGTTGGTTCTGAGAGGTCAGAACTGAGTCCATCAGTAAAGACTGAATGAAGATTGATAACATCAGATGATCTATTTGAGATGTAACCCACCAGTGGAGAATGTCCAGAAACGCATCTCCATGGAGTATCCATAAGCAGGACTGAGTCATGAACATGTTTACAGTGTCTGCCAGAACATTCTGAGCTGAAGAAATGTACAGTTGTGTACACTTACCATAAATGTAGATGTTCGAGTGTATTCACTGTTGCATTCATTACCATTTGGGGTTATCTGCTTGCAGGTAGCCCTCAGCTGGCCTGATTATCAAAGTCTTGGGTCCTGTGTCAGTTGCTGTCTCTTCTTCCATGACGTCAGGTAGTCAGGAGTATAAAGCATGCAGCCGATGCCATTACATCAGTTTTTCTTGCCCCAGATGTCAGGTGCTCCCATAATGGGAAGCAATTATATATATAAAAGGTTACACCACCAACAAAAAGCAAATACACCAGAAAGCTTAAATACAGTAGACAAGAAGAGAGGTATAGCCAGTAGAAGTCAGGGGGATGGAGGGAGGGTAACCAGGACTGCAACAGTGAATACACTCGAACATCTACATTTATGGTAAGTGTACACAACTGTACTATGTTCTTCGTGTTTCACTGTTGCAGTCATTACATTTGAGTAGATTCCCAAAGCTAAGGAAGGGAGGAGGCAACTAGAGAGCATTAGGACCAGCTATTAGGCCCTGCAAGACTGCAGTGGCAAAACCAGCTCTGGATTTAGAAAAAATAGGCAAGTGGCAATGCTTGATGAAGGTATGAACAGAACTCCAGGTAGCAGGTTCTAGGATGTCCCTGGTAGGAACACCTCTGAGAAAGGCTGTTAAAGTAGATGGAGCCCTGGTAGAATGTGATCTTATCCCCTGTGGGATAGGTTTTCCATGGTGCTTATAGCAGAAATGAATGCAATGGCCTATCCACTTAGAAATGGTTTGCTTTGAAATGGCCTTCCCCCTCTGCCCCTGCAGCAAAGGCAACTAGCAGCTGTTCAGTTTTCCTGAGAAGCTTAGTCCTGTCCAAATAAAATTTAAGTTGTCTGTGCACGTCTAAAGAGTGCAGTACTCGTTCCCCTTTGTTCTGTGGATTAGAAAACAAAGCTGGCAAATGAATGGACTGATTGAGGGCCACACTGGATACCACCTTGGGCATAAAGTAAGGATTGGTCCTGAGGGACACCCTGCCCGCATGGAAGATGATGAAGAGCTCCAATGCCATGAGGGCCAGTAATTCAGACACTCTTCTTGCTGAAGTGATGGCTAGAAGGAAGGCTGTTTTCCAAGAAAGGAATTTCAACTCTGCAGTTGCAGCTGGCTCAAAAGGAGGTAGAGTGAGCTTTTCCAATACTAAGTTAAGCTTTTTGTGATTTTATGCAGTATAAGCATGAATTGCTATATAACTTGAATAAAAAGGAATGGAAGGAACTACAGGCATTAGCGAATGATGAACATCTTATTATTAAACCATCTGATAAAGGTGGTAAGACAGTGGTGATGAATGTTGCTCAATATTATAAAATGTGTATGACACATCTGGATGATACCAATACCTATGTTAAGAGTAATACAAATGAATATATTAAGGCTATGAACGATTTTGACACCCTTATATCTATGGGAGTGAGGTTAAAATATTTATCACAAAACGACAAAGATGAAAAGTTTAATACTGATGACAGTGTGTTGGCTTTATTTTACTGTCTTCCAAAAATTCATAAAAGTAGGGTAGGCCTGGTAGGCCTATTGTATCTGCTCAAATATATTTTTTGTCTAATATTGGGAAATTTTTGCATGAATATTTATTCCCTTATGTAATAAAGTTACCTAGTTATATTAGGGATAGTTTTGATTTTCTGGAAAAATTATCTAAAATACAATGGACTGCAGATATGTTTTTTTATAAGTGTTGATGTTGTTAGTTTGTATACTAACATACAGTGTCAGTTTGGACTAGAAGCAGTAAAATATTTTTTGGGTGATAGTCCAGTAATGTATTATATTATCGAAATATTGGAATTTTGTTTGAATAATAATTTTTTTATGTTTAATGAACAAATATACAGACAAATCAAGGGTACTGTCATGGGGGCATCTTTTGCCCCCATGTATGCCAAACTGATGATGGGTTTGTATGAATTAGAATGGTTATATCATATAGATTTTTTTTTTAAATTATGTAGTTAGTTAGTTTCGTTTTATAGATGACCTTGTTTTTATTTGTAAAGGTGGGATATCTTATGTTGGTCATTTTATAGACGTTATGCAACATAATAGATTTGGACTTTCCTTTGATGGCATACAGGTGGGCAAAGATACAACTTTTTTAGACATACATCTGATTTTGGAGGACAGCTATACTTTACGTATGTCTGTGCATAGAAAATTTGCTGCTAGTAATCAGTATTTGATGGGGACTAGCTGTCATCCAGTTCATACTTTGGTCTATTTGCCCTATGGGGAATGTATGAGACTTAGACAGCTATGTAATACTGACACAGACTTCTTTAAAGAAATTAGTGTGACTTGTGAGATGTTTAGATTGAGGGGCTATAGTGAAGCTAGTATTCAAACAGCTATAGATAAGGTTATTAATGAACAACATAAAGTTGGTACTTATAAGTATGGAAGTAAGGGGTATAACTTAGATGTTACAATTCAAGAGAAAAGACTAGTTTATTTTGTCTCTACATATAGTGTTTTCAGTGATGTTTTAATAGATATTGTTAAACATTACTGGAATTTTTTGTTTAGATCAATGGACCTAAAAAATATTGTCTAGGTCTTTAGGCCTTTCATTTTGTAGAGGTAGGAATTTAAAAGATATTTTGGTACATAATAAATTTAAATATCCCACTGAGACATTGCAATACAGGACCATGCAGAGACTAGGAACTTCACCTTGTAGTCATTGCAATGTATGTCATTATATTGTTCCAACTTTTAAGTATATAAATGGCCATGTATCTGAGGTTAAAAATATATACAGCTGTAATACTGAAGGCATTATTTATGCGTTAAAATGTCCGTGTAACCTTGTATATATAGGAGAAAGTAAAAGGAAGTTTAAAACTAGACTGCAGGAGCATGTCAGGAATATTATAAATAATAAAGAAGATAGCCCTGTTGCTAAACATTTTATGCTGGTTCACAATTCTAATCCAAATAGGTTACAAGCCAATATCTTAGAACATATTATGAAGGGAGTATTTTCTGATGATTTGTATAAAAAGTTGCTATATAAAGAAAGTATTTTCATTTTGAAATATGACACTATTTCCTCAGGGTCTGAATGTGGAATGTAACTGGAGGCTTCTTATCTGATGAGAAAGTAGTATTAAGTATTTTTTAATGTTTATTGATTAATTGGTTTAGGCTTCTTGTTTAATTGTTAGATGTATTAGAGTATATAAACTGTGTAAGTTATGTGATGTTTTATACTTCTTGAAGGGGGTTGCCGAAGTGCTAGAGGTGCAATAAACTGGTGTTTTAAGTGGATTCTTCGTCTGCGGTCTTCAGTTTTATCTTTTCTTTTTGGTTCGTGCAGAGTAAGTTAAGGTCCCAGGCTGGAGTAGGGGCTCTCATGGGTGGTCTTAAATTTTTGGCCCCTCTGAGGAATTGTTTCAGCAGGGAGTGAGAGAAGAGGGGAGGCTCAGTATTATAATGTGCTGAAATGGCTAAGGCATGAATTTTAATAGAAGAGAAGGAAAGGCCCTTGTAAAGCATCTCTGTTAAGTACTGAAGAATATGTGGTAAGCTGGGCACAGATGTGCCCATTCCCTGAATTTGGCTCCAGTAACAGTATCTTTTCCACTTTTCAGCATAGGATTTTCTATTACTAGGCCTCCTCGTCTCCAGAATGACATCCAGCACTTGCTTACTGAGGGATGGTACTGGAGAGCTCAGGTAACTAGCCAAACTGCAAGGTTCAGGGTTTGAAGCTGGGGGTGCAGAATCTGGCCCTCCTGCAGGGACAGCAGGGAAGGGGTCTGAAGCAGGTGCCATGGTTCCAGCAGTGACATACTGGGCAGGAGGGGGTACCAGTGTTGGCGTTACCAGTCTGGTGCAATGAGTATTGTCCTTGGTTTGTCCTGTTTGATCTTTAATAGAACTTTCGAGAGGAGAGGCAGAGGGGGAAAGGCATAAACTGAGAGGCTTTCCCAGGTGAAAGACAGGGCCATCCACTTTCCAAGCTTGTCTGTGGGGAGTCCTTGTGCAGAATTTGTCCAATTGGTAGTTCTGAGGCGAGGCAAACAGGTCTATTTCTGGGGCTCCCTCATTTGTTTCTCAACATGTTGAATATCTTTGGTTCCAGTTTCCACTCATGTGGGTCCATGAGATTTCTGGTTAGGTCATCTGCCAGCGAATTTAGCTTGCTTGGCAGGAATTGAGCTTGTTGGTGCACTTGGTAGCTCAAGGCTGTGTTCCACAGAGCCATGGCTAGTCTGCAGAGAGGCTATGAGTGGGATCCCACCTGCTTCTTTATGTACCACATAACAGTGGTGCTGTCTGTCTTTACCAATAATTGTCCTGAAAGAATGTGGTCCTTGAATGCTGTCAGAGAATTCTGTACAGCTAACATTTCTTTTTGATTGATATACAGGTGCATTTGACTCGGGTTCTATTTGCCCTGAATGCACTGCCTTGCCAAGTGAGCCCCCCCCCATGCATAGTCTGATGCGTCTGTTGTTAGGATTTAGGCGGCAGGGGGTAGAGTGAATGGCAGTCCCTTGTTGTGGTAGCAGGCCTCTGCCCACCAAAGGAACTCTGTCTTTATACAAGGAATGATAGGAATCATTGATTCCAGGTCCTGAGAATGTTGACACCATAGGCTTTTTAGATACCATTGTAGTTTCCTCATATGCAGTCTTGCACATGGAATTAGTAAGATGCAAGAGGCCATGAACCCCAGGGCTTGCAGTATTTTCCTTGTAGATAGCTGGGTCTTTGTGGCCAGTAGTTTGAAGTAGGCTGTCAAATAAACTTGTTTCTCTGGCGTGAGGTACGCCCATCTGGGAAGTTGTGTTCAAGTTTGCTCCCAGGAATACAATTTGTTGGCAGGGTACTAGGTGAGATTTCTTTTCGTTTATGGTGTACCCCAGTGAGGTTAGCAGTTTCTTTACAAATGCCATAGTATGTCTTGGCTTTCTGCCTGAATTAGACAATCGTCCAGGTATGGGTATATTTGAATATTTCTTTACCTGCAGAATGCAATGACTGGAGCTAGGCACTTTATGAATACCCTGGGCACAGTAGCAGAAAACTGACAGTGCATGTAGCCTGCTCTGAAGCGTAGGTATTTTCTGCAAGATTCCCTTATTGGGATGTGCAGATAGGCTTCCTTTAAGTCCAATGTTACCAACCAGGCCTTTTTGCCTAACATGGGAAGCAGCTGATGAAGAGTTAGCATTTTGAATTTTGGGAATACCAAAAAGGTGTTTAGGATAGACAGGTCTAGGATAGGACGCCAGCTGTTGTCTTTTCTGGGCACCAGGAAAAGTCTTGAGTAAAAACCTTGTTCTCATTCTTCTGCTGGGAAAGGTTGAATAGCCCTGACACTTAGAAGAGACAGAACCTGCTGTTGAGCCTCTGCCCACTGATTTGGGGGTAGGTCTGGTCAACCGTCTGGGGTTAGTAAGGTGTGGAAGTGGATTCTGTATCCTTGGGAAACTATATTTAAAACCCATTTGTCTTGCGTAATGAGTTCCCAGTTTTTTGCATGCAGGGCGATCTTTCCCCCTAAAGGAGCAGTCAGTTGAGCAGGGCTTGGAAGGTTTAAGGTTAAGTCATTGTGACAGTTTACCATAAGGGGGTGTCTTACTACTTCCAGCATTGGAAGTGGAAGCCCTCCACTGCTTAGGCCTGTGAGTACCTTGAGACTGTAGCCTAGGTGGTCTGTTGTTCTTGGGTTTGGACTGAGAAGGCCTGGAAGAGACAGGAAAAGACCAATTCTTAGAAGGCCAATGCCTACTAAATCTGGGAGGCTGTACTTGCAGGAAATCTTTAACAGTTTGCATAGATTTGGCTTTTTCCTCCATCTTTTAAGTACTTCTGCTTTGTTGCCAAATAGGCGGTCTTGGTTTAAGGGATCATCCAGCAATTTAGCTTTAACATGATCTGGCAAAGATTGCTCCTTAAGCCAAGCATGCCTTCTAAGAACAGACCCTGTGACAGCAGCCCTACAAGATGCTTCTAAGGAGTCAAAACCACATTGCAAAGTATGTTTACCAACTTGTTCAGCAGAATGCATTAAATCCTGTAATTATTTATTTTCAGTACAGTCAGGAATCAACATCAAATTCTGTTTAAGTAATCCAATACTATGCTGCAGATACTTTAACATATGAAACTGGCAGTTTAAGGCCCTAATGGCCTAAATAGCAGAAGTGTATACCTTCTTACCCCATCTGTCCAGGGCCCTGGAATCTCTATCAGAGGAGGTAGGGTTTTTGGCAGTAGAACCTTACTGCCTTTGGGTCCCTTTGAAATGGTCTCTGGGTCCGCAGTAGGATTCTTAAAGAGGAACTTGTGAGAGTCAGGTAGTCTGTAATACCTATCAGGTTTCTTGGGAGCTAGAGGTAAAGTGCCTGGGGCCAAGCTAGATTCCAAGAAGGCATCATCTACAATGTCCAGTACAGGAGCGATAGCTAAAGGCCTGTGTTGAAGTAGGAGTAAGAATTCCCTAAGCCTCTTTTTGGAGTCAGAGTAATCCTGGCTTTCCCAGTGTAAATGCTCCCAAAGAGTGTACACAAGTTTCACCAAAAGAGAAATCTTCTGGAGGGGAAGCAGAGGGAATGGAGTCCTGACTGACAGCAGAAAATGTCTGAGGATGGTAAGTGCAGACATCACTTTTACGGCTTACGCTTCTTGCAGCCTTTGTACAGCACCCCACATACCCTGCAGCAGTAAAAGTCTTTTGTATACTGGCCAGATGATAGGGTTGCCTAGGCAGAGAATTCCCCATGTTATGAAAACTGCAACATGGGAAGGAGACTGCTTTATGGTCAGACCGAACAAGTAATGAAGGTACACAAGGGACAGTGCAAGTATAAGTAAGGACAAGATCCAATATGTTGTTCCCCCTTGGGGATACTGTTTCTGGGGCATTTATATTCACAACATTCAAGAATCTCTCTGCTTGTGCACTAGAGGTTATGGTGTAGGTTTCTCAGTCTGTAGCTGAACAGTTAAAACAACTAGAAAAATGGTATTGTGTTTAATACAGAGTGCTTCTAGTCCCTGTAGATATGCATTGGGGCCTTCTTGTATTAAAGAGGGAGCTCTATTGCTAGCTAATATACAGTATGGGACTTTTCTAATGGTTATTTGGACATGAAGCTCTAGTGCATCATTGCTGCTTCACCAGCCTTGATGAAAGTCTCTTCTAGATGAAGACTGAGGCACTTCCACCTTTTTCTCCTCCTGTGGAGTAGGTGGTCTAAAATGTGTAAGGGTGTTAGAGCCCTGCACAGCTGGAGTGGTCTTCACTATTTTAAACCTTGTCTCAGTCACTACACAGTTGTCAATGTCCTCCATGGTGAGAAGGGCTTGTAGGGAGTGGAACTACTTGTTTAGCCACCTGGCACTGATCAGTAACACTTACACATTTCCTTTGCTTGTTCTGTTATGTTGGCAGCTTTATCAGGTTGGCTCTGTCGGAAAAAAAAGCACTATGGGGGTGAATAACGTCTTCGTCAATAATCAAAACCCTAGGGGGATCAGACACAGGCCATCCCTGGTGAAGCATCTCTTTTAACATACAAACACAAAGACATCTTGGACTGGATAATCCAGTCCTGTTCTCCAAGCATGGGCATAACCACTGTGTAATGTGATATAGAATTTGCAGCTTGAAGCCCTCTTACACCTACAAAAGCAGATAAGTTTTCCTGGATGTTACACTACCTTTATGGAAAGTATCCTAAACTAGTTTTATGTCTGCAGACAATAATACCATATTTTACATTTTTTTTTGTACTCCAATGTCACCAATTAAATCCCTTCACCTATTGCTCCATTCATTCCTCTGGGCACCAGAAGAGGGATGTGAGAGCTGTCATTTAGTGGGGGTTAGAAGATGTTTTTCTGTGCTGCTAAACACCCACCCTCAATAAAAAGCCTGCCATGCAGGAACCCAGTATGTATGTGGTTATATACACCACAGTTCCAGCTGGAGCTTATGTGCATTTGTTGGTGGATTTGTAATGTGCAGAGTACTCCACTGCAAGTGCTGCAATCGTGGACTTTCGCCCAGGTGGAGCTCTTCGAGCAGCACTTCATCAGATGACCCCCCTCCCCCCATGGGTGAGCTTGCATCAGCCACTCACTTCCATTTCTCCTTGTCTGGCTCCCATAGTGCTCAGACTTCTAGTGAAAATCAGGTTATTTTGTGGGCAGGCATAATGAAACCTCTCCAAGGAAAGTAAGCTCCCATAAGGCCTTATTTTCGCAGCATCAGGCTTAACTTTTTTTCTGACAAAAGTCCAAAATATTACTGGCTGAGTGAAATAACATTTTCCTCCACTGTACTGACAGTTTTAGCATTAAATTCCTTGCTTCATATAACATTATCAGGAGAGCTTAGTTCTTTTGGCTGTGGAGGAACTTAAACTATATTCCAGACAAGGCAGCATGGAAGGTCCTGCAAACAGACAAGGTTAACCTTCATGATTTTGAAACTGATCGGGGCATGGCCAAGATGGCTGAGAAAGCTCTGTGACTGAAAACATTTCTCTGAAAAAAAACGGAGATACTTGTTAGCTAATTTTATTCACTAATACAGGAAAGATTTATAGCTTCAAGTTCTTCATAAGCTGTTATTTTCCTTTCAGAATTTCAACTGATTGGTTAAGATAGAGAGAGACTTCAACATACGCCACTCAAGAAATGGTACTCAGGATCCAGGTGTTAAAAAAGACACCCAGTTACTAATATCTAGTATGTAGGATGTACTACTTAAAATGGACAAACTGGATACCAAAATAGAAAGTTTCAAAGAGACGACCAAAAACAGATGTAACATTTAGAAATTCTTATTAAACAAAATGCACAAATTAGCAGTATGGAAGAAGCTTTAAATGATCATGAAGGGAAAACTACTGAAAGTGAGTCAGAGACTGAATTTCTATTAAAACAAAATAACTGGCTCACAGATAAAGTTGATGATTTAGGAAATAGACAGATGACATGAAGAGAGTTATGTACTTACCATAACTTGGCATCTATGTTATCCCTATGTCACTATTCATCACTCTTGGGTAGTTGGATCCGACATGGGATCTGATCCAGCAACTTATCAGATGGATCCTAGGCTCGAGCTCCTACCACTCCCATAATCCCTTGCTGCCCTCTAACCCCTTAGACTGAGTTTGCCCTAGAGCTAGAAAACAGCTAAGGAAGACCTTAACCACCAGACAGGACATAACCAGTTCCTCTAGGTCCCACAGGACTGGGGAAGGAGGGAGGGATAGTGATGAATACTGACAATGGATAACACAGATGCCAAGTTATGGTAAGTACATAACTCTGTCTGATGTTATTCATGTGACTATTCCTCACTCTTGGGTCTGAATCCCCAGCTACCATAGCATCATATAAGGACATGCCGAAGAACCGTGCAGCCAAAAAAAGTCCTATTCCTGGAGACTATGTCAAGCTTATAATGAGAGCAAAAGTGTGAGAAGACCAGGTGTCTGCGGCACAAATCTCATCTAAGGAATAGCAGGCTAAATAGGCAGCTGACGTAGCCACATATCTAGTGGAATGAGCTCTAATTGGTTCTGATAATGGAAATATAAACCATGGAAATACATTTTGAAATCTAATGAGATATAGTAGACACTGCCTGACCCTTTCTGTTAATAGAAAAGGCCACAAACAGCTGGCCAGAGCTGCGGAAGCTCTTGGTTCTGTCCAAGTAGAATCTTAGTTGTCTATGAAAGTCATGGGTGTGCAGTAAATATTTGCCTTTATCAGAAAAGTTTGGGAAGAAAACTAGCAGCTGAATGGACCGATTCAAATTTGCCCAGTAGCTACCTTGGGCATGAAGGAGGGGTTGGTCCAGAGAGCAACTCTGTCTTTATGGAACACCACATATGGAGGCTTAATAGAAAGAGCCTGCAACAAATAAACTTGTCTTGCCGATGTTATAGCTACCAGAAAGGTGGTCTTCCATGACAGAAACTTCATATCACAAGTAGCAGCAGGCTCGAAGGGACCCTGTGTAAAAGAATGCAGTACAAAGGAAAGGTCCCAAGGGCAAGAAGGATCTTTGACAGGAGGCCTAAGCAGGAAAACACCTTTCAAAAAAGGCCTTACAAAGGCAAGAAGAAAACATAGGCTCCTTGCAAACACTAGAAAATTAGAAATTAGAAATGGCCGCCAACTGAAGCTTAATAGTGGAGAAACAAGCTCAGTCCTGAAAGAGTGAAGATAATAATAATAAGATGTCTGGAATGGGGGCTGAAGAAGGATCCAGACTTCTCTGTTTGGCCCAAATAGAAAACCTTTTCCATTTACTAGCGTAGACCTTTCTGGTGGAAGCCTTCTGAGAGGACAGAATATTGTCTCTGATGGGTGATGCAAGGCTGGGCTGGTTTAAAATGACAGGAAGTGGACAAACCACGTGGCCAGACAGAGAGTCCGAAGGTTTGGGATTGGAAGATGGGAGGGGTGAGAAATCAGATCCGGAATGAGATCTAGTAGCCAAGGGGGGTACCTCAAGTGAGACCATAGGAGGGGGAAACCACACCTGCTGAGGCCAAAAGTGGGCAATGAGGATCAAGGTGGCCTTGAGCCGTCGAGCTTTCTGAAGCATTCTAGGTTTAGGAGGGGAGGCATAAAGGAGACCCGGAGGCCAATCGTGAATTAGAGCATCCCTGGGGGACTCCCCGACTGGGTGAACCAGGGCGAAATACTGGCTGCATTTGTGATTGTGAGGAGGTGCAAACAGATCACAGCTCGGACGACCCCAACAAAAGAAAATCTCTCTCACCACTGAAGGATTCAGGGACCACTCGTGAAGTCTCAGAATGGTCCTGCTGAGTCTGTCTGCTAACACACTGGACTCCCCGGGAATGTGCATTGCAAGGAGAAAGCACCCCGAGGACATTGCCCATTCCCAAACCCTCATGACAAAACTGATAAGAATGTGTGCCCCCACCCCCTTGTTTGTTGATGTATCATACAACTGCCATGTTGTCTGTGTGAACTGCAATGTTACCCAGAGGGAAGTCCTGAAAGGCTTGCAACATGAGAACTGCTCTCATCTCCAGTACATTTATGTGCAACTTGATCTCTGCAGGGGACCACGTACCTTGGACTGTCTTTCCCTGGTGATGCCCCCCCCCCAACATGGCAGCATCAGTGGTCACTGTGGCCGTAAAAGGAGAATGACAAAATGGTATGCCTGTGAGGAGGTCGGGAGACTGAATCCACTAAAGGAGATGACGCCTGCACACAGGGGGTGAGAAGCAGATTGAAGCAGTCATCGGATGAGAAAGAGAAGACCACTGCTAGGGTCCACTTCAGAAAACTCACGTAGAACCTGGCTAAAGGCACAAGACAGTTTGCCACCGCCATGGACTGTAAGGCCCTGAGAATGAAACAGACCTGAGGACGAGACAGATCTAGGAGGTACTGAACATGAGATCTGATTAGATGAACACACCTGAGAGGTAACGCCGCAATCTCTGACACAGTGTTCAGCTAAATGTCAATAAACTCCAAGTTTTGGGATGGCATCAAATTCAATTTGGGTAGATTCACAGTGATTCCTAACTGGTCGAACAGGCGAAGCATATACTGAGTGGCTGTGACCAGTCGATGCTTGGTGGGAGCTGTGAAGAGCCAATCGTCAAGGTAAGAAAACACCTGGAATCCCTGCAGTCTCAGGTGAGCTGCCAAGACTGCCATGCACTTGATGAACACCAGGGGGTGCTGTGGTGAGGCCAAAGGACAGGGTCCTGAACTGGTAATGATTGGCCCCTATGCAAAAGTGGAGAGGTCTCCAGGAGCGCCTGTCTCTTTTTATATGACAGTACATATTCTGGAGATAAACAGAGCACATCCAGTCGTCCTTGTGCAGAAGAGGCACGATGGACTGGACAAGGACCCTCTGGAACTTGGACTTCTTGATGGAGAGCTGTAACTCACTTAGGTCCTGAACTGGACGTAGGTCCCTATCTTCTTTTGCACCAAAAAGAAGGGAGAGTAAGCTCCAGATTCTCATTGTCCTGGGGGGAACGCTTGGATGGCGCTCTTCTGAAGAAGCCTGAGCACTTCTTGTTGAGCTAACCCCCCTCTGATGTGGTGGCGCATCGGGGAGGCACTTCCTGATTGGAAGGAGGGTCTGGGAAAAGGGAATGAAATAGCCCCTGGAAATAGTGTTTAGCACCCAGTGATCTCTTGTAATGTTTACCCAGGCCAAAGGGTGCAGTAACAAATGACCCCCCCCACCCCGACTGTCGGCATGATAGTTCGGCAGCACATCAGGAGCACTGGGAGGGCTTCTCAGAGAAGGGTTCCCTGGAGCCCTGACTTTTGCAGACCCCCTCTACCTCTGGGGTGGCATCTGCCATTGAACCCTTTCCACTGATCTCTAGAAGAGGGCTCATCCTAAGCGTCTTGAAAGGAGGACTGCGACTTCTGAAACAATAATTTCCTAGTCCCTCGTTGTGTCTTGGAAAAGGACAGCTTAGGGGCAGAAAACTTTATTCCCACAGTCAACTGGGTTTTGCCTTCCTGCTCACTGCAGGTCAGTGTTTCTTTAACTGAAGGACCAAAGAGGATAGATCCATCAAAGGGTGCATTGGTGAAGGATGCCTTAAAGGACTCCACAAACCTTCAAATGCACAGCCAAGCGTAACAGCTAACAGTGATGCCTATACCGGCCACTCAAGAGGCACCTTCTGCAGCACTGGAAATGAGCCTCATGAAGGAATTTGACAGGGACACAAGAGTAGATAGCTTGGGGGACACTTTGCTCAAGTCCCCAGCAGGCAACAACTCAGAAAGGGAAGTGGTAAGTTCCTTGACTAAATTCCACTAGAGGCGGGTAAAATGTGCAAAGTAATTAAGTGCCCGCAGACTGAATGTAGCTAAGGCAAAAAAAAAACACTTTCCAAGTCTGTCAATCGCCTGGGATTCTTGGTTGGGGGGATGAACAGATGTACTCTGCTCCACCAACTCCTTTTTAGTGGCAGTAGCTACCACTAGAGCATCGAATGGCACCCCTTTTGACCAAAGCTGTCAGTGGGAGGACTCAAACTTGTCGGCATGCTTCTGTACTGGCTCTACTGTATCTGAACCTTTCCATGCCCTGCTAGTAATGAGGCCTATCAGTTCGTCAGCAGGAGGGGGAACCCAGGAAGTAGATGGTCACATCTCGAATGCCTTCACAGGAACACAGACTCCTCGGAGGATGGGGGTAGGGAAGACCATCTGCCCTTCAACTTCAGGATTTCTAAGATGTTCCTGAAGGAGACATACTCAGACAGAGATCTGTGGGACATGTCCCCTTCATCAAGGTCCATGTCCTTGGTGAGAGACTCCATAGGACAGGACGAGGAAAATGTAGGAGCAGGGGAAGGAACCCGAGCTGGATGGGTAAGGGACACTATGATCCCCAACTCAATCTAAGCTTTAAGGAAGGACCTCATCTTCGTGTCCATATCAGAGGGGAGAAAGCTCCGTGAGGATGCAGTAGAAGCAGAAAACCTAGCTGGGGACCCATATCTGGACCTTGAGGACCTTCCGTGCCTCTCAGATCAGCTTCTGTGCCTAAGAGCTGCAAAGAGCTGCTCCCTGCCAGAATGTGAAGAGTCCTCAATAACAATGGTGGGATCAAACACAGATCCCGGATCCGCCCACCTCGGGCCTGAGGACAAAAGAGGATCTGAGCGCTTGGAACCCAAAGGTCTCAGATATGAGGAGGTTGGAAAAGTAGCAGGTCCGATCTGGTTGGATACATAAGCCTCGATCCAGAGACCTTGGATCCGGGAGTAGAGTCCTGTGACCTTGGATCTGAACACCTCAAAGTGGAAGCCTTGGATCCTGGGGTGGACTAGTGGGATCTGGGATCTCAGGTTGCCGGATCTGACAGAGCTGAGGCTGGGGCTGGACCAGAGGAGCAGGAATCTGACAGCCTGTATTTCTTAGAGAAAAAGGACCCTGGAACATATGGGGCCTTCTTCTTGTAGTCAGGGGGGCCGGGCTTGGCCGGATACTGGGCCAATGGACCCCCTTGGACCATACCCTTCAGCAACAATTTGTTACGCCTTTCGACCAAGGCCCTTGGGGTTGAATGCAGCACAAATATCGCATTCATCCTCCAAGTGGTAGGCGCCGAAGGAGTAGAGGCACTCCTCATGCAAGTCAGACATGGGCATCTTCCAACCGCACAAACAGCACCTCTTGAACCCAGATGGTTTGTCAGACATAGTCGAACAGACCAAACACCATAAACCAAAAACAGTGCACAAAACCATAAGCCGGAATCAAAGCCTAAGTCAAATAGTCAACCAGAGATGGCACTAGCAACAAAACACTCTACCAGTTAAAACTTTACAAACTACCAGAAAGGAAGTAAAACAGAAAAAACCCTTTTGGCGCCAAAGGCTTAACCTAAATAATGGTGACAGAAGGGGAAGATAAGGACTAAGCTCAACTATAATACAGGCAAGCAAATATAAGAAAATATAGAAAAATAGTAGAAAGATAAGCACTTATCCCTGTGAAGAGACTTGAGCTAAGAAATCACGTCTGAAGCTGGTGAATGGCAAATGAGATCTATGGGGGAGGGTTAGAGGGCAGCAAGGGATTATGGGAGTGGGAGGAACTTGGGCCAAGGATTTGTCTGATAAGTTGCCTGCTTGGATCTGATGTCAGATCCTACGACCCAAGAGTGAGGAATAGCGACATGGCTAATATCAGATCATTAGACTTTATGGTACACCTAAAAAGTATGAGGGAGACAATATAATAAACTTCTTAACCGCCTGGCTACATAAAACATTAAATCTACCAAAAACTTTATCTTTTGGAATTGAAAGGGCACACAGAATCCTTAGAGTACCTTTGAAGATGGAAAACACTACCATGTTCAATTATAGTTAAGTTTATGTCTAGCTTAGAAAAAAGATCAAATATTAAAAACATCATGATACAGCCCACCTACTACTACTACTTCTTTCGGCTTTTCCCGGTTAGGGGTTGCCACAGCGGATTATCTGTCTGCTCATGATTGGCAGTGGAGTTTTACAGTGTTCAGTTGCCAGCCCACCCTTCCACAGAAGGTGCGCACACACACACACACACACTCACACCTAGGGCCAATTTAGAGTGTCCAATCTACCTACTGCATGTCTTTGGGATGTGGGAGGAAACCCACATGACCACAGGGAGGACATGCAGACTCCGCCCAGAAGGCACCCCAGCCGAGGATCGAACCAGAGAACATTTTGCTGTGAGGCGGCAACCCTAACAGCTGAACCACCGTGGCCGCTCCATCCCACCTACTAAAATAGTTAAACATATAGTCAAGATTGGACAATGATTATTCCAGCAAAGTAATAAGTAAAAGAAAATCCTGCTTACTACTGATCAAGGAACTTAAAAATAACAATATTAAAGTCACTTTGGTGCTTCTTGCAAAGATCAAATTATGTCTTTCTGAAGGAACAAAACTATTTGATACACTAGACAACAAAAGTAAAATCCTTAATAATACTGAAGAAATGATTGGATCTGTATATCCTTCAGGAGACAGAGTGAGCTGAATTCCTGGAAAACGTCTTCTAAAACTAATAAGCTGCAAATATCTGCTTCATTTATGGGTCTCAGATCCGACTCAGTCACCTCCCACAGACTTTAGCTTCCAGGCTCAAACTCCTCCCCTACCCATAACCCTCTACCTGTAGCTCAACCTCCTCAGATCGAGTTTGCTGCCCCTATAAGCCAAGAAAGAGAAGAAAAGATAACCAGGAGCTTAACCTGGAACCAAGGTTCCAACAGAGGCCATCTAGATCCTCTAGAACAACATCCAATTTGGAGGGGGTTGGTTGGGCGGGAAGGTGAAGCAGAATGAGAAGAGGAGAACACAGATACCAAGTTATGATAAGTACGTAACTAACAAATCTGATTTTGTCCTTTTCATTCTGCTTCATGTATGGGCCACAGTCCCCAGGTACATAATTTCTTGGGGGGGCTTAAGGAAGGATATACTGGAGCACCGATAAACCAAAGCATATCTTGCTCCTGGAAACATCTAATTTATAGTGGGACACACAGGTATGAGAATTAGATCAAGTGGCTGCAGCACAAATGTCATCAATGGGGATCCTAGAATAAAAAGCAGGTGACGCAGCAATGGACCTTGTCAAATGAGCTTTTGGAGGATCAGGCAACTGTCAAACATTCTTTACATAAACAAAGGAAATACAGTTAGTAATCCGCTATGCTGTTGTCACTTTTGAAACAACTTGACCTTTACAATTACAAGAGAAAGAAGCAAATAACTGCTCCAACTTTATGAACTATTTTATCCTAGGGAGGTAGAACCGAAGCTGCCTGTGAACATCTAAGGAATGCAAAAGGTATTCCCCTTTGTTAGAATAATTAGGAAAGAACACCGGTAACTGAATGCATTGGTTGAAAATGAAAGGGGGAGCCACCTTCAGCATGAAAGAAGGGTTAGTACAAAGGAAAACCCTACCGTTGTGAAAAATGATGTAGGGATGCTTGGAAGAGAGTGCCTGCAACTCGGATACCTTTTTTGCTAACGTAATGTCAACAAGAAAAGCGGATTTCCATGACAAAAACTTCGTCACAATCCTCAGCCGGTTCAAAAGGACTCGAGTCAAGGCTTGCAGAACCAGAGTGAGATTTCATGGAGGAGTAGGATCTTTGATAGGAGGCTTCAAAAGAAAAACTTCTTTCATAAAGGCTTTACATAACTTAGCAGAAGCAACAGATCCTGAATGGAAATTGGAAATGGTTGCTAAATGAAGTTTAATGGCAGCAAAACTAGAACCTTGCTTATATAAATATTCCAAAAATGAAAGAATAGAGGGAATCAGGGCTGAAAAGGGATCAATGTTATTGCTTACTGCCCAAATGGAAAACCTTTTCCACTTACTCTAGCATACCTTCTCAGTAGATGCTTTCTGAAAGGCCAAAAGTATAGCTTTGACTGGGGAGGAAAACATGGATCCTCTAGCAATCATGGGAACTGGAGAAACCAAGTGGTTAACTTGAGAATGGAGAGATCGGGGTGGAGTCCTAACAATGGGTGAGAAAATAGGTCCAGTTTGGGTTCCAGCATCCATGAAGGATATTTGAGATAAGACCAGACAAAGAGGAACCACACCTGATAAGGCTAAAAGGTGACAATGAGGATCACTGTACTCTTCAACCATTTAGCTTACTGAAGAAATCTTAAAATCAAAGAAATGGGGATAGGCATATAGGTGTTCTGGAGGAAAATAGTGAACCAGAGCATCCCTTAGGGAACACAATGAAGGAGGGGGGGATCAGAGCAAAGAAACTGCTGCATTTGTTGCTGTAAAGGGATGTAAAAAGGTTGCAGCAGGGTACACCCCAATAGTTGAATATCTTGTTCGCTACTGATTGATTGAGGGACCACTCGTGAAGCATCAGAACAGACCTGCTGAGTCTGTCTGCAACATGTTGGATTTCCCTGGTATGTGTGATGCAAGAGATTGCCCATTCCTAGACCCTCATGGCCTCTCTGCAGAGAGGGGACGAATGGGTTCCTCCTTGCTTGTTTATCTACCAGACTACTGACATGTTGTCATTGTGAATAGCAATAGTCCTTGGAGGGAGGCTGTCCTGAAAGACTTGCCATGATAAAAGGACCGCTTTCATCTCCAAGACGTTGATATGCAGACTAGTCTCTGAGTTCATGAGCCTTGGACCATCTTCCCCTGGAATGCCCCCACCCTAGATGGGAAGTGCCCATGGTCACACTAGCTGAGGGTAAGGGGAGAATGAAAGATCTGTCGACTGTTGGATTTGTTTGAATCCACCACTATAGATGGGACCTGCAAATGTTTTGTCAGTCTCATAAGAGCTGATAGGGTTTGGTGTAGAATAGACCGCTGAACAGGCAGCATTCATTGGAGAATGCACACATAGTACCTGGCTAGCAGAACCAAAAGAATGGTAGCTGACATAAAACCCAGAGCTCTTAGAATCAACCCGGCTGGAGGAAATGGGGAAAGCAGAATGGCTTGAACTTGAGATTTCAAAGTGTCACTGCGATGTAGTGGCAAAGCAGTTACTTGAGTAGAAGTGTTCAGCTGTACTCCAATGAATTCTAAACTGGCATTGGTTGTGACTTGTTCAAATTTATAATGATGCCCAGAAAGTGAGACAGCTGGTAAAGACAATCCCTGGCCTGACAAAGTTGATGCTGAGTGGGGGCAGTCAGGAGCCAATTATCCAAATGCTGGAATACCTGAAACCCTTGCAGTCAGAGATGAGCTGCAATCTCTGCCTACACTTGGCAAACAGCTGGGGGGGGCTGTCGTAAGACCAAAGGGCATGGCTCCCAGGCGGAAGCGCAGATGACTTCTGGAGTGCCTGTATTTTTATGTGATAGTACACATCCTTGAAATCCATCAAACACATCCAATCATTCTCCCTCAGCAACAGGAGTATGGACTGTACCATTACCATCTGGAACTTGGTTTTCTTCATGTACAAATTGAGATTATTTATGTCTGGAATGGACTGCAGGTCCCCTGTTCTCTTTGGCACCAAAAAGAAACAAGAGTAAGTTCTGCACCCTTTCTGATTGGTCAGGAACTCTTGGATCACTATTTTCTGCAACAATTTTGGCCACTGCCAACTCCCTCTGACTGGGTGGAACATTGGGGAGTGTCTTCAGAACATTTGGAGGACGATGGGAAAAAGGGAATGTACTAGCCTCTGGATATAATGTTTCACACCCAGACATTTGTAGTGATATGGGCCCAGGCTTTATACTGAGCTGTTGCTGCCATATAATTTACTTACATTTTGCTGAATATTAATAGCTTATGCTGCAGTGTTATTAACTGTAATTGTACATATTACTGGAAAGACATAAAACTTAGATGGCCGTTACTGATTAAAGCAGTTTAAAAGAATTATAATGAATGAGAAACTTACAGAGGGAATTAGCAGCTGCCCTGTGTTGTGAGTTGTCATTTTCAAATGCAATAATCAAATTCTAATGTCAGGATGTGAAGCTTAGCTCAGAGCAGCAGTTCACAGTGGATAATAACACACATTCAAATTAAACAAGCAGGAATTCTTATATATGTATATATATATATATATATATATATATATATATATATATATATATATATATATATATATATATATATAGTCAAGACTGCTTGTATACTAGAATCAGTAAGAATGGTAAACATCTTATGAATAACAAGCATATGTACAAGGAATGAAATTATCTGCTACATAAGATTAATAAAAGAGCAGTATCAGTAAGTTAATAAATATATACACGTACTCTAAACTATAACAAAGAGCTGATAAAATTTGATGGGAGATTTTAGAAATACAAATTTATATAGAAGGCAAATAAATTTATATAGAAGAAAGTAGAATATTAGTGGGAAAATACAGAAAAATATCTTTAAACAACAAAAATGCTTTTAAGAAAAATATGTATTACACATACCTGCATATGGCAAAAATGTGAATGTACAAGATCTCATATAATATACATAGAAAATCATAAAATATTTGAATATATACTGAAAGCTGAAATTTGAAGCTTGGTCATGTGAACTTTGAAGCTTTTGCTTATTGTATGTCATTAGATTCACTAATGCTACCCGAAATAACTAATTTCATGTCAGAGCTGAAATTTTGAGCATTATACTGCTAAATCAGCACATTCATTTTCATAGAAAGTAAAGTAGATTTTTCAAAATGTTTGACCCCAGCAAGGGATAATGCGATTTGAATTAAGCACACTGCAATTTCTTTGACTCCACAGAAATAGCAATACATTCTATTTGACCTTAATAATGTACATTATTTTGGGACTTCCAAGATGACTGTACATTGAGTAACAGCTTAATTCTAGCTCGCCCATTGTGAAAACAGAAACTCAGCAGAGAAGGCCTGTAGACTTCTGTTTATGGGTAAATTTCAGTAACTGGCTAGTAAGTGTACTGCCTGGATGCCAGGAAGAAAAATACAGAGGACCTGGAAAAAATCAGCTACAAAAAGTGGGGAAGAAACACTGACTTGTGAAAGTAATGTAGCTGTTCAGCAAAAAGCAATGCAATCTCCAGACATAAATTCCAGTAACTTACAAGGTAGACAAAAGACAACTGCACACAGACCTTAAAATAAACAAAAAATACACTCAGGAGGCAGTCACTGGAAAACTCCAACTTTTAATGGTGCTTCTGGTACAAATAGCCTTCAAGGAATAACATTTTTTAGCTAGTTTGTTACAAATGGAAAGCAGGTTCATTCTAAATTATAACTGTATGAATCAAGGTGGAAGGAAGCACCAGGAAGTGGTGCTTCCTTCTACCATGGTTCATACAGTTATTTGTTGTTATTCGAAGGTGGGATTCTCCAGTTGATGGATTTTGTTCATTCTAAATTATAATACTTTAAAACCTAAAGGTATGAATCTGGTTGTGAATTTAAATGTATAAGTTATAATATCGTTTATATGATGCTTTGTAATTTATTGTATATTTATTTATTTATTTATATTTGTTGACCGGGAGTGTGGAAAAATATTTTACCCCTTTTTAAGGGTATGTTTGTTTTAAGCATGTTCTTGTAGTAGATTTCTGAGTGATGAGATGACTGTTTAACTGGAGCAGTTTGACATAAAATGGGAATGGCTGGTGGCTTAAGTTTTTCCTTGAAGGCTGTTTGCCGAGGTACCACAAGCACCATTGAAAGTTGGAGTTTGTTTCCAGTGACTGCCTCCCGAGTGTATTTCTTGAAAGATTTGTGTTGCTGTGTGTTTGGATTTGTTCTACATCATGTCTTTGGAGGGAGCATCTGCTGTTCCTGGTATTTTCAGGGTGGATACTAATATAGAGCCTGCTGGCAACAAGGTATTTTTCCAGGACTGGTTGCAGGAAAGGAAAGACAAACTGGCAGGTATTGATCCTGGACTGGTTTAAATATAGGGGATTTTCACAGTCATTTTGAAGAGCTAGAAAAATATCTGGTGAAGGAATTGACCTTATTCTATGACACCATGTTGTTGGACAAGTAACTGGAATTGAATATTACCTCTAGGGGTCTCTGTGTAGATAAACTACCTATGACTTTACTGACAATGATGCTGATTTACTGGAAGAGTGGAAGCAAGTTTCGACTCACTGTACTCTTAGCTGGCTGAAAATTTTGGTCAAAAGGAACCAGAGACAGTATGAGAAGGTTCATAGTAACACTGCGGAGTTACAGGAGACTTTAGCCAAGGAAACAGCTGAACAGCCTTTTATTGAGTGTATGAAGGGCATTAAAGCCCATTTGGTTAAGGTTGAGAAAGAGCCTGTGGATCGGAAGAAAAAGAAACTCAACCGTGATACAACAGACGTTGGTAAAAATCGAACATTCCTATGGCAACAAAAACCAGGAAGAAGAGGGCAGCTATCACCAGAGTCACTGGGGATAGGTTGTTCACACCATGTGACTCTGCAGTCTCATCTGGATCTGAAATGCAGGCTGGGAAGAAGAAAGTTTAATTTGAGGACATTAGGCAACTAAACGAGATGGGACAATCACTGCAGAAGGATTTTCAGTTGATAAATACATCAAAAACTAAGCATATGAGATTTGGGAGACAAACTGAAAGGTGAATATTTAATACAGCACACAGTGATTGAAACTATAGACTCATTTAAGGACCTGGGTATATGGGTAGATTCAGCTATGAGTTTTTCTAATCATATCAACCTATTGGCTAATGATAGTTAAAGAAAGTACAGTTGTGTACCTACCATAAATGTAGATTTTCAAGTGTATTCACTGTTGCAGTCATTACACTTGGGTTATCCTGCTGGCAGGCTACCTGCAGTCGGCCAGAATTCCAAAGTTTAGGTCCGGTGTCGGATGCTGTCGCCTCTTCTCTGACGTCAGTGCGCCAGGGGTATAAAAGATGCAGCCAACGCCATTTTATTCAGTTTTTCTTGCTCCAGATGTCAGGTGCCCCCAAATAGGTAGGCTAAAAAATTATGCCAAGAAGCATGCATGTACTAAAATAAACATTTCCTTCATCTACAAGCAAATATGCCACATAGGTTGTATAGAATAGAGAAGTAGAGGAAAGTCCCAGCAAGAAAAGGGAGATGGTGGGTGGGTAACCTGGACTGCAACAGTGAATACACTCGAACATCTACATTTATGGTAGGTACACAACTGTACTATGTTCATCGTGTTTCACTGTTGCAGTCATTACACTTGGGATGAATCCCAAAGCTGAAGTTGGGTGGCTGGGCCTAAATAGGATTAGGAGAGGCTAAAAGGCCCTGCAGAACTGCAGTGGCAAAGCCTGCTCTGGATTTAGAGTAGAGAGGTAAGTGGTAGTGCTTGGTGAAAGTGTGCACTGAACTCCAGGTTGCAGCCTCTAGAATGTCTTTGGTTGGTACTCCTCTGAGGAAGGCTGCTCAAGTGGCTGCTGCTCTGGTTGAATGTGGTCTAATGCCCTTAGGCACCGATTTGCCATGTTGTGAATAGCAGAAACGAATGCAGTGTCCTATCCATTTTGAAATAGTCTGCTTTGAGATAGGCTTTCCTTGTGATTCTGCAGCTTAAGCTACAAACAGTTGCTCGGTTTTTCTGAAAGCTTTTGCTTTGTCCAAATAGAAGCGTAGCTGTCTGTGTATGTCCAAAGAGTGCAGAAGTCTCTCCCCTTTATTCTGGGGATTTGGATAAAATGTTGGCAAATGAATGGTTTGGTTAAGAGCCACAGTGGATACTACCTTTGGCATAAATGCTGGGTTTGTCCTTAGAGAAACCCTGTCCTGATGAAAGGTTCCACTGCCATTAATGCCTGTAACTCTGAGACTCTTCTTGCTGAAGTTATTGCTAAGTGCAGATCAGTTTTCCATGATAAGAATTTTATATCAGCTGTACTGGCTGGCTCAAAAGGAGGCAATGTGAGCTTTTATAGGTTCATAGGTTCATAGGTTCATACTAGGCTATCTGCCCGAGGGCATTTACAAGCCTAGCCCATCGTTTTGTGGCTTAGGCCACCCCTTTAGTATGGGGAACTATACCCATTATTTTTCTGTGCCTCTGTCGGGCAGTGACACTGAGGTAATCCCTGGGGTATATCTGCGATCTCCCATCCATTGGTCAAGATTTCTCTTGAACAAGGCCAGCGAGGTGCTCTGCCTCACATGTACCGGGATTTTGTTCCACAGCATAGGAGTCTTTGGGTGATGAATCTATCCCTCCAGGTCAAGGTTTTGTGGCTCTGATGGATCTAGATTTTTGAGGTGAAGCATATTCATCAAATCTGGGTTTGACATGGCCTTGTATGTTAGGCAAAGGTCACCTCTGAGCAAGCGGTAGCGTTACTGAATAGAGCTGGAGTTCTTTCAGTCGGGCAGCATAGGACAGATTTTGAGACCCTTTATCCTTTTGGTGAGGAACTTTTGTGGCCTCTCCAGCTGCTGCAAGTGTCGGGTCAGATACATTCCGAATAGGGCATTGTACTCAATCATTGGTCTGATGAGTGATGAGTAAAGGAGACTATGACCTCCCTTGATCTAGATGAGAATCCCTTCATGATAAGGTGGGCAATGTAGAAGGTCTTCCTAACTACTTTAGCTACATGGGTGTCGAATGACAGACTACTATCAACCTGGGTCCCCAGGTCCCTGATAACTTCTTCTGTGCTCAGTGGATTGCCACCTATTTGGTAGCTAGGTAACCTTGTTTTTGACTATGCATTTTTGGCATTTAACTTTAGGCGTGGCTCTGGCACCAGTTATCCGTTTCTGTGAGACCCTTCTGAAGGATATCTGTGTCAGATGTGAGTTTGCAGTCATCTGCAAACTTTGTCAGCCATAACCCTCCTGTGTTTGCTTGTACAAAGTAGATGCCAAACAAGAGTGGGCCCAGGACTGAGCCCTGTGGGACACCACTTGTGACAGGCTTTGAGTCTGACATGGCGCCAGCAGCTCTGACCCTGTGGGTTCTGTCACTCAGCCAGTTTGCAACCCATCTTGTGATGTAGGGGTTGACATTTAAGCTGGTGAGTTTTACAGAGAACCCCGAATGGGGTATTGTATCGAGGCCTTAGCCAGATCGAGGTAGGCTGTATGGACTGCCTTTCCCTCATCAATGGCTTTGGTGACTGTTTAAAAGTCAACCAAGTTTAAAAGGCATGATCTGCCTTTGACAAAGCCAAACTGGGTTGGATCCAAAGTCTGCAAATTCCCTATGTCTTTATTTATGAGGTCCATTATGATCCTCTCCATGGCTTTGCAGATAAGGCTTGTCAAGCTAATGGGTGAAGTGGTACCACAGTTGCACAGAGGTAAGACTTTGATTAAACAGCTGTCCTAGCTGTGGGTTTAATTCCTCATTGAGTTCATGGAGCACACAGCCGGGGACACCATCAGGTCCCATGGATGCTGTGTTTTTGCTTTGGAGAGAGCAGTTCTCACTTGGGCTGGAGATGTTTGGGGGCTGCAATCGTTTGGTATAGATATCTCTCCTTTTGGGGAGGGAGAAGTTTGCACTGAACCTGTCAGCCAGTATGTTGGCAATGTCTGTAGGATCAGTAATCTTCACATCATTTTGAACTAGCTCTGAGCATATCTGGGAGTTTCCTCCCAGGTTTCTAACATAGCTAAAGAAGGCCTTATGATTGTCTTTTGAGTCTTTAGCTATTTTTCTCTCAAATTTGCTTTGGATGATTTTATGAGAGCTCTTAGTTTTTACTTATAGTGATCAAGGGTGTCTTACCTTTTAAGGATTTTGCTCTATCTTGTAGTAGCTTCCTCCTTTTGTTGTAGAGTTTGTTTATGGCTGGGGTCCACCAGACTGGATGCTTGCCTTTGGTACAAAGAGTCTTTGTTTTGCTTGGGATTGCCTTATCCATGCAGTCCTGCAGGTGCTGGTAGAAGGCATTTGTAAGTGATTCAGCGGCTTGAGTACTGTTTTCCCCCTCCAGGGGCCTTAAAGGAGACCACACTAGTCTTTAGAAGTGTGAAGTCGGCTTTTGAGAAGTTCTTTACTGTGGTCTTTTTTATTTCAGGTGGGGTGGGATGAGGACCTCCAGCGAGATTAGTTTGTGGTCTGATCTCACCAGTGAGGGTACACCTCCGGTGTTGAACATTGTGCTCCCATGTTCGTGATGATGAGATCAAGTATGTTATCTCCTCTTGTGGGGATGGTGACTAGTTGTTCCATGGCATTTGAGTTTATGAATTCCAGGAACTTTTGGGCTAGGGTGTTTGGGCTTGAGTAGTGTTCCCAGTCTATATTAGGGTAATTGAAGTCACCTAGTATGATGGTGTTTGGTGATACATTTATCCCCTCTAGTGTTTTCAGGAAGGCCATGTGAGGTTCCTGAGTTTGTGAGGGTGGCCTGTAACATGCTACAATTTGCAGAGCAGTCTTGCCTATGCTTAATTGCACCTGGATGGTCTCCGATGCATCGCCACCAGTCTTGAGGTGTGGGTGTCCTTGATGAATATGGATACCCCTCCTTTCTTGGTATTGTCCAGATTTTGGGGCGGGCATGATATGAGGTAAAACCTGATCGCGCCGGAGTGCTCTCAGGAGCCTTGAACCAGGTTTCTGTCACAGCACAGACATCGATGTTCTCCATACTGAGAAGGGCCTCGTGCATTTTGAGATTTAGACTTCTGGCATTGAGCAGCATTACCCTTAGTTTTTTCCTTTTTTGTGTTCTAGGGTGGTAGGTTTAGAATTTGAGCCTTGCCTAAAAAAGGCACTATGGGGGTGGCAAGAGCCTTTGCCAATATCCGGAATCCCAGCGGTGACAGGTGCAAGCCGAGCGTGGCTTGTCCAGCATGTCATCCCAGGCAGACAGACACTGGATCCCCTTTGAATGACACCAGTGTTTAAGCCAATTGTTAAAGCTGATCATCTTATCTCTGTATTGTGGCATCATTCTTGGTGAAGGTAGGATACTGCTCAAGGTAACAAAGGTCCCATGTAGGTGTCGGTGCTCTCCTCGGGGGTCTTATGTTTTTTGCCCCTCTGAGGTACTGTCTTAGTAGTGGATGAGAGAAAATAGGAGGTTCCGTATTGTAATGAGCTGAAATGGCAAAGGCATTGATCTTAAATGATGAGAAGGATAGGCCTTTGTCCAGCATCTCAGTAAGGTATTGTAAACTCTGAGGTATATTTGGAACAAGTGGTTCGAGTCCTTGTGCCTGGTTCCAAGCACGGAATCTCTTCCATTTTTTTTACATAAGATTTCCTAGTGCTGGGCCTCCTGGCTTCTAAAATGACATCCATAACAGGTTTAAAGAGAGATGTGGTCTGAGTGGCTATATTATCTGCCATGCAGCCAGATTTAAGGTTCTGAGTTGACTGTGCAGAATCTGATTGCTTTGTTGAGTCAGAAGATGAGGAATTTGAGGTAAAGGCCAGGCTGGGCCTTGAGACAAGCTCTTTAGGATTGGGTACCAGTGCTGGTGTGGCCAGTCTGGGGCAATCAGAATCATTTTTGGCTTCTCTTGTCTGACTTTTAGGAGCACCTTGGGAAGAAGAGGCAGTGGAGGAAAGGCATAAACTGTCAGTGTTTTCCAGCTGAAGGATACAGCATCCACTTTCCATGCTTGTGAGTGATAAGTTCTTGTGCAGAATCTCTGTAGTTGGTAGTTGTGAGGTGAGGTGAGGCAAAAAGATCTATGTCTAGGCGTCCCCATTTCTTTGTTATCATGCTGAAGACCTGTGGATTTAGTTTCCATTCGTGAGGATCCATGAGATTTCTGCTTAGTTCGTCTGCCAGAGTATTTTTCGTTCCTGGCAGGAATTGTGCCTGCAGATGTACTTGATAGGTCAGTGCTGTGTTCCACAAAGTCATGGCTTGTCTGCAGAGGGGGTAGGAATGTGTGCCCCCTGGCTTGTTTATGTACCACATAACTGTGGTATTGTCCGTCTTTAGTAATAGTTGTCCTGGACGGAGTAGATCCTTGAAGGCTGTCAGGGCATGCTGTACAGCTAGCATCTCTTTTTGATTGATGTGAAGATGCATTTGTTCCTTGGGCCACGTGCCCTGAATAATTTTCTTGCCATGTGTGCCTCCCAGGCATAATCCGATGCATCTGTTGTTATTGTCTGCCTGGCTGTGGGTAAGGTCAAAGGCTGTCCCTTGTTGTGGTGACAGGCCAGTGCCCACCATCGAAACTCCCGTTGTAGGCAGGGAATAAGAGTTATTATTGTTTCCAGACTCTGGCAATGTTGAGTCCAAACACTTTTTAGATACCATTGTAGTTTCCTCATATGCAGTCTTGCATATGGAATTAGTAGAATACAGGATGCCATGAAGCCCAGGGCCTGCAGAATTTTTCTTGCAGGGAGCTGGGTTTTTGTTGCCGTCATTTGAAAGTAATGAGTCAGTTGCCTTTGCTTGTCTGATGTGAGATAAGCCATCTGGGCAGTTGTATTTAAGCTTGCACCCAGGAATATTATCTCTTGAGAGGGTACTAGTTTTGACTTCTTTTCATTTACTGTGTACCATAGGCAAATTAGTAATCTTTTTACAAACGCCAAATGCTTTAGTAGAATGTCCTTGTTCTCTGCTTGAATAAGGAAGTTGTCCAAGTAGGGATATATTTGAATTCCTTTTTGTCTGCAGAATGCAATTACTGGTGCCAGGCATTTTGTGAAGACCCTGGGTGCAGTAGATAAGCCAAAGGGTAGTGCAGAGAATTGGTAATGCATAGAGCCAGCTATGAATCTGAGGTATCTTCTGCAAGATTGTCTGATTGGGACATGCAGGTATGCCTCCTTGAGGTCTAAAGTAACTAGCCAAGCCTTCTTCCCCAGCATGGGTAGAAGTTGCTGCAGTGTTAACATTTTGAATTGCGGAATATCCAGGAAAGCATTTAGGACTGACAGGTCCAGAATTGGTCTCCAGGCTTTGTCCTTTCTGGGTACCAGGAAAAGTCTTGAGTAAAATCCTTGTCCCTGTTCTTGCTTTGTAACTCTTTGAATAGCTCTCATGTTCATGAGAGCAGAAATGTGTTTTTGTGCCTCTGCCCATTGGTTTTGTTGCAGGTCTGGCATACCTTTTGATTTTGGAAGGGTGTGAAAGTGGAACCTGTAACCCTGAAAAACAATATTCAGTACCCATTTGTCCTGGGTGATCATGTGCCAATTTTGTGAGAAAAGTGCTAGTTTCCCCCCTAAGGGTGCTGCCAAAAGGTAAGTGCTTGGCATTTGTAGAGGGAAGTCATTGGGACTGTTTCCTATAAGGTTGTGATGTCTTCTCCTCCTTTGGAGGTGGAAACACCCCATTGTTTAGGTCTGTATGAGCCTCGGGGCTGAGATCTGCCTCTTGGGCGTCTGTATCTGCCTCTTTGTGGCCTGTCTGACCACAAAAGAAAGAAAGAACCAATTTTTAGAAGGCCAGTTTCTGCTAAATCTAGGTGTCTGAACCTGTAATAAATCCTTTACTGTCTGCATTGACTTTGCTTTATCCTCCATTTTCTTTAACACCTCTTCTGCCTTAACACCAAACAAAGTATCATGCTGTAGTGCAGCATCCAATAATTTTACTTTAACATGATCAGGTAAACTTTGTTCTTTTAACCAAGCATGCGTTAGAATGACAGAGCCTGTTACTACGGCTCTGCAAGTAGCCTCTAATGAATCAAGACCACATTGCAGAGTATGTTTCCCCACTTGTTCAGCTGCATGCAATAAATCCTGCATTTCCTTATTGTCAGGACATTCTGAATTTGTAAGCATTTTCTGTTTTAACAAAGACATTAGGTATTGTTGATATTTAAGCATGTGAAACTGGCAGTTTAAAGCCCTTACAGCTAAAGTAGCAGAAGTGTAAACTTTTTTCCCCCCATCTATCCAGAGCTCTGGAATCCCTATCAGTGGGGACAGGGTTTTTTGCAGTGGAAGCCTTAACCCCTCCCTTGGGACCCTGAGAAATTCTTTCTGGGTCAGCAGCAGGGTTTTTCTAAAGAAATTTATGAGAATCTGGGACCCTGTAGTACCTATCTGGCTTGACTGGTGCAAGGGGTAAAGAATCAGGAGACAAACTGGATTCAGAAAAAAACATCATCAATATTATCTACTACAGGTGGGATTAGCAAGGGGCCTGTGCTGAGGCAGTAAAAGAAAATCTCTGAGCCTTTTCTTGGATTCTGAATAATCCTGGCTCTCCCAATGAAAATGCTCCCTCATGGTGTGCAGGGTTTCCCCAAAAGAGTAATCCTCAGAAGGAGAGGCTGAAGGGATAGATTCTTCAGCATCAGAGTCCTCATAGGGAGGAAGAGAATATCCCTGTTCCGAAGAGGAATCGGAGGAAATAGAAACCTGATCAGAGGAGTCATAGTCAGTGTTCTTGCCTAGGCCTTTTATCAGGAGGGGGATGGGAACCCCTGATCAAAGTAATTAGGTCTTTGGCCATTTTAAGCATCTGTTTCTTTGGCATGGATGACTGTCTAGGAGAATGCTGCACTTGTTTCTTTGTCTTTAATGGTGTTTTAGACTTTGCCTTGGCTGCTGAAGTAGACTTAATAGTAAGCTGTGTAGGTCTGAAAACACCCTCAGAAGCCGATGCCTGCTCGGCGGCTCCGGACCCATCTAAAGGAATAGTTTCCATAGGCCCAATACCTTGAGTTTCCAGAGGCCTAGTTGTCTCCATGTGGGAGTCGGAGGCGGCCTGTGGCTCTGAGGTAGCGGGTGTCAGGGGCTGCGAAAGCGCCTCACTGAGAACCAGCAAACCGGTGACTGGTCTAGAAGAGGCTTCGTCGTCGGTTTTGGACCTCGGATGCCTGTCCTTTTCTTTGTCTTTGCGTTTTTTATGGATTCCGGTCATCGGTTGTTTCAATGGCATTGTGTAATTAAACCTTCGGCCAAAGTAATGTAAAGCAAAATCAAACAGACGCTTAATAGTGCGTTGGTTGAATCTAGCACAAAACCGACAACTAGCAACGTCGTGGTCAGGGCCTAGGCAAGGAATACAGTAAGAGTGAAAATCCTTATGAGGTATTTGCTTCCCACAATAAATACAATTGTTAACTTTTACTGACATTGGTCTGGAGCAAGAAAAAGTTTCCCCAACGGGGTACTTAGCTTTATTGAAGACTTCGGTTCTGAAATTCTATTTCGAAAATCTCAGGAGTCGGCCAACCAGCACTTGCGAACTGCTTTTGCTTCAGGCACCGCACGGCAAGAAAGACTGAAGAAAATGGCGTTGGCTGCATATTTTATACCCCTGGCGCACTGACGTCAGGGAAGAGGCGACAGCAACCGACTCAGGACCTAGACTTTGGAATTCTGGCCGACTGCGGGTAGCCTGCCAGCAGGTAACCCAAGTGTAATGACTGCAACAGTGAAACATGAGGAACATCTATAGGTTGTACAAAAAGATTTATAGGTTGTACAAAAAGATTTATAAAGTCTAGGAAATCAAACATAATGAAGTCATTGTTTGTTAGTTACATTAGACCCAAACTTGAGTATAGAATAACAATACGGAAACCCTATGGGAAAACAAGCATGAATAAACTGCAGAGAGTACAGCAGAAATATACTAAGGGCATCCATGGATGTGAAAATCTAAGATATTATGAAAGATTAAAATATCTGAACTTGTACAGTGTGTCTCTTACAGATATTTAAGAGGCGATCTTATTCAGGTATATATGGCATTTAGGGACAACTACCTCTGGGAATGTTTGGGGTTATCAAAAAGTACTAGAGAATTGTCAGATAACCTATGTAGAAGATTCTATAGGAATGAGAAGTGTACTAATTGGTTCACTGACTGAGTAGCTGATGCTTGGAACAGACTACCAAATTACATTAAAACAAGTACTAGTTTAGATATTTTTAAGAACAGCCTGGACATTTATTATGGGAACAAGTGTTTTGGCATATTGACAAGCTAGAAGGGCTTTAATGCCCGTGCTTGAAACATTTGTATGTATGTACGTAAGGAGAGGGGCCAGAGTCGGAAAAATTGTGGGGGAAATAGTGAAAATTAAGTTTTTCAGCGATTTACTGAAGAAGCTACTGTGGACATATCTTGGGTTGCATATACTAAGTACTTTGATAACTGTGACTGATGCTCATTTTTGTAGTAAAAATGAAGAAAATTGGGTATTGTATGCCTTGTCAAATGCCAACATTACTAAAGACCTTTAAAATTTGCTGCTAAAGGGAAGCAAGTTTGTTCCTACTTGTTTTCCATCTTTGGCAGATGTTATTTTGGACATTAAAAAATTTTGTAGAAAATTGCATTTATGAGTGTATTTTGACAGAAAACAAGCACTTGTTGAAACTGAAAATGTTGAAATGTCTGATACTGAAGATTCATTTCTTGATATGTCTATACATGAAAATTAACTGGTAAATATTTTTTTCTGAAAATGAAGGTGAGGGGATGTAGGTTATTTTACTGGTTATGGGAAATTAAAGGTGCTTCATTTTTCTTATTCTATTTATTTATTTTATTTATTAATTTTATTTTCGGCATTCTTCGTAGACCTGTCCAAAGCCTTTGACATGGCAAATCACCAGCTTCTTCTCCATCGTTTAAAATCTTTCTGTCTAGATAATCCTGCCTTATGCTGGTTCACATCTTACCTAGACAACCGCAAACAAGCAGTTCTATGGGACAACCAACTCTCTGATCTTCTCCCCACCACTATAGGAGTCCCTCAGGGCTCTATTTTAAAAAATAGGTCCACTCTTGTTTTCCATTTTCATTAATGAACTTCATCTAGCTACTCCACAAACAACTTGCATTCAATATGCAGATGACACTACCATCATTTGCTCAGCCTCAACACAGTCAGAACTTCACTCTCTTACACAAAAAACCTTCTCAACTATAGAACAATGGTTCTCTAATCATTGTCTTCTCCTTAACCCCAAGAAAACCAAACTCTTGCTCTTTTCACCCACCCACTTGTCTACCTCTATCCATTTCACGCTAATATCTGATAATGGGACTATTATCTCTCCTGACCAAACAACAAAACTCTTGGGTATTACTATTGACAATCAATTAAAATTTGACAATCATATTAATCTCACAATAAAATCGACCAACAGAAAACTAGGCTCTCTCTACAGAATCAAATCTTTTTCTTACTCCTGAAGCCAAAACTACAATAGCTAGAACTCAATCTCAACCCTTTTATATGCTTCCTCCATATACACAAATCTTTCTAAACATAATCTTAGCAAACTTACTTCATCATATAATAATATTGCCAGATTTGCAACTGCCTCTCCATATAGAACTCATTATTGTTTAAATCTCAAAAAGCTTGGGTGGCTGGAACTACCACACCTCATACAATACTATCAACTCACTATTGCCCATAATGCCCTACATCACCCTGACAACACCCCAATACTCTCCACCCTCATAACACCCTATAACAATCAGAGGTACCTACGCTCCACCAACAAAATACTGGTCCAAACATCCCGATCCAAAAATTCAGCAGGTGACTCCACATTTTCCAACTCAGTTGGCAAAATATGGAACAAGTTACCACAGGAACTTACATCCCTAACTTCACTCTCCCTATTTAAAACTAAACTAAAATCCTTCCTAAATAACCATTGGCTATGCTCTTGTCATAACCCAGGTTAGCTCTCTTTTTTTTCCATCATTATCTGATTCCTTAACAACCTTTCTCTTTCTTCTCTTCTACATACTCTGAGTATTTAATTTTCTTCATCTTTTCTTTTTCTTTACCATCCTAGATTTAGATTTTACTCAAAAGTTTATACAACCTGATTCAAGGTTTATTGCATATGTTTTTTTTTTTTTTCTCTATTTTTGTATATTGATGTATATCTTGACATTGTTTAGTAGTATGTAGTGGAGCTTTTCTCCCCGGGCCTCCACTGAAAATGGACATATATCCAGTTGGACTAGCCCGGTAAACAAATGTAAAATAAATAAAATAAATAAATGTAGAAGTTCAGAATGTTATGTTAAATTTTGTCAGGCTGACAAGGGGGGAAACTGAGTGTTGTTTTCCAAGGAGAAGTATGATAAAATGGTGTTTGATTTGTTAGCTTGTCCAGAATATGAAAAATTGGCAAACAACCCCAGGAAACATTACAACAGTCAGTTAAGAGAAATTCTGGATAAAGGGGAAATACTTGTTTTTTTCACAGAGAGGGATGCAAGTAAGTTGTATGTTAAACATCCCAAAGACCCTATTTTTTATGCCATCCCTAAAGTGCACAAGAATCTAAATGACCCCCCTGGTACACCAATTGTGGCAGGTGTGGGGTCATTTATGAAAAATACTGGGATTTTTTGGGATTTTCATTTAAAGAACTTTCTATCTAAAATTCCTTCCATATTAAGTGCACTGTTGATATTTGTCAAGAAGTGAAGAAAATTCAGTGGTGTAAAGATTTTTGCTGGGCTACAGTGGATATTAAAGCTTTATACACCAATAAAGCAGTTCTTTGGATGTTAGGAGAGGGACCACGTACAGCCTTTCTGGTGGAAGTATTGTGTTTTTGTTTAACGTAAAATTATTTTTGTTTTGGGGGTGATTTTTTTTTTTTTTTGCAAAAAGGCACAGCGATGGGGGCTTCTTTTGCCCCCAGCTATGCTATTATCTTTATGGCCTTTTTTGAGAATAGATTTATTTATTCTACAGATTTTTTTTTGCAAAGAATGTTATTTTATGCGTTACATTGATGATTTAATTTTTATATGTAGGGGGAATTTGCATGAGTTTTCTGTACTTATTGATCATTTAAATCAGAATGAATTGGGGGTGCAGTTTACTTTCACTGTGGATAGAATGAATACACAATTTCTGGATGTGGAATTTTATGTTAAGGAAGATTTGAAGGCAGAACATAAACCCCATGTGAAGCCTACTGTAGTTAATTTTTTACAGGCCAGTAGCATGCACCCATCACATTTTATGGAAGCATTGCCTATGGGTGAATTTAAAAGGATTTACGAGAATACTTCTGATAAGAATTTGGTGGAAGTTCATGAAGGTGGAACGGAAATTGTTGCAAAGGGGTTATTCTAGTGTTAGTTTGAAAAAGTCTAAGGCTAGTGTGTTAAAGGTGGGGGGCCAGCAGCTGTGGAAGGAAACATAATAGTTATGATGGTTTTAAAAGGCATCACTCAGATCAGGAAACTGACAGGCATGATAAAGTATTGTTTTTTCTTACCAGATTTTCCCCATTTTCTGATATTTTGAGGAGGTCAGTGAAAGATTTGTGGCCAGTGGTACGTGAAGGTGAGCAACTAAAGCACTTGTTCCCTTCACATGTTACATTTTCTGATCAGAGGTATTTAAATTTAAGGGAGCTGTTAGATTTTAAGGTGGTTTCTTTCCAGGGGGCTAATATGGGTTCCTTCCCTTGTGGAAGATGTAAAGTATGTTCTAGGACTAAGAAACTTTTAGACAGAAAAAATAATGGTAAATTATTTCATTCTATGGGAAGGTTTTCATGTGTTTCTTGTGGGATGGTTTATATTGTAGGGTGTGGGTGTACTCCTGTGAGGTGGTATGTTGGATAAACAAAACTTATGATAAAAGTTAGAATTCCTGAACATCTAGGACATATTAGAAATAGGAATTTGGATAGCCCAGTATCTGAACACTTTATTAAGGCACATGGGGGTCTGATGTTGATTTCTTCTTTAGTGTGTTGGCTACACCTTTTCTTGCTAGGGGTTGGGATTTTTTAGCAAGTTTGTTAAAAATGGAAAGCAGGTTCATTCTAAATTATAATACTTTAAAACCTAAAGTTATGAATCTGGATGTGCATTTAAATGTCTAAGTTATAATATTGTTTATATGATGTTTTGTAACTTATTGTATATGGAAAAATATTTTACCCCTTTTTAAGGGTATGCTTGTTTAAGTAGGTTTAATTGGAGCAGTTTGACATAAAATGGAAATGGCTGTTGGCTTATTTATTCCTTGAAGGCTGTCTGCCGAGGTACCAGAAGCACCAATAAAAGTTGGAGTTTGATTCCAGTGACTGCCTCCTGAGTGTATTATTTGGATATTTTGTGTTGCTGTATGTTTGGATTTGTTCTAAAATAAACAAAACACTGATGGAGTACATTTACACAAACAACAAAATGCTGGAAAATGGAAGAAACTTTAAACAAATTATTCAGATGAGGTGATAAAGCTACAAAAAATAGTGATCGAAATGAAGAAAAGACTGGCTGAATATGAGACTGCTCAGGAAGAGATGTTTAAAACAATATAAAATTAGAGGACAGAAAATCTAAGGGGAAAACCTAAGATTTTCAGCTATACCAGAGAAGCTGGAAGGAACAGACTGTATGAATTTTATGAAAGCACAAATACACAACTGGACTGGTATTCCACAGCAAGAGTTGTTAGCTGAAAGGGCGCATTACGTGCAAGTTCCTAACCTGGCTATAAGAAAGCAACCCATACTTTTAATAGTAAAGATGCAATCTTACCAGTGAGAGGAGTTCATTATGACAAAACTATGGCAAAAGGACAAAGCACTAAAAGTGGGAGACAACTGAGCGAATGTGGAGAATGATTACCCATTGTACACCAGGCAGAAGAGAAGGAAATGTATTGCACTATTCAGGGAATGTCAAGATGCAGGTGTGAGATTCAAACTGCTGTACCCAGATGTCTTCAAAGTATTCTGCCCTGGAGGGACAAAATCATTTTTTGATGAAGTACGTGCTAAGAAGGAAATACAAAAGTTTGTCCAACAAAAAGTGAGCTGTGAAACAAAAAAAAGATTATGTTTCTTGTTCTGATAATAAAGACCATAGAGATACTGTACCTGTGAACTTTTTCCAGTGTTTCAATGGAAAATATTGGAGTGAGGGAATGTGGCATGAGAGGTGACTAGAAGAACTGAGAGCACATTGGAAATGAAGCAGTGACAGGATTTGGGAGATGCAGGTGAACTGTAATAAAACCAGTAACAATGTGGGATTACTATGCAATAATTGTGTGTGTGAAATATAACAGAATAAGAAAGATCTGGATTTTTTCAGAATTTGTTGAACTTGTGGGGACTCTCAAGCATATGCCCTACTTCATGTCAAAAAATGCTTTGGGGAGGGGAAGAGGAGGGAGAAGGTTAGCTAAGTAAATATTTTTTTTCTTATTAGCACTATTTGTGGTATACGGTTTTCTTTGCATGCTATAAAGTATAGTTTTCTCAGTTTGTTTTAAGTTGTAATGGGGATTGTAAACAAGTGCTGCTGTTTTTTCTTTTCTTTTTCCCTTCTCCCTTTCTTCTTGCTCAGTTTTAAGAAATATACGCAATGCAATGAAAAAATGCTGGTTAAAAGAGCATGACAAAAGAAAAAATAATGTGCTTTTTCTCATTCTTGCATGAGGAAATGACTGGATTAACGACCTTAAACTGATTTACTAACAAGTTAAGAGTAAGCAAGTGAATGAAAAAGAATACTGAATCTTAATGAGGCTTTTTTCTAGCAAAAACATGTATGCTCAGTAGCAATTCTGCAGCTAGTCTTAACGTTTCCATGGAAACAATCTGATAAAGAGAAACTGTCTGCCTGGTTCTCATGTCTTCATGGAGACAATTTGATAAAGAGAAAAGCTGGTAGAGAGTGACTGGCTGAAGAATTGGCTAGGACATAATGTCCTCTGAAAGCATTCAGGGATTTTCCCATTTGAAAGAGCTATAAAAAAAAAGACAAAACTACTTAGCACTTAGTAGAAGCACAGGCTGCACCATGCATCTTAGCATGTTTAACCTTTCTTTTGTGTTGACTCAAGTCTGTGAGCGTGGCTGTCAGTTTATGACTTTTGTTCCTATAAGGAGGGTAAAACTTCAGTATTTGAAGATGTACATAGTTTTGTGTGTTTAGTATTAAGTTAACAGGTTTTAGGGGGTGCAGGGGTATGAATTTTTTTTGTTTGAGGGCTTTCAATAAAATAAGAAGTTTTGTAAGATGTGACAGACTCTAATGGATATGACAAGAAAAAAAGTTATGTACTCACCATAACATTTCATCTGAGTTATTGCTTTTCATTTGTCTTCAACCTGTGGGACACGGATCCAACTTGGCTGCATTTTTCCAGCACCGGATCTGAGCTTCAAGCTCCTAACCATAATGCCCCCATCTCCTTCCTCCCCTCAGATTGAGTTTGCTGCACACTATAGCATCCCAACCTGACTCAATGCCTTACCAGTTGACAAAATTACCCAGAGAGCAGCATAAGAAATAACAAGTTATGCCAAAGAAAAGGCCATGTCTACCAGCCATACAGCTCACATAAGACAGGGGGAAGGAGGGAGGGACGGTTGAAGACAAATGAAAAGCAACAACTCAGATGGAACGTTAGGGTGAGTACATAACTTCTTTATCTGAAGTTGTTGTTTTCAGTTGGTCTTCAACCTGTGGGACAGAGTCCTCAGCTACTAAAAACCTGGGAGGCCCTCATGCAAGGACATTCCGTAGCATGGCGGGCCAAAGGATGCCCTGCTTCTGGAGAGGAGCTCTAACTTGTAATGGGAAATGAAAGTATGTGAAGATGCCAAGGTAGCTACAGAGCAACTGTCATCCAAAGACACACTGGACCAAAAGGCAGCTGAAGCAGCCACAGACCTAGTAGAATGCGCCCTAACTTACCTGGCAAAGATAATACTTTGGGTGAATACACCAAAAGTATACACAAAGATGCAACAAGCAATGGTGACCTTCGATACAGGTTTACCTAAAAAGGGGCATAGTGTAGGAAACAAAAAGTTGATCAGACTTGCGAAAGCCCTTTGTTCGGTGCAAGTAAAAATGTTGCTGTCTATGAGCATCCAACAGGTGCAATTTATACTCCCTTATTCTGAAAATTCAGAAAGAAAATAGGGAGATTGATAACCTGATTAATGTTCGATTCCAAGGCCACTTGCAGAAGGAAAGAAGGATTAGTGCGCAAAGATAACCTGTCTTTATGGAAGACCATAAAAGGGGGCTTATTCGATAAGGCTTGAAGCTCCGATACTCTTAGCTGAAGTAATAGCAATCAGGAAGGCTGCCTTTCAAGACAGGAACTGCAGATCCACTGAAGCAGCGGGTTCTAAGGGAGAAGAAACTAAGGCTTGAAGGACCAATGTAAGATCCCAAGGAGGCGCAGGGTCCTTGACTGGTGGCCTAAGAAGAAAAGTACCCTTCAGAATGGCCTTACAGACCTTAGAAGAAGCCATAGAAGCTGAATTATCCACTGTGTGGAAGTTAGATATAGCAGCCAGGTGAACTTCAACCATAGAAAAGCTGGCACCCTGTTGAAAAATACCTGCCAGAAACTCTAAAACAGCAGGAACCAGGGCAGTGAAGGGATCCAAGTCATGCTGAGATGCCCAAATCGAAAAATGTTTCCACTTACTTGAATAAACCTTCCTAGTGGAACATTTATGAGCCTCTACCAATATTTTCTTAACCGGAGAAGATAGCCCAAAAATAATAACTATCATGGGAACTGGAGCAGCCAAGCATTGAGCTTCAGACTGGTCAGATCTGGATGTGGAATCCCTGATGGATGTGAAATCAGATCTGGAACCAGATCCAATGTCCAGGGAGGACACACTACATGAGACCACAGAGAAGGGAACCACACTTGGCGAGGCCAGAAGGGAGCAATGAGGATGACTGAACTCCCCAGTCATCGTACTTTCTGAATGAGCTTTGGAATCAGGGGAAGTGGAGGATAAGCATAGAGAAGACTGGAGGGCCAAGCATGAACAAGAGCATCTCTGGGGGACTCCCACGGAGGGGGTTCAGAGTAAAGAACTCGCTGCGCTTCCTGTTGGAAGGAGAGGTGAAGAGATTACAGCAAGGTTGACCCCACTTTAGAAAGATCTGTTTCGCTACTAAAGGATTCAGAGACCACTCGTAAGGCATCTGGATAGACCTGCTGAGCCTGTCCACTAGAATGTTGGACCTCCCGGAATGTGTGTTGACACCAGAAAACGGCCAGTGAAGATCACCCACTCCCACAATCTCATGGCTTTGCGGTAAAGGGGATAAGACTTAGTTCCCAGTTTATTGATATACCAGATTACCGACATGTCTGTCTGGATGACAATCGTCTCTAGGGGCAGATTGGCATGAAGAGCTTGCAACACCAATAGCACCGCCCTCAACTCCAGGACACTGATATGCAACTGGGTCTCCAGGGAAGACCACGTGCCTAGAACTATCCTTCTCAAGCAATGACCCCCTACCTGACTAGGGAGGTGTCTGTGGTCAGCAGGGAGGGAAGAATAAATGGATGACCATAAAGACGGTCCAGGGACTGAATCCACCAGAGAAAAAAAGCCCTGCAGGCTTGAGACAGATGAACAGGAAGGGACAATAGTAGATCTAGAAATGACCAATGGACCGCTAGAGTCCACTGGTGCACCCTCATGTGCAACTGAGCTGTAGGTACAAGGGAGACTGTGGCCGCCATGGAACCCAATGCCCATAAGACAAATTCCGTTGGGGGAGATTGAAAGGATGCTCAAGACATTATGTTTGAGGGACTGAAGTCTGTCTGGCATCAGAAAAACCTTGGTCTGAGTGATGTCTAACCGAGCTCCAATGAAATCCAGAACTTGAACTGGTTCTAAGAGGGATTTGTTGAGATTTATGGTGACGCCCAACTGGTGGGCAGTCTAGATAAGGAAATCCCTGTCTTGGTAGAGTCTATGACTGGAGGGAATGGAAAGGAGCCAATCATCCAGGTAGGGGAAGACCTGGAAACCCTGCAGCCACAGGTGAGCTGATACCACCACCATCACTTTGGTGAACACCTTAGGGGCTGTAGTGAGACCAAAGGGTAGCACTCTGAACTGTTAATGACTGGTCCCCAGCCATAAGCGGAGAAACCTCAAAGAGTGTCTGTCCAATACGTGTCTTAAAGGTCTACCAAGCACATCTAGTCGTTCTCCTCCAGGAAGGGCAGGCTAGACTGGAGGGTGGCCATCCGGAATTTCATCTTGGCAATGGAAAGGTTCAGGGTAGAAAGATCCAGAATTGGTCAGGTCCTCTGTTTTCTTTGGCACTAAAAAGAACGTGGAATAGATGCCTAATCCAGACTGGTATGGGGGGGGGGCATGCTGAATGACTAGTTTTTCAAGCTGCTTGGGCATTTCCAGTGCTGCATCCTCCCTTTGCATGGTTGGGATGTCTGGGAGGCATTTGAGAGGGAGGTGTGTTTTAGTGAAGGGGATTGAATATCCTCTGGATATGATTCGCAACACCCAATGATCGTCTGTTATAGACTCCTAGACTGTATGGTGTAGTGAGTCGACCCCCGACTGCTTCCAGAGATGAGCAGCCTAGCAACCCTTCAGGGCTGCTGCTTGGGACTGTCCGAGAAGGAATCCCAAGAACCATGGTTCCTAAGAGCTCCTCTGCCACAAAGGCAGCATCTGTCAAATCCCCCTCTCCCTCTGGGGAAGGCAAGCCCTGAGCATCCTGGGAATAACCCTGAGACTTCTAGAACCACATCAATTTCTTTGCCCCTCACTGATTCCTGGAAAAGGTTTGCTGAGGAGTTGAGAAACAGATTCAGACGGCAGACAAGGTCTTCACGTCCTTCTCACTCTGGACCAAAGTGTCATGTACAATCTTCCCAAAAAGAGTGGAACCATCGTGCGGGGCTTTCATACAAGACTCCTTAAAGGGCTCCGAAAAGATACAAAGTCAGAGCCAGGTGAGGTGCTTGATGGCAATGTCTGTGCCGGCCGCTCTAGAGGCACCTTCGGTAGCGTGAGACAAGAGCCACATAGAGGTATTGGAGATGGAGGTGAGGGTGGCCATCTGGGAGGAAAAAAACTTATTTTCCTCCACCAACATGGACCCTGGGGCAGATCCAGCGATCTCTTTAACCAAGTCAAGTTGCAGCCTGATGATGTGTGCCATGTAGTTCAGCACACGTACAGAAAACGTTGCTGAAGCGTAAACCTGCTTCCCAAAACGGTCCATGGTCCTAGACTCTCAGCCTCTCCTGTGTTAGCTCCTTCTGGGTGGCTGCCGCCACCACCATGGCATCAACAGGGGATGCCTTAGACCGATGTGGTTTATCTGAATCTGAAAGGGCACTGAGGATCTTGTCAGGGAATTTGGGGATGGGCTCCACCATGTCGGGCTCCTTCCATGCCCAAGATGTAAAAAGATCCACCAGGGAATCCGTGGGAGGGGACACCCAGGATGTAGAGGGTCCTGCTCTAAACGCCTCCAGGAACACTGAGTCATCAGGGCTGGGTTTTGGCAGACCACCCCCCCACACTGACAAAGGATCTCCATGATGTCTTAAAAGGAGACATCCTCTGGGGGTGATCGGGGGGAACCCTCCCACTCCTCCAAGTTGGTGTCCTCCATGACAGACTCCGGCGGGAGTCTAAGTGTCTCCTTTTACAAATGTGCTTTCGAGGAACCTCCTCAGGGGAGTTTCTGGGAAGGACTCGAATACATCAAGCTGTTCCCATGGGGAAACTCCCTGGGGCGGAGAGGTGGCAGGCTGTCCCTGAGGGGCCAGGATGGGGGAATCCAGACCAGACATAATGGGAGCCAGGATGGACTCCAAGGATGAAAGCATCACGGATCTCGATGGAACCAAGAGGACCCTCTCCACCATGTTGAAAGCAGAAGGAGAATGAAGCCCTCTAGCTGGGACCATGACTGGGTCCGTAATCCTCTGAGTTGATGGGGGAGCCGGAGCTGAACCTCCAGGCTCAGAGACTCTGAGTGGACAGCCTGGCTCCAAAAAACTCTGAGCCGACACCACCCCTTCGAAGCAGGCTCTGAGTTGGTTGGAGCTGACCCATTCAGGGCAATGGTCGGCATCGAGGTACCGGCTACTATTGGTGCTGATGCCGAAGGGCCTCAGACCCAAGAACTCCGAAGCCGGGGGTTGGATCAGAGAAGGAGTGATTGAGATAAAGGCAGACTGCATGTCCCCCAGCCATGGAGGGGGAGGGGGTAAGCAAGACTTCCATATGAATCTGAGTGCAGATGAATCTCCGCATCATCCTGTTCACCTTGGCTTCGGAGAGGCTGCTGGTGGACCTGACTGAAGAGGCCACCAACACCGGCCTAGATATGCGTTGAGGGGAAGCAGACACTGGGGAACGACATCTCCAGCTCGGGGAGAAGCAAGGTGAGTGGAGCCTGGGAGAGCCCGAGCTAGGAGCTGGACGAGATTTCATTGACAGCTCAGCCAAGGAAGAGCAGTCAGGGGACTGCTTCCTCAGCCCATCCTGGTCCTTGTCTGCATGTTTCTCTCTATCCTCAGTTCTCTTGCTGGGAGGTTGAGTCCCAGAGGCCAGGGCAGAGGAAGCAGCAAGAGCAGCAGCAGAAGTTGGGCCTCTGCAGTAAGAGGAGGGCCTTTAGAATCAGCTTATTCCCCCTGTCGATCAATTCGCAGGTATTGAACCTGGTGCAGACCGAACAGGAGGAATCAAGGTGCTGGACCCCCTAAGCAAACTACGTATAGAGTGTGGCCATCTGCGGGAGAAAGCTTGTGGCCATACACTGTGCATATTTTGATCCCTGGTTTGCATGTCTCAGCCATTGAAAATGGTGAAAGGGCCCACAAACACTCGCACACACCCCTACTCTTTTTTTTTTTTTTTACAACTAGAGACCGACGCCTGAGCGTGAGCATTAGGGAAAAGAAAAAGAATGGAAAGGAAGATGGAAAAGATTCAAAATGTAGAAGTAAAGCACAAATTCACTTACCCAAAAAAGCCAGGAGCATGGACCACGATGCAAACGATACACATGGCAAATGAGATCTGGGGGGAGGGAAGGAGACAGGGACATTATGGGTAGGGGAGGAGCTTGGAGCCCGGATCCAATGCTGGAAAAATGTGTCCGAGTCAGATCCTTCCCAGATCCGTGTCCCACAGACTGAAGACCAAATGAAAACAACAACTTCAGATCAACTGTATAAAAGTTTAATCTGTCAAACAGTGTAAGCATGTAACATAAGCTGGAACTATACATTTTTAACAAAAAAAGGTGTTATAAACAAGAGGTGAGGATACATTTTTAATGCAATGATGCATTCTGCAATGTCTTTAAATCTCAATGGTGTCACAGATAAATACAAAAAAAGAGAGTAGTGAACTATATTAAAAAAATGTAGAGTGCAAATAGCTATGTTACAGGAGACATACACATTAATGAACATGTGAATTTGATAAAGAAAGGTTCTCAGGATGGTTATTCAGCGGAATACCTGGGACAAAGGAAAGGAGCAGCACTTAGAGGACCTCCAATAGTGATAAAAGAGGATAAAAAAAGATAACTGTAGATTTGTAGTAATAAGACGATACTGGCAAGGGTGGAGGATTACACTGGCATACATTTATATTCCACCTAATACTGCTATAATGGAGCAAGTAAATTCTGGGAGAAATAATCAGTTTTCAGCAAGGAATATTATTTACAAGTGAGGACTGAATGTAATTTGCAACAGTGAAGATGTGTCTGGAGAACCAGAAGGGAAAGTATAACAAAGGAGGGTAGATTTTTGAAGAAATTTACTAAAATATTTGGCATGGAAGATGTGAATTCAATAATAAGAGGTCAGAGTGAATTTGCATATTATTTCCCAAGATATAAAAACTGGGCTAGGCTAGACAGAATTTACATTTCACAGGAACATGTGCGCTTAATTGAAGGTCTTGATACTCACCCAATAACTATTTCAGATCATGTGTCAATCATAACTAAAATAAAAACACAGGGTAATTAAATAAAAATGAGACACTGGAGCTTTCCCACCTGTTGAAAATAGAGGAATTTAAGGAACGAGTAGTGGAGATTTTTCAGGAGCTAATAGAGAGGATAGAAATTTCTTCTGAAAATATAGCTAAGGAGTGGGATAAAATTAAGGTGGAGTTTAAAAATAGGGTAGAAATAAAAGAAAGGGAGTTATAGTTAAGTAGTAAGAATTATTTAGAGGGACTAACAAATGATAAAGCATTGCAGAATAGTGGGAATCTCACAGAACAAGAAGAGGATCAACTGCAGCATGCTGAGCAGAAAATAAGAGATTACCTCAATAATATGCATGAGTTTAGAAAAACTGCTGCTAAGCAACTGTTTTTTTTTTTTGATAACAGTAGAGCACAAAAGCGTTTAGCAAAATGACTCAGGCAACAGAAAATAGAAAGGGTTGTCGCCAAGCTTAGGGTGCCTAAAACAAAAGAAGGTAACAAGAGATCCTGTAGAGGTATGGCACACATTATGAAAATTCTATGAAAGTCTGTATAAAGTAGAGAAATACAGAAACCAAGAAAACATGCAAATGGAAATGTTTATGGAAGTATTAAATATGTCAAGGTTAGTGGTAGATGAGGCTCAATTACTAATGACCAGGACAGGAGGAGATGAGATAAAATTGTGATGTACTGTATAAGCAATGTACAGGAAAAGTCCCCAGCAATACATGTTATTCCTGTAGAAGTTTGGAAGCTAGGAAGGAAAAAACTGATAGCGATCTGGAAGGTGTTAACAGTATTTTTAGAGGAGAATTACCAACATCCTAGAAGAAAGCCTTGGTAGATGGTAAAGATCCATTAGACCCAGCTTCATACAAGCCCATTTAAAAAATCACGGTTATAAAGTGTTCATGTCTATAATGGCTAAAAGAATGTCAAAAGTAATGCCAAAACTGAAAGATATGGATCAATGTGGTTTTGTGGAGGAGAGGCAAACATCTGACAACATTAACAGAACACTGATGATCCAGAGGGAAGCAGAATGCAAGAAGATACCATTGTCATTGGTGGGTCCTGATGCAGAGAAAGTATTTAACAGAGCAAGCGGAGACTTTATGAGCAGTGCAATGAAAGCATTTGCATTTCTTGAAAAATTATAAGGTTGAGTAGGATACATGAGGGATTGGAGGCAAAAATTAAAGTGGGTGGGGTCCTCTCTGTCAATTTCCACTTCAGCAGAGGAATCAGGCAGGGGTGTCCTCTTTCCCCTTTGTTAAATGCATTATATTTAGAACCACTGGCAAAAAAAGTAAATAAATAAATAAGGGACTCAGAAATTCAAGGATATAACTGGCATGGCAGTCAAGAAAAGCTGTCTCTGTTTGCAGATGATACTATTTTATACTTGACAAAACCAGAAACATTACAGTGTTGTGGAACACTTTGCTACAGTTTCAGATCTTTTTGGGATACAAAATTAATGAAACTAAAACAGAGGCAACAGCAGTAAAGTATGCACCCACACACAAATTCATTCAGTAATATCCATATTTATGGGGACATGATAAAATTAAATATTTAGGAGCAAGGATTAAATATGGCTCTGGTATGGCACTAAGGATATGTGAGAAGAGACTAAACAAAAAGATAATACGAAACTTAAAAAATGCAAGTTTTGTGATATGAATATGGAGAGTAAGATACAAGCAGTCAAAATGTTTTTAGTCCTTTAGTCGTTTATCAACCAGAGAAGTAGTTGTGGATAGCAATTAATAAAGAGATGAAGGAATTTATCTAGGAGGGGAAGATGCCAAGAGTCAGGTGAGATAAGATGATTCTTCCAGCAGAACAGAGTAGATTGGGATTACCCAATTTAAAGGGGTATTTCAGAGCTACACAGTTAAGGCTCCTATACAAAGCATAAACAGAAAACTATAATTCAAAGTGGAAATGGATGATGTTGAAACAGGAAAGCTAAAGAAACAAGAGGAGACTGGGATTTTGGCTGCAAACCTTTAGGGAGAACAAAAATAATTATACAGAATATTATATCCATAAAGCAGCAGAAAGTATTCCAAGAGCTAAGCCAACACGGGACTGGAGAAAGGAGATTCTGCAGACAGGGATGACTGCAATTAGGGATATAGACAATAGGCAAGAGAGGGCTGGAATTTATTGGAGAAAACTGGCAAAGGAACCAAGGTATTGGGAGCAAATAACTAGAGAGGAAAAGGTAACAGAATGGGAAGAAGACACAAATTTATTTGGACTGCAGGTTGGAGATTGCCTTCCCTAGCAAGGATTGACATCATAGTATTGGCAGAGAGAAAGAAACAAGGGGTCCTAAATGAAAGACCAGAACTAGTAGAACAGAAGCTGACATTAAAAAAGGAGTAATTAGGAGGCCATATAAACTATTGCATTATAACTATAAAAATCAATCAGACAAAGAAACAATGGGATGATATATGTACGTCTCCCAAATATGTAACAACATCTAGAGGATTTAGCATTTTTGCCTGGAAATATTTACGTAGATATTTTTATACCCAAGTAGACTCCAAAGAATTTTTCCTCAAGTGAACAGCAAATGTTGGAGGTGTGACAGGGAAGAAAGAGGTACTTGGGAACATACTTTCTGGGAGTGCGGTGGGATGGTAGACTTTAAGGATATCCTGCTGGATGCACTGTCGTAGATGCTGGGTTGGTGGATTGGTGTGATGAGGAAAATTATTTTTCTGGGTTATGATACAGAATCAAAATTGCCTAGACATGTTAAGGCCTTGCTGTGTCTAATTATGGTGGCTAATAAAAGAACAATTACTAAAAAATGGAAATCAAAATCTAAACCAACTATATTAGTAGTAGTGAATATCTTAACAGAGATAAAACAACTGGAATAAAGATTTTTAGAAAAGGGCAGGAGCAAACTACATAGGAAAAATGGGAATTATGGGAACAACACATACAGGGCAAGAATGAGATTTAAAAGAAGGGAGGACTTAAATGAGTTATGTAATGTTTGAATGAAAATGACCTGGTAGATTGTAAGTGATGTATAATGTGGAAGTGTGCCAGTATGGTTTGTGATGTAAAATGCCTGCAACTAGGATTCTGTTGGGGTGGTTCGTTTTCATGCATATAAATGTATGACTGCTTATGTTGTAAGTGATGGTTTAATAAAGATGTTTCTGGTTTTAAAAAGGGGCAGGAATTGAATAATTTATGTAATGTTGCTTAGGTTATATGATACACAGCAATATATATGAAGTACGATACCTTGCCTTATTTAAATGCAGTTTTAGCTCTTTTAACTTGTCTGATGAAGATCCTGTATTGTTTTAAACTTGGGACGAAAGCACTTACAAGCTTTCACTACTGTTTTGAATAAAACGTTTGCCTGCAACTGGTGCAAGCCATCTTTTTAGATCCATTGTTTTTGGTGTTTGTGGATAATGTTTGTTAACACTGTTTGATTACTTTTGTATTAATGAAAATTTGCCTATATCACAAGTGATAATTCAATAAAGGTTAAAAAAATAAATAAAAACTGCACATAATTTTACCAATTAGTTTAACACAGTAAAGGATTGTTAAATATTTTGACATTTATCATATTACAAGGATAATACAATTTTGACAGACACTTGTATTTTTACAATTAATTCAGAGCTTTTGTTAAATCTATAAAATATGTGGATATCTTAGCATGCTGAATATATATATATATATATATATATATATGTGTGTGTGTGTGTGTGTGTGCGCACGTGCATTGATTTTCCTTTTTTATAACAAATGGACCCATCACCTGTTAAGTTTAGAGATGTCTTTATCTCTTCAGGTCCCACTATGTTCTACTTAGCAAAACAAAAAAGCAACTGGAACCATGACCAGGGATAAACAGTAGTTAATTCAAAAAATTCAAAGTCCACAACTTACTTGAAGAGTTGCTTTTTTAAAAGAAATAGTTGTTTATTCCAATAGTTTAAAATCCATAATGTAGCTAGAAGTGCTTATTCCACAAGTTTAAAATCCACAATGTACTTAAAAAGTTCCAAGTGCAGAAGACACTTTCGCCCAGATAGGCTTCATCAGGCAAAGAAACTGAGCAACACATTGTGCTTAGCTTACATAATCAAGGGGTAGTCACATGATCTGGTCACATGTTAAAATTGTAGTCACATGATAAGATAAAAATAAGCGTAAAGTATGTATAAAAATGTAAGTGACAATAACAGTAAGAAATGTAATAAATAATAAAGATACTTGTAAAATTTTTGATTTTTCAATTTTTTAAAAACATAGGGTACAGACGAATACAAAACGTTCAATGTATTTGAGTATGTAAGTAATTCAAATAAGCCTTAATGATAACCATGTAATTCAAGCCAGGGTGTATATGTGCCTTAAATATGAAAATCCATTGCAGTTCTATCCTCTCTGTGTGTAATTTTATGTCACGCCCTCTAAGTGGTGCACGAATAACTTGCAAAACAGCAAATTTAAAAGTATGAGTTAGATCTGTATAAGAATAAGTTTATACAAGGCATTTGTTTGAACACCCCTCCTGATGTCTGACATGTGTTGACCTATTCTCTTTTAATTTTCCATTTGTCTTGCCTATGGAGGAGGAGTTTGCTATGTATATCAAGTGATGTTCATAGGTAGGTACCAGGCTATCTGCCTGAAGGCATTTATAAGCCTAGCCGGAATGTGTTGGCTTTCGCCACCCCCTTAGATTAGTTCCCTGTGCCTCTGTCCAGCAGAGCCACTGAAGTGATTCCTGGGGTAAACGTTCCGTTTCCCATCCACTCGTCAAGGTTTCTCTTGAAGAGGGTTAGCGAGGAGCTCTGCCTAATGTAGATTAGAATCTTGTTCCAGAGCATGGGAAGTCTCTGGGACAGGAATCTATCCCTCCAGCACATCCTATTTATTGTTGTGGTGAGGTTTAGATCCCTGGAGCGTGTGGCTCGAGGGGATATGGTTTTCTTTAGGTGAAGCATGTCCATCAGTTCTGGGTTGGACATGGACTTGTATGTCAGGCAGAGATAACCTCTGAGTAGGCGGTATGCAACCGAGTACAACTGGAGTTTCTTCAGTCGAGCTGCATAGGGCATCTGCTTGAGGCCAGTGATTCTCTTGGTGAGGAACTTCTGTGGTCTTTCCAGTTGTTGCAGGTGTCTTGTAAGGTACATCCCAAATGGGGAACTGTACTCTATGATGGGTCTGATGAGTGATGCGTAGAAGGACCCAATGACCTCTTTCGATCTGGATGCAAACCCTTTTGTGATTAGGTGGGCCACATAGAAGGATTTTCTAAACACTTTGACAATGTGATTATCAAAGGAGAGGTTACTATCTACTTGGGTCACCAGATCCCTTATTACATCTTCCATATTTAGGGGGCTACCACTTATGTGGTAGTTTGTGGGTACTTTTTTTTCCCACAGGGGATGGCTATGCATGTTTTGGCATTTAGCTTGAGACCATGGTTTTTGACACCAGGTATCTGTCTCAGTGAGACCCTTTTGGAGGATGTCTGTGTTAGCCAGAGAGTCTATTATAGCCCCTAGTTTGCAGTCGTCTGCGAACTTGGGGAGCCATAGTCCTCCTGTGCTTGCCTGTACCTCTGAGAAGTATATGCCGAACAGGAGGGGTCCAAGGACTGAGCCCTGGGGAACGCCACTTGTAACAGGTTTAGAGTAAGACCTAGCTCCTGCAACTCTTACCATGCGGGTTCTGTCCATGAGCCAGTTGGCAACCCATCTCGTGACGTAGGGGTTTATGTTCAGGCTGGTGAGCTTGTCTATAATACCTGAGTGGGGAATAGTGTTGAAAGCCTTTGCGAGGTCTAGGTAGGCTGTGTGGACCACCTTTCCCTCGTCTATAGCCTTGGTAACTATCTCAAAGAAGTCCACCAGGTTTAGGAGGCATGATCTGCCCTTAAAGCCGAACTGGGTTGGGTCCAGTGTTTGGAAGTTTCCAATGTCTCTGTTAATGAGATCCATGATGATGCGCTCCATAGCTTTGCAGACCAAGCTAGTCAGGCTTATAGGGCGATAGTTCCCAGGGTCCGTTGTGGCTCCACCTTTGTGGAGCGGAATAACCGTTGCTGTGTGCCACTCTGTGGGCACGTAGCCTGTGGAGAGGCTGAATTTAAACAGTGTGTTTATGTGAGGGGTTAGTTCATCTTTGAGCTCGTGTAGGACACAGCCTGGGACACCGTCCGGTCCCATTGATGTTGTGTTTTTGGCTTTGGAAAGGGCTGTTTTAACCTGAGTGTCTGTGATTTCAGGGGCACTACATTCTTCTGGTATAGTTAAGGGCCCCTTTGGCGGTGAGAGGGGGGTGAACTTGTGTTGTGTGTTGCAATTACCAAATGCTCTTAGTTCAAAAGCTGCATCTTTGACTAGATGTCTAACAAACTTGTCAGTATTAATTTACTTGCAAAACATTCAATCATTCCATCTGTATGTTCCTTATTAGTGTAAAAGTAAGATGTATTTTTTGGTTGGTCTTTACAACAAATAATGTTCTTTAAGTTACTAGCTCTTCTACAACTAAAACCTGGCGATCTGATACAATACTCCTTAGCTCTGGTATCTCAGTTAGTATAGACCAGTATTTTTAACAGTGTTCTCTATGACCGGTGTACATCTATCATGTGTAAGAGTGTATCTTAGTCTTCCCTTATTATTAATGAACTTGTCAATGCACCAATACAGTCGTTTTACTATTACTATGTTTACTTATTTAGAAATTTAGTTATAATAATGTTGAATGAGTGAATAATTAAGGAATATTTTATGGACAATTTATACTACTATTACATAAATAGGTATACAGTACACAATTTGTTGGATTATTTAATATTTGTAATAGAAAAGGATTATTAAACCTTTATGCAGTAATGAGGGAATAGTTTTAAATGGCAAGATATATAACTAAATTAATAGTCTCATTTTAACTTGTATCAGTTATTTGCAAGTCACAGTAGCTTTTGGCCAGGTTTTAGATAAATGTTTAGGAATTGGTAGGTAGAGAGAGAGAGTACAGTAGTTTGTCTATTCAACAGGAAAACTAGGAGCTTTAGTATCCATGGCAGGATGTGTTTTATTAGTAATATATACAGTTACAGTTGTAGACTTACTTTTATTTACAAGTTTTAATAGTTTAGTTTGGAAGAATTAAAAAAAAGTGAAATGTTACGACAGTGTTGGAGGAATGCATTACAGTCTTTAATCTGGTGGACAAATGTGTAGCATCTTTTATAAGACATCTTTTTAAATACAGAGTATTGATATTTTTAATCTATTCTCTATTAATGTAAATAGATTAAATAATGGCAACAAGAGGAAATCATTAATGAGATATCTAAAATTAAGCAGGAGACTTTATATTCTTGCAAGAGACTCGCTTGATAAAGATGTGCAATAAAGAATCCAACACTGAAACACAGCCACTGCTATATACTAACCCTTCAAACTGATTACAAAAAACAAAGCCAATATATAAAAATAAAGAGGAGAGGAACGGCTATACTTTGGAGAAAATCTGCTGTAATGCCTAAGGTCATGGAAAACATCAGTGATCTCAATGGAATGTATATATTTGTAATAATTAAATACAATGGCAAACTCTATACACTAGCTAATTTTTACTGGATCCCTGGAATAGTGCAAGGGTGCCTAAAGATCACTTAAATTTGCTACAGTTATTGGAAGGTTAGTTTAATTTTATCAGGGAAGCTGAATGCTTATCTAGTACAGAAGATACAAGGAAACAGAAGAAAGTTACAATTTTCCCATCAGCTAAAGCACTAAACAGACGGAATAGTAATAGTAATGTTAATTTTATAGTAAAAGCAGAAGACAAGTCATTCTTCTCTCATTCGTATGTGGATGGGACACAAAGTAGATCTGACAGGATTTATGTTTCTAATAACAAAAACAAACCAACTCAGCAAACAAAAACAAATACAAACGAGCCACACAAAACTGGAGCTAGATCACTTTGTATTTAAATACATCAGATACCTCGGCATTTCGCCTTCAAGGAAAAATTACGAATAGAACTCCATTTATACATCATTGCCTCCTATTGAGTGGTTGAAAAATTACATCCATAATTATTCTTAACCACATTCAAAACGCATTCAATATTAAAGTACATATAATATATAAATTATATATAACCTTCTAAAATACATATCATAATTTAAATGCAAACTGCCTACAAAAACAACTCATTTTTTCAAATATTTCATCAACTGCACAATTTACATAAACCTGAAAGAAGAGCATTATAACCCAATATGCAGTTATGTTGAATATTCTGATGTTCAACTTTACCTCAAGATTAAAACCTTTTGGAAATAGTGTGCTAAAATTAATCATCATTCTACTTTGCAACCTCAACAACTTCATCATAAAGTTACCCCCTCTCAACAAACAAGGTTGACCCAGTATATAAAAAAAAACAGACTTTTGTCAGACCCACTATAGACCGAATGTTCTAAAATTCTAAACTTGACCATTCCTTTGGTCTATCCATTGTACCACTTGATTTCCTTTCATCTACAACCCAAAATGTACACTACCCCACAGGAGCTACAATTAAACTGACCCCTTGAAACAAATCTTTTACCATTTATATAACTGCCTGTCAAGTTCTTGACCCTCTTACACACCCTACAATAGCCACAAGGGAATGTACCCACATTATCACAATTACCACCAACCTGCCTAAACTGAGCAGTTCTTTAAGATTTAAATATCTCCCAAAGGAAAATGTAACATACTTAGGAAATAAATAACTAAATTGCTCATCACTAACTATAAGATGCCAAGACTCCATTACCCATTTTCTTACTGTCTCAGAAAAGGGGGAATACTTGGTAACAAAATAAATATCTTTGTTACCCATCTCATCGCCATAACGATCACTCACATTACCACCCTTCTTCCACTGTCTTCTGTTGTTTATAATACTTTCATACATTTGATTGAACCCACCCCACTGCTAGTTTCTTTACCACGATAAACCCTCCTGACTGCATCTTCCAACATACACCCACTAAAACCCCTCATTAACAACCTTTCTACTAAGTCATTAACCTTTTCTGCCTTAAACTTCTTCTTAGAAGTATTCTGTAAAATACCCACACCCACACATAGCAACACTAAATCCATATATGCGGAGGTCCTTAACTGTAACCTGCCCAAGCAACAAGGACCAAAGTTGAAACACAAACAAACACCAATCACAACCAAAGTGTCACATAGCTCACAACACCAGTGTGCCACCCAGCAACAGCCCCTAAGAAAAGGCAACGTACATAACACTTTAGTCACAGGTGACTCTATAGTCAGGCACACTGATGTCCCACTCACAAGGCTGAACAAGAAGAAAATTACAGTCAGCTGCCTGTCTGGTGCCAGGATCCGCCACATAATGCATGCACTCAAGTCACTCCACAAGTACAAATATGACTCTGTCATTGTCCATGTCAGAGTGAATGACTTGATACGTACCTCCCTGGACTACATGGAGAGAGACATGGAAGAGCTCTCAAATCATATGGCCCAGGCAGGTATGACCCGAGCCCTGAGTAGCATTCTGCCTTCACCCAGAATGATACCACAATATAAGGACAAAATGATTGACTTCAACAATTGGCTAATTTTCTGGTGTCATTCAAAGGGGATCCAGTATCAGTCTGCCTGGGACGGCATGATTGACAGACCACAATGCTTTGCTAGAGATGGTCTGCACCTGTCGTCCCTGGGATTCAGGTTACTGGCTAAGGCTCTTGACGCCCCTATAGTGCCTTTTTCAGGCAAAGTTCAAAGGACAAAACCACCACCGTAACAGGTACAAGCGTGCAAAATCTGAAGGCAATGATACTCAATGCTAGAAGTCTAAACCTCAAAATGTACTCTTTCTCGGCACTCCTAAAAATGGAGAAGATCGATATCTGTGCAGTAACTGAGACCTGGTTCAAGGCTCCAGAGAGCACCCCTGCAGTACCAGGCTACAACTCTTACCACACTTTTCGGCCACCAAACCAGGATCGAAACACTAAAGGTGGAGGAGTGTCCATATTCACCAAGGATATTCACACCAGCCTAGTTGCCCAACACAATGCGTCTGTAATTCTCCAGGTGCAACTAACACTAGGTATGACTGCAATCCAAACTGTAGCTTGCTACAGATCCCCCACCATGCCCCAAGATTCTCACATCATCTTTCTATACATACTGGAAAATATTAAGATACAACCAAGCACCCTAATACTGGGTGATTTCAACTGCCCTGCCATTAACTGGGAAAACTACTTGTGTACCAACACCTTTGCCCAACGGTTCATGGAACTCATAAATTCCAATGCCCTAGATCAACTAATCCATAGTCCCACCTAGTCATTACCAACATGGGAAATCGATGCTCCACACCTATGGTAACTCCCTCGTTGGTCAGGTCATACCATAAGCTAATCACCCTTAACATCCACATCCCACCCCCACCTCCCAGTAAGGAAACTTTCATAAAAAACTTCTCCAAAGCCAACGTCATGCTACTCAAGTCAGAAGTGACAAACTTCATGACACCCATGCAGACGGGAACTGAAAGTTTGACTGTTGAGTCCTACACTAAGGCACTGTACGAGCACATCCACTCATGCATTAATCGTGCCATTCCAAATAGAACCAAGATGCTCTCCTCCAAAAAAAGGAAGCCAATCTGGTGGTCCCCTGCCATAAACAAACTTTACAACTAAAGGAAGAAACTGTTGCAGAAAAGAGGAAAATTCCAGGATGCAAAAAACTCCCTTACCAGCCTCAGTAAGAAGCGGAGATCCCTCATAAAATCCTCCAAAGCTAGTTATGAAAATAAAATTGCCATATATTCCGAAGACAACCACAAGGCATTCTATAACTATGTCAAGAATTTAAATGGCAATGCTCAGATCTTCTCTGAGCTACAACAGAATGGCATTAAATATACTGATCCCAAGGATATTGGCAATATCCTGGCAGATCGATTCAGTGCCAACTTCACCCCCCCTTCTCACCCCCTAAATGGCCCATCTCAATACCGGAAGATTGCCAAATTCCTGTAATAATGGCCAAACAGGTAAAAAAACGCAGTCTCCAAAGCTAAGAATACAGCATCCATGGGACCAGATGACATCCCCGGCTGTGTACTACATGAACTACAAAATGAACTGGCACCTCACCTAAATGTCATGTTTAATCATATCCTCACATCAGGCTTTGCACCCACTGAGTGGCGCACAGCTACAGTTATCCCACTCCACAAGGGGGGGATCCACCTTGGATCCCGGGAACTACCGCCCCATCAGTCTGATGAGCCTGATCTGCAAGGCCATGGAACTTATAAACAAAGACAGTGGCAACCTTCAAACACTGGACCCCACCCAGTTTGGGTTTGTGAAGGGCCGATCTTGTCTCTTGAACCTGACTGCCTTCTTCGAATCAGTCTCCAGAGTCGTGGGTGAGGGTAAGGTGGTCTACACAGCCTATCTGGACCTCGTTGAGGCCTTTGACACCCTCCCCCACTCTGGAATCATAGATAAACTTACTAAGCTGGGCATTAATCCCTACATCACTCGATGGGTTGCCAACTGGTGTAATGACAGAACCCACACTGTAAAAGCAGCTGACACCAAATCCAACTCCAGACAAGTGGAGTACCTCAGGGTTCAGTCCTGAGACCGCTCTTGCTTGGCATCTACTTCTCTGAAGTACAGGCCAACACTCAGGGACTCTGGCTAACAAAGTTCACAGATGACTGCAAACTGGGAGCCATTATTAAATCCCCAAATGATGTGGATACTCTACAAAAGGGCCTTACAGAAACAAATGCTTGGTGCCAGAGCCATGGGCTCAAGCTCAATGCCAAGAAATGTATAGTTATCCCCTTTGGGAAAAAACATGTACCCGTGAATTACCACATAGTTGACAGTGCACAACACCGAAAGTGAGATAAGAGACTTAGGGACACAGGTGGACAGTGGCCTCACCTTCGATAACCACATCTCCATAACAGTCAGGAAATCCTTCTGTATGACACACCTCATCACTAAGGGCTTTTCATCCAGAAAAGAGGAGGTCATTGTCCCACTGTACTCATCCCTCATTAGACCAATTATAGAATACAATGCCCAGTTTGGTATGTAGCTCTCAAGACATCTGCAACAACTGAAAAGACTGCAGAAATACCTCACTAAAAAAATCACAGGCCTAAAGCAGATGCCCTATGCTGACTGCCTTAAAAAATCCAGCTATACTCTGTCTCATATCGTCTACTCAGAGGCGATCTCTGCTTAACATACAAGGCCATGTCAAACCCAGAGCTGTTGGACATGCTACACTTAAAGAAATCCCAATCCCTCAGGGCCACACGCTCCAGGCATCTAAACCTTGTCATCACAATAAACAAAACATGCTGGAGGAATAGGTTCCTGACCCAGAGACTCCCGAGACTCTGGAATAGACTGCCCATACATGTCAAGCAGAGTGCCTCTTTGGCCCTCTTCAAAAGGAACCTTGACGATTGGATGGGAGAAAGGAAATTCACCCTGGGGATCATGTCAGTTGCCCTGCTAGACAGGGGTCCAGGGAAGTAAATAGTGTGAGACGAAATAGCCAGGGAATTGTTATGGCTAGGCTTGTATAGGCCCTAGGGCTGATAGCCTTGTACCAACCTATGAACCTATAAGTTCATCCACTGGAAGAGAACTAATGAGGTCTGAAGGATGCATGTTGATAGCATGCAAAAAATGTTAACAGAAGTGGGTTTACGGTATGTCTTACACTGAGTCTTCCCATGTTCATCAACATAAAATTCCATATCAAGGAACTCCATGCTGCCCTTATGACACTCAAAAGAAAATCTCAACCATTGTAAATTCTTGTCCAACTCCTCTATAAAATAAGGAAATTCACTCACTGAACCACTACAATTAAACAGCAAATCATCAATGAACCTTTTATGTAAAATAACATGTTTTCTAAAAAAACTCAGTGCCATAAATTACTTTTTCTCAAACTCCCCAATATACAAAATTGTATAGGAAGGAGCATATAATGTACCCTTAACAGTACCTCTTTTTTGCAAAAGAAACTTCCTTTTCAAATACAAACTAATTATGTGTTAAACAAAATTCCAAAAGCTTAATCACATAGGCAGTGCACAGTCCTTCACCCATTAAATTCCAAATGGCCTCCAACCCCCATTTCAATTCAATATTAGTATATAAAGCATTGACATCCACAGTGGCCCAATAATATTCCCTCTGCCATTCCACCTTGGTGACTAACTGACTCACTTCCTGAATATTTTTAACACATGCAGAAACCATACATAAATATTTATTCAACAAAGAATCCAAAAAATACCAACATTTTCTAAATAAGAACTGACCCCAGAAATTATTGGCCTACCAGGAGGGTCAAATGAATTTCTGTGCACCTTAGGGATAGCTCCACTGGTTGATTTTAACACATGCAGAAACCATACATAAATATTTATTCAACAAAGAATCCAAAAAATACCAACATTTTCTAAATAAGAACTGACCCCAGAAATTATTGGCCTACCAGGAGGGTCAAATGAATTTCTGTGCACCTTAGGGATAGCGTACAAAATAGGGTCCACTGGTCTTGCAACATACAATCTCCTCACATCTTTAGAGTTCAAAAAACCCAGTCTTTGCCCCCTCTCCAACAATTCCAATAGTGATGCATTAAAATGGTTAATTGGATTACTTGGCAGTTTGATATACTCTTCTTCAATCATAAGCAAATTTTTAACCATCACATTATATTTATTCCTAGGTAAAACTACCCATTTTCCTCCTTTGTCAGAATAAGTACATAAATTTCAGTAATACCCCTTATCAATTTCAATGCTTGCTACTCCTGTTTGGTTAAATTAAACTGTTTTTTTTAGTTTTTTTTAAAACTTGAATATTCAAGTTCAACCTTTTTTTAATAACATTTGTTCAAAAAGACTGACAGCAGGGGATAACTTTGGTGTTGAAAAAACACATTTGAGAACATAGGCACAGTTAATTTCCTATATCCTGTACAAAATAAACTTTCGTCCAGCCCAGCTCCGTATCATGTACACTTTCAAAATCATCACATGAGAATGTGTTCTCATACACAGACAACTCTAATAACAAATCCTCATTATTCACATCAAAGTTTTCATATAAGCTTGAACCCATCCCCACATTTTTATTGGCAAAATACACTCTTAAATATAACTTTCTCCAAAACTTTTTTAAATCAGAGCTTCAGCCAAGGATTTATGTTTCTCCAGATTTACTTAATAAAGTGAATTACTTTAACACTACTTGTTCTTTATCTGCTCATAATGCACTAGGTATTAATACAATAATGGATACAAGGAAATTCAGATTTATAGACTCCCAGTATATAGGATGAAATTAAAAGAATTTAAGCGTCATCTTAAGGTACAAATCAAGATTTTTTTTATTCTTGAATGATAATGATCAGGTTAGTAAAGTCATACTATGGGATTCCTTAAAAATGCATATTAAAGACAGAATGGGAAGACGGACTAGTAATAAAATGAAAGAGTGAAATACAGTTATTAGAAATACAAGATGAAATACCCAAAGTGAGGTCTGAACAACTAATAAAGATTCAAAATTAGTTCCTACATTCAAAGAATTGTTAAATCTAACAGCAAAACTATGTAAAACTGACAAGGAAGTGATCAGAACAAGATTTATAAATCATACTACAACTTTCAGCGGTTGGGATAGCCTTGAAATGTTGCTAATAAAATACAAAGACTCTTAATGTGTTACTTGTAAAAGATTACTTTAAAGATTTAATGTATTCCTAACACTGTATATAACAGTATTGTTTGTGTCTTTCGGCTTTTCCCGGTTAGGGATCGCTACAGCGGAACTCCGGTCTGCTAATGATTGGCAGTTGATTTTTACGTACCAGCTTGTCAGGCCTGACGCACAACCTTCAACGAAGGTATGCCCATTCACGCATGTCTCTACGCAGATGATGCTCTAGCTGAGAATCGAACCGGACAGCGTGTTACTGTGAGGCGACAACGCTACCGCAGCACCACCACAGCGGGTCTAACATTGTATATAACAGTATATGATGTTGAATTTCTTCCTGTGTAGATATTGCAAATATGTCACATTAGTAAAAACTTTTCTAAAAGGAAAGCTGATGAATCTACCATGAAACCTGCCACTGGCATTTCTGTGTACAGACATGGTTATTGAGGTTATCATATATATATATATATTTTTTTGTGAGAGTCTCTGAGCATTCTGGATGCCCCTTTCTTTTTCTGAGTTATTTTGATTCCATCTTTCAAGAAACCAAGGATTTTAAAAGAAAAGTAAGGTTTTGTTTACAGCTGAGCATATGTACTGGGTGGTCAGACTTCCAGAATTAATTTCTTCCAGCCTTTTCTTAAAATAAAAGAAAGTCAGGACTGAGATCGATTACATTTGCTTACAAATCTAGACTCCCCAACACCTTGTACCACACCTGCCCCTATCTGACTTATCTTTTAGTGATATGATTCCCATCATTCAGTTTTTCTCATGCTGTTATTATACAGACATGGAAGACGACTTTATCTCTTTCAGGCGACTAAGCACATGCTGCCAAGATGTGTGCTGCTGGTTCAACTAGAAAGCTAACAATGACATTCTCAATCATTGTGGTGCAGCCCAAGCCATATTATACAGAAATGGTGGTTTTCCTTGAATATCTGGAAACATGGCCATGGACACTTGGTAGGATTGCTAGAATTCTTTTTCTTACTACTGAGTTCAAGAACAAAAAACATTTTACTATAGTGGCTGCAAGAAAAAAAGATGAACAGCAAGCAGATAAAAATTGAGAATATATAAAATATTCCTGCTCCTTTACATCTTAGCAATAGGGATATAGTTGGCATGAATTGAACTGGTGCTGTCATGAATGTGAATATGGAAGTAATATTTTGGCCAGAAATCACAAGATCTATAGAATGGACGCTTGACTGGCCAAGGGATTTGAAATGACGCAGAGACATTCTCAAAGTAATACACAGAGTATAAAGTATCAGTTCATCAGTGGCAAGTGCAGCCTTACTACTGAAATGGGGAAATGAAAAGAAATTAATATGTAAAAAGTCACCTATATATCTGACGACTGCCTCTAATGGTTTTCGGATAACTTTTTTTAATATCAAAGGAGTCTTTGCAGCTTCTGGTAGTCGAGCTGTACCTGCAAACAAAAACAAACAGCTATGTATAATGATACATACATCATCTTCAAACAAATAACCAGTGAAAATTAGCGATCTGGCAAAGTGGACAGTTATACAGGTAACTATTATAACCACATTTTGACAATACATCAGTCAGGTCCTAATTTGAAAACCTCTCCATCAGGTAATGATCATTTGGACAAAACATTTCAAAGCTGTCCACACTAAAAAGCTAACATTCCCTGTTTCTCGAGTTCTTGACAAATGAATGCCTATAATGGGAAGAAAGGATATTTGATCATATGCCTCCCCAATCAAGAGTCCATAAATGATTTAATAAATAACAAAAGGAGAAACAAATCATCTTAGCAACTAAATCTAAAGGTGGCTGTGAGGGCAAGGGATACAAGTCTTAGGAACAGATCATACTGACTGAGGTGTTCTTGGCTAAATTCTCACTGATTGAGATTAGAGCTCTGACAGCAACTTTCACAGTAGGCTGAACAAACTCACCATGATGGATGCCATTGTTAGTGTTTCTTTCAGAGCAATGAAATTATTCTACAACCAACACACAAGGGAATATTTATTCTTCTTTACAACAGGCTCATCTTTATTATGACAACGCCTCCCCACTGGGTTTATACTATTATTAGTACTGTCATTCCATAAACAGAAAAAGAAGCCTTTGAAAAAGGCTGACAAAGGGGAAGCAAGATTAAAAAGGTAACTGGGAAATGTGCTGGATCAGATCCTTTCCTCCTGTACACACCTAGATACTTTGGTCACATAAGTTCTAACTCAGCTGAAGCTTTCAATTGTCTGACCCCTCAAGTCATGCATTCTATTGCAATTAATTTCCTGATACCTAGACTTGAATATAAACTACCGTAACTTGCATGTTTTCACCTACACACTGTAGTAAACAAAAGCCTTCATTTCAAATCCCTTAACAGCAATATAGATCATTACACTATCAGTAAGGTCACACAGTTACTTGTCTCAGCTAGAGCTTAAATATTCCTGAGCACCCTAGCATATAAACTAAACTAATCAACAGCAATTACTGCTCACCAAATTATTCTATCAATACCCTACAGCTTCAGAAGCCCCAATTCAATAAGGTCTCCTTTCAAACTAAACACCACCCCCCCCCCCCAAAAAAAAAAAAAAAAAAAAACTTTCTCCAGGTCCATCCCTTCAAACTGGAACACTAAATCTAACAAAATTTGGAGATTTGATAGTATTAATAGCATCAAGAAAAAACGAACTAAGACATGATAAAAGAAAATAGACATGATAAAAAAATGATAATTCAGTTGTTTTAGAGCCAAAAGCTATCCATGAAACTGGTTGCATATTCATCCATGTTGAACAATTACTAACCTTTATCAAGTGCAAGCAGCCCAAGGGTCTATGTAGTGGTGCAAGGAGTGAAGGCTCAGATCAGTTTTACATGTGTAAAAATTTCCACTCCTTGCCGAACTCCTATTATCAATATTGTAACTACTCACTACTACAGTGTATCTATGCTCAACTTAAGATCACTATACTGAAATTGGTTAGTTATGTAGCCAGCTGATCATATGGGTTTGTTACTGATTTTCTGCTCGAATCTGCATTTTTCAGGGGCTAATCAGATCAATGGCAACAAGTGCTATGATTCCATAAACCACACTAGGAAAAATAAAACACACTGTCTGTAAAGTATAAACAGTATAACACACAAGAATGCAGTGGACCCAGTCAGTTTTCCTTTATCACACCCTAAATTCAGTCACCTTATTTTCTCTGCAACCCTCCCCTTTCCATGTTAAGACAAGCTCAGCAGGAGCAGTCACTTTTATTGCTCCCTACCCCCTTCTACAATTAACAATTGCTAAATAACAATAAATTACACAGAAACTCTGGATCAGAGGGATTATACTGCAAAATTCTACACACTTGCAATACATCTGCCATTGTAAATTTAAATTATAATCAATCAGCACTAACATCGCTATTCCACAGGACCACGTAAAAAACATCTGGAACTCTGTTGGTATTATTCCTATACTCAAAATAAAGTATAGTGTAAAATGTTACCATAACTTTAGATGCTCTTCTCTTCTACATGCTGCTGTATCGATAACGAGGGAGTCTGCCTCTGGTTGACTTGTAAGTCCAGCCATTACACAACAGATAAATGCTACTGAGAAGGTACATGTGACGATCCGCATCACTCAGTGTATATCAGCCATAAATGGACGTGGATTATAAAGCGGACATCAGTGCGTACCTACCTCGGAACTGAATGCCGCCGGGAACCAGCGACTATGGAGTGGGTACTCAGGAATCAAGCAAACATCAGGGGGAAGGCAGGGTGGGAGACCATACAGCTGCATACAGAAGAGAAGGACATCTAAAGTTATGTTAAGATTTTACACAACTATACTATGTCTTTCTATTCATATGCTGCTGTATCCATAACATGAGGGAGAGTACAAAAGCTCATGCTATTAAGTACTGGGAGAGGGAACAGACACTCTTCACGAAGCCATGAAGAATGGTCTGGGCAAAACCTGCTCTGGACCTGGAAATGATGTCCAACGTGTAGTGTTTAGTGAAAGTGTGGACAGATGACCACGTAGCTGCTTCTAAAATGGCAGCTGTACCCAGACCGTTAAAGAAGGCCCAAGATAAGGACACAGTCCTAGTGAAGTGAGCCTTCACTGGGAAGGGGTGCTTTTTGCCATGGGCTGTGTAGCAAAAGGAAATAGTTTTAGAGATCCAGGTGGAAATGGTTTGCATCGAAACAGGGAGTCCCAGGCCTCATGGGTGACAGAAGATAAAGAGCCTATCTGATCTGTGAGTGGATTTGGTTTTGACCAAAGAATATTTGAGTTGTCTACGTACATCCAAGGAGTGAAGGATCCTTTCGCTGGAGGACTGGGGTGAACGGAAGAAGGTAGGAGCATTGATGGCCTGACTTAGGGAAAGTTCATTAACTACTCTGGGCATGAAGGAAGAGTTAGTAAGTCGGCAAACCCTGTCCTTGTGGAAAACTGTGAAGGGGAGAGGCCATGAGGGCTTGCAATTAAGAGACCCTGCTGGCTGAAGTAATGGCCACCAAGAGAATAGTTTTCTATGTGCAGTGTTGGAGAGTACAGTCCCTGGCTGACTCAAAGGGAGGTAAGGTCAGCTTTTCCAAAACAAAATTAAGGGCCCAAAGAAGGGGAATAGGCTTCCTTGGTGGTCTAATGTGTAGAACCCCTTTTAAAAAGAGCTTGACTTCTAGGCTGGAGGCCAAAGGAGGGGAGAGATGTAAGCATGTTGAGATGGCAGATAGATGTGCTTTAAACGGAAGAGTATGACAAGCCAATGTTCATCAGTTCTCACAGGTAAGACAGCACCCACTGTAGGCTCTACAGCCAGTGGTTGAAGTTCTTGCTTTAGACACCAAAGAGAAAACCTTTTCCACTTGGATAGATGGGATCTTCTGGTAGTGGGTTTTCTGGCCTCCTGCAGAACCTGAACCACGTCCTCATTATAATGCTGTTTAAAGGGAATCAACGCCCTATCACCCACAGTGTAAGGTTCAGGGTGGTCACTGGGGGTGTATGAGAGTTCCCTTCTCCTGTGTGAGTAGGTCCATCCTGAGGGATAACTTGTGGTGATTGCCCTTAGCTAGATGATGTAGAAGGGGGAACCAGTGTTGCTTTGGCCAAAGGGGGGTCACCAACATGATTTGAGGTTGTTCCCATGGAATCTCTAGCAGAACCTTTTGAATGAGAGGGAAGGGGGGAATGTATAAGTGAACATCCCCCTTCCATGAGAATGAAAGAGCGTTCAATTTCCATGCCCCAGGGGAGTGTATCCTGGTGTGGAAAGTTGGGAGCTGTCTGTTCATGGGGGGATGCAAACAGGTCTATCTGAGGTACACCCCATCAATGGACCAGGTCCAGAAACACATCCCTATTTAACATCCATTTGTGGGACTGAGTCATGGACCTGCTTAGAGCATCTGCCATCACATTCTCGGCAGAAGGTACGTAGACAGCTAGAATGGATACTTGTCTCTGTTGGGTGATCTCCCATGCCTGCAGACTCAATCTGCATTGGAGGTAAAACTTTGTCCCCTTTTGCTTATTGATGTACCACAGAACAGTGGTGTTGTCTGTGTACCATCTCTGCACTATCGGGAGGAAAGGGTCCTTGAAAATTTGGAGGGCAACTATCAAGGCACTCATCTCCTTGATATTGATGTGTTCCTTCTGTTGTGAAGGAGACCAAGCGTCCCTCACTCTCCAGTCCCCCTAAGGTTGCCCCCAACCCAGGTTTGAAGCATCTGTGTACAGATCCTGATTGGGGGGAAGCGGTTGCAGGGGACGGCCTGGATTGGCAGAAATCTGGGCAATCCACCAGTTTAATTCCCTGGTGAGGCAGGGAAGAAGGGGTACCATGAACTCCGGAGGGTGCAGGTTTTGTTTCCAGACTGTCTTTAAATACCACTGAAACATCCCCATGTGTAGCCTTGTTAAGGGTATCATGGGAATGGTGGAGGCCATGAATCTAAGAAGCTTCAGAAACTCCTTGGCCGACAGGGACTGGAAAGACAGAATTCCCTGGAAATACGAGGTGAGGGACAGAATCTTTTCTGAAGGAAGACAGGCCATCACTTGTCCTATGAGAATCCTGCATCCCATGAACATATGATTCTGAGAGGGGAACAAAGAAGATTTTTGAATGTTTATGGTAAACCCCAGGCATCTCAGAAGGGAGATGGTGAAGTCCAGGTGCTGTTGGACCATCTGAGGGGACAATGCCTAGATGAGGATATTATCCAGATAAGGGAAGAGTTGGACCCCCCCCCCCCTACATTCTGGTGAAGGCAATGACTGGGGCCAGACACTTTGTGAACACTGTTGGGGCCGTAGAGAGACCAAATGGCAAACACAGAACTGAAAGTGCACAGAACCCACTGAGAAATTAAGGAATTTCCTGAAAAGTGAATGGATAGGAATGTGTAGGTAGGCATCCTTTACATCCAATGACACCATGAAGGCCTGAGGAAGGATCAGGGGAAGGAGATTAGGGAGGGTCAGCATCCAGAAGGAGGGGGGACACTGAAAAAAATATTCAGGTGGGACAGATCCAGGATTGGTCTCAAAGGATATTCTTTCCTGGGGACCATGAACATCCTGGTGTAGAATCCTTTTCCTCTTAAATGTAGTGGCACCTCTCGAATTGTACCTTGTGAAAGAAGGACCTGCAGGACTGGGGAAAAGAAAGCCATTTGGTTTTGAGGGGGTTGAGGAATACCTTTGAAGGCTGGTCTGGAATCCCACACCATGAAATAACCTTGTTTTATCATTGAGAGGATCCAAGAGTCCTGGGTAATCTTTTTCCAAGCGGGAAAGGATAGGGAGAGAGGGGTAGCTGGGCTTAAGGCCTGGTAGTCACAGACTACCAGGTTTGACCTGAAAGGGCTGTTTCTGAACTGGAGTAGAGGGAGAAGACCTGGAAGGGGTCAGCTTCCTAGAAAATTTTCTCCCTTTGGAGGACATATGCCTGGAAGGTCTTCTCACAAAGGGTGTTCTAGCTGGATAGTTCCTCTGAAAGCGTGGGACCTGGGACACAAAAATGTGCCTAAGGTCCTGAAGTTCTTTGCCCTTCACCTGAAGGGTCTTAAAAAGTTCAGCAGCCACTGAACCAAATAAAGCCTTGTCATCCAAGGGTGCGTCCATTAACTTTGATTTAATGTCATCTGGCAAAGACTGTAGCCTGAGCCAGCAGTATCTCCTGATGACCAATCCTGAGGCAGAAGCTCTTGCTGAAGCCTCCACTGCGTCATATCTGCACTTTATATAGTGTCTAGTGATCTGACTGCAGGAATTTAACAGGCTGGAAATCTTAGCTTTACTGGGGGAATAAGGTAGGTCACCCACTTGTTTAATGGCATCAGTGAGAAGGGCCAAGGAGTATTTGGCCATACGAGTTTGACAGTTTATAGCTCACACAGTTAAGGTGGCAGAGGTTTATACTTTTTTGCCCAACCTTTCCATTACTCTACTTTCCTTATTTGAGGGAAGTAAATAAGTGGAGGGAAGAAGCTTAGATGTTTTGTCTGCAGCCACAGAAATAGTTAATGGATCTGCAGACAGGGCCTTGGAGAGGAATTTCACATCTTCAGGGAATTTATAAAATCTATCTTTTGCTTTGGTGCAAAGAGTTGTGAATCTGGGGCTTTGGAAGCAGTCAGGAAGGCATCCACGAATAAAGGATGCACTGGAGGAACTGCAGACAGGTTAGGGGACTCCATTTGTAAGAGGTCATAATACCTCTTTTGGGTCTCAGTAACCTGACTGCAGTCCCATTTAAAAAAGTCCTTCACTTATACTATTGTTTCCCCAAATGTAATGTCTTCCCCAGGGGAATCAGTTCCATTTGACTCCTCCTCTGGGGAAGCATACCCCAAAGGAAAGGCAATTTGAGAGGTGTAAGTAAGGGATTCATCCCCTGAGGAAATATCAGGCAATAATTTAGTCTTTGGGGTGGAAACTGAAGGGGCCTGGGCAGGTGCAGAGGCCTGGCTTAAGGCTAAGAAGGCATTAAGTAGGCCTTGAGTAAAGGCCTACCAGTCAGGGGTTTGGTCCAACGGCATGGTCGGATGAGCAGGGGCAGAAAATATGGTTTTCTACTGCTTCTTCCTGGGAGCATCCGATAAAGAAGTACCTGAGATGCGATGTACAGAAGGGGGATAGGACGTCGGGTGACACTCAACAACTTCTGAAATAATGTCTTCCTGAACTATTTGTGTAATCCCATGTGGGCCCTCAGAAATGATGAGTCTTGGCTCCCCCCTCCCTGCCTCAGACACCTGCGACTCCCTCATGAAAGTCCTGGCGGCCTCCTTAATGGCTTCCTCCTGGGAACCCGTCAGTGGAAGGTCCACAGGTTCCAACTTGGACTCCGGGCCTTCAGCGGCCTCAAGGGGTATAGTCGGAATAGAATAAGCAGTCACAGGATCAGGCTTAGTCTTCTTTGCCTTTTTCACAGATAGTTCCTTCGAGGATCCCAACGTCAGGTCCATATTTTTAGATAATCATTTCGATCTCTGATTCTCTGGGTAAAGATTTAGGGCAGCCAGATGGCTTCTAAGTGTTTTAGGAACAAAGGCCTGACAGATTTCAAAAGTAATGTGGTTGTGGTCTTGGCCTAGATAGAATAAGCACAGCTCGTGTGAGTCTATGTGGAATCTGCCTTTCACACCGATAATTGCCCATTCTAACTGATATTAACCCACAACACAGTAGCAAGAAAGAAACAAAAAACCCTAAGGGGTACTTATCTGAACACGAACAGGCAAGAAGTCACTTTCCAAGTGAGCGATGACCAGAGCTGGCAGTCACACAGGCAGCAGAAAGTTCTCAGGTAGGTACATGCTGATGTCCGCTTTATACCAGATGCCTGCTTATGACCAACAGACGCTGAGTGATGGGGACCGTCGCATGTACCTTCTTAGTATCATTTATCTGTTGTATAATGGTCGGATGTACGAAACAACCAGTGGTAGACTCCCTCATGTTATGGACACAGCAGCATATGAATAGAAGGACATCAAATGCCACCTTTCCCTAACATCATTCCCTCCCCATACTTACTACCCTATCTGAATTGCTTGATAAAGCCTTATCCACTAAAGTGTCATCTAAAAGCAAACTACTCTACTCTCAAGACAGCTTCTGCAAATGTCCAAGTATTACTATCAGCCTCCTTTCCCTCAAATGAAACAAGGCCACCTAATGGGTGAATTATGCTAATATAGCCAATGCATCCGACTCATGAAATTTACTCCAAACAATGCCTAATTTAGGGCTCAGTGACATGACCCTTAACTGGCTTCAAAGTACAGTTTTGTACCTACCATAAATGTAGATGTTCGAGTGTATACACTGCTGCAGTCATTACACTTGGGTTATCCTGCCGTCAAGGTGGTTCCCCAGTTGGCCTGAGTTCCAAAGTCTTGGTCCAGCATCAGTTGCTGTTGCCTCCTCCCTGACGTCAGTGCGCCAGGGGTATAAAAGATGCAGCGGATGCCATTTTGTTCAGTTTTTCTTGCCCCAGATGTCAGGTGCCTCTAAATAGGTAGGCAATTCCAACTGCTAATAAAACATACATAAGAAAAGCAAAAAACAACTTACAGCTACCAGGAAATACTACCCATAGGTAGTAAGTGTAGAAGAAATAGGTACGTACCAGCCAGTAAGAGGGGAAGGAGGGAGGGTAACCTAAACTGCAGCAGTGTATACACTCGAACATCTACATTTATGGTAGGTACAAAACTGTACTATGTTCATCGTGTTACACTGCTGCAGTCATTACACTTGGGTAGAATCCCAAAGCTGAGGAAGGGTGACTGGTTCTATGAGGCATTAGGGGTGGCTATAAGGCCCTGCAGCACTGCGGTGGCGAAGCCAGCTCTGGATTTAGAGTATAGAGGCAGATGGTAATGCTTGGTGAAGGTATGTACAGAACTCAAGTTGCTGCTTCCAAAATATTCTTGGTAGGTACTCCCCTGAGGTAGGCAGCTGAAGTGGCTGTAGCCCTGGTGGAGTGAGATCTAATGCTGCTAGGTACAGGTTTTCCATGGTATGTGTAGCAGAAACGTATACAATGTGCTATCCATTTTGAAATAGTCTGTTTTGAAATGGCTTTTCCCTGTGCTCCTGCAGCATATGCTACCAATAATTGCTCAGATTTTCTGAAAGCTTTGGTTTTGTCCAAGTAGAAGCGTAACTGTCTGTGAATGTCCAAAGAGTGCAGTAGTCTCTCCCCTTTACTCTGTGGTTTAGGATAAAAAGTTGGCAGGTGAATAGTTTGGTTTAGAGCCACACTGGATACCACCTTTGGCATAAAAGTAGGGTTAGTTCTTAAAGACACCCTGTCCTGGTGGAAAATGAGGAAAGGTTCCACTGCCATTAGTGCCTGTAATTCTGAAACTCTTCGTGCTGATGTTATTGCCAGGAGCAGAGCAGTTTTCCAAGAGAAATATTTTAATTCTGCTGTGTTGGCTGGCTCAAAAGGAGGTAAGGTTAGTTTCTCCAAAACAAAGTTGAGGTCCCAAGTTGGAGTAGGTGCTCTATGGGGCAGTCTTATGTTTTTAGCCCCTCTGAGGTACTGTTTTAACAGAAGATTACAGAAAATTGGTGGATCCATGTTGTAATGAGCAGAGATGGCAGAGGCGTGGATCTTGATGGATGAGAAGGAGAGTCCTTTGTCCAGCATCTCAGTTAAGTATTGTAGTATCTGAGGAATGTTTGGGACAAGAGGGTCAAGGCTGTGAGCTTGGTTCCAGGCACAGAATCTCTTCCATTTATCCGAATAGGCTTTCCTGGTACTAGGCCTTCTGGCCTCCAGAATGACATCCATAACAGCTTTGGAGAGAGGCATTGCTTGCTTGACTAAGGCATCTTCCATGCAGCTAGGTTTAAGGTCTTTAGCTTGCTGTGTAGTATTTGTTTGCTGTGCTGAGTCAGCAGATGTGGGATATGAGGCAAAATCCAGGGTGGTTCTTGTGCTAAGCTCCTTAAGATTTGGTACCAGTGCTGGCGTGGCCAGTCTGGTGCAATCAGGATCATCTTTGGCTCTTCCTGCCTGGCTTTTATGAGTACTTTTGGCAGGAGAGGTAGTGGTGGGAAAGCGTATACTTGTAGGTTCTCCCATCTGAATGAGAGGACATCCACTTTCCATGCTTGTGGATGGCAACTCCTTGTGCAGAATTTTTGTAGCTGACAGTTTATTTGGGATGCAATCAGATCTATGTCCGGGCTCCACCATTTCTGTGTTATCATTCTGAATATTTGTGGATTCAATTCCCATTCGTGGGGATCCACAATGTTTCTGCTTAAGTCGTCTGCCAGTATGTTTTTCTCTCCTGGCAAGAATTGTGCTTGCAGATGAACCTGAAGGTTTATAGCTGTGTTCCACAAGGTCATAGCTTGTCTGCATAGGGGGTAGGAGTGAGTGCCCCCTTGCTTGTTTATGTACCACATAACTGTGGTGTTATCTGTCTTTAGTAGTAGTTGTCCTGGATGCAGCAAGTCCTTGAAAGTTATAAGCACATTTTGTACAGCTAGCATCTCTTTTTGATTGATGTGAAGATGTCTTTATTCTGCGGGCCACGTGCCCTGAATACATTTGCCTGCCATGTGTGCTCCCCAGGCGTAATCTGATGCATCTGTTGTCAGTGTTTGCCTGGCTGTGGGTTGTGTAAAAGGCTGTCCCTTGTTGAGGTGACAAGCTTGAGCCCACCACTGAAACTCCTGTTGAAGGCAAGGGATTAGTGGTATAACTGTTTCCAAACTTTGACAGTGTTGAGACCATGCATTCTTTAGGTACCATTGTAGTTTCTTCATATGCAGTCTGGCATATGGAATTAGTAGTATGCAGGATGCCATGTAACCCAAGGCCTGCAGAATTTTTCTTGCAGGGAGTTGGGTCTTTGTTGCCATCAATTGAAAGTACTGAGTCAGTTGTCCTTGTTTGTCTGGCGTGAGATAAGCCATCTGGGCCGTTGTGTTCAAGCTGGCACCCAGGAATATAATCTCTTGTGAGGGCACTAGTTTTGATTTATTTTTGTTTACTGTGTACCCCAGGCAACTTAACTTTTTTACAAACGCCAGATGCTTTAGAAGAATGTCCTTGCTCTCTGCTTGAATCAGGCAGTCGTCCAGGTACGGATAAATATAAATTCCTTTCTGTCTGCAAAATGCAATTACTGGTGCCAGGCACTTTGTGAAGACCCTGGGCACAGTAGATAAGCCAAATGGCAGTGCAGAAAATTGGTAGTGCACTGAGCCAGCTATGAATCTGAGGTATCTTCTGCAGTTTTGTCTGATAGGGACATGCAGGTATGCCTCTTTGAGGTCCAAAGTCACGAGCCAAGCTTTCTTGCCCAGCATGGGAAGAAGCTGCTGTAATGTCAACATTTTGAATTTCGGAACATCCAGGTAAGTGCTTAGAGATGAAAGATCCAGAATGGGCCTCCAGGTTTTGTCCTTTCTGGGTACCAGAAAGAGTCTTGAGTAAAACCCTTGTCCTTACTCCTGTGATGGTACCTTTTGAATAGCTCTCATATCCATGAGTGCTGTAATTTGTTTTTGAGCCTCTGCTCATTGACTTGGTGGCAGATTTGGCATTCCTTTTAACCTTGGCAGAGTGTGAAAGTGGAACCTGCAACCGTGAAGTACAATGTTGAGAACCCATTTGTCTTTGGTGATCATTTGCCAATTGTGGTAGAAGAGTGCCAGTTTTCCTTCCAAGGGGGCTGCCAAGAAGGATTTGTTTGGCAGCTGTAGTGGGAAGTCATTGGGGCTGCTTTTTATATGGTTGGGGCCCGTCTTCCCCTTCTTTCTGGCCTGATGCAACCCACTGTTGAGGCCTGTAAGGACCTTGTGTTTGACCTCTACCTCTTGGACGTCTGTATCTTCCCCTTTGAGGTCTGTCTGTAATTGGAAAGGACCAATTCTTAGTTGGCCAGTTTCTGCTAAATCTAGGAGGCTGAACCTGTAAGAAATCCTTCACAGTTTGCATAGATTTTGCCTTATCCTCCATTTTCTTTAATACCTCTTCTGCCTTAACTCCAAATAACACATCCTGCTGCAAAGGTGCATCCAATAATTTTGCTTTAACATGATCTGGTAACATATGTTCTTTTAACCAAGCATGTCTTCTAATGACAGAGCCTGTAACTGCTGCTCTGCAGGAGGCCTCTAAAGAATCAAAACCACATTGCAAAGTATGCTTTCCCACTTATTCAGCTGCATGCAATAAATCCTGCATTTCTTTAAAATTAGGAGGATCTGATTCTGGAAGCATTTTTTGTTTTAACTGAGACAGTAAAAAATGCTGATATTTTAGCATGTGAAACTGGCAATTTAAGGCTTTCATTGCTAAAGTTGCAGACGTATATACTTTCTTTCCCCATCTGTCTAATGCTCTGGAATCTCTCTGTCAGAGGGAACTGGATTCTTGGCTGATGAGGCCTTAACTCCTTTGGGTCCCTGAGAAATAGTTTCAGGGTCAGCTACAGGGCTTTTATACAGAAATGTATGCGAGTCAGGGACTCTGTAGTATCTGTCAGGTTTAACATGGGCTGGAGGGTAAGGAATCAGGATTTAAGCTGGATTCTGTATACACATCATCGACAATATCTAACACTGGCGGAATAGCAAGGGGTCTGTGTTGAGGTAATAAGAGGAAGTCTCTGAGACTTTTCTTGGATTCTGAGTAATCCTGGCCTTCCCAGTGGAAATGCTCCCTTATGGTATGTAGGGTTTCCCCAAAGGAGTAGTCCTCAGGCGGTGAGGCTGATGGAATTGATTCCTCAGCATCAGAATCCTCATAAGGGGGTAAAGAGTATCCTAGGTCTGAGGATGAATCAGAAGAGATGGACACCTGGTCGGATGAGTCATAGTCTGCATCCTGTCTAGGCCTTTTATTTATTTATTTATTTATTGCAGTTGGTTTACCAGGATAGTCCATTGGGAGAAAAGCTCCAAAAAAGAATAAATGTACATTAACATTTGACAATAATTTCTAGATACATTGTAGTAAAAGAACATAAGCAAAATATAAAAGTTTGTTACAATTTGATAGTATCAGCCTTGGTATATGCTATAGAATCAACAAACACAAACATAGAAGAAGATTAATAAGCAAACATAGAAGATGAAAACAGTAGGTTATTGACTCCCATAGAAGATGCTAGGTGTGAAAAGAGATTTAGTTCCAGAGGGCTGAGGCTGAAGGGAAGGAAAAGAAGGGGGATGACTCTGCTTGGTAGGTGCATTTTAAGGGCAGAAGAAAATCTGGACCCGAGTAGTTTTGTGTCTGACACTATTTTGAGAGAGAGGGTTGTTTAGAGGAGTAAATAACATTAATTTGGTCTTGGTGGCATTGAGAGCTAGATGATTTTTTAGCATCCATTGGAGCAGATGATAGTAGAATCATCAGCATATTAGTATGGAGCCTTGTGGAACTCAGTAGGGGGTATTAGGTAAGAGGAAGTGCTTTTCCATTTCAGACTATGAGGAAACAATTTGACCTGAGTCACAGCTTTTTGTTGGATTTCAAGAAAGGAGAGAAGGGCAGTCCATGGTGCTGATTAGGTCTGAAACCGTGTTGTGTGGGGGTGTAGGGGCTATTAATTAAGATGCTGATGGGATAGGCAAGGCTTTAATTTCTTGATGGTAGCAGTAGGAATGGGATTTAAAGTGAAGAGAGCAGTCAGTGGGGAATTCTGTTCTGGGTGGGATGAGGTGGGAGGGGTGTAGAGTGGTGGTGGGATAGTGGTCTGGGGAGGGAGTATCTGGTTTGCTGGGTGGAGGAGAGGAGATTCCTTTCCTTTTTTGAGTTTCTTAACTTGTTGCGAGAAGCATTTGTATTAGATTAGAGGTGGGTTTGCTTATGTTTTTTTTGGGCCCATGCTTTGTCTCTATGCTTCATTCATGGAAAGAGTAGTTTTAGATAGCCAAAGGCTGATTTTTATTCTCTTAGTCCGTCTCTTAGTCTTGCTTGGAAGAGTTTTTAAAGTTTAAGAATGGAGGAGAGAAAGTATGAGATGGCATTGTCTGGAGGTAGTGTTTTAGACGGGTCCAATTTACTGCTAGTAAGAAAAGTTTGAAAGGTTATTGTTTTTTAAGTTTTTTTGGGGTGAGGTTGAATGTGGTATTGTCTTTTGATGGATAGTGTGGGGTATCGATGTGGTAAGGTGGGGTAGGTGTGGTCACCTAGTGGGGTGGGAAGGATACCGGTGTTGGTGAAATGTTGGGGGGGGTTGGAAGAGGGGAATCTGATATACCATCCCATCCAGTTATTGGCTGGTTGAGGTAGGTGGTTTGATTTTGTTGGTTGCTGATTAGTTGTGAGAAATTGGTGTGGATATTTTATCAGGAGGGGGATGGGACCCCCTAATCAGAGTGATTAGGTCTTTGGCCATTTTGAGCATTTGTTTCTTAGGCATGGAGGCCTGTCCTGGAGAATGCTGTATTTGTTTCTTTGATTTTAAAGGGGGCTTAGACTTAGCTGAGGATTTAATGCTTAACTGAGTAGGTCTGAAGACACCCTCTATAGCTGTGGGTTGCTCAGCTACTCCAGATCCCTTCTAAAAGGTTAGTCTCGGTAGGCTGAAGAACTTCTGCGTCCAAAGACCAGGCCATCTCCACGTGGGAGTCAGAGGCGGCTTGTGGTTCTACACAAGTGGTTGTCAGGGGCTGCGAAGGTGCCTCACTGAAAACCGGAGAACTGGCGAGTGGCCTAGAAGAGGCTTCGTTGTCAGTTTTGGGCCTCGGATGCCTATCCTTGTCTCTGCGCTTTTTGTGTATTCCGGTCGTCGGAAGTTTCGACGGCATGGTATAATTGAATTTTCTACCAAAATAATGTCGGGCAAAATCAAACCGACGTTTAATAGTGCACTTATTAAACCTAGCACAAAACCGACAACCAGTGACGTCGTGGTCAGGGCCTAGGCATGAAATACAATAGGAATGGAAATCCTTATGAGGTATTTGCTTCCCACAAGAAATACAGTTATTAACTTTTACTGACATCGGTCTGAGGCAAGAAAAAGTTTCCCCAACGGGGTACTTAGCTTTGTAGAAGACTTCGGTTCTGGATTCGGAATGAAAATCTCAGGAAACGGCCGACCGGCACTTGCAAACTTCTTTTGCTTCGGGCACTGCACGGCAAGAAAGACTGAAGAAAATGGCATCGGCTGCATCTTTTATACCCCTGGCACACTGATGTCAGGGAGGAGGCGACAGCAACCGACGCCAGACCAAGACTTTGGACTCAGGCCGACTGGGGAACCACCTGATGGCAGGCTAACCCAAGTGTAATGACTGCAGCAGTGTAACACGATGAACATCACCAATTCAATGAGTCATACAAATTTTCTATAACTAATGACCCCCTCCCCCTAATTCAATGCCTCCTGGTATCTCACTAGCTTCTATTCATGGCTGCCGTCTTTTCTTTCTTCCATTAACATTATCTGTAACTTACTATTTACGTGCATGTAGTTACAAAGATGGTCCATCTAGGCATAAAGTCCCTTTTCAGTGAAGAGTCAGGGAGAAAACCCCACAAAACACACTGTAGAACTAATACATTAAAGTACAAACAGGCAAACACTATACACTAAGCAAAAAAAAATACAGAGAAAACGTTTTGACAACTTACTACTACTTCCATCTTTTCTTTATTGTAGACCACTTGGGAGTTTTTGGTCCTGTAACCTTAGCCATGTAATTTCCAAAGTCTTTACTTTCTGGTATAAGAACCTTATTTACCTAAAGTCTTCTCTCACCTTTAACTGCACAAATGACTAACCGCACTAAAAAAATTAACAAAATAAATTTCATGTTGCTAGGTATACACTAATTAATTTAGCAATACAACTGTCTAGGACACTGGAGAAACACCAACCCTCCTCTTAAACACATACAAAAAATGGACACAAAATCTGTAACTAGAAGGACAAATTGAAATTTTACATCTTCAACACAAACTGCTTAGAGCTGCCCATAAATTATCTATAAAACCCAACTTGCCCTGTCTCTAATTACTAACTCTACCATAAACAAATGGACACTCCAAACATGCCAACACAAAGTCTGTTACTACCTATTCCACAAATGAGTGTCAACACACCTCTCTCTCTCTCTCAAAGCTGGCATTTTCCCTATAACTCTTCAAGCACAGTACAGTTTAGCTACTTAAGTATAAACTACTACCCCCCTCAAACTAGCTGAAAAACTAAAATCTAGAAACCATTCAAGACTTCTAAGTACCTCTACTACTGCTCAACTCTATCAATTCTCCACCACCACTTAACCTCAGCATCCAAACCTTTTTCTACCCTTGAACTCAAACCACATCATTAAAACAGTTTGAAATCTCACCTGTACAATTGCTTTGCTCCATCATCACTATGTATCATTACATCATACCAGTTACACTACCATACTGTTTATTTTAAAATACAGCTTTCCACTGGTTACATTATTGGTCTACGTTGTCAGGCTAACTCAAGCTGACAAATTAGGATCCAGAAACCCACTGATCAGTATACAGTTATTACATTCCTTAATCACAGACAATACACTCTAGTATTATGCAGAACTCCCTATCATACCTCTCAATTGTCTTCTATTTGCCACAAAATACTGCTTTCAAACTTAAAATAAAAGAATGCCATGAAAGCTCTGGTGACCCCTTTAAATTGAGACTTCTTAAGACATTGGTTCATCCCTTACCAGCCACTGCATCATCAGCCTACTGCATCACTGACATCAGTGATGTGATGATGTCACCAGAACAGCAACTGCAACTGACTGCATGTGAAGGGAAGCAATACTGACCAATGCAACTGTGGAAGCAGAGCAGAAGTAACTGTACTTGACAGTGCGTTTGCCACTGCGCATCTAAAGCCATCCACTGCTAAAAGAACAAAAATAAGCATCATTTTGCACTTCTGCTGATTATTTTTACTGTATTTCATAAGAATCCTGCATTGATTGTTCTATTTTTTGCACTTTAGTAAAGATTCAAAGCTAAACTGTTTCCACCCTACTGCTGTAGTACTTAACTACATTGTATCTGATAGTTTTCATGACTGTGGTATATAGATTATGTGGTTTCCCTGGAAATGAATTCTAAAACCAGCACTTTTACATTAACATTGTTTTCTGACTGCACTCTTAGGGCAAACCTATATGAGTTGAGGGCTGCTGGGTGAAAACTTATTGTGTGTTTTGCTGATTGGTCTGTATTCTATAAATGTCCAGTGTTTGTGCTAGGGTGTTCTTTGAGCAGTGGGGTTAGCAGTGTCCTGAATAAATGCATGTTGTGTGTCTTTTGGCTTTTCCCGGTTAGGGATCGCCACAGCGGAACTCTGGTCTGCTAATGACTGGCAGTTGATTTTTACGTACCGGCTTGCCAGGCCTGACACACAACCTTCAATGAAGGTACGCCCATTCATGCATGTCTCCACGCAGAAGACGCTCTAGCTGAGAATCGAACTGGACAGCATCTTGCTGTGAGGTGACAACGCTACCGCAGCACTACCACTGCGGGTGTCCTGAATAAATGCATACTCTTTCAAATTACAATTTCCCTTAGAGTAACGATCTCTGCAACGTTCCCAAGTCCCCCTGCTTTTCTAACAGCACCTAAGTTGTCCACAGAGTAGCATAGCCTTGTTGGACAACTGCAGTTTACACGGAGTACAGCATCCATTCTTAGTTAAATCTCCCAACTCTTCTCCCTGGTTAAACCCACAGTAAAAACCTGAAACCATGGCTAGGCAGTTTCTTGCTATCTCTGAGGCCAACCTGGTGGACATGGGCATCCTGAAGCAATGTAGCAATTGTCTTATGTATACTGACAACCACTTAATCTTGAAACCAACACAGTATTAACAGATGTGGTTACACAATCAAAACTGAGACAAGACAATACTCATATACTGATAAATCAAATGACAAACCAGTTGTCAGTACACACACTCATCATTTCCCTCACTAAATAAAACCCACATACGCAGAGGTACTCAAAAGTAGCTTACACTGCCTTCAGAAACCACATGCAAACAAAACCAAGTCAATACCAACCATTACACACAAAAATACACATCATAGTCTCTCCACAAGCAAGCCCCTAAGGTGAAACACCACACATTCAAACATCTTGGTCAAAGGAAACTCAATTGAAAGACACATGGACGCACCCCTCATCAGGCTGGAAAGGCAGAGGGTTGCAGTCAGTTGCCTGTCAGGGGCCAAGATTTGCAAAATGACACATGTACTCGGGCTACTCAACCACAAGTAATATGACTCAGTCATAGTCCATTTGGGTGTGAGTGACCTGAGATATATCCCCTGGACTATATGGAGACAGACATGATTGACATATCTGAATATGTATCGCAGGCTGGTAACAGCCTCACACTGAGCAACATTCTACCCTCACCAAGAATGATACCACAATACAAACAGAAAATGACCAATTTCAATAATTTGCTTTGTTACCAGGGTCATTCCAAAGGAATCCAGCATTTGTCAGCTTGGTACGACATGATCGACAGACCACACTACTTTGCTACAGATGGTCTGTACCTACCATCTCAAGGCTTTCGAATACTGGCCAAGGTATTAGCCACACCTTTAGTTCCTTTTTAGGCAAAGCCAAACCAAAAGACCTACCAATGTAACAAATTCTTCCAATGCTACACTGAAGGTACTACTGCTCAATGATAGGAGACTTAACAAGAAAATGCACTCCCTGGAAGCTCTCCTCTCCCTGGAGAATGCTGATGTCTATGCAGTTACAGAGACGTGGTTCAAGGCTGCAGAAAGCACCCCAGAAGTGCAAGGTTACAATAGCTATCACACATTCAAATCACCCTCTGAAAAGGAAAAAGATGAAAGTGTTATCATTACATTAAAAAAAAAAACAATCACACCTCTACATTGGTCAAGCAGAGTGACTTGCTTGAGCTACACAACCACTAACACGAAGGCTCAGAGATTCTTGGGACTTTGTCAGTGCAAATGCTCTGGAATAGGTGGTCTGCACTCCCACTAGGGGCTCATATACTCTTGACATAATACTCACAAACAGGGGAAGTGCTGCACCCCTCCCCCCACCAGCGTAATGTCCTCATTGGTAAGATCGGATCATAAATCCATTCCCCTTTAAAATAAATGTAATGGTAGAACCCCCCCCCCATCAAACCCTAAAAACCTAAAGAATTTTTCCAAGGCAAATTACCTTCTATTCAGTGATATCATGGGTAATTTTAAAGCTCCTCTAACCCCAAAACACAGAGGCAGAAGTATACACAAATGCCCTGTATAACACTTAAGATGCTGCATAGAAATGGCAGTACCTAAATGAACTAAACCCAGGTCTAGCCAAAAAAAAAAGGTCACCCTGGTGGACTTGTGGCATAAGTAGACAATACAAAATGAAGAAATTCCTAACTACAAGTAAGTTAAAGGGTGCACAACAGAGAAAATAAACCCCTCATTACACTAAACAGGCAAATGTCCAAAATCTTAAGGAAAACACTCAACAACATGCTGTGCTGGCTGTAGATGGTATTACTACAGAAGAAAAGTACAGTTTTGTACCTACCATAAATGTAGATGTTCGAGGATCCACATTGCTGCAGTCCTAACTATTGGGTAGTCCGCTGTCCAGTCGGCCCGAATACCAAAGTATATGGCTGACGTCGGTCAGGGCGCATTAGACTGGCGCGTCAGGGTACTAATGCGCATGACCGACGTCATATCCTCAGTCTTTTCTTGCCCCAGATGTCAGAAGACCCTGAAAAGATAAGGCCAAAAGCCAAAAACTCCCAAAATACCTGCACCAAAATATATGTACAATATATACAAAATTAGCAGAATATAACCTCACCTACACAACCACCCCTAAACACAGAGGGGAAGGAGGGAGGGTAAATTGGACTGCAGCAATGTGGATCCTCGAACATCTACATTTATGGTAGGTACAAAACTGTACTATGTTCTTCATTCCACATTGCTGCAGTCCTAACTATTGGGTAGAATCCCAAAGCAGAGGTAAGGGAGGCTGGCAAATCATAAGGAAGCAGGAACTGACAACATGCCTTGCAAAATAGCTGTGGCAAAACCAGCCCTAGACTTATAGTAGAGAGGAAGGTGATAATGCTTAGAGAAAGTATGCACTGAACTCCAAGTAGCTGCCTCCAAAATATCCTTAGTTGCCACCCCCCTTAGAAATGCTGTGGAAGTGGCAGTAGCCCTAGTGGAATGAGGCCTAATCCCAGCTGGAATCTCCTTGCCATGATGGGAATAACAAAATGTAATGCAACACCCAATCCACCTAGAAATAGTTTGTTTTGACACAGGCTTGCCCTTTGAACTCAAAGCAAAAGAAACAAACAACTGCTGAGACTGCCTAAAATCCTTAGTCCTGCTCAAATAATAGCGCAATAGCCTGTGTACATCTAAAGTGTGCAAAATCTTTTCCCCTTTATTTTGGGGATCTGCATAAAAGGTAGGCAAATGAATAGTTTGGTTTAAAGCCACACTAGAAACCACCTTAGGCATAAAGGAAGGATTAGTGCGTAAAGATACCTATCCTTATGAAAAATCAAAAAGGCTCCACTGCCATAAGGGCCTGCAACACAGAAGCCCTTCTAGCAGAAGTAATGGCCAACAAAAAAGCAGTCTTCCATGACAAATATTTCAATACAGCAGTAGCCATGAGCTCAAAGGTTGTAGAGTAAGTTTCTCCAACACAAAATTGAGATCCCAAGCAGGAGTAGGAGCTCTCGTGGGGTCTTATATTCTTTGCCCCTCTAAGAAATTGCTTGAACAAAGGATGCGAAAACAATGGTGGGTCACAATCATAGTGAGCTGAAATTGCTGCAGCATGAATCTTAATGGAAGAGAAAGACAAACCTTTGTCCAGGAACTCAGTAAGATATTGAAGAGCCACACTCAAATTTGGCTCAGAAATCTCCAAATTGTTTGCTGCACTCCAAAATAAAAATCTCTTCCATTTTTCTGCGTACACTTTCCTTGTACTAGGTCTCCTGGCTTCCATAATCACATTTAAAACTTGTTAAGGAAGTTGAGACCTACTGTCTTTCAAAACAGAATATGCCAGGCTGTTAGATGAAGAGAGTGAAGCTTGACATTGAGCAAGTGACCGTCTCTTTGAGACAACAGGTGTGGAATCAAGGGTAAAGGCCATGGAGGCTTCCTTACCAGACTCCTCAGTAATGGGTACCAGTGCTGCCGAGGCCAATCTGGAGCTATTAAAATCATCTTTGGCTTGTCTTGTCTGACTTTTAGAAGCACCTTTGGAAGAAGAGGCAGAGGTGGAAGCATACACATGAAGATTTTTCCAACTGAAAGAAAGAGCATCCACTCTCCAAGCTGTGTGATGAAACCTCTTTGTGCAAAACTTTGGCAGCTGGTGGTTTAGTGGAGAAGCGAACAGATCTATGTCTGGAGTTCCCCATGACACTGTCAATTTTGAAATACATGAAGATCCAGTTTCCACTCGTGGGGATCCATGATTTGTCTGCTTAACACATCTGCTAAGGAGTTCTGTGCTCGGCAGAAACCTTGCCTGAAGAGTTAATTGCAAGCTGGCGCAGTCTCCCATAAAATCATTGCTTGCCTGCACAATGGGTAAGAATGTGTTCCCCTTGTTTGTTGATGTACCACATGACAGTTGTGTTGTCTGTTAGAATCAACACCTGCCCTGGAAGAAGTAATTCCTTGAAAGCCATTAATGCAAACTGGACTGCTAACATCTCCTTCATGTTGATATGTAGATGCTGTAGTCTGGCAGGCCACTTGTCTTGTATCCACTTTCCATTTAGATGAGCTCCCCAAGCAATGTCTGAGGCATCTGTCGTTAGAATCTGACTCGCCTCTGGCGGGTCACAGAGAGTCCCTTGTTTAGGTGACATTCCTGAGCCCACCACAAAATTCCTTTTGAATGCAAGGTATTATTTGAATGACAGTGTCCAAATCCTGGCAGTGCTGTGTCCATACATTTTGAGATACCATTGTAGCTTCCTCATATGCAGTTTGGCATTGGGAAGCACCAGAATACAAGATGCCATGAACCCTAAGGCTTGAAGGACTGTCCTTGCAGTCAGCCGGACTGAAGAGATAGTTGATGGAAGTAACTGGAAAGATTCTTTTGTTTGTCCGGGGTTAAAAAGGCCATCTGGGCTGCTGTATTCAGTCTCACACCCAGAAAGCACATGTCTTGAGAGGGTACTAGACTGGACTTTATTTCGTTCACAGAATACCCTAGGCATCTTAGCACTGCTATGACATATTCCAAATGCTGTAGAAGGTCTTCCTTTTCTTGAGCCAGAATCAGGCAGTCGTCCAAGTAAGGATAGATTTGAATTCCTTTTAGCCTGAAGTAAGCTATCACTGGAGCCAGAACCTTTGTGAATACTCTGGGCAGTAGATAAGCCAAAGGGCAATGCAGAGAACTGATAATGAGAATTTCCAGCTCAGCAGATACTTTCTGCAACTTAGTCTTATAGGCACATGAAGGTAAGCTTCCTTGAGATCTAAAGTTACCATCCAGTGATCTTTGCCCAGCAGAGGTAAAAGCTGTTGTAACGTCAACATTTTGAACTTGGGAATGTCTAGATAAGTGTTGAGGATAGATAAATCTAAAATTGGTCTCCACGTGTTCCCCTTCTTTGGTACTAGGAACAGGCGAGAATAAAATCCTAGGCCCCTTTCTGGCACAGGAACTGGCTGAATGGCCCCTATTTGGAGTAACAGAGAAATCTGCTTGTGAGCCTCTTGTCGTTGTAGAGGAGGAATGTCTGGCATGCCTTTGAAAAGAGGCAAGGTATGGAAATAAAACCGGTAACCGTTGTGAATAATATCCAGAACCCATCTGTCTTGGGTAATTAAATCCCAATTTTCTTTGAAAAGAGACAGCCTTCCTCCCAACGGTGCTGCCAGGCGAGAATGAACTGGCAGCTGAAAAGGCAGGTCATTGGGTCTGTTTACGAAAGGACTGACCCCTGCCCTCACCAGAAGTCTGAGCAGGGGAACTCCCTGTCCTGGGCCTAAAAGAACCCTGAGCTCTGCCCCTACCACGTCTAGACCTACCCCTAGACTGGGAATCATAAGCAGGATAAGTCCATCCCTTAGTAGGCCAATTTCTACTAAACTTGGAGGCTGCACCTGCAAAAAATCTTTAACAGTTTGCATAGACTTAGCCTTGTCCTCCATTTTCTTCAAAACTGCTTCCACAGGCAAACCAAACAACACATCAGACTGTAAAGGAGCATCCAAAATCCTTGTCTTAACATGCTCAGCTAAATTCTGATCTCTCAACCAGGCGTGCCTCTGAAGAACAGAACCAGTGGCAGCCACCCTGGAGGAGGCCTGCACAGCATCAAAACCACACTGCAAGGAATGTTTACCCACCTGTTCAGACACATGAACTAAATCCTGCAACTCTTTACACTCAATACCTTCAGCCAGAGCATCCACCTTAGATTTCAACTGTGAAAGAAGATAATTCTGATATTTTAACATGTGAAACTGACAATTCAACGCCCTCATGGCTAAAGTGGAAGAAGTATACACTTTCTTTCCCCATCTATCCAAAGCCTTTGCCTCTTTATCAGGAGGGACAGGATTTTTAACAACTGAGGCCTTCACACCTTTAGGCCCCTGAGAGACAGTTTCGGGTCTGCCCTAGGACTCTTAAAAGATACTTATGAGCTTCAGGCACCCTATAATACCTATCCGGTTTAACTGGGGCAGGGGCAAAGAATCAGGATTCAGGAAGCCTCTGCAAACACATCTTCCACCACATTCAAAACAGGAGGTATAGCTAAAGGCCTATGCTGGGGTAAAACAAGAATTCCCTAAGCCTTTTCCTGGAATCAGAGAAATCTTGACCTTCCCATTTAAAATGCTCCCTCATGGAATGCAGAGTCTCTGAAAATGAAAAATCCTCAGGAGGAGAAGCAGAAGGAGTAGAATCATCCACATCAGAATCAGAATAAGGAGGGTACTCCTGCAAGTCTTCAGCCGAAGACTCCGAAGCCTCCGAGCATTGCTCAAAACTCTCAAACTCAGGTTCCACCCTAGGCCTCTTATCAGGAGGGGGCATAGAACCCCTAATCATAGTAATCAAATCCTCTGCCATTTTAAGCATATGTTTCTTAGGCAAAGACCCTGAAGCACTAGGAAAAACCCCCACTGAAGCTAAACTTGGCCTGCCCCTCAAAGAAGCCTTGGAAACTGAAGGGGAGGCTCTAACCACCTTAGGAAGAGAGGGAAGAACAGCCACCTGAGAAGCCCCCTCAGCCTGGCCTACTTCCTGAGGATACATCCTGTAACAGTAAAGTCTCTCCCTGAGACTCCAAAGAAACACCTGGCAAAACCTCCGGCTCCACTGAGCCTTCTAAAGAACCGACGTCTGGGACTGTAGGTTCCTCCACTCTAGGCTTTGCTGCTTTATCTTTGCGTTTTTTAGCCGAAGCCGGCGTCGGAGCATCCGGCGGCATTTTATAATTACAACGCTTCCCAAAAACTAACCTGGCACAGTCTAACCTTCTCTTAATAGTGCGTTTGTTAAATCTAGCACAAGAGCGGCATCCAACAACGTCGTGCTCAGGCCCTAAACAAGGTATACACAAAGTATGGTAATCCCTATGAGGTATCTGTTTCCCACAAGAAATACAGTTATTCACTTTTTCTGACATCCGGATAAATACTTAGGCAAGACAAAAACAAAATACTCTACGGGGTACTTAGCCAACTTTGATTCGGTCTGAAACTCTGACTTCAGAAACTTTCAGAACGCCAACCTGCACTCGCAAAATTGCTTCTGCATCGGACCATGCGGCAAAAAAGACTGAGGATATGACGTCGGTCATGCGCATTAGTACCCTGACGTACTGACGTCAGTCTAATGCGCCCTGACCGACGTCAGCCATATACTTTGGTATTCGGGCCGACTGGACAGCGGACTACCCAATAGTTAGGACTGCAGCAATGTGGAATGAAGAACATCCACAAACCTGCTGGTTGACATTCAGCTCAAATTTCACAGTCTCACCACCTCCGGTCAGTCCCCATGAAATACCTCTGCCATTCCTTTGCTGGTTATCACAAAAGAACAGTTTATCACTGTGCACACACAAGCTAGAAACACGGCATCAATAGGCCCTGATGGAATCCTAAGGTACCTATTAAATACCTTGAAACTTGACCTAGCAGACCCACTCGGATCTCTATTTAACCACAGTCTTCAGACAAGCTTTATCCCAGTAGAGTGAAGGACAGCAACAGTCATCCCTCCACACAACAGGAACCACCAACAGACCCTGGAAACTACCGACCCATAAGTCTAACTAATCTCATATGCAAGACTATGGAAAGGATAAAAATGGACCTGATTACCAATGACAAAGGAAATCTCCAGACTCTAGACCCACCCCAATTTGGCTTTGTCAAAGGCAGGGCCTGCCTGCTCAGTCTGGTGAAATTCTTTGAGAAGGCCACCAAGGTCATGGGGATGAGGTAAGACCGTGCATACCACCTACCTTGACCTGGCCAAGTCATTTGACAGAACACCCCACAGGGTATAACAGACACACTCACAAAATTGGGCATAAACATCTATGTTTACATTTCAAAACTTCGATCCTCTGGTCTTTGACGAACAGAGGTTCGATGTTCTGAAATTTCAATCCTATGAAAGGGATATATATATATATATATATATATATATATATATATATATATATATATATATATATATACATACATACATACACACACACACACACACACACATATATATGTAACTCAAAAAACAAAGTACCAAAACCACCTAGGCACTAAACATAAACAAATAACTTTAATAAAATACGTACAATGCGATAAATATGCGTAAAACAGGATAAATGCTTTCAAGTAAAATTCTTCTTCAGATATAAAAATTAAAGACTCAGAATAGTTTAAGAAAAAAAAAACTCTTGTTCAACCAATCAGCATTGGTCTAGTGTACCAATGAAAATAACTTCCTAGTTCTACACATTCCCTTCCTTACTGGTTGTGTAGGCATTCAATACCCAATAAGCAACATAATAGAACTCAGCACTTATTGCTGCCTAACAAAGGCATGAACCAATCAGTAACAAATATGTTACAACTCACTCAACGCAAGTTTCATACTCATTGTTTCATATCCAATCAAGAACACTTCCTAGCTGAACGAGACTGTACTCAGTAGTAGGATGTACATACAAAAAATATCTAATAACCATTCACATCCACGCAGTCCCCACTCCATACAGAAAACCACAAACTAAACCAACGGCGAATGACAAATAAAACATCACTGAAACAACCCATCAACCAATAGGAAGTCAGGGACTGCACAAGACATACTGGTGAAAGCAATTTACAAGTAAACATAACTATATCAAGTAATCACATAAAAATTAAAAGAATCAGAACCATATGTGACAAATCATCACTAGTCATTGATTTTTGATAGAATCATAATCCAAGCATGATTCACAGTATCTCATACACCCACAGGGGTATAGAGAATATTTACATGGTACCTAGTGGCCAATAAGGAGTTTTTTCCTTAATTCACTTATGCTCCCTTTAGCTACAAAGCTAATAGCCTTTCAATGACAAATCAATTCTATATAACATACAGTTTGCATTGTCTCTTATACCGATAAAGATACCCAATGACCAATAAGAAGCTTTTTCTTGATACACTTGCGCTCCCATTGGCGGCAGAGCTAATATTCATCCAATGACCAGTCAGCTCTAGGTAAAGCAGAGTTGCACAATATCATGAACATGAATGATCTATCTTGCAAAACATATTATGCTTCACTGACCAAGAGATCAAAGCACTAGTCAGGTCCAAAAGTCAATATAAATATTAAACAAATTAACAAACCATATATATGTCTTCAATTAATTATTAAAACTTCACCATAAACTCATATACAGATCTCATTCAAAAAACATATCCAAGAAAACCAGTGTAGAAAACAAAGCCCACATATTCAAGAAGTTATTGCCCAATCACAACAAATACAAATCAATATTAAGTCTGCATTTCCACAAAAAACATTTCAACCATCGGCAGACATCATACCGGGGAACACCCTTGACAGGGACATGTTCCAATCATAATGCCAAATATCCTATATGCTCATTGCAGTCAGTTAACCGATAGAAGATATCTTCATAAGTGAACTCAGTCCTACTGTCATTGGAGATATAACTGATGTTTTTCCAACCACCACTTAAATCTCTGTAATACTTCTCTCATGGAATTGAATGGAAACAAGAATTAATCACAATAATTCTCGAAGTACAACATATTCCATTGTTCAAATAGGAAGGTCCAAACCAAAGGGTTCCAATGAAGTCCAAACTCCATTGTCTGTCAATCGCTCAATAAATGCAAGGTTCCTCAAAGTAAATTCTAGGATCTTTACCATGGTGTGGACAGACCCATATCATCCACAATTGATGTATTGATCTAATTAAGTATGAATCACATGGGTTGGGAGGGTGGCCTAATGGTTAAGGTGTTTGCCTTACAAACACAAGGTGCAGGGTTTGAGTCTCACAAGGGATAATTGGCTAGGCTTAAAATGGCTCGCAAGGGCAGTTAGCTTAGTACTAATCTATGAACCTATGAACCTATGAAGACTGGAAATCATATTGCCCTATTACAATGCAGATGCATATATCAGAAGGCACTATTCCAGTTTCGAACTACACATTAGTGATCAAGTCTGCATTTTCTTAAAGCAGGCTTCAATGGAAGACATGCAATTAAACCAGGAGATATATAGGCTCACATTGCCTAGCCAGTACATTTCTGAGAGCTCAACCTCTGTTCACAATATCACCATCTCGAGGATTTTCATATATAATTTGAATTATCTGTTAGCTTTCCCAATATAGAAGCTATGACATTGAGCAAGACATACCACATTTCCCGTGGTACAATCAGCATATAACGTCAGAAAATATCTTTTGTTAGTGATAGAATGTATAAAACATTGCGTCTTGGAAATGTATCTACAGGCTGTACAATTCTTACAAGGAAATGTTCCAGTCCTAGTCGAACAGGCATAATTGTGACAGACCGACCCTCTACATAACATTTGCTTCAAATTCTTGTTCTTGAAAGAAAATGGAGTGTCACCCACTATCTTTCTTATCTTTTGATCATTTAACAGGATTTTCCAATTGTCTTATGATGCCCCAAGCATATTAAACATCACTAGAGTACGTCAAGACAACTCTTGTATGTTGATCAGTGGATAAATTGCTCTTGTATTCAGACTGAGTGGCATTCTAGTCTCTACATGAAATAAATGGTTTCCCACGTAGTTTCCTTTGTCTTCTAGTCTCATTGATCTGTAGTAAAAATTGCTTCTCCCTGCAGTCTCTCAATATAAATTGTTGTCCAAGAAGTGAGTTTCCTTCCTCAAAGTCTCTCTCTCTCTCTCCCATGTGTAATCTGGAGTTTCTTAGCATCTGGCCCTTTTGAATGTTCTTATATACATGTCTGGGATGTATGCTATCACGCATTAATAAACTGTTCCTCTTACATTCTTTATTGAAAATGGCCATGTTGATTCCTCCTTCATCTAACTCTAGGTGGACATCCTGGAACTCTGTCTTGTTTTCTAATTGTGTGCATAGTAAATCACAGGAAACTCACAGTTGTCTCTAAATACAAGATGAAATGCTCTAATGTCTCTACAGTACCTTTCCATATATTATAAACATCATCCATGAAACGTTTGTAGCATTTTTGTGCATGGACGATAAACTTCATTGTTCAATATATGTTCATGCTATGTTGGGCATAACTGTTCTCAAAGGGGATGCCCATGGCCACCCCTCATTTCTGCCACTAAACCCTGTCTTCATACATAAAGATGTTATTCTCCAGCACAATATTCAAAAGCATGCAAAGTACATCAATCTTCTCCTTGGTATATCCTTCTTTGTCACTTAAATATCTAACAACCTGGAGGCCATAATGTCTTGGTACCACTGTAAACAGGCTATTGATGATGCAAATCAGTAGTCACCCCATGCAAGAGGACAAAGTATACAAGAAGTCTTTGGGTGTTTTAAAACAGTAGGTGCCAATGTAAATGCATTTTTTAACTCCAGTTCAATGTATATAGAAAGGGGCTCTGTTGCCCAGCCTTCACCTGCAACTATAGGGTGTAACGGAGGGTCTTTGTTATCCTTGTGGATCTTAAGGAGCCCCTTGATGGTCGGTACAACAGGGTGCAAATCCTTAAATTCATAGCTGTCTTGGTTTATTCTATGACACTTCAAAAGCTCATGTACAGCATCACTTGTACCCTTGACCATCACATTCATTTTTAGTTGATCACTTTATATATTGTCTAGTCACTTAACATGTTCAACATTTTATTATTATAGAAAGATATATCCAGAACAGAAGCAGAACCTGCTTTGTCGGCGGGTTATATAATTATATTTCAATTGTGTTATAAATCCCTCAGTGCAACCCTCTCTTCTTTATTGAGGTTATGAAAGTGATGCCTGTGTGGATTTAGCCTCCTGGTGATATTTTCACACGCTTTCAAAAAAGTGTCAACAGCAGCACTATTCTGAGATACACAAGTGCTCAGTTTTTTTAGACCTCTGTGAATGTGGGAATAATTTTTTCCAAAGATGTTTCTTAACATAATATTTCTACAAAACAACTTTAAATTAACCAAGACATCACTTATTT